>NC_137510.1:12455000-13955000 GCF_041902795.1 Electrophorus electricus
GTGACAAGATTAGCATACCCATCATTTGTAAAAAGCTTGTGGAGTTATACATGGCCCTTCACACAAAGCTGTGTACTCAAACCCCACTGATTTTAAGATGAAATCCAGTCCATCAAACACCACCACTATAAACATTTTTCCAAAAGCATAATTTTATGCACCAATTACTTAAACATTTAAATTTCACAATAACATTTAGACTTTCTACATTTTTAAACAACTTTTTTTTTTTTTTTAATGGAAGAAACAACTGCAAGTATGGCTTAAGTCATTCCCTTCTTACACAAGTTAAAAATGAAAATTCCACCTGATGACAGGAAGGCAAGGGAGACAGCTATTCAGCAGTTATCCCACCTGGTTTTGTGGACTTTCCTTTTTTAACAGTTCCTGCTTCTTCTCCTGGTATAGTTTGGCTAAATAATTATCAGGTGTAATTCCTGCTTCCTCAAGATCTGACATCATCTTTTCCAGCTTTGCCAAGGTCTTGGCACTGACCACCTTACGGCTGGTGATGTACAGGGTGAAACGCTTAAAGTCCATGAGTTCACAGGAGTCCACCAAGCAGAGGTTCTTCAGCCCCTCAGCCTTCTCTATTTTGGGGAAGAATGTCAGGCCTGACATTCTCTGCAAGTCTGTGAGGCTCACCTGATACTCCTTCAAATGATGCTCAAAGCTGATAGGTGCATTTGGCACTATAAAGGCACCTAGGGCCAGTGGTTCTGCCGAAGGATCTTTCCGGACCAAGATGACTTTGTAGAGATGGGTAGGAACAGCGACATCATCTTTTCCAATCAGCTGATTGGACATATGAACATTGGGAGTAGATTAAAAACAAAAATCAGTCACAAATGCATGCAAGTTTTATTGCCCAAGATTAAAACATTAAATGTCAGTCCCTAACTCCCTCACTCACACACAGCTCTGTTCAATGCTATCTCCTCACACCAAGGTGACTGACTTCAACCACGTCAACTGAGACACCATATTAATTTTAAGTTAGATAAGAGACAAACTGAGATAAGCAGGGTTTAAAACTTGTAATGTAATATAATTTCATGGTGTGGTGTTTTATTGTTGTTTGATGAAGCTGTGCTTTAACTGTGCCATTTAGTAGGGAATGAATACACTCAAAGAAGCCCACAATGCAGCTGGCACAGCAGTTACTTTGGAGTAGTTAGTTTATGGTTAGCTAGCTAGCTGAGCACCTTCTGTTTATCATAACATAGGAAATAATGGGTTATAGAATACAGTCCTAAGTGAGACTGCATACATATTCCATTTCGAAAAAGCACTCAAGAACTTCATACCCTTAACATACACAAGTATCGGATTACCTCATTTAATTGTTTTAGAGTTAAAAATAGAATGTACAAGAACTATTTTAATGGTATTATTTTTAAATGGTACAACAATTATTTTTAATGGTATATTATTGACAGTTATAACAAAGCTCTCATTACAGTCCAAACTAAAGATCAACATTCTCAGGAAGAATAAAAACTTTCAACACAGTCTCTCCCAAATGCCCTGTGGTCACAACAATGGCATAGCCATCTCATTCCATAGGGTCACAGGGGAAATGAGTGAGGTTTCTATGCTACACACTCTCCCAGGGCCCAACGTGTACAGATCAAGTTAACATGGCTCCAGTCACTGCCATTTTGTGCTATATTCTCTGGGCTGAGTGGCTAGGTCAGTTTAGCCCTGGTGGAATACCAGCTCCTTTTCGCAAGGCCACCTGGATCTCCTCTACTACCATACACAGAGCAGTTCACAAGGACCACCACGAAGCACACCGACTGTGCCATTTCAGCTTCAAGATGTGTCAGGTAAAACCAAAGCTACTGTTTTAATTTCCTCAGGTTTTCTTTAGTTTTTGGCAAGAAGCTCCATTTAAACCAAAGCTCATACACACCATCACAAAAAATCATCAGCTAAAAAAATCTCAGAACATCAAAGTCTCATAACATCAAAGTCAATGCACTTTGCTCAGAATCTGACATACAGGCATTTATTAATTATTTACCTAAGAGAATCTTAGAGAACTTGAGCATTTATGTCTGGCCCCCATAGACTTATGTTAAATCCTGGCTATGCGTTGCCTGGGAGTCAAGCACAACTTGCCATAGAACAAATGATGATATTGTAATATCCAGAATCAAATATATGCTGTTATCACACTACCGAGCAAAAAAGGTACAACACTGACATCTATTGGATACATGCAGGAATCAACGCACTACTAGTAAGGGAGAATCAAGACATGAAAATGACAAACTAAAAGCAACTTTAAAAGGTTATAGTAAAAGGTGCCCATTTCATCTTAATTTTTCAGTAATTTGACCTATTTTACAATAGCATCTAGTGCATGCAAATGTTGACACTGCATATCATTGTAATGGCAAGTGTAAGCATCTTAATAAATACCTAATACTTTCTATTAACAGCTCAGTGGTTAAGGTACTTGACTTGTAATTAGAAGGTTGCTGGTTCAAGCCCGACCACTACCAAGCTGCCACTTTTGGGCCCCTGAGCAAGGCTCTTAACCCTCAATTGCTCAAGTTGTGCTCAGTCATAATTGTAAGTCACTTTGTGAAAAGCATCAGCTAAATGCTGTAAATGGATGGGACCTCTGTTGCTGCATGGCAAAATAACCGATATTACTTTTCACTTTACTGAGGAGTGATGTGTGAGTGATGTGGACAATTTTTTTTATGGTCACTGCAGTATCCATTTTCCCTATGGCACTTTGCCCATTTTGCTTTAATTTTGTGGATTGTCACAAAAAAAGTGAAAGGGGGTCAACTTTTCAAATGACCTTGATTTTTTAGCAAAGGCTTTGATCATAAAAAGAAAGACCATGCTTCAAATACATTTACCTGGTATGAGACCATCTTCTTCCCATCCTGGTATACTTGTGGCAGAGTAAGGGGCCCAGAGATCACCCACACATCACTAAACCTCTCTGTCAGCTCTCTGCAATACATCTCCAATCTTGGGAGGAGGAAATAAATATCTGTTAATAAGCAGGGCATGCAAAACAAAAATAGAATTCTGTTTCTCAAGGTTATATTAGTTATCTTTCTGTACCTGTTCCAGAAGCCTGCATTATTTTCATAATTCTGTGGGATGATATTCGAGAGATAAAATGTCTCTGCCATTGATTTCTGTTGAAAGAAAAAGTGATAAGGTGAGAGGTGAACCACTGTTTTGTGGGGCTACATATTTATGCATATGCAACATACAGTAATAGAATATTTATAGATGAAAAGTGTTGTCTTTCTTGTGTATATCAGTTTTCATGCTGCACAAAAAACATACAACACCTACTTTTACAATTTTCAGAGTCAAACAATGACTACTAGGTTAAAATCCAGATTGTTAATTTTGAAGATATCCAGACATTTTAATAAAAATGCCCAGACATTTAAAAGGACCAAAGGTAACTCACTGTTTTGGTTTTTTTGGTGTTTGGGGGGGGGGGGGTGTCCTTGCAGTGTATGCGAACAAAAGTTCTAAGGGGCCATAAGAATCTATCATTTGTTGTTCAGACTGGATAACAGTTTATGATAAACGTTGCCTTGCCTCCGAAAATTTATTGTCAGCAGCCGGTGCCATGTGTCCTCGAGACCAGCCACTACCAAGGTAATCATCGTTGTGTGCAGTGAAGAGCGCTGGAATATTGGGGTCTGGCTTGAATTTGCAGTGCTTTCTATCTGCTCTTCCTGACAAAATTAAAACATGAATTACGACGTCAGACTGGGGGTATACATGCAAAATAAAGAATAGAGTGAAAGTCTTCATGAGCTTCGCTAATAAGCTTTCTCGTGTGTTAGATTCTCGCAACGACAACAAAAAAAAAAAGAGATAAAAAGCCCACGACTTACCAAGTAGTTTTTCGTTTGACAGGTGTTCCGCCACCCATTTTGGTGTCCTTCGGGTCTGATCATACGACAGAATATGGTTAGTGTAGGATCTGGTCTCGGCGCCAGTCAGGGGGAGTCCATAGAGCTCAATCAGTCGTTGTGCTGCGCTTACTGAGAAGACAGACAGCGTTGTTGTAAGCAGTCTACAAAGGAAAATGTTCACACAGAACACTGACAATGCAGCAAACTAACTACAGCAAGAACCATACACTTAAAGATTTGGTGAAAACGCAAGCTAACACTACCTAAAATAGCTAGCTAGCTAGCTAGCTAGCTAACGTATGGCCATTTTCTGGCAAGTAGCTATATAGTTAGCTATCGGTTAGCAAGCTAATTGTTACCTTCTTGGATACATACTAAATTGACGAGTTATTTAAAATGTGGCTTGTGAAAAAAGCGTTAACAATAAGTGGAAATGAGGTAAAATTGCTAACAGCGCTAGCTATAGTTATGTACGAGCTTACTAAATTTTGGGCATCGTTACTGATCCCCAAGATGTGTATGTAATTAGGTTAGCTAGCTAGATTATCTTATTTTAGCTACCTTTCTCGTGAACATGCTCTTCCGGTCGATGCTCAGGCATATAAAGTTTGACTGCTGCAATGCAAGCTCCAGTGCTAACAGTAACTCCACACACAAATCCACCAAAGAAACGTACAAGTCTTATTCGCGAAGCCATTTGCAACAATGCCGTAGTATTAAACGGCTGCAAATCGTTTTGTTACTCTGACCAGGTGACCTACCACCAGCGAATACAAATTCAAGAAGTCTCACCTCGAAGTAGCTAGCTAACCTAACTGACAAAGTCATCAAAATCCTTGCATTGCCATCTTGTGTCCACAAAGAAAATTATGCGCCAGACACGCAGTGGCGAGACTAGACACTGACGAGACATCTCAGAGACGTTTCTATTGGAATCTTCTTTTTTGAGGAGTCTGGGGTGTTGGTGTTTTTGTTTTAGTTTTAGCGAGTATAATTACAACTAAGGCAACTTGATTAGTTTGCCATAGTTTTGTTTTCCAATAGTGTCGTTAACATTTGGGTGTGTGTGTGTTTTATATATATATATATATATATATATATATATATATATATATATATATATATATATATATATATATATATATATATATATATATATATATATATATATATATATATATATATATATATATATATATATATATATATGCATGCTATTTATAATAGTATACATAGTCTACAAACACTAGTCAATAAATATTGCAGTGATTTTTTTAATGAAACAAAGATTAAGTTAAAGTGCAGACTGTTTAAGGTAATACACACATATACACACCATTTTATACAGTTTATATATTTTAGAGGTCTTTGAATGTACTGAAACCTTAGGCATGAACCTACCCACTTTGGGGTATCACAGATGTAAATTTACACATACGCTGAGTAAAATAAATGAATGCATATTAACAGCACCAAGTTGATATATTAACTTTAATTAATTAAAATTGCATTAATTAAAAATTAAAGGTCATTCATTAAAGAGGCCGATATGACTTTGTATGACCTATTGTCTTAAAGACTGGAAGATTTCAGTAAAGCAGTTGTGCCAAAACTGTAATTACACCTGAGTAGGCATAGGAGCAGAAAGGGCGTACCAAATAATGTGAGCATTGAACAGTTAGTTTAATATCTAGCTACTATATGGGATGGTGAGTTTTCGTGCACTCTAGCCATTCATTCATGTTTGTTAATAACAAGTGTTGTTGGGAGTCCCCAGGAGTGATCGCAAATGTAAAATAATAAGGTCCTCCACCCAGCCTCTTGCTTTAGGATCCCAGAGTTTTGTGCTCTGCCAGTAAATGGAAGTATTAGCTGTATAAGTCTTTTCTCTGCAACCTGTCTTTGCTTCATTTATTCAGTAATAATTCGAGTAATAAAAGTCAATAAAACGAAACCTATTTTGTTCCTAATGTCAGAAAACGCTCGGGTTTAAGCCTATATGCTAATTTGTCACTCGATGCCGAGATAATAAAAGTGGTACAACTGACATTTCAAAAGAAACGATTTTTTAAATCGGAATATTGTATAAAACGATTAAGCTACTTCAAATACATAACTATAGAACCACAGTCTTGCCAATAAAAAAAACGTTACCTGATTTCTTGAAGGCAACGCGAATTTGAGAGGCAGCTCAATTGAATGTAACACACGGGCCGCATTCTTGTCCAACAGTTATGCCCATGAAAAGTAATAATTCGGTAAATGTGTTATATTTATTTATGTTCAACTACTCTGGAAGAGGGCTGTGAACGTAAATGAGAAGAATAGCATTTGTTATATTTGATTTGATTTTACCCAACTTTGCTGTTAACTGGGGTAAATTAACCACTGAGCCATCACTGCCCCTGTACAACACACTAGGCAGACACATGCCAGGGTTTGAAAAATAAGCAGACAGAAATGTGGGTTTTATCAGTATTTTATTGTTTACTTTCATATACAAAAAGATAAAATTGAAATAATTCTTTCTAGTACTTTTTTCCTCTAACAGTCAGGGTGTAGTTGTTTCACACTGGGCAAATACTACATTCATACTGGTTTATTCTGGCACCAATGCAAAGCAGAAACAACCATATCCCAACGTCTAGGCAAATCTAGTCCAAACTCTGGATACAGAGTTCTAAAATTACCACAGTAAAAAGGAACAATAATCCACTGCAAATTAAAGAACTATGTTACAATGATCTTTAAAAAAAAGTCCTCAGTTCATTACGGCAATACAATGGATGTCTGACTTTCCCAGGGCATTTAATATATATAAAACTTTTTTAACATACTTTTCAATCCAAAAGAGGGGTTACAGCAACAAGCTCAACTCTCTGTATACATTTTGTCTTATACAGATTTTTAGTATATTTGTTAAAATCAGTAGTACAAGCCATCTGTTCTACAATTTTAGCTACAATAGTGAAACATAACCTACAACATGTACATTTCACATATTCTGATATAGAAACAGCACTTAAAATATGACCCCTTGACAAGACAAGTAATAACACCTCCTTCCATCTTCCATGTGCCAACTCTAAGTTCAATTTTTCTGTTTTGGAGATAAAACAGACATAAATAGAGTCACTACTAGCTGGTAACTGTATATTAAACTTTTTTGGGGGTGGGGGTGTTAGCTTTCAACTAAGGGCATTTTGATGGCAAACTCTTGGCAAAAACAAGCTAAGTCACTATCATATTCCACCTTAACCAGATAAATCAAAAAAGGTAGTATTAAGGGGAAGAAGACATTTTTATTATGTATAAAGCAGCGTTATTCAAGAACATTAAAACATACTTAATAGTTAGCATAAAAGTTGCTATTCCACTGAGGGAAGGTTTAACACTTGAGTACTGTTTTTACCATCATCCAGTCTATCAACTCTGCTACACTGACATGAAACACTGTTGTCTTGGAAAATATGAGGTATCAATACATGCCAACACTCTTAAGAATACCCCTCCCTTATACGTACTTGAATAAAAATGATACTGATGGAGAGAATGGAGAATCAAAGACTTGATCACCAAAACTAATGCCACAGTTGTATTGGGGATATTCAAACCACATTCAGCTTGCTTAATGAGGGAGGGGAAAATACTGGAAGCAATCGATTTGTTTCCCTACAGAGTACCATTTATTTGTTTTTCTGTGAGTGGCAAGAGGCTAGAGAAGAAAGTAGTTTTTGAGTTGCCAAGGGGTGCTTCATACATGTTACACCAGTACAAAAGAGGTTCTCCTGTTTATGTTATGATAGTTTACATTTTCTCTGTAGTGTCAATGACTATCCAGCTAGCAACACTGTTTCACATGAGCTCTGAGGTAATCGGTTCCTGAAAACCTGGATCTAAGACTGCATCCAGAGTTACAGCTGGTCACGTTTTAGAGATTTATATTTTCTATATAGCATTTTTGAGAAGTATTACAACAGAAGCAGTGAGTCGGAGGAAGAGTTCGGGGGTGGGGAGGTGGCAATGGTTGCTTCAGCAAGTATAAAAATGCACAGGCACATAAAAACCCCCTCTGAAAATTTGAGGTTTGCAGTGTTCCTGATTTTATAAATGACTACTCTTTCCATGAGGCCATCTTTGATAACATGAACCAGTGAGATACAAAAATGCTTGTACTGGGTGTTCTAAAGCTAAAATGCATATTTAAAGGAATTTGAAGTAGATTCAAATTGACTACCAGGCCTTACCAGGCATACAATTTAAGAAAATTACTTTAGTTGGCACAAAAGCTAAGATGATAACACACTTAGAGAATAGTTATTATTTCTTTAGTGTCAGTAAAGTATGTCATTTTAATTATCATTTGAATAAAGAATTATTTGTGATATTGCATAAAAGATATTCATGTTCATATAAAATGACAGTTTAATTAAAGATGTCAGTTTAATTAAAGGCTTGTTTTAAATCATTAACCTGCTGCAATTAATTTGAAATGCAACTAAGTTGTCTGTAATAAAATACCTATAAACTACACACACATTTTTGGAAACCTATGATCTTCCACAATGCTCTTCAAGTGAACACCACAAAGAAATTATTTTGACATTATACAGACTGAGAATAGCATAAAATCACATTAGTTGTATCTAGAGTATTGGACTTGACGTGCTGTTAAAGAGATAAAAGGGGTATCAAACTCATATCGCAGACACTACTGACAAAAAACAACTGAACTTTGGTTACCCTCTTGCAGATTTAATATGCAAGAATCTTGGCTACATATTTTAAAAAAGGAAAAAAGTGAGTTATCTGAGAAATGCTAATGGACATGAACATCTCTACTATGCTTTATCACACAACTGTAGCCTACAGTAGATCATGAGGACAATGATTTGCTAAGTTGCTTGGGAATCAGTAACAATGCCCAGAAATCCCTTCAGAGAGAACACTACAATATTGCTGTAGATATTGCTTGCTACACTGAGCCCATTCTAAACACCTTGACTACAGTTAGTCACCAGTCACTGGAACCTGAAGAAAGGTGAATCTCCTGAAAGTATCAGTGTCTCTGATCTCATTAGACAAATGCCAAGTAAATGATTAGCCATGATTTGCACAGCATTTTTAGTTTAAGAAACTCATGTCCAAAACTCAGTTTTTTCTGGTGGTGAGATCAGCTTTGGCCAAGGCCATTCATGCATGCCGTCCTGTCCACTGATTTGGCAGTGGACAATTTGATATTAGCAGGAAACTGACCCCAAATAATTTCTTTTAGTATGCCAAAAAAGCAACAAAGTCACCCTCTGCCTGATCAAAAACAAAGTACCAAGTCCATGAGTGCAAAGATGGCCTCTAAAGAGTCTCTCTGGCCCTGGGCTGGCCTGGAGACATTAGTCCAGTGTCAGCGCAAACAGGTCCCCATTACACCCACATCCAACACTGCAGAAGGGAAGTGAAAATCCCGGAGAGAATATATGGCACCATGAAAAAATAATAACTTAAAGCTCTGCTCAGGGTGTAGAGAGGAAATAGAAGCAACCGCTGCAAAGCTTCAGGGTAAGGATTTGAGAACTGAAAGGGAAATTGCACAGAGCATAGGGACACCAAACCTTTATTCCTCTTATTTTCAGTCCTGTAAAAGCCAGTATACCAGTATAATTGTTGCTATATAATAATGTTATTACATTATGACCATGAAACTGAAGAAGCAAGAAATGCTTAGAATTTGGAAAGAAGTAATTTGGTAAGGTTTCTTAGAGTGAGGTAAGTGACAAGACATTTAGCTTTTTTGCCACTTAGCTGCACTGTAATTATTTACATTTTCTTTAGGAGGAAAGGAGAAAACTTTTGACAGTGAAAACCACAATAACATATATTAAAGGATAAACGTACAAAAGATATATTTTAGATTTCAGATATTGAACTAAACTATTAAAGGTTCAATGTCCCTTTAAGCAACAGAGAGGAAAGTCAAAGGAGTAGCCAATAAAAAGGAAGGGGAGGGAGAAAAGAATAATGCCCTGGTCTCATGGATAGGCATAATTCTACAACTGTTTACAGCTATTTACAGGGGTTTAACTATTTATACAACATAACGTGGTAGCACTTCTTAAAAGATTTTGGACTTTTTTTAATTTTTCCAAAACTCCCTAATCTTAAAAGCCAACTTACATCAAAATATAATTACTACAAGTCAACACAACTAACAGAATATATAACAGAAGTCATACACATAGAAAAATCTGAGGTATTTCTGGTTTGAGGTGGTCTGTGGTTCATGAACAATATCTTTTTTTTTCTAACCCTTTTCTTGTTTTGTCCTCTCTCTAGCAATTTTATTGTTTAGAGTTGCTTTCGTTCACCTCGGAAGCCTTGTAATTTGTCTTGACAGTGTTGCGTTTCAAAAAGAATTCTTCTGAGAAATTGTGTGTATAATGCACAGAAGAAACAGAAGAAAAAGAAATATTTCATCTTTGAGTTGATACAGCAGCATTGTGGACATTCACTATTACATTGTGACATACAGAAATGTGAACTCCTGTCTGCCACTTTTAAGACCCCACCCACCCACCCCAAGCCACATGTTTCTCTCTCTCTCTCTCTCTCTCGCACTCTCTCTCTCGCTCTCTCTCTCTCTCTCTCTCTCTCTCTCTCTCTCTCTCTCAAATTAATGCACTTCAGCCACTCTTAAGTGAAGATGAAATGGATTTTTCATGTCTATTGCCCCATGGTGGTGTCTCTAAAATGCCGGACCTAGAAGTTCACGTCACAAAGTTGGTCCCTACGAGAAACAAGTCATACAGAACAGGGACCTGGCAAAAATACATGAACTGAAATCCTTTCTACCAACTGAAACCATTTGTGTGATGAGCATGGTCTCTGCTGATTCAGTCTAGGTCCTTAAATACAGTTATCCAATGTTTGCATGGACTTAGAAAGGATGATTGGGGGGGGGGGGGAGACAAGACAAACCTGTGACAGCAGTTTGAGAGCCAGTTGGATGGAACTTCATTCCTGGCCTGTTCAGTCAAAACTCAATTCCAACCACACTTTTGGCACATGCATCCTTCTCAAACGCTTGCTTATTATCCCTCTCTGACTGATTTACACACACCTATACCTACCCACATACCCAACCCACCCCTCCCCCACACCCACACACACCCACACCCCCTCTTGTCTTGCATGTACTGTTTAGCATTTAAAATCATTAGGGCACCGTTTGACATTTCTCCTTCTATTAATTGGTAGGGATAAATGGCAGTCAGCCCAACCCCCCTGGAACTGGTTACCTGAGAAATAATTCCGTACCAAACTAAATGCATTATTCAAACTCTCAACTTGTTGCCACCATCTCTAAATGAAAGCCAATTTCTATAGCCTAGATTTTCAAATTCTGATATCTACACAAAAATCTGAACCAATCTATCTTCACAGTCACCAACTTCAGCACCACAAACCCAAAATGAGAAAGAAAAGACGAGCTGTCTTCCACCTTTTGTTGTGTTCTAAGACACCCGTTAGTTCCGTAAAAGACACGTTTTCCGTAATTCTGAATAGCACACAGTCAGAGAGGGAAACGGAAACAAAGAAGTCACAAATAAAAATCCCTTGAGGAAGGTTAATTGTGTGTAACAGTCATACTGTTCCTCTAAGGTTTTGCAGCATTGTTGTATTATCCAACATGGCGAAGGGTTGGTTGATGTGTTGGTTGGTTATGACTCAGGCAATCCTGTCCAGAAAGTAGAAATATAAAGAGGGGAAAAAATTAAATTAAATAAAATCAAACACTGAACTGAAGAGGCCGAGGTACCTGCACCTTGTCAGCATTCATAAGTCGGTACCTGAATGCATGTTGCAATGTCCTTTCTTTT
This sequence comes from Electrophorus electricus, assembly GCF_041902795.1. Taxonomy (NCBI): domain Eukaryota; kingdom Metazoa; phylum Chordata; class Actinopteri; order Gymnotiformes; family Gymnotidae; genus Electrophorus; species Electrophorus electricus. The sequence goes on from NC_137510.1 coordinate 12,466,783, forward strand.
TTTTCCTTTTTAAACTTTTGTGTTTTCCTCTCTTCATAAAAATACAGTAGAGAAGTGTGCTGGTAGTATTGATCCAATAATAATAATAATAATAATAATAATAATAATAATAATAATAAAAAAATGTTGAGATAAAATAGCAGCTGCATTCATGTTGTCTGAGATCCGCTGAGTCTGGAAAGACGAGGGTTGCTTCATTTGCTTGTTAGCTTCAGATGGGTTTAGGAGTTTGTCACCTCAAGCAGTACTACAGTGGGACTCAGATACTGGACTCTTTGGGTGGCAAGTCCACATTAGTGACGGAGGTCACCATGGATACGAGGCAGTCGGAGGTAGGTGCACTGGTGAGGCGGCGGATCTGGGAGATGCGCTCCTCAACACAGCCTGCCGACAGCCGAGCCTCAGCGTCATGGTCCCAGCACTCCTCTATGGTCTCACACATCTGCTCTAGACCCTGGTCAACAGACATGCACAGACAGACAAATGTGCACGCACACACGCATGTGAACATACATACAAACGCACATATATAAATAGAAATGCTACATGTGAATGTGTAATGAAAGACTACTGAACCCCATAGCTGGATGTTCTTTCTTGTGCTTATTCAGCTCATCATGCAATGTACTACAACAGGTCCAGTTTAGTGCAGTGGTAAGACAGCAGAAAGGAGGGAGGGAGAAAGCCTGTTCCCAGGCAGCCATGCTTACAGAGTGCTTTAGCCAGCAGTCTTTCAATGCCGGCCGCAGCTTCTTGTGGACCACCACATCCTGCAGGTCTTCCAGGGATGGGTGCTGTCCAATCTCCTCCTCAAAGGGCAGCATGTACTCATCTACTGGGCCTGCAAGCAGAAGCACCAGAGCCAAGTGGCCTTATATATACTTTTTGTCACGAAAAAAAAAAAAAAAAAAAAAAACCTACAACAATCAGATACACTTGTGTTCTCTCATCTCCAAGTTTTGTCAGCAAACAACAGTTACATTAAGCTGATCTGCTATCTTACAGTGCATCTCATTATCCCATTGCTCCCTAACCTAACTGAGCAGAGCATCTCTTGGTCTGTCTGTCTGTCTGTCTGTCTATCTTACTTGTCAGCCACTTCCAGGGCTGTGTTCTGCAACTTTGTGCTGGACAGTGAGTGTGAAATACAACTGTTCATGATTAATAAACAGCAACAGACAATGGTGTTTATAAACTGCAGCTCAGCAAAGAGAACCATTTTGCATATGAACATGTGTTCATATACTTATGCATGAATAAAATTTGTGCCTTAGCAGAATTTTTGCTTAGGGTCCAAGGAAGGTCATGACCCGGTCTGAGAAGCACGCACAGCCCATGGAAGCAGAGAATCCAAGCACAACTGCACAATCACCATGTATGAAATAGTTATACATACCTACAGTTTCAGATACTATAATCTTGCTGCGAATTAAGCAAGCAAACACGCATGCACGCACACACAAAGCCTGTGGCCGTGGTAGCTCAGTGGTTATGGTACTTGACTTGTAATTGGAAGGTTGCTGGTTCAAGCCCCACCACTACCAAGTTGCCACTCTTGGCCCCCTGAGCAAGGCCCTTAACCCGCAATTACTCAACCTGTACTCAAGTCATAATTGTAAGTCTCTTTGGATAAAAATGCATCAATTAAATGCCATAAATTAAACGATCAAATTGCTTTCCCCTGCTAAAAAACTATAAGTCTAGTTAACCAAATAATTAATATTTGTAGTAAAATAGGTTCTGCATCTAGATACTGAGGAAAGTGCTCCTAAAAATGGCAAACGATACCTAATTTTATGTTCGCATCTGCATTTCCAGAAACAGGAAGACTTGCTGGAAACACCACTCAGGGAAGGTGGGAGAACTCACCATCAGCAGCTGTGCAGCGAGACACCAGCTCCCAGAGCACAAGGCCCATGGCATACATGTCGATTCTCAAAAATGCATCACGCTGGAAGTTGATGGCGCCCTCCAATACCTCTGGGGCCATGTACCTCCGCGTGCCAACCTAGCAGCAGTGTGGAAGCATTAGGAGAGTGCTCACAAATTAATTACACAGAAAATCATATATATATTGATATATGGGACATTTCTACACAATAACACAAATCTAATAAATCACTAACATTATGGTCATGCGAATAACTTAACTAGCTTACAGAGCTCACCTCACCTGGTCATACAAGCTCATGCCCATAACCTCACCTGGTCATACACACTTATGAGAGTGACCTCACCTGGTCATACAAACTCATGCCAGTGACCTCACCTGGCCATGTGTGTCCCCCGGTGGCTTTCCTGGCTCAAACTTCACCGCCAACCCAAAATCACCGATGACAGCAGTCAGATCATTTTTCAGTAACACGTTTTTACTCTTAAAGTCCCTGCGGATTAGCACAGCAAACATTTAGACATTTAGCAAACACTAAATGTGGGCCTCTCATTGTAGAAGTCTTAAATCTCAAAAATATTAGTCAAATTAATAACAAGCTGATTGGTTTAAATGCCTCTCGAATACAGTCTTTATAGGCCATGTAGTACCTGTGGGCAATAGCAGGTTTTGGCCCTTCTCCTTTATAACGTGGTACATCCTCATGGAGATAGGCCAGTCCACAAGCCATAGTTTCAGCAATGTGGCACAACTCATTCCAACTTACCACATTGCCCTTCAGATAGTCAGTCAAAGAACCCTGTTGAACAAAGTCACGGAACACCTGAGATCTCTACATGGAGTCACCACATTGCTGTTTGCAAGGATTCTTAAAATCATGTGTTTCATGAATAACAAGGTCCCATATTGTACTATTAACAAAACCACTAGAAATGTTGTGCTTCAGTCTCTAACTGTCTTTGCTTAAGATTGAAGCCTACAAGCACTGAAGTGAATATGAGAGTAAAGAATGCTCAAGTACAATGCTCAAGTTGTAAGAATAAACAAGAATGAAAAGTTTATTGTGCATGACAAGTCTCCTTATTTCTGCAGGTGCCACAAATGGTTTGTCAAAATGTTTGGATAAAGACTCATGAAATATGAGCCCTGATCTTCTTGTGAAATATGAGCCCTGACCTTCTCGTGGAACTCGGTTATGAGCCAAAGCTCCAGTTCCAGGCTGCTCCCACGTTTCTCAGCAGCAATGTAGCGCAGCAGGTTCTCGTGTTTCATCCCTGGTGTGGAGAACATGTCTCGCTCATTCTGCCAAGACTGCTTGTCCTGAAAGGCACAGGAAAAAAAGTCCAAAGAGTTAGTATCAACAAGCATACTGATGACTGCCAAACAGCTCTGAAGCTAGATGTAGAGCAAAATCTAATTTGCTGCTAGCCAGAGAGCATGGACCATTTAATTGAACAGGGGTTTTCTATGTACAGTGGACTCTGAAATGGAGTAATTGAATTCAGTAGTGAAAAAAGACTTTTGGAATGTTGCACACCAAATAGAGAATTAATACAGGAATTGAGCCACATGCACAAACCTGAATAGGGAAGATCTTCACAGCTACATAATCATTCATCATTTGGGCCTTCCATACACAGCCAAAACGGCCCCTCGCCTTAATCTCCAGCAACTGCAGGGGTTTCAGCCCTAGCAGGGGAGATGGAGGGGCTGGACCCGGATCCTGATCAAAGAGAATAACAGACTTTCAGCAAGCTGCTCTGAAGACATAACACTATAGATTTAAGAAAAAAAGAAATATTTTCATGTGCCAAATATAAAACTTCTAACATATATGTTAGAGAACCCATGTGTAAGAATACACCATTTATCACAACTGCTGTACTAGTACAATCATTTTTACTATTATAAACATTTGGTATTTCTATAATTAATAGCACAAAATTATCCACAAATGTGTTCAGCACGTTTTATTTTTGTCTATCCAATTAGCTGTGCAGTGTAATTTCAGTCACATTTAGCCAAACCTCCACTAGATGGAGACAGGCATTAGTAAAGAGATACTGAACAGAGCATCAGTACTTGTTGACTATCAGTCAACCAGAATGCGGAAGGAGCCTAGAAAACGCTGAGAACATGTACACTGTCACAGATTAGTGAGCAGAGAACAGATTCCCACGGGGCAGGGGATGAGAAATACAATAGAGAAAACCTGGAGATAGCAAATGAAGAAGGGGTCATGGATGCTTGACCTCGTTTATGTCAACGTGACCGTAGGGCGGCTTGCGATGGCGGTACATCCAGAAGACCAGCAACAGGGCCACGGACAGCATGGTGATGGGCAGCAGAGAGTAGACCAGCACGTTGAGCAGAGAGAGCGCAGCCGGAGGGGGCTCCATAACTACACCAGAGATGGCAAACAGAGGACACCGCGTTACATGCCGCAGAGGGGAGGGGTGTAGGCAGAAGCAATTCCTAACACCGCATATAAAACAAACTCAGGCTGAAATAGCTGCAGCGATGGTGGCGGCAGTATTGCAAGCTTATAAATACAAATAAAACCTCTCCTCGTTAAACCGGCAAGGACATCTGAGACTCAAGCAACTAGTACACAGCATGGCAGCCAAGGCATGGCATGTTCATGCTATTCACCTGAAAGGGGAACACACTTTTATCTGCCCGAGCTGGTAAACACAGAACGAGCCGGGTTGACAGTATGCATGGCCGTTTACTGGGTTCCCACATTCTGCTGTGACAATCCGGGAGGGGGAAAAAACATTGCTTTAAAAGCTGTGGGGAGTCTAACATTTATAATGCTATATGTCAAATGTGAGGCTAAGGAAAAGTTCATGGGCAACAATCAATACAGAAATTTAAAAGCATGTTGTGTATTCCATAGAGCAGTTTGACCAGGTTGCACCTCTCACGCCTATGTCCATGATGGAGGGGAATGCACCAAGGAAAGAGTGCAATGCTACACATTACGAGCTGTTTGCCATCAGGAGGGATTTACTGGAGCACACTCCACTGCTGCTATTCATTCAGTTCCCCGCTGAATCGAACTTTCAGACGAACCCAGAGTAACAAGGAGAAACTGAACACCAAGAATTATACATATGCATACCTGCCGCTGTAAATCTAGAACAAACAGGTAGATGGTGCTGTGCTTTGGCTGCAGTGTAGAATGGCTCGGGGCCTGCTCACCTGGTCCGCTGACATCGGGCAAGTGTGTGAACCTCTCGTTGCAGAAGCTGCCCTCACAGCAGCAGAAGAACACCTGGGGATTCTCTTCCGTGGCCACACACTCCTGCCTGGGGTTGGGAGGGGGCAAAGAGCTCTCTTAGAACACACTCACTTCCCTGAGCTAGTGCTAAGCAGGGCAGAACTTGGGACTGGATGGATGTTTAATTGTACATGCACTTGGAACCACCTGCACAGCAAAACTGCAAGATTTTGGCTCTAGAGATGGTGGAGGACTGAGAAGACAATTTTAATTTGCATTACTGAGAAAATTGGCATCTCATCAAGAGAAACCCCTGCAAGCTCAGAAATTTCAGATGAGCCTAGAGAACATGGCACTCTGCCCATAAGACAATACTGTGGCACATAAAGCTGGTGGGAACTTCAACCTCCAGCAACCACTAGCACCCACCCTCCACTCAACAAAACAAAGCCCATTAACAAAACATGACAGGAGTACCTTACTGACCTCACTGGGGTGGGTGTGGAGGGATGTAGCACTCAGGTGATGTTTCCACTGAATGAAGTGTATCCTGCATAATGCCCAGTCAGCAGCCTGGACACAGCCTGTTATTGAGTACTGCTCTCTTTGTAAGGCCAACACTGGGCACAGGCCATGGGCCTCACTACAAGGGAGCTGAGAGCTGAGCTGACAGGCCTCAGGGAGACAGAGTGCAGAGCTGGTGCTGCAAACCACGCAAGGCCACCAGCCTTCAAGACTACCACCCACCCACTGACCCCGCAGCCTTGGTTAAGTATGCATTTATGCACAATCAATCCACATTTGGTTAATCCTTGACAACTGGGTTGGCTTATTATTAACCAATTCAATACTTATGTTCAAAAGTATGCATTAGGTTGATCACTTCAGAACCAAATGTGGATTTTACATAATAAATAAATGAATAACTGATACGGATGGCAGTCCTTATGTCCAGGGTAGGGGCTAGTTACTATCCAGCACAATGCCCTGCCGCTCAACTCCACCTCCAGCTGTATGAATATGCATTATCTACGGGTAGCCCTCCCTTTGGTGAGCCACCAAAGATTAGGCAGCCTGGGACTGCTGGAGTAATCTTTTTTAAGCAGCAGTTCTAGTGACTGGCCCACTTACACTTCTGTAACAACTGCAGAGAAATTGTTTTGCTACACTCTTATACTGAGGAGCTATAGAAACGAAGTATTTAGAGGGATTCAGAAGTGAAATTAAATTAATTCTCTTTATATGAGGAACTGCAAACTATAAACAATCTGGAAATATGTATTTGACTGCTGGATTAGAACAAATTTGCAGACCCATGGAGGACTTTTTTTTTTTTTTTCATGAAATCACCATTATACGACATTTGTATCAAGAGACAAGATTCAACTTTCTGGCTCTGCTGTGTCAAATTATCAGTGCATTTTAAGATGTCTGTACCACTCAACTACATGCCAATAATGGATGAATTCTATCAGGCCCAAACAAACACATTTGAACATATGATAAACAGCAAGTGAACTAAAAAAGCAAAAGAACTAAGTCTTCTGGACAACACTTGTTTTCAGCGATTTGTGGGTTAACCATTGCTTCATTTCTCGATTTACAAATGGAATTGTTTTACATAAGACACTCCCAAAGACGTTTCTCCGCCTCTAGGCAGAGGTGGTGCCATGCTTACTGGGCCACGCCTGAGTGGTGTGACTCACCTGTCGTAGCAGTTGAAGTCGTCCAGCCAGCAGCCCTTCTTCACCAGCTCGATGGTGCCTGAGCTGTTACGCCAGGATGCATAGCAGTGCGAGCGCTTGTCCTTCTCCCCCTCGCACCGCTCCACACCACTCTGGTTAGTCTTCTCAATCTCCCAGTTGATGTTATAGTACAAACACTCTCGTGTCTCCACCTCTCCATGGCTGGGTGCTATACACACGCACACACACGCGCACACGCGCACACACGCACACACGCACACACACACAGGATCAGAGTCAGTGAAAACTGACTCTCTTGCAGGTTCTCTTTAGTGGAATTTCTATATCATGTAAAAACCATTATTTTTTATCACAGTTATGACCAATCTTGTCATTTTTAGTGATAACAGAGTGGTCGCGTTTGCCCACTTTGGCCTGTCAAAGACATGCCATCTTGTCCACAACAGCTGTTCAGTTTTTACAAACTGGTTTGCTCCAACTCCTGCAGTTCAGCAATGAGAAATACAACTTGGGTCTGTTTCAGATGATGTCTTAGCCCCTACTTGAAACTGCCACATTCTCTCCTCTGAGCTTATTCAATGTCTGCACTGAGCGAGGCTGAGGAACAGTGAGGCCTCCTATCCTGACAAAAACCCAACTCTGGTTCCCTCTTTTGTCAATGCAGTTGATTTCGAATACCACTGATAGATACTGATAATATTAACAAAGCCTACATGGCTAATCATGAAAGCAGACCCAATACACTCTGTAACTCTCGAACGAAACAACATAGAAGTACACAAACAGAAAGAAAAGAAAATCAGTGCCCCTCAAGTCAGTGGTGTTCTAGGAAACAGAAGGTGTTGGTAGATCAGAACAGTACAAATACGGAGACAGCTGAGGAGGTGTGTGGCACTCTGAGGCTGAGGGAAAGTCAGCTGGAACTGACCTTCACCTTCCAGTTCATAAAATCTAGAAAAACATGTATGCAATTATGATTCTGTCAGCAAGGCATATCTACCACAAGTTGAAATCCACCCTAGTAACTGCCAATAACCTGGGCCTCTACAGAATTCAAACATTAATAAAAATAAATAGATAAATAAAAACATACCATACTATAGATATTCTCTGCTGGGTCACTTGAAGCCATTAATGTGAAATTTTAAACTTGATGAAACACTCCGACCAAGCTTCTGCCCACATTATGTCGGCCTTTCTATCTTCTCACTGAAGTGCAATACTGGGACTGAACTGACCTCGAGCCATCACTCAAGGCCAAAATCTCCAAGCACGGGAGCCTATGGGAGGACAGCGAGACCTCTCAGTAATGAAGTGAGCGACCCAAGACCGGCATTTAACTGACTGGTGTGCAGCAGTTCACCGGAGAGGCGCCATGTGTGAGGACACGTTTACCAGAACACAAAGCTCAATTGCAGGAGACACCGCTGGGGTAGGAGGACTCTGGTGCTACCACTGCTTGCTGACAGATGTATGCTGAACAACCAAGGCTCTCTGCTGACCCAACCAAGAGCAGGAGCCATAGAAAATAAGCAAAAACAACTTCAAATGTTTTCCAGTAGGAGAACGTCTGACATGGTCAGGGTGGCATGAAGTAATGAATTACACTGAGAGCGGATAATAGCAGATTTCAGTTCGGCAGAGATTCCACACCAGTGTCCGATCTGCTGGGCTGCGCTGCAGGGACAGCGGTCAGACAAGGATACTGTGTCCTTGTGGCAGCCCAGCCAAGGTGGAGTCTGGGGGCGGACGGCAGCACCGCACGTGCACCAGAGTTCCGGGGAGGAATCACCTTTTCATGCTGATCCAAGATCAACAGCTGTCAGGAAGATTTTTTCAGAGGTAAACTGTAGAGTTGGAAGGTTGGAAAACATTGGATGGTTTGTTCTTTTTTACATAGCTGCATAAGCGGTGTTTGAAATGTATGAATGCTGCTAAATAAAGTTATTTACACTTAGGTTTATTTAAATTATTCAAATCAATGCCATTAATTAGCTTATATGCATAAAATAAAGCATGCCTAGAGAAGAAATAAAATCAACAGCATATTTACTCCAGAGTGAATAGACAAGAATCTGAAACACAGTGCAAGTAAAATACAAAACACACTGTCTGTATCCGCAACTCAAACTGCTCATAAGATCGATAGATCGATAGATAAAACTGCCCCACGACTCCCTACTCATGTATAGCGTGTGAGAGGAGAGCTGTCACACTGGGTGCCAAAGCTAGCATCACAGCGCACTGAGAAGCAGCAGTGAGAAAGCTCAGATGGAACAGCAGGGCAGTGAGCTGTTCATCCACTGCCTGGCGGAGACCTGCATGTGTGGAGCCTGTGTTTACTATACAACACCAATTTGGCAGCAGCAGCCATGGCAGATGTTCTCACCAATCTGTGCGTTGCGGTTGCTAGGCGATGGTGAATGTGGGAGTAGCAGTGTCTCCTCATCCCCCTAGACAAAGCCTTTTTTCAGTGAATTGCGCACAAGCACACGCTTGCGCACACCACACATATCTGCACACAAAACAGTGCTGGGCTGGGTTATAAATAAGGAGGAGCAATGACGGTGTAGGATTGGGCCATGATAGGATGCCATCGTCCAGGGCTTGCCGACATCACAATGAGCCAGTATCGTGAACCTCCATTTAAACCTACATTTAATTCATGACTTTGGCTATGAAGGTTTTTTCCGTGTGAACTTAACATTAAAATTTTTAGCCATTGCCTAATAAACTGATGAGGTGCTTTAGTAACTGCTTTATTTTAAACAGAGAACATCAAACAATGTCATACTAGTTTTAAGTAATTAAAACAACAACAACAACAACAACAAAAACATGGTATTTCTTTGCAAGGTCTCAATAGTAATGAATGTATTGATGTAATTTACTGCAATAATGCAATGTATTATGTAATTAATTCATAGTCACTGAAATATCAAAGATGTATATAAATGTTTTGTAGTTCCTCTGTAACACTGCTGCAACTCCCAAATTTTCCCCCAAGCCCCCTGCAATGTCATCATCCATCGCGATTTTCCCTGCAGACATCATCACATGCCGTTACACAGATGTCACCCAACCCAATGCCAGCATGTTGTGGGTGCTGATGTGCTATAGTGTGCATGCTAAAAGCACCCTGTCTCATGCCAATGTGCTGTTGGTATTTGTGTGCTACATTGTGCCTGGTAAAAGGACGCTGTCTCAGCACTGGGTTCTACTCTGCATTCAGAGCCCTGTGTTACAGGCTGGCCATGGGGAGGCCCTGGCTAATGGCCAGAGCAGATGTCAGAGACACAAAGGGGAGCATGTCCTAAAAACATTACTTCAGGAAACGGACCCTTTGAGAAGCATGTTAGTGCCACTGCTCGGTGTGGACATTATGTGGCAAATATAATTTTAGTGGAACCAGGCGTTTTTTCCTGCCCATTTACATCAACTGCCAGAAGGGTTCTCTAGTGGCTGTTCTCTCATTCTCACTCCAATTCACACTGATTTTGTGTGTGTCACGCACACCCACACCCATCCACACCCACTCACACCCACACACCCCCCCTCTTTCCTTTCCAAAACAAGTCAACAAAAATTAACACTCCAAAGTAGATCTAAACTGGTTAATGTTGCAATTATTGTCATTAAAAAGTTTTAAAACTGTGCACTGAACATAGCTTTAAAACAGTCCAGCATGTCATGGTGAATTCATGTCTGTTTTTAGTTTAGTAAAAAGGCTAGGCTTCTAGGGCAGGGCTGCATGCACTCAGCATCCATGGCAAATGTCATCAGTTCCACTGCAGAAAGTGGACCAAGCCACTAGGATGCTAGGACTGGGATTTACTGGTGAAGTTTGCCAGTACAGACAATACACACAGCAGCTCTCCTCACTGCTCCACACTAGCTAGCTGCCATCTCATTACATTTCAGAGACAGTAACAATCTGATACCACGTATCGGAATCGGATAAATATCAAATAATGCTGGATATCGGTGGAAAATGATCCAATACCATCATAGCCTTAATATAGCGCAGCAGTGCACTACAGGACATGTGATAACCATCGGGTTAGTTTGAGCACAGTTTATACACTGTCCGTAACTGTTTTCTTCACAGTATCGATTAAAATTATCATAAGGCTTGCATTGCTACCATATAGTGTTGATATCCTTGTGTTTGGGAACAAGTATGCCTTCAAGTGAGAGCATTTAAAAGAGACAAAATAGCATGCTGCAGTGTTTACTGCCACAGATCCATGACCAACGGTGGGACTTATTTATGAAATTTTTTTTTAAACAAAGACATTCAATGTTTTTTCCAGTTTGGCTGTGAAGTAAAGAAAGTTCAGGGTCAGGAAAAGGAGAAAGAGCAGCAGAAACCTGATAGAAACTGAGCAGGAAAAAGGAGAACGCTCCTCCAAGTTTACTATTAGCCTACTGAGTTTCAAGGCAGACTGGAAAATGAGAATAAGAAGCTGGTGAATAAGTTAATTTAAGATAACTCCATCCCTATGTTATGTTTTCAGATAGAATAATTATATTGTAATTATCAGATTACATTTTTGTTGATTTTAAGACGAGGTTGAGTGAATAGAGTAGAGTAGTACAGGTAGCCCCTCACCGTGTGCTCACTTAGTGTCTAGTGTATAAGGGGAATTTAGTGGGCAGGATAGCAATTTACCACTGAAATTCACAAAACGAGTAATTATAAAAGTCAGTATTACGTTGATGTGGAATTCCAGTTGCATTCAGTAATGAGGGGGAAAATGTACACGAACTATATAAAAAAAAATTCAGGAGTCAAATGAGGCAACCATACTAAGCATTTACATTTACGGCATTTAGCAGAGTGAGTGTGTATGTGTGTGTGTGTGTGTGTGTGTGTGTGTGTGTGTGTGTGTGTGAGTGAGTGAGTGAGTGAGTGAATGAGTGAATGAGTGTGTGAGTGAGTGCTGGGAACCCAGCAGGTGATGATGGCCAAGGCAATAAATAGTATGGCATATAATGCTGTATGCCACTGGAAGGAAAAAATGTTTAAAATGCCTTAGTCTTGTAAAGAAAGTTTTTATATTATATCATAATACATCTCATACACGAAAAAGGCCGCAATAAGTTTCACCCAAACAACTGAACCATAGCTCCACAGTGGTTCTTATTGAAATATAATCAGATCGATATCAACATAGGGCGACATTCAAATGCAAGATATCGATATTGTAATCAGTAAAGAAAAATTGGCCATCTATTACATTTGGAACATAACAGTGTTAAGTGTTAACCAGTTCATAGCTGCCAGTGGCCTTCCCCACTGCTGTTACCCACAACAACAGGTCTAGCACAGAGTTACCATCGTCCAAAAGCACACTTACTTCAAAATGCCCTTTTCCGCTGCAGCAGGAAGGATCCTTACACAGTTGAACAGTAATCACAGTCAAAATGGGGAAAAGAGAAGTAATCACATATGTCCATTTTATCCATGGGAAATATCCATTAATAATTATTCAACTATTCAAACACAAGCTACATTCTGGTAAAAAAAAAAATTTAAAGAAAAAATAAAGTGTTAAAAATCTACAGAACTAACTTCTGTTGAAATTCTGAGGATTTGTTATGTTGTATATTCATTTAAAGATGACATTATGTGCTGCCTTAAGGTAATGGTCATAATTTATAAGTTCAGAACAGTAAGCTTTTAAGTAAACAAATAAATGCAATATAGAAGATAAAGAACTCTCAGCCTCCAATCCTATATATATGCCCAAGAATAACAGAGGGACAGTGATATTTATTTGTTACTTAATTCAGCAATAATTCAGTCATCCAAAAATCAGTGCTGTACCACAGAACCCATACCGTGTGTGCGTGTGTGTGTGTGTGTGCGCGTGTCTGTGAGAGAGATATCTGGAATTCATTTTTCCATAAAAACTGCAGTACTGTGTAAGCACACAGACCTTGAAAACACACCTCAAATACCACTCTGACATTCCTGACAAGACCTTGCACTGTAATTGGAAACAGATGCAGCAAACTACAAAACAGAAGTTGTTGCTTCATTAATCCAAGCAAATTGAAAATTTCAAACAAGTTTCATCTTATCTTGTTTGTGTATAAGCAGTAAAGTGGAATTCAACCCATGCACATTTGAGCATCATAAAACTAAAACGAAAAGTAACAGAAATATGCAAACGCTACACATTCAGAACCATACCTCTGGTGACATTCACTTTCAAGAAAAAAACATTCCGGGTCAAGACAGTGACAATAACGTCAATAAATTCAACAGAACATCAGATCAGGGTTATCTTTGGGCTGTTCTAAACACACAGCCTTCTGAAAGTCCTCATACATTTCCAATCCAAGTGTGTCTCGCATGTACCCTCATCAGCTCCAGAAACAAATGAATAATTTCCAGTGTGACAATGGCCCTCGGCTCTCGCCATTTTCAATGTTCCATTTAAATCCTATGTGCTCTATAGATTAGGTCATTCTCTTCTGCTCTGAAAGCCTAACTGATTCACTTGGATAATTCCAAGTGCCATATGTAATCTTTACTCTGGAATGAGAGTGGAGTGGAGAGATTATGGCAGATGAGCATTCTGTCAGCACCTCCTCTCAACAACAGGCCTTTGGCATGGATGCCCAGACCACATGAAAAGACTGTGGTTCACCAGTGCGGTCATGATTCACCACCAACTGAATGAAGTTACAACAGCTTGTAGCTGCCATTGGTGTGATTTTATTCCAAGAGAGTATACACAGGCTGTATGCAATATTTTTTAATATTATTATATATTTATATATATATATATATATATATATATATATATATATATATTTATATATATATATATATATATATTATATACACACACACATATATATATATAAATATATATATATATATATATATATATACACACACACACACACACACACACACACACACACACACACACACACACACACACACACACACACACACACACATACATTATATATATATATATATATATATATATATATAAATAAAACACACACACACACACACACACACACACCTTTTTACAAATGAGGTAAAAAGAGAGCGTGCAGCACATATACTGTCAACCCTCTGGGACTAAATTTAATCCCTCCCATCTTCCAACCTGAACACACCAACAGTTTGTGCCATTATTTGGTTAATGTTATAACGTACCTTTTTAACGCTTATGCTTTCAAACACACATGTATACTAATAATAAAGGTCTAGTGGAAAATAGAACTCATGGTAGTTATGGAAACTGCCAGTTATGTTCTGCATTTATGCCAAGTGTGTTTCTCTAGCAATCTACACTCCCCTGAAACACTGAAGGTTAATTAAAAAAAAGAATATTTCAAGCCAAGATCTTTGAAGATCCAGAACTGAGAAGGACAGTTTTTTGGGATTCGATTTTATATGCCTAATCACAGTGTAACTCACTCTGCAGATACCAGCATGGTGGCTTTAATACATATAATTAATTTTTAAAATGACCACCCAGTTTTTGCTGTAAAATATCTTATAATTAATGAACATTTCTGTGTAATGCTACTCATCATTGTGCAAGAGTGTGAGATTGTGAGGAAGCAAGGTATATGGAAGATGTATGTGCTTCCACACATGTTAAAGCACTACATTATGATTGGTTTTTAATGTGTAGTAGTTTCACACAGAAGATCAGCGGTTACCCTTCATATACATCATCCTTAAAAGGGATCTGTCCATGCAAGAAACTATGATTCATCACTCCTGCTTTTGAAGCCCACACAGATGTGTAGCACATCAAATGCTTTTTAAACTTTGCACCTTTTTTTATAATCTTTTTTTCAACCAAAGGAGACACCTCACTGACGGGAAGACAAAGGCCTGCTAGTACCCGTTTGTCTGCCCGAGCAGTGGAATGGCTGCAGGCAAACTATTGATAGGAGTCTGGAATGAAAAGTCATTTCTGCTTGTTTAGAAACAGTTCAGCTCACACAGAGTCTTCATAAATCGACTACTTGCAGTCTTTTCATGTCGTAGTGTCTCATTAAAAGCTACTGGTCAACTTGAGGTTATGATGAAAACAGGAGGCTTGTTTCTTCATTTTATTCTGAACGAGATGCAAACAGAGGGCAGGGGGAAAAAAACAACCACTGATAATATTTTTTTAAATAGACTTTCTGATCTTGTTACAGCCCAGAAAGGAACTGAAGCTAAAATGCATCTCAATGCTTCATGTGAGGCATCCATGATGATATAAACTGCAGTGTTCACTAATCTCTGTATTCAATCATTATAACTGTCAGGCTATGTATGAAAGACACCACCCTCCTCCCCATTTTGGAGCAATCAAAATCCCCACTGGGTACTGTCAACACAGAAAACCATGGCACAGTATATCACCAACAGTACAATACCAACAGCACGTCTACAGCAATTCTGCATCACCAACAGTACATCACCAACAGCACCTCGCCCACAAGGGTGGCCTATGTCACCAACAGTAGTTCACCACAAGCCAAGCATAAAAGCATGTTCTGTCACATAAACAGGAACCTACACATCCATGTGGGCTACAAAAACAAGAATTATGAATCACATTTTATACTGTGCATTCTCTGCAAAAAAAAAAAAAATGCACAGAACCTTTTTAAGGCCTGCCTATTGGAAGAACAACCTCTGACCTTTACATTAGAAACACAAGTACCATTAATTTGATAAAGTTTTTTCTGCCTCCAAATTTTTAACTCCAAAAACTCAGCCTACTTCAACGTCATGCCTTTCAGAAATGGCGAAACTCGGAGGACCGCTCGGATTGTATAAATAAGCTCCAGCGTGGAGGAAGGAACGCCCTGGGTAGCTGTGCACCACCCCATCCCTGTCCTGCCTTAGGCCCTGGGCTGAGCTGCTTCCAGGTCTGCTGCCTCTGCTTGCATGGGGGCCCTATCAGAGCAGTGGAGGGTCTGCTTGTTCTTGGCACAAAGCTTACCTGCATGACCCCAGCAGGGAGCATATCCAGCTCTGCTTTATTCTCCCTCTCCGACAGCATGCAGGGGGGGGGGGGGTAGAGTGGTAGTCCCTGTGACGCACCTGGTGATGGAGGGAAAAGGTGGCTTCTGCTGGGCTGCCTGAGGCAACTATCCAGAGGGTCACACAATGACAGGGACTTCTGGGGAGTTAACCAGCAACAGAGGCGCATATTTGCCTGGTCGACTCTTCTGTGATAAATAGCTCTGGAACCTTATTACCGCTGAACATGGATAATGAATTGCTACCAGCGTGGGTGATCTCAGTGCTTGTGTGCTTTGATGCCATATTTTTCACTATCGCTCACTGTGACATGTTGAGATCTTGAAGAGGCTTTCCATCATTTATGTGCAGAAACCTCTGCTACGACTCTCGCTCCATGGCCACTATGCTGATGGGAGGTGTCTCCTCTGGCACGATGCAATGTACTTAAATGTATCAAGACTGATTGCAAACACCGTGAAAGGGCTGTAAATAAGAATGCAATATTATTAAATAATATTCAACTCTGGGTAAAGTCTCACAGTTATAACGTGACTCTACATAAGGTATAAGCAAGAGAGGGAGAAGTTAAAAGAACTAGTAGGAAGATGTGAATTTCCAGAGCCTCAGGCCCATTAAGCACAGGGCATGTCCTTAGTCCTTAATGCAAACCTATAAATTTATTCACCACAGCTGTCTAATCTCCAGAAGCACATGAGAAGTTAATTATCAACATCTGGCTCTAAACATCTTTAGAAGGACCATAGAGAAAGGCAACATAAATATAAACCCAACAGCCAGATGGAGGGAGATAGAGAGACAAAGAGAAAATGAAAGAAAACGAGAGAGAGAGAGAGAGAAAGGGAGAGTTGTGTGCACTGTCTTGCATTGACAGTGATGGAGAAAAAGACTGCCATTGTTAGCCTGAAGTCCATTAATGCATTCATAGAGGACAGAATACAAAGGAATGCCTTGGAACAGGGATTCTACCATTCATTCTGCTCCAGTGACCAACTTCTGTTATAATGACACTGTAGAAATATTTTAACCCCAGGATCCGTGCTGCACGACTGGCATACAGACAATTAAGAAAAGGAATTACTCTTATATTCTTCTCCACTGAAATTCCTTCATAGCTCTACTGACATTATGGGACTGTATCTAATCTGTCTTCAAAAAATACAGACCAGCCTACATTTCCCTAGCCATGGGATCTGACAATAAAGGACTAAAGGTACCAGAATGTTTTTCCAACCCAAATGAGGCAACATGAGAAATTGTAAAGAAACATCATAAAATGTAACAAGCTTAATTTTGGGGCTTAAAAACATTGTTCACCTGGACACCACTGAAAGAGCCTGTCACCCTGTAAGATTTTGTTTGTCTATACCAATCAGTTTGATGTACATTGTGGCAAATATTGTTACAAGATCTTGCTAAAGTACTGTGATGAGATACTGATGGCTAAACTCCTTCCTGTAATGCAATCTAGATGTATATGACAAAAGGAGAGAGAGCAGCTGACAAAAATGACAGTCCAAAAGTAGCAATGCAGACTAGGGAAATTCTCAAATGTGACCTTTTCACAGATAAAAATCCCTCACTTTCAAGTATCTTATAAGGATGAAGCCCTTAGAGAAAGTCAAACCACTAGTTCCACATTGTCGTTTACCACCACTTAGAACCAAAAAAATGTCCAAAAAATTTAGTATACAAGCTTTACTTGGCAACCCTAGCCAGAACGAGAACTCTGGACAACAACAAGGTCTTATTATAGGGCCCTTAAATCCTCCTAATCCAGAAATATCTAAAGGTAAGGGAATCTTTTGCTTATTTAAAAGGGTCTGGTTCTCACTTCTTGTCCACAGTCTATTATATGATGGCAAAGGCCATGAGGCACTTTGTTATGACACAAACATGTTAAAACACACACAGGTGTTGAGGGCAAGGGTAAGGCCTAAGAGTTATCTTCTGACTTGTTCAACCCTTGCAAAATGTTGCCTATTATGTCCCATCCTCCCCAAAAAACATCTTAGCATCAAAATGTATTTGTACACCACAGCAAATTATAGAAGATCTGCCCTCAATATGCCAACATTACATGCCAACATTAATTAGTAGTGCTCTAAAATAAGCATTGATCATGCTCCAAAAAAGTATGCTATACTTTTCCTTGCAAGGAGCAAAAATGCAATAAAACAGAAATAAAGTATTATCAAATTAAAACAAAGTCATAATATGAATTAATGGGATTTTTCACATGTCCAATGTCAGTGATTGCAACACCACAGCAAAGCATCATCTGGATATCACAATCTACAAACACATGCCGACATGCTTCCAGCATGGTCCAAGAGGAAAGCAAGCAACATAGATCAAGTCTGCCACACTACGTCACTCCACAGAGCAGGGTGTAATCACATTCCTCCAACAGCTCGATGGATGAATGGGGACATCTGTGAATACATCATCTGCTCTAAATTTATCTCCATTGCCTTCTTGCAGGCTCCTTTATAAATCTATCAGCGACTACAGCAGTGATCATCTTTATAGGTTCTTGTATACTCATGGTCATGCCATGAGAAAAACAGTAAATATGCTCAGAAACACAACGTGCTGTGTTTGTCCTTCACACAGCCAAAAGCTCGCCATACACAAAGTCAGGATTATTAAACATGCACTTGACATGAAACATGACCAGTATTAACACTGTGTACGAGTGGAATGTTAGGGCAAGTGATAATATTTACTAATGAAGAAGGTGACAGGAAGAGGCTGACAGCCAAGAAAACAAAAACACCTACACTGACAGCCTCATAACAGATTTACTCGAAACTCTGCAAGGCACATCCTCCTGTGTTCTGCAATGACACCTAGAAATAATAGCACTAGAGTTCAAGGCCAGGGAATTCCCAGACTTAACATAAGGCCTGTACAGGCAATGACCCAGACTCAGCACATGCTGCCATGGACATATGTCTCATGCTTTGAGCATTTTTACATTTGTGCATTTGGCAGACACTCTTATCCAATGTAAAATTTAATCATATTATAGAGGTAGGTAAATGTAATGCTGGTAGTCTTGCCCAAGGACTTATAATGACATAGCATGGTACACTTGCTCAGGCAGAGGACTGAACCCCAGTCCCCCATAGGAGAACGAGCAATGATACACACTACACTATACCAACCACTTTCAGTAGCTGGGATTTGCTGCATGAGTACATGGCCTAGCTTTACATATTTTATTTTCAACATTGTCTGTTTAGTCTAAAAGCAATCTCTATACGGATGTCATGTTCACTGTAGCTTACATAAAACATTAAGTAGTGGATACATTATTCATGTTACTCTAAATGACCCATTACAACAGCTGTCAGAAGAAAAACAAACCTTAAAGTTCTCTCAAGCGATCGATTATCCTTATTCATTGAGATTTAGGTGGTCTAGAACTGGTGTGTGAGACTGGTGAACTGTGAGATGTGAAATGTGTCTTGAAATGGTCTCGTAAACATAATGATTACATACTAATCAGACAGGCCAATATAGAGCATATCTAGACCACATTAACTATTAAAATAAACAGGACAGATCGTTTTAGCACATTTTAGCCACAGATATTTGGCAATATGGGTGTAACGTGTTACCACACAAAACTTGTCTAAAGAGTTTAAATGAGAACGGTAGACATAAAACACATCTGCTTGGAAGAAAGGTTCATATGATGGAAGTATAGAGCTGGAACCTGTTATTTGAATAAAATCATGAGAATTTTAACAGAATTGTGACACGCTCCTGACATCTTATTTTTTTGGTGTAAGGTAGTCAGGACGGATGTCTTAAGTCTGTTTTTTCTCATCTAGATGTTCCAATAAAATCATCCGTGTTAATATTATCATGAGCTTTTAGTCTTAGCTTGTGCAAATAGTGATGTGAAATTGTCAATAGGTGAGTTCTCTTGAACACCAAACAGTAAGCAGCAAAGAAGGTATAGGAACATCTCTGGAGGGTAGATGCAACATGGATAAGACTCCAGGGAGGCCTCAGAAGTAGAAGATTTCTGTCTTTTTCTTTTTGGTTGTTTGGGCTGTCAAAAGATGCTTCTGTTTCTCCTTCAATGTTTAACTGGTTGGCTTCTTGTACATTTCCAACAGGAGCATGATGGGGAAAATCTCAGAAGGAATCTAGTTGCAGTCTTGCAAATAGTGATTCCCTGTCTTAGCAAAATCATAGTCTGTGACAAAATTCTGTGACTAATGACACACTGTCTTTAGATTCAAGGTTCTCAGACTTTAGTCTTTTAAAAGTCTTTTCATAGTATTTTCAAAGTCTTTTGGTGTATTCTTTGCATAAATCCATCAAGCTGGGATTCTGTAGATCTGACGGACAGAAACTACCCTTGTAACTCCATTACTCTCCCTTTCAAAATTCGGTCCAGTATGTGTGAACTCTAACTAGTGTAAACACAAATATGCACCAGACCTGGCTGGTATGTTCCCATATCAAACATAGCCATCACATTTTTCATCACAACTTCCTGTTTCTGCATAAACACAAGACTACACCGTTTTGTAAATTGTTAATGCCAGGGTGCACTATTCAATACAGTGGTTCAGAAAAAGACCATTCTGTGCTCACACTCCACACCACCACTGTTCTACCAACTGAATGAAGGTCACTGGAGTTCAGCTAGTAGGCAAGGTTCTCAAGCATTTTTCACAGCAAGCAAAGGGAATTTCTCCCAACACACTCCGTAGCCTTTGGCCATTAATTGATCTGAATCTTCTAAAGAGGCAGTAAATGAGCTTAAAAGCAAATCCCACCACAACTTCAAAACCCAGATAAGTGCTTATTCCCTCAAAAGCACAGGCCTACTTGTGTTCCCAACACAGAGCACACATTACAAAATCTATATGATTACACACCACCATTTGCATTTCTATGGATGTGTGTCTGACCCTACATCTGCTGACCACAAAAGCTAGTAATGATGTGGATACGGGCAGTTTGCATGATAATACACCATCCCAGACACACAGAGGCTACATCTGGCTAATGCACCATATGTTTCGCTGTGCTATATATGTGTATGCGTATTCTTAAAAATTGAATTCAATGACGATATGCATGAGCACAAAGGAGCCCCAACCAACACTGGTCTGCTGTCCTTCATCCAAAGCATGGGAAGTTTATTTTAGCGAGTTGGCTATATATTCTGTACAGCCTAAAAGTCGATACAAGTTAATCCATTTCAACTATATTATTCCGCCAGGACATCTAATATTGCATGTCCAATAAAAATCCAAATACTAAGACACTGATTGCTCATTTGGGAAACCCAAAGTTCCTATTTCCAGTGGCAACTGTGAGATCATAATGAACAGCTGCTTACTCACGATTGATACTGAATGAAATACATGATGACAATAATGGTGTCGCCCTACTCAGCTAGGCTAGAGAGGCACTGACAACAACACAAGGATACTCTTCTCATTCACAAGGCCTTTTATTTAAAGAGACCGTGCGTGCACACACACGCACGCGCACACACACACGCACGCACACGTGCACACACACCCCCCAAAAAAGCAAGCTCTTCACTCCTCTTTACTCAATCACCTCCAAAACCACTCTGCTGCTCAGCTCCACTCAGGCAGTGGTTGGCAGCTTGCCAGCTGGATACCAAAAAGGGTTTTTCCTTTTCTGTCGCTCCCCCTCATTCAGATGCTAACTCTGACACAAATCTATTTATAGCTACTGGCAAGATACCAACCACAACTCAACCGCATAACCACAGAGCTAAGAATAATAATAATAATAATAATAATAATAATAATAATAACCCAATGATGCTGGATAAATACAGAAGGGAGAGAAAGAGAAAGAGAGATAGATAGGAGATGGGGTAATGGTAATGGTTGAGAATTGGTGATTCTGTGGGTGTCATCTGCAGAAAAGAGGCAGTGTGAGGTCAGCCAGTCTTCAGGAGGTGGAAATAATAAGGCCAGCTGGAGTCTGCCAGGGGGAAAAATACCTCCTTCGCATTAAAAAGTGAACATGGTCTGGATCTTAAAAAGGCCATATACCTAGACACAGACACTGGGATTTCTCCACTGTGTGAGAACAGTTCTTAAGTAGGTCATGACTTACCCTGACACATGTTGAAAACATGTACTCTGGTATGCATCTTATCATGCCTGTACCCAAATGAACCTCAGCAAAATGAGAAGAATGAAAGATCTTGTCAAGCGCTGCCCTAAAAGCGATCTTAAATTAGGCATTCCTGTGATCAAAGCTGCATACCGAACACTGACGATCAAGTAAAACACAAGTGCCAAAACAACCCAGAGCAACAAATAACCTGTGATGGCCCTGCGATATGGCCTGAAAACCACCCTGACTCTAAAGTAATAGGTGTGAAAGCACAAATTATCACCATTAACTGACAGCTTGGAATAGCAGTACATAGATTCCATATTTCAAAACTGTCATGTTCCAAGGCAATGAAGCACCATCCAACATGCAATTTGCCAATACATTTTAACAGAAGCAGGAAGAGTCAGCATTCACTTTCAACAGATACTGTCTTAGGCCAGAGTATGTAACCTGTTGGCCCGTTAACCTTGCTCCTCACCCTTTTGAACCACAGCCACCCCCCCCACACTGAAAACTACCTTTAGACATGAAATTAGACACTGACCACTTCAAAAGTCATTGTCATCAGAAACATCATTATACAAACCATACAATTAAGTGAACTGCAGTCAATATACTTTGGTTGACTTTCAATGAAGTGTGAACCCATGGTGCACATATTTAGAAGCAAACGAGCCTCCACAGAGTGAACAGTACCATTGTAGGTCCGTGGAGCTGACATCCTCTCTCAACCCTGTATCAGAAACAACACCATTTCAGTTTCATGCTGCACCAAAGAGAATAAACAGTTTCTATTAAAGACACACTTTTTAAAATCTGAACGTTTTGAGCGATCTCCCACACAACTTCATGCTGAATAACAGGACCGAGCAGGTCCTGGAAGGAAGTTCAGGCCATAAGGCACACCCATGGTGGGGGAGAGACGACATGGCTCAAGCTGAAACCCTCTTGTGGGGGAAAGTTGCAAGACATTTCCAGCACATTTCAGGCCATGTAAGAGTTCCTCTCCCATTTCCTGAGAATCTGTAGGCAGCCATTGTTGGAGTGTCTTCATAGTGGGAGGTCAAGCCCTGGTTTACCATGACAAAGGGGACCTCTCTGTGGTATTCTCTTGCTGTCACTGCACATAGCCACATTAGTGAAGAAGGTCTTACTACCTCCATGTGTCCTTCAGCCTCCCTGCACACAATATCAGCTGGACGATGATACCAAAGTCCACTGAATGAGCTGAATAATTAGCCAACCTTAGAGTCTTAAAATAATAATAATAATAATAATAGAAATAAATAAATAATTTAAAAAACAAAACAAAACACACACACACACACACACACACACACACACACACACACACACACACACACATACACACATACACACATACACACATACACACATACACCCAGCAGTCTAACCTAGCATAAGACTGTGCTTACAAAATGAAACTGGGGGAATTCAGATAGTTTGACTATATTATAAATATATAAATATCTGACTACAGGTAAAGGGAATATTAAAAACAATAAACACTTTTTAAAATATTTAATAGTCTTTTCATTTGTGTTATGTAAATCAATGGCGAGTTATTCAATGGTGTGTGGTTACATCGATATAGTCATGCTGTTCCATAAAGCAATTGTTTTGCGTAAATATGACACAGTGTGGACAGATGATGGCTTGCTGATAGCCTACAACAGCTGCACTATGTGAACAAGAGGGAGAGGTCACCAAAAGAGTCTGGAAGTCACGCCTCCGCACTGCACATCTCCATCTGGAGCCGCAAGGGATGGGAACGAGACAAGCATATGCCACATCTCCATCTCAAACCCACCCCACCACCCACAATCCCTCTCAGAGTTGAGGCATAAGGGGGATATTGCAGAATAATGAGGCATCCAAGCATTAGCTAAGTTTGCTCACAACCTGTCCGAAAAGCCCTCCTGTGTAAGGGAGCCATGGCCAGGAGCACTAGCTGAAGACTGCTCCTTGAGGTAGGCTTATCGACCTCTCTCTGGCATTCAAACGGATTAGAAATTTCAAAGCCACACAGTTCAGGTACAGAGTGACTGAACCACCTGGGGCTCCTGTAGCTGGCAATAGATTTTTGTGCCCATGTATGTCACTGCAGGTTTTCACCAGGCTTCATTCCTTCAGCTCAGAAAACATTTTTCATATATAATAGATGCAGAAAAAATTATTTTGCTTTATTTTCCAGGTGTTTTAGTTGGAAAATCAATTGCTACATTGTCCCTTTAACAAAATTTAATTGTAATAGACAAAGCCCTTTAGTCAACTGGGGGTACAGGGTTGAAGCAGGAAAATAAGCACATTGCGTGTCTGAAGTGGCAGTATGAAAGCCTGTCTACACAGCCACAGTGGTGCGTATCAATAAATTCCTGAATGATGGGGCTGCTTAGTGGTAGGTACACAGTGACAATACAAGTGATTGCACATGGTTTACAGAATGAAACTGTACATTTTATATTAAAAAGAAAAACAGATCTTAAGAGTGTTTGTAATCAAGAAGTGCAGTAAGTATAAATAAAAAAGTCAAAAAAGTTGAACAAATATTCCTTATGTTTAAGTTAAAATCATTTTCCCTGCCTACTCAATTCTTTCTCTGTTTAAAGAAAGAAACCCCTGTGGATCAGAAGGACATCGGTGAGTAAGTGTACAAGAGCCCTTTGCCTCTACCCCACCCTCACCAAAGTCCTCAACATGGGGCAGGGCTCAGACATTCAGCCCTCTGCTGCCTGACATAGCTCAGCACAGACATAGTGACACAAAGGCACAGGGGGGCCTCCACAGGGGCCAGTCCTACTCCACCAGACAGGGCCCCAGCCTTGTAGACAAATGGCTTCCACAGGGGACACACACACACACACACACATACACACACACACACATGAGGCATCAATGGCAAAGCCCAACCCCTTTCCTTTGCTGTTCATTCCAGGCAAGAAAGAAACTTCTGTGACATGCAAGGTCCAGCACAACAGAGCACAGAGAGACTGCTCCATTAAGCAATCAGCTCAGTGTCAGTGTGAAATGGAGAGATTCACACCAACACCCAGAATGCTCGCTTGGCCTGGCCTTGGCTACACGCAGACAATTCCATCAATAACCCGAGAAAAGCACTTAATTTGACAAATCATTAAAATGGTCATCAACTCACATAAGGCTCGACATGATTCTTCACAAAACAATGCAAGGAAAAACAACTGGCACCTATCCAGAAAGCCTACTGGTAACCTCTTGTACGCAAAACTTTTATGAAGTTGCACGGCCTCTCGGCTAATCCAGTCCCTGGGCACGCAGACACAGCGAGCCACCCATGGCATGCGCCCTGGGCCCGAGCAAGATAAGGCCTGCAGAAGATCTTTGTTTATGTCCCCCATTCCAACCATGCAGCTCAGACGCAGATAAGAATTATGGGCGAAGGCAAACAAATCACACGGGTGCATGCAGTGAGCCTTCTCATCAGCACACCACTGAGCCACCACAGCACTCGCCATTTCTTGCGATTTCTTGCACTCGCCACTTCAAAACGCTGCTGTCTAATTTAGGGAAATAATGGAGTTGGGGAACACAAAAGCATGGAACCCTGGGAAGTCATCCAAGGCTTGGTGTGCAAAGGGCTTCATTTGTAAACACAAAGCAGGCCTGAAGCATGTGACAAAGGAAAACACAGAACATGGAATGCCTATAAGGAACTGTGTGATTGAACTGCAGTACCCAGAAATCAGCATCTCAGACAACATAAGCATGACATGGCCAATCCTCCATGCATGTAAAGACATCTGCATTCACACCTGCTGCCTAGGCAAGATACAGCTGCAGATTCTCTCATGCTTAGGAAATCATCATCACTCAGACTCATAACAGTGTCTCTTTTTTTGTCGTAATATTTTGGAATGTTACAAACTCCAACACAAAAGGAAACATTACATAGTTCTCTCTCCAATGTTCCAGCAGAACAGGAAAGTGTGAGACATGAGGTCGTTTGTGTCTTAGATGTCTCTACTACACAAGTATAAACAGTAGTACAGTGGTGAACTTGGTGACATAGTGAAAGACTGGCCTGTATTAATTTGTATGTTTGTTAGAACACAGTGACTCATTAAAACACTCACAGAACACTTAGCTGAAACAGCTGCACTTGGTCAGGATACTCAGAGCACACAATAAATATTTTTTTGGGTTTATTATAAGGATCATTTACATATTGCAGCCTTCTGCCATATCAGTCCTGTAATGGCCGATTTAGCGATAACCTTTCACGCAAGCTATTGTGCAGCCCTAGTGAAAACCCTGCCAAACAGAGTGGAAAGGAGACCAATTAGGTTCTCTACATAGCTTTAAATCTTCAAATGTTGCTGAAACCATTAGTCCTTATCCCAAAATTTATTTTCACTTTGGTCCCTTACCTCAGCTCTTCAGATAACAAGTTTGTTACAAAAATGGAGAAAACCCATACGACTTTTCTTGGCCACAATCCACTCTATTTAAAAAAGCCATTAATAGATCATTAGTGAAACTATGATGCAAGCAATCAGATGCAACCAGCCAGCCACACAGGATCATCAATAAGAGCTTTCTTCCCTGACTATAATTTGGATCATTTCCCAACTTAAATGCTGTGTGACTTCACCAGGCATTTTACACTCATACAGATAAAACCTTTTTCATGGTTTATGCAATTTCCCTATTATATTCTCTACATATGGGAGTTTATTTAAGTGCCATTTTACTAACTTGAACAAAACCGAATCTAAAGTCTGACATGCTGGGCAAACCACAGACATTTTGACGGAATGCAAACATTCATGCCCACTTATCAAATTAGCTCATATTTGGAATGTGGATTTTGAGGCATCTGCAACAAATTAGGAGGGAAGCCATGGAGTAAATTATAGACTAATGGGGAAACATCTTAACATTGTTCCCTTCTCTTTCTACGTGAAGCACTGCATTTTATTCCCTTTTCCTAACATTCCATGTTGAATATCTAAGACCTTACATAGCATGAAACTGAAAATATAAAAATGACTTTTTAGCAAAAATCCACTCCAAATGGTAACCAGTTTGAAACTCCATAACTATAGCTGGTTTCTGGCATCTGAATGGATTCATGGGCAAGCCTATTCCTCACATTACTGCCTCCTTGTGCTCCCAAAAGGAAACTCCTAATTGTATAGATTATGATTGAATCTACTTTAACAAATCTGCATTGCAACTTCAGTAGGTTAGGCTTATTTAGGGAAGGAAGTAGCACCCTTTCATAGATTCTGTTCAGAGTCTCAGAGGATATAAATATCTTTTGTATGTGGATTTTGAGCGCAAATTTGTTCTGTTCATGTTTCATATGTAATGTCACCACTTATAAAGCTATATAAGCCATGAATGAACCTCATGACTCAGTTCTGATAATGCTAACACTTCCCAGAAACTATTTGCTTTTTTCATGCTGACATTCTGTCAAAATAAGCAATGAAAAAGCATTTGCACAACAGGAGATATATGTACCAAAAGATCTTTACAACACCACGTGAAATTATTCTTAGAAAGAATTTAGCGGCCAAGCTAATTGATGAATTTTCACACAGTGCTTATTGAGGCTGAATTACTGACGGAATTCCTAAGATGTATAAACCTTCTACATGTAAAAAGATGACACCAAGATTATTACAATAAGAACAAAGCCTGCCACAGATCTACATGCACAAAACACTGATGGACCTCAGTCAAGAACTTCGATCTGCCTCTTTTCTTTCAGTATCTAGTTTGTTTTAAGGTCTATCCTAAAACAAATAAGAGCCATGGAAACTAATTAAACATAACTCTCTGGGTTAACCTTATTAAGAGATATTAGTTTGCCAGAAGCAAACGAATCAACTGATTAATCTGTTAATCTATCTAAAAGCTGCTGTGTTTCCAGTTTGTTTGCTAATAGGGCATTTTATTTGCCAGAATAAAGATATTGTGACTGACAAAAACTGCAAATGCAGTTCACTGAAATAGTATGCAGTTGTTCACATTTCCCACAAGTCATTATGCCCAGGTCATTTTTCCTGTATCTCCACCACATGTAACATAATGTATGAGTAGGCCCCAAATCAGTGCAAACATTATATCAATTTCTGTATTGGCTAAATTCTGATGCCAAAATGTTTGTTAGCTTGTATTTTGGCATCTTTGCATCCCTACCAAAAAAAATGATAATAATAATAATAATAATAATAATAATAATAATAATAATAATAATAATAATAATTAGGGAGGTAAAGATCCAGTTGAAGTGGTTTCAACCCCATCCCAAGACTGAGCAGATCACATATCTTTTGAACATTTTTCTTTGATTGAGCTCATGTTATGTTCTGCACATGTGCAGATGAGATGAAAGATTTTCTCTCAAACACTTTCCATCAATAACTGGTACTGAAATGGGAATGCAGATGCAGTAAATATACACCTTAGTGCTTTTCACAGAACAAAGTCTACAAATCTGATGACAAAGTAAACCAGATTAGACCCCCATGCAAAGAGACCATAACTCTTCTTGCCATAAAATGTGAACCTAGCTCATATTATCTCTATTTTGATAGAAGATATCTTGCTTCCTATCAAAACTGGTTGTGAAGGCATGGACCTTTCCTCCTCTGTGCTAGGATGAAAAGCTTACCCAACTCTGGAGCCATCACTCTGAAGTGACAATGCCATATATGTTCCAGCTCAACATCCTTGATGCACAGTGGCATAAAAAATATATACACACTGTCTCTTTAAATTTTTGATGCTACCCATCCCCCATCTCCTTCTGTAACCTCCTCCTCTCCCTCCCTCCCTCTCTCTCTCCCTCTTCATCCCCTCCCCCACCATCTAACCATGTACCACAGAATCTCTCCATGACAGAAAACGCAAACAAATATGTTGTAAATTAGCCAGCAAAGTGACCCTGTGCAGTGATGAGCTCTTCCATTGCTTTGCAGTTTAACTAGGCTAAATGGCGGCTGTTTTAGCTTAGAGAGCAACTGCATCCTCTCGTTGGCACCCCTCCCCCACCACCACCTGACCATGTGGACAACCCTTTGAAAAAATATGGCTTACACAAACATACAGGCATATCTTACGGTCAGTGATTCAATTGCTTTCTTAGCTGAGCTAAGCATCCATGACATCACAAATACCATGTTCTCATCTCTGACACTCACTTGATAATTTGGCACTTAAAAAAAAAAAAACACACACAACACTAATTCCTGACATGCCTACACTCACACTGTGATATATGCACACAATCATGGATGTGTGAGTATGCTAGGTCACCCATGTTAATTTCTCTCCACTCCTCATTCCCTCGCCATCTCTCCTTCACTCACACACACACACACACACACACACACGCGTGCGAGATGGCAGCAGCAGTCCCTGCTCCACCTGATGCTCTGCCATCATAGGCAGTTTATGGCTAAGATGAGCCCCAGGTTCATGCAACCCAACAGGCTGACAGAGCTAAACAGCAGCAAAGGCAGAAGCAGAAGCCATCAGGAACGGGCCTCTTTTGTTTCCACTGAAGAACTTGTTTAAAAGGCATAGAGCCTCTATGCCTGAACCCAGCCCTCACTCACCCTCCCCCACCCCCACTAGCCAGCCAGCCTTGGAATGCACTCAGAAAAGGCCATTACACAATGCAGGCAGAAGCCAAAACAACAAGTTTTATGGGCCCCCTCACAGCATTGCAAAACCATTTACAATTCCGCCATCAATGATCAGCAAATGAGAGAGGACACAGTGGTGGGGTGTGCCATCAGCGTCCCAGTGCTGTGCTCCTGCAGACCTGCGTTATTACATAAACTGCCCTCACAGGCATTGAGAGTCAGCACACAATTCGCAATGTTTCTTTTCTGGGGGTGGGGGTCACATGGCCCTGGAACTCAACAATGGTCAATTAATTAAAGTATCTGCTGAAGAATGAGCACTGCCTAAAACATTTTATTCGCGTCTGCAAATATGAAGCAGGAAAGGCAATGATCTTAAGGCCACGAATGAATATTTAACAACAGCTGGCAAGGGGACAATGTTTTAATATGCTCATAACACACCACATAATCTTGAGGACGCATTACCTGTTTCAGTAAAAACTGGTACAAATATACTGTACCTTTCTAAATTGCAAGAATTGTTCAACCTAATAAGTTATGGTTCTTCACTGCAAATTGTCCAGTTAATGGTTATTTCTATGAGCCTGCAGATTGTTCGGTTATCGCATTTCACAGATTGGCTGCTTTGAAGACTCTGCATCTACAGGGCACCAGCAACGGTGTTGTATCATTATATATAGCTGTCTGTGGTTCTAGTTTTTTGCTTTCAAACTACTGAGAATGACTTTCTGTTGCATTTGGAAAGCTCCTAAGCTCACACCAATAAGTCACAGATCATACCTCTTCAGTTTCAAGAGTGCGCTCCTTAAAATTTCTGTCCAAGAATACTAAACATTTTTAATTGGTACTCTTATTAAATGGACTTCACTTTAATCTTTTAATCTTTGATAATTCTTCAGTATGTACTCCATCTGGTCTTAAAGATGTTTAGCAGTCTGATAAAACTAAATATGTTGCAGTTATTTTATTAAGAATGTTTTGTCCCTATTGGGATAATTCTGCTGGGACTGCAAATGCATCAAAAAAACACACTAGTTTTCAAACCAAAGTATAATTAAGTATATTTATGTACTCTCATGTAGCTTGACTCCGCAAAGCAAAGGATACTATATGTACAAAAATTAAAGACATTAATTATTTGGAATACTTCCAAGAGATAGCCACCATTCAAGATGCATGTTAAGGCATAAAGGACCACAAAAAAGGCTACACCAAATCTATACACAAGCTTATTTTGAGGTCAAAACTGGCTTTGGCTGTCCTTACATTCCCTCTCTGGCAACACTGCACACATATAGACTAAGCTCGATCTTACTACCCATGGCCCCTTCTCCTGCATTCTGTATACACAACAACGGAATGCTCCATTTTTGGCTTGTTAAGACAAATACTGTATAATATTTAAAAGGGGTTTTTCGTAAACAGAGATATGAAAGCTTTTATATGATAAGAATTTTAAAAATACATACGCGTTCCCACTTCTTGTATAGCCTACCCCTCCCCCCAAAGTGACCAAAACAAGGAAGAAACTGCCCAACAAAGCAGTGCCGAGTAAAAGGCAAATCCACGTTACTGCAGTAAAACGGTCTCACGGACTTCTATTTGAGGTAAACGGGCAGGAAAGCATACTTGCAGAACGCATGTTCATTAAATTCACATGGACATAAAGGAGACAAATCGATGTCAGGCGAGTGAATTCATGAAAGGCAGAGCACACGGAGAATGCTCTTCCTAAGCATGTAGGCTCTCTAAACAAATATCACAAATTGCTCTGCACACACAAGTCACACGCTCCTAAAAAATCACTCCAATCACGCGTTAGTTATGCGACGATCAACACGATATGCTGCAACAACAAACTAAGACAATCGTAGCAGCACTCGCCGCTTTCCAGCAAACCACCCATCCCACCTTCCCCTTTGTGTTAGTACTCAGAACTGGGCCACATGAGCGGTAATAGTAAGTACAATCAGTGGTGGGATTCATTCACACACACACACCCCCGCCACACACACGGCTCACCGAAAAAGTGCAGCCTAACCCAACAGCCTGCGTTGAGAATGGACCCGTATATCTGCCCATGTACTAGCTGCATACATTATATTGCGACAACATTGAGCAACTCAAGAGATCATCAATTAATTCCGTCCGTGTCAGACTTGATCAGTTACATATTTTTATGAAGTGACATGGACATCCGTTAGGATATAGCCTATAGCAGGCGACATTTCTCAAATGGCATTTAATCTAGTTCGTATTCAGAAAGCCATTCAGTGTAGTAGAAATCCATACCACTCACGAGAGGAAATATGGGGGGATTAGGCAAAATAACTTTGACTGTGTATCTGCCTAATTACAACATTCTGTGACGAGATCAATTGACATGAGAGGCTAAAATGTAAGACAACAAACATCGGATATCACACGTCTTTGAATTGCCCCATATTCCATTAGGTGTTATAATGTGTGGCTATGAATACCTAACCGAACAGATAAAACAACAACATATAAACATATCTTACCTGCACAAAAAGTTCCTAAAAGAAGTGCAAAAGTCAGCCAGGAAGCAAACATATTCCTCTATTTAAAAAGAAACACACCGGATTTTCCCCTTTTTAATCTCCCCTCCTTTACGAACATTTAAAACGATGATCGAAAAAAAAAAAAACAATGAGCAAAATGACCAACGGCCTTCGATGTCCACAGCACCGAGTTTTGTGCGCAGACCCCCAATGCAACAAAATTGCACGGGCTTGGTAGAACTTTAAAACACTGAGAAATCCATTGGGCGCTCGACCAAATCCGACAAGAAGTCTTCGACAGAATGGGGGGAAAAAATTGCGTTTAACAGAAGCGATTCACGCGCTACCCTATTTGCGTATTAACCTTTTCCCTGTGCAAGCGAGAATGGCTAAGGACAGGGTCCGATATTGACATGCAAGAAACTGAACTGAGTCCAAAATGGCTTCTGAGGGGAGAGTAAGCACAGCCAGTAGGAAAACCCGGATGTTTAAATACAAAGAGAGGAATGCAATCAAAGAGGCGAGGGTAGGGGGGAGTACAACAATATTCTTGCAACCACTGGCCTATAAAGTGAAGGATATTACTTAAGCTTTAAAGGGCATGGTTCGATATATGAACAGGACAAGATGAAGGATTTAGAACAGTATGTTTAAATCAATAATCAATAAAAATCATTCATGATAACGAATGTAAACTCAAATATAATATTAGGCTAATGGTATGCATGTATTTTCCATTAATTACGTAATTAAACAACGCAGTTAATAAGGAGTGTCAAATAACATTATTATTGTTGTTGTTATAACTGTTGTTGTTGTTGTTATAAGGAAAGGAACCTAAGCAAAAGTGACTTTTACTAATTAATTCAACTTGGCCTAATTCATTAACCTTGTGTTAGAAAATTATGCCCACAAAGAGGGTTAAAGGAAATACACTATACTAAGAAGAATAATGGTTTGCATATTGCACATCATACAAAGCATATTAGTTTTAATTACATGAGTAGTGTTAGTTTGTAACATGCCTCTTCCTAGGCCCAATGAAACAAGTAGGTGCTATACCTTCTAGAAAACCAAGTGCATGTGTTTATGGAAGTATAAGCAGTCACAGCTTTAATAACACATGGAGCTGGATTCTTATTAGAGGGTCTGAGCTATGCCAAATAAATCCACATTAGCAGAATCTTGGTTGTGGTGTCCTAGGGAGGGCTGGGCAGGCTGGACCCCCGTCAGACTGCCTGCTTATTTCTCACTGTGACAGCAGCAACATTAGAGTAACTGAGGGCAGTAGCTTTCAGAGCGACAACGCCTTAGTAAGACTGAGTAATGAGCGCTTGTGGGTCCAAAAAAATCTGTTAAGTAGGTCTGCCAAGGAGCACTTAGCCAAATAAAAAATATGACAACCTGGGTAGAGTCATTAAATATCCAACATGATTCAACACAAAGCTAACAGTCCTAATGATATGGTTTTTGGCTTGCGTTCCACTACCAGTTTCTTTTGTATGGAGAAAAGTGGAGGTATTGATTGTAGGCCTTCCGAACTGAGAGCTGGAGGTTTGGTAGTCACTTGAGAACTGCACAGCAACTGGTAAGAGTGTGTGAGCTGGCTGAGGCAAACGAGGGGTGAAATGGTGCACTCTTCTACACGCCATGCACCACAGGTCTTGTGATGATGCCACTGCCTTCCATGCTCATTTCACGTGTGCTTCTGTGCATATTCTATTGCTCTTTCAACCCTGCTTTCATCAACACCACTGCCTTGAATAGATTGGTGTTTCATTCAGTCTGCAGGGTTGTATGTATGATGTACTTGCTTGGTGGAAGAAAAAGGTCATTGTAGTAATGTTCATAAAAGTCTTAGGTGCTATTACATGAAAGATCACTACACAAATATTTTTGAATGGGAATTTTTTGGATGGCTTTGTTTTCAACCTATGTTCTCATAAGATTGTATATGCGCAGATATCCACTATGTATGTCTACTGACTTGACCAGCACTGTCATCAGGCAAAGCCAGCAATATACTGGCTCTGCAGTCCTACGGATAAAACAACCAACACACCGCACCCCCACATATGCCCTTGTGTATCAGACACGATCGAAACAAGCCTGAATTGGCTCTCTCTTTTCAACTGCAATAAAACTTGTGCAGTGGGAAATGACTTGGATGCCACCCAAGTTAATGGAATCTTGACTCTTAAAATGTCTTGAAGGCCATGTAAAAACAGGTGCCTCAGTTACTATGGCAACCCCAGGTAGAAAGTTAATCCTGATTTTCCCCCAAAACTGCAACATATGCTCCCCAGTCAACACATGATACCATATTTGGCACTGGCACATTCAAGGTATTTGTGATTCAGTCACTTGCATTTAAAAAGAACCCTGTGACTAAACAAACAAATATAACCTCAAAAGACTGGAATACATTACGATGGCATTCATTTTTGCCTGAAATCTTTTTTGTACTCCATCTACAATATGAAAATTATTGGAATTTAGGGTTGCTCTAAGCCCTAGGGTCAAAACAACATAAAGGTTTAATATCAGAATTAGGGTTTGGACAAAGGTTAAGTTGGACATCAGTTTTGGACAAAGGACTGTACATGTAACTGTGCTTTGATTTTACCTTTTAGATTTCTGTCAGAACAACAAAACTTTGCTATAAACAAAAACTCCATAAGTACTATGGTGGAGTATGGAGTTTTAGTACTTAACATTAACCTGACTGAGCAATTTCTCAGGCTCTCTTGAACATAATCAATATGCTATATTTAAACTGCACTGTTGTAACTGTTTTTTTCCAAACAAGTGACTAGGCTAGTACTTTAACTACATTTCCCAGCTATATGTTAGTTCTTTAACTTTATTTTTTCTCCTCAAGTAGCAGTGTAGACCAATTGATCAAAGTTATAATGATACTTGTGCTCAGTTTATATAGGTAATAGTTTTGTTATTATTCCCTTTATTACATAATATGATTAGACCATTGATCTTTAGAGGGCAGTCTTTCACTTTTCATTTAGATGAGTAGTCCCTTTGTGTCATCTTTTATATGAGTGGTCCCAAAGCGGACTCTTGGCATCATGATTAACTGCTTTTAGTGGACAGTAATTGGGAGCTTACATCTCTACATTTTCCATGTGCCCAGTAATGCTGTATGTGCATTAGAAAGCAGCAGAAAGAGGTCCAAATATACAGTGGCATTCAGAATTATTGGCTTGATCTTTAACTGAAAGTATGAGTAAGTCTCAACTTTTAATGATGTAGAATTATCCAAAGACCATAATAAATCATTATAAAGAATTATTGCCAGTCTTGCAATTATTGTTGTACTTGTATTTAGAAAGTCCTTCCCTTAGAAGGAAAACAGTACCAAGTCTCCTCTTCTGATGCAAAATAAAGAAAGAAAACACATATCTGAGACCATTCCTCCTTAGTTAATTACTTCAGAGACCTTGGTGCTCTCTTATGCTCTCTGCTCTCTCCTCTTCTCCGTATCCCTCTGAATTTCATCTGAAGCTTATAATAAGGGTAAAGGGATGGCATATGCAAACTACATGGTGGTCACAGAAAGGTACACAGAAAGGTACACTCTAGGTCACTGTTTTGCTGAAAGGATTTGACCATCACTCTGCTTTACTCTAAAGATTTGGATCTAATATTTGCTGGTATCCTAACAAGATCCTCAGGGCCTTTAGATTAAAAATCTGCATCTGCTCCAAAACATTACAGGTCCACCACCATACATCTTAGTGGGCATTAAATTATTTTCTGCATGACCTTCACTCTTTTTCTGCCAAACCCACCCTTTTAATTTGATGCCAAAAGGGGCTGCTTTTTCCTCATCTGCCCTTAGAACCTTGAGCACATCAAAGTTCCAGTGATGTTTAAATGTAGTTTTGAAGACTTGGACACCACAACATGCGACCATGTTGTGCAATTGTCAAATGTGGTATTTGGAGAAAGAAGTTTTACCTTTGTCTTGTCTTGTTTTATCATTCTCACTGTTCAAGGAAACACAATACTCTTGTATCCATTTTGAGGCAGTTTCATCCCAACTCTACTTGTTTAATTAAGTATTTCTTAATTATTGCTTGAATAATATTAATGTATATTTCCTTTTTTTGCTTTTTATTTTTATTTATTTAATTTTTTGCACTTGCTAGATTTATCAAGTTAATGGCTGACTAAGGGTCTTTGGCCTCCATGACAACTCATATGGATATGGATGTAATGGATGACCACTTAAGAAATTCTAAAGAAAAAAAATTTCTAAAGTGTGCAGATGCAGAATATGAATTTGAATATAAGTACATTTCATTTTGAAATTTCTAGGGGTGGTAATAATTGGGGTTTTGAGAAATAATGTTGTTTTAGAATTCTATATTTTTTCTTCTGAATACCTTATCCTCACTGAAAGGCATGATTTATGTCATATTTTCACTGGAAGATAAAAGTTAAAGAACATCAAAGATATTGTTGCATAGCTTCTTTTTCTTACTTTTTCCAATGGTGCCCATAAATAAATAAATAAATAAATCTGGAGGTCATTGTATAAATACATTGGTGTGTACAATATAACAACAATAATTCTAATTCAACAAAAGACTCTTCCACATACATGTTCACACATAAACTTACACCCACATACACAAACACGTATGTACTTGTGACTGGTATATTTCTCGGAGCAAAGATTCCAGGCAATGCTATGATTCAGTAAGGAGGACAGAAAGGCTTATGAATCAACAATGTGCTGTATGGAGGACAGACAGGGTCATCTCCACAAGTAGGAACATTACAAGAATAAATCCAAACGTGTATGTGCAGTGCACACAGTATTGCAACAAGGGCACTTGGTCCAAATTAAATATACACAGTAAAGTGTGTTCCTGTGAAATATTGAACATTAC
Organism: Electrophorus electricus; assembly: GCF_041902795.1. Lineage (NCBI taxonomy): Eukaryota > Metazoa > Chordata > Actinopteri > Gymnotiformes > Gymnotidae > Electrophorus > Electrophorus electricus. The sequence continues at coordinate 12,503,856 of NC_137510.1, forward strand.
AGAATGCTAAAATCATGAGATACAAAATGCTATTTTTTAAAATTAGATTTATGATGTATGTGAAATGTTAGTAGGTGAAAAGTGGAGGTAGATAGGTTTTTGCATCAAGGTGATTGATATTTATTTCTTTTTGAATGTAAGCAACCCTTGTTTGCTTTAATGATAGATAACAAGTCTAATTGCCTTAAAAACTTTGCAATTAGACAAAATAAAGCTCCAAGAGTAATTCTACCTTTATTTAGAACATTCATACAGACATGATCATTACTTTTACATCAAAATGTAAAAAACATTTTAAAGTACTTCACTGTTTTTCAACTCATACTTTATTAAATTATTTTTAAAATAATTATTTCCCATCATTAATAATCATAGAGAGAACAACATCACTTCTAGTTTTAATTTAAAACCCTTTTTTCCTGTCCTCTTTAAACTCCTACTGGGAAAAATGTAAGCCTTCATAACTCATAATAAACCTTATTTATAAAAAGCAGAAATTCATTTTTATGTGCTAGCTGTAAAAAATCAACTTAAATTCCTTAATGCATAAAAATTAGGCTCTACCTCGGTTCAGTAAGATTGCAAATATATGGGACTTTATGAATTCTATACTAAATTCACATCTTAGTGCATTACCCCTGCAATGCCCATAAATATGATGCCCACATATGACTAGAATACACCTTTGCAGAAAATCGTGTTGGAATTTTACATAGACATGATGTCTGGTAAAGCACAGACACAGAATTATGTAACAGTAATCAGATGACTTGGGCATTCTTACAATGTACTCTCTCTTTTTTTTGTTATTTACATCATTCAGATATTTGATAAACTATTTTTTCCAGTCAGCAGCACAGATGGAATCAGAGGTAAGGCCATTATGCTGCAGAGGAGAGTCATGGTTAAGGGAGGTGATGAAGGTCACTGTGCAGAGGCTGCCATTGGACTGACCAAATGTTTAGTGCATGAGATTACTAACCATCAGTTGGAAGAATTTGGCAAATAGTTACATCAATGCATTTTTACTTAGGAGAGTTACCATTTTTATATTAACATATATCATGTTTAACAATATAAAATATAATACATATTTTCTAAAATAGATATGCTAATGAGTCTATAATGAAACAGATGCATAATGTACATACAAAGAGTCTGTGTAATTTAGCACAAGTTAAAATTTAATTTGTGTCTAGACAGATGCCCCATATTGTATGCAAGAAATGAATATATCTATTAGCACTTTGAACAGATGGTAATGTTAAAAAGCCAGTGCTGGATGGAGGTAAGTGCAGGGTACTCAGGTAAATCTAACTGGCATCAGGTCACACAGGATTAATCACAGACAAATCCATAATCAAAGTTCAGAAAACAGGAAATGCCTTATTGTTGTTGTTGTTGTTGTAGATTCATTATCAAACTGTATTACCAAAACATATTCAGTATTGATGTCCATGTTGATCTTTTTGGACATGGTGACCAAAGTGGGTTTTCATCAATATTTGAGTGCAGAAAATCAAATGCAGCAATATCCTGAGCAAACATTCTATCATTTGGGACACATTCTCTGACAGCATGCCTTACCCAGTAACTTAAGCCCCTCATTTGTTATGTAAATAGGAGTTCATCAGTATGTGCTGTTTTTTTTTTGGGGGGGGGGGGGGGGGGGATCGATCAAACCAAAAACCCATCATTTGATACTCGTTTTAGAACTGTTTGCAGTTGTGCTTCAGGCTCTCTTTGAGACACAACCCAGGCTGTAGATATGGGGATATTATCAGGAGGACCTACCAATGCTAAGTGTTTGTGATAGGTTTTGCATTTGTGGATGCTCTTTACTCAATACCACTTCACTCTTGAAGTGTCTTGAAGTTAATGAAGGAACCAAAAGACAGCTCATATGGAAAAATAGTGGAAAGACTGTAAGCCATCTGATTTGTGACTTTACACTCTCATCAGATAGTGTCCTTAGGGGTCAATGTGCTATACTCTGTCCCATCTTATCCTGCCTGTCTTTAACAGAGTACCGACATATAAAGCTGCTTAAATGAAATGGGTTAACAAATGGCCAAGTGAGTAACTATATAGAGAATATAAAAAAACATTAAAATGTTTTTAAAAACCCTTTATTCTCTATTTTTAGTCACAAGACACGTTTGCATTTTTAAACCTTAATTTTCTATTACATAATCTTAACCAGCCAATACAAACCATTAAAAACCATCTCAAGGGATTTGTTAAGACAGATGATTACTTTGCATAGCTATATAATGTATATGGGGTCAGGACCTGGCAAACCCTATGGTACAAACATCACTCCCTCATAATATTCCCATATTGCAGGATGATAACGTCCCAATAAACAAAAACAAATTCAAGAGTCGATTCATGAAGGCCATGAAGTAATATGTGTTCCCTTATCTCCCCAATCCATAATCACAAGATCTAAACATCATCTGCACTGGTTATAGAGTGCAGAGTGCAAAGTTTGTTCCTCAGATAACTGGAGGCACTTTTTTCCCTTGAAGACTGGTTCAGTGTCCCACAGTTCAACACCTGTATGATAACATTCCAAGGAAAGGTTTTACTAGGGCCTTGGCATCAAAACACTGTTAGATGTTTCAAGTATTTCTTATGCCTGATTACAACCCTTCAAGAGTACCTCAATCATTTGCATCCTATAATATTGTAGATGGTTTTTTTTAATACACAAAGTGACAACTTTTTATTACAAAAAGCAATTCTACCAAATATTCCAGTATTCAAAGGGTTGAAAGAGATTGGCATATTTGCTTTTGCTAATTTAGCATCAAAAGAGTCTAATAAACAATAAGCCCCCTACAGTCATAAGGCAAAATTTCCACTGGTACAGAAATTCATGGTGCAACAAGAGCCAGCCCTGCTCCCTTTTACACCTGCAAGGAGGAGCTGATCACCTGCACTCTGATAAGGCTCGTTTGCATTGATAAGGTCATTAATGTTGTTTCTTCCTGATAGGACTGTACCTCCTATCAGTCAGGAAAGCAATTTCATCTGAGAGGAGGGTGGTCGATACTGACACATCCAATTTACAACTTAGCAAGAGAAGCAGAGAGTAAGGGCTAGAAATTTAACCTTCTGTGGTCACTTTCTACATTGCATGATTTCCCCACACAGTTGGGAATTGCAACAGAGCATAGTAGATGATGGTAACAAATATTCATATGCACACCACATCTGTTCAAGATTTTTAAATTTTGTGTATAGCATCTGAGAGAAATACAGAAGCACACAGATTACCAGTGGGATATAGAGCTTCAGAAACCCTTTGGAATAATTATAACACATTAAACATTAACACACAGGAAATGAACACAGAGATATATAGGTACACATACAACCACACACACATACATAGTGTGGTTATGTGCACTTTGTATGTGCCATGAAATCTCCCCCCTGGGAAACTTCACTTAGACTATTCCTGTGCTGACTGGCTCTCTTCTGTTTCTGCTCCAGCTATGGATTCATTAAAGCAGGTATATATAGCTCTATGTAGTCTTGCCCGTCTATTGCACATTTCCAAGCCTTTAGTCTTGTTGCCCTTGTCCCTACTAATCCGTCCTGTCCACTGTCTGACCCTGTTGCTGGTGATATTTGATTAGGATTATGGATTCTCTTTTGCTGTATCTGCTTGTCTGTGTGTTGACTTCTTTGGCCTATAATGACCATACATCACTGTGGGGAGAGGGGGTGTACTGTTGGTGTGTATATGTGTCTTGGAGGGGGGTGTGCATGTGTGTACAGTTTACCCACAACTTTGTCCAATTTCTCTACATCACTATTATATTCGAATTAATTCAAAGGAAGATGGCTAGAGTGTTTTTATGTGTAATTTATACAGATGGTGCAAAGCATTTCAATGAGAGCAATCTTGTGAGAAAAAAGGGGGTTACATCATGCAACTGTGAGGTCATGTTAGAGATTAAATTGTTGTGAAGTTGTGTTAGATTTCTGCTTGGTACTTGCATTTTACTGCAAACATACACAAACAAAGGTGTTATTCCCTAATGTCTGGTAGAGAAACAGATGCCTGTATGTCAAAGAGCCATCCCTCTAGAGAAATAGGTCGAATGGAGTCAGTTGTTCTACCCATCACTAGCTGTTTCTAGAACAGACCTTTCTCTAGAGTAATCAGATTTTTATTGTTTATTAACTAATGGTGCCTCATAAATTAGTGAGAGATACCAAAAGAGATAAACAGGCCAATTAAAATGTAATTAATTTGATAGTGGTTATTAGCAAACAGTGAGAAAATTGAAATTGCCCCTCACCCCCAGCCCCATGAATCATCTGAGGAACTGTGATAACATCAAGACTCATTTTAACAATATTATCCTCATGTCTTGAGAAAATACTTTGATAATTCCATAATATACTATTTTGTATTTAAGTAGATTTTCATATTTAAAATATATATTTAAAAAACCTTTATCATACAGTCAGCATATGATTTTTATTATAAACAGCGATCTTTGAGACAACTTTTTGATCCGGCAATACAAATGACCTGTGTTTGAACTGAAGTATATTAACAATTCACAGTTTACAGAGCAACATGGTTCTGACAGACAGAGACAGAGAGCAAAAGAGAGATAAAGATTAAATGACAATTATTTTAAGTAAATAAAGACAAATGTTGAACATACTTTGGTGTACAGTAGCAAAAGTGAGATCAAAGTTAAGATCAAAGTCTCTCCTGCTGTGAGAGTTCAACACTCACCGGATAACATGATGAAACTCAAATATCTCAAAATAGCATCCTTCAGTATAAACTCATGGTCCTCTAAATCTCTAACACGCAAAAAGAACATAGTAAAAATGGCTTAAGAAAGCTATTAATCCTTCAGGTCAAAAAAGGCATCTATGTGAGGGTTACTTTCACTAATTGACATCTGAAATGTAATGAATTGTCTATTCTTTTCTTCATTACTATTCCCTTCCAGGATGGACAACCATTACCCAACAGTCTCTCTCTCATACTTACTCTCTATCATCATGGAGCAGATGAACCTGGGCAGGAGTGGCTGTCCACCGAAACAAAACCGCTATAATTCATTTCTGACCTGAAATAAATCTCATGCATAATTGATGTAGCTTTGTTAAAATGAACAAAGTGAAGCCATGGGATTCATTGCCATAAATTATGGAGGCCAATGTTCCGGCTGCCTTCAACACATTGGATGGGTAATGAGCAAAGATATGGCCACCTTGAAAAAGCATGTGGCACATACACTCTGCTACTGATAGTCTGCGCAAGGGCTAATAGCTTGCAGTCACTTAGTTTTAAGTGACCTTGTGTGTGAATGCTTGGGTCCTTAAGTTGAAGCCTTTGTGCTCATTCATAAAAATGAAGGTGTGTGGGTCAATATATATATATATATATATATATATATATATATATATATATATATATATATATATATATATATATATATATATATATACAAACACACACAAACACAGAGAACAAAGAAACTGTGGCTGCACGGTGTAAGTGATAATTTGATTACTTTAGGAAATGTTTAACTAGTTTAGATCAATACAACTCTAAGAAGGACTGTGCAAGAAAGGTTTTGGTACCCCATGGTGGTGAAGGCTTCATGCTCACTTGTTTTATTGACAAGCAGAGCCTCGTACAGCAAAGATATTGGATGTTGGTCAGGGGGAGGTTAGCATGGTGACTGGGGATGGAGTATGCGTTAAGTTTAACACATTCATTCAGGAGCTTGTCAATAGGCAAACAGGGAGACCCAGAGGAGGCCAGCATTAATCTGCAGTGTGAAATCAATACTGGAATTACATATCTGCTGATATTCCATAGTTACAGGGGACCAAGATTCATACAGCACTGTCCCTAAGAGTAGAAAACATATAACACATTCGCTCTATTGCAGTGATAGCCCAAGCCGTGGAGCAAGGAAAACGTTACCCTACATTTACAGTGAAGTGAAACTCTTCTTTCATCTCCTGAATGACTACTTTGGGGGCATGTGATTGAAACACAAGCAAGTTTATCAGTCCAGGAATGGCAACTGTTTCAGACACCTACTTTCATGCTTCATTTTATTTTTTTTAATACATCTCTGTATTCCTACAGTCATGTTGGAATGTACAGTAAAACCCAACACAGCAATGATAATCCTCTCTTTTATCTTATCATAATACTGATTTCATCTTGTGGTTTAACATGACGAAATGCCCTACATGGTGTTAATTGGCTGTAGTCTAATGAAACTACCTTTTCATTCACATAAAGTTGAGGAAAGCTAAAATTTTCAATGCTCTCTTCATTTGGTATGCAATGAGCTTGCTCCCATAATCTCCATGCACAACCACTCTCCATAGAAATGAATGAGAGGTGGGAGGAACATCACCTCTTTTCACTACAGTGTAAATGTACCATTATAGATTGTGCATGGTAAGATGGATAAGAGGATATCATAATGAAAAAATTATATTTACTAATTCTAGTTCTTGCTTCCAAAAATATCTAAATTAAATAGCATGGCATTCACTCACATGTACATGCATTTTCCCTATTAACCGATGAATTATGAATCCTTGGTTAGGATTTCCTTTTGTTAATAACTCCTGTTAATGGAGTACATAAGTAGTCATTATTATTTTTAAGATGGTTTATTTGTATGGATAAAACAGATATAGAATATAGTCATTTTCCACTTTAGCACTGGGTGATTGCTTTGCCAGTACCAAGACATCTTTTGTTGAAATGAATAAAACCACTGCTACATATGACTCGTGCACAAAGAATCAACATGTATGTCTCTCGAACAAAGCAAAGAGGGAATGTCAATCAATGAGAGGTTGCCATGAAATAAGCAATTACCTCGCTGGTATGACATTTCCTCAGGAAGCATGAGTGTGTGGTGTTGCTTTACACACAATAGCAGGCTTGGTGCCCATCCAGGAGTGGGTCCAAGGACAAGGCAATGAGCTGCATTCTGCTTCCACTGAAGGGCTATTGTCAGAATGCCTTCATGCTAGAATAATTCTCTAGACATCTGAATGTGAACTTGGAATATTTCTCATTTTGTTTCTTACCCAAGGACTTGCTTTAGCCTTTTTATTAAGCTATTAAGACCTGCCATTCACATGACCTTACGACCTTTGTTGAGTTTGGTGTCGATTTTTTTTTTTGGGGGGGGGGGGGACAAAAATGGAGGGTCTATAGAATGAGCAAAATAAAACACAATTATAAATAAAAACCTTTGTATGGCATGTCAACCTTTTAATGAACCTTGTCATATCATGACAGGAAGTCTACACTGAGATAGAAATATAATGAATTAAAGTCAAATGCCTTTTCTCTAAGTCTTATCTGATGTGTGTCACAAGACAGTGATTGACAGTGAGGTTAGACTGTTGTGCATAATTTACTCTATATACCCCATTCCTCCTGTTCAGCTGCACTTCAGACAAAGAGGCACAGGAGCATCTCCCTAACAAAGGGCTCTGAATAAATCGGTCTGTCAAATCTGAATTTTAGATATATCATCAATGGTTATCATACCAAAATCAACATTAATTCAGGGAGGGGGTACTAGATTACACTGTTGTTGCATGAGACCACAAACATCTGTCTCTCACTCTGTTACTGGGTAAGATCTATTTTTCCCACTGAGAGACACCTCTTGCCAATGGTTTATGCACCACCGTCCACCATAAGGCCTGAGGGAACAGGGGTTGAGAGAGAGGGGGGTATTGTTTCTCCACAGACATCGTCAGCTGTTCAGCTGTTTACACCATTTTAGAGACTCTGCTGGGAGACTGGGGGAGCATGAGAACTTCAGTGGTCAGACTGAATTTGGAGCAGGACTCACTCTCTGTGAATTACATGGTCAAGCAGCTGCATCCAGATAATCTCAGGGATGAGGCCTTTGAGGCAGAGAGGAGTGATGGGATTTGTGGAGAAGATGAAGATAGTGCTAGATTTGCTTTCAAAAACAACCAGCCTGAGGGGCATCCAGGCCTTCCGATCAGTTCTGCAACAGCTGTTAAGATCCAACAACCTTTAACCACTGAAAGAGGTCAAAGTCTTAATCTCTTACATATAGCATAAGAACAACTAGTTAGTCATGGCTCTACTGTGTTAACTCAGATAATATGTGTACTAATATACTACTACTAATATAATATGTGTCATATATTTTTGCAGTATTTTGTCTTATATGTGTTGCACAGATTTGACTCAAGACTAATGGATGAAGCAATGAATTATGCCAATCCAGATTATATAATAAGTATAATGCCACAATATATTGATGAATGCCCTTTTACCTGGAGTTTTTTTCTTTTTTCTCATTATGAGTATGTGTTTTTATCTTCACTTTAAAAGACCATAAAGCCATAATGTACATACAAGGAGCTCATTTTCCTGGGGGAAAAAAAACCTTTCTAGGACTATGCAGTTACAGGAAGCCCAGGCTTCCATTGATTTCTACAGCTCATTTGAATTACCTGAAGTACTAATGCCAGGTTAGTAGTCCAGGTTAGTAAAGTAATCATGTTAATATTCAATATTCCTGCACTAGTAAATTTTGAAAACAATTAATAGGGTTATTGTTGCGATTTACTTTTCTTATTCATAGTGTTATTGCTTTTAAAGAATAAAGAACTGTAAAGTGAGACATCATTAGACCAAATCTAAAATTATGCTGAAGACATGTTACATATAGACTGGACCATCCCCACCTCACTCCCACATCATGTTTATATACAGAGAAAATCATGTGTTTCACTCCTTGGCATTCTGATGGCATGCTACAGTGCCAGAAATCCCATATTTCTGTTTTGGGCTGCATGTATATTGACCTTTTTTTCTTTTCTCCCTGAACACGTAATGTATCGATTGACCTTTCCTTGTGGCTAGAATTTACAGACAGGTCCAGTGATCTAATTGTGTCCTGAGGTGTCGTTCTTTTATCCAACATCATATTATTTCCTGAGAGAATCTCAGTGACATTCTTCTGTCGGATGACTAGGCCAAACATTGGAGTGTGCCCTGCAAATCTAGCCATATTGTGTATACAAACTATAACTATGCATCTAAAAATAGGTTGTTTTTTTTAATCTGATGCTCATATGCATGAATATGTACACACATACACACACACACACACACAGAGAGAGAGAGAGAGAGAGAGAGAGGGTTTGTAGGGGGGCGGGGGGGGGCAGCCTAAAGAAGAAAACACTTCATAAATCACATTTTCCATGACCATGTTCCAAATACCCATAGCCTTTAGCCACTTGAGGTCAGTGACAAGGTCTGTGTGTCTCAGTGAAGAATATGTGCTTTCTCTCTCCTGAGAGGCTTTCTCTCTCCTGGGGTTAGTGATAAAGCTAATCTGGATATGAAACACCAGCACTGCCTCTCTAAAATCCACTTCTACTATGACAAGATACATGCAGATCAATAGCAGAGTGTTTATTTGACCCCAGATACCAATATAAAAATGTCTTCTTAATCCTGTTAAACAGGAGTAACTAGTACATGTGAGTTTGACTGTCTTAGAAATAGTGAGAGCAATAAATTGTCTTCAGTTATCTTTTCAAATGATATGTATACATCATGTATACATTTAAATATAAAATGGTCATTTGGGGTTGATGTTAAAGGTTTAGTGGATATCAAAAACATCATTTGTAAATAAATAAATAATAATAATAATAATTATTATTAATAATAATAATAATAATAATAATAATAATAATAATTAAACAGCTATAACATTTAGAATTAAGTCGGGGAATTATAGTTATTTAACACCAATAATTTAATTGTACTCAGTTTGTCAAATGCATGCTCTATAACTGTAAAAGAATCCACGTTTACTGTAGAAAACGTACGACAAAATACTTCATGTATTCGGTCATTCTTGCTGTACAAACATAATAAAGCCACTGCCAGATTAGAATAAATGCGACCCACTGAAACCTATGCGGCCATTGTCTTCGCATCGCAGCCACGATGCGTCATGTATGAATGCAAATAGTTCGATCATTCTTGGGTGACATTGAAGAGCTGTACCTAGGCGATGTGGGTTACTCACATGCAGCTCATACAAGAGCCTTCACATCCTCCTCCTTTCCATATGGCATCGTTTCTTCGGGCTGGGATGTATAGCAGCGTGTTTGCGCTGGAAGCCGTCCACACGGCTTTGTATTGCTGAACCCGAGGCTTTAGGAAAGCCACGCTATGCAGCGATATAGGTGGAGTTGCGATTAAGGTTTCTGCGCAAGTACTGTGCCATCTCGCCTTGCCGTTTCTTCGAAAGCTTACATAACGCGAGCGATGTTTACATAACATTTAAGGCGTACATGGCGGGAGACCACGTTTCGCGCATGTAAGCGATGAAGGGAAAGTGGCCTACTTTACTATATATATATATATATATATATATATATATAGAGAGAGAGAGAGAGAGAGAGAGAGAGAGAGAGAGAGAGAGAGACAGAGAGAGAGAGAGACAGAGAGAGAGAGAGAGAGATTTTCTCTCTCTCTCTCTCTTCTCAGTAACAGTGTTACTGAGCCGTCTGGAAAAGCATAGCGTGGCTGGAGGTGCGCAGTCGTCGTGATCGGCTTATGTAGCTTTCCGAGGAGGACAGCCTTGGGAAAGTCAGCTGTCTGCTGTATTGGCGGACACAGGCTGGAACTTCTTGTTATCTTCCAATGTCAGTAATATAGCAAGAGACATATTTGAAAAAACAACAGGGCAAACTCAGATCTGATTGTTTCTGGAACAGCTGCACCTTAAAGGGCTTCCCCATTTCTTAATCTAGGACTGGACTTTAATGTCAGGGAAACCTTTTCCTATCATTACTTTACCACATGTTTTTGCCTGCAACAACTACTGACACGCAAAGTATTTAGGCTGTGGAGTCAACAGGAGAGCATTGATGTTACCACTAACATACACAGAAACTCAGATCCACCTACTAAGAAACAGGTACACACAGATGCCCACACATTCACAACAGAGCACTTAAGATGGAATCTACACACAAGGCTAAATGTACTTAAGGGCTTCCTGCTCCTCACACCTGTCTTTGAGATTACGACTTCAGAGGTGGTATTAAAACATCAAGGAAACAAGTGGCGGGAGGTGTAGTTCATTAAATGCATTTCTCCCTGTCAGCTAATAAGTAGTTTAAGGAGAATCACTTATCTCTAAAGTGATAGCAGCAACAAAGGGAGTAGATATGAGGGTCCGGTGCACTATTGCAAACACCCTATCTAAACCGCTTGCCCCATCCCAACCCATACAGAATGACTCTAAAGATCTAAGTGCTTCTATATGTTGAAATCAAGTATGGCTGCACTCTTTTTGGACATTGCACTGAGAGGAAATAGCCTACTATTTCTGCAATGAAATACATTAGTGCCAGTCATTTAGTGTGTGAGGGGTGGGTGGTACAAGGGACAGCAGTTACATACTGCATGTACTATTTAAACACAGAATCATAATTATGGTTTCAAAATTGTCATCCATTTTAATAATGGTTTCTATTCACTGAAAGTTTTTTTTTTTTAATGTGTGAAATAACCTTTTCTTCCTGGAGCTTTTTTCTGCAAGCAGGCAGGCTAAGACATTACAGCACTCATGGGAAATCAAGTCACACTGTTCCTTGGTTTAGGGAGAAAAGGTACTAGTTAGGTGTGGAGAAAACTGCCACTGTTGTGACTGTATGCATAATTAATGCAAACACAATCATCAGCATTACGTGATATGTGTACATATGTGAATGTGCATTTGTGCATTTGGTTCTATGACTGATAAAATGCTTGTGTGATTGTGTGTTTACCTCCTATGAGTCTATACACACAGCATGAGAGATCATGAGATATAAAAGCATATGAAAAGTTCAAACACAGCATGGCTCTGGGAGCTGAGAGAATTATTATAACTGGTCTGAAATTGGACTTGTGTATAAATGTGTCCATTAGGGTACAGTGTATACCAGATCCCTGTTATTCCTTTTACTCAGAACTGAGTTCACAGTTCCATACAGATTACAAAGTACCCTCAAAAAACATTATACATTTATATTACATTTATTTTGCTTTTCATAAACTACCATCTCTGGCAAGCCACAAGACAGGAAATGCACTTAATGTATGCATAACCACAAAAGCCAAGCATCATCAGGTTCAATCTCTTTCTCCCATATGAACCTCATTTCCATTTCTTCATTTTTAATCCTATATTAGCTTTAGCATAAGGGTGCTAGCATAATTAGAATTTACAAGACCTTCATACAAGTGAATATTTTTCTTTCTCACAGATTAACAGGGATTTTTTTTTTTGTCTTACCATCCATTTCAGGGTTGGGAGTGGGGAAATCGCAATGAGAAGACATTCCTTACACTCATGTACTAGTTCCCAAGCAACTCTGCTTCTAACAAGTAAGAAGGGATATTCCCCTAATACACACAAACTGAAACATGTCTACTTATCTTGACAATACAGTAATTTTACTTAAATAAGAGAATCTCAGACCAGCTCTGAACTTTAACTAGGGCGTATTTGTCATTTACATAGCTTGATAAGCATTTAAGTGTCCTAGAACAGTATAATATACAAAGAGCATGACAGAGGCAACCTCAGATAAAATGACTCTCTTGGGTGCGAGTTCCCAGTGTACCCCCAAACCCATAAAACAATGACATTACTTTTTATCAATCTGCTCCCTCATTGTTTATTCATTGCAGTACTTGAAAAGAAAGTATATTGGTGTAGTTAGGCAACAAACAGAGTAATGGAGATACAACCTGATGCCTGAAGAGTGTAGGACAGTGTCACTACGCCATCCCCTGCCTCTCTACACATTAGCAAGAATGTAGCCATGAACCCTTGACCTTTCGGTTCATAGTTTCCCATGTTCCATAACACAAACACAGAGCTAGCAGGGTACTTTAAGGCAATGCGTGCAAATCTACCATTCACCCACACTCCTCACATAGTGTCACTGCAGTGATGTGACTTATTAAAAACCACAGACATCTGCAGAGAACTGCATGACCATGTGGGAGGAACGCGGGTGATTTATCTATATACGTCTGTTTGGATGAAGAGACAGTTTGAACAGCTGGGTGGAAAATGAAATAATGTGAGGTGAAATGCTTTGGCCCTAAGGCAGTTCAACTCTTTATTGCTTCTCCAAATTCCAGAGGCTGTTTGCATTGTTCTGAACAGGCATTGTATTTTCTATTCTTACCAACACAAAATTTACATGCTTCTTACTTTAAATCCTTCTTGATTATTTCTTATTTATCTTCCTTATGTCAGGTTTCATGGCACAGAGTCAGAATCGATTGCAGGAAAACAGAATTGGTTTAAATGTTCATGGATATTCAAAAGATGTAGTCACACAACAACCACAAAACAAATATCAGTAGTCAAATATACAACAACCAATACAGGGGCAGGCAAGAGAGCAAAATCCAAGAAAATGAGCATAAGAAGTCAAAACAACCAGGAAGATAGAGTAAAACATAACTAAGACAACTGCTCAGAACCGGATGGCTAGGCAAATGTGACTTCGCAATAACTGAATGAACACTACGGGCTCATATAGGGAAACACACAAGGGGAAACGAGACACAGGTATTACTAATAATCAGGGGATTGAGAATGAACAATATGTTTATGGGTATTGTATTCTGTAGAGTGTTGCATTGTGGAAGACATGACACCTTACCTTGTTATTTATTGGCTCACCTAAAATACATTTACCATAAACATGAGACAAATAATTTCGAAGTCAATACTAGCCATTGTAAAAATGTTTTAGTATGAACAAATAAAATATGACACGCCCATTCAATCAGTTATGTATCCAATCTGTTATTAGAAACTTGAAAAATGTAATATCTCCAGAATCCTGCATGCTCATTTAAAAAGAATCTGCCTTTGAAATGTATCTGATTATAGTCAGAATTCTTATGTCCCCTTTGGTTTCCATCATTCACAAATGCACTACTTGCCTTTGCACATTGAGCCTAATACGTGCGTTAGATATAGGCTTTCTCATGCCAGGCAGCCTGGGGGGCGAGCCTGTCAGGTGCAAAGAGAGAGGAAACAGGGCCATAGAGTAACACTGATGGCAGGAAATGAAGTGCCATTCACTTTGGTCTTGTCATGCAGAGTGAGCAGGAGTCACGCTATCACATGGCTCAGTCACCAAGTGGCTGAACATGGAGCATTGTAATGAAGAAGATTTACATTCATGCGACAGTGATGAGCAGCCTTGATTTTTCACATGCTAAGAGCTCGTTACAAGCTGGCAATGTCTGGCATATATCAATCCGTGCTGAGGTACCGCGCTGAGGAGCTGGCAGGTTGGCTCTGTTAATGGCCGTTAACGATGAACTATGGATGTAGCAGTAAGTGAATCCACAGCCGTCGTTATTCAAACGCCCACCGTCCGTCATTATTGGGTAGAGAGCTTAGATGAGAATCGCCTATGAAGCAACACACCCACGAGGCAGCAGGTAGAAACTCCACATGTTCGCTGCCTTGGAAACGCTGTGCCAGAACGAGCAAGTTCATTTGCCGCTCCCACACCGTTTTCAGTGCGGGTTACAGGCAGAAATCTGTACATTACTGCTAATGGAGGCAAGAAGTGTCATAGTGGGAAAATATGATATCACCTCTATAAAAGCAAGACATGAGTTATGCACTAAAGACATGAGTGAGGTGCAGCATAGTGTGATACCCATAATCATCCAAGGATTAGTCTTTTACAAATATTAATCAGATAGCAATGCAGAATAATATGAATTTAACAAGAGAGAGAGATAAACCCTCCAAAGAAATAAACTTTACAAATGTAATAACACAAACAGTGTAAAGTCCAAGGGCACTGAATCAGGAGTGAAAGCAACCTTGTCTCTCTCAGAGTGGGAGATACATCACATGGCTAGGCACACTAAAACAATGCATCACTTCAAGCCACTCATCACTGTCCAGCAGTACACAAGCTGCTCAGTTTGATGTGAAAGTAACCCTGGAAGCCTTGCTGCTGCACAGGGTGGCCTGACTGTCCTTTTGTCCTCAAGCATTTACAGCTTTTTTTATAGCTGGAGAGGCCATGTTTTTTTAATGAGATCCTTCAAATGAACCATTACAATGAACGTCCACCTAAAGATCAAGCATGCCAAATTTCATGCTAATGGCAGCCGTGCTTCATGGTAAGCTGTTAATTTTTGATGTGAATATATAAGACAATGTTGAAGTAATTTGACCCATGGTATGAAGTTTTTATTCTTTAGAGGAACTTTTTCCTGCATTTTAATTGGTCTCTGATGCCTATTCTAATGAGAGGACTATTAGAGGTTACTATTAAACATATTACAACTCTACACTACTGCACAGCAACTCTACACACTATTTCTACAGCTGCTATATTACCCAGAAATGCATACATGCTTTCAATATTACTTCTTCAATGCAGTGAAAATACATGAACTAACAGTCTGATAAAACAGGCTTTATTCAAGTTTTCACCAGCCAATTTCTGGCTGATGGTATTATGGTTTTCTTGGACTGCCCAAAGCGCTAATGGGTCATTCCAAGCCATTAACCTTTATGTGTGAATGCCCAAATTAAATGTCAAGGCTCCTTTGAATATTAGGCTAACATGAGGAAGATGGCACTAGTACTCTTTGAGCTGTAAGCCATGTGATGGAATGCAGCTGGTGTGCACTGCTCATAAGGTATTAAATGCAATTGGACATTTGATGTATGAACTAATTGTGTTGCACAAAGAATGTTAGAATTTTAATCAACCACTCCATCCCCAAACCCATGTAGACACCCAAATGCAGTCCTGATGATCACCTCTTGGTGCTTATTTGGAACTCAGTTAAAAACACTAGCAAAATTGAAGTCATGACACATTTAATTCTACTGTGAAAAAGAGTACCAACATAACAACATGAAATATATCCATAATTGGTATTGGGCATTAGAGGAAATACTCTTACTGATCACATCCTTGTACTACTCCACAGCAAGGACACAGAGCCTTGTTTGGTTGATCGGCGACCTTGAGCCTTGTTCGGCTGGTCGGCGACCTTCCGCTGCCTCTGGGGCTCCTGAATCCCCCTCACAGCTGCCTGAACAGCTGCAACACAGCAGGCAGAGGAACGGTGGCATAAGTCCCATGGGCTGGAGTTCGGATAAAATCCACAGATATGGATGGGGGTGATAAGCATATATTGATTCTGCAGTCGTAATATGGTTATGTGGGAGTGGGCCACACTGGCCAGATTGTGCACATAACATGAAGAAAAGCCAATATCCTCACTAGCATGGCTGAGGTATGAAAATTTAATGTTGCACACTTCAAACACAAATCAGGAAGAGGTGAAGAGGGAGGTGTGGGGAACACAACACAAGAGCTGCACAATCTGGTGAAAATTTAATGTTGGGTCCTCCCCTGTGAATGGGAAAGAAGGCAGAATGTCATTTGGTCATTTAATTTTATGTCTTCAGAGATTTCCACCTCTTTCTTCCTGTGATGAAAAGGGCTCATTCATCCCATTCATACTGACACCATCAAACAATTAAAGGTGCCCAGCACAGAAATGCTTCCCCACTATAGAAATCAATCACTCGATTGGAGTAAACATGTGTTAGAGAGTGACGATGGATGGTTCTTGTGGAACAAGGCCTTTAACTGATAAGTTTCACAAATCACTTTAAAGATCATACCCCTCTCCCCCAAGCCGTACCTGCACTGCAGTGTAATAAACAGCTCCAGCAGCAGAGAGTTTTTTATTAAGCAGGCTATTGTGTCTGATCTCTTACTTGCCACTACAAGACAACACATTTCCACCACATTCACGGTTCAAAGGTCATGGCTCAAAAAGCACCCCGGCACTTCCTTAAAGTCAGTGTGACAGAGTATCCTTAGCCATGCTCAGTGGCTTGTGTTTGTTTACAGGTGTCTGAGCTGGGCATTATGTGGAAAGACTCTAGGTGCAGTAAACACTCCAAAATCCCTATATCAGATGTGAATGTAATGGGAATACACATGATCATTTTTGATTCATGGGTAAAGGACAAGGTATGTCCCTGGCAGCAACAATAAAAAAAAAAAGACAAAAACACAAGGTTAATTTAAGAGTGGTGAAGAATGGGGAAAAATGATCAGGCTGGTGGTGGCTATTACATAAACTGTAGAGAGGGAATAAAATACTGGAGCTGCCTGTCCTTTATACTTTCTCTTTCTGTGATTCTTATTTGGGCTGCCTGTTTTTACAAGGCTCCGATATATCACTTGACCATGATTGCATTTTGCTGAACTCTATAGTGTCTCCATGGTTGTATTTCCTGATACAGATCAGCAGAGCAGTACACATGCAGAAGGTACTTCAAGCAGTTGCAACAACTACACACAGGCACACACACACACACACACACACACACGCACACATGCACACGCACAGGCACACACACACACACACACACACACACACACACACACACACACACACACACACACACACAAAACCCTGCTCTTGAACTCAGTGTGGTGTGAACAGGCTTTCCAGCACATCCACAAAAGCATGTGCTACTCTTCAGGACAACAGGCAGCACCTTTTCATTTCTACTCCCAGCATCCTCCATGTGTTTCCCAGGAGACCAAGTCGAACACAGAACCTGTGTGTGAAGAGATAGGACAGCTCTATCCCCCAGATTGATGAACAGTTGTCCAGGCGAGAAGAGAGGGTCCGGCGAGTGGTCCCAAGTACATAGTTTATCCATGTGGAAATCATGCAGCTCTGTATATCAGCTCATAAAAATGTCGAAGTGAAATGTGTTTAGTCCAGTATGTGGCCTGGGCCTTCTCAGGGGTCGACTCCAATCAGAGCTGACCTGCTGAGGGTCCTTTTATCCAATGCTGAGAAAGCCTCACCTGGAGTATAGCTTCATTTACAAAGCTGTTCTCATGGCACTCTGGAGTTTAAAGCCATAGCTCTGTCATATCCACATTGGTCCTCACCTCTGAATGAGAAGGGGTCCACTTCTTATGGGTCCAGGCTTGCTTTATGCTGTGAAATTTCAAGTTGCACTGTCCTGACCAGAGGTCAAAAATAAGCATTTTTCTGCTACCCCACACAAAGAACTAGACCAGTCTCAGTTTGTACATGTGCCAGACCTGCTGTTAGATTTGCAGGCAAACATTGAACCGATGACTTTTGATTGCATAAATGAAATTTGTTTCTTCCCTTTTCACAGATATTAAAACAAATCAGTACAAATCAAGCAGGAAATTATGCCTGGAGTTGGGGGGGGGGGGCAAATTATTAACACAGCTACACATTTCTTTCTCTTTTTTTGCACTTTGGCTTTGCCAAAAGATGACTTTGGGTAATTGTGTAAGCACACACACATGCCCTATGAAGTCCTGAAGTTGCCTCTAGTAATGGCCTTCTATATGTCATCAGTCAGCAGAGCCAGTGACAGGACCTTTTTCTGTCTACTCAGTGAAGCAGACTAGAAGGTTAAGGGGCTGTCTTAATTGGGTTAATGTGCCGCCAGTTGACTTGCCGTGATCTGGGTTGGGCAGAAGGAGGCGAAGACTCTCTCTTTCCCCACTGAAGGGTAATGGCTGCCATTATGACGCTGCGATACACCAACATTGATCATGCCAAGCCCAGACACGGGAGCGCCAGAGCGGTCTGGCAACGAGGCCACAGCGGCCGCTGTATTGGAGAGCATATACTCTCCACACCGAGGTGCTTCCCTTTTGCACACACCCACCACTAACAGAGGGTAGCAGCATGCATGCCTTTGATAGGCACTGGTTTGCAGATCAAAGACCATGGCTTGTCTGGGACTCACCCTGGCAATCTGCACCCTTTACAGGGGTTCAGGATGACAGTGACATTGCTTTGTGTGTGAAGACCTGTTCAAAACCTGTGTGACTCAGCCTTGCTGGGAGTGTTTCTGAATGTCTGTGTAGTGGTATGTGATATCTATGTTCCAATCTGTAGGTGCAAGAGGACAGTAGTAATTAAATTCACAGCTCAGGTCGACTGCTGGAACAGACAATGACAGCACAATTCACCCACAAAAGAATTTTAAAATTATTTACCAAATTTATTTTTCTGGAATCAGTGGAATTGGGTCTTTTTCATATGTACATAAGGAGGATGTACATAAACTGTCATATACAGGAGAATGTGCTAACCTCAAGGAGGAGTGAGGCATGGTGGGGGATAGTGGGGGGTGGGGGGGATGTTTGGAGGGGGATTGGAGGGTGTCGGAGGGAGCACAACACACTGTGTCCTCAGTCCCTGGGAAAGTCCCACCCCCCTGAGAGTAGCCTCGGGTGCTCTGAAGGGGGCAGGGTAATTTTCATTTGTCAGGGCTCATTTTCAACAAGGATCCTGAAATGAACAGCTGGCTCCTATTCCTTGGGCTGTTGCGCCCTCATACTTCAGTATTCAACCCCATTATTAGTGTCAGCATAGCCTGCGGCCCTGGTCTTTCAATGGCATGTTAATATTGTTCGTCTATCAGATTAAATCACTCACTGGAAACTCCATTCTGAATGTAGCTGAAAGAGCCTGCTGTAATAATGTTTTGGGTTCAATAGGCCACAGACAGAGGCGGAAATGCTGCTAGCTTACAGTAGCCTTGATTCACCTGAAAACGACTGAAATAGAATCTGGCTTCTAGAGTTGTTTGATTACAGTAGGGACATGAGGCTTTTAAATCTTGAATACTTTACATCCACATAGGCTCTACAGCAGGAAGTTCTTTCCTTTGTCCAAGGTTACAGTACTACTGCATTGAGAAATAAAATCAGTCCATTCATACCAAATGCTATTCTGATCATTATAAAACATGGACAGCCTTTCAAATATTTTAACATGAATTAAAGTGCTTTAAACCTTCAGTGATTTAGTGCTTAAATAATCCATTAATTTTCTGTCATTGCATGGCTAACCTTAAAAGTTGGCTGAAGAGCTTCATCTATTTATGCAAAATGTCTCCAAAGAAGTTCTTAGAAGACTATGCATATGCACTCTCCCCATTACAGACACACACACACACACACACACACACACACACACACACACACACACACACACACACACACACACACACATTTGAACACTATTCACTGTTTGTTTGTGAACATTCTCGGAAGAATTCATATGGTTTAAAATAATAATAATTTTTGTAAAACATAGTAATTTTGCAGGATTTAGTAGTGTACCACCACTTCATTGCCTCTTCTCTTGCTGTAGGCACTGACAGTTGGAATGCTCAGAGGTCCACACTTGCTTTCGTTACAACACAGTACACTTACATTGGCCACTACAAACCCACAACTCATTCACACATAAACATTTGTAACTACTTCACTATTCAATTATTTCTGTTAATCTCTGTTTATCTCTGTTTAGTATGACAAATCTTGCAAATTAGACCTGACAAAGATCTATTTGCAAAATATTGCTTCTTACTATTGCTTCTTACACCATATACTGTTTGAGTATATTTTAATGTTCATCCTTATTTCATGCATTCTGCCAATAAATCATTAAATCCTTTGGATGTTAAACAAAAAAAAAAACCTTGTCTAATCAATATGAAACTGCATTTAATAATTATAACAAAGTTATGGGATTCCAGTGTCAAGAGTCTACAGATCTGCAGGTTTTTTTTGTTTGTTTGTTTTGTTTCTTTTGTTCCTGCTACTCCTGCTCTGACACACTTGGATCATAATGTGCTTAATCACTGATTGATGATGAGCTGACTCCAGTGTGTTAAAGTAGGGAACCCTAAATCACCTGTACTTCACAGACCGACATGGTCTCCTCACTGGTATCTGCTATGTAGTACCAAAAGCTCTGAACAATCGGTTATTTCTGTGCCTCGACCCGAGGAAGCAGCATGTGGAGTTGGCTGTGCCGAGGAGGTGCTCCCCTGCTGTGGATGGGGTTCAGCTACAGCAGAGGAGCACCAGTATCACCAGGAAATCCGTCACTTTCACCACAGGATCCTGCTGGAACCAAAAGCCCAGGCCAACATTCCAGGCTTTATGATATGTGGGGCAGTAGCTGCCTGCCAGCACAGATAGAAGACCAGCTCCCAATTTCCAGGTCAGGACCATCACTGATGAAGCAGCAAAATCTCAGATACTCAGATCAGGATTAAGGGCCACCTGGTAAGAACCAAGGAAGAAGAAATTAGAAATCGGGCGTCTTGTTCTCAATGGCCCCCTCCAGTGGCACTTACGCTCCATGCATTATTTAGTGGAACACTGTTTTGATGTGGTCTCAGAACCACACGGCTTCCTTGTCTGTTTTTTCTTTTCTTTTCTTTTCTTTTTTTTTACTCTCTCGCTGGTTTCGCACCCCTGCCAGCGCCAGCGATAAACAAATAGTAGCAGTGCTTCAAAGACCCAGCATGTGTGTATTTGGCTCAAGCAAAAGAGAAAGAGGGAGGGGGGAGGAAGAGATAGAAAGAGAGAGAGAGAGAAAAAATAGGGAGGGAGAGAGATAGAAAGAGATTGAAAGAAAGGAAAAGGGAGGAAGATAGAAAGTGAGAGAGAAAGGGAGAAAGGAACACAGAGAGAGAGAGAGAGAGAGAGAGAAGAGAGGGAGGGAGTGAGAGAATTAACGGGGGAGATATGGTTCCCCCACGGACTCATACATGTGTCTTGCAGTAGGTAAGGGACACACTGTAGGGTTGAGAAAAAGAGAAAACATATGGTTTTAGCTAATGACATATGGGAGATGGTATAGTTGCCTATTATCTACATATCCAGCAGGACACACAGGTATACTCCATGCCATGCATAAGCTGGGTTGACTGAATGAAAAGATCTGTGATTTCACATGATATTGTATCTGCATTATCATATGTATATTTCATAGCAGAGTGCACTGTCCTGTACCGAAGCACAGGTGATGAATGGGTTCACACCATTTCCTGCCTTCTCTCTCAGCTACAAAGCTACATCTCATTCAAGGTAGCTTTTTCATGAGCTCCTTTCAGTCTGGGCAATGAAAGAGTGCTTTCCCACCGTGTTTATGACTGCACAGACACCACGGCCATGCTGGAGGGCTTAGCTCCCTTTAGACAAGCAACAATTTAAAGGCTTCGTTTTCTTCCATCTTTCACTTCTTCCTTTTATGTTTTCCTCAAGCTACTTCTTTTCTTATTCTCCCTCCCTGCAGCCATTTCTTTGGCTTCCACTCCCCCCCCCTCTCTCTCACTCTCTCTCTCAGTACCTCACTACCCTCTCTCTAATATACATTAACTCCTGCAGTGCATACACCACCCAAACCAAGGGGGTAAGGCTGGTTTCTATTCCACACCCACTCACTCCCCTGCCTCCTATGGTGCACCAGGAGTCAGAGATCAAAAGGTTTTTGTCTGGTCACCGAGTTAAATATCAGGCCCACCCAGGAGCCTGCCACAGAGCCCAGCCACACGTACTCCTATCTGTCTAGTCAACATCATGCTTTCCTCAAGAAACAAACACACACACAAACACACATGCACGTGCACACACACACACACACACACACACACACACACACACACACACACATGCGCGCGCACGCTCACACACAAGCATGCATCCACACACACACACACACACACATTAGTAGATATCTACTATAGATTTTTCTGACAGTGGGGGCTTTTCAGGATTGGGGCAGGGAGGCTGATATTCCTCGCAATGTCTCAAATACAAAGCAGCCTTAAATAGTCTAATTTAAAAAAGGTTTTAAATTTAGTTTTTGAAATGAGCAGACTGGTATGCCCAATTCCATGTTGAAATGTGGAATAAAGTGACTTGGAAATTATAAAGGATTGACCAGTAATAAAGAAAACTGAATATTTTTAACAGAGATATCTTGAATGTGACCAACAAGCTGGAAGTGGAGTGAGTCAGTGGCCATTTGCGACATGCACATCCGCACACACACACACACCCACCCACCCACCCCCACACACACACCCACCCACCCACCCCCACACACACACACACACACACACACACACACACACACACACACACACACACACACACACACACACACACACACACACACACACACACACACACGCATATATATACAGTGCTAATGCATGCAACTTGCAGGAACAGGTAGGAGATGGATCTCTTTTTCTCAGGCCTTTCCACTTCAGCAGCTATCTGGGACACAGCAGCCTCTGCTGTCACAGATCAAGCTTCTATTCTATACATTTCCCATTTTGATCAGTAAAAATGGTCCAAAGACACTCTCTAATCGGATAATGAGGGGTATTAAACCAGCTTATTGCTATACTTACCTGTAAAATTAGTTCTATACAGTTTAAATAGCAGGTTTTACTGGATTTTGACATTGTCTAAGATGACAATTGTGGTGATAAGATTTGATTTGGTTTGGTTTTGTCAGCTCAGTTCAGGATTATACCCACTATAGTAGGAGACCCATGCCAGTGCACAGTGCCATGGATAAACTTTCAACCATCAAGCTCTTTCTTAAGCAGGATGACACAAAAACTTAATATTATAATTTTAATTGCATTTTCCCAGGTTAACAGCATAGATAGTTTAAAAAATGAATCTATATTACATTAAAAGAGAAGATTTCTAGCTGATAGGTTTGTTCAGTGAGAATTACATATACAAACTGCAATAACAATCCTTCTGGACTGGATTCGGGTGTGTAAAATGGCAGCATCAGGATGCTGACAACTAGGATCAAATCCATTATGGTTTGGTTTGCCATTGGTCTTTGGCATATAAGCAGCTCCTTGCATGTGGACAGAGGGGTGGGTGGGGCTTCCTGGAGTCCAAAGGCTCAATGCCATGCATTACTTCTCTTTTTATCACACTGACAATGTAGCATGCTGCATCAGCACTGCGGATGACAGTGATTAATCCTGAATGCCACACTACTCTGTCCCAGGTACAGCTGATGTGCTAATTCATCAAAATAAAATTAAAACTGACACGTTAATTGATTTAGAAAATGTGTAAGGGCGGAACTGCATGGACACGCATTATTTTCTGAAAGATATACACTCAGACTGGAAGACTATCAATGAACTCTGTGAACTCTGTGAACTCCAGATCGACAAAATTGGAAGGGAGGGGAAAGGAAAACAAAACAAAACACAAAATGACATTTGAAAGTATCCACATTCATAATCATAATCTTCACATTTTAATTTCTTTTCATAATTTATGTCTTACAGGTGTGTTGCCAGTTTCTGCTAACTAAAACTAAAAATATGCAGTCCTGAAATCTCCATATCCTTGCAAAAATTTATATTCTTTGGAAAGATGGGATGGATGAGTGCTAATTATCCCAATAATTGAAATTATACACAGGAATAAGATGTAAAATATCCCATGTCAAACCATTAGAGCTTCAGATAGGGCCCTGCCTACTCTCTTCATACCAGCAACCACAATATTGCAAGCTCTTCACAGAGGTAATCATGTATGCACCTCTCTTC
Source organism: Electrophorus electricus (assembly GCF_041902795.1). Classification (NCBI taxonomy): domain Eukaryota; kingdom Metazoa; phylum Chordata; class Actinopteri; order Gymnotiformes; family Gymnotidae; genus Electrophorus; species Electrophorus electricus. Next base: position 12,528,428 of record NC_137510.1, read on the forward strand.
GTAAGTGTTTCACTGAATTAAACCCACAACACCTCCAGAAGGCTTAACATTTAGGTCTGGCATCCCAGTCCCACGCCCTTCTGGGCTCACTTTTAAACTACGCCACACCACTTTAAACATAATTCCAAACTGGACTCTCTGGTAAATAAGGCCGTACCCAGCCCCACTGATACCGTCAATGCATGCTCCGTCTGGACTTTTTTGCACTCTGCCAATAACTGCACTGCCCCCACACAGCCAATCATTTCCTATCCCCTAAAATCCGTATTGGCCTCCCCAGCGACTAAGGCCTTACCCAGTTCCACTGGCACCATTAATGCATACTGAGTTCTGCCAGTTCCACATGGATTATAGCTAATACATCCAATAAACAAACAAATGACCGCATAAATAAAATGTTATGGTTTGCTGATGTTAATGTGCATCATTTTATCAAGATTTCCAGTCACTCCCCTCCTTCTTTGCCACATCTTCTTTAAGCGTTACTCATTTCAAACACAAAAGTTCACGTTTTAATATTTCATTTAAATGTGATTCCAATTGAGCTATGCAGTCAACATTTCACTGGCATAAATGTAAAAAAACGTCATGAACAAAATCTACATTGCTTCTGTGTCCCTGTTTGATTCGTTTTCCGTATAGCTTCAGCTGATTGTTCATTGTTTTGGCTGTAACTGTCATTTCGATCTGGCTCCTCATGTGAAACTGGTTGGCCCCTAACCGTAGCCTTCAGATCCTGCTCCCACCCACAATGAATTCTATTGGACTCTTGAGGACAGCCATGTATTTTTGAAGAAAATTCCTCATGCTATGAGAGTGTATCTGCCCTCTTACTGCCTAACAAGAACAGGGCTTCTAAAAAAACACTTAAGGTACTGTCATTCTGAACAAGAACCACATAAATGATGGGCACAATTACCCATGTAGGTCAATTAAGGTGCATATTAATTACGTAGAATGGAAGAGGCACTGTGTCTGTGGGGCTTCAGAAGGTGCAAATGAGTTGAAAAAGGTCTAATTAGGATGATGTAATCGGGCGGTCCAAAAAGCAGGCAGCCTGTCCAATAATTGAAGCAGGTCTTGTTACTGTCCCGCCGACTGCGCCTCTCCAGGAATTCTGGGCGGGTCTGATGAGCACGGAACAAATGGCTGTTCTAAAGCTAACCTGCAGAGACTCTGCTGCAGTGCAGTGGTCAGGAAAAGTAATAAAGTTTTAGTGATAGTACGTTCTGCTCAGCAGCACCTGGAATGAGCACAGGGTTTTAGAGACACGGAAATGGGAAAATGAGACTCTGACAGCTAACAAATTCACACACAGCCTATTAGTGTCCCATTTCACCCCCACCCCAACCCCTTCCATCCCCACCTCTACCCTGACGCCTATGTTTTAAGCGTTAGAAAGAAGAATGGGTAAGAAAGTCTTTTATTGACCTTAGGCATCAGGCAGGGGTGCTATAACCTACTGAAATTAGTTTTCAAACACATGGGAGGCACAATGGTTTGCATCGTAACTTGTCACTAAAGCATGTAATGAAGTCCTGTCATTCTTAGTGGTTATGTAGTCTTGCCACATATTGATTTACTGATAACTATATATGGCTTTAGGCCAGAACTATTATGAGCATCAAAAACTGCAATATTTCGCTGTATTTCATAGTGGAAACACAAGAGGCATGTAAATCTTCTGACACATTAAGGAGATTGCTCCATTTATAAGTATACATGGTGTAACTCCTACCGCCTACATGATAACTCTTTTGATCCGTGACTAATATAACTAGCATTTACTTAATGTTAATTCCTAAACTAATTATACTGTAGCACATTTTCTATATAGTGTATGTTTGATATTGACAGCTTGAAAATCCCAGCCGATTTTCTTCTGGCTGCACCTATATACATTAATAGTCCTAATAAAAACATATCCATTTGCAAACTAAATTACTAGATAAAAACTAATGGCTTTAGCTGGTTGAATATGAGAACCATTTGGACATATACTGCCAAATGAAAAGTATTTGAATACATACTGTATAACACTTTGTTTTAATTGCATTAACACAATATAGAAGGCTCTCAAACCACTGATCAGAATATTAAGGTGGGTTTAGCTATCCCTTTCTCCTTTGTTTTAGCAAAAATTATTTTTTTAAAAATAATTTTTCTCGAACTGGAAAAGAACAATAATCTTTAGTAGAAACACTGAACATTATTGCATACATTTGGACAAGAATTGTCATATAGTCATATAAAAATCTCAAGGCTCTAGGATTTGAACAGGCAGTGGGCCACACTGTATTCTCTTAGTCATGCCGGAAGGAGCATCAAATAAATGCTAAAACCCAGCCAGGTCTAACATGCTGGGATCTGCAGGTACTCTGTCACATGCATATGGAGGAAACTGCTACTAGTTTCATATCCTGTAGATTTACAGGTGAGGAGGGGTAGCCTGTGGGTTGTAACACAGGTCTGCAAAATTCTTCATATACATGAAACTCTCTGCAAGGCTTTAGAAGTGTAGGACATGGAATCACATGGTTAGTGAGTTGATGGGTGAAAGGTCAGCTAGAGCAAGGTGGAAAAAGACTTAGGGGATTTAGGGGTGCAGCTCAGTCACAGCAGGAAGAGTGGGGCAGAAGGGAGGGGCTCTCTGTACACTCTCTGAGTGAGGGGTAGCAGGAACAAAGCAGACTGTGAGCATCTTTCTTCAAATAGCTCTAACCAGCTTTTATTGTACAAGTCATCTGGGTAGACCTTTCATCAAATGCAAGACCAGTGGAATAACAAAGATATTTTATCAACATGGGGGGAAAAAAAGCAAATTAGTCATGAAACATGGTCATGAAGTAATTATGTTTATTACTGGTAAGGTAAGGACATCTGTCATTTATTTTGCACAGATAATGTCCTATTGAGAGATGGTGGACTATCTCCATAATTGACCTGGAATTAATATTTACCAGTATTCCCAGGCTAAAGAAAACTGATCTATTTGGGTCAACACCACTGCCACTGGTGGAGCACTGAAAAGCAAATTGCACTGAAGGGATCCACAAATCACAGAGAGTTCAGACTCTGGATTTTACAAACTGCAGAAAATTGATTGGAATTATTGATATTGTATGACATTCATAAGAGTGTTGTCCAAAAGAATATGCAATAAATCTACTTTAAACAAACAAGCAAACAAATAAATACACAATTATAATTGTAATTCTTGAATAAATACAGATCGGATAAAATGGACGTTTTGCAGCAAAACACAATGTTCTTATTGACACAGAAAGAAAACATATTACTATACAGTTAATTTATATAGTCTTTGTCGGCAAAGAAATAACTCTTTTGTGAAAAACAGTCCATAACAATGTAAAATAGAAATGTGTTATTTTGCTCTCTTGTAATAGTGTTTTAGGAGTGCAGTCAGTTTTTTACCTGACCTGAGTAAAGGATACCCTGCTTCACAAAATAGCTGTCTCAATAACTGAATTTAGTTCATTAGCTCTTAACATATGCCATCCACAGAGCAAAGTGTATCTTTTTCATATAATATGAGAATGCTCTATGATATTCAAGAATTACAATTAGAATTGTGTATTTATTTGTTTGCTTGTTTGTTTAAAGCGGATTTATTGCATACTCTTCTGGACAACATTCTTATGAATGTCATACATATATATGACTCTCTCTTTCTTTACATAGGACATGACACAGCAAACCATCACTGAGTTTAGTATGATTAACATTTTTGAAAAATGCTAAGCCGCACCTAAGGATTTGAACTAATGTCAACAGCAGAGAATCACAGATTAAATAAATGGGTTTAGCATGAAAAGCTCCTTTAAATACAGTGGCACTAATTTCATGGTTGCACTGCATCCAAGGCAGTGATGCATGTCACCTGAATAATGTGATTAATGAAAACACCTGCAGTCACTGAACAGCAGAGAATCAGCAGCATCTGGACTCCACACAGCCAGTTACAATGACGATGTCCATTATTACTGAACACTATATATTGGACACAACCTGTATCCAGTGGCAGTAATCAGTAGACATTATATCTATATCTATATCATTAGATCTATAAACTGTCATCAACAGCTCTGTTTTACCTAATCTCTACTACTGAGCCATATTGATGGGTTATGTTACAGAATGAGTTAAGATGCATAGCAATTCTGCTATTTGTTACTCAAAATTGCTTGATTGCTGCAGCTTGACACAAATACATACATTATTACTACTAAGAGATAATTACGCAGCTACAACACACCTTTGCGCCAAAGCCATGTTTCATATGAAGCAGTTTCAAGATCAAGAATGCTCTCTTTGCTGCTACAGTACCTGACGCACAGCACTTGTAATGCAGTTGGCCTGGTGCATAATCAATCTCAATCTTGCCAGTACCCCCACCTTTAGCTACCAGTCCACAAACCCACCATCTACACTACAAATCACAGGCTGCAATCTACAGTTAAAAAAAACAACAACAAAAAAAAAAACACTTCCCAGATCCAGTGCCATTTATTCTCATCTAAAACTAATCCAGATAATGGAATGCAACGTATGAATACAAACGTTATAACAGGAGGGCTGAAAGTGAGTTCTCCACTATCACCTGCTGGTATGTGTACAAGCTGGCCTTGCAAGATGGGCTGGGATGCAGAGGAGAATCAGCAAGAATGCTATTCAATAAAGCTGATCAAATGTCTCCATTGAGTGATGATCGGAACAGAACCAACAGGGCAGAATAGTGGTGGGAGTTAATGAACAGTGCTACCTGGTCCATTGGTGACACACACACACACACTGCTTTCACTGTGATGGTTCACTGATGGAAAACTGCTGTGGCAGCCCTGTCTTAAGCAATGTCCAGAGAGCAAATGACAAGATAGTGGATGATGTCTGCTGACCTAGGAAAAGAACAAGTAGTCGGCATAGTGGAATGTATACATTCAACTTTACATTGTATAGAAAAAGGATTAATTTTCATGGTAGAAGTGGGGTTTGGGGGTTGGTTGGTGCACAATAGCTTTTGAACTTACATCCAATAGCATTATAAATAAAGAATTATAGAACTTTACATGAGAATATAGATAAACAGAATGTTATATATGATTATTAAAAAGTTTCAAATTCACATAAATCTCACACATATTCATACACCCAAACTCTACTGTCTGTAGTGCCACTCTGAGTACTGTTTATCATGTTGGCAGCTGAGGGTGTCCTTGTGCGTTTCCTCCCTCTCCATTCTAGACAACCCAAAGAAAGTGTCCAACCCTCACCCTCCACCCAGCCTGCTCTGCTTCAGTGCCCAGGACCATGCCAAATACCCGTCTCATGCCCCGTGCTGTAGCCCAGCTTCACTGGCAGCAGTTGCCCCTTTATTCACTTAGCTGAAAAAAAATGGTAGATCCTACCCAGAGCTACTCAAAAAGTGCTCCCTCTCTCCACATACACAGGGGAGGTGCAGGCTGGTGAGATGAATTACTGGCAGGAAAAATCATTCAGACCCTGCTCTGCTCATTCAGTGCTACCAGCTTCCACTCCTCTTCACTCCTAACTACTTACACATTTCGTACACCTAATTTTAGCTGATGATTCTGACTTCCTGTGTATCTGGGAAGGCAAGGACTCTTATACTTTCTCCACAGTTGCATCAGGTTTGCTGTACTACCTTTCCCAAACTCATACCGAGCTGTGCACTATGAGCAAAGGGCACCTTCCTCATGCTCTTATCACTTCCAACCAACAATATTCATTTCACTGTGCAGAAATGTATTACCAGGTTAACCTGATTTTGCCAGATCCAAAATGGCCTCCACACATGTAAGCAGCAACACCTGGTTTCACTGAGGTAGCCATCCATACTGAAGCTCTTGCTGGTCATGGAGGCAAGTATAAGGGGTACCAGATATGCAATGAAACAGCAACACATCTGGAGCTCATACAGCTGCCCCCACCCTGCTGTCTGAGCAGCTCGTAGTGAAAATGGAACGCAGAACCCACAGGCCAATTTCAAGCCTCACTGACATCATTTATGTTGAGATATGGTCGAGGAAAGGCATCAGTTTACGTGGAGAAAACTAAAGTGGTCCAAAACAAACAGGGGGTACTCTGAGAGCAACCATAAACTGCAGACTTCCCACAAGGCTAATAGCCAGTAGAGGCACTACCTGTTCACTGAAATATTATGATCAACATAATCGCTGCACCCCATATGTTGCCAATAATTCCATCCTCCATCAGTCAATTTATCTAGCCACTTGAGATTGTTCCAATTATTTCCTGAAAGGAATAAATTAAAAAGGTAATACTGAAATGGCTGGACCATGGGCATCAAAAAGGTATCTGATTCAAACTAAACAAAAGTCAACTGAATTAAACATAAAAACGACTAAGTGACTCTCGAAACGGCATAGGTCGACTGATCTCAGGCCAGCTCACTGGTGGATTAGACCTGGGCATCTCTGGGCACCTCAGCTCAGCACATCTGGTCCTTTAAGGTCAAAGACTTTACTAGCACTAAGCAGCACTGTGTTTGACTCCTGCAGAACAGACCATCTGTGCCACTTCTTCAAACCCCTGGCTGCTTGCTTCTCTCTGGCTTTATGCTACATACTTAATGCATGATGACACACCTTGTAATGCTCACAGATGTGTGCATTTTTTTAATGAGTTTTATGTATCACTTTTACATTTTTCTTCTTTTTGGTGTTGTTTTTTTTATGATTTTTTATCACTGACATTTTACAAGGAATTAGTATATTTATTTATTTCATTATCAAACAACCATGTTAAGCAGAGCAACCTCTTTATCCTTCTCTCTTGTAAACAAAGGTTAAAAACCATACCCTGGGAGATACTAAAATATCCCTCAGTACCTCAAAGCTCTCTGTGGGCTTCCCAGTGTAGAGGGAAGGAATAACTGAAATAATGGATAAAAAGCTCCGCTCCTATCTGCCTCTTCACCGCAGCAAGATTGATCCTGGAGGACCTCACAGGGGGAGATCTGTCACTATTGTTTCCCCTCTTTGATCTCCATCATCTCTGTTGCCGTGACTGGAAGCTGCAGGGGTGCGTGTCAGCCTCATCCACCCAAGAGCCTCGCTGAAGTGCAGGCACTGAGACTTTGCAGCAGTCTGCAGGAAGCCTGCTCCACCAGCTCTTCAGCCAGGTTCACTCCCAGTCCAGCCGAGGTCTTCAGACCCAGTCACTTTCCTCTTCTACCTCTTGCTCCTTAGATGAGACATATAGTGATTGAGTGTTCTGTTGGAGAAAAAGCTTTGGAGGAAGAAGAGATCAAAATCCACAGTCTTTGGGGCATTTTAAATCCAATTGACCTAGTGTTGATACTTCAGTTATTTAAAGGATGCCTTATTTCATTTTTTGCACTTACAGAGTCCAGAGACTTTTGCATTAGCTCTAGTGCATATTTTCCCCATTTCACATTATTTAGATCTAAAGGCAACTTCCAGAAGAATTCCTGTCATGATTGATCACTGTAAGTGCTATATTTGGATCCCTGTTTCTAAGGTTACAAATTATAAATGGCTCAGCGATCATTAGCTTTGTCATAAATGAACATCTAACTTGTCAATTCAATTCAAGTTGGCAAGGGTAATACATCATCATAAATATCACACTGTCCATCAGTTCAGTCAGGCCATGTTTCAGTAGTTATTTTTAAAAGGAACACATTGTCCCATGATAGAAAGTGTGACAGTCTGTTGCACTGTTGTTTTTATGTTGCACCATGGTCCTGGAGGAACATTGTCTCGTTTTTGTTGTGTACTTGTATATAGCTGAAATGACAATAAAACCTCTTGAACTTGAATTTGAGATATCAGCAATATTATAAAACCACAACGAATACAATAGAATATACAATTATGCTCAAGTGTAGCTCTGCTAAAATGTGCATGTCTATGTGAAACTTGACTTAATGTTATTAAATATCTTTGTTCAATCTGGTAATGAACTGTCCGGTTATGTCACACGTCATTTCTATCATTAGGACGACAAGTCTTGGCTAATGTGTGTTTTCATGCAATCTGCTCATGTATGGGCACTTTGCTTATGTTATAATTAGGGACAATAAATGAATAAGAGAGAGTGTGAGTATCTGTGTGTGGGAAAAACATAGAGAAGCAGAAATGTGTGTGTGTGTTCCACTGGCTGTATGTGGAGGGATTAATGAGGTGTGTTTTACAGGTCCTATGAGTTTTACATTTCCCCTCACTCTAGGGCCACTTAGCATGCTTTCAAACAGTTCATAACCTGTTACAAAGGGATCCCCATCAGCACCTAATCCCTTTGGATTATCAGACCCGCACACAGTCTGGCCCAGAACAAATACACACGGATACATGCAGAAGGAAAACACCTGTAAAATTACCCACCATCACTAAAATTCAAAATTATCACAGCAACTGGTCTAGTTAATGTGGTCCATTTTCTGTTTTGTCAAAAATAGATTAGAGCGGATTTATTATAGATTATAATCATACATGAATTAATTTGTAATTCTTTTTTGTATGTTCAGCTTCAAAGATTTTAGCATTTACAACTAAAATGCCTCCTTTGAAGTGCATATCTTTTGATGTGCTTGTGGTGCTGGGAACAAATTCACCCATATATTTAACATGGCAACAGTAGAACATGACAGTTAATCACTGTCAATATCACCATGATATCCAGTTTCAAAGATTCTGATAAGTCAAAAAAATTATTTGCCTGAAATTAGGTTTATTTGTGTTCTTTGATAAGAGTCAAAAGGGCAGACAACTCTAATCTAGGATTTGACTCACAACTTCTATCAATGATGTCTAGCTCTGGCTCAGTTTCATGGTGGAACTGAGCGATTGGTAACACATGCCATCTATAACAGAGTGACTGACTGACAACAATAAAAGCACTCTAACATCATCTCTAGCATCTACAATGTGAACCAATTCACTAAAAGAAAATTACTGACTTTTGTCTGACAAGGTTGGGCTGATTGCCAAATAGGCAATATACGGCTGGCTGAAAATGAAAGCCAATGTATTTTGGAATACATCACTGCTATACCTTTATGGTGTTCACACTCATAATGAGTCAGTTACACAAAGGCACATTGCTTTTGGGTGAAGCAGTCCTTGAAGTCTTGCAAATGGAGAGGAGCCCAGGCTGATTTGAGGTTTGAGTTATGTGCAGACCTTCTCTGTCTGTGATTTAGAATGCCCTCAAATGTGTCATAACTCCCCACTATTAGAAGACATGAGTGGGTTGTCAGTAACTCAAGACATATTGAATGTACCCCCCCCCCACACACACACACACAGACACACCCATCATCTTTTATTTTCCACATAGATGCTATACAGCTAGGGTGCATAATTCCCATCCTAGAGATCTATCATCCTGCAGTAGCATAGCTCCTACACACCTGGTTGTAATATTTGGATGAGACTGAACATCTTCATTAACTGTGAGGTGTGGTGGATTAGGGTTGCAGGAAAATTCTGCAGGATGGTAGATCTCACTGACAAGGGTTGGGTACTCCTGTGTTCACTGAAGTGGCATATCACACGTAATGTGATACTGATCTTGTTTGTAATTAGAAGCACACACACACACACACACAATGTTTTCTGTACATCAATATAAAACCCAATCATGTTCTGTGTGCCTGTCTGAGGGAGAGATGAAAGAGAAAGATTTGCATTTAATTTGCCAAGCTTATTGGCTTGAATAACTTATTAGCAAAGGCTTCCATGTGGAAAGCTTCTAGTCCACTGATTTCCTTTCGTTTAGTACAGAGAAAAAGGCAGCATACGTACATGCTTATCAAGAACGTAATCCCTATTGAACTACTGATTTATAGATTGGCAATAATCTCCCATCCTAATGAGGTTTACACCTAGTTTTTCTCAAATATTTATATATACAGCCATAAGTAAATAGAGTGACAAATTTTTAATTGGCTTTGAAATGAAACAATGATTATGAAGTTAAAGTGCAGAAAGTAACCTTTAATTTTGGGATATTTACAACTATACCAGGTGAACCATTTCGATTTCACTTCATTTCGGCATACTTCCCCGGACACTGGAGGCCAATACTTTCAGCCATGTTCATTTCCTGCTTGTTTGTAAGCCTTTTGCTACCAACCTTTTCTTCAGAAAATGGAAGGCACAATGAGGGAAGTTCAGGGCATACTTGGCTAGGTTTTTTTTTTTCTTGAATTTTTTAAATTCTTGAAAACGATACTTTTATTAACTTCATATGAACAAAAACCAACCCCTGAGATTTGAGGCCTTTAGCTAGACATAAGCAATCAGCTTGATAATTTATACTTCAAAATGGACCTTCTTCTTCCATTGTTAGTTACATTTCAGAAACGACAAGTGGGACAATTTCTTTGGCAGTGCTAAATGCTTATAGTACAGTGTTTCACAGGTGAAGTGTTATGCTACAAATCCTACAACTGATGAAAGTTTCATTTTTCTTTATGTTTATCTAGCCCTAATACTTTGTCCCAGAAACTGAAATGAATGTACAACCCCATAATTCCAGTATAATTACCCATAATGCCAGTATAATAATGCAGCATGGCATAAAGTGCAAGTCATCACACACTAGTTCCATGAACATGTGAATAATTTCAGTGCACTGCAGTCACCTTCCAAGAAACGAGATCACAGTCCAGTAGAGCACATTTGGGATATGGTTGAACAGGAAATTCACAACATGGATGTATAACTAACAAATCTGCAGTAATTGTGTGATGTTAAGATGAGCCAAAATCCATAAGGAAAATTTCCAACACCATGTGTAATTTACAGTATGAAAAACCAATGCTGTTCTGAGAGCAAATCATGTTCTCAATAATGGGACAGATGTGTAAGATGTAGATTGTCTTCAAAAGGAGTGTTGTGAATTTAGCTCAATATGTTTGGGCAATGTTCAATAGTAAAACAATGCACATTCCTCTATCTTGGAAAACTTATTGGAAAATATTTAGAGAGAGAGAAAAAAACAAACGCTTTGCCTAATAAGCTTCATCATAGTACGACAAACCAGTCAATAAATGTCTGACAATGCATCAAAAATCTTATTCAAAAAGATCTTCTAATGATGTACTGCACAATAAACTCCAAGGAATATTCAGCTGGGGTTGGTGGTCCATGTTACTGAGGCTTGTTCACCATGTCATAATGAAGAGGAGAATTCATAACTGTCACTTTACGAGAAATTGTTTCACAAAGGAAAACCAAACATCCAGTTATCATCTAGTAAGGAGAAAGAAACAAAGCAGAAACATTTACACCAACTTGGTCAAAAAGAAGTATAAAGAAATCAGGCTTTGTGCTCTACACACCCTTCTCAATTCAACATTGAGTCATAGTTACCATCTCTTTTGAACAACATATTTAGGTTGTTGGTATGTGAGCCAGCATTTCACTAATGGACAAAGGAAACCTGTGAATATTTTCACTTACTGGTAAAAACACTAGAGACAGGTCACGTTTTACCCACATATTCAAAAAGATATTGTAAGGGTCTCCCTTGGCTTCATGTTGATGGCTCGTTTGTGTCATCTTTTATTACACGTCTTTGCCACACCTCCATTAGGCTACCTCATCACCTGGGGGTTATGATGATACGTTTGTGTTTCTGTGATCAGTGTTCGGTCATTGTATGCTACGTGGGCTTTCTTTTATGTACTTTTATGTTCCGTTTCATTTTTGTTCCAGTAAACTCATCAGTTGGACTTGGCATTTGCATTCTCTTTTTTCCTGCATGTCCTATGCATGTCACACTGATATGCTCATATCAGTTATTTTGTTCTTGAAGATGAAAATGTAAATAAATAAATAAATAAATAATAATAATAAAAAGTATTATTTGAATAAGTGACATGCATTTCCTTCTTTTCAAGATTTTGACATAGACCAAATTTATGTACATGACCATATCAGATTCCGAGTATCATATGCCAAGTATCTCCACACAAGCACAGTCTCATCTAAACTGTAGCTTTAAACACTTTAGGCATCTTTGCATATGTACACAGTCAGACCATCATATAGACCGTTTCTACCAGCATTAATACATGTACACTCTCATACACCCATGAGATCACTTAACAGTGCTGAAGGCTGAAGTTAGAGACTAATGAACAATTGATTTGAAGTGGCAGTAGAGGCCCACTGGTGTCAGGCAATGAGTGAAACTCAAACTATTAATAGAACTAAGCCTTAGGACAAAGCGTCAATGAAACAAGTGCATGCACACCTAAGCACTCCCACAGACCCCCACAGAAACTGGTCCATGTTGGTGTGTAGAAGAAAAAGAAGAGAGAGAGAGAGAGAGAGAGAGAGAGAGAGAGAGAGAAGGATGTCAAGAGTCCATTTCAGGTATTTTTTCTTTCTTTATTGTCCACCTCATTTTGGACTCCTGTTATATAACAGTGGGTAATCATTTACACTTGATGTGGCAACAGTCAAGACAACGTAATGATCAACTGAGGCAGAGAGACTAGCATCATTCGGCTAAATTAAAAAACAATGCAGGTTCCTTCATGCAAAGGAATGAACCATGCTAAAGGTCTCATTTGTCCATGGCTCTAGTGGGTTATACATAAAGAGAGGCAGAGATTAAATGCTTGGATGGAAATGAATCATTGTGTCGTGGTCATGAGAACCCTTGCCTCCAGACCTGCATATCTCTTCAGGAGTGGCCCATATACCTACAGAAACAGGAAATAAAACCAAGCAGAAAATGTCATTCAGAGCACAAGCATATACTTCAAAGTTAGCAACTGTGTTGGTGTAAGTTTGCACTTCACTAAATCAGAAAGAAGAATGCAACAGTAAGGACAAGAACAATGTGAAAACTCCTTAATTAATATAGCATTCTGGAGTTTCCTTGCAGCTTAACTGCCTTGAACTGCACCATCTTACATGATGGCATCCTCTGATTTAAGGTAATACTGTTCATTTCAAGCCATGTATATTTCTGCTACATACCCATCTTTACAACGTACTGGTACAGAGGTACTAGTACTATATGCACTAGTACAGAAGTACAAATCCTCACTATCTACTAGTTGCTAAATCGTTTGGAGTGCTTTCCATTATAGAAAAAGTAACTATAGTAAATACAACACAGTACATAAGTATCCTTGGAATGAACAGAGGCCATCTGTAATGCTGTTAATCATTCCACACTGGCCAACATGCTGCAGACCTCAGCTCACTTACTGATCTGACACCTTGACTTTTGTGATCCTGTCTTATTTCTGGGAAGCATTCGGACTATGTCTTTCTAGCCACACCAAATAATAGCTGGGAGCCTTGCATGGAGTCTTTCAAAATAATCTGAAATAAATTAACCTTTCACCTCGTGTAAAAGAAAAAAAGTATGAAAAGTATGGGATAAAACCTCCAGCACCCCCAGGAGAAAAGAAAGAAAACAAACAAAGACACAAAAAAAAACCCACACACCCACACCCACAGATCCATTATAAGGATTTGGTGTATACACCATTTGTCATTTCAGCTACTGAGGAAAGTCCTATGATATGACCTTGACAAATGTTTAATAAAAGCAAATATAACAGACATTTCTTAAAATTGCAATGCCTGAATGAACCTTATATGGAAGCCTATATTGAACTGCTTATATTCTGTCTTAATATTATGGGAATCCTTTGTGAAATCTGCCTCAAAAAATATACTCACATGAGCAAAGTATAATTCTGGATATACTACAAACTGTCCTGGATTAACTCACCACACAAAATAAGACAATAAATAATGCATGGAAAGCTAAACTAAAAAGCCAGACCCCAGTGACTAGCCTGCTGCTGCAATTATAAGGTAGTCATTCAGAAAGGCACTTGGTTCCAATATTACTACTAAACCAGAGTGAAAGGAGAGCCGGAAGCTGAAAGGATTGCACTGATATGGAGAAGACGCGAAGATCCATAAGTCAAACAGAAGGTCCCATTTTTCAAAAAGTGTCTCTAAACCTTCCATCAATATTACTATCTATGCTCTTGGCAAAAACTGATTAGATGAATGTTGATTCAGCATCACAAATCTATGCAATATGGACTCAGATTTATGTGAAATTAATGGTACAAATTGTGATGAAATTGTCATGATGATTTCAAGCTGAAAACAGAATGATAAGAGATAATGCACTTTTCCAAGATGCCATCACATTTGGATCAGTTTTCAATGTTGAAATATGGTCTGCAGTATGGGTAGTCTGGCAGTAGCTTAGTAACCAGCACTGATGTATTAAATATCTCAGCATTAGAGTGATAGACTAGTCTAAATTCTCTTATTATCAATTAGAACATTCAAATCAAAAAACATATCCTACATCAACACTCTTACTTAAAGATGTTTCACACATCAGACCAAGGTTTGATGTATAACCTGACCTATTCTCTGACTGGCAGTTATGCATATGAAGCACAAAGTTCCTGAATAACGATGCTTTCAGAATTACAATTTTAAAAAAGTCTCCATAGCCATAGGTCAAGGTCAATTGTTTCGTCTCTTCAAGGTGGATCCATGTTTTGAATTTGGTGAAAGCGATTTGCTGCCCTCTGCCTCTCCTTCCCTTGGTAAATTGCTTTCTGCCCCTTGACATGATCTATCCATTTTACGCTCTGGCAGCCCATCCCCTGGGGCATACCAGGAGAAATATGCTGCATGTTCCACCCTAACAGCAGACACAATATGAAAAGGGTGACAGTCGGCAAGCTGGAGGAGAGATGGAGCAAGCTTGAGCAAGACAGAGGTGAGGGAGAGAAACACATACCAATTAAAACTCAAAAGACTAGAGAGCCCTCTCCCCTTCCTTCCCATCGATCAGGGTCCATCTTAATGAAGCCGAATAAAGAGCCAGCATTGCCAGTACAGAGCATGTTCAAGGTCTACTGGATTAGTGATCTGATTTACATTTGTATAGCCAGAGAGGATGCTTCATTTTCTCAGTGTATGAGGGCTGGGCCCAGGAGCAAATCTCTCAATCTCAGATCTACATAAAACTGGTGAGATGATCTCTAAAGGTTTTCTACAGCTGGAGGTAAGTGACGCTTCAAGGAATAAAAAATAGCAGGTTTCCTATGCCTTTGATGCTCCTGAAGACTGAAAAGTGGAGCACCTCTGGGCACAAGATGACAAGCATTAATTGGCCCTAGTAACTGACTCAAGTGGGGTAATTAAGATTTTGAATAGAGCACAAAAAGAGAGAATCCCATGACATTCAGGTGGAGAAGAGCCAATAGTCTGCTGAGTTACAAAATTACGGTTTCCTCCATGATAAAAGCTCAAGCAAGTCTCCTGTGTTGCATATTTCTGCACTACAGTGATTGCATATCACACATAAAATACAAATACAAGTGAATACAATGCTAACATAATATATAGTCTTTGCGTCATATGCATCATGTCATCAAGCTACTTTCTTTGGGTACCTTTCTGGCACACGAGCACACTGCAGGCAGTGTCCATATTCATTTTATGAACATTTATCGCCTGTGCATATTTACCTTCTGTTGATAAGAAATGCAATAAATATGAATCTAGCATGATTTATTCTTTGCTGCTCTTTAATAAGGCATCTGCAGTGTTGGCACCTGAACATATTTCCTTCAGATAGGAGCTGACACATGAGCTGCCACTGTAGCCCCCCTGGGGTTCGATGAATATACCACAGAATATGTCAACAGACAACAACTCCCCATGTGAGCTTTGAAAGATACCAAACAAAATTAAACAAAAGAAAAACTTTGGCAGGCTTTTGAAATCTGCAGTGGTAAGCAGTGGGTTTCATTTAATAATGTCAAATCTTGTGTTAACTATACATATATAAACCTGCCTTCAGAAAACACAGCTCCCGGTAAAGGCATCTCACAGTTTAATGTGGCAAGGTCTTCATATGGAAGGGAAACTAAAAGCGACATGACCATTAAATATCAAAGAGGACCCTTCATCAAAAGAGTGCATGGAGTGGCATGCACTCTATCGCCGAGTTACAGAGGAGCAGAAAACAGTGCTGAGAGAGACAAATTAATAGCAGGCATTACTCTGTAGGTTTCAGTACAGTCTGAAACTATATTATACCAAAGAATGAACTGTGTGAGAATAAAGTGGCCCATTTTTATCCATCTACAGTCTGTGGAGCTGGTTCAGGTGCATAATCACCATTACAGCTCTGCCTTTAGCACCATTAAAATACAAAACTGTGCAAGACGTATATGCTGAACTGCAAGAGTATGACATTTCTAATATACATACTGTGGGGCATGTGGTATGTGCTAGCCCTTACATAGTGTATTCGAGGCTGGGTTGAATATCCCATTGTTATTTATGCATCATGTCAAATACTGCACACTGACACTGCATGGGAGTCAAATTTATTCTTAGCAGCATTACAACTAATAATTCAGTATGTAACCAAACCAACGTTTGGATTGGGCTCTATCCAGATGGAGTACATGAAGCATCCAGCACAAACCGATGAGGCTTGCTTAGAAGACGAAACATTCCTTTCATCTTTTTTTTTTTTTTCCTTTTAATGTAAAAAAAGTCCCTTGGTTTAAACCTTTTACATTTGGCAGTGTAGTCTTGCCAAGCAAAGTTACTAAACGTTCTATTTGTTTTTCAATCTAGATGCACACCGAAACACAGAAAGGCTGGTAAAACAAACTTGATCAGCATAGGTGCTCGCTTGTTTGGCCGGGGTTTTTTTTAGTTGACAACTTTGCTTTTTGTCTCTAGGTGAAATTAAGGGCAACTCTTCCTTTGGAGGGAAGCGGGCAGAAGAGATGCCAAACTCTCAGTCTTACTCCAACAGGATACCAGGCATACCAAGACCACGCCTTTGTGCTGACAGTCTCATGGCAACAGCAGTGCCAGTGCGGCTAATGGAGGCATGCGAGATCAATCAGCAGGCCGAGACATTTCCGCCGTGCTTGAGGAACACCGAAGCACGAAAGGGTCTGTCTTGCCGCCGCCACCTAGAGAGACGACCTTTCGTCAGCAAAAGGAGACAGAGCTTCAACATAAAACAAACCCAATGCTGACACTCGCCATTGAGCTGTCAGTAGGGGAACTCATGCATAATGATGAGGTTCACGTTGGAGTCCATCTTTACTCATTTCTGGTGTTCACCGAATGGAGCAGTCACTCCATCATATCAGGGATCTTACAACAGCAAGTGACAGATGGGGGCATTTGGTGCTGAGCTCCACATCACCAAATATGATCATTCGTGATCAAAATAGCAAAACTATGTATGATGCATCTTATTCAGTTAAAGAAAATTAAATGAAAAGAAATTAAAAATAAAGTAAAAAAGGGCTAGGGTTTATTTAAGGCAGCAATGCTTTGTTCACTGCCATTCTTTACTTTTGGTAGCATTCCAGTTTCTATTACATTACTATGTGTGCATAACACCCGAGTCATAGTGAGTAGATGCAGTGACTGGATCTTTGCCAGCCAGGCCACATAGCCATCTACCTGGGCTTTTCTCTTAGGTTTCTGAAATGAGCCTTTAATGAACTGCATTTGATGTGCACTGAAACCATATTTCGTCCCACATAATTAAGGAACGCAAGTGGCAACGTTCGCTAATTGGAGTTTCTCCCTGCCACTGGCCAATCATTTGATTATATGTGCCCTCAATGCAGTGGAATGATATGTGATGCTTGTCGAAGTGAGAAATTAATTTCCACAATTTTTCACACCACATAAAAAAAAGTATTGCACTGTCAAAACTGGGGCTAAGAATTGTATGGGTGTTAAGGGAAAAGGTTTGGAAAACTAATCTTTTCTAAGACCTCATTACTACTACAAATATTAGTTATTTAATATTATTATTATTATTATTATTATTATTATTATATTACCATCAACATCAAATTCATGGCTGAAGTCTGTTTTAATGATTCTTTAGCTGCCCCAATAAATCATCTGAGCACCCAACCTGCTTCATTTTAATAGGCCAGATTACAAGGTCATCTTTTACTTTCACACCAAAATTTTTCTCCTGTTAGTTTTGAAGATTTTTACAATAAATTAAGATGTTGAGTGGCATTACCTGTGTTTGCGACAGGAAAACACTAAAGAACAAGGTCAAAAAGAAGTACCTTCTCCTGGTGTTTTACTGATGAGTTCCATCATTCAAACTCTCAAACTTCTCAGGAATCTGTTGCAACGTCAGTAAATGGCAAAATGGGGCAAAACTAATGTTACGGCGAAAAGCATATGATGCATAGCAAACGCAGAAATGCATCTAATAGAATGTTTATAGAACTATATAAATTTATTGTGCTTTTTTAGCCTTCAGAAAAAAAGAAGCAATTATAATAAACAGATGGATCTAGTTAGCACCATATGCTAGAGTATGGGAGTGGAAAACTAATCAAACCTAAATCAAAAAAAAAAAAAAAAAGTGTGATTGTAAGATATTTCACAGTTCATCTTTCATTTATATGAAAGTCTGGCTTTGTTCTGCTACAACCACAACCCCCCCCCCCCCCCCCCCCCCCCATCAGCCAGGGTCTGTGTGAGGTCAAACACCATGGTACCACCCAATATACTATATCCTTGCAATGTCTTTTTCCAAACCTGAGTCCTTTATAGAAATCCAACTACTCAGCAACCGTCATCTCAACATAGCCTTGATCACCACCCCTGAGTGATTTAGCCACACAAAAAATAAAATTAAATGTTTGAAACCAGTATCGCATTCTGCGCTTTGGGATGTCATTTCCGTCTCCGAGGTTCTACTGCATAAAGCTTAGACAGAACCTTTTAATTATCCACCTTTCTCTGAGTATCTCGCTTAGGTACAAAAGCACATGTCTAAATCTAATGCCATTTAGCTCGTATTAAGTACCATCATCCCAAGATCACCCCCTCCGCTCAGAAATGGTCAGAGAGGTTGGTGTGTAATTTTCTTTTACAATCCCCCTCTCCAAAGGGATTAAAGCACTTAATGAAGAAGCAGTGACTCAAAGTAGGCCAGAGACTCGGCAGGGGGCAAATCTCAAACAAGTTGGGTCGTGCTATAATGAGTTCAGCAGAAGTTTTCTCCAGCACTGCCAAGACTAGTCTGGAGGGCAGGGGAGGGGAGTGAGGCTATAGTCACAGAGGAGGAACATCTATAAACCTATCTACTGCATATTGCTTCAAGTAATTTGGTATTCACAGTGACTGTGGTGATAATATTGTACAAGAGTGCATGTGAATTTTTAAACAACCCCGCCCCCCCCCCCCAAAAAAAACAACCACAACAACCAAAAAACAGATCCGTTCAAGCATTCTCAAATACATCCATCTGGTCAATGCGTTTTCAGTTCATGTGGAGTCACCT
This sequence comes from Electrophorus electricus, assembly GCF_041902795.1. Lineage (NCBI taxonomy): Eukaryota > Metazoa > Chordata > Actinopteri > Gymnotiformes > Gymnotidae > Electrophorus > Electrophorus electricus. The sequence continues at coordinate 12,547,820 of NC_137510.1, forward strand.
GAGCCGACTCAGGACACACAATGGCTCATACCTCCTCAGCACTGGGGTTTGGTCTCACTGCAAGCTGTGCTGCTGCTGCTCCTCTCACCGTGTCTGTGAAGGAAACCCCCTTTCCGGCAACAAGCGCTGGAAAGCAAGAAAAAAAAAAAAAAGGGGGGGGGGGGGAAGACAAAAAAAACATCGGTGAAAAATCAGGAAGGGAAAAGGTGGTTCACAGGCTTTTTTCAAACATGCAGATCACTGGCTGCAACAGAAAAAGCAAAGTAGGATGTCCGAGGTGAAGACATGTAGAAACAGCGGCTACATTGATGAAAAGCATAAGGGGAGGCAGGTCAACGAGTTGGGACAGGCCTTCCATTTTACTCACACTCAGGACAACATTTCAGTATCCTTACAAGTCAACAGTCCAAGTCAGACTTGTAAAAGAGCAAGCACTGATCCATATCGTAACAACTGACCAGGGGATGTGCTTGAGTCAGGAGAAAGAATTCGGTCAGTCAGTAGCACTGACTAGTTAGTAGTGCAGGAATTAGGTACATGAGTAGTGCTGAGCTCATTCTCTTCTTAGAGCAGCATCATATCAGCGGGTTTAGCAGGACAGAGCGTTTCATGTCATGTTTTCTGGCTTAAGACAGAACCAGCTAAAAAACATGGTTGCCCTGTGGCTTTAATGCAAATGAGGTCAAACATTCAGTGTACAGCCAGCAATATTGCACCCACTGTGAGCTGCATTTAAATGTTACTGACAGTGCCCCAGTGCCTTTTTAAATTACTGCACACAGTGTCAATTTGAAAAATAAACATGGTGTTGCCATTTCAAATATACTCAATGCATAATTAATATCACACATATGAAATCAAATATTATGATATACAAAATATACAGCATGTTGCCTAATAAAGAGACAGAAAAAGAAATAGAAATTCAGAACATGGGTCTAGCAATTATGCTCATATCTCATACTGTGCATTAGAAATCAAGAGAATTCCCTTGGGGAAAGCAGGCAGAAAAATGAAGGGGCAAGGGCACAATGATATCTTAAAATAACGGAAGCATTTAGCCAACAATACTTCCCAGTAATAAAGGTGCTTCCAATGAGAAAGCCATAGCTCAGGGTTTCAGTAGCAACTTTTTAGCCAGACTTACTCAAACATGTGGTTTTGCTTCCCAAAAAATAAATAAATAAAATAAATCTTTTTTTTTTTATCCACATTTGTGTCTGAAAACATTTTCTGTCTTCAGCAGTCTAGCTGTAGCTTATGGCTTTAAGCATGAGAAAAACAGACAAATGTAGATCAGCAGCTACTAGAATATTTAAATGTTGGATGCCAATCTGTGTAGAACTCCTGTCTTTAAAAAGGTTTACAAATGTGTATGTGCATTCATCTGACCACCACAGATGAACTGACCAGTCAGGAATGAACAACTCAAACTTCAATAGGTACGAATTCAGAACTATATCATGGAATACTGGCAAAAGATGGTCAGTTAGCCCATTATCACTCCTGAGCTGTCAGCCACCATATAAACAAAGAAGACTATAGAGGAGCCCCTCCTGTGTTCAGGTGTCATCACTGATTCCACTACCCCCCGCCGCCGCCAGCTCAACAGGCGCTCCAGAAGGCAACAGTCCTGAGGTAACTTTAACTGTAGAATACTAAACACACAAAGGGAATCCGTGTGAAGCACACAAAGCAGCTGTTGCTCAGATAATGTAAGTGCACAACTTGCCTATGGCTGACACACATACACAAACAAACTCACACACCCACAGAAAGAACCCCTATAAGATTGAGCTACAGTAGCAAAGGCAGAAATAAGTGGGTTACAAAGAGGCAGTACAAGAGGAGTGCCTTCACTGACTCTTCCTCACACCCCCCACCTAGTTTCCTGGCCACTAAAGCCAGCACAATATCAATACTGACAGCAATGCAATAAAACCAAAATGAATGAGAAACAGCAACGGTGCTGTTTTGTCCAAGCTAAACCTTGAGACTATTAAACTATTCACCAGAGTTTGCTTTAGCTTGTAATTAACATCCTTAATATGCAAGTCTACATCACTCATCTCGCCTCTGTACGGCTGTTAGATGATATGTGCAATTTGTACGATGAGACATCAAAAGGATGAATAAACTTCTGAAACTTTATCATCAGATTTATGGCCAAAATCAGTCCTAACACCAAGAACCCCATTTTCTCCTTCAAAATCTCTGAGCATTTGTGAAACTACAGAGCCTGTGTGCTTTAACATAGTTAAATTCATAACTGTGGGCACAAATTGCAATATCAAGCCAGTCGTAATGGAGCTTTGATCAGTTCTTTGCCGGCGGCTCTCGACAGGCTGGCATTAAAGACATCTTAATTAGAACTGAGGTCATCTCTTTCAGACCACAGAAAGCGCAGGCTGAGAATCAGACATTAGGTGTCTGAATCACTACAGAGCGGGTGCCTTATGAAACTGGTGATTAGGACATTAGACACTGGAGCTGCTTGAATTAATCGACCACAGCGTGAACATTTCAGCACTTCCCTGTTTGGTGCCTTTGACAGGATGGAAATACGCAAGTGCAGTGAAACGTACATAATCATTTTCCTGCCTACTCTACTGTAGCAAGGACAAAAAGCTAGTTAAGAGGAGGCTATTATAGAAAGCATTTTCATCCAGTGAGACATTTTACCATGTAAATTGCTATAATTTTTCCTACATTTTTTAAGATGTTGTCCTATAGCATATTGCTCCTATGAACCATTAAGGAAAATATGGCATAATTTATGCTTAAAACAAAAGTACTTCGTTTTTTCCAGACATTTCCTAACATACCCAATATGCCAAACTGGAATGCTCTACCTATTCACTATTGTTTAATTTCTGACCAACAGACCACTGATCACTAGATACTATGTGGGTACTGGATCATTGTCAGTCCAGCAGTGCTACTGAATCGTTGGAGACACACTAGTGGCTGTAGCACTAGTATGAGGGTGTCAGGGACAGCAGTGATGCACTGGTCTTTACAGATGGCAGTGCCATTGCTAGTTGGAGTGTGCTTAAGAACCCACAGACATCCTCCCAGCAGGGCTCCTGTGGACTGACCACGGTGATGCACGGTGGTTAAGAACAACAGGACATGGTAACAGAAAGCTATGATCTCTAATCGCACATCTACAAGGTGTTTCTAATATACTGTTTAGTGTATGTATGTATATATATATATATATATATATATATATATATATATATATATATATATATACATACATACACACACACACACACACACACACACACACACACACACACACACACACAATGTTATTTACAATAAAAAGAATTAATAAAATCTGGAAACTAAATGCTGCCAATTTGCTGCATAGATCACTGTATGATGTACTATTTAAGAACACATGCATACAATGTGCTCTCTCGCCTTCACTCCATGTCTCCACGCACATACACACAGCTCAGCTCTGAGCAGAGGCAGCGTTCACATGGCATGCTGTTTTGTCAACATTCCAGCTTTAGATGAATGGTGTGGGGGTCAGGAGAACATATGCATCAGCAGCCTCTTCGGAAATGGCGTGACATTTCCCAAGCAAAAGAATCCCGTCTGCTGCTGCTGTTAATTAACAAAAGCTTGTTGCAGAGAACGCTGCATGAGGACTAGTAAGGCTTGTCGATTTATGCACAGCATGGCAGAAACCAGCGTCGGAAGCTGCTGCTCGTGCACGTTTTCACCTGTGTTAAGCATCGGTACTCAGGGCAAGGCATTAACGCTGCATACAAATGCCACTGCAGTGTCAAATGCCTTGTCAGAAGGGAGAAAGAAGTAACCCAACAAAAAAATGAACAATAAAAGAGAAATTAAAAGTGCAATCCGAGGAGACAGCCGGCCGAGAGCTCTCTGTTCGGTTAGGATGATAACACGGCAGGACGTACTGTGCTCGAGCAGGTGGCGTAGAGAGCCTGGAACAGCACCTGCCGCAGCAGCCAGGGCTTTTAAATGACACTCCCAATCACATCGCATTAGGGTGATCATATTGATGAGTGTGATCAGATCGCAGCTCTGACTAATGCAAAACACACAGCCTCTCAGGAATTAAGGAGAACACACAGCCTACCTGAAATTATGATTAAGCATTTACAGTGAAACCACTGATTCACTGCACAGAACAGTTAAGAGTATAACTAGGCCTGACTTATACAGGAGACTAGGAAAATCAACAATATTCATGAAGTCTAATGTAAACCTTAAAGCTTTGGAATATTAGCTTTTAAACTGAAATATTTATTATTTGTAACCACCATTTTTTACTGACCACTGCTGTGTTCAGGCATGTCATATATTGGACATTTACACTGCAGCTATTGTTTCAAACATTTACATCATAAACACCATGACAGATGAGCTTACTGTTCAAATGGATAAGCTTACCATGCATAGCTCTGAAGGCAGAGCCCAGACAAGCAGAGTTGGCCACATCAATCGTGTATACTGGAGCGTTGAACACATCCGAGAGGACCTGTTATTGAGAAGAGGTCATCCTTAGTCCGATGAAACTCCTGATTCTGGGTCAGCCACAAAAGGTTTAATTCTCTTATGACAGCATAACATTCATGTTGAAGTGTAACTGCATGCATGCACACACCAAACATTTGATACAGGTCTCACAGGATAAATACAAAGATCTCTTTTATATAAGCATCCACTACAAAACTGGAATATCTCTGCACCTTACTGTGAACCTTTTGAGATATGCTTCCCTTTAGCCCTTCCATGTCTATATTCTCCAGTGTCCAACTAGTTTACCAGTTCATGTTTGAAAGATTGCTACTCTTGTTTTTGAAAATTTCAAGCAGTTAATTTGAACACATCTAATGTTTTAATGGCTTGATCTAACAGCATGACATATTTTGACCTTTACGCTTTATAATGGCCTGCTTTCCTGCCACCATCACGTCCGTGATCCTCATGTTGAAAGACAACAGCACCAGACTGCAGATAGAATCAGACTCTAGCTAGAATCAGCACAACACTTTGTTAGCTCTCTTGTACAAAAAGATATGATGCAATAACATGCAGCTTGCCAAGAAAAAGTTGAGCAGCAAATTCAATGTCCAAGTATTTTTTGCCCCCAATTGCAACCCTAGACTAGGGGTTCCATGCATAAATAGGACTATAATTCTGTGGTTCATCAAGTGCAGATGCAAGTAACCTCAAATTAAAGCTGGAATTCTGCATTTAACCACATAGCCACATTTTAATTTTACAAGTGCTAAAGAAGTACCAAAACAACAAAGATTCTGTCACTGCCAAATTTATTCGATATTGCACCCTGTTGTGACTTTCAATGCAAGAAATTGTAGCCCCAAATTATTTTCATATGTAACCATGTGCATAAAGATATTTCAGTAAAATGAAATGGCTGAATACATAGCTCAACCGCACTACTGGCGTTTGTTGTTTTCACTGCTTCTCTTAATGTCTTGCATTCACAAAGTGCAGGCTGAACAATTCTGCACTTTATTGTCTATGCAAATGAATGACTTGGTCTGAATTATTCCATTTAATGTAATTTGAGCAATTTATTTAAGATCCTAGGGATATGGTTCTGCTACCCTTGGCCAGACATCACAGAAAAGCATTTCTACCTCTCAAATACACCCTGAAAGGACAATGAAAGAGGTGATCCTACACTGAGGACTTGAACTAAGAATACAAGAATACCACACTTTAAATTACCAGAGCTGGTGACCAGCTCCTTAGTGAACAAGCCTAAATCCAACCTTTGTGAGCTAGACATACAGTCAACGATACATTTCGAAAGAAAACCAAATATAGCAATTACATTGACATAAGATGATCTGTAAACGTCACTTTGCTACACATTACATAGGTGCCCAACTTGGACAGCAGTGAAACTAAACTCTGAAACAGAAGAGTTTATTAAAGTCTAGCACAAGTTTAGATGTCCAACCTAAAAATGTGATCCTTCCATATTTTCACCTGAGTACAATTTGACAATGAGACTTACTCTTACTTATAGCAATTTCATATTAGAGCATCCCACTAATTAGGAGCTATAAATGACACTGTTATAACCCATATGTACCGAGTCAAAACAAAGTGCCACTTAATATTTGTGTCCTTTGTTGTCCACTTGGGGAAATGTGTATTTAGTGCATAAAAAAACATTATCTATTCTCCTCACCATCACACAAAATACATACAGTACATTTGGAAATATGTATGCATTAAAGCCCACATCTTCAAAACAAAGATGCCATACACTCAAGATGTCACCCCTACAATTTCCAGCCTTCCTCCACATATCTAACACCACATACATTTACATACATCCATAACTAATGTGTGGAGAATCATGCCAGGGCAGGTCTGGGTGGTACCATGCCAAATCAAGCACAGCTGTGTTCTTCAGTCAGATAAAATTACATTCAGTAGGAGTGGGATAGCACCTCAGGGGTAGGAACAATCAGGTCCTCCACACACACACACACACACACACACACACACACGTTACGCGTGTAGATAACACTATGTGCAACAGCTAAGAGTATTAGAATTTAAATTCTATGAAAAAATACTAGAAAACCTACAAATAGGGAGCATTTCAGAATTCTTATTGAGGTTAAAAAAAAAAAAAAAAAAAAAAAAAAAAAAAAAAGCATGCATTTATCAAGCATTTTTTCTAGTTTTGGTGCATACCTGAAGGATGGCCTTGTTAGACGAAGCCCCTCCTGTCGCCAGCACTTTTGTTCCTGGAACTAAAAGAGGAATCAGGCATTCAGGTGTTGTCTTTAGAATTTGTGTGTGTGCGCAAGTGTGCAAGAGCACTATATTCCTGTCATGTTCTGGTTATAGTGATCTTTTTCTTATAGAGTGAAATGATGAATGAATCTGTATTTTAGACGTACAGCACTACATGGACTGTGTGGAGCTGAGTGCAGCAAAACTGAAGGGCCACATCCAAGCTGCTCCTCTCAGGAGCCAGGCCCTGAACAACCTTCCCCTGCAGTGACGACCCAGGGTGGACATACACTCAGTCAGAACAGCTTGCCTACGCTGGTTAGAGGGTTTCAGATCTCACCTCCCAGAGGAAGTCCCCTCCACTCCCCCAGGATTCAGTATTTGGGATCTATCGCACACGCTGCACAGTCTGTGAGCCTCTACTCCCCAGCAAAGGCATGTGAAGGGGAACAAGGGCCAAGACAACTTTCCTCCACCCTGCAACACGTTATCTTAGCTTGTGTGCCGATGCTGTGCGCGGCCTGTTCCTGCATGCACTAATAAAACCCGTCCCACCACTGAATGTAGCCTTGGGGTGCTAATAAGAATTAAATGGATCCAGGCTGAGGAGCAAACGATTGATTTGTTGCCTAGTTCCGCTCCTTCATTGACCATCAATGACGGCTGTACGTCAAAGGTAGAGGTAGGGAAAATCCAATAATAATTACACACAGAGAGAACGAGAGAACCGGGAGGGGGGGGGGGGGGGTTTCCATTGATACAGTAGGGTGGGATGGCCACTAAATGTACCTCTGCTAAATGCACGTCTGTTCTTTGAACATATGAGAAAAAAGTAAGTTCAGACTTATGTAATGGATCTAAATCTCGGTGTGAATAAATGCAGAAATCTCTCTATACATAAGTGTCTGTGTATGAGGAATACAGGGTTTACCAAAGAGCCATGATCTAAAAGAATATTCTGGGGCTGGCGTCTTTTCCATCTTCACCCAGGGCCCCGTCAATAATCTCTTGGCTATTAGTATTGACAGAGACAGCAGCAAAGTAAATGTGTGACTGCAGCCAAGCTGTTTAACTTTTGCATTTTCATCTTCTGGGAGTAGGAAATCGATACAACAGTGTGTGGGGGACCACAGTGGCTGCAATGAAGATTTCTCCATATCACATTAATGGGCTATACTTAAGCCCAGGCTGACAGCGCATGCGGAATTTAATATCACAACTCATTAGAAGCAGAAACATGAGTATTTTCTTTAGATCGACATTTACACAATGAAAATGATAACAAGAAATGAAGCTTGGCATTAGAACCAGAATGACTAAGATGTGGACTGTGACCAGTGTGGGATCCTCCCACTTCAGCAGGCTACACACCTGCAGCTCCCTGCTTTAGACATCCCACTCAGTTAACATTGGTCAAACATCAATCGACTTCACCTACACACTGGCCAACAGCCGATACATCCTGCCGTGAGGACAGAAGAGAGCCCTGCTTGTGCTGATGTCAGACTAAACAAATCTGGGGCAGATCAAGCAGTGACAAGCTTTCTTGTGTTGCTTCTGTACTCCAGCGTGTTGGATTGGAAGTTAAACAATGAGGATGAGGTCAGAGTGCAGACTGCCAGCTTGCATTTGAGGCTATGTACATCCCCATCAGGCGAACTGCACAGGAACTACAGCTTCTTTTATGCATGACACTCCCCCATGTTAGGGCTGTGATTTCTGTAGGGCTTACTCAGTATAAATACATATACCCTAAAATTAAAGACGACATTTTGCACTTTAACTTCACAGCCATTGTTCGTTGCAAATCCAACTTGCAAAACCTCGGGGAGGAAGGCGAGCTAAGACTGTTCAGTTCAGAAAATGCAAGCAAACAGATGGAAGCAGGGTCAGCAGTTGGACTAACAATGCCAGCCATCCCCGATTATTCCTCCCGTCTCTCGGAGGCAAGCTCCTGCTAGAAGCCAGTGGCCATGTACAGAGAGTGACGGAACGATTAAGATCGCCCTCATTTGCATTGTTCAAATATTTATGAGAGCTGCTCTGCAGAACTCTTTGCCGAGGGTGTTTGTGCATATGCGTCATACATACAGAAGAGCAGGCAGGCCAGCGCTGCATAATGCATAATCTCCAGTCCATCGCGGGCACGCTTATGAGCACATCGCCAGTGGTTCAACTATCCTTGGTGATGGGGAGATACAGAAGCAGATGGACTGGCAGTCCAGATGTTATCCACATGCTCACCACTGGTTCCTGTCTGCCTGAGTCTGTGCTAATATGGGTTCCAGCATATGCAATCCACTGACCCTCTACAAAATAAATTCTACAGGCAGACCTTAAATAGCCAAAAGGTAAAAAAGAACAAGGTTGAAAACAGCACATACAAATGAATGCAGATGGCCTTTTGGTAATTAATGTAAAAAAAAAAAAAAACAAACAAACAAAAAAAACATTTCTGTTGTTGAAGCAAATTAAATAAAAGTACATATGAAACTTAAACAATGGTTTTAATACCTACTGCCCCTCCATCCTGGTATAAAATACTAAATGGTACAATCTTCAACTTACTCTGTTTATGTACCCAAGATGAAAATCCAGCATCTCACTCAGCCTTAGTCATTAACCTGCATGTACAGTAACAATAATTGGCTAGCACTTATTTGGCCCAAATAAGAATGCTGAGGCCATATAGTAAAATGAGAACATGACTTGGGCCAGTACCTCTCAGTTTGCTGAGTTTGCTCAGCAAACTCAACTTAATTGTAGAAAAACCACACACACACACACCACCACAGAAAATGTGTGTTGAGTGTCTCTATGTGGTCAATCAGTTACAGAAATATTCCAAAATATCAGACAAATGCATCATGTCAACCGATTTAGAACGGTCACTGCCAATGTTCAGTTCAAATCCCTGTAGGCAAGGGCCATGCTGCAGCTCTGCCAGCCAGCAACAGTACATATCAACACGGCACAACCAAAGGACAGTGGACAGCCATCAACACTGACAACACATGCCTCAGCAAACTGAAGAACACCCGAAACATTCCGCATAGGCTTGGAAGTTGGCACTGTGCGCTATTACACCAACATCTATGCGCATACATACGTACACACAGCTGTTACTAATGTAAATAACACCAAGTGCAACAGCTCACACACATCATGTATGCTTATTCCATACAGTGTGGCTTTTATCACCAACCCAATTAATTGCAATGATTTGGCAACATGGTAATTTTGACAGGCAAAAAGAGAGAAAGTGTGTGTGTGTGTGTGTGTGTGTGTGCACGCGTGTGTGTGTGTGTGTGAGAGAGGCCACACTGATACAGTCCTGAGTGGCCAACACAGATCAAAGCACATGGTGAATAATTTAAAGCAGCACCAGAAGGGCTGTGGGGGAAATCGATGTCCCTTAACCATGAGAAGGATTTATAGCACATACGTCACATTGGGGGACCACCGATGCAGGAAGTAGTGCAGGGGATATGAGCAGTGAACACACCTTCATCTCCTCCTTCATCCTCATCATGTCTGTGAACATCAGTACCCTATACCAGTGACTGTTGTTACCACCTTCAACATAAATGATATAATGGCTGTAGAAGCAAAAAAATAGATCTAAAAAGGATGCATGCACTATATGAAGGACAGAGCTGTTGGGCCAGCTGTAAAACGCGGATAGGCAGATGAAAGCTAGTTCTCTCCAAATGGTGTTTGGATATTCATTTATAAAGGAACTGCACATTGTGAAGCAGAGTACATTATTAAGAGTTACTGACAGGTAGTGAAGAGTTCTTTTAGCTAAATCTTCCTCTCAGCTGACCCTGAAATGCGAGAGACTTCAGCTTTCTATCCAAGCTAGGAGCCCTGCAGCAAGCTGAAATGTCAAAACACCCAGAGCACAAATCAATAGACAACGAGGCAGTATGGAACAAATCCCTGCCTCAGCCGAACAGAACGACCTACACCTGATGATGGAAACGTTTTGCCCTGATCACTGGCTATTTGTCTTACTGTTCATCTTGGGTTGGTTGTAATGTAAAGTCAAATGAGTGAGCTCGTGTTAATCAAGGCACATATACATGTAGCAAAGAAACAGACATTTGTATCATGCATACATTATCTATGAAGTAATGCTTATGCATTGCAATAAACCTAAAAAAAAAATAAATAAATAAAAAAAAGGTAAATAAAAAAAAGTGTTAGCACGGAGTTCCAGAGTGGTGGACTAAGATCTTGTCTGTGCAGTTTTAATTTAGGGAGACTTCCCCCCCCCCCCCCCCCCCCAAGTTGCTGCAGTGGAGTTGCTGAGCTGTGGTAAATGCTAGAGAACGTGAGGCAGAGACAGTGATTGCATTCCAAATGCCTCCATCAATAGCAGGCACATGCAGCGTGCAGGTCGGCCACCAGGAACAAGGTTTCTCTCCCCTCTCTCAGTGCCTGATCACACTTTAATTAAAGGGTGTTTGTTTCACTGGCTGTTGGCAGCAAGTAACGTAATTACCCTCACTGATTCCTGCCTTGACAAAACTGAGGAAACAAAACTACAAACTCCGTACAAAATAATGAAAAAGTAATAACTGCATTTTAAAAAGGGACCCTCAGAAGTGGAAGAAAAGGTCAGTGAATGTAATAATCACTGTAGCAGGGTAGTGAACGAATGCCCCTTTGTTCAGGTTACAAGTGCACATCTTTGTTTGGGGTGCTTGGAGTCCGAGCTGCTGTCTGTAGCTTCCAAATTCCCCTCAGAAAGAGGTGGAAGTGCAGAGGAACTGCGTCAGGTAGCGGTGCCTGCCAAGAGGCAGTAAGGCCAGAGACATGTGAGCCCTCAGTGAGAAGACAGATAGACATGCAGTCGGAGAGATACAGGCTGAGATCCACGCATGAAGCAGCTCAGAAGCACTGAACTAAGCTCCAACAAGGAGGACAAAAGAAAGAGAAATAGGAGAGGGGGAGAGAGGGGAGGAAAGCTGCCAAGAAAACAGTGGGATTCAGGTGGGGGGGGGGGAGAGACAGAGAGAAAAAGAGGCACAGCAAGAGAGAGAGAGAGCTCCAGAGGGACTAGACAAAGAGACACTGAAACATGAGCGAGAACATGAGATTTAGGTAGAGTGAGAGCAAGCACTTACTGATCCTATAGCCAAGCTTTTGGGCATGTACCCTCTTTGCCAAGAACTGTCCCTCAACCAGGGCTCGAATTTCCACCTCCCGGGTGAAGGCATCTACCTGTGCAGGGACAGAGCACAAAGGCATGCTTTAAAGAAGGGGAGAGGACTGGTTCCTGCCTCCACAAAGCTCTCCTTCACTTCCTGAGCATTCCCACAGATGCTGTACGGCAAAAGCAGTGACCTCAGCGGACACCACCAGGCATGCGTAATTCCCCGCACTGAGTGAAGCTACCCCTTCACACTGATCTGAATGCAAGTTTCAGGCCACTGCACAGAAGTGGGTGAGGTCAGAATGGTCAGACATCAGCAGAAAAGGGCAACTTCTACCAAAAGTGATAATCCAAGCAGTGCACACAGAGTACAGCATGCAGAAGGCAATATAACTATATCAAGGGGAGAAGACCAAGTGCTGGAGATAAAAGTGCTCCTAACATCCCAAGTCATTATATGTACTTCGGGTAAATCATCTAGTGTGCCCATGATCTTATTTCAGAAAAAGAAAAACAGCAGCGTAAATGGTCAAATTGAATGCAAGCATTCCTCAAACATGCATAGTACATGTAGAACATGTAGTATACACAGTACACTAACTTTACATGCAGTACTCAACTACATGAGGTACACCAAATATGAAAGTATGAAGGTAACAGCATGGCCTTTAACACCACCTTTAAGACAACATTCTACTAGCTTTAGTAGGAAAAAAAAACGAAATAAATTCACTAAACAGGCCCTTGTTGATAATTTCTTTTCTTCTAAATTAGGTATTTAATTATCATATAACTTATCTCCAAGTATAATTACATTCTACTACAATTTGTCATGTACATTGAACTGTAACCTAATTAACACATGATGTTTGATTAAACAGTTGCTTTATGTTTCCAAATATTCCCTGTGTGGGTAAACAAAAATTAAAAAGCACAACTTAACCTTGATGAAAAATGTATACTATATAATTGATATTTATATACTCATCTCCGTCCAACATCAAAAATGACCTACTCTTTTATCATGTTGATCAAATCGGTAAATCCCAATGGCTGGGGGTATGATCTCCACAACATCGAAATAAATGCCTGGGAAAAAAAAAAAAGACAAACCAAAGAGCCTTGCATGAGATCAGAACGCATCGGTTTTAATTAATTTATCACCCTGCATTCAACTTGGCCCTTCCTGTGACGATGGTAACTCCCTGAAGTGCATAAATATGTCAGTCCTAATGTCCCCATGATTAAGTCTAAGAGTCACATGCAAAGGAAGGAAGTTGTTGAAATTCAACCCCATGATGCACTTAACGTTACTGAGGTAAAGTAATTGCTGCAGGAAAGCAGGCACCTATGCTTCCATTGTTCCCCATGGGAGTGGACCACAGCGCACTGGAGAAACTTTCCCATGAGCCTCCAGAACACTCGTTACGGATCCTCTCTCTGGTCAGAGAGCCGTTCTTGTAGCTGAAAAGAAGACAGGTTAGAGCTGAAGCCATTCAGGTGGACATTGATCCCATAAAAGTGTATAAATGCATTGCTTTGAAAACACTAGTGAAAAGATGCATTGTGTTTCTATAGGCTTTTATTACCCATTGTCAACAGCCAGGCACCCTGAAGTAAAAACAAGGAAATGGGGTAATTTCAAGGGCCATTTGGGTTGAGCTGACATTAAAAAAAAAAGAATGAACAGAATGAACACTTTTCTTGATGCTACAAGTCGGATAAAGCTAGTGGCTGGCAAACTAATTGATTTTTTTCAGCCACAAGTTCAGGGCAATAATCTCAACTACTACTGGGAAGCTCCCAGATTTATCCAAATGTCAGCCACAGCCGCCGTCCTCTAGGACAGTATTATTACTGCGTTACTCCTGATGCTACATTCACTGGGTCTCATCCTGCTCATCCATCTTCCAAAGCAACTACAACACCCCGGCATGCAAACAAACTGCCAGCCTCAGCCACGACTGTGTCCCATACAGGCCCATCAGAGCAGAGACACAGAGAGGAAAAGAAGGGAGAGAGAGAGAGAAAAAAAAAAAAAAAAAAGAGTAGGAATCAAACTCTACAAGGTCAGTAAAACCTCCATAGGTAGAGGAGCCTTGAAAGACGGTGCAGTTTTTTGGCTGCTTTTTGCTTACACAGTTGCAAGATACTTCCCAAAAAAGCAATATGTCCAGTTCAGTACACAGTAGTACTGGAGACTGTATGATAATTAATCTGTTACAATCCAACCAATCAACAGCGCTCTTACATCTTCCACTTTCTCCCTTTTGATTAGTATCAAATGCAATCCAAATGCAAGCATAGACCTACAATTTATTTCAATTCGGTTACATTCCCCCCCCCCCCCCCCCCAACAGACAGACACAAGGCGGAGCCCTGAAGAACAAGCCAAATGTTACTGAAGAAAAAAAGAATTCCCTGTGACAGCATGAGAAAAAAAAACCTCGAATAGCCAGACTCAAAGGGAACTCATCCTCCTGTGGGTAATATTGGGTAGTGGAATTTAATGTGAAAATTACAAAAGTAAGATTAAGCAGATGTACTTGGATTCTACAAAAGGATAGGCAAGATAAGGTAGTGGCCAATAATAAAAGCCTGAAAGAAATGGTGAACAGCTGGCTCTAATCAACATTTCCAGCTCTCTGAGACGATGCTGGATATGGGAACAAAGCAAGTAGAAAGCTGAATGTGAACATAAGACAGGTTCAAAGCATTAAAGACTTCACACATGAGCTGGAATGCAAGTACTTATAAATCATCTCTGGGGCATCCATCAGCAGAAAGGTGAAACCCCACACTTCTCTCAGACATGCACACAAGTCTTAAAATAGCAAAAAAAACCTTCTAAATAATGAAAGTATTTCCATGAAAAGCAATAAATAAATAAATAAATAAATAAAATGGTTTACTTGGGTGGGTAGCAGTCCTTAAAGCATAGATGTGTTTGACCCGAGTCACACTGTTCTACTGTAAAACGGTTTACCAGATCAAAGCCATGTAGGAGGAGCAGTCTACAGGATTGCAGAAGATATGGCCTTCAACCGCAGGCCTGGGTTCTGTGATCCACAGGAAGACAGTATCACTTGTGCCCAAACTCACCTGTGAGAGACAGAGAGCTCACTCTAAAAGATACAACAAACACTAAACTGCATGATGCATCTGTAAGGTGGGCTCAAACCCAGGTCAGCTAGGTGATGACACCAACAGTCTACTGGGTGAGCAACCACGCGCTAACAATGGTGGGCCCGTGTGCAGAACAGTTAGATCCTGGATAAGGTAAAACAAAAGGAAAAAACTAAACACCATGGCAAGCATGGAAAAAAGGAGAACAAAGGATGCCATGGGAAGAAATGGCAACCCCGATGCACTGGGGAAAACCAGTGAATTAAATACTCACGCCATTTTATTGCAACACAGAGGCTCAGTCTAGCCTGCGAACTTGGCTACCACAGACAGCACCATCCATGCTCCCGCTCAATGGGTGACATTGCTAACACAACCAAGTGAGGTGCATTCAAGTTCCCCCCCAACCACACAAGGAGAGCTGCAAGGTGAAGGGCACTGACATCCAAGAGCTCTTTGATCAAATGAAGTCCTTAAACACATAAGCTACATAGGCCCCATGGGGTGAAGAGCTGGATGCTAGAAACAGCAGGGTCTTCTGCTCATGGAACTTATGAATAACTTATGTGCTGGCTGGTTCTACTAATTTAGCAATCCAGCATCTATAATTTAGCACTCTGAATGTTTTCATCACACCCAGAGTATGTGAAGAATAATGAACAGATGGATAAAATAAATAATCAGTTACAATTAATTTCTGCTTAAACATTTTGATTTCCAGTACTTGATGAAACTGATCATGTTCCCAGTATAGAAACTGTTTTCTGACATTGCCACATTTGTGAACTATTATATAGCTTTGTATTTTACAAATTATCTTTCACCCTCATAACCAAGCAATGCTGATGCCCATATCTTTCATAAAAGTAGGTATATCGTCTCCATTTGAAAAATGCTTACCGCTATATCTCCTTCTTGTAGCCGCATCCCCGCTAAAGACCCTGAAATATAAAACTCAAATCACTTTTTTCACTACTCATCTCTCTCAAGCT
This sequence comes from Electrophorus electricus, assembly GCF_041902795.1. Taxonomy (NCBI): domain Eukaryota; kingdom Metazoa; phylum Chordata; class Actinopteri; order Gymnotiformes; family Gymnotidae; genus Electrophorus; species Electrophorus electricus. The sequence continues at coordinate 12,563,870 of NC_137510.1, forward strand.
GGCTATTTCCCAATCACTCTAAATCGCAAACATTTTCACGCAGGTCCTTCAAAGAAAATCTCCAGAAGGATGTCAATTTAATATACCATCTTTTCAACCAGAATAATACTGGACAGACATGCACTGAGCATAAAAAAATACATAATTTTTTGAACCGATCGTTTCCAGTAAAAAAATTAAAAATAAATCAAATCTATATACTGGGGAAATGTGTATTGGGATTTACAGCACCATCTGTAAAAGCGGGTGGGGGACAACTCTCTCTCCTGACACATTTTACATATGTTTTAATTTTGATGGCAAAGGGCAGACTTGGTTAATATTTAAATCATAGCTGGTCAATGCCATTCTTGGTGGTCTTGCAGGAAAAACGCTGAATAAATCTGTTCTAGAACTATGACACATAGAAGGCATTTTGGAGGACTAGTACGTTCTCAAAAAAATTATCCCACAGCAACGTTTCAGTACTTCCAGAGGCATGCAGCTGTTCATTTATTTAGAGTGTTTCTGTGCTACAGTTACTGTGTCTAAACTCATCTTAAAGTGTAATGTGCCACAGTCATTATTCAGCTGCTCTTTTCTTATGTCATCAGTCTGTGCTCTATGGCACATTATACATGGACAGTACAGCCTTAGCACCATGTCTGGTCTAGCACAGGAAAAGAAAATGTCTTTAAAACATTAAAATAGAAACATACACATATAAAGCACCATTTCCATAGTCTTGTTCTTTTGCTACTTGTTCCTTAAAGATGCAAGAGTGCCATCTGTAGCAGTATTCTATATGACAATCTTGTAGAAGTGACAACTGTATGTAATGAATAGTGCCATTAGACACTGGTAAAGCCATATTACAGGCTGGGAGTCTCCTGTTTTTTATTCCTCATAAAGTTCATTTTATGTAGAGCATCCTGCTAGATGCTATTGGTGGTTGGTGTCAGGGTCACTTCTATGTTTATGTCTGCCAATAGAGGGTTACAACTGAAAAATATCACTTCCCCCTGCAGTAGTAATGGAGGGTACAGGGTCAGGTGCTGGACCAGACACTAGGTTCTGCCCTCTTCTCCACTCTTCCCTATCGTTTCCTTTTCTCCTCTCTCCAACCTTATCTGAGGTTAACTCATACTAGGGAAGGAAGTGTGATCATTGTTCTCACTGAAATCTTCCAAGAGAATGTGCCAGAGGGGGAGGTCAATAATACAGTGTAGTTTCAGTGCCATCTAGTGTTTGTAATGCCTGAATGATGTGGGATTTGAAAAGCCAGAAGCCAGACATTCGAATTGGCCTGCATAACTTCTCAAACCATGAGCTGCTACTTTAGGAATTTCAAAAGACACGGCAGAGCACTGACACTCTAGCCTACCTATTATATAATAATTGTCCACTATAGGATACAAAATTAAGTGATTCAGTATCTGAGAACTCTCAACCGCTAAATCCATTACACAACACCCACAAATGCACAGTGAAAAGGTCAAACCAAAATGATATATGATTAAGCTTTAAGCTTTCTAACAGAATTCAGACGAGGAAAAATTTGTGCGTAAAAATTACTGATCAAAACTGACATGTATATGCATCAGGGTACTGTCCCCAAAACTGTAGTGTTTTCCATTGCTTTCCCATTTTCCTGCAAATTAAAAAAAAAAAAGACAAGAAGATGAAAGCAAACTTACCAGGGTTGTCTCCTGTGAAAGCCACCACTTTGCAGTGTTCTGGAAATCCAAAGCGCTTTACAAAATAGGAGGAAATGGAGCCCTATTGGAGGAGACAAATGCAAAGAACACTGTTCAGAGTGCCTCTGCTGCTGCAAGCAGACAGAGGGCACCACAGAGCCTTGAGAACCCTGATGCTGCCCTGGTTGTCAAGCCAGCCAGAGCATACTTGGCAGGTGTGCTAATGTGTGAGAGATACCAGAAGTGCTGTGGATGGTGTCGGGTCACACAGCTTCGCTGCTAGCATAGGTGCTGTAGCTTTCAGACATGGCAGTGACCATTGTTTAGTGAAGATGTCCATTAAATTCATCCCCGAACCTTGAATCAAAAGGAATCACACTTAATCAGACGTCTCTACTTGCCTCTGATGCAGGATCTAGTTTTTTTTCCATCTCACATCCTAATGAAGATGTCCATGATCATCCATCTAAACCCAGAGACACTAGATGCTTGAGCCAGTATGTTTCATAATATTGCTCTTCAAATATTACAAATGATCATTTACATGAGCAATTAACAGTAGTCTCATGTAGTGTCTAAACAATCTGTCTGAAGCGATTAACACCGCTTAAGAAATTGGCATTGATTTTCACAGACATCCTGAATCTTTTGCAACGTGCCAGATATTTTTGTTTATAACTAAAAATTTGTCTTTCCCCCTTCTTTTAATTTCCCCAGCATGCAAAATTTCCAACTGGGACCTAGCCACAAGCAACACCAGACACAGTCATATTACAGCAGCTCCACTGATCTACCTAAACAACAAACCACAGACCAATGCACAATTTTGCCTGTGGATAAAAGTTCCAGAGCAGAGATCAAGTCTAAAAGCATTCTGTAATCTAATCAATTCACAAATTAAAAGTAAACTTATCATATGGACACAAATTATTTTTAAGCAATTTAAAACAAAAGGTTATCAAATATAATGACTTTGAAGACTTAAACTTTGTTCTGACTTCAAAATAGCAGTTCATGACTAACGCTGCAAAAAAAAAAAGAAGTGTTATATGGAATTTATAATTTCCATGGAAAACCACAATAATAAAATCATTATTCAAAAACATTTAACAAAGATTGTAATTGTAACTAGTGACAGAAAACATCTGTTTACTTACCATCACTGTAGTCAATTGCAGCATAGTCTCCAAGGAAGAGAGATGCTGCAAAGCTACTGACCAATGAGATTCTCTAACAGAACCAAACATCACAATGTAGTTAAATAGCTTATTTAAATCATATGTACTAAATTGTTTACTTACTGAGAAAGGAGACTTTCTTTTGGATACAGTCATAAACTAATTATGATTTGTGAATACTGTTATAAATTTGCTGATACTAGTTGTTTTCACATACCTCAGTTTCATTGTATTTATTTGGCTGTAACTGGTGGATCTTTGCAATCTGACTGCTAGTAAAACGCTAAAAGAAGTTAAAAGAGAAGCAGAAGATCAGCAACACTATGACTATTCATGATTCCCTCACAATATGTTTATACCATCCTGAGTATGTCATTAGTACAATGGGTGCATAAGGTGTACACAGTTTTCTTCATTTCCTTCACCTTTCCATTCACCATTTCAAAGTTCCCAAAGCCAAACAAGGAGGTGAAAGAAGGAGAAATGGTGAGGTAATGAAAAGCAAACTTGTGAGTTATGATGTCCTACGTGAATTTGGGTCACCATGTGTGATGTCTACTCTGAAAGATGAAAGGGCATGCTCTTAAAATACCACAGAGAGTAGCACGAACATCATCAAACATATGCTAACATCAGGTTGGGAATGAAAGGTCTATGTAAGCCATTAAGAGCACCAATTTGTTTTTCAGAATTAAGGACAGATGCTCCCTGCTAGCATATCTGAAATGTTAACACATGTTCATTCCTTGTGCTGTTTTCTCTGTAGACTATGTGAAATATATGGCATGTTGCTGCTGTAATCTGTCACAGACTCGAATTTACTGATGGGTCCCTTATATGGAGATGGTTTTCACATGCAAATGTCATGAGGATGCAGCTCTCTTTCAGTGCATTAGAGTATCTTTCGTCACACCTCTGCTGGCAAAGACAACTAGCCTCCTCCACTCATCTCCTCCAGTACTGGGACAGAACCTCATACAGAATTCTGAAATTGTGGGCATGGCAGAGACAAACTTTAATTTTTGGGACTCTTGGCTGATGATCTGTACACACCTCATAGGCCCGTGACCCAGTGATGTCTGCAAGCTGTTGAGCACCACCTACTGCAGACTCGAGGTACTGACATTGCTTTACAGTACTGGAGTCCATCCACACTGGACTGTCTAGGACAGCAAAACTATCCTATGAAAAAACATGGTGAACAGAAAAAAGATCTACCACAGATATGCACATGTATAAACTGAGTAGTCAGCCATTAGTGCATTCATATATACATGTTTGCATGTACTGTATTTATAAGCATTTTCCTTAAAACCAGTACTGGAGAGGAAACTGAATTTCACCTGCAATACATTAGGTTTTTATCTGTACGCTAAAGACATACAGTAGGTTTTCTTGAATCATCTAAATGTATATTGACTTTTGCAACAGGAGCCTTTCCTCTGTAATGACGCTCTGCAGTGGCCCATCCCCTCAAAGTAAATCAACAACAAAAGTCAAACAAAAAAGGTTTGGAAACCCCTTCAGATATTGACAGAGCAATCATCTACATTTCAAAGAAGGTACTAAACTCATTCCAAGTTCTCTGCTCTAGCTGATTCCTTCTGTTGATTCACTGTGTGAAACCTGCTATTGACTTAAAAGTAATGCTTTAAAAAATGAACACTAAACAGTTCTGTAACAGCCCTAGAGGAACTTTTGAACTCTTTGGGGTGAAAAAAAACCAAACAAAAAAAAAAACCATGAAAAACCAATGTAGGAGAAATCCTGTGAACTATTCCCCATGGTGTTACTGGACAAAACCATACAATACCTGCAGAAGGCTGTGCAGGTCTCTATCTGGGTCAAGAAGCTGTAGACTCGTTCTCGTTCCATTTTTCCAGTACACACTGCCATGTTGCTGCAGTCAACACATCATATTAATAAATGGAAAGATAAAAAGAGCTTAAATTTTGTTTTTAATACATTTCGATACATGTAGTGATCAAAGACGGTTTGTGACATGCCTGCCCACTCCCTGAAATAGCTTTCACACAAGAAAAGTCAAAGCCAGCATTCTTCATCTTCTCAAGGATGAGGTCAAGTGCCTGCAGCCACAATTCATCACTCAGTATCAATTTGAATTGGAAAATAATTGTTCCACAATTATGTTTTGCACAAACAAATGACATAACATTAAAAGTATTGGGGGCTGCAGAATAGAGTGAAAAATTAACAATGCAATGACAGATGCACTACCTTCACCCACATGTGCACTGGGGAGGTTACTGTCAGTCCATCTCCATGGACATGCACACCCCCCTGAGTCCTGCTCACAGAAAGGAATTGAAATGTGCAGGATTTAAGTAAAACAACAACATAACAACAACAAAACGGAGTTACAACAATTTCCTAAACAGATCATCAAAGTCTTATGAAGACATTTTAACATAAAAGCGTTGTAAGCATTCTAGTTGTGAAATTTGTGATTACCTGAACGCTGGCAAATCGCTGTCAAACTGGACATTGTTTTGATGAATAACTTGAAGGTTTCCATCGATTGCGACAACTTTCAACTTAGAAGCAGAAATTTAGAGATAAAAGGAAGCGACTGGCTACATTTTTAAAGCAATAGGCAACAACATTTCATACATGAATCTGAAGGGTAGAGACGCAACCATTTTTTCTTCTGTGATGGTCACGTGGGTGCAAACGAAGAGAAACAATGTATGTTTTGTATAATATGTTCACGCAGATTCACCCATCTTCAAATAATCAGTTTAAGCAAATTCTCAGTGTACACGAAGTATTACTTACATCACACAATCTGCACAAAGGAAGGAGAGTATGTGAGATTTTGATGGATTGTTTGGAAGATCGATGACGTTTTCATTTTGAATTTACAAAATAACAGCATAATTAGCCTACATAATGCCTACAGTTGGCACAAAAAAATATGTTGCATAGTTTGCACGAAAGGCGAACAAAGACACTCCTGAATGCTCTGCACAGTTGTTAAACGCAGTTATATCGTTACTTGACTAAAGCCGAATTGATCGCCGCTCTTCCGCTATTTCAATTTACGTTTGCCTGGCGTATTATGCTCGTAAACACCTGGATATGGAAGCGAGCAGTTAACGCGAAACTAGCCTACCTGTTGAGTGCTGAAATCAAATCCCAAGTAGCAAGAATTTGTTAGTGTAGTCATTCTAATTTTAGTGTTCTTGCGTGTCTGTAAACTGCTGTTCACGCTTTGTGCTCCTGCATTTAAAGTGACACTGCACAAAAAACTGCTGAGTAAGGCTTCATGAACTTTAGACTTATGGCATGCAGACTGTAGGCTACTGTAGAATACTGGTCAATCCTGATTGCTTAGACTGTACTAGCCTTTTAAATTGTTCCCCCTCCTAAATCTATTTAAGTGTATGATATCGTGTTCCGTGTCTTTCAGCACCAGGAACTTGCCTTTAACAATTCATGGAAGTACAAGAAGAGGTGTTTGACGGAGACCCTGAATATAAGTTGTGTTACTTAGTTTTCCCTCATTATAGTTACATTATGGAGTAAAAATTATGGTTTAGATCATAAATAAAGAGCTCAGAAAAAAATATCTTTGAGAACCCCAAAGACATAGGCTGTTAGTTTCCACCACATAATGATAATAAAAAATGAGAAAAAACTAATAAAATGTGTGTCAGGTCTAGACTTTTTTTTATCAGAACGATATGTAATTTCAAACCAAAATGGTATAGAAGACTGTTTACCTGTTTTTCAGTGTTATAAAAGCACAAAAAATGCTCATAAGCACTATACTCACGACTGGTTTGGAGTATTTCCACTCAATGAATAGCACAAAACAAAATGTTTGCACAAGTCTTACTTGCTGTGGTCTAACCCAATTCATCTCCATTATGCCAGTGTTATAAAACCCAAGACTTAGTCTCAAGGCAATTTAATTCACCAGCTACTAAAGACGAAGCTTACACCTACACTCAATTGCCACATTATTAAACACACTGATCTGTGCATTTTATAGATGTGCAATTACAAAAAACATGGCCCATCATTTACTTAATCACAGGGCCACTACTGACAAGACATTATTTGGGAGGCAGAGTGCCACAGACTATATAGAAACAGAAGAATGGCTAACACATACTGTATATGACAACAGTTGAGCAACATTCTGTAAACACGGGAAGTGTTTCTAATAAGTAAATGTTTCTGGAAGAGTTCAAAACAAAATATTAGAAAAAAAATGTGAAATCTGCCTTTAAATACACGAAACATTATTGACTTCCATTGCCAACTTGTCGTTACTGGACTCACCCATTACTTCAACACTGCTGTGTCAACACACAAGTCCATAAGGGTATTTTCCTTTCAGTGAAGTAATATAAAGATCATCTAGGGTGAATAAAACATATAGCAAATTCAGGTATAAACTTGTTCTTCCCATGAAATAGAGACTCTTTAAATAATAAGGCTGATTAGTCTACTTAAACCAATAAATCAAACCATTCTTTTGGTAAATTAAACCAATCTTTCATCAGTAACGATCTGGCAGTATATTGATAATTGGCGTAGGTTGTAAGGATGTTTGTTAGGCTGTACTAAAGTGTAATAATTGTTAAGTTGTCCTCTGATGTCCCATTTCCCTTATTGCTCTCTAGAGTTTAGTACAACCTTGAATTGCCCTCCTTTATTTGCACATTGTCGCAGTTGTCGGTACAAGTGTCCACAAAGTATACAACCACTGTATTGCATGTTACATGCTGCATGCTTGTATAATGAAGGAGATTGTATGATAGTTGTCAATAAAGCGGGTAAATTAAAAATCACGTCTTGATCGATTTGAGCAGGATGTCAGATTGCTGCTTAAATTTGGCGTGTCCATGTGACCAAGCGATAAGGTCTGGAGAATTCACTGAGGAAACGACAAACGACGTCGAGGACGAAACGGCTTCTGTTCTAACAAAAATGGATATTGCACTTTTGAAAGATCAGTATGACTCCATAAGGGACAAACAGAAACGTGAAACTCGAGTAATATATTTTAAGAATGGTAAGGTTTACTTGTGTTTGCGGGTTTCCTTCCAATGTTTTATGCACTTTTGTTGTAGCCTGGAGAAGGGTTTCCTGTTAGAATCCTAATTGCTCGATTTTACTTTTTTTGCCATATTTATTCGCTGGAATACATTCCGTACAATTGCACAGGTTAATTCGGGTTATGTAAGGATATAGATTTGAGATCGTCCCAAAAAGTTGTAGGCTACACGTGTAGATATTTACACGCGGACGTTATCCTAGACGCTTTATGTTAATGTAGTAAATTTATATACATTATCTGAGTTATATTTGTTCGTGATATCAGGTTTTGTTAAAATTGTTTAATGACTTTCTATCTAAATTTGCCACAAGTCTGGCGACATGCATTCGCATGAAAAACTTTCACCACGAACGTCACGAATGATTGCTGCTTGGTATACGAAATTTGTGATGGATTTGTCAATATGAGTCTTTTCGGTAATATTTGGTATTTTGTATGAGGTGTTTTTATTTATTTATTTATTTATTTATTTAATTAATTAATTAATTTAATATATAAACACATTTCAGTTAGGGTACTTGGCTTATTTGAAATCACAGAATGGCACTAACTTTCTTCTTTATTTTCTTGTCTCTCTTTTTAACCACCAGCATCAAACGATGAGGAGATCGCTGACAAATCTTTGGTTAGTATGGTTCCGATGCAACAGGTCAAACACTCCCTTAAGAGGCAGGTGGCCTTCCAAGAAACCCATTTTGACTTTGTCCGAGACCCAGACAGTGCCCCCTGGCGCACCCACCTGGGAATGTACCGTAGGACCTGCCTGGCTGTTGACGCCAATTGCCTTCAACATGTCAAGATCAAGACCAGCACAGGAGACTCTGCATCATCATGTTCAGAAGGTAATGGAGAACGCAGTGGAGAAGTGATGGATTCAAGTGATCTATTATCTGAGGACTGTGAAGGGGTTGATGGCAACCAGCACCTCAGTAAAAATGGGCAGAAGGATAATGGATCTGAGAATTCCAGGGAGTATTCAGCACCTGCTGTTTTGTCAAGGCAGCTGAGTTGTGGGAGCCACCAATCCTCTCGCACCTCAGCAAGCTCATACCACTACCCCTTCCCTCAGCTCAAGTGCCCTAGAAAGTCTGAGGCTGCATACAAACTTGGACTTTACTCCTCGTTCTAATGAGACAATTGAGATGCAAAAAACAAGGGTTGTGCAATATTGTTTTGAAACTTTATCCTTAATCACATGTTGTAATACTGTATTTTGGTCCTTTAGAAGTGCATTGATTTACAGTTGCACTACAGAACCCACATGTAAAATCATATGCAAACATGTAAAAATGACTTGTTGATTTATATTGATATTTCAAAAGATTAACATTATACTCACATCCTTAGCGGCACATATAATTTTGAATAGTGTCTTTATTTTGAGCTCATCTGTAAGCAGTTTGTCACATCCCTAATATTACACCAGAACTCACCAAGTAAACATGGGTTTTCTGCAAAAATTGGTTTCAACATCTAGAAGAGGGAAAACTTAAGTTACTGCAAATCTCAAACCATGAATAAATGTTGTGTAGGTTAAAAACTTTTTCCAAATGCAATTAATATTGTGGATTAATTGCCTTTCTCAAGGTCACAATGGCAATAGCCATCAGCTGAGACTGATTGATTACTTAGCCAGGAAATAGCTATATTTATAATTAAAGATCAACAGTAATCACAGAATGCATGGACCCACAGGCCGACAGAGGAAGTGAATTATGTACAGTTGGTGTGCATTGAGTTAAACTTAAATATTTACAATCAAAAAGTCTAGTTTTGGAGGGCTATCTTGTTTGACCTATAACCTATCTCAGTGACACTTCCTCAACTAAATATTAGTTAGTTCTGCAGTTTAGCAACCATCCCCACTCAGGAATTTGGCACGTTTTTTTAAATTATAATTTCCCTAAATAATTGATATGAACTATAACCTGGATATACTATAGTGCATTGCTTAATTTACTTTATTAATCATCAATACTGTTAAATATTAATAATATTAAACATTGTTAACATTATATTTTAGCTATATATAAAATTTAGATTTCCCATCCGTTCATTTATTCGTTCGTTTTTAGTCTCTGGACTAGGAATATATTGATCATCTTTGGGTTGGTCCATGACTGTACACTAGGTGTCGGTAAGTGTCAAACATGAACCCAAGTCACGATATTCATCAGAACCATCCACTTTTTGTGTATACAAGCCAAGGTGTTTGTTTGTTTTGGGGGTGTTTTTGTCTGGGGGATGGTAGCGATTTGAAAATATTTGAAAATCGGCGATTTGAAATCGGCGCAGATAATCCTCGGTGTACCCAGGAAGTCAAGGCGGAAAAAATAATATCACGTGATAGAGGCGACGTGGGTACGTACCAGCCTGCTTTCAACAAAAATAAACTTGGATGAAAATGAATAGTACCTTTTTTTTTAAAAAATTAGCAATACACATAATACAATTTAATATCTGTCTTTCACGGACGAACAAATGGTACTGCGAGATTTGCGTTCAGATGACACCACGCAAATATTGCCTCAGTTCAGTCACTCAGTGACGTTAGTTAGCTATCTTAGCTAAGATAAGCTAGCTATGAAGGCTTGGATTTCCCCCAATAATTAGTCAGTTCTTTTGCTGCTATACTTTCGTTTTCAACTGAATCACTGTTGTCCATTAATACTTCAGTTACAGTTTGAAAAATGGCCGAGCAATACATTCAGTCGAAGCTCGTTTCACTGCTCAAACAGGAGAAAATAAAGCTCTGGAGTCCACCTTTTACAACGGACAACAATGAAGCTAACCAACAACAAATGCAGGTAAGGATGCTTATTGTAGACCCCAAACTAGTCCAGATAGCTTTGAAACTTCTCCACATTCGCCATTTATTTCCATTCGCTTTTCCTTCGAGATTTGATGTTTCATAACTTTTTGTGTTGTCGCATGACGTTACGTTGACAATTTGTTCACGAATTTCTATCAGTTACAGCATTACACTATTAGTTTACTTGTTTTTTAGGAGCTTGCTGTTAGATATTCTCAAGTCGTCGACTTTCCATTGCTTGATGTGCAGAGAGCTCTGGAAGAAATAAGGTCCGAGGCCATCAAAAAAGGAAAAGGGAACCAGACCTATAGAGAAACAAATGTTGCAACTCTAGAACTTCATCTGCCTAAAGATATTAGAACGGTATTAAATAAGTCATAAAGTACTTTAAATGTCTTGTCAAATAAGTGTGTTTGTGTGTGTGTATATATGTGTGTAATATAAATATAATAACGTGTCTCTGTTTAGGGTGGTAAAAAGAAATGCCACTTAGAAACGAAACTGGATATTACTACCCAAGTCCTGATGAATAAGTAAGTGTAACTACTTTTCCTTTCACAATGCTACATGGGATGTCCTAGTTGCAATGCTTTGTGTTCTAATTTGTTCTTATCCTTTTTATCTCCAAGGATCACAGAGAAATTTGACATCAAACATATAAAGTTGATTCTGAATGGAAAGAAACTCTCTCCAGGTAAATTTGTTGACATGGATATGCACTTTGATGTAAATCTGATAATCTTGGAATGTTTTCTTGCATTGTTACCCCCTCTGCTTCTCTCAGGTGAGCGACTGGATGCGCAGAATGTGAAGAACAACAGTAAAATTATGGTATTGAAGGTGAGCGAGCCAGAATGCAAAAGAGTGATGGTGGAGAAAGAGGAAAAAACGCGTCTGCAGGACGAAAGTGTTCAGAGGACACGGAAAGGGTTTGAGATCCTCTCAGAGCGAGGTCAGAACACCAGCACATTCCTCACATGTTCATGCCACATTCTTTGTATTCTATAACTGAGTATATGTAGAAAGAGTGTACAGCTAGACTAATGTACATGATACTGTAATGCTACACTTGCATTTAAAATGTAATTTGCCTTAAAATGTTTGAGGTTTGTAATGTGTAACACTTATTTCAGATGGGAGTGAAGATCCTGCGACCACCCCATTTCTGGAGATAGCTGATCAGAAAGGCAACCCTATCCAGATCCCAGCCAAGGAGAAAAAGGTAACTGAATCTTTAATGTGCTTTTCTTAAAAAAAAGTTAGGAGTTCCAGGTGTATTTTGTGCCAATTAAAGCTAAAATTAGCCACACATGCAGTTGAACATAGTGTTACTGATGGCATCCAAGATCGTAAACTAATTGTCTAACCAGGCTGAGGCCAGTTTTACATCATATGACTTTAGAACTCCTGTAACAACATGCTTTAGTAATTCACTGGCCATTGATGGAAAGAATCTAAAAATGCCATGTACTTTATTTTCTCTCTCTTTCTCTTTTCTGTCCAATTGTTCTTCCCCTCTGTCTCTCTGTTGGTGGTATTCTTAGGCTCTGATTCTGGCCATGGGCTTCCACGAGAAAGGCAGAGCCCTAATGAAGAGGAAGGAGTATGCTGCAGCTCTCTGCCACCTGCTTCCAGCAGATGAGCAGTTTAGGTAGCATTCATTTAAGTTGGCTTTAGAAGATTAAAGGATAGGTTACATTTTTTTCAACCCATGCCTTATTAAAAATGTGCCATATTTCATAATTGCTATTCTCTAAAGACAATCACTGAACAAAAATCTAAAATCTGAATCCCATTTTTACGCATCCATATAAACGTTATGTGCTTGCCGTCTAGCAAATGCAACTCTGCGCTGTTGAACACGGTGGACAACTATGCCGTGCTGCAGCTGGACATTGTGTGGTGCTACCGTGGCCTTGAGGTGCTGGACTGCCTGAACGACTGCAAACAGAGGCTGCAGAGAGCAGAGACCTGCTTCCTCAGGTGCTATGGAGAGGAGCAACAGAGGCTGCAGCAAATCAAGGTTTCTGACCCCCCCCTCACAACACACAGGCCACATATTGAGACAGAGAGAGTGAGAGTTCAATCAAATTTATTAATCAATTACAACATACAAAACACACATTTAAACACACCCTACAATAAAAAAGAAAAATTAAATTAAAGAAAATCACCAAAAACCACTCCCTCATCTTTTACAGAGCACAAAACATCATTGTAACCCAAAATATTTTCAAAAGTGGTCAAATCATTTATAACGGAATAAAACTTAAAACTTAAACTCTAACACCATACGACTCTTCACTAATCTTTTAAACACATTTACAATACTGCTGTCAGTCTGGTCCTCAATCAAACAATTTCTGCTGATCCACACTGCCATCTTGGATTGCCCTAAAATGCAATTTAAACGTTGACATTGTGCTTTCTTCTTCTGTGTGTAACTGTATCCGCAAATAAAGAGGACTGGTGTAAAAACAACACTAAACAGTTCAAAAATCATTACTAGGAGGCTAAACAAGGGCGTCAACCTGGGACATTCCATAAAACAATGAAAAACTATTTCCCTTATGCCACAATACAGACACTTAGAACTCATAGCTGGGTTTAAAACTGAAACAAAAGCATTAACCGCTACTATACCATGTAAAATTCTCCACTGTGAATCACAGTAAGGCCTCGTCAAAGGTGGTTTATAAAGCACTCTCCGGGCTGGATTAAACCCTTCTCCCAGATCAAGTTGTCTGTGCCAAGGGGCATCAATCCTGCCATTTAATTTATCTTTATTTAAAACTTTAACGCAGACCCTATAGAAGGTCTAGGATCCGAAGTCTGGCACTGTATAGGGGTCTGTCCTGCAAAGGGGCTGACCCACTAGTGCTGTCCAGGCAAGCTGCTCCAAACAGAGGTTCTTGAAGGAGCCAACACTGAGTAGCTGAGCTTCCCCGCTACTTAAGCTTGAACAGATTTAGAACTTTAAAAAGTCCAGAATAAAAAAAAAAGTGGCAGATTTTGTGAGGGCAGTCTTTCATTGTCTATTAGGAACAGGAACAGGGACAGGGACAGGTCCATGTCCCAGCCCCCACATAGGCCAAAGGTCTCCACACGAGGGCTGCTGAGACCGGTGAGAAGTCTCTGCGAAGAGTGAGAGAGTGAGTGAGAGACAGGATGATCTCTTTAGTGTAATGGGTACAGGGGCTCTTATGGACACACAATGTACATATACAAATGGTGTGTCCTATGACTGTTCTAACATCCAGTGAATAACCACTTTCTTGTGATTCTTACTGATCTTACTTAACTACAGGAAAACTCAGATAGGCAGTGCTAAGATGTTAATTTGCAGTAAAGTCCATGCAGCTTTTTCATTGCCCATGGAACTAGCCACTTGTATATAGGCCTATAGTTTCATTTTTTATTCTGATTAAAATAAAAAACACATTCCAACACATTGTCAGCATTCATGAATGAGGATTATTTAACACCAGAACTGCAGAATTATAAAGTCCTCATTAGTAGGTTAATTACACTGTTCTGTTCAGCTCTGCTTGAGTAGCAAAGTAAACTATGAGCATTAAGACCTGTATCAGATTATTAGAGCAGTGCCCATATTATTCACCACCAGGATTGATGAGCCAAATTGGTTTATTTTTAGCATCTGTATTTTATCATACTTGTTTTTTGAGAATTAGAATTTGTAGTATATATTTTAAAATGTTACAAACACATTTGTGATTTTAAAATCACGCATTTTTATAACCATCTAATAATTTGGTAAGCAGAATGAGAGTTGTTTTTGCTGGGTCTTATTGATTGTCAGCGGAACACCGGAGGAGAGGATGTTCTGTTTCTGAGGCTGTATCTCCTGCAGAGTCTGCTGGCCTACCTGAATGGACATGGGACCCAAGCTGCTGAGAAGCTCAGAAAGGTATTTCATCAGCTTAGACAGCACCTGCTCTGGTAAAGCTATGGACAGCTGTGAAAGGGGCCAACAGAAGCTGTGTTAATCAATTCATACCTCCACACAAATATCCTGGCAGGGTGAGACCCTGTACAGTTGCCTGACTCTGGACCCAGACAAGATGATGCAGCTGATGAGTATGGGTTTCAGTGAGCAGGAGGCCCGCCTGGGCCTGAGAGCGTGCAGGGGCAACGTGGAGCATGCGGTGGCACACATCACCCAGAGGAACAAGGTCACATACATGCATACATAGCGCGCAAACAGACAAGTGTATGCAAACATGCAACATCTCAACAGTAGGGCACAGTCTTCATTCTCCTAAAACTAAGATGGCACAGATTGCCTGAAACCACTATCTGTCTGAATTAACCACTTGAATAGCTAGCTTAAGCACAGTACTGTCTTTATGATGCTTTAACATGACTTTTTAGTATAGTTTTCTAAGACATTTATTTTTCAAATATTGAAAATTGAAGTATTGCTCCATAAGCAAGATGGTGCTGGTTGTCATTAGGGCATCAGTGACTGGACTTCCTGAAGCTGTATTTGGCTGGTGAGAGTTTTGTATGCTCTTGTAGGAGCGGGAGGAGATCAAATGGAAGGAGAGGGAGAATCGGAGGCGGCGTTTGGAAGGCATCAACACGCTGGTGGAGCTGGGTTATAGCAATAAATCTGCAGCCAGGGCCCTCCACGAGACTAGTGGAGATGTGGACGAAGCATACAGGGTTAGAGATGCCATACCTCGTCCATGCTTAAATGTAGCGGCGCTGTCATCAAAAAAACATCAACCCAGCATCACTGCCTGGTCCTAAATATTGAACTAAGCAAATGTCTTATGAACTATAATATAAACAGTCACGTTTAGCTTTCTTTAGAATATGTAACAGACACTTGCATGAAGCTACTCATAGTGGGAAAACATTAGGCTTGCACTATATGGAGAAAAAGTGTTTTGTGATTGTATTGTTAAGAGTTCTCAGAATCACAATATTTATCTGAGATTGTTTAGGAAGCTCACAGCATGCATGAAGAAATGTAGAGATGTGCTGGATAACTCATTGTGACTTCCTACAATGTCAGTATTGCTGAGGCTAATAAATGATGGCTTGTGCAGCCTTTGTCACATTCTGCTTCCTTTTAGCTCCTCCTGGATTCGAGGGAAGCCAGCAGCTCAGGATTGGCTCAGCCAGACACAAACAGACAGACCAAAGTGGATCAGGTAAACGGCTTCCTTGGGGGACACACGCTTCAAATAAGCATCTTCTTTACAAATGTTTGGTTTAATTTTGCACAACCTCTTATTGCTGGCTCCTTATTCTATTATATTCAATATTGCTTTAGATACAGACAAAGATGCATCACTCCTTCCCTGCTCTCAGCTGTGTGTGTACATGTCTGTCTGAATATAGATGGCCTACCTGGGCTTCCAGAGGGAGGCAGTAGAAGCAGCTCTAAGGTTGACAAGAGATGATGTTTTTAAGGCCACTCAGATGTTGCTGGATAACCAGGGGCAGCCTCCTGCAGACATGCCATCTCCCTCACCCCCCTCCTCCTCATCAGAGGAGCCCAGCACCTCCAACTCTACAGGTCAGCAGCCAGATGCGTTTCGGGATGGATTGCTTAATGAATGCACTTTATTGGGCATTTACTGCCAGAACTACCAGATTAAAGTGGTCCCAAATGTTCCATGTATAGTGAGGAAATGTGAAAATGGTTTATTTGGAAGGATGAAGGATATTATGCTTAATTGATTTGCTGTTTTTCAGTCTAGAACGCTTTCTTTTATTTATTTATACATCACCTTTCATACATAACTGCACATTCAAGTGTTTCACAGAAAAAAACCCATCAAACCCATATATGTAATGTAATAAAACATAAAAAGAGATAACAATGAAACAAAACAATAACAACAACAAATAGATAATAAAAAAAGAAAAACCAAATAAAATAAGTGGTTTAAATGGATAAAGGAATAATAAGAATATTTGTACTTGTACACAGGATGAGATGAAAAATGTTCTGTGCCAATCCATTAGAGTTTCAAATGGGGCTCTCTTCATTCAACTAACAGAATATCAACTAACAGAACTGTTTTCAATTGCTTTTCAAAACGTGTGAGTAGATGCTGGACATATGACTTGTTAAAGAGTTGCAAATTTTAGCAGCATGAAAACAAAGGAGTCTTTGTCCTTCATCCTGGGAACATTCAATAAAGCAGTAATCGAAGATTTCAGTGCATGATTTGGAGTATTTCATCAGTCATTCCAAAATGTATGTAGGTGCTAATCCATTAGGCTATTTAAAAACCACTAAGCACATTTTTAAAAACCATTTCTAAATGAAACGGGGAAGCAGTCTATTGACGGTAAAACAGGCATTATATAGTCTCTGTTTTATGCATGTGTTGGTACTCTGGCTGAAGACTGCAAAATGATGTTGATGTGTACATTGGTTAGCATACTAAAGCCAGTGTTTCTGTGGCCAGCTTCAGGCTCAAGCAGCAGCTTGGATTCAGACCTGGTGAATGAAGTTTTGGAGCACATCCCCAGACATGAGGAGGATTACCTGGACGTCACTCTGGAGGAAGAGAGTGATCTGATCGCTCAAATTAAGTCCTATCTGGACAGGACATCTCCATCCACCCACTGAAAGGAGCTGCTCATGTAAGCTTCCTGGAGCTGTTGGAAGGTGACTTCAGAATGTAATGTTGTTTGTAGGACTGTTAATGACAGGACCCTGATCCTGGATCAGGACTTTGTTGCAAACCAGTTATTGAAGCCATTTAAACTGTATTAACAATTGGTTTGTTTTGATTTTTAAATTAAAATGCTTTTTGTATCCAAGTTAATTTAATTTCGTACATAACTGTTGTACAAAATGTGATATAAAATTGAAGAAAAATTAATTAACTATAACACTTGCAGTTACTAATGGTGAAGCATCACCCTGTATAAGAAGGCTGGAGTTTTTTCATTCCTTTAGTATGAAGCATGGCACAAAAAATAATTATCTCTCAAAGTGTTATTTAGATTTATGTTGATTTGAAAAGGCAATTAAAATATTTGTTTTATTTTAGTACAAGGCATGCTTCGGAGTTGATCTTTCAGAATTTACCTTTTTTTTTCATTCATTCATTGTACTCATTTTGGCAACTATGGTCAAGTTTAATCAGTTCAATAAGAATTTGTTAAACATGCAATAAATGTACAAACTTTGAGCCTCTGTTTTATATCACTTTATATCACATATATTTTATATCTTTCAGGACTAAGACAGAAATGTCATATTCATCAGTCTTCAGTGAACATGCATTTTAGATGAGAGAAATTTCATTTAGATTTAAGTTGTTGATTTATTACTGGCATAGTTATTGATTTCTAATTCTACTTGGTGTAATGTTACCATGAAGCAGTGGGATTCTGGCCCTATTATTTCTCTGCAGAAATGCCAGAAGCTCAGTATATTGACAGATAAAGACATGTGTTTAATAATACTGCCTTTTTCTTATACTACTTAGTGGCTTATTGTACATATTCTGATTATAGTCACATTCTGTGGTATGGATGGTGGGAGGAGAGCAGAGAAGGAGGCCAGGGCAATAGAAGAGGGTGGGAGCTTCAGTAGTTGACGACTTTGCGGATTGACTGGATAGTGGGGTTCTGGGCCTGCCACTTGTCATGGCTGGAGTAGAATTCTCTCTCCACGATGTACATACGACCCCGGAAGTTAGGCTCCTCATACATCACCCAACTTCACAGGACAAACAAAGGGTTGAAACAAACCAAAATAACTAGCACCAAGATATTGCAGTTAAATTGTCATAAAACTGAATGTTTAAGCATTCAGGGTATGGGTAAGGCGATAGAAGGTTATTTTTTACAAAAGATAACTGACCCTGAAAGCAGTTTTGAATAAAGCTAAAAGAAGAAAAGTATAATGAAATGTTACTGATCTTTAATGTTACTGTAGACTGAATTTACAATGACAAGGAAAAGACTTGTTTAAGTTGTTCTTGTTTAAGTGTGGCTGTGACTAGTCTGATCTGTGAGTGACCTTGGTCTCTCTTGTCAGGCTATTGAACAGAGATGTAAGCCTACACTAATCAAAGTATTAGGGGCTAGACCATTAAAACATGGATTAATCTGTAGCTTCCCTTATTCATTTATTGATTTTGAGATTTTCAATATGTCGTTCTAAAACTTTCATGCACTAAATTAAACAACATTGCTATTTCTAGAGTGTAAGACATTGTGCAGCTGTGCAGGATATGGCCTTGGGCTAAGTAAGATCAATCATTTAGAGGCTGTGTGGTATAAAACAAATGAGACGGTTTCAGCACATGTGCACGCAACATAAAAAGCAGACCTATTTCCTGTCAGTTTTAAAAGATGATGTTTGAGTGACACTTACGCTCCATCTCCATACACCCTGATGGAGTTGACGCAGGTCCTGCCATAGCCAAAGCTCTGGAGGAAGGGACAGTCGTCACACAGCTCAATGCACTGGCCCATGTAGTTGCAGCTGTCAAACAGCTGAATCCTGTAGTGCTCTCCATGCTGTGGGTACACACACAAATACAAGCCATATGAAAGTATGGTAGGCCTATACAGACTTCATCTTCAGTGCTTGGTGAGCACATTAAAGTCTGAATTCTTGTGGTAAAAGAATGTTTTGCCTTTTAAACTAAGGTTGGCTTTATTTCTTAAATAAATACAAAATTAAATAAGAAAGTATTTTTTTTATTTTGTAAGACATGAACTCAATGTTCTGAAAGAGAAATATTTGCTCTACCCAAATTAGCAAACTACTTTTGAGCGTTGCTTCACACCATGTAGTGAGTGAAACCTGACTGTGTAAAGCCAGTACAGTTCTCACCATCCTAACAGTCCTGCAGGAGCCCATGTGATCGTTGTGTGAGTTCCAGCACTGGAACTCGGGGTACTCTCCACGCTCTAGGATGTATTGCTGGCCCTTGAAGTCAGGATGGTTGTAGCAGATCCATGCTCCGCTTTCTACACGGATGGAGTTCACCCTGTTCATGAAGCCACGGTCCAGAAAGTTATCACAGTCTCCGTACACCTCCAGCTTCCTTCCAGAGAAGCATCGTCCCTCGTAAAACACTATCTGTGGCAGAGAAAGGAGCAACAGAGGAGAGCATGCACCATAATGGCTGTTTGTATGAGATTTAGGGAAGAGTAAAATTTGTTGTGAATGAGATGATGTTTGCAGTACATTTGCTTTGGCCTGAGAAAACTTATTGGTACCACATTGTGCAATGATCTTCCAGTGCAAGTTCCACAAAGGCCAGGAGTGAAGAGCCCTAGCCTTTCACACTCACTTGGTTTCCTCTAGGGCATTGTGCCAAATAGACCAAAAAAATAAAGAAAATTATGAGAAAATAAATTTGGGGTGGGGGTGGATTTGTTTTGTTTTTCTGAATCCAATTTAGTCTGTGAGACTATTTCAGTTTAAAAAGTGGTGGTCACTAGAAATGTGAACACTAGTAGTAGACCACAATGGAAAAAGTAGGCTTCATTCAGCTGGTATGAGCTAATAATCAACCTTGGCACCATACCTCTGTGTATTACAGGTGAAAATACTGATAATTTCAGGAGCCTTCACTCAAATCCCTATTGCTCAGTCCATTATAGCTAGTGTAAACGGATAAAGATGGCTGAGACGCCAGGCTAGCAAGATGTGATAGATGTACTCCTGACTGGCCCAGATGCTTACCTTTCCAGAATACTGTGACATTGTTCCACTGGATACTGTCCAACCTGACCCACACGTAAGAAGGAGTGATGGTTAAAAAGTTGGAGACCCCAATATATATGGCTGGTCACGTGCTTTGCAGTATCACGATGTTTGCCCAACAAAGCTGACACAATGGGGAGCTTTCAGCCTCTGCTTTGTAGACACTTTCCGTTCACTCTTGGCACTGCTGATTCTGGGCTTTGGCCCAGGGGTTCTCACCCATAAGCACAAAGAATTTTGCTTAGCTTGACTTTATGATGCCATTGTGCATATGCGCTGCTTCTTTTTGTGTAACCCTGGCAACCAGGTAAGAGTTGTTATAGAGGTGTAAAAAAAAAAAAAAAAAGCTTCCATCATTTTGATCTTTCACACTCAAGACTGACTCTACGTCCTTGTTATAGTTCTATGGTTCTATTCCACTTTCACTCTGTACAGGTGCAGAAGTGCTGCTTTATAGCTAGAGGAACACAATGAGATATTACCCAGTGTCTCAGAATAAATATAGAAACCTCTAAAAACCTATAAAACCTATAAAAACCTCTATAGGACTAAGGTTGGTTTTGAAACATTAATGAAATGAAGTGAAATTTATACAACATCAAAAATGAGATATGATTGATATGATTAAGTATATAATATGTATTTAAATAAGATGTTCTGGCACTCAGTATATAATTTTTATAAGCATACCTCCAAGCAAATTTCATCCCAAATAAGACTGAACATTGTATCTGTGTACATTTCATTGAATGCTCTGGTTAAAGAACAAAACAGCAAATAACCTGATATACACTGCATTTTGGTATTGGATTACAAGTGTTGAAAGCAAAGGTGCTATATTGATTTCCAGAGGTCTTCTACTGCAAGGGAAATCCTTTTCTTACTATATGCTTTTCTCGTAATCCTGATGTTTCCCTCATTGATTAAATTAGTAAAACAGACTGGCCAAAACTAAACCTCAGGTTTCTGGGGGTTTTTAAAGAAACCAAATTGTATACTAAAGATTTATTCACTCAATCACAAAAGGAGGACATTTTTGAAGAGTATTTGTGTTTCACTACTCTTATAACAAAATGTAACACTTCCAAACAGTGAAGAGGAATGGGAGGTTTTACAGCCCTAGCACAATGTGAAGCTATATATTTATTCAGACAATTCCTGCATCTGTTTAATGGTTGTTGTCATGCAGCCATTTTAGCAAACCATATAAACAAACATGTTATGGTTTGATGCACCTCACTAACTTATTCCCCATGTTTTTTTTTGTCTAAATGAAAGGAAAATAAAATTTAATTAAAGTGAATATACATGCTACATATTCTGTATATAGCACGATGGTGTAAAATTGTTTTCAAAAGAACATCAAAGAGTACTCCAGGTATAGTGAAACAAAATGCTGTGTTTAATGATTACAATCAAAAAAGTTAAACATCATTCATTACTGAGAGGATGAATGCTGAAAACTTTATTGGCCATAATTACTGTTTAAGAAATACAATATACAAATTGATAAGGGTTCAGGAGGGAAGAGGCAGGTAGAAAAGAGATGAGGGGAGGTGAAAGGCAGGAAAATAAGGCTCAAGAGTTTTAACAGGTTTGGTTGGTGTTAATGAGAGAAAGACAGACAGAGAGGGAAAGAGAGAGAAAGAGAGATGTGATGGTATTTACTTCTAGTGTTACTAAGGGCTTTTCTGTATCTTCCAAAATAATATTTTAAAAAATGAGGGAAAAACAATAGAAAAAAAATTAAAAGGAAATTAAGTATAAAAAAGAAGGTTAAAAAGAAAGTCAACAACTCTATGGAGGAAAACAGGCAGTTAGCCACTTCAAGTAGAGGGATTTCCCAGTGTCCAGTGTAGTGGTAAGGGGCAGGGAGGCCGTGGGAGGGTGGACTTGAAACAGACTTTTCTGGTGAACATTTACCATTAGCTGTGCTTAACCCTAACCCTTAACCCCAACCCGAAGCCTTAATCTAACCACTAAACCCTCATCCTAACCTAAGCCAA
The DNA here is from genome assembly GCF_041902795.1 of Electrophorus electricus. Classification (NCBI taxonomy): domain Eukaryota; kingdom Metazoa; phylum Chordata; class Actinopteri; order Gymnotiformes; family Gymnotidae; genus Electrophorus; species Electrophorus electricus. The sequence goes on from NC_137510.1 coordinate 12,586,349, forward strand.
AAATTCAAGTGTTACCCTAACCACTGGATTGTTTGACAACTGTTCGCCAGAAAGGTCAGTATATAGCCCCCGGAGGTTGGGAGAGGCTGGGAGCAGTCAGGGAGGGGGCTCTACATCATTGAGCAGGAGGTCCGCCCTTGGGGGGCTCCGCCGTCCATCTTCTCGGCCTCTAAAATGATCCTCTTGAACACCTCCACTGCAGTCTGCCACCAGAGGGGGAGATACCAATTACTCTTGGCTGTGTACAACCTGCTACACATTTCAACCTTTTAAACAAAAAGTGGCCATAAATATAAAAATAAAGTGCAAAATTGAGTTGAAGAAAAGTAAGAAATGTAACAATGGCAGCATGTCTTTGGTAATAACTGATTAGCTGAGCGGCTGTGCAACAGAGTGATAGAGTGGTTAGACATTTGAGTGCTTTACTAACCCAAGTGAAGTCAATGCAGTTCACAGTGACATGCCTCTCCAAGTCAACCATAAAAACCAGCAAGGGTTGTGCACAATAACATCCCTTTACTGTGACCCACCTAACTGTTCTGAATAAACACAAAACAGGACCCATTATGAATCAGCACTTCGAAGCTGAACATGTCCATTGGACCACTCTCAACAAAAACAATAATCACTACCACTGATGATTACAAGAGGAGATTCATGAGTGGGCATAAAATCTCACAATGGGAATTAATTACCAGAAAATCATGGCTTTATCAAACAAGCCTAAAATAAACTGGACTGTCTCTCTCCATCTCTCAGGGCAGGAACAGAGCCCTCAGCGTGCCTGTGAGTCACAGCCAGGCTGCCTGGCTTGGCACAGAGCATCCGCGAATGCTCCGGCACGCTCGCCTGCTCCAGCAGAGGAAAGGAACAGTGTGAGGAACACCGGAGCCGTGATATTCAATTAGCACCTTGTCCACTCATTCTCTTGCACACACTTTCACGCTGGGTTTGGTGCATCCAGGGGTATGTCGGGACCCAGAAAAGGTGCTCACATGTGAGTGGAGAGGGATTCAGAGGCCCATCCCTCTCCGGTTTTGTCAGGTCTACAGAGCAGTAACACAGGCGGGGCTCAGCAACAGTCTGAGTAATGTATTCCTACAGGGCACACTGTTGTTGAGATGAAAACAAACAAAGGATGTAATTCTCTGAACGCAATCTCACAATGTAAAATTATAAGATTTCTAAAAACGCTTTATGTTATTGATATTTCTGGGTGTTGGAATGAGCTGAAGAGAATCTTCAGCAAGCTTGTTATTTAAATGCATTAAACACAAGTCTCATACAAGATTAAAATGGTAATAAACAGTAACCCCAGACTCAGACAGTGCCGATTCTGATCCTAGTTGTGCATAGTATACATCCATTATACTTCCTCTCTCCCACTTTCTCTTTCCTACTAGTATATCTCAGCATATTAATGCATGACCTCGTTACCATAGCAACTGCTTTGCAACCAACCCCTGCCCTTCAACCCCATTGCTCAGTACATGCTCCAAATGTTCATACTGCTCCTAGATTCATGTATACAGGTATAAAGGAATATTCACTGAAATCAGTACCAAGGTAAGTGAATTTTATTTTCATCCATCTCTTGCAGCTTTGGGCTAACCAAAGATGAGGTGGGTCTACACACTAAAGGCCATATATGTTCTCTGCGAAACCTAGCCTCTGACTTCGGTCAATAAAATATTGCATGGAATAACCAATAACCCATCAGCCCCTTTTCATGAAGCATGAGCTAACACATCATTTCTAGTAAAGGGTGATCACACATAGGGATAGTGATGGGAAAATGAGGTAGAAGTTCAAACAGGGATTCATGCATGTTTGGTAAGAGGTTTCCCAGTGTACTTCTGGTCATGCCTGAGAGTTCAGGCTTACCCAGTGGTAAGACAGTCATCTGTGCCTCATGTGGAAATCAGCAACCTTGAGGATTTCATTATCTGATAGGTCTCAAAGCAACAAGCAATGGGAGCCATTCCAACCACACATCACTGTGTTCCATCCCAACCACACATCACCATGTTCCATAACACCCCCCCCACATATAATCACTATATTCCATACCACACACACATACCCACACATCACTATTATATTAAAGTCCAAAGTGAAACTATGCACAGTGAACAGATTATGCAAAATTTAGTCAAGCACTCCAAACACACTGAGGATTGGAATAAGCGCACTGGGGGAGAACTAGATCCATGAAGAGAGAACCACAGACAGTACATCACTGGCCTCTCACTCCTGAGCTCCAAGTTCCCGAGGCTGTTTGCTCAGTAATGAGCAAGCAAAGCAGCAGCAAACTCCAAGCCTGAAAACTTGACCCAGTATGACATACCCCATAAATCTTCATAACTCACTACTGTTGCAAGTGCACTGATGGCAGAACACACTCTCAGGACTAGGAAATACTTATTAAACTGGGTGAACCTTGAAGGCTGACAAAGTGAGTTCTTTCAAAAGGTGACTTCTTCAGGGCAAAGTACCCAGAGAAAAACACTAGATTAGAAGCACAGTGCGTGCAGGCGAGGAAGTGGGTGTGCACCACATCCGCATGAATGGAAGAGAGATAAATGGCGACACAGACAGCTCGTTACCTGGTTCTCTTTCGCAGAAGACTCCATGAAAGCTGCATTCCATGATTCTGCCAGTGCTTTGCCTTCTTCACAACTGATAACACTGAGAGAGGCAGGAATGGATTTAGGCTCAGACAAGAAATTGTATATGCAGTTGGCTGAGTCATATAATCACACTACCACCTGCAATGCTGAATTAGAGATAATCCAAAATGACTATATATCCACATGCAGCCTTTATACCATTTCATAGAGAATGAGCCCTTCTGTACTACTTGCGCTTGTAAAATAGACTTTATATCAAAAGCCACTTTATTCATCAGTACACTTAGCATGATTATAAATAATACTGTAATTTTTTATACATAATGTTTCAGACTTAAGTACCAAGCTCTGTGAAACAGCTCACAACTTTTCCCATTTGTCTTTACTGTGCAAGTCTATAGTTCAGAAGGCCAGTTTTGAAGTACAATACGATACTGTATGACACAGAACAGCACACCAGACATAAAGGAGTCTTTATTTTTATTGTAAAAATCTCAAGTTATACATTTTACTTCATCCACTAAATACAATTCATTCAATACAAGCTTAAAGAATTATGTACTATTTTTAACCTGATCCACCTGTTATGGAGTGCATATACTATGAAATTATTAATGATACATTGGTGCATTGATATTCTGGACACAGCCAAGATGGATCGGGGGCAGCCGGGTGGGGGGGCATATGTCTCAGTGTTCTCGCCTGGTGGGGGAGGAGGCAGGGTTAGGGATTGGATGGCAGATAAAGCATAAAGTGCCATTGTATGTGTCCTGCTCTACATGGCCTATCGACAAAATCTAATGTAGCTATTGATCCAGGAAGGCAGCAGATATCGTACACATGCTAAAAGCACGCACAGACAGGAGCATATGCTCCAGTGTAGTTGATCTACAGACAGAGCAGGTGTGCCACGCACTCAGCACCAGGAACATTAAGGGAATGTTTACATTTGGCAGCTTTGGTGAACCCTGGTACGATTGCTCTGATAGTTCATTAGAGCAAGTGTGAACGCTGTCTTCCGAACAAAAGAGTTTCAAACGAACTGCATAGGAGTTCAACTATGAACTCAATACAAACCAAAGTCATGGCCGTAGATACCATGATGTCCTGAGATGCAATCCTAAACACTGTGAGTGCAAACAAACAAAGAGCTGAGGCCAGACATGGACCAACGAAAGTGTAAAATGCTTCATTAACATTTGGTTCAATGAGTGTATCTGTACTATACTTGAATACGTAGTCGGGTTTGTGAATTTTTTTTTTTCCAACATGCACTCGTGCACTTTCACCTCCTTAATGCATTTTGTCATCTCTTGCAGAGTTTTGGCATTATCGTGGTTATTGTCATAAAATTTGTTATAAAAGCCAGTCAAAAAGGATGCGACATATCCAATTGTTTACAATGTATCATTTTGTGCTTTGGTCCAGACCAAGGGAACTACAAATATAAACATGATATGGTAGTTTTAGGGTGTATTCAGACTTGGTAGTTTTGGTTCTATTAAAACGAACCCTGGTGCGATTGCTCTGATGCAGTTCGTTAAGTGTGATCGCTTCCTTTTGAACTCTGGTACGCACCAACTAAGCGGACTGAGACTGCCTGAGCAGGCTCTGTTTTGACTCCTTTCTCCCTTTTACCATCTCTTGCTGTGTTTCCAGATGGTAAAAATGTCACCAGGTACACACAACATAAGTGTCCGATAAGTGGATTAAGCCCATAGACTGTATCATAAGTGCATCATACATCACTTAAAAAAAAAAAAAAAAAAAAGACAATTTATTTATTTTGGTTTGATTGTAAATTTGAGTGTGAGAATGCTATGCAAACCAGGATTAAATTGTAACAATGCATCATTTTCTTGTTTGGTCTGGACCAAGGAAACCGAACTACAAGTATGAACACACCTCAAGATCATCAGTAGAAAGCAAGAATTGCAAGATGCTAAATGAGTTTTATACATTAAGAAGTGGCTGCTCAGAGCTCAAAAGCAGGCTTTGTGAAAGATGAGCAGCTGAGCGGAGAGTGCGGAGAGGCCAAAAAGTTTCTTCAAAAGCTCTGGATTTGAGCTCTCTAAGCCTTGTGCTTTCTAAATCACACCCAAAACTGACATATTAAAGTAATTACATTTTTGTAGGTATATTTATAATCCCTGTGAAAGCATAGGAAATTGACATTTTGAAATCCTGTTTTTAAATTGAAATTCATTTCACTGCCCTGAGAACTTATCAGAGCTCCAGATATCATACAGAAGCACTTCAGTGGACTCATCCAGTAACCCCTGCTTCTTTGCTGCTTAGTAAGAGCTTAATTTTAGTTAGTTGTTCAGGATTCTGACCATTTGGTTGAACACAGCTTCAAATTAAATTTTGGGCCAACCAGCAATCAAACAGTGGAATTATGCTTTCATTGAGGGAAAAGCCCATTTTCATTAGCTGTCCAGTGTTATGGGACTAGATAGTGGATGACATGTAACCACTGGTATTCTGACAGGCTGAGCTGAATGTGCAGACTACACTGACCTCAGCAACTCTTCTCCTGAATAAAACAGCTACACATCAACGCACTGCAGGAAAAAAGCCCATCCCTCCACCCATTTCAGTACACACACAAAAATCACACTTATTCCACATTTTAATGCTCCCAAATTTAGTTGAGGACTGGAATAGAAATAAGGCCAAGATCAGAAATAAGGCCAAGATCGGCCAAGTTGGAATAACAAATAATAAATAATTTAAATCAATGTGAGTGACATTTTTAACTGAAATGAGGCTTTTGTTTTTCAGTACTGAAAAAAACAGGTGTGCAGGATTCAGATCAAGCACAGAACCAGGACAGCCCATCTGCAATAATGAGGGGTATTTTCAGGCATGACCTCATATCCTGTGGAACAGTATTCAGAATCCAAACCCCATCTAATCCATTTCCTGTTTATCCCTTTATTGTAGTACATGTTTTTGGAATGTTCAGCAGTACCTCTCCATTGGCCTCATAAAACACAATATTTGAACCCTTTAATCTGGATTAGGTGACATACTAAGCAAAGTTTTTTTCTTCTTAAGAATTCTCTGCAATCTTGCCACAACCTATCTTGAAACACCATCTTGCCACAGAAGGAGAGGAAAAACCAAAACGCCATGAAAAGATATCAGATATTCTCAGATGACACTGTTCCCAGTTGGTTCTGGGAGCTGGTGCTTGGACTCAGACTGACCCATTTAAGCAATTGATGGATCACGTGAAATCAGACAACCCCTCCCTCCTCTCCTCTGTGTACCTCTGTCTGTCTGTCCATCCTGTACCTCACATGCTGGGAGACTGATGGAGGAAATTTATGAGCTATTCGGACACTGCAGCCCCAGAATGGAGGCAGATGAGCCTTGACAGATGTGAGAGGGAACAGTGGTGCTGGTGCGCAAGAGCTCAGAGTGTTCTTGGAATTTCATACGCAGATGGATAGTTTTAGGTTCGACACAAATAGACTAATTAGCCCGCATTCTACATCATGATCACACACTGCGCTTTACTGAGACACAGGATCTTCAAGTCGCCTATGTTGTGCTCACTCCTGTATATAACCTGCCAACCACCCGTTTCATTGGCCACAATTGGTGTCATTCATGGCTCAAGTCAGGTCATTCTTAACTGTGAAATATAATTACAAGCATAAATAAACAATGTAACATTGCTTATCGTCAAAGTCTTTACAGGTTTAACACCCCCCCCAAAAAAACTGATTGATGGAAATAGTTTCTTCAATGAGTTAGGAGAGAAACTAGCCCCACATAGTAATTAATTCCTGTATGAAGGTTTAAAATAAATTTTTTTTTAATTATGTCTTCAAATGTCTAAAAAGTCTATTTTTTAAAAGTCTATAAGAATGTCGAATGTTCACTTCATGAACTATTGAAATCTGAGTAAATCTAAAGCCATACCATGCCAAATTAAAAATATATCAAGAGGTGCATTTTGGGGAGTGTGTATAAAACTAGTAACAGGAAGTTATGATCGTAAGAACCCTGTTCTCACTGACAAGGTGAAATACAATTCAAAGAAAAACTAATAGAAGGAACACGGACAAGAAACTAATGCAAATAATTATTTTAGATTTATAAATTACATACTGTTAAGTCAAGAGTGTGATGAGTTTTTTGTGATAAAATGATTGGTTCAATTCTGGTTTTAATTATTTTTCATAGGTAAGAACGACCTTTCCTGTGCTGTGGATGATGTTACTAATTGTGGCCAATGGAACAAGTCGTTGAAAAAGGTGATATACAGGAGTGAGCACAATTGAGACATGAAGATCCCATATGGAATCGAAATGTTATCTTTATGTCTCAGTAAAGCACAGTGTGAGAGCATGATATAGTTTGTGGGCTTATTCATTTATTTGTGCTGTCGTGTCTTAGCCATAGGCCTACTCTGGTAGCTGTGCACACAACTATCATATTTTTCTTTAGTTTTAGCTGTAATGAATTCAAGTGCAAAAGGAAATGTCTCTTTTCTCCAACAAGGATTCAAATGAAGTCATAACTATTCCTGATGTAAAGGTATTGAAAGCTCATGCTAGTATTCCTCAGCCTTTAAATGCTCATTAAGCCTTACCCATTTGTCCAGTTTAATAAGCTCTTAACAGCATTCCTTGGACCAATACAGAGATGAGTCACACACAAATCAAGTTATCGTTTCACCCTAATAGGATTCATTACTGCTGAGAGAGGAGTTAAACGCTACTATTGTACAATTTTAGGAAGAACTCACAGATGTCAAACATACCATTTAGGAACACAATACATTTTATTTTGCTATATGAGGTCATGTGACCTGCTGGAGCACGAACGTGTGTAAAATATGCTCAAACAACTTACCGCTCCATGTGTAGATCTTTTTTATTTCCCACCAACATTATGGGTACTCTGCACAAAGACAGAAGAGACATCTCACAACATGACTCAATATATAATCATTATACCGGTGTTCATATTTTGAATGTTGCATCCTACATGCAAACATGCTACATGGGAGTTCAAACTCTTTTTTCTCTCATGGAAAAGTGGAACAACAATTGCCAGCTGCCACAGTAATATTTACACATGTTAAGTAAAACTGATAGTAAACAGATTGTAACCAGTCAGATATTGCACAAAAAGTGAAACTTACTGTACTTTACCCACCATATCCAACAATTTTTCATGAATAACTTTTACTACTTCAAAACTGTAATGGAGAGACAGAGAAAAAAAAAAATAGTGAGAGCCACCAGGCAGATCTTAACTCCAGTCATGATTATAAGGTCATCAATTGCAGGTTGCATAGAAAAACCCCTTTAAGTTCAAACCTTTTGTCCATTTATGACAACAAACAAACAAACAGACAGTAGCTAGCAAACTAGATACTTGGTGCAATACCCGCTACCTCAGTATCTCAAGAGCATATAATTCCCTTCCTGCACATATACCTGAAGACAGACACACACACAGACACACAGACACACAGACACACACACACACACAGACACACACACACACACACACACACACACACACACTTTCATGAGGGTTACTGCAATAATGTAAGCTATAGCCTTGTGGGGGGCAGCTGGAAGTCTCTAATGTACAGCATATGTATGATACTCAAACTGCTAGCACGAGCAAGAGTTTTTCTAGTTCCACATACTGCAAAGCCAAATCTTCAAGTGTACATGAAATACTGGTACTACGCACAGATATACAAAACAACTGGTTAACCTTAACAGACAGAATTCATGAAAGGCTAATTAAAAGAAATTCATCAACATGACATTCTTGAGCCGTTGTCACCTTGGTACTAAAGATAGCCTACATTAATAATAAACTGTGAAAGTGGCTCAGAATGTTAAAAGAAAAAAAAAAATCTAACAGTTGGGGTAATCTAGCCATTTTTAGGGATTCTGGCCTGTTTATTTGTCCTTTACCTGAATCATCCTCATAGCCACAACTGCCAACTTGTTGTATGAACAATCACTGACTAGGAACAATTCAGCTGGAATCTTTAATTCAGCTGCAGTTCAGGTTAAATGATGGGTTAGCCTCTGATGGGTTATTTTCCATAAGAATTTTCTCTTGGGAAAATTATGACTTTCCCAGAAAGCCCAGTGGACCAGTTCAGGACGTGACAGTTCAGTTCGGAAAGTAGCAATGGCGGGGGTTCAGATCTACCACTGACCAAGTCCAGCAGGAGGAGTATTAACCCCAAGCCTGCTTCAGAGCCCAAAGGAGCATGTCTCAGGAACCTGGGTCCATGCAGTCACTAGGGCTTCACTAAATGAGCTCATGAAATCAGTCTTGAAAGGGTTTGATTCTCCAATTTGTGGTGATCATGGAGGCCACTTAAAAAAGAAAATGAATGAAATGAGCCGAAGGAGAAGAGAGAGTAGCCTTCAACTAAAGCAATATCTTACTGCAGTTGCACAATAGGATAATGCTGAATTACACAAGACAATGGAGGTAGGAAAACATTAGGCCATTTACTGACAGAAGCATCCAAGCAAGACTTGATTTCTCCTCAGCAGAATGACCTTGGCATTAAGCAACTCTTCCAGACAGGAAAGGGGATTATCACGAGCTGAACACTACCATGTGGAGATTTTATGAATTTGATATTCATTTTGGACTGATGAAAACCACAGAATGTTTTATGTATAAATATACCAAAATTCATTTCAGTGACTATCCCAAAAAAGTCCTCATTAAATAGCCTTCATAACAGATGAATATGGTTTCCTCTGAGTATACCACCAAGGTTGAAAATCTCACAACTGAAGGCAGAAAAGAATAATTTGTCAACCTACCTTTTATTTGACGTAACTGAATACACCAAAATGTAACCATTGATGTCTATGGAATAGGTCTGAGGGAAAATGGAGTATTCATCCTGAGGGGCATAAAAATATTGAGTGGATCACAGTCACACTAAAAGCAAAATGACAAATCACAAGACAAAGGATTCACCTTTAACATAACGGGTGCAGTTGTTATGATTATTCAAAGCCAAGCTACCCAATGTTGGATAGCTGTTTTTGATTCAGAATTTATGTAGCAATTACTTATATTAAATAATATACTAATTAAAATGAGATACATTTGCAAACAATTACTATATAAACATTTACTAAAAACACCTGTTGACTACTGTTAAGAAAAAACTGGGGCTAGGAGGTGCCTACGTAAAAGTGCCATTTGGAACATATGATAGTCTAGAGATGTAGCTGCATAACCTCCACTTGAAGCCTCTGGAAACCCACTTTAGGAACTGTTTTTTTTTTTTTTACTGTTTTTTTCTAGTGATAGATAAACATTCTGAAATTAAGTGCATCTACGCTAACCGGGGTGGGTGGACAATCACCAGGGCTGAATGACAGTGATTGGCATTCCTGTAAAACAAGAATGGTCACATCAGGAACACCCTGCCTGTCCCCCACTGGCTGGTATGACTCCAATCAGGAACGCTCCGTCTCCTTTTACACTGCCACACTGACTACGCATTCTGACATTTTAAAAACAAAAGACACACAAATGTGTTAATGCTTCTGATGCTTGTCTATTCGTACAGGCTACAGTAACTGGATATTGTAATCTTTGACAATTATTTCACCCCCCCATCCCCATATATCTAGCTGGCAAAGTAAACTGCACAAACTGGAATAATGAGATTTAGAAAACGAAAAAAGTTATACATGTATTATAAATATAGATACATGCATTATACATTTATTATAAATACAGATATGACTACACTTCTGATCACAAGAAAGCCATCAGAAGAGACTGCACTTGGCCCCTCTTGCTTGGGTTAGGTCAGTTAAGACGGTTAAATATGTAGGTTTAATGAATGAAAGTTGACAGCTAAGTGTCAGGGTTGATCAACTCTATTATGCTCATGGGAAGTAGCCAATGCACTGCTGTCACTGCAACAGGCTGGCTTTGATCACTCAGCCATGGGACTTCTACTTCCAGCTAAACCGCCCCTGATTTGAATGAATTTGAACCCATGTCAATTGGTGGGCAACAGAACATTAATGGAGTGTCTAGGACACAATGTACAGCAGTTACTCTGTGTGTGTGTGTGCGTTTGTTTTGAGTACAATTCTGGGTCAGTGCACTCTCACCTGCCCTGCTGTGTCGACCAGCTGCAGATGGTACTCTTGGCCATTGACTGTGATCATTTTAGTAAATGCTGCAGAGAGAAAGGGACATGAGGGGCGAAAAAGAGGGAGGGGGAAGAGAGAGAGAAAAAAAAGCATGTCAGTGAAAGGGGTGGATAGTGCTATCTCCAAAGCTCAGCTTGTGAGAAACAAGATGAGTACAAATAGAGAATAAAACAGAATAGCAGCAAACAGCATCAGTACACTGGCATGTTGAACATGTGCCTGTTTTAAGCTCCCAGAAACTGAACTGAACTACCCACTTACACGTCATCACTGTGGATGTCACAGTAACCTAGAACTGGAGGCAGGGACTGACAAAGCAATGGTTAATTTTAAAATTGAAGGTTTAAACCTGAGAAGTCATTTTGCAATCAATTTAGACTAAACAGCGAGTGTGTGAACTAAACACAAGATGGACCCCAAAAGAGACTGGCACTTGAAGGCAGTTTTAAGCAGTTCTTTGGAGCAGGAGTCTGGTGTGGAGGATGCAGCAGCTCTCTGCAGCCTGAAGCAGTGAGACTGATCTCTCTGAGGGCGGAGAAATCTAAGGCACAGGCGCACGCAAGATTTTGAGGACATGGCAGATCCCCGAGGAGAGGAGCAGCCGCCAGCAGCAGCCTGGCCCGCACAACACAGGAGAAAATAGCTCAGCATGCAGCCAGCACACTTAATACCATTACTCAAACCTCCAGACTCATTGAGAGCATATCCCCCAACCCCACCCCCACCCCCACCCTGTTATCCTCCTTCTCCTTCTCCCCCTGCTCAGCTCCTCCAAAGTCAAATTAGCAAGTGAATTACAAAGAAACAGGAAGTCATTCATCAACGCTGATGGAGTCACTCTGCCTGCCGCTCCCAGGCCGGGCCTGGCATCGCACCTAACAACAGCATGGTGAAGGGACATGCCTTCCTGCTTCAGAGGGGCATGGACAAAGGCCAGCATGTTGAGCTATGTTACAGGGGAACAGAGTCTGCTTTGAGCCGTTTTAACATGGGGTGTCCTGGCTGCTGTGCCACACAGCTGGCTCTTTGGTCTGGTGGTCAGAACAAACGCTGGCCACCTGGAGGCCTGGGTTCAGGGAGACATAAGCAGTGGCATGGAGACAGGACTCCGTGCAGGGATCTGACTGAGTAAGGGCAGTGTTTCTGCTCCATGAAGATCGGGATGCATCAAGTGTTGGGCACACACTGGACATCAACTCAGTCCTTAAATATCCATGCACGCACTCACACTAAATATCTCCATAACAAACTCTAGTGTCTCCTGGAGGCATTTTAAGGACATGTGCCACATAAAACCAATACAAAAAAAAAAAAAAAAAAAATCACACAATGGTGCACTTAAATGTCTTATGAAACAGCATGGACAATAAGTCAATTTACATTCATACTTATGTCACCTTGTCATATTGACAGTTGTCAAAGAATAAAGGTAATAAAGGTTAACGCTTAGATGCCATTTGTTTCCGCAAGTTGGGTTACTGTAGATTGGACTGTTCATCTTTCAGCTGGCAGATGCTGACCAAATAAGTAGCCCTGACTAAAGGTACAACAGTTGCTTTGCTCCCATTAAATTTCCTGCTGCTCCTTACTGTCTGAATAACACTCAGGTACTACCACTGTGGCTCTCAATTCCAGTGCAATGGGACGCCGGCACTGCCGCATCACACCTGCTACATCTAATCAAGGGCCTGATCACTTGTTAAGCAACATATACAGCTTTGTTAGAGCATGGAAAACACCAAGCTGGGGACAACCAATACTCTACTGGGCCGCTGTAGTCTGACCTAGTTGAATATCCTCTAGTTGAACAGCCTCTACAGTTGAGTGACCCAGCACTGGACTGCAGTGCTGGTTTCCCCTGGGGATAGATAACAACAAGCTTAGCATCCCAAACCACCAGGAGCCCTTAGTGGAAACCTTAGTTTATCCTGCACATTAGAACAAGGACCTTCAGGTGTCCCGAGGCAACTTCAGGAGAGTAGCAGGTTCCTTAGAGAGTCTGGCAAACCTGACCGAGTGCGTGGCACATGCCTGTAAGGCAGTGGTAGTTCGCTGTGCAGGACTGGGTCACCGTGCTGATGTCACTGGGTGGCCATGCTTCACGCAGGCTCCCAACATCAGCCTGTGCACTTCGCATAGCACACACTGCTATATCAAATTACATTGAGGCAGGAGTTCAGCCACAGTGCTGTCGTCTAAAATGGCTAATGATGCTTCTAAAATTTCAGCAATATAATTGCATACTGAAATACGTATAGCATGCATAGAAAAACTAATCTGTGTAAAAGGATATTTAAGATTTATTGATTGCCTGTTTTATAGATTGTATGGACTATACGATACAATGCCATGGCAAAGACAAAGACAACTGACTGAACATGAGGCTCAGTTACTAAAAAATAAATAAATAAATACAATTTGTAGTAATTATTAATACTGTTATATTGCTCAACCTAACCTAGCAATTCATCTTTTCCTCAACATATATTCACGAATGGCAATGAATTTGTGTGCATATGTACACACATGCACAAGACTTCCCAACCCACACAAAAAGGAACCTGGACACTTGGGAATGATGGATTCCTGTTCCCCTGCTCAGAGTTTGGTGGCCTGCACTAAAGCCTGAGGAGAAGCTGAGGCTGGAGCACAGGTGTGCATCACATCTGCGAAGCCGCACCAATCCTGTGTTTACAGGGGCAGGAGAACCTCAGCGGCATATTTACAGGGGCAAGAGAACCTCAGCAGTGGGCTGCTTTTTATTTTTACCCGCGCCTCACTAATCCATCTGAATCACAGCGACACAAAGCCACACATACAACTTACTCTGAACAAGAGTGTGAAATACCAGTAAACCAAGTCGCTATTGCAGGCTTAAAGCCCATACCAGGAGTCTATGAAGGATTTCATTGAGGGAATTAAATAAATAAATAAAATAGCTGGGACTATAAATAGCCAGGCAAACCCACTCACTCCTAGCTGGGGGTATGTTTATGGAAGTGGAGGCACTTCTATCTGCATAGTCTCAATGCATAGCACCTATCATCACTTTAATGTGCAGCTTGGGCTCATGACTTCACTCTCTGTTGTGTGGGAGTCAGTCTGGGGTGACAGAAAACATGAAGTGTGAAAGACAATGGATAGAGCTCCTTAAATTCAAGGTGACGCTGCATTAGAGAGTAGCAGCAGACGGTGCTCGCGAACCTTCCAGACAGCAGCTCGTGTCTCTCTCTCCTCCCTGCTCTCAAGGACGAGTGTGCCGACTGTGGCTGAGCAGAGCAAGGCCACTGAGTGTCATCATCAAATTCACACCTCTTCCACCATAGGAACGTGTGGCAGAACACCTCAGGCCCATCTGGGACCTGAGTACAGTCTCACCATAGTCAACATTTCAAGTAGGACATAAATATATGTGAGACAGTCCTCATGACAGCCAGGGTTCTATCTCCTTCCTCCCATTTAGTCTCTGTCAGATGAATTCAGATGCACTTACTGTTTTCTATGGTTGGGTCATATGAGTCCACAAACTGGCCTTCCACAAACTGTATTGTCAAAGAAGACTTTCCTGTGAAGAAAAAAAAAAAAAAAAAAGAGAAAATGTGAAAATCATTCATGAGCAAAGCTCAGAATAAAACAGCCCATTCACGAGTTACAGCATGCTACATTCACACACAGACTAAAGGAAATCTACTGCCATCTGAAGGGTAGCATGTAGACTCTAGTAAATGTCAGGCATTGCCCAGAGACCATATTGTGATGTAACTAACACATTTCTTACATCCCCCAATAATTTCACATACAGGCCAGGCATAGTGTTAACAGCATGCAAACTGCACTGAAGATGCAACGTTTACACTTTTCCATTATTAGATGAGGGTCAAATAAAGTGGCAGTGGCTATTTGGTATGTGCATACAGGAGCAGAGCAGGGTAGTGTTCATGCCTCCCTTTGTCTGAGAGCTGTCTTGTGCAGAAGAGAGCATAGAGCTGTAGTGGCAGCAGCACGAGATGCTGCACACTGATTTCAGCTGCCCGAGTGTGTGGGCAGATATGTCCTGCAGCCTGTTGCTATAACAACCGTTCGCTCATATCGGCATTTGTAAAATGTGAGGCCTCATTCAGAAGGAAAAGCCCATAGGAACGTGGGGTGCTCACAGAAGACGACACAGCTCACAGAGAACTGAGGCTAATTTCTGCACAGTATGGAAACAGATGATACTGGAATCTATTAGCAGGTTAGACAGCCACAATAAGCAGCCAGAGACTGCGGTTCTTAAAGTCATAGTGCACTGCAGACCTCAAAATGAGAATGGATGAAGGTGTCCAGTGTAATTTGAGGTCTAGGAATTAGGAATACACCATTAGGATACGAGTCACAGCAGTATGGATGTACAAATTTATTCAAATTATACAGCATGCTTCATTGTATGGTAGTGATTGATATTTTAGCCATATATAGAACAGAGGCATTGATGTTCAAATTAAATTCACTTTGTTCCTTAATCTGACTTATTCTGAGTATTAACACAAGCGAAGGCTCTCAGCACACTCATTCGGTGAGATGAGAGTCTCCACATTGAGTCAAATATGGATAAAATCAGAATGAAAGAATAATACTTATGGAAAAAATCTTTAATCAAATTTTAAGAAAAATAAAAGGTGATGTCAAATCTGAGTTTAGCAACTCATTTGAAACCATACGATAGAGATCTGGGAACCCTATGGAACGCTTTTGACTTTAATGAAGACGCATGGAAATTCAAGCATCCTTCCTGAGCTCAACTATAAATAGGCACTGCGACAGAGTTGGTAGGAAGAGGGAGAGGAGCACAGTTCAGTCTGCTGCGCACATGGCCTCAAACCCAAGCAAAAAGGCCCTGGGTGGGAGGGAGATTACACAAGGAAGTACACAATGATGCAGCACCATCTCGCCACCAAACTGAAGCAGCTCAGTAGAACGCCTGATCTGATTCACAGCAGCCCAAGTAATGCAATACAATGCCAAAAGGGGATACGCTTACAAATAAGCAATACATTTAATTCTTCTCCACCAAAGACAAATTGATCTGATCTTTTTAAAGTTACCTTTAAAAAAGATTAAAGATTAAAACATTCGGGCTTGTTCCAGCCTCTTTCTGTAGCCTTTCCTATGCACACTGGATAAAGGAAAGGTCTGCCTAAAAAAAAAAAAAAAAATTTCAAATACGCCATGCATTCTGCAATCAAAATCCATCTAGGCCTCATTCCTATGCTACAAAAACAATGGACAATCTAATAACACAAGACTGCCTTGCTGATGCAGAGGAAAAATTCACATGTATTCAGCAAACATTCCTACTGTAGGACAGACAGTGAAATGATGTTTAAAGCCTTGTCCAGTGAAAGCACTGCACATGCCTGGTTAAATGTGTTCAGTGTAAAATATAGAAGAGAATAATTCAGGCCTACACTGGCTGACACTCAAGTGAGCAACTGACTTGGTGCTACTGCTGCAAATTCACAAGACCAATGGCTTTGTGTTGCAAAGATCCATCTACCTGATGGCTTTGCTCAACTCATGTGTCCTAATGCAATGTCTTACCAGCAATCTGTGCATTCATGTTGTCCTTCTGTGTGTGCTTGCATGTAATGTATAACGTAAAGAGCTTCATCTACATCAAAACCGCTGTTGCACTGTGACTTACAAAAGCATCAGGACCCCAATGGATTGGCTTGTTGGTTGTAGGACTTTCTGTAGGCTAATTAAGTATTTCTAGACAACCACATAGCTATATTAATTTAAATCAGACACTTACTACATAGCTTTGATAAGCTAAGAATTCCCTCAGCGAAAATGTAGGTGTTATTATGCGAGGTAGCTGGAGAGACTATGATCCGGTCTCTTGTGACTAACGTCACCTGCAGCGATGTCTTCTTTAACGTTGGCTAGCAAAATTACCCATCCTGTAGCACACTTTTCTAGGGCTCAGGCAAACAACACGCAGCAAATCTTGTTTCACCGAATTAGATATATGGTGCCACGTTGCAAGACCCAAGGAAGAAATCTTTATGTTAGATATGAACTTATTTTACCAGGTGATGCGGAAGGTAACGTTAACCTAGTTCCCTAGTGTTACGGCACATGTGCGGTATTTTAAGGATTGGGAATTAGCAATAGATGCTGGCGTGTACCCAAGTCACTATTACCCTACATACAGGCATGGCCAAGACACAAAAATGAGAAACAGGCTAATGTTATTTCGTGCAAGGTCATGGAATCGTCGCATCACACGAAAGCTAAAGTTGTTTCAGTTGAGGCCCTCTCATCTATACTAGCCTTTTTTTAAAAAAACAACAACCCATTTTGTTGCGAGTAGATACATCTACCGAGAAAAGTAGCCAGCTTGAACATTTAGCTAGCTAACCACCTAATTACGTTAGTACAAGTTATAATCAGTGTAACTGTGGCTACTAATTTACAGCGGTAGCATACAGCTCAGCAAGCTAGCATGTTAGCTGACTGGCTAGGTAACCTAGGTTACACTCGGTCATCTGCGGAGACGAAGTGCGTTACATGTCTTACACACCATTACACGCTTCGACCACACCACGAGTGACGTTCAGCTGATTCTTTCACAACCGAATCGACGAGCATTACAGAAGACATGATTAGGCTTTGCACATAAGCCGACGTTATCGTAACACACATACTGACAATTAGCCAGATTAGCGAGCAAGCTACTCTGAGTGAAGCCATTATCTGGCGAAACAAAACGATGCAACGTTAAGCGCCATCGGCCAGGACGACGTTACTACTGGCGCCACTCACCTACGGATCTGTATCCCAGGACAGCAATTTTTCGAGATTTCGGCTGCGGCATCTTTTTCCTAGCAGCGGTACCACACCAATATCGACATAAAGAGGCTTTTTGGAGACGCCGCTTTTACATTTATTTATTATTATATGTCTATTTGAAATCGTAAAAATATAACAATAAAGAAATACGACGGTTCTTCCAAATTGTATGAAATCCTGACAATTTAACGGAAAAGTAGACGGGCATCTGTATCCTCTCTGCGTCACTCGCCAAAGCAATCCCAGTGTGAATGATTCAGGACTGTCCGTACTGGGTTGGTTGCATACACACTGAAAGGAGGGACTTTCTTCTCCTCTTGCATCACTGTTTGGATGACGGATTCTCTTCGTTTTTATTAACGGAAATTCATTGGATATTTTGAGTTGTCATTGACGGCAGCAGTAGACTGCAAATCTAACCTACGGTGTACACACAGCGAGTAACTTTACTCTGTTTTGTTATAGACATCAGATAGGATATAACTTACGTTAATATGTAACGTAAAACATTACACATAGAACATTAAAGTATCCAAACCACAGCATGTATTCTAAAATTAATAGAGAATCCCGTACTATATAAAGGAGTCATTGAGTTCATCCGTTTTAACCCTTACTTACCATGCAACTGAAGGTTAGCCAGGTAGCAAAAAATAGAATATCAGGATATTGAAGAAGAAAGCTAGATGAACTTCTCTTACAGTTTGTTTGTGTCATTTTTCGTAAAACTGTCATTGTCTGGATATTTTAAACACACCCAAATGTCGAGGAATACAGCCAAATCTATTATTAGAAATAGTTCGTAAATAAAGGAGTAGTCTTTGCTGCCATCTACCGCACATTTGCCACAACAACAACGATAATAAACGTTTAGTGTAGCATATTCTTAAACAATTTAGAAGTGTTTTACAGAAAATAGAGAATACATAGGATAATAAAACTTATTCTATTCTGAGATAACCACCTTAGATAGGTATTTGCAAAAAAAAAAAATCTAATGAATTATGATTGATTTAGGTCTAATGTTAATAAAAAAATATAATTAAATAAAAAGCTATATTAAAAGAACAAATAGTTTCAAGACAACTTGCATATTTAAAAGTGATAACTATATTTTAAAAATGGTCAAGGTGAAAGTACAGTCAAGGCAGATGAGTTCAATAAAGGCCTTAAAAAATAGGAAGGTCTTAACTTTTTTTCTTGAAAGTATTTAAATCTTCAAGGGCCCTCAGACCACCAGCATGTTTTACCATCTGATCACAGGGCCCTTGAGGGTCCATGTCTCATGACTTGCATCTCTTGCATCACTGCTTGGATGAGGGATTCTTGTTCTGCTTTTTGGATTCTTCTTAATTGGCTTCTTCTTTAGTGTACAAAAGGGGAAAATGCACATCTTCTTCATTTCAAACTTCTGAATCATTTGGATTTTTGGCTTTACTGTGCTTAGTGGTTTACGTGTTTTTATATGTTACCTTATTGACTTTATTTATATTTTTATATGTTACCTTATTTGTGAAGGTCACTTGACTCATAAGCTGTGTGTCTCTTGCAGTGATTATAGCTGTTCTTTTGCTGTGCATATGATCCAGCAGTATTATCTGCCAGAGACTGGAGAGCTAGCATAGCACTGATCTGCTCACCAGGAATATAATTTGGCATTAGACTGGAGGATCCCAAAGAAGAAGGCCTAACCATGCAATACAGGACAGAGTCAGTAAAGGTAGGGTTGGGAAATTCAAGACACAATGCAAAACAATGTGGGTTAATTTTCCACTTCGTAAATAGGAAACTAGTATCAGCTAATACCCACTCTATAACCCTTCTCCATGCAGGATAATTTCTTTGAGCTTGAACAATAATGAACAATGACAAATAAATGTAGTTATTTGTCATAATTAATCTGAGACTTAAAAACATTTTCTGTAGCTGTTAAGAGGAGAAAATCCTTACCAAAATCCAGGTAGGCAAGAATTGTGTATTGGTGAGCATGTAGCAAAGAGAAAGAAACACATTTTGTTCAGTGTGTATTAATTAATACAAATAAAATAAATAATTTAAAAAAGTAATACTTATTTTTCAAAATAATTTAGAAGAAAAAATTCAGGCTTTTGGTCATTCAGGCTTTTAACTTTTTAACACCCGCTTTTATTTTGCATAACTGAATCTGATCAAAAATGTTGCTGAAACTGGCTGAACTGATACATAGTATAACTGTGCATCATCAGCAAAAAATAAGTTTTTGAACTGTGTGGGCAAGGGGTTGTTATAAAATGATAACAAAAAAGGACCTAGAACAAAATATTGTGATTATATCTTCACTTAGTAACACAATGCTGTGCTGCTTTAGAGTTAGTTTTTGAGTCACTTTTTGAGAGACAGTACTGGCCCAAACATTTGTTTTAATATCAGTGCCAAAGTCATAAATATATAGAACATTTGATTAATCAGGAGCAGTTTTATTAAAACTGTGAGTTCTAAGTATAGCCTGTTTGTAAGTTTCTAACACTATTTTAACTGGTTGAGCAAATAAAATTCTAGGGACTCATAGTGGCTGTACTGAGCATAACAGAGCAATGAGTTCAATTTCTTTCTCACCTTACTTAATACCTCAGCCCGAGTTCTGCAGTGTTTATTCTGCTCCTTATTGTCTATATTGTTACTATTGTGGTGACTGTTGTCAGCCAGAGGAGGATGGGCCCCCCCTTTGAGTCTTGGTTCCTCTCAAGATTTCTTCCTCATGCTCTAGGGAGTTTTTCCCTTGCCACTGTCGCCCTTGGCTTGCTCACTGGGGGCTTGAACTTAGACATTTGTAAAGCTGTTTTGTGACAACATCTGTTGTAAAATGCACTATATAAATTTGACTTGACTTGTAATGCAACCTCATTAAAGTTATGAGTACCTGTATTACCATTTTGTTTGATGTGTGGTCTGTGAAACCTTTGATACCTCTGCAGGCAGTACTTCCATTTTATCTGTGGAAAGAAAAAATGACTTTGCATCTTGCTACCCCCCCCAACAAATTTAGTTGTGATAACATATACATAAGCTTACTGAAGATATCTATATTAAGAACTGGCCAATTTACACCAGTAGTTTTTATAAAGACAATTTAAAAAACTGGCTTTATTTACATCAGAATGTCAGTTCATACCCTGTGTGCCATTTACATCCGAATGTCAGTTCATACCCTGTGTGCCATTTACATCCGAATGTCAGTTCTGTAACTACCCTGTAAGCTCCAAGAGTATGTGTCAATGTACAGGCTTACCTGTAAAAGGATACAATTAAGCAGTAACTACACTCTTGGCATTGTATATTTCTGTTGTCTGAAAGAGAATGCAGAGAAACTTTAAAAACCTTCAGAATAGAGGAGGCTGGTATTTCAGTTTTTCTTAAACTTCTGAACAAAATAATAACACTGCATTCGTGATGGATTCTGAATTGCCTTTGTGTTGTCTGTATTGTCCTTGAAATAAAGAGGTAATATAAAAAATGCATTCCGCAATGTTCCTATTGAACTAATAGCAGGTACGTATACAGTGACTATACTTAATAAAAGCACTTTGTAGGTCAGGTATTTCTGCTTGATACTAGTGCAGTAAAGGTTCTCAGACTCAGAGTTTATAAGGTTACTCAGCAAAAAGTAAACATTTATTACTTGTGTAAACCAACAGGAATAAAACAAATTCCAACATTTACACGAGACCTTAAATCTTCCTTAATTCTTTCACTCAAAAAATACATGAACTATGTTTCAACAGGATCAGGATGGGCTGGTTTCAGCTCCAGGGATGCTTTAGTAGTGTGCTGTAGGTCACCGTTCATTTGCAGAGTAAAAGCACTGCCCTCTGATCTGTCTGTGGGACAGTGGGTGGGAGCTGGTGAGATGCTTCTGTATTCTTTATAATTCATCCTGCAGCTGTTGTCCAGACACCTCAACAATAAAAAAACAGGTAAGCAGGATCCCCTGGTCACCATACACACCCTTGCTACAGTGTTTCACACTGAAGTTGTACACGTTATATCATAAGCAGTTCCTTTATCCCCCACTTTCACCATTCCATCTCCGAGTAGTCTTTGACGCATCTGTCCATAACATCGTGTCCCATAACTTCATGGATTTTTATGTAATTTTTACCAGTGGTTTGTATCTTCGGGTAAATTCCCTAGTATTCTAAGGCTGTTCAACAGGTTTCCTTGTTGCAGAAAGTTACTATTGTGGCATTTTGTGATCTGCCAAATTACTTGCTTATTGCAAAGTTTACCAATACATGCTTGCTTCTTAATTTATCAATTTATCAAGCAGGTGATTTTTGACGCACCTAAGGTTGTGACTATGTATCTGACTGATTTAAACTTCAGACTCTTCTTTGATTCTTATATGAAGAGATGACAGCTCGAGTTGCAAAATCAACTCTAGACTTTATTTGCTGTCATGGCCTGACCTCACTGTGCAGTGACCCACAGTTTGCCAAGACTTAACTAAATAGCCATGTGTCCAAAAATAGTCTCCTGAAATAAAAAGTAATGTATTTTTACATGGCTTTACCAGAATCAAGTTTGCAGTTTGAACTTTAAGTTTGTAGTCACAGATTTATTTCATATCTCCCATGATTCCTAGTAGCCACCTCTAGTAGCATATGGACTGTGCTCCATCTGTATCCAAACTCTAGTGAAAGGAT
The DNA here is from genome assembly GCF_041902795.1 of Electrophorus electricus. Lineage (NCBI taxonomy): Eukaryota > Metazoa > Chordata > Actinopteri > Gymnotiformes > Gymnotidae > Electrophorus > Electrophorus electricus. The sequence goes on from NC_137510.1 coordinate 12,608,684, forward strand.
AGGAACAGGCAGTAGCTCACTATAGATATGTATGTATTTGTAAGTTGTATTTTTCCATACAAGATAAATAAAAAGCTAACATTACATCCTGGTCACCATTATTATGCCAAGCCTGACAAAAGGTAAAAATAAAATCATGATTGTCACTCAATGTGCTTCACAAAAAACTTTCAATGAATAAATAATCTGCCAACCTTCAAGTATTTACAGTATTAACAAATGATCACGGATATAAGCTTTGGATTTTTTGACATGACGTTAAACTTGCTTGTGGATAGCTTCAGCAGTGTTCCATTTTTAACACAACATTTTGCAAGCAATCACAATTATGGCAACATAACATTTAGGATCCGTGTTCTTAATGCCAGTTTAAGTTTAGCTACACGTCATCCCGCCTCCTATAAACTATGAAACTGAAGTAGAAAATCAAATAAAAATCAGTGATAAAAAAAAAAAAAGAAACACGTCCACATTAGTCTACATCGCATTCTCCACAAAAATGGAAATGACAGTTATCATCCAACAAGGACCACCAGGCAAGACACAGGAGTCACAGGGAGAGCCGCAAGCTTAGGGAGACGCGACGACATAAAGGAATGAAGCAGACGTAGACGAGCGGAAAGTGTGGCGCTGGCAGAAGAACGGTCGTGGCATGTGAGCGTGGGCGCACATGACCTGGCTAACACACACCGCAATGTACATACAGAGAGAGGAAGGAACAAGAGAGGGACTAAGGTTACAGGTCAAAGATCAAACTGTGGACAATTCAGTTGGGCAGTGCAAGCGTTCGGTCCTCTGTTTCTCCAGAGAGGACCATAGAACGACCACAATCAGTCAACATCATGGCCATGGAGGTCCAAGCAGTGTGCCTCTTCACATCTCAAGTCCACCCCTTTAACATTCATGCGTGGTATAGTCTCTATCCAAGGAAAGAAAGGGCCATGGGATAGATGGGACGGGGACAGGGGAGTGTCTCAGGGCACCTTAGCCAGAACTCAGGTACTCCAGTGCCACTTCATAACAGAATTTATACTGATCCTGCAAGAAAGAGCAATGATACACATTTCAATTCTGGTATATGATAGTCAGAGACAGAGTTATAAAAACACACAAACCGAAGGAACAAACATGCTGTTAAGATGTCTCCATGTGTGTATCATTTAATGTGAGAGATAATTTAAAGATCTGTATAACTGTGGCAGCCTGTGTGCTGAGTGTTGCTGCTTACCAATAGGTCCACCATGTTGGGCTTGTTGTTCCTCAGTGTTTTCACAGCATGAAACACATCGACGGATCGCTGGTGCCGAAGCATCTCACACACTATACTGATAGCACAGAACGTCCCGCTTCGCCCACCACCGTTCCTGGAGAGTGGGAAAGAAAGATAGAGACAGAGAGAGACTCCATTTTACCATATTTACCATGAGACAGTACAGGTCACTGATTGGATACATTTGAATATTTGTTACATTTCGAATAGCATTAGGTAGGTTTTGATAACTGTGGAATGACACGATTTTTGGATGTAAGGTTTCGAGAAGCACTACTCTGACCTCCGCCATGTAGTTATTTGGTGTGGCCACTAGATGGCGCTCCACTTCCTCTGATCCCCTCTTAGTGCGCAAGGTCTCAGAGCGCTGCCTGGAGCTCCAGACATGCAATGAGCCAAACACTTCAGCAGGACTGTTTCCTATTATTTACCACAGCCCACGTCTCCATGCTTCAAAAGTTTGGGAGTTTTGCCTCTGGCTTTTCTAAAGGCATTAGTTCTCTGCTTGCATAGCCCCATCTGTCCACTAACAGCTATGAAGTGTCATGGAGTGCATTTTTAAACTGACATCATGTCAAATGAGGACAATGGTTTAAAATGTTCAGAGCAAGTGCTCTTGTTTAGCTCAAAATGATGCTAATGTTTACTTGACGTTCTGCAGATGATAAACATTGCAAGGTGGGACAGTACTAGTTTGTCATGGTAACGTCTGCTGCCTGACTGTGACAAAAAGAGAGACTGAGTGTGTGTGTGTGTGTGTGTGGGGGGGGGGGGGGGGGGGGGCTATGAGATTGAAATCAGGCCACAAATCTAACAAGAGTCATGCGGATCTTCTTGTCCTGGCGGCCAGGTAGATGGAGTGGGATTGCAGGCCTGGTCTCGGGAGCATGGGGCCAGATTAGCTCCACGGCGGCCAAGGCCGCACACCCATTCCTGGGCGTGCTGATTTCATTTCTTACTCAGCCAGGGCCTCGGGGAATCATGCTGCCCCTGTAAGCACCCATCTCTCCCCCTCCCGCCCCCAACCACAATCCCACCCGTGCTGATCCCATCGGAATGGAAGCAGAGATAAGGAGGAGGTGTGATTTCACAAAGCCCAGCCAAGGGGCAGTCTCACAGGACAGACTTGGTCTGAAATGATATTTCATTAGAATTTCTATGGTAACTCCATCATATGACCTCATTTGGCACAGATTATTCATGATAACAACAGTATGAACAAGCCCTGATATTTGGACTTGTACACTGTGGTGATGACTGGCCATAGCATGTTGCTGTAATAGTAAAGATGGTAGTTCAAAGGGTAAAGGTTGAGGGGTTTTTTGAATAATCGTATTTATTCGCAGAGAGAATTTGTGTATAAGTCAGAGAAAGAAAGAGGTGCATGGCAGGCTTTGACTCACAGGCAGTGCACCACGGTACGTCCTTCGCCTCCATCGTACTCCTCCTGCCACTTGTCCACCTGGCGGATGAGTTTGAGGAAGGAGCGCTTGGACACGGGCGTATCGCGGTACATGGGCCAGCCCAGGAACTGGAACTGCTGCACCATGCGGTAGCCATCCTGCGGCTGCGGATCAAACCCAAAATATGCATTACACACTAATGAGATACAACTCTGCCAGATCAAAAAGTGGCTCACAGCTAAATGACTTCATTCGTGAGCCGTACCAATCACAGAAAAAAAAAAAAGTTTCACAGTGAATTAAGCACTATCAAAGATCTGTAATTACCAGGCATGTAGGTGTGTGCGTGTGCTCGGGCATGTGTGTGTGTGTAGACACATACCCGTGCAGCATTGTAGATGCGGAATATCCTACTAATAATATCCTCCTCCAAATCAGCAGAAACAAACTCCACCTGGATGGGCCCATGTCTGTGGACACCGTTCTCGGGCCAATACTGTGGACACAGCTACACAGAGAGGAATAGACATACATCTCTACATTACAACGCAAGCGCATATTCATCATAGCCACACAAGACAGTTTTAATGCATGGTTATGAAAACAACTTATTTGAGAAATAAACAATATGGCAGGTTGAAGAGACCTTAGATGTAATTCCTGGACATTATAGGTTTATGGATATATTCAAGATGAACAGCATGGACTGTGACGACCTGAAGTGTTAAGGTGCTCATAACATGTTGCAGGTGTAGAATGCAGAGGGGGATATTGGTGAAGGGGTGATGGATGCTGTCCATTGTTCCATCTCCTGTCCAGGTGGAGGTGGAGAGTGGAGGTGAAGGAAGGCTAGCTCTGTCAGGCCAGCTTTTGTGCTGCTGCCTAGCTTGGGTGGAAGTCTTGGGCACTGCTCCTGACCAGCTTGGCAAGGACAAAACCAGCTCAAGCCAAAACAGGCTCACACACATGCAGACGCTTCAAATTTCCCTAGTCTACCTGGGGGTATGTGTGTTTGTGTGTGGGTGTGTGAGAGAAAGCGAATGGGGGGAAAACAGAGGGAGAAATGAAACAAAGTGCAGCAGTCCCTCTACCTGGGCTGGATCCACATCATTTAGCATGACTATAGAAGTGCAGTGGTAGTCCAGGACCAGTCTCCAGAAGTCTTTTACAGTGTTGGGCAGAGGATGCTGGGTAACAATGAAAGCAGATGGTTGCTTGTAGCTCTGTAGAGTAAGAGGGAAAAGAAGAGTGAGGGAGAATGAGAGAGGGAGAGAGGGAGAGAGTCAGCATTTTATTTTGTAAGGACTGCAGGACATATAGTAAATGAATGCCTTTAGTTGACTAATTGATGTAAGAGTTCAGATGTTTTTTGCTCGTTATGCCTGTATTCCATACTACTGCTACTGACATTTCCATTTGCTCTAATGAAAATAAATGCTGTGATACTGAGCTTTGAACACATTTTTTTCATAACAGCAATCAAACGGTGCTGTTTTAGAAGAAAAATCACAGCAAGAAAGAACAGTTATGAATTAGCTTTATCCATTTGCATGACAATTGAATGAATCAAGTCCATCTGTTTTTTAATCATTCTCAATAAGCACATAATTGTGCCTGGCATACTGAGAAAAGCAGCTCCATCTATCAAGTTGCTTCTCCCACCGTTCAGCTTTGGCTTTATGGAGAAAAACAAGTGATTATTATAGAGACGAATGTACAATTTAGTATCCCACGCAGACACACCAGTACTGCTGATCTGAGCAATCTGATATGTCCGTTGCTTGCTCTCTCTAGCTCCCTCCTTCACTCTCTTTCTAGTACTCTCTCACTCCATGTCCCTCTCCCTATCTGTATATCTTTCACTCTTTCGTTCCTTTCCTTTTGTTTCCACTCAAGTCTTTTTCTTTCGTGTTTTTCTCACCACACATCCCCCAGTCTCTCTCTCAGCATAGTAATTATGATTAATGTATTCACTGTTTGGCTGATCATTATTACAGTAAAACATGCCTTTATCTAGTAGTGAAGGTCATTATGTTCACGTTTTTCTACTGCATACTATTTATATCATAGATTTATTACAGGAAAACAAAATGTGACATGACATGAGTGTAGCACACTGTCCATGCTGTAAGGTCTCTTAATTACATTACACTGAACAAGAGAATATAATTCAATGCCTAATGGACAATTGTTTTTCTCATTATTTGCAGTGTTTAATAACCGCCAACTCCTAGCAAGTCAACTAGCCCCACATATTTATTATGTGTTGGACCAGCCAAGGTGCCCCCTGATGGAGCTAGGGTACGTACGTCCATGAGGGCAGCGTTGATATAGTTGCTGCTCTCTCCATCGATGGTGATGAGGAAGGGCAGGCAGCGGTCAGGCGGCAGCACGTCCATGCAGCGGTTCTTCTCGTGGTTGCGGGGCAACAGGGCGATACTGCAATCCTCCACACGCAGGGTGGGCGTCACCATGTTCAGAGTCTGAGCACAGCCACCATTCAAACAGTTCAAAGAGTCTGACTGGAAGTATAACATAGCTAACACATGTGTTGTCATGCTCACTTGGTAGTCCTGACAGATGAACACAAACACACACACAAAAAAAAACAAAAAAACAAAAAAACACAAAACACACTCACTCTGAACTCCTCTTTAATTTGGCTGGAGTTGGTCTGAGGATCCAGGCGGTTCATGTCGTAGTACACTGAACGCAACTGATTGGCAGGAATGGTGGTGTCCCCACACAAGCATGCCTCCAAGATGGCATCATGAATAAACACATACTGCTCCTAAAAAAAATCCATTATTGAAAAACATTTATACCAAAGTTAATAAAATAAATTAATTATTTACTTGATAAATAAATCTTAGATTACTTGCTCATCATGTCTGGTTAAACCAAGCTCATTTTCCAGCTGTTGCTATGATGACATGCATGCACCATTAGCCTATCAGTCTGGAGGCTGGAGCCCTCCTCCAACACAGACCTTCCTGCTTGACATTAATCTCTCATGAGGTGACATTTGCAAAAATGGCTTGAGATGTCAGTTTCGACATAAGTCTCCATCTCCTGGATCAGGGTAGCCTAGCATCACTGTTGACTCTACTGTCCTTGGCACTGGCTATAGGTCAAACTGCTTTGTGGGGTCATGCAGTCATACTCAGGAACACATGAGAATCCTCAGGAATATACTTCTCTTTTTACCAGGGAGGAAAACATTTCAGATTTTTGTACCCAAACACCTTGTTACTAAGTTCATAATATTTGAAAAATTACCCAAGTCAGTGCTAGTGAGCATACACTAAATGACAAGGACTTAAAACTGCATAAAACAGTTCTGTATTTGTATGTGATGCACAGTTAGTAGAGATGTTCAGAGTCAGTACAAATATTTGTGCTGAAGGGATGTTTGTGGTTGAGGGATTGAGGCTTGCTCATCTGTGTATAGAGGGATAAGAGGCTTGTTCGTTTGTGGGTGGAGGGAGAGAAGGCTTGTTCGTTTGTGAGTGGAGGGAGAGAAGGCTTGTTCGTTTGTGAGTGGAGGGAGAGAAGGCTTGTTCGTTTGTGAGTGGAGGGAGAGAAGGCTTGATTGTTTGCGGGTGGAGGGAGAGAAGGCTTGTTTGTTTGCAGGTGGACGGATAGAGGACAAGTTTATTGGAGGCCAGAATGTGAGCCTTGGTCAGTTGGGTGGAGGTCACAGGGTTGTAGTACCTCTGTCTGGACCATGTTGACTCGACGCGAGCGCAGCTCTCGCACGCAGTTGTAGATGTCCACAACACCTTCGCGTTCTGCCATGTCCAGCATGATGTCAATGACGATAAAACAGCCAGTGCGGCCGGCACCAGCACTGCTTGGGAGGGAGGGGAATGTGTGAGAATTAGGTCAGAAAACAGATTTCACAGACACACCCATCCACATGAATACAAACACACACAAAGGGCAAATGGAGGCATGACACAATGTAGGACCTTATGGAAAGTTCTGAATGAGAGCACATGTAATCAGACATTTCTGTGCTGGTACTCCTATATGACAGTGTAGGAGACTGGTTGGAAGTGCTGCATTATTCCACTGACCTGCAGTGCACCACCATGGGGCCGGCGTTGGCGGGACTCTTGGCTTTGACTCTGCGGACGAAGCCTAGCAGGCCGGTAGCGTGGTAGGGCACACCGTGGTCTGGCCAGCCGGTGAAATGGAACTGTCTGATCTCCCTGATCTCATGAGCCCCTCGCTGTAGCATAGAACAACACACACAGGGTAGAGTATAGTGAGTATACTGCAAAAGCATTCTTGTCCAAACCCCCACAACTCTTATCTGTAAACATCTGTGAGTGGGTGTATGTGTGTTGGGGTGTATGTATTTGTATGAGTTGAGTATGGAGTCCTTGTATAGCATATATACACATACACATATACAGACACAGACAGACAGACACACACACACACACACACACACACACACACACACACAATATCGACATCTTCAGGTAACCCTTAAGACTATACAGATACAAAAAAAAAAAAAAGGAAACAGGATTGACAGGCACAAACATGGAGAAAAAACATTTTCAAAACAACAGCAGAAAGAACAAGATTTTCATTACATTACAGAAAACAGACAAAATGGAAATAAAAAACCCCTTGAAATATAATGTTGTCATGTCTCCTTTATGTCCAGGCCACCACTGTGTAGCTACCTTTTCCACAGCGAAGGTTCGGATGACGTATTCTGATAGCAGCTGCGTCTCAATCAGTGTCACCTTCATGTCTCCATAGATCTCTGTGTCATCAGGCCAGTACTTACAACATTTAACCTGGAAAACACACACACACACACACACACACACACACACACACATTAGTAATTTTCCATTAACCAGATTTTTTGTGATCAATTATTTATTGAGTTAGCATATACAGAAATGTAACAACATTTTAATAAAAATAAAAATGTGGGGTGGGAGGAGGTGATAAAAGTAGCCTTTTTTCAAAAACAAAATTATTGTTGGATTAGCTCCAGAAAAATGGTAACACAGGAGAACAGAGTACTTGCATGCAATCGTTTAAAAATAACAGCATCATCTTAAACATCTGTGGGTGGTATACAAGTAGACCTGTTATGGCCTAATTATTGACAACTTTAGGAAGTGAAAACCAGTCCCACTGAAAGAGAGGGCTGGTATGACATTTGCTCCTCTGTCTGGAAGGAGATGCTCCTCCCCTCCTGCCCCAATGCCCCACATATGTGCACACCTCTGGGCCTGAACCCCCTCTGTCTAATTACCCCTGGTAGCTCTCGCTTTAGCCCTCTCATCACCTGGTCCACACTCATGGGGCCCGAGCTCACAGTAAAGCTCTGAAACTAACCAGGCCAGTCTGGTACCAAAACCCCTTTCTCAATATAAGACTAGCATTTTTTCTCTAGTAAAGACAGTAAATTGTCTGTATTTAGGCCTTTTTATTAGATCGATCAATATAATTTTGCTCTAAATACCTTCTGGAGCCTCTGAATTGATTCTTATACATCCTCTCTTTTTGATCATTTACCTTCTGTCCCTTTTTTCACCTGAGTTCTGCCACCTTCTTTTCTCTATCCCTCTGTTCCCATCTTTAGTGTTTCTGCCCTTCTATTCTATTCTCTCATTCACTATGCTTTCCTCCTTTAGGAACTTATTAAGACAGTGCTAACTGGTGGAATAATTGTGGCTTAATGGCTGTTTGGAAACTTAGTCATGCTAGCTTTGCCTGATGGGCACTACTAGACAGGCGGAGAGAGGCTGGAAAGGCGCTAGGAGCCTGAGGATATCTGCAATTCTTTAATTGTCCAAATGAGATTATCACTGTAGCATCTTCTAAATGAAAAAAGCATTAAGTGTGGAATGGTTAATACTTGGATTTTGAGTCAGAACCTAAAGTTATCCTCAACTTTCTTTCAATAAAAGAATATTCAAGAGCGGTAGAGCCACAGCAAGATTCATGTAGAAAAGAAGGTTGTAGTACAATGTCAATAAATTCATTACTGTACTGCTTAATCTAAATAAATAATGAGCCAAATAATAATACGTTCTAACAAACTCAAAATAGCCACCAAACTTCTCTGACATATCACTTTACATCATAAGTGGAACGCTTAATATGTCAGAAAATGGCTTACTTCTCATCAAAGCCTAATTTCACCATCAACATGTTGCAAAGAGGAGAATTCACTATGATTTCAGCAGGAGTATTATTGCATTCACACATTAATAACTTATTAATGAGTCAAGTGTTATTCCACCCCGATCCAGCAGAGAGCCAGTTTGTTCTTGTCAGATATTGAGATGGGGCTTTAGAAATCCCATTAGTTACAAGCCAGAGATTTCCACTGGGAGCGGAAGGGATTTGTTCTCTTCTTGCCACAAGCATCCAAAACCACTATGGTGCCACTATGCTTTAGCCTCTGCAGTAGATTTCAGATATGCCAAGGCAAAAGAATAAAAAATGGATACATAGAGTCCACTGTCCTGAAATTAAAGCATGATGTATAAAGGCTACAGAGATTCTGAGACAAACTGTCTAATCTGGGATAATCCCTTCCTAAAGGGAACTAGTTCTGATACTACAAAATCCTTTGATTTAATCTGAAACACTCAGGAACCAATTCGGTATGTACACTGATCGTTGAAGAACTCATAGGACCAGAATGGTGCAATGTCTGATGGGAAATGTAGTCTAGAGCAATGTCTGACAAGCCACACTTGATGGCAAAAATCAGCAGGCACAAGATGGGATTCAGGTAAGAATAAAGAGACAAGTTATTTGCCACTTTAACAGAAATGTTTTCCACTACAATGACTCCAGTTGGTGCAGGTCACTGCTGAGTCAGCTGTAACGTCTGCTTTAATTAGCGGGCAAAATGAGTTTTGAGCATTGTGCCGCACTCTAAGCACACAGATCCTTTCAAATGACCACTAAATCCTAATCCCCTATGTGGATCTGATAGATTAGCCATATCAACAAAAATAAGAGACCTAAACTGCCTTACACTATGGAGATCTATAAGGGTGTATGTGTGTGACGCGAGCACGCTCTTCTGGGTTGAGGGGAGCTCGCTGAACAGAGGCCGGGAGCTACCAGTGGTGCTGTTTTTCTCATCAGGTCGTATGACGCATCTGTGCTCCTAAAGGAGAAGAAAGGGGCTGGCCAGCTGAGAAGCAGCTTGGTGTGAATATGGAAGACAGAGAGGGCCGAGCCCAATTCCCAGAGTTCATCAGACTCGAATCACAGCAGATGGTGGCAATTATGAAGAGGGAGGGAACTGATTGGTTGCTGCAGAGATGGATGGCTACTCAGTGAGACCTGATGCGGAATGCAACAGTCCGCTGGGGGATTAGGCACAGTACTCAAAACAATAGAAGCAGGGGACCAGATGTGCACCCAATGAAGGTCGGCAGAAATATTTACTTTGAAATATGCTCAGCTTTGAACCCCTGCAGAATGTATGAGCATTGATGATCTTGGTCCACATACTTGATATTTTTTTTTGGCTCCTTTTCTAAAGTCGATAAATACAGAACATGGCTCCACATGATTGCCATAATGAAAAACGTGATGTGTAAAGTACATACATCCATAGTTATGAGACCGCTAAATAGACTCAAAACCATAACATTTCTAAACCATAAAGCCTTTCTGTACATATTATATTTTCTTAATTATCTATAATATTCTCAAAACTAGAACTGGTTTATACTCAATTTATAACTAGTTAAATGTGGCCCTGTAGAGATGACCTGCCAGCTGAACCAAACTGTACCACTATATGAGAGCCTTTGATGCGGGAGCCATTATATATATATTTATTTTTGCCTATGCATATTATGACCAAACATTTGAGCTGGCCATCGGAAACACCTCCACCCACTAATTCAAATGCATTAAATTACCCTTCCAACTTCCACCAGGTTAGTCACCATGACGATAGTTGCTGTGTTCTCTTGCCACACCATCCTCCAGAAGTCATAGACTGTCTCTTGCATGGGCCCTGAAAGAGATAAACAGAGAGAGAGAGAGAGAGAGAGAGAGAGAGAGAGAGAGAGAGAGAGAGAGAGAGAGGGGGAAAGAAAAAGGAGGATGCGAGAGATGGAGAAGCCGAGAGAGAGATGGATTATAGAGCTTTAAGCCAGTAATACAACACAACAAACAACTGAAAACACAACTGTGAATGAAGTCCTGCATTTTAAGTTTCTACAGGATGACTTTCAGCAAGTTCTTTGAACAGGCAGACTTTAAACTGACACTGTGTGTCAGTGTACCTACGTGCGCTCAAATGAGTGTTGACAGGCTTGTGTATTTAGAGTTGCAATAAGCTCTAATACACTTTAATAAGGCCAACACATAAACCAGCATCCAGCGGTAAGGACACAGGGCAAGGAATTAAAATCACACATTTTAATTCTAATTAGTATTGTTTTTAAATCAACAAGAAAATTCCAAAATGACTTTTGACTACCTAATTAGCTCATGCAAATCTGTGTGAGCCCTCCAATGTTGAATATATTACCTCCAATATAAAATAAATTGCATCTAACAGAAAAAAAAATGAGGAAAGGAGATTTGATATATTTATCCACACACAAAACATCACCACTGACAAACACCAAGCCAAATGCCTGAGAAGTCCTTGACAGAGACTTTGCTTTTGACTTTTGGTTTTACATTACATGCTTTTGCACAAAATGTTTTCTCCTAATTCAGCAAGCTGAAGTTCATTACACACACTCCTGTAGCAGATTTGTTCTCAAATTCACTCCCTGTTTGCAGAATATATTCATCATTGTGTACTGCTTTTCATCATTTCATATCATGAATGTTGAAACAGTAATGAAAGCATATAGTAGTCCTGTATAGTTACAGTAGTTCTGTATAAGTTTACATCACCCTTAGATTATTGGTAAATAAAGAAATCACCTCTGATGCACCAATAATCTTCAAATTAGCATACTCATTTAAAGGTATATTTCCTATGAAAACATTTTATGTTATGACCTTGCTGGAACAGCAATCTAAGTCACCATTTCTCTTTGACCATTGTCTGGCTTTAATAGCTCATCTTTAACAGTTGTCAGAGTCAAATATAAGTTCATAAAGGAGCAAAAGGTTTAATAAACAACAAACCCACCACACCTACACATCCACACCCATACACATGCCCATGCCTACACCCACACCCAAAGACAGCCACAGCCACACCCACAAGCCCCCACCACACACCCATGACCACGCCCACTCCCAAATACAAACTCAGGTGAGACTTCACAGAGCCACAGGCAAAAGGGAAGGCCTATATACACAAGTTAAGAAGGGTAAATGGGGAACAGGTGAAATCAATAAACAGAGGAATCAGATCTGATGAAGTTGACTGGTGGAGTATAGGAGCTGGAAACTATGGCTGCACTGACAGGTTTGATGGGAGGAGCAGATGTGACAATAGCAATATCAAAGGTTTGCATACCCTTTGATAATCATTCAAAAATATTCAACTTGAATATGTAAAATTAGATGTCTGAGCTTTACAAATCAAAGCCAGCATTTAATGTGTGATGAGTGGCATCAGGTGTTTTAGATTAGGCTTGTGGTATTCTCAAGCAATTTGCTGAGACATCAAAGTGTTTTGTGATATGAGTAGCAATGGATAAATGAAGACTCTACCAAGAAGTGGATGACCAAGAAAAATAACTGAAAGAATAGCCAGGAAAATGTGTAAGGGCTCTACAAGAATCCATCCAGGGGACTTAAAAAAAGGCCTTAGAGGCAAAGAGAATAAAAGTCCACATTTCCATAGTGAAGTGCATTCTACACAAGCTTGGGAGAAAAGGATGAAGAAGTCATTGTTTACTTTCAGACACAAGGCAGCACGCTAAAGAGCATGACAACAAACTGGATGAATGTTGGAACAATGTTATGTGGTGTGAGGAGAGCCAAGTTGATCTTTTTGGCCACAGGTCACACAGCCATGTGTGGTGAGCAAATGTGTCCATGAGAAGAACAGCATTCCAACAGTAACACTTGATGGAAGATCACTGAGCTTTTAGGGGCAGTCAGCATCGGGGACAGGAGCTTTGCAGAAAGTAGAAGGAAGAATGAACGTCAGCCAATATAAAGAAGATTTAGAACAAAGCCTCCTACCACCAGGCAAAAAACAGCAAGGATCCGCAGCATGCAACAAAGTCAATGGAGCCATGGCTTAAAAAGAAGGTGGAAGTGTTTTGCCATGGTCTTCCATCTCCAGACTTCTTAGAAGATCTGTGGATATACCTGATGAAAGCAGCACCAAACAGACAGCCCAGAAATGTGGTAGAACCACAGCAAATATCCCAGCAGGAATGGACTAAAATTCCATCTGTGAGGACACAAACGCTTCTCCGAGGACACCCAAAGAGGTTTTAAAGGCAAAGGGTGGATGTACAAGATATTAGATAGTACTTCATAAAAAAGAAAATGCAACCTTTTCAACTGATATCACTTTGTCAGTATCATATTCCTGTCATGTACTTTTGATGATTTAAAGGACATTTGGGGAAATCTGAAGTTTCATTAAATATCAAATCCTTAAATAACTTTTTGTCCAACTGCTTTTGTCATTTCAGAATAATGTAATGCACACTTTTGCATTCTGTGTACACACACCCACGTGTGTGTGTGTGTGTGTGTGTGTATGTGTGTGTGTATTTATACAATTGCACACATCCACAGCTTCAGATAGCCCTTAGAAATTAACAGAAGTAGGACGTAGGGATCTGTTGTAAACATGATCTGCAGGTAAATCTGCTGAAGGAAGATTCAGCATCTTTAAACCATCAGGCTTAAACAACACAGAATCATATTATGTTAGGTCAACTCTCTACTAGGGAGTGATTTACCACACCTGTATGTTTTCTCCTCTGATTTGCCTCCACAGCCCATCAGATAGAGGCACTCTCACCAGGTGAGGAGTGCCTTTCATCCTCCCACTGTGATCCTTCCAAAGAGAACCCATAGAAATGTACTCCCCTTTAGCATATAGGAATTTTACTGCATAGGACTTGTTTTGGGAAATTTCATCTCTCAGCCTGCGTCTGCACATGCAGTACATGTTCACCATTTTGGTTTGATTGGCTCAGATGATGGAGCTAAACAGAATGTGAAATTTCACATTTTTGGCTGTTGTGGCACTACTGTGGTATCATGTACTGAATACTTGGTTTCTGACACTAAACAAACTGGTACCAAAGACTGATGCCCGATACCTGATGATTCCAGCTCTAATACAGCTTGATCACCTCTGGCTGCAAAGAGAGGCTGCAAATTTTACAGTGGGATGACAAAATTGTGGAAAAATACTGGTCACAATCAACCTTCTTCAGAGTGATACTAGGACTGATAGATAGGACATACTGACAAGCTCCATATAAGCCTGGAGCAAGCCTGTCTTTGATCTCAGCAGCTTCTGAGCTTGGTATTTTTTTTTTCCTCGCCATGAAAAAGTCTTTCCTTTGAAAGTTGCCCTCTAATTGAAAACAAAGAGAAGGGAAATATGGGGGGCGGGGGGCTTAGTGGCCTTGAACAGAGCTTTGCCTGGTTCACAGCACACCTTTCAATTAGTTTTGGAATTTCCAAACAACTCTGAAACTGGTGTGAGGCTGTGAAAATCGTTAGACAATGCTTCACAATCTACAGGGTACTCTCATTACTTAGAAAATGTGTAAAACCAAAGCCGAAAATTCATAAGATGCATGCCATTCGTCTTCACCTGGAACTGCTCTGAAAATGAGTGCACACAGTGCTCCTCACCTCACCTGTCAGGGATCAGCTTGGAAGTGAGCGAGGAGGGAAGTAAAGAACAGGAGAGCGGGAGCATGAGAGGCCATTTAGACACGGAGCCCTCTCTGAGGATGGAACAGGGAATGCTCCAGTAAGCAGGTAATTATGCAACTCCCTATACCAGCTTGTGAGTCTGTTAGGGGAACTGATTGCATTCGGAGCTACAACACCAACTCCTGCACAAACCACCCAGCACATAGGATGAACCCCGCCTCCAAGAACCTCACAACAATTAACTATCAATCAGACGCTCCCTCCGGGAGGCTTCTGGGAGTGTAGGTCATGCTGCCCACCAGATTAGCTGAGCATGAGAGTGCACTAGTATGTAGCAGGCTAATCCACTTATTTATTACTTACATCCTTCAACACCAACCCCACTCCACCACCTCTACCAGCACAAAGAGTTCGAGAGGGATTGTGTTTGTGTGTGTGTGTTTATGTGTGTGTATGTGTATATTTGCATAGATATATTACAGACAAGTCTGATGTAGACACATCTAACACCATACAATGTATTTTCATACTTCAGGCATGTTTAAACATAAAAACCAAAAAGAGACAAAGGAACTTGTTTGCCTTCTTACCTTGGGTAGCTATATAGTGATTTGGTCGATGGTAGCCCTGTAATGAAAAAAAGAGAAATGTGTCAAATTAAAGTCTGGTATCAATTAGCATGTAAATATAATGTTAGGGACACATTATGAGTGAAGCAAGATATACTCTGCCCTAGATTCTCTTTCCTTGCACTGTTTATTCAAATAGAACAAGAAAATGTTTGCTCATGAAACTTTTCAATCAGAATGTGAAAACCCCAGTTTTGTTTTTTTTTTTGCATATCACTTTGTTTCCAATTATTTACACTGACATACACAGACACACCCTTACTCTCGCAATCCCTTCTGCACAACTACAGATTTTGGAATTTTATTATGGCATAGGCCCGATCTCTTTGGGATTAGGCTAATCCTCTCATTCCATTTGTCAGGTGCCTTGGGTCCCAGCCCGGGCTCAGTACGCAGAAGCAGCACATTAAGGCGCTGGGATGCCCACGCACTTGCAGCCTCCATTCTCCTGATCTCACGCGGCATTCCTATCTGCACCATATTTTAACGCAGGTCGTCTGTAATTAAGGTTCAGAGGTGGAACAAGGTCCTGACGAAGTGGTGGATATGCCCCTTCCCTCGCTCGCATCCGCTGAGCACCCAAAGTCTTTAATGACTTCTTTATCTTTGTGAGTCCCATCATAAAATGTATTTATACACAGCCTATGCTTTGGCCAAGCCGTGTAATATATGTGTAATATAAGATGTGTAATATAAGAAAGGCTACTGTTTAACAAATCACATCACATCAGTGGAGCGGACATTTTTTGCTTAAATTATTGATGAAAATTAGTTTTCTAATTAAATGAAACATTCAAAAACATGACATCAAATTTATTTTAAAAATCCTTCAACAATAAATACTTCAATAATTAAAAAACTTAAAGAACTCGGCCAACTTAAATGTCTGTCCTTCAAACCTCTTTCATTCATATTAATGAGCCCTTAAAGAACCAGATTCAAGCCCCTCCACATTGCAGGTCTGATGTTCTGTCTAATATGAGAATTTATCTGTGAATAGTCACGACTACAGTTTAACACCTACTGCTTTGATCCTGTATAAATCTACAAAACAGGAAGGTATTATTGATTTGTGCCATGGATTAAACTAAACTGTACATTGCTAAAGTGGCTGAAATGACTAAGTAAAGGTCATGTTGCACAAATAAATCAGATTAAAGAGCTGAGGTGGAGCAGACATGCATGATTCCAGCATGCTCACTTATCACTCTCTTTAATGCATGCTGTGTAATATAGGTGCCTGACTGCAAAACACGCTTCCTCTGATCGCCCTGTGAGATGCTAAACGTCTTGTCCTTATTGCAGCGTTTGCTAAGAGCCAGGAGGGTAAATCATTCAGCGAGTGAAGCGCTGGTTCCACCTGATTCAGGCTGTCTGAAGGAAAATGTTCAACCACTGTTCAACAAACATCCAGAGTGACCACAGATCACCCTGCTTGTCCAATCACACTGGATGCGAGGAGCATCCCTTAGCAACCAGGAGCACTGCAGCATGCCTCCTTTATTTCAACAGAGAATATAATGTCATTCAGAACAACTTCCTTTGAAGTGTAACCACGCTGTGCTCTTAGTGAAATTATTTTCAAACAAGGTCAAACGGTTAATAACAAGGCCAATGGATTGTGCTACTCAACGTGAGAGACCTCTGTTTATTTTGGAGAGTATATGTCACTAACATTATTATCTGTTTATGTCCAGAATGTAAAAAATAAGATGAATCTTCTATATGGAGCAAGGACCCACAAGTGCACACACACACAGGTGCACACGCACACGCATGCACACACATATACAGAACAAACAGTGATCATACACTTTGAACTTGGCTCGACTCCATACTTACATCAATATAATTTGCATTAATGTAATCTGAGCTTTGCTCCCCTTCAAGAGCCTGTAGTCGGACCCTAGAGTGGTCATCTGGGAGACAAACCGAGAGAAGGAAAGAGTGAGGAATAGCAGATAAAACAAAGCCTGAGCTCATTACTAACAATTATTAGAAAATCAGTGATATCAACTCAGGATGAAACGTTCAATACATTTTCAATAGACCTTCAAATGGAAGGTCAGTATATCTGTGTGTATGTGTTCATGAATATAGCAAAGGATACATTATATATTAAAATGATGTCAATCTGATTTTCATTATAAGAAATTGTTCTCTTAGCATATAGCTATGCAATCATTTCAGAGCTACACGGTTTACAATGGCATTCCTTCATTAGTAAATAGTAATGTTTGTCACTGAGCATTGTGAAATGAGCTTTTGCCCCTCCAGCAACTACTAATAGGACTAATTGAAACCAGTCCATGCAGAGCTGTTTTTCTTTCCTATTTCATCTCACAGTCACTAAGCTGATGTGAAGGATTTACACAGTGTAATTATAATGGCTGGGGTCCTGTGGGAGAATCCTGGCCAGGGACTCTATCATGTCTAACATGGCCTTGGGGCCCCCAGGGCCAGTGCCGGCCTCTGATTGGCTACTAGTGCATTAGCTTGGGATAGGAAGTGTTTGTAGCCATGCCGAGCTGACCGTTTCCTCTTGGGGAAACTGCTGGTAAGAAGGACGGGGGGGACAAGGGGGAAGACAGGGTGGATGGGAGGGAGTTGGATTGTCGGAGAGAGGGAGTGGACTGTTGCACCCATTGCCTTATCCTAGGCAATGTCACGGAAATTATTCCACTTTTATATGGAGGCTTATTTTCATAATTGCCATTGACATTGTGATAGCATGTGTATGCATGGGCATACACAAGTGTCAGTTTGAGTGAGGATCTCCACTTTAAGGCAACATTTTCAAAACAAGAGGGATCTAATCAAAAGTGTAATTACGCATGCAGCACTCTTGTGGCAAGAAGCCCACTGCGCGACATTTTGTCCCACACAAAAACACGTTGAGAGTGATAGAGAATTACAATGATCATCTTTACATACATGCGATAATGTTTCCATAACGGTTTTTCATCCTGTTCTCATCTTTTTTTGCAGAATCCCATGGTGCAGCCTGTCCTTCGAAGAAGCTCTGCAGAGAGGAAATGAGACAGAGACACGGAACGTTGAGGATCAACGACAGGAAGTAAAGGAAAAGGGGTCAAAGGTTATCAGTTTAAATGATGACCAAGTCTGACTTCAAACGTGAGCATTTGAGGGGAAGAGAGATAAACTAACTAGATTCACATCATTATTTGACATCAAGCCCCAGGAGCAGGAGACCCTGGAAGCGGTGTCAGAAGCAAAGGCTATTAGAGCAGCGATGCCTTCGTGTTCGCTGGTGAGTCTCCGCCGTGGAGCAAAACGACTGCACTATCTGTCTCTCTGACTCCACTAAGGGGCTTGACTGGTGGAAATGAAAGACTTTGGAAAAAAAAAAGGAAAGCTGCCAGTGATGGGATCAAAACCCAACACTTTCCCCAGAAACAGAAGCCTGTGATGAAATATTAATAGAGTGTGGGGAATCTAGCAATTCAGAGTTGCTTGGCCACACAATTAAAGCTAATTATGAAGATAAACTTCAACAGCAGCTAGAGCTTGTTTAGGGTGGGGTATGGCGTATGGCGGGTGGGGGTGGGGGTAGTGGAGAGTTCATGCTCGCAGACTTGTCTGGTCGGAGTAGCTTCTCTCTGCTGCCAGCTGCCTGCTTGCCTCAACATGAAGTGGGGTTCTGAGGTATAAATAGAGCATAATGATGCATTATTATCCACAGCCGACTGCGTGGTTCCCATACCTCACCATCCACAGACAATTGATATGATTGCTGGTGATTGCAAGCGACTACCACGCTTTCTCTTAGTGAAGCTGAGCATCCTTTGGCTCTGAATGCGATGATGACATGGCATTCGTCTGAAGAACAAAGTGCCCTGATCAGCCTCAGTGTGCTTAATGACACGGGCAGAGCGAGTGCTCCGGCTTCCTGCTGGAGCCCCCCACAGTGAGGGGCAGGAAGCGTGAGGGGCCACCTGCATGCCGGGAGCCATGCTCCATCCCTGCACGCTGCCCCAGGCACACAGCCCAAAAATCTTTTCCGCTGAATGTGATTTTGAGCATCGTCAGTGCTAGGCTTGTTTGGGGCTGACTTATGGTCAGACTCAAATAATGTGAAATGTTCACTACGAAAATCTGTTTATGGCGTTTCCACATGGTAAATAAACTAAACGAACTCCTATATATGTTTTTTTTAAGTTTCCACCTGAGGTGCATTGTCTAACAGGCTGAAGGTATGAGAATTCGCCTACACTTGGAAATGCGGGTTTCAGGAATGAGCTCTTAATATGCAAACAGATCCTTCTCTGGGTGGCCGACCTCACTTACAAGTGCACGTTATGCCTGGATTAAAAGGATGAGGCTTATCACATGACCTTTCTGCTGACCACGATCCGCCTTGTGATAGGGCGACGGCAGACACCTTCTAACTGCTGCAGCAAGGGGAGACTTTGAAGGGCAGACATATTTAATGCAGATTGCTTTTCCTTACGACGCATCCAGAATGGTGGCAGAGACATTAAAGGTGGTTTAATACATATTGACAACACCGGGAAGACTCAGCTTCTCTGGGTCTCACTGCTCTCTCTCTTTCTCTCTCACTCTTTCTCCACCCAGACTCAGTTTAGATTTTCAAAGGCGGAGCAGGGCTTGTTATTTGCTGTGGCCTCGTGTCTTTGGAGACAGCTGTCCTTTCATGTCGTCTAAGTGACAGCGAGCTGAGGCATCTTGGTGCTCGTGGACGGGGGAGGGGGTTGGGAGAGTGGTGGTTGGGGGGGGGGGGGGCTGTGGAGGGCTGAGTGATGAGCACCTTTTAGACGCTTGGCACGTTTGGCAGGCAGTAATGAGATGCGGAGTCCAACACTGGGACCACAGCAGGGGAGAATAATGAGTGTGCAGGCAAACTGGTTCAGACGCATGTCAAACGTCTGAGTGTGCTATGTCAGCCGAGAAAAAGAAACTCCCAAGATATTCATATATTCAAAACAGTTATAAGCAAATGCCTTAAAGAACATCTGCAGACTGCAGGAGTATTACAAAGCACATATTCTGTCAAACAAATACTGACATAGGCCTGGAATTTTTTTTATTTATATATATTTTTATTGCAGCGGTCGTTTATATCTCAAGCACACAAACACCATCACCCTACATATGAGTGTAAGCATTCAGCATAAATGTAAGGATAATGGGTTTAAGCATCAAACTACAGCGCAAAATCATTAAGCTCCGGTTCAGCCTTGCAGCAGATGGTAGCAGAATGAAAAGTAAAATGGCTGAGAGGTTGCTCCAGGCTGCAGCTGTCCCTCTAGGCCCCAGAATGCTATTGGCTGGGCCTCAAAATCTCAGGCAATAAGCTAAAACCTGATTGGAGGGCTAAAATAATGAGCCCAAACATTCATGCCTTTGTGTGCATTTTAAAAAGCTAGACTCCTGGAAAAGGCAGGGAGCTGCGTCAAAGGCCCAAATCAAACAGAATATACAGGCAGTAATCAGAGATTCCATCACTGCCATGCCTCTAAGCAACTTTTCAATAGATAATAATGCTCAGTCCCTTGTCAGGGTGTGACAAGCACCCTTGTTGTCTTCACTGCATGTATGCTTTGTCTTACTGCCTTGGTGGATTAGGGGTAGGGTGGTTATGAAAAATCAACCAGCTGTTTCAAACAAAACGATAGGCACCTTTACCTAAGAAAACACAGTCTTTGGTGTTTTAGACAGGTGTCAAAACAAGCTTGAATAAAAACAAAGAATCATTATGGAATTTCACTACATCTCTTTCAAAATGCGTCACAAAAGCTGACAAGAGGAACAGTCATTAGTTGCACAGAGAACATTTTCTACCACGTGGTCCCGTCCCCAGTGTGCCGCAAAGGCTGGCCTGGGCAGAAGGGCCGTCAGCATGGAGGAGTGCCCCTGTGGTAGCCCTGGGTCCGCTTAGCAAAGCATGGCATAGCGTCCAGCAACAGGGCGAGAAATGTTCAGCATCAACATGGACAGCGAGGTGCAAAAGCAAGGCTGACAATCACAATGACAACACTGAAGCCATGTCGTCGATAAAATACAATCAAAGGGATATTTAAGAGCAGACGGCACCTCCTTATATCTGTTTGGTGTTATATCTTGATGGTACCAATGTGTTATGTATACAAATATTTAATTGCGAGAGCGAACTTTCAAACCTTTTGTAAGATGTTAAGATTGAGACTTGTGTTTGAAATTAAAGGAAAAATAAGTAATATATACTAAAAATTGTTACTCAGTATTGATATTGACATAAAGCTTGGAGGAGTACCTCATAGAGATATGAAGGAATATTGTTGTAATACATGAACATGGTCAGCAATATTACAAATCCTCTACAGCTGCAATGTCGGACCTGAATGGCAAGCTAGTGGACAATTCTGGAAGGTTCTGACAAGTCATAATGCAACTAGCAAGCAACTAGAACAACTTACAGTTACATCCAAAAATGTCTGCTTACCTCATTTAGCTTTTCCAAAGTTAATGTATGGAATAACAAGAAGCATGGATCAGGAGGAAAGATAAGTTCAGAGTTTAGTGATTTGTTTAAGTCCTTCATCATCGCTAAAGTTCATTGATCTGAGACAAGGCAAGTAAATACAGCAAATGGAAAGCATACTGCAATGATTTTGCTTTTTCCAGCTTAATGGGCATTCAAAATGGAAGATAAAAAAGAAAACAGTTATAACAAGCACTTTCACATGGCAGGACGAAAGGGGGAAGTGAATGCATTAATTATTCTGCAGACTGTATTTTTAACTTACAATATTATAGCACTAGAGCTACCTCTGCCCTAAAAATCTTTATCCATAATGAATTGAGCCCTTAGGGTAGCCCCGAACCACGAGCCCAGGCTGAGCTCAGCGGGGGTATTCAAGCAGAAATATTTATTTAACTGAGTTCTTATTTAATAGTGAAGCAGTGGATGGAGGAAGAGAACATAAGATGGAGGTTGATGAGAACTACGCTACAGGAAAAGCAGCTCTTTCCAGACACAGGTGATGCAAGAAGAAATGCACAAAAAGTGTTACCGATGTGCACACACACACACACACATACATACACAAACATCCATACACACAGACACACATTAACAAACAGCCTCAGCTGCTGAAACCCCCAGTGTGTCTGCCAGCGAGTGTGATTCAGGGGACAATCAGAGTTACGGGTGAAGCGTCACGATGGTATGGGCTTGCTAGGTAGTTAAATAGTTGCCTGTCTTCAGGCTTTCAAGAGCTTAGTGAAGTGGCATGGAGTCAACAAACTGCAGGGGCATGAGCACTGGTGGAGTGATGACACAGCACAGCCGGCAAGGACACACATTTGGGCTTTTTGATTTTTAAGAGCTCATGAAAAGTCCATTACAGAAAGAGGAAAAAAAAATACATTTCTATACAATATCATGCAGAGATGCATAACATCCAAGTAGGAGAGAGAAGAATTTAAAAAACAAAAGGCAACAAAGAATGGAAAGCATGAAGAACAGACTAATCAGCAGGACACAGGTGGGAAGAGAGAAAGAATGAATACAGAGGAGTTGGGGGTGAAGAAAGAAAGAGCAACCTGACCCAGACTAGTGAGCTGCTAAGTGGATAGCAACAGTGACAGTCAGCCACCAACTCACCTCGTACTCCTCCTTGAAGCCATAGCCCTCAGAGCACTTCATCTGGGTGATGTGCTGCAGCAGGTCTGCCACGCGGATGGCTGGGTGGAGCTGGCCTGTCTGGTAGGGCACGTCCACCGCCTCCCTCTTCTTATAGGAGTGGGTGTGTGACTGCATCAGGCTGCTGGTGTCACTGGTCACCGTGTGGTTCTCATCTGTAGTGGGGTAGAGAGAAAATGGCCCAGGGGAAACGGTCAGGCCTGAAACTCCATGTGGTCCACTCCACAAGCAGGTCAAACTCTACCAAACCATAAGAAGAATGGATGAATACTGGGTTTTACGATAGATTTACAATATGAGAAATACATGAGGATATGAGCATTGGTCTCACAGTAATAATATGTGAGGCTAATCATACAAAATGCACTTACTGAGTTATAGATTGACAGTGCACCATAAAGGTGCACAAGATATAAAGATTACCTAGGTAGTTATTTCTAACAGTATGGTTCTACATTAGAACCCTATACTGATATGCTATCTGGCAGCTCGGTTCTCTACAGAAACTTTCTATCCAGAGTTAGATCAATGGCAAAATGAGGTTGCAGACATGGTGAAATGGCGCGCGTCTGTGATTCTCCAAGATGCATGGAAATAACGAGGGTTACCTTAGTGGCTACAATGGCAATGTCAGATGAGACACCTTCACAACAAAGTGGCGAGGGTGGGAGGTGTGAAAACAAAGAAAGTGGAATAATAAGTGCAGGTGTTTGGGGGGTGTCACATCGCCCACATATGCATGAACAGGACGCCCATGGGTGACGGCCATGCTAGCTAATGGCTGCACAGGTGGACAGGGGAGGGTGAGATGCTCCGCAAGCCCATGCGAGGCGACACAGTTTGGGGGCAGAAGGTCCCTCTGTCAGGCAAGCCCTCAGCATGGCCCACACACATCTCCACCCCCAGAAACAAAGGGCAGACTGGCAACTTACCATTAATTGGCACTTTTTAAGAGGATACATAACAGGTTAAATGTGAAGAAAAAAAGGAGAAGAGAAAGGAAACAGGGTATAAGCAACAAGATAGTTGAAACAAGAGCACCTAGACATGTTCTGTTTTTGTTTTGGTCGTGTACAGACTCTTGTCAAGAGATATTTAGCAGCTTATTCTGAAATGCTAGCTGATCTCCGATGTGTTGGGTTAGCCTACACTATAATAAATAATGGTTCTGAAATTCTAGCTGCTGTCCAGTGTGTTTGGTTGGTCTACCCTTTAATAAATAATCAGTTCCAACAATTAGATTTTGATGCTTTAGAATAAAACAAGAACCATTTGAAAAAGGGGCCAAATAAGTTTAAAAAATTACAAAATCATAAAGCATAGCATATGACTACCCTATCAGAAGCAAGTCTGTGAACAACTCAGGTTCTCTTCTAACATAGAAGATAGGTGCCAAATGTTTGATTTAATGACATATTGTGATGACTGACAAAGAATCAACAGGATATGTTTAACTTACAATAATATATATATATATATATATATATATATATATATATATATATATATATATATATATGCATCCTTGCTCTTGTAAATGTTCAAATCTAGTAAAATTTCAGTTGATAAAAATGCCAATTCATAATCATTTGAGTAAACTTTCGTGCTATTTTATAAGTGTTTCCTCTTGTCTTTTCACTCCAATGAAATGAACTAGCTGGGCTTTTGTGCTGTTATTAAGAGATGTCTAGATGACTGTGGGCTGTTGCTTTGCTTTTGGGTGTTTTCATTTTCATTTATTTGCTTGCTTGTTTACTGCATCACACTGTCACCCCCCCTCATCCAGTCCACATTATCTGTCCATGCACATGAGAGGTCATAGACATACGTGACGTCACACGCACGAGACGGGATGCGGATGGGATGGGGTGAAGCCGACCTCAGCTCAGGGAGAAAAAGCCCTCGCCTCACAGAGAAGAGGAAAGCAGGAAGGTATGGATGTGAGGAAGCCATAGTCAGGAACAAAAAAAAAACAAACAAAAAAAACACATCTCTCTCTTTCTTCCCTCACTTCCTGTCTATCTCACTTCATCTTCCTGACATGTACCTCTCCAACGCTCTCACAAAATGCATACGCAGTCTGTCACGTCATAAAGGGAGGTACTTGAGTAGAGAATGGGAGGGTGTCTCACCTAAGATAGCAGTTGGCACAAAAGGGTCTGCCCAAAACCAGTGGAGGTTATGAAGAAGAGAAAAAGAGGGAAGGAAGTAAGAAGGCAAGTGTAATCTGTTAAAGGTTACCAGAACAGCTCTTAGCAGTTAGCATTGCTGTTACACAGGAGAAGCCAGTGCTTCTTTGCAGAAAAACTGTGCATAGCATCAACACTGCTTCAAACACTGCTCACATTATGCAATGTAATAACTTACCAGCATCTAATATCGAAAGCATTCATTAGATCTTTTGTAGGATTACAATAATAGCTTAACATAGTTATTCGTTTATATGAATGCATTAAGGGCTAAACATAGTTCTTCCAGCTGGGTAGCTGCTTACCCTTAAGTGCAAAGAAAAACGTGGCTCTTACAAGCATAAGAGCTTTCCACACATTTAGGCTGTCCATTAATCCAAGCAATGAAAGACACTGCACTATAGTTCTTATGTGGTACAGGCTGCAGTTACAAAAAGGTGAGTGCTATTTTCATTTCCTGAAAGTATGATAGAAGTCAGAGGTCAAAGTTGAGGTTACCTGGGTAATATGTGTTGGGCACAGAAGTGCTGAGTGTGTTAGTCTTCATGGTAAATGACGAAGGTGAGGAGACAGCTTTTAGCCAAAGGGGGAAAAAGAAAAACAAGAAGAAGTACATTTACTCAAAAAGCAAACATTTGACATTATTTGTCAAATATCCCACAACCCCTTTAAGTGACTGACATTTTTAGATAGCAGACATGGCTGGTTGCCTCTCTCTGTGCTTGTCCTTGTGTTATTTTAAGGGTTAAAGTATTTGCAATTCCCCGGGCTCTGTCACTTTAATACATGCCAAGGTTGCCTAAGCTTGCCTTAAAATACCAGGGTGACATGAGCGAAGCGGGACGAGCTCAAATCCCATTCGCATTTCCCCGACGTATTCCCTGCTTAGAGATGCTGGAATAAAATAAAGCCCAGAAAAAGCAACATCCCATCGACAGCAGCCGTGTAACCCAGCGGTATGCTTCCACTCACATAGGGAAAGGAGCGGAGGCTAGCAGAGCAGTGGTGCTAACATGCTGAGCGGAGGCACGGCGGGCTGACAGCGAGTGAAGGTAGGTAGGGGCCACCTCTCTGACAGCTGCCAGGAGGTGCTGTCTGCCGCGACCGGCCCGTCAATCACAGCGATGGAGGCCGACAGCGGGATAAGGTCATGGATGAAATGCCCTGGCACACACCGCACTTCTCTCCCGGCCACCACGAGTGCTTGTTTATTTATTTATCTGCGTTTGCTGGCCACTTCGCAGGGTGACACGCCGACCACATCAAGTGGAACAATGCTGCAGATTTCCTGCAATATTAACCAATGTCAGTGATCAAAGGAGCAGTCGCTGTTTTTGCTCCAGATACTTTTTCCCTGTCAGAGTTAATACAGGGAGAGCAGGTGAAGAGCTGTAGGGGTGGGCCTTCCCCCACTTCACAGAGACCCTCAGCACTAAAACCACCACATGCAATCCACTCAGTGGCCTCATCACTTACTGCTTATGCATTCTACTGCATGTCACATATCATTTAAGCTACGGTTAATGTTTTCCATGGAATTGGTCGGGCAGGAATGGTGTTTGCAGAAGAGCTGAGTGCCAGGAGGAGTGTGGGGCTGTGGGAAGGGAGAGGTGAAACCTGGATCTGGGGCCCAGGTCATGCTGAGAAAGTGTGCTCTACACAAGGCCTGCTCACTGATCTGGAGCCCCAGCAAAGGATTAGGGGAATGAGTCCACGTTTGGCAGTGGTTGGAGCAGAGGTAGAACTCGGGGTTAGATTACCGACCAATGGTAAGCGATAGTGAGTTCAGAGACCCCAATCGTGTGGGACAGCAAGCACAGCTAACAGTTGATACACTTATTGTTATCACTGAACGGAACTTATAAACAGTTATTGTTATCATTGACCTGAGCACTGTGGTCACTCAGATGCCATTTCCTTTATACTACAGGAACTGCATTTAATCTGTGTCTGGACAAACAAATCGGAGGTATCTTTATTAAGTGGAAAAGTACAGTCAGATAAAATGTTAAAAGGCAGTGACATTTGCTTCATTCTAAGTGAAAAGAAGTCAGAGGGCTTTAATCCATAAAATTCACTGGCAGTTTGTATTTCTTTAGCTGGGTAGAAAGCTGTCCCAGATGCAGTTCAATGACTCTAGTCTAATGATCTCAGCTGATCTCTTCTGACCTCCTGCTTTTAAAACAGGAAAAGCTTACTATAAGCATCTCTAGATTATACATTAGCATGCAAGTGCCAATGAGCTGCAGAGCCAGAAAGATACTCACTTCTTCCATTGAGGTTGTGCGTGTCCATGAAGGAGATGGCTTCATCACAGTTGGTGCCCTGCTCTGTGTAGCTCTTGTCCATGGAGTTCACCATCACAGTCATTTCCTGCCGTGTGCTGTTCAGGGTCTCCTTACGCTTCTTTGCCAGTTTCCTTAATTTAGGCAAAAGACCATTTAATGTATCAACTGGATTTTTGGCACACAGAGAGACAAAAAGGAGTCTTACCAAGCTCATCTCTTGAGTAAATGAAGCATCTTGTTTTCAAAGCCTCTTGTTTCTAAAGTTTCAAATTGTTTGAAATAAAACTAGAATCGAGTCAGCCTTTTTTGCCTGACGATTGGTAAAAATAAAAAAAAATAAACTTTTGCTAGGGCCATGCAGGACTCATGCTCTTCTTTCACATGTATTTTATCCTGTCTGCTCATTTTTTTGGCCTCACGTTTAAAGAGAAACTTGGTCATTAAATGCCAGACAGGATCAGTGCTCAGAGCACAGAGCAGAAAGCTGGTACCCAGATGGAGACAGCCATGGCCTTAAATATGGGCATGATGACTGCTACCCTCCCACTAATGTGCCCTCCTGAGACTTGTTGTCACTCCATAGGGGAACACACTCAACCCTTGGCGATGAGAGGGAGTATGCTGATGAAGAAAAGAAACAGTCTCTGGGAAGTGCATTTCACCCCAGGCTCCATGATGCTGTCAGCATTGACGCAAGTGTTTTGCAGGGCATGGCTGTGCATAGAGCTAGCTCAAACGGCTCTGCTCCTTGCCTCCGCCTTTTCTGTTTTAATTGAAGGAACTGGGAAGGCTGGATGGAACAGCTTTGGTGATGATGCCATCCAGTTGTCACGGGGATTGATGCAATGTTACTCTTTATCTTTGAGAAGTTTGCCAAGGTGCGATTTCAGATGCTATGTCACTCCACTAGGGCCGAGGCAGGGAGAGAGTGGTGTGGAGGGCTGCACTACTGCCTAGACCAACACTGCCCGTGCCAAAAATGGAGAACAGTCTGCAGAGCCCGTGAAAGCATGCTGATCATGTTGACCTTTGATTAGTTTGCTGGCTAGAGAGCAGAAGAGAAGCAGAGAATCTGTCTGATTTCTCTGACCGAACGCATAACCTTGGTGCAGGGCGAACAAAACACACATCTGTGTTGGAAGGGGGATTAGAGATGTCAGCTTACTTTGAATGTTTGTTGCATTTTCATTACTGGGTGTGTTACCAAGGCTCTATCAAACTACATATTGACCACCAGCCAAAGGTGCTTTACTGGCTTTGATCTAATCAATCCAACCTCCCATCCAGCTACTAACCCTAACAGTGGGTGCCTATTTGTATTTTGTAGTAATAAAATGATGTCAATTCTTTTGCCTCTTTCACAACAAACTGTATGAAATCTATGAAATCCTAGCCTTGTAACACCATGAAATATGCTACAGTAATTGAGAACAACAGCAATAGCCTGGTATTTTTACAGCAAGAGAACTAGCTGAATAGTATTTGAACATGAAGTGCTCCACAAGCATTACACGGCAGTGAAAAATTGCAGTGTAAAAGGGGCTTTAGTGTCACCATCTGAAAATGGCGACCGCAAATGTGATTGGGAGCTGGGTGAGCGACCTGTGTCCTCTCCAGAGCAATGCGGCACTATCAGCCGTTCCGTCCCAGGAGCAACTGGCCATTTTAATGTAAATGGTAGCACACCTGATGGCTGGCCTCCCTCCTTCTCTTCTCCCTCAGGGTCAGAGGGTCTGTGCCACGGGATACACTCTTATCTCTAATGGAGGCCCTCTTGCATGATTCTGATGGATCCTGCTCAGCATTAAGTGGTGTAAAACAGAACAGCAGTGGCCAGCCAAACCTGGCCCCTGTAGCCTGCACATTAAACATAAATAAATGAAAGTAAAGCCCTCTCTCCCTATCTATACCTTCTTTTCCTTCCAGCATTTAGCTGCTGAAGGTCAGAGAGATTGGGGCTTTTTTACAAATAAAAAAAGGAGAAAGATGGTCTCCAACAGCCTGAGGGGATTTGCGGGCAAAATGCAGAGTACAGTCACATCGGCCATCTTTCCCCTGCTAGCTCATCTCTTGGCTCTCTGCTCTGAATATAAACTTTTCCATATGTGTTGACTGTATTTTTAAAGGTGCTCTACATCTTTCCAACATAAATAAACATGTGGGTGTTTTTAAACTTGAAGCTATGCTGCCTTTTTGTGTTCACCAAGCGTCCTTCATCCTCATGAGGTCCTAGAGAAGCAAGCAGAAGGCCGTGTAACCCTGGTGTCATAGCAGGATGACTGGGAGACTTGGCCTATACCTCTTCACTGTGTGCTGCTTGGCATTTCTCCTCGTCTGTCCAGATTACATCATCTTAATCCACCTGATGGGCTGATGCACTGCTGACCTATTCAGCATAAGCACTCCCCTTTGGGAGCTGTAGATAACTAACAGCCCCCAGGGCTCTCGTTATGAGCTCATCTTTATTACTGAGGAAGGCACCCTTTGTATTTCACGGCTTAATGTCAATATTCCCACAATTAGGACATTATGTTTTTGTATTGTTTATGAAAGTAATCATATACAGTATGTATACTATGTTTGCCATGTAATGTATAACTAGTCATCACACACTGCTTGTGGCATGACCCACTCAAACCAGATGAAATTTACTATAAAAATTAGGCTGTCAAAAATTAACACCGTGACATCAAATGTGAAGCAAAACTTTTGCATGACTGATGAATGTAAGGTGTGCTTTAATGCCCTAGCTCCTGTTTCTCGACTGCATGTTCATTTATATTCACAATTAATCCAATCTGATTTACTGCCGGGTATTTTGAAGGTAATGACACTTCAAAGTACAGAGAACTCTTTAACCACCAGAACCTAAATCTCTCTTGTGGCACTTTGCAAACAGCGGCTTAAAATTTCCAGGCCCTTGTCATCATCCAAATCGGCATTCGTTTCAGATGCTTGCATCGGCGAAGATTTGTCACCGAGCAGTCATTCTGCTGCTGCACTTAAAAACAAATTAAAGTGTCTGCAGAAAGCGTTGGAAAATTACAGTGGGTGCCTTAATCGCAGAGTTACTGGCAGAGCCTAGCTCATTTCGAAGCATTTATGTACGGGGAAAGAATCAGAGCTGGTAAACTGGGGACAAATTGTAGCTTGGACAACCTTAATGACTTGAGAAACAGACACAAGCTAACATGCTACAGAATAAACACAAAGAACAGAAAATGCATTGTCCTGGTGGTTAAATTAATGGAAAGAGTTTATGGCCCATTCCTGTCATAACGAATGATTCCTTCTCCCTTTCATCTCTTCGAAGAGAATGGCAAATCACACTATGAACAAGACAGCAGGAATTTAAAATGCAAGACCTCGCAATTCCACAGAAAGCACGTGGAATGTTTGAGCGCTATAATATTCTCTCACGTCGATACTGCAACAACTGGAAAGTGAGAACCGGCAGGTGCCCCTTAAACGCAGCATGGCACAGTCTCTGCTAATGGACAGCCGTGAGCTAATGAAGCCCTCGTGCAGTCACCATCTCCATATAAGTCTATTGCATTCTGCTTAGTTCCATATGGCTGCCAGCACCCTTTGGTCTCCGAACACTTCTGCAAATGGATAACTCCACAGGAAGCTAATAGTTTAACGGCTTCCCTAAATTTGTTTGCTGTCTAAGTGACACTTAACGTATGCTGTCATTTAATGTGCTATCTGTTATTTACTGGCTGGGCATTAGGCCCATTAGACCTATAAATATTCATCAGTGGGGGAGACAAACTTACTTATTCTCATTTACACCCAGAGTTAAACGGTTTAGGAACATTTATATGGTCAGATGGTTAAATGGCATGTTCTCCATTAAATATCTCCAATAAACAAAGCATTTGATCTCATTTTTAAGACAAAGCCTATTCCCATAAAAGAACAACACAACAACACTGGCAACACAGGAAATATACAACATCAAGTAAAGCAACATGTGGTACATGAACTACTTTGCTGTATATACTTTTGTACCAATGCAACCACAGGTTCTGCTGAGTAAGTGGTAGTCTCTGGACTGCAGTAGCAACTTCAGTTTTGCAGGTTTTAGATGGTGACAACAATGCTGAATGGAGCAAAAAAATAATACAAAAACATTTGGTGTTTATGTTCCCAGAATGCACAGACAGCAACAGTGGCTGGCAATTAAACGCTCCAAATACCACACAAATGTTCAATAAAAAAGTAAACATAAAACAGCAAAACAGCATTTGTCTATCTATTCAAGGTTGTTTCTATCTACTAGATTTGTGACACCAACAATAGAATTGGGGAAAGAGAGCCAAGATTAGGTATTCAGAGCACACACACACACATTCAGAGCACATCAACATGACATTCTATTGTTTACACTTAGCTTCTCATTCTTTTCTATTCTTTTTTATTTTATTTGCATTTATCAGTGTCAGCATTTTGACCAATTTACTCCAGAAACATGGCAATGTAAGTTGAGAAATGACATAGACCTGGGCAACACCGACAGCCTGAAGGTATTAAACCAGCAACCAGAGTTTTTGCCTCGAAGAGCAACCTTGGTATTTGCATGTAGTATGGGACTGACTAAACTCACTGTCAACAGCGTCGGAGTTGGCAGATAAGTGTGCATGCAGACAGCCACTTATGCCTCAGTACATTTGTCCCAATTTTGCTTTTCATCTTTGTAAATGATAATGTCTCCTACAAGCAGCCAGCCTGCTTTGCTAGAAGAACAATATTTTCCCATTTTAGGGAAAAGTTCTCAACTTAGTAGCCAAAACTGCATTAAGAATTTGCCCATTTTTTGTTGTTGTTTTCTACATTAAAACTATATTAACGTCTTTTTGGAAACTAGACTTTGAAGTACACAAACATTCTATGGGCACCTCGTGCTGCTTCTTTTTTCCCTTTATTCTCCTTTTATTTTATTTTTTTAATGTTCGGATTGTCTCTGTTTCATGTATTCACCTGGGAAAGAGTGGCAATTGAAGCCCTTTTTCAAACAACTGCAGGGAATGTGACAAAAGCGAGAGCAGCCCATTTCCTTGCAAATGTCATGGTGAAATGGCGAGAGCAAGGATACAGGAAATGGAAAACAACAAATGAAAGTTCTTTGCAGCACTTCTCCAATCAGAAGCCAAAAAAAATCATCAGTCAGGAGGGACAGAGCCTTCACACTGGGTAAATGCTTCTGTGCTCCTTAGAATCTAAAAGTAGAAACAGGTCAACTATTATACTACTGCAGTAAGTTGTAGAATAATGATCAACACAGCAATACAGTATTGGCTTGTATCCTGAAGAGGAGGTAGAAACTGTCCAGTTCTGCTTTGATCCTGCTCCAAGTCCAACTGCACTGGTTTGGAAATTCTGACGTATGATAAAACACAGGGCATGTCCTTGGCAACTTGCTGCCGGGGAAAGAAAATGACAAACGACAGACGGCATCATCAATCCTGAGACAGGAAGCTGACACTGGGGAGGCTGGCACTGTCTAACACTGGGAATGTCGGGGAGGTTGGCACTGAGGCTGTGCGAATCCAACACCAGACGAGCGAGAAAAGCATGTCTTCTAATGAGAGATGTTCGAGACCGGCATCCTCGGTGCCGTAGCGGCCCCGCTCCAGTTGGGTTAACCCTGCCAGGCATTCCACCTGCAAACACAGTGCCAACTTGCCACGTAGAACTCTAACACCTGCATGGCTCTTTTAAACTGCTATGCTAATATTGCCACAGCAAGACGCGAGAGGACAGCACAGACTCCCATTGTGGACTTCCTAGATGGTCAAGGGTCTCGAGGGGGTGATATTCTCAAGAAGCCAGGCAAAAGGCCAGTGCATTTCTAGTGATGGTGCTGCGTGTTGCAGTTACTGACAAATGCACAGCGATGGACATAACTCCAGTGCAGGCCAGAAAGCTGCGCTGCAACATGGGATATGCGCTTGTTTATTGCCTTTGGCCATCCTGAAATGATGGGCATCAGAAGGATGGCTTTTAGCATACAGCCCCTCTAGTTCCATCCTGGTGTGCCTTACCTGACACACACACACCACACCCCCACGGTTCATGCATCTCTAATGCCAGCGAGCTTGTCAACGTTCCGGCACATGTCCTCTCTCAACCTTTCCGTTTCTCTCTCTCTCTGTTCCTTTTTTCAAAAGTGACTAGAGACATTTTGTCTTTCTCCTTTCCATTTATTTTCCCGTTTCAGGCATGAGCACTTCCATTTGAAGTTTAACCTGAAACCCTGCAGATGGAGAGGGCTTAGGTTGATACAGATGAAAAAAAGTGAAAAAATCCTTTTAAAGGGAGGTAAGTTTCGCTCTTTTTTTTTCGTGAGAGAAAAACATAAATAAAAGCTCCCACCATGCTGTGCGTGGTAGGGAGCTGCGATTGCCAGGGTCTCTGGAGAGCAGAGCTGCACATGTGCCCTTGAGCAAGGCACTCTGTCCAGACCGCCACCACTGCACAAAACCCCATTTTGTTCATCATTTACAGCTATGAATCTGGATGTGGGCAGGGCTGCACTGACACCAACCTCGGGGTAAGGGCGAGGCGGACAGACAGGAGTGCAGACCCATCTCCATTAATATGTAGGAAACACGCAGAACGAAACATGGAAGCTTGGGGCCAATTCATTTCACTAAAAGATATTTCATATTCGATATGTTGGCAATGGCTGAACAGGCTGAATGTGAAAATAATCTCAGTGATGCTATCTGTAATGCACTCTTCTTTATTTAACTCTCAGTGAGTAGCAAATCTCTGTTCTAAGGCCTACTGTAATACCAAGATATCTAAACAACATAAATTTTCTTTAGCTCAGCACTATATAAAAGTAAACAATGATATTATAGTAAACAATGATATTGCCTATTGTGCACATAAACTCAGCATGCATACATCTAGGAGTATTAATGTTGATGGTTACACTGCCATTTAGGTCTCTAAACCAATACATGGACACTGAAGACTATGATGGCCGATTAGGAGGAATGATCTAGTATGTGTGGTTGATGATGCAGATGAGTAGCGTGGGCACTGGAGCTTGGCATGAGCTGTTACCATGGCGTCAGCAGCATTCAGCGTTCAGCGACAGAGGTCACCTCTACAGTTTCTCTGACAGACTTCCACTTCAAGCTGAGTACCAGAAGTTACATAAGGTTTT
Organism: Electrophorus electricus; assembly: GCF_041902795.1. Classification (NCBI taxonomy): domain Eukaryota; kingdom Metazoa; phylum Chordata; class Actinopteri; order Gymnotiformes; family Gymnotidae; genus Electrophorus; species Electrophorus electricus. The sequence goes on from NC_137510.1 coordinate 12,643,147, forward strand.
AACTGATATTTTTTGTTAGAAATGAGTTAGTGACATGGCTGTATTGTCAACAAATAGATAATTGATAATACAACGTTCATGTCAGCCAAACTGGAAACTGAATATTTTCCCTCTTGTTCTTCTAATAACAATTATTTTGCTCAATATAAGCTTACAAAAAAGTCTTGTGATTTTTTAAGGAGTTTGGACTTTTCAAAGTTAGAGGTTAACAGTGTTAAATTATTACATTGTTTTGTAAACCAAATGTAACAACTGTATTTTAGTTATGCTACACTTAGGTGTAAAAAAATAAAACATCTCATATGCTGTATATTATTTTACTGTACAAGTGGTGATCTCTCCAGTACCAACAAATGAAGCAATAGATATCTTTTTAAAAATTGTGTAGAATTAATTTACTTAAAAGATAAGGCATACAGACCATGTTTTATGCTTTGAGAAGGAGACATTTGATGCATTTGATGCATCATTCTTGACACTGCCAAGCATTAGAAAAACAAGTAAAGGTCTGACCCTAATAAAGATTGACTAAACCTCATTTGCAATTTTAATTTGTCTATTTAGATGAATGAGAAAACCCAATCTGCATGATGATTCGACTGTGTAAGTCATGCGTGAAAGATCATACGGGAGGAAGAAACATTAAGACATTACATGTTGACAGCTTAATTACAATGTTGCAGGTGAAGTACAACATCTTCTTTCATAGCATCTGCTGCTCATTGCCAGACTTGTTGTAAGCCCTTACCTCAACAATCTGTCACAGCAGACAGACAAACCGGGGCCACTGAGTCCGCATAGAGACATGGCACAAGCAGCTGTCAAAAACCTTTTTTTCCGAAAGGATGCATATCAAATTCTGATTATGGGAATGCTTATCATTAAACTCGAACTTAAAGCTCATGTAACATTCATGATTAGCTTGTCATACTGGCTATGCAGGCATTTAGTTATGATCAAAGATTGCCTGCTAAAATCTGTTGTGATTCATGTTAACCAGCACCCAATACCATGATTAAAAGCCTCAGTGAAGGTCCCAAGAGGCATCAGAAACTGAACTCAAGCCTAAAGAAACACAAGTATGCTTTGTATGTGCAGTGTTTTCTTGGGTGGGCTAGTTAGGTCTTGACAGCATGGTCTCTCGTCATCGGCAGACACGTGCTCCCTGGTAGCATTTAGTGTAGTCCAGAGGCTGGGTATGGCTGTGACACAAGCTCCATGGTAAAGAACTACTTTAAGCACTTGTGTTACATTTTTAGACAAAACATTTTACATTTATGAATGTACGAATATATGTATAATGATTGCAATAAGGATAGAATCATGCATAAAATATCTCACAGATATGCTTAAATTTTAAATAATATAAGAATAAAAATTAAGGGATGTGTTTACACCAAAACTGGTGTCATAAAATAATATCTTCTTTGATGCTGTGTGACTTAAATGAATGACAGAATGATTTTTTTGGTTTGCTTATTTTTTATATTTCAGATAACTTATGAAAACTTGCTGCACTACAGCACGGAGTCTGGGCACGGAGGCTTCAAAGTCTGCTTCCCGGATCACAAAATATCCTGCGAAATATAAAAGCCAGCAACCACCCAAAAAGTCCCTGAGAATGATAAACACTTTGATATGTACCTATATTGTCCAAAAAGGTCTTTATCTTAATGTAATAACAAATCTGTTCTAAATGTGAACTTATATACAACTTTATTACTGCATTGCAAAAAGAGCCAGCAACCAAATCAAGTCACAGAGCTTGTGACAAAAGCTGCGTAGAAGGAAAACATGTGAAGGAAGCACCCTGCTAGGCTGCTCCCCAATCAGCCCCACCAACGAGTGACTACCTGGGCTGAATCAAAGAGCTAATGGTCTCTGCAAAGTAGGCAATTTTGTTTCCTACCTCTGCCACTGCACTGTTACCCCAAATTTGCAATTTGACTCAGAAAACTGCTAGCCATGTCTGCCACATTAAGAAAAAAGCCTTCCTGTCACAAACAAAATGAATGTACTCTGCTGTGACCTGGAGCAAAGTGGAATTAAAAAAGGGCTGTTCAACTAAAGCATCGAGGACACAGCTTACGCCGAAGTCAGCCTTTGACGCTCCTGAGTTTTTCACTAGTCTTCTCGGCATGTGTATGAAAGTCAGGCATGGGACAAGCTCAATGACTGGCCACTGCACAGTCGAAGGCCTTGTATAGTGATGATTTGTGAAGAGCTGGTCATGTAGGTGGCAGTAAAAGCTTTGTTAGCAATAGCTTTGAATATGCCTCTTTTCTATTTTCCTACAGACTTCCTTTCCAGAAAGATTGCTCTCAATCAACAATTTCAGAGCCCTTTTGATCCAACAAGCCAACATTTCAATGCTTGTTTACAAGTGCATTTGATTAGATTTATAGCAGAATGTAAAAGAAACTGAAAAGTCACAAGTCCCAAGGTGCTAATTTGTGATATGTAAATACCAACCATATAGACACACATATGGTACCATACACTTGTGTTTTAATATATGTTCCTGATGCTTAATCAGTGAGTGGCATCCCTTTCTAATGGTTGAATGAGAAACACTTCATCACAGCACACTAATTTCCTATCCTCCAAGGATTTGTATCGGAGGGTGCCTGCTCGCTGTAAATCCCCAGGTGTGCGCCCATATACCAATTAACAACAAAGAATTAACTTGATGTCATGTTGGAAAGTTTGCTCAGCCAGGCAAACTGAATAAATTGCCATACACTGGCGGCTCATTTCCAAATGGCAGCTAAGCTTGCTTATCACATCTCTTAGCTGTTGGGAGGGGTCTGTGTTACAAAGAGCTAACTTGATTGGGGGTTACTTGGCAACAACCAGACACCTGGACAAAAGGAGACTCTTCACAGCTCCCCCATCTATCAGGCGTGTGGTAAGAGGGTGCAAATTGCCTCTTCATCCTTCTGCACTTCCTCTGCCTCCTACTCCTCTTCAACACACATAGGCTGTCAAACGAGACAAATGCGCATCCCGTTGTTGCAATTAATTTAATTCTTGTTCTGCGTGAGCTCTCAGTGTAGGATTTAATTAAGGCTTTCGCACGGTGTGCCTCACTCCATTGCGAGGCCCGAGTTAAATGGCCCTGTCCTGCAGTGCTCTCTGCTAAGCGCCACTGGGTGATGGAGAGGGGGCGGGAGTGGCCAGAGGCTGACCCGTGCTCCTCTGCCCTGTGCTTTATGGCTGCTGCTTCTGCTGTAGCCACCGTGTGAGGCAGTGATGGAGAACACTGCGTCGTAATACCCTTTTCACTGCTTTCAGCTTCCCGGTGATGATGTACAGCATACTTTACAAAAAGCATAAACTACGTCCACAATTTCCAGAAAGTTAAAATGAGGATACAATGCACTAAAAATCTGATGGAAGCAAGCAATTCTGTGCAATAACACTGGCAGTCTCTCTGAACAATGTACCTGTTTGTGCCTTTTTCTTGTAAATTCATTCCAAATCAAATGGTAACGTATGATAAAGGTCTTTGACCAAAATACCTTTCCAAGTGTGATTTCTTTAATGTTTATAGTTAAAACCTGCCACAACACTGTTGCTTAAAAACATTTATAAATGATGGGGAATATAGGGTCCTGACTTTGTCTATCAATTATCTCTCTTGAAAATAGGCAATTAGCATTAAAGAAGCTAGCAGAATTCTTTTGGATCTTTAACAAAATAAAGTGAAATCTAGAAATAGACAACCATCCCTCTCATATATCATGGATTTATCTCCATGCCATGCAGACACTCATCAGAGACTTATTCTAACCATAGCTGAGAGGGAGGGGAGGGGGTTGGGAAACACAAAACACAAAAACGACATTTTTATTCCGTAGAGAAACATTTTTGAACTTGACAGATCAAGGCATGACTGTCAAAACATTCAGTTTTGTAATTTTGGCTCCATAATCAAATTTTAGATTAAATTCTGCCCTTAACTATATAATCAGGTCAAACAGACACTGATGGATAGAGTTTACACTCAAAGTTCTAATGTTAAAACATTTTGAGCATCAGCTCAATTGGAGATTGAAAAGTATTGCAAACCCCCTGCTGCACTCTCCTGACTTCACAGCCTGCCTTAAGCTCTAGCTCAGCCAGCCTGTATGCTCAGTCAGCATCAGGCTACTCTTTACACTGGACTGTCATAATGACTACAGCCTATTAACAGAGAATTGTCAGCTTTATGTGTAAAGCAAAAGAAGGAATTGCATGCTGTCAAAAAGGCCATGCAAAAAACAAAGCAAAGTTAAAAACATGGTGGGAAGAAAACCAACTGAAGTTGTGAGATAAGCACTGGTTAAATGTAGGACATGGAGAACTGAGAGCAATTTAAGTAATGGCAGGGTGCTATGGGATACAGGAGGGAATGGGTCAGTGGACATTGGGTGAGTGTGATGGGATGCAGGAGGGGAATAGGCCAATGGGCAGGCACAACCCTTGCTGATCTCTGGTGTGTGTTAGTTTTTCATAGATGTTAGAGAGTTGGGGTTAGTTGTCATTCCAGTGAACCAATGCTGCGAGGCCTGAGCAGCACAGTTTTCCCTTTGCCTTTAGCACAGAGGACTTAACACTTTAAATCATAGCAAGTGGAAAACTAAGCTGCGTGCTATCCATTAAGACTAAGGAAACACTCTAATACCTTAGGGAATTTTCCATCAAATTAGGATATCAGTAACTAATCAAATCACCCCCTTCGAACTGGAGCACTATAGATTCATCTCAAGAGAATAATTACCATATTTCAGGCTTTTTCTTTCATTAATAATTCAAGAGTTAAAAATAGAGCTCATCTGTATCAGTGCCAAGAGATGATTCACTTACGTGTGTATCGTTTACAAAAGGATAACAAAAAGACCTGGATGGCACTTGCCAAGGCATGAAATATCAGAATGTATCCAGAATGACTGACATCTTCAGGCGAGGCCTGTTAGTTCTATGCCAAACAGCAAGAACACTGGAAACCTTGTGCTTCAGTTTGAAAGGAGGAAGTAAGTCACTGAGTGTCATGCATGGAATATCAAACGGCGTGGCAGAGCGAAAGCATGGTAACTAAGCGTTTCACAAAGTGGTTACTTACAGGTAATAAGTGTAGGAGTGATAGGTTCTTCTGCCGAGTGGGGTGGTGGAAGGATTAAAGCAGTGGTGGAGAGGGGAGAATGTAAATGGAAGGAAAGAAAAAGTAAAAATATTAATGTCCGAAAAATAGAAAATGAACAAAACCTGATATGGTGACACAAGTGAGGAGCTATTTGAGTGACTGTGAGGGCAAGGTGGCTGCAGTGGGCGTGGCATGTGAGACCTGGCTCTGATTTGCTGAGTGGAGGGAAGGGGGTTGGGCCAAGGATGGCCTCTGCCAACTGGACTTCTTTAGGCCTCATATAAGATAGGAGTGAGGGAAAGGGACTCTGGGAAATACTCAAGCAAAAAGCCACTGTCACATTAGATAGCAGAAATGGAAAGATCAGGAAAGAGAGAGTTATAGGTAAAGCTGTTAAGACAGAGTTGGTTTCCCAAAAGGGTCTTGATATTAACATTATCTGTCTACCAATAAGACTATAAAAGAAATGATCATCCTAGAGATTTGTCTAATGGTTGAAATCATCTCATCACTGATGATTCTGTTATTGTAGAAATCCTGGTCTATTAAGTACTGGTTTAAGGGAAAAATTCTAGTGCATTTTATTTCTATTTCTGACTAATGTTTAACACAGTGACAGTGACTAACATACTACAGAAGTAATCAAATAACTATACTACACTACAGTTTTTATGTGTCTGTTTGACTGGCTGATTTCAGTCCCTACTCAATTCCTGATGCCCCTTGCAATGGCTTCCATCAAATCACAATTAGTTATAGGCAGAGCAGTCATTATACTAAAAACTACTATCAATGCAAACAATCGATTTTATGTAATTGGCTGTCTTGCTTAGTCAGCAAAATGAAGGCAAGCCTCTTCAAATGTTTGGCCATTCTGAAACTCACCAGCAAAATCAATAGAAATGAATATGCTTCAAAGTGGGTTAATGACTCGGATTAAAAAACATATTTTCTCCATCTCTCTCCTGTTTTAAATTACAGCTATGCTACACAGTAGAGAGAGAGAAAGAGGGAGGAGCTCCATTCAAAGTCATCCAACACTTGCTTACTCACATAGTGCATGAGAGGCTTTTTGCTGTATACAATAAGAAGTTGGGCTATTTGCAGAGTGTGGCTGCCTGAGGTTTTTGTACAGAATTCAGAGGGCTTTTACTCCAGCTGAGGACGAGAGCTAATGTAAACTAGCCTGCAGCAACATGCCCTAGGCCTCCCTTTGAAAGGAGAAAAAAAGCTTTCATCAAATTTTCCCTCTTATCTTACTTTGCTTTTTCCCCTTCTTCCAGAGATAAGTTTCAGAAATGTTTTCCTATTTCCTGATTCAGGGTCATTAAAACATGTTCATTTATGTGGGTATAGCAGAGAGAGAGAAAAAAATGAATATTTTATCATGTGTTGTACACTGGTGCCACATGCAGTTTAATGCTGGTTATCAGAGCAATCAAGTCAATTATTCACTGTTCAGTTGACAAAAGGGGGTGTTTGCGAGTTGCAAGACAAACAGCACAGATTCACTAAAGTTGACTTTCATGTAATCATATGCACACAATACCTTGACTTTCATTTATTTCTGTTTGCTAATAAAACATTATGAAAAAGCTCATCAAATCCAGCAGTTAAGGTCTGGACAGTATTTTCCATTTTCCATATTAAACAGGACTGTCATAACATGAGATACATGCACTACTGAGACACTGGAGAGGCATGAGGCAACCTTACCGTTTCTTCATGAGCAACACCACACCCAGGAAGATGATGACAAAGAGCAGGATGCCCGCGATGACACCAGCAATCTTAACTGTGTGGTCTGTCTGTTTCTCTGGCTCCACTGCATCAGGTTTTCTAGTTGCTGCCCCTGTAATCCACAGCATGGCGACAGATCACGATCCTGCAATTTCTACCTCAGTGCCATTAGTTTATATCACCTGGGTAGTTTGGTGTGTTTATATAAATGTAACTATTATGCAATGAATTTATGCAAGATGCACTTGAAATTCATGTCAGAGTCAGTCAGTTTAAACTGTGAGGCAGTTTGGCAGTTTTGTTCAGCAATCACAACGGGTTGAATTATACTAGGAGTTGATGTTAAGGAATTCACTATGGTCCCCTTACAGATTCACTGGAGCTTTATTTGGGCCTTATAGTTTTAGATTAGACACCATTACATTCACTGCCTGGCCAAAAAAAAAAAGGTCACCACCTGGATTTAATTAAGCAAATAGGTAAGAGCCTCCCAATGGATAATTACTGCATGGGTGATTGTTTCAGCTGGCAACAAGTTATTTAACCCTAACTGATGCAATAAGTAGCTTTTCATTTGTTAAACAACCATGTCGAAAGAAAAGGTCGTGGAAAAGATTTTTTTTATCTGTTTCAGACGGGTCAAATTATTGGCATGCATCAAGCATGCCAATTTCCTTAGAAAACATGTAAGGAAATTGCTGAAACTACTTAAATTGGGTTGAGAACTGTCCAACACATTATTAAAAAGTGGAAGGACAGTGGGAAAACATCATCTTCGAGGAAGGAATGTGGTTGGAAAAAAATCTTGAATGATTGCGATCAGCAATCCGTTAAATGTGTGGTGAAGTCAAATTGTAGAAAAACAACAGTAGAACTCAGGGATATGTTTAATAGTGAAAGTAAGAGCATTTCCACATGCACAATGCAAAGGGAACTCAAGGGATTGGGACTAAACAGCTGTGTAGCCTTAAGAAAACCACTTGTCAGTGAGACTAACCGGCAAAAACGGCTTCAGTTTGCTAGGGAGCATAAAGATTGGACTCTGGAGCAATGGAAGAAGGTCATGTGGTCTGATGAGTCCAGATTTACCCTGTTCCAGAGTGATGGGTGTATCAGGGTAAGAAGAGAAGCGGCTGAAGTGATGCACACATCATGCCTAGTGTCTACCATACAAGCCTGTGGGGGCAGTGCTATGATCTGGGGTTGCTGCAGTTGGTCAGGTCTAGGTTCAGCAACGTTATGTACCCAAAGAATAAGGTCAGCTGACTACCTGAATATACTGAATGACCAGGTTATTCCATCAATGGATTTTTTCTTACCTGATGGCACGGGCATATTTCAAAATGACAATGCCAGGACTCATCGGGCTCAAATTGTGAAACAGTGGTTCAGGGAGCATGAGACAATTTTCACACATGGATTGGCCACCCCAGAGTCCAGACCTGAACCCCATTGAGAATCTTTGGGATGTGCTAGAGAAGACTTTGAGCAGTGGTCCAAATCTCCCATCATCAATACAAGATCTTGGGGAAAATTTAATACAACTCTGGACAGAAATAAATGTTTTGACATTGCAGAAGCTTGTGGAAATGATGCCACAGCGAATGCATGCTGTAATCAAAGCTAAAGGCGGTCCAACGAAATATTAGAGTGCGTGACCGTTTTTTGGCCAGGCAGTGTATCTACAACTCTGGTACATTGTTACATTTCTAATGTGCTGCTACATGTCTAATGCTCTGTTAGACTGCTATATACATACAGCTGGAACATTGCTACACATCTAATGCTCTGGTACAGATCTACATGTCTAATAGCTCTCTCATTAGCTATGCAGTGTTTACCCCTTAAGGCAGAGAATGATTATTCTAATAGGATCTTTAATTGGACCTTCAGGTTTCTCCTTTGCTTCATGATCAGAACAAAAGGCCTAACCCTCCCACTGCTAAAACGTCACTCTACTCTTGGCGGTCCAAGCCAAATTAAGCTGTCATTCTGATCTCTCTCTCTCGCTCTCTCTCTCTCTCTCTCTCTCTCTCTCTCTCTCTCTCTGTTCCTCCACCTGAGAGAAGGAGATAAACTCATTAACCATGCTTCTTCACTTTCATTGTGTTTTCTCTTCTTGTTTCTTTCATGGGCACAATAACTGCGTTTCTATCGCCTTTGGATATTCAAATCTGGGTCACATATGGTGAGTGGCAGTGTAAAAGAAGCAAAAACAAGCCAAAGAAAAGAAGGGAAAAGAGAGAGAGGACAACTTCTTTCACAGCTATTTATTCCCTGAGTAGGCAGTAATGACTTGATCACACCATGGGCACACACATTTAATATCTGCTCAAGAGAGATAACCAAAACCTCACAGCACCTAGCCTTACTGAAATAACATAGAATAGGCCTGAAAGAAGTGAGTTAAGGAGAGACAGACAGAGAGAAAGAGAGAGATACATACATAAAAATAGACTCAGACTGACTGACTCGCGCTCTCTCTCTCTCTCTCACACACACACACACACACACACACACACACACACACACACGACCAAGAATGTGTGGTGGTAAGAGAAGGACCTGGGGTGAAGAGAGGGGAGTGTTCGTCTGTTTACTGTATAATGGGAAGGCACATCAGTTCTGAACCAGGTGAAATATCCATTTCCAGTGCTCTAAATGAGCAGGGGATGAAAAATGGTCAGGACCCAGCGTTCAATCCAAGCCTGGCTGCCAATCTATTCCTGCTGCCCGCTCCACTTTTTCAATCAGCCATGACAACATCCATCACCTCGGCCTGGGCGGCATGGTTACTGTGGTGACAGATGGTGTCAGAGAGCAGGGTCTCATTTTGGGGAGAATTTCAGTTTTACTGCTGGTGACTGCAGAGGTGAGAGCATGAGGACTGAACAGCAAGCCACTCAGCAGTATTAGAGCACCAAGCAGGTACATGTGTGTGCGGGTACATGTATGTGTGAGTGTATGAGCCTGCGTGTGAATATCTTCTATATAATATCCCCTGCAATATTTCACACCTTGTAGCTGTTTTTCAAGCTTTGCTATCTTACTGAGGTTTGGTTTATGATGAGTTCTAAAGGCTTCTGCCCCATCCATACTGAAACAACATAAGGCGTCCAGTGCTCTCATTCACGCAGTTCAGCTTCGATTTCCTGCCTGCTGTAAGTTTGGTACCCTGCCATGCTTGTAAGCAGTTTGTGCAGCAGTTGCATGCCGGAGAGCGCGGGCAGCGGGAGCTTTGCCAGCCTGGTGTGGTGACTGCATCCCGCTGGTGCTCAGGAGCTCCACCCCCTGGCTGCGGTGGTACTGCGGTGGAGGGGATGGAGCTCCTCCGCACATGCTGGAGGGATGTGCGTGGCCTCTGAGAGCACTGAGTGGGAGGGGAGCTCCTCAGAGAGGGGAGCTGTAACAGCTGCTCCTCCAGCATACTGAGTAAACAAACCCCTCACTTCTAATGGATAAAGGTGAGAGACACGAAAACAAGTCAACACACATGCATGCACATGCACACAAACACAAATTTATACACACACACAAACACACATACACCCACATACACATAGTCATATATCACCTTAAGGTTCAATCCTAGACAACAGATAAGGATGCAAATTTTATTTTTTATTTTTTGGTGTACTAGAGAAGTTGATGATATGTTTTTGGTGGTTTTTTTTTTTGTTTTTTTTGTATAGTTGAGAAGTTCCTGGAGTTGAAATTGAAAAGTAGTTCAAAAGTAGTTTGAACAATATTTTTAAAAAGTGAAAACTTTGCAGAGGAATACGCCACACTGATCAAGAAGAACTCAGACATAGAAAGTGCTCATCCACAGCCCAAGAATCAAAGATGCTTCCTAATTTAGTTGGACATCACAAGCCTTCGGGTACCAGTCATAAAAAGCGTGAAATCTTAATGCGTAAACATCCACTGCAGCTGCCGAAATTTTGCAGTTCTTAGAAAGGACAGTCACTGGGTTTTTTTTAACAAAGACCACCACGCAGAAACTTTCCAAGCCCCACATTGCCAGTGAGGCTGGTAAATATTTAAATGTAATGTTCTGACAGCAGGTTGAACACAACAGCTTTGTGACGCATGCCAAGCAGTAATACTTTCTGATTCAGTTGCCCGTGTGGGGCTGTATTGATTTCCTCTTCCCACTCCTCTTAGAAACCGCATTCCAACCCCGAATAAAAATGAACTCTGTCCACGGCTTTCTTATTTTTAGGCAGAAAATGGTATTATGTGTGCAGAAAGGAGTGCCAAAGCTAATCCAATAAGAACTGACCTTCTCCATTAGATGAATATAAAATAAATAGGGTGGCTCAAACCCTGGTGTCACATTAGCAGGCAACACCCCAGACAATGACAATATTCCACTGTGTGGCTAGCAGCAGCCACTAAGAATCAACTTCATGCAGAAAACAAGTAACAGACACTACACCCATGTCAGAATGTGAGAATAGACTTAACATACAATAGAAATTCTAGATTACACAAAATTAAACAGGACACACACACACATAACATGCTTCATAAAGATGCCTGGTTTAGTTCCCCACACATGATAAGCGGAGACGAGCTACCATGCAGAGGGAGGTCTGACCTGTTAGCTGGTTGTCGCCTGCGGCTGGGGCGATGCGTATGTATGGCGTGGTGAGCTGGGTCACGATAATGGCAGCTAAGGCAAGAGAGGAAGAGGTCCAGGCCAGCATGCACACAGGAGAGAGAGACAGACAGAGAAAGAAGGCCAGGCTGAAGCTGGAGGCTTGACAGAGAAAGGGCTTTAGTCACACTGCTATGCAGACAGGAAGACAGACAAGCACATTACATTTAGTAGGTATTAAATTAACAACTGTTGGCCATATATGAAAAAGTTTTGCATGTGTGTGTTTTTTTTTTTTTCTCAATTTTGTTACTGACAATGCATTTATTGCACTAATACCACTGTGAAGATGTGGCAAGCAAATTTGCAGACTAGTCCTAGACTAAAACAAACCACATCTGGGTAGGCTAATCCAATACATTTGCATTCACAAAGAGAAGACCATTCTCATCCGTCCTCTGCTGGGGAAGAAAGAAGACATTATTGTAGATGTATTTTGCTGTCTGGGACTTGGGTGTTGAAAAACGAAGCAAAAAAAAAATGTTGCTCATTTGCATTGCACAGCCTTGGCACCATTAGAAAGATGGCATGTAGTAAGGAAAATAGATTATCTACCATCTGTGCTCAATTAAATTCCAAACGGTGTGCGGGCTAGTGGCGTGACGAGCCCGTGGCTTGCTAAGTGCCCCCCGTGTGCGTTAATGGTGCACGGGAGGTCAGGAACACGCCACTGGCAGACAGCTCAGCGTCCTGGAATCAAACAGCGCTGGGCCTTCAGTGGGGCTGTGTTCCATCTGTCGTGCGCTACTGTGTTTCCCGACAGTGTCATGAAATGCTGGCCCAGCAATATGTTGTGGGGAGCGAGTCTTTAGAGCTAGCCGAACACTCTAACGCTCTAATGCTCCCATTTACTCCGCTTCAGCAAAAAGTAAGACGCAGTAAATAAAACATGCATTATAATCTGTTCTACAGGACAGCTACATTATTAAATCCACAGATGAAATTGAACTTATGTCACAAATTTGTGTCCTTTGAATATTAATATGGAAGTTCTTTACAAGTCCAGACACAGTGGAATAGTAGTAAGATAAACTGAGCTATAGGTCCATCTTTCCCCAGCAGTGAACACTGGGTATTGGAACCAGTACCATCATCACATCTGGGCCACTAATGAGGGTGGATGGACTGCTGGCTTACAGTGGTGTTCTAAGTGCACACAATGGTTCTCAAAGGATTTGGCATGATTTAGACATTTTCTCAAATGTGCATTGACATCTTTAGCATTGATTGGTTGAATATGAGACAAGAATATGAGACCTACAGTGTCCGGTGTGCGGTGTGCTTGTGAGTTTTTGAATGTCTGTGTGAAAACCTATTTTCCATCAACATAGAAAGGATTAGTATTTATATTTTATATTTGAATTCCATACTTCAGAACCCTGAAAAAGTTATTTCAGCAGTGACTGTACATAGAGGGTTTACTGCAGTGCTGTTAGGAGTTAGCTATTGAGGCATGAACTGTCATTTACATGCATCAGGTTTTGGAACATGTTTCAATCTCCACACAAGATTACTGTCAGCTATTCCTACCTTTAGTTGCCACACGGACACAATCGATTTTGGTCTCCTGTGAGAGAGAGACAGGGAGAGAGAGAGTGAGAGAGAGAGGGACAGAGTGACAGAGCGAAACATAGAATGTGAAAACGAAGAGAGTGAAGAAGAGAAACAGAAGAAAAAAACATTATCTACTGTCACAAGAAATGGCAACACATTAGCTGTCATGGCTGTTAAGGAGGGTACCATCTACTTCTCTTACAATTTGCTGGTGAGGCCATAAAATGGACCAGAGAGAGAGAGAGAGAGAGAGAGAGAGAGAGAGAGAGAGAGAGAGAGAGAGAGAGAGAGAGAGAGAGAAGAGGTAGACAGAGAAAGTTTTCCCTGAACTGGAGCCTCTCTGGTTGTTAACCTGCCAGTAATGTGAGAGCTGTGGGTGTGTGTGTGTGTGTGTGGTTTCCTTTCAACTCCCATTTGATCAGCGTTCAGTACACTCCCACTGCAAACATTCTGACTCAGCTTTGCCATGTAGCAGAGGTTAGCAAGGTTCACTGGTGTTACTTTGATGGCAATTCGTTCATTCATTCATTAATTTTTTACCATGGCACCCACGCTGAAACCAAGGCCAGAAATGACAGTACTAAAGCAACAGCAATCACACAAACTACATCTCCTAAAGTCCTCAATTAAACTTAGAGACAGACTCCGATAGCCATGGACCTACAGTTACTTGTGTCTGATGTCACAGCTGAGATGAACTGAATGAGAAAAACGAATTCACAATTCAGCAGTGGTTGCAGCTCAGTGGAATACAGCCATTAGGAAACAGGAGAGGAACATCTTCGCTATAGTATACATCAGATTACAATATTCAGCAGATCTGCTCAGTCTGTCCCTCAGCTTCTGAGAGCAAGACAGAACAAGAAACGTGTTGAGGGAGATGACAGAGCAGAGGAGGGGTTTGAAGCACACATCTGTCGTCTGATAAATGAGCAACAAACAAAGGGAAACCGGAGACATGAATATTCATGATGGGGTGAGCGAGGGCAGAGCCCCCTTAATCCCAGCAGGTTCATTACAGCAAACTGCTCTTGTGAGGCCCACTGCATGATTGAAGAGAGGGTAAATTCAGCTGATGGGCTGTGAATTTTTTAGGCTGGGGGGGTGGGGGGGTGGGGAGATGTGTGCGCAAACTGTAGCTCATGACGGCCAATCACAAACAATAGGTTCAACAGGCTTCGCAGCACTGCACCGAACCGGCTTAGCTGGCAGTTACCAGAAAAGGTGTGGAAGGATGCAGGAAGCAAGCCACTCAATCAGGCAACACGAGAGTGAGTACCAGCTGTATGGAGCGCTTCCTTTTTTGGACCAATGTTAGACGTCTGTAGGTGCTGAGGGATAGAGTTCAGAACGCCACCCAAGCAGTGGTTAGCTCCAACTTCTCAGCACATGCTTTCTTCAGTAAAAGAACCAGTCAGACACAGGTCAGGATGGTAGTATTTTGGGGTAGCTGCTACATGGCCTGTATACTGCAGGCATGGGCCTGAGACCATGGCAGTAATTTGAATGCAGCTGCCTTCTTTCTGTCAGGGGTGTACCAATATTAACACACAGACATACATGCACACATATATGCACGTGCATATATAGAGCCGTGCAGGTGTGTGTGCACGGATGCACACACAAACGTGCAGACACTCGCACATACAGTCAAGTCTTTTGATGGTATGAGCTCCCACTGCATCCTATTAAAAACTAACTCACAGTGCCAAAATACGCACTCCTCTGACTGTTGCCATTAAGGGGAGTACATGTTACTGTTAGCAGCTATACAGTGGCAGTATTTCTTCTTTCACACACGCACAGACGCAGTCACACACACACAAATGAACACACACACACACACACACACGCACATGCTTACACCCTGCAGGCCGAGCGCCTTCAATTAGAGGCGGTGAATTATCTAATGGGCCGAGCGTCTCTCCCTTTCGCTGGCACTGAAATAAAGGATTGGCTTTTCATTAGGGTCAATTTGCATATAAAAAAGTGAGATGGCTGATAATTCTAATTTCCAATTAGACTGGAGTGTTAATAATGCATCTGTGAATAGCTGCCTTGTAGCGTACCTCTGAGTGTCTGGCTGGGAGAGCACTCCCTCTCACTGCCAGTCAATTCTGATCTGCTGCTACTGCCTCCACTGTACTGCATGTGGAAAATTCCCTTTTAATGGCTGCAAATTCAATATTCTTAAATCAAGCATATCGCTGGGCTGATGGAAAAGGGCTTGATAGAAGTGTGCTCTGGTGGGCCTGTGATATATTACAAATTAGCCTCGACTGGATACTAAGGGATGAACTGATTCCCCAGAGAAGCAAGGGCATTTCCACAGTGAAGGAGAGAGCACCTGTTTGGGGCAGTGGTGGAGAAGGCGTGAGCTCTGTGAATCTCACCTTCTATGGGGTCAATACACTGACAAAGCTTTGTGATTTCTTTTATTATGTAGATCCTGTTCCTACATGGTATACTGAAAAAGTAGGCTTCATAAAACACTGTTTCCAACAATTTGATTACATTAAAACAACACAAAATAGCTGAAGATATTCAAATTCAGTCCACACTCGTGCTGAAGAAACATTATCACTGTAATTAATTGGTTGCGTCATAGTCGTTCAAAGTGTATGTTATAGGGATGTGAGTCTACAGCACACCAGGGGAGCGGAATTTGTCTTCTCTTGAAGCAGTAGGTATTTTCTGTAAGTGTGTCAGCGAATAATTAAATTTTCTCTTGGAGAGTCTCTGAAAGGTACAGTACAATACAGGACTGTTGACATTTAAAATATGCTCGCACCAGCAGTTGCTAATTAGACACTTGGATTTGTCATAGTTATGAGATTTGAACAATATATTAGTTGAGACATTTTTTCATCTTTTTTGCAAACCAGTCTTTTTTTTTGCTTCTTTTTAAAAAAGAAATCATTTACCCCTTTTAATCATGAAGCTAAAAGATACGTAACACCGCATATGTATGTTGGCATGGCTAGTAGTGTGGGAGAGGGGCAGAGATGGACATCTTGGGACTCACCCCGTTGGCCTTGCTGACAGCCTGGTAGTAGATGCTGTAGCTCTTGTGGGGCAGCAGTGGGGAGTTCCAGTAGCCACTGTACGTCTTGTTGTCTCCCACGGTGAAGGGCACGGAGCTCTGGATGCGTGAGGCTGGGAACTCGGCGGTGAAGTAGTAGTAGGCGGAGCTCAGCACCGTGGCGTTCTGGAAGTGGATGGGGATGGGGTAGCAGCGCAGGATCTCGGCAGCCCGCTGCAGCCGCCGCGGCCTCTCCTCCTCCACCACCACCTGGTAGACGCTGCAGGAACACAGGGGCGAACAGCACAGGCGGTGGGTTAGGCTTAGCCTGGGGCTACTACCCACTAAACATCAGAATGTGCTAGGAAATGCAGAATACCTGTCCATCAGATTTTAGGATGGGGCAAAGCAGAGTTAAATGTTCTTTTTAAGTGTCCCCATAAATTATATAGCCTTTTTTAAAATTCCATTCAAATACGTTTATAGACTTATATAACGTTGTACACTGTATATTTCAAACTTTGAGGTCAATTTAAAGTTATTGCTACTTACTACAAATACAACAAACAACTCCACATAGTGAAATGTTTTATGTGAACATGCAGTGTAAGCTAACAAGTATCATGTACCAAATAGCACAAGCGCTAGTGGCCCTTTGAATACATTCAACATGTAGGGCCAGGTAATATGCTATGTGCTGCTGGGAGGAATGCATTGGTGTTGGCCAAGAGTCTTCTCCCGTTTTGGCTTAAGAAGCTTTTATTAACGGGCTAAAGCCAGAAATCTAAGGCTTGTAAAGACCCAGCACAGTATGAATCACTCTAGTACCTCATTTAGAGTGGAGATATCACAGGGCCAAGATCCCATTCCCAATAACATGAAATGAAAGGCTCTGGTATGAGGCCGTGTTTGACCTCCCTGTTTTCCAATATTAGAGTGCTGCACTTTGACACGGAAGAGAATGAGTGTCACAGCTCCATGTACGACCAAAATAATGACGGAATAGAAAAATTATGCCTTCCCATCCAGAGGAAGTTAAAATTATGGACAGGACTGGAATAAAAGATCAACATGTCTCTGTTCTGGGTGACAAAACAGGATCAGTGGAAGGCTAGGGGCTTGGCATGGCTGATGTGTTGGCTGTATAATAGGTTAGAAGAACACGAGGTTTGTTTTTAATTCAACCAGTGGATCAAACGAGTCTGAGCCTGAAAGTCTTGTCTTCCCCAATGCAGCTGAGAGGATATTGGCTGGCAATGAGACACAGAGATAAATGGAATGGAGGCGAATTTGTAGGCATGCTGGACTGGGTGTCTCTTTATTGGCAGAAAACAGAAAATCAGAGGTGAAGAGAACCTGGCTGGAGCTGGAGCCCTGATTAAGACCAGCTCCCCACCTCAAGCCCGGGTGAAAGACAAATGAACCCTGAAAGGGACTAGACCACCACTTCATTACTCTTTAACATTTCAAACAACTGAAGGGTTCTTCCCACAGGTCTTTATTAAAAAATCAGATGAGCACTACAGCAGAACTAAATAACAGGAATAAAGTAATAAAGTAATTGAGATTTTCTAAATTGTTTTAATGTAGTTGCAATTTATCAGAACTTTTTTTTCCCTTTTTCATGTTACTATTGCACAGGAAAGCATAGTGTGGTTAGAGTGAATTCACCTAAAGGGTTTAGTATTGTTGTTTATTAAGTTGGTAAGTTAAATAGGAGGAAAAATGAATTAACAAACTAAGCGCAATATACAATGCATTTGACAACATATAGGCTTAATCACTTTTACATAAAGCATGACAAACAGCGTATCATACAAAATAAAAGCACAATGAAAAATCATTTCCTAACCATTCTAGGCACTGTTCATTATCCTATAATAGTTCCTCAATATCCCCACCAAATAAAATAAAAAAGAATTGTGATAATGTTCCCGGGTAGCATTTGTCTGACAGTGGTGGCTCAGCATGTTGCTTTTGTTTATGTTTTGATACTGTGTTCAATGGCTTTGTTTTGATTATACGGCACACCTATGCCAGGTGGTATGTGTCTGCCACGTTGGCCACACCACCTGGGTCTTATCTTTATGTTGTTCCTTATGCATTTTTGCTTGTTTGACTATTGTTGGCCATTACAGTTATGTTAGCTTCTTTCGCTGTTGTTAGTGCACTTTTATGTTCTGTATCATTTCGATACGTTCATTCAGTTGTTCAGTTGGAGACTTGTGTTTGTTTCCTTTCATTATCTGGGAGGTTCTACACCCGTGACAAGAATAACATTTTTAAAAGTTTGTCCTTTCCTTTAAGAATATGCAATTAAGGGCTATCCTAAGCTTCATCAGTCTCATTATCCTTAATTTGACTGTCATGCATGAATAAGATCATAAAGGTTAATAGGATTAATAATTTCCTGGTTTGAACAATTTGCTCATATTCCCTATAATTGTAAAAGGATTAACTGATCTGATAAATCCTGTGTCAAATCCCACTACCAACAGCTCAGGGAAAGACACCACTACATAATGGGGCAAAAAAACTCCACATAGCCTAAAGTCTGTTGTGCCCTAACTGTGTTTTTAGACCAGGTTGCTGCATTTAGAGCATCTGTTTTGTTCTTATGTCCCTGGACATCTTTGTCACACCTTATGGGTTTAATAGAGACTAAGCTTAAGAAGGACCCTGAAGCCATGTGAACATTCACAAGTAACCCACATTCTATTTGCAGTAATGGGGTTACATTACCTAAAAGCAAAGCCCTGTTTATTGAAATCAAGCTGGCTTTATAAATGCTATTATCTTTTAGTATTATCTTTTATTAAAAATAAACCTAGATTAATATAGATTGTATAATATATATTGATGTTAGGTAATGTTGAAAATTAATACTTGTTCATTTATTACAAAGAAAGGAGCATGAGATGAAACTCTTCTCAGTCACAGACTTGAGTGGGTTTTTGGTGCTTACAAATGCATATCACACTTGCTGAATGGCACCGTGGCATATTCATATTTGCTAATTAAATTTTCCATATCCACCGGAGATTAGATCAGTCATAAAGTGCCTGAGAATGTAAGCGAGAGAACACTCTCCCCCAGCCAGGGATCACTGTAGAGGAAGTTGCTAGTGCCACGTTCCTGTTGCCCTTTTGGTGGCGCGTCGCCACAAGGCAGCATTCCCACTATTTGGCGATAAAATCTGATGTAATAAAATATTAAATACAGCGAGAATGGAGGGTGAGAAATATGAAGTTAATTACTGCTCTGTATTGAGGAGAACAAAGGGCAGGGCAGGAACTGTGCAGTGCAGAAAAAGTCTCCTCCTACAGTGGAGAGAAAGAGCAGGAGCAGAGAGCAGGAGAGGAGCAGAGGAGGAGAGGAGCCTTCTCCTTTGAATTTAGGAGCCCCTTAAAGGCCGACCATTACTTTAAGAGTGGGTCTCAGTGCTGATTTACAGCACACTGCCCTGCAGAGTAGGCCCCTTCGTGCTCCAGGACTCGACCAATCTCCTTTTAATACCTCACTTTGTCAGATTTTATTGCAAACATGATAGAGAGTGAATTCCATATAGATGAATTCCATATAGATGAATTCCATACAGATGAAACAATGTATACGATGCTCCACCATGCAGCACCGTTCACAATAAATGCAGAGTGATGGAGTGAAAAACAGAAGGGAGAAGGATTTACATTGACTAAAAGGGCTAAGATTTAAGTCTGGTAATACAATACTGTAACAAGGTGTAAACTTCTTAATGATTTAATCTCGTTTCCATTTTTGTTTGGAGGTAACAAATTAAATAAACAAGCTTGGAGCTTTCTGTAACTGAAAATTTGTTTATACTTAATATAAACAAGGCCCTGGTGGTTCACTGGTCAAAGCTGTGGTATTTTTAGAAGTGTTATAGTGTTCTAAATGTTGCCATCTAAATGTATGAAAGCAGTTTGTCATGGAAACAAAAGTAAAATACAACAAACTATAACACTATAACACAACACTATAAAAGGAAAATTTAATTTACAGAAAAGTACTCTATAATAATAAAGTGGTCAGAAGGTCTGTTTTGTTAGAAAAACATTTCCTAAGCAAAGCTAATATAACAACACACTCAAATAATCTCATAGCACAGCATCATAGCAAAGAGATTCTTTAACAGATTTTCCTGTCAAGAGCAGGACGAGAGCGTTCTTTACTACAACATAAAGGTCTGGTAAGCATTTCATATTGCAACACTATGTCAAAAGAATTGTTCATCCTTTACTCATTACAGAGGAACTTTGACATGTCATTTAAGATACAATAGTTGAACTTAAAAAAAAAAGACAAAAACAAGATCAAGTTACTAATCCTAATTTATCCTTCTCTAACTGTATATGGAAAGTAATACCTGATTTGTATTCAAGAAATCCTTCCACAACAATCGATGCAGACTCTTGAGGAGTGTACTTGTGCCATTAGCAGTGCGGTTGTGCAGCTACCGAGGGAAATATTGTTTCCAGAGCCTCTGATTAGTCTCAGCTTTGCCTTCTCCAGTAATTGGCTTGCAGAGTTTGAACAGGGTTTGGGAGGAACAGAGGGGTCATGGGGTGCTAGCTTTCCACTGGCCAGAACAGAGAGCTTCAGCCTTCGTAGTCCACCCCCATTACCACTCATATTCACCTTCATCCATTTCACTCATCCCCAACACCACTCATATTCACCTTCATCCATTTCACTCATCCCCAACACCACTCATATTCACCAATCACCGTCATCCATTTCACTCATCCCCAACACCACTCATATTCACCAATCACCGTCATCCATTTCACATACTGTTCTAATGAAAACATAAAACTCAGGTCACATTTCTGTGTAATGGCTACCATAATGCATACTGGCCAGCCATGGGAACGAGGAGGTAACTGGCCAGCATGCATTGTGCTAGTCAATACTACACAGAAATATGACCCAAGTGTTTTGAGAGGCAATCAGCCCAAGAGACAAAACAAACTCGATAATAAAAATGGCACCAACAATAACAAGTACCAAGTACAACAGCAGAAAGGGCTCAGTTCAGTGGTTAGGGCCTTAAAAAGAGCACTCTTGCTCCAGTGGAACACAGAGCAACCCCAACAGACACCAATTAAGCCCCCTCATGATATGCTGCCAGATCTTTTGGAGCTCTGTGAGGTCATGTGACCACTTTCCAATTACAGGCCTTTTCCACTTGGCATTGACTGAGCTGAGACCTTGGGCCAGGATTTATTTTTCATGTACTCTGAGCAAAGAGAAAGACAAGAAGGTGAAGATGAGCCTGACCCATTTGGTGTTGGCAGACAATACCCCTTTCCACTGGTCCAAGACCGGTTTTGTGGTTTGCTTTGTAATGCCTAGGTTTGTGATTCTGGTAAAGGAAGATAGCCCAAAAATAAAATGTGAAGATTCTAGTTATATCACTAGAAGTTGGCCAGAGGAGCAATTTGACAATTAAATTATCCAACCATTATTTATGTTTGTTCTACACTGAATATCACCGTGCTTCAGTCACTCTCCTCTGGAAAACTGCTAATCTCTTGATTTAAAATATGCCTGATGCCTGTGGGGCTATGTTGCCAGATCTGACCAGCCATCTCTGATGGCTATGGGACTTTATTTATAATCTTGCCCATAAAGTAAGCTATGAAACACAAATGAAGGGGAAGTGCTGAGATTAAATGTCACTTAAATCTTTAGATTTGCTGAGGTTTCTTTACATGTCCTCGGTAGGGAACTTGGGAGGCCTCTTTCTTGTGACAGGAAACATGACCATGTCTACTTTTTTTATATTTTCTGGAATTCACTCTGATTGAAAATGGAGGAAAAACATTCAAAAGTAGAATTATTTCAGAGCGATATATGAGCAAAGTTAAAGGTAAGTTTTACATAAGTTTTAAAATGAATGGAAGAATTTCATTTGTTCTTTAAGAAAGACAAGGGAAATCAAACTTGGATAAAGAGTACTTCTAAGTTGCTCCCACTGGTCTCCCACACAGTTCAATACACATAAACACTGTCATAGCTTCTTTCATCCAGGGTTTAACAAGAAGTAAAAAGGAAATATAATTTTCAAGTACTCTCCTATGTCTGTGTCACTGATATATCAGCTCTTTAAAAGCTGTAAAACTGCCATGTTCTTTTAGAAATCCTATTTTTGTGAGTTACAAGCCTATTATTGACACCCTAATTGTCTTACCTTCTCCCACTATACACCTCATCAAGTCAGGAACCATTAGGCATTTGCTCTTCTCTGCAAACACTCTTTTTACTTTAGTGTAGAAAACATGGCTTTTTGTTCAGAAAAATGTTCTGAAAAAGCTAAATGAAAAACATGGATTAATTGTTGCCTGAAAGGGGTGGTTGTGGTTTATGTGCTGTCTCGCTCTCTCTCTCTCCATTTCACCTTACTGTGCTTTGCATTGGTTTTGGTTGATGATCTTTACTCAGTGTTGGAAGTGGCGCTAGTGTGAAGTTTGGCGAATCCTTTCTCTCCGCAGCGAGTGCATGCTGGTGATGGCACACAGCTCAGTGGGAGAGGCGGAGTCGTGAGTGCAGCATGACATGAGTGACAGACTTGAGCGCTAATCCCCTTAGATTGTAGGATGAGTACACCTTTCACCCCCCAGATGGTGGAGGCCATTGTAATAACTTGTATATAGTCCTGCCAGGCCAGTCATCCAAACTCATCATTTGGCAATAGCTTGGGGTGAATTCCACACATAAGTGTAATGGGACACACATATGGAGACCTGACAAAGGCTGACAAATATAGCATCTACATGCCGTTGTTCAATTAAGGCAGGAATGTTTTCATTCCTACGCACTTGCATTGAGAGCAAATCTTCTCACATGCTCAGTCACTATGATGAATGCATGCTCTGTGCAGTATCAGAGTTAAACATCTGCTTTCTGAAATTCAAATGAAGGTTCCCTTTAAGATGATCACTGAGCTACACTGTTATCTGAACCTGAGTTAAAAGGCACATTTTTATGAATACTGGGCTTTTGACTTAAGAGATACGTAATTGGGACAATTCACAATGTCTGGCTGAAAAAGAGCTAGGATGGTGACAGCTACCAGCTTTTTTTAAGCTAGCTGACTGTGAATTCATCCATGCTGCCAAATGGAGGATAAATGTGACACATACAGCATACTGATGAAGATGAGGCTTTTACACTCTCTCTGTACATGTATTGTGCATATATATAACATATTCATTACATAAAAAAGTCCCTATTCGATTCGCCCTCCCACAGGGCAGTATTTTCCTTCAAGTTCGTGTCAAGACCAGATACATGGGATTTTGGGGGTCCTGCATAGTATATTAGCTGTTCCCAGGACTTCTGGACAGATACCTTGGATGTTGTTCCTGGGATCTGCTGCAGCCACTCTCCTAGTTTGGGGGTCACAGCCCTTAGATGCTCTGATTAGCACCAGAACCACTGCTGCCTTCACCTTACACACCTTTTCTAGTTCTTCTTTCAGCCCTTGCTATTTCCTGACCTTTTTGTGTTCCTTGTTTCTGATGTTGATATCACTTGGGATTGATGTCCAGTTGGTTATCCATTACCATTTTGGCTGTCTGTATCTGGAAGTTCCACAGGATCTTATCTTGGTCATTTTCCACCACCTTTGGGTATTTATCAGTTGTATATCAGCAGTTTGGTTTCAGTGATGGTGGTAGTAGTGGTGATCATCTATAGTGCTGCATTCAAATCTTCCAGCAGCCTTTCTTGGAAGTCTGCTATGACTGGTGTCCATCTTAGCCATAATATTCAATCTCAGGGTCAGCCGTTCCGATTTTGACCTTGCTGCATGTTTTCACTGGGGCTTGGTTCCCAATTTTGGGATGTGGGAATGATTATGATGATGATTATCTCCCCTCTGACCTGTTGTCCTGGCCCTCCCTTGCTGTAGCCTTGGTGTTGTACCTTGTCAATCTCTAGTTGTGACAGTAGTTCCTGCTAACAGATGTTGGAACACTGAGCTACTAGTTGTTTCAGCATTAGTCTAGATGTTGGGTTTTGAAGCATCCCTAGTTCCCACATCCTCTCGGACTAGGGTTGCTTGTGTAGTAGCATTCCAGCAGATGTCCGAACCCGACAGTTCATCAGTGTCCCCTTCCTTTCCCACTGCCTCTCCATTTTCTCCCTCTCCCATTCCTGTTCTGTACACAGTGTCATTTCCTTCCTTAAGCTCAGGCGTGGGGAGCTCAATGAAGTATGTGTTTGTTTTGACACAATGGTGGTCTAATTTTAGTTGCAAGTATAGGTGTCCTGCCTTACATTGTTATGTATTTTCACATATTATCCTAGCCACTTTTGCCTCATAGGGTGCCTAGACAGGTGCAGTGCCAATGACGTTTCTGACGGTGCACCGTCTTACCGATTTTAAAATGAACCACGGAGATCTGCCCATGTTTCTCTACCAGTCACCTGCTCACTTAACTGTATGACTCTGCCGTTCTCGTCCTGGTTCTGTAAATGTGGACATCATAATGCGATGGCACATTTGGTATTCAAACAGTCTGGAATAGATTACATGCAGGCTGATGCACCCAGAGCCAAATCCCCCCACGATGTGTAATAACAGAAGTGGGGCACACGCGAGCCGCAAACAAAAGCTGGCCTTATGGGGTAATTAAGAAGGCCTGTGATTCATTAAGACATGCTAACGATAATTAGGATGACAGCGCTGGAGCCGGTGACAAGGTGACAGGTCAGATTACGACTGCAGCAATTGCACCTCCTTTGATTTAAGATGGAAGAGGTCGCATGTGTGCCTCAAGGCAGCAGAGGCAAGGACGGAAATGGACTTTTAGTACATTTTTATAGTATTGCTCCTGTCAGAGGTAAATGGCATGTGTGAATTTTAAGCTACTGAAACATATTAGAAGGAGTGTAAGGGTTATATTCACTTTTCTGAAAGTATCGCAGCTTGTCATAGGTGCTGGAAGAAGTACGAAATAGACTCAGGCTCTACCTTGTGCTGTCTGGAAGAGGCACTAAATTCCACCAGGTTGAGCATTTCTTTTGTCACATTTCTGTCTGCAGCCATTAAAACACCCTCAGGTAATAAGAGGGTCCATGTACTGCTTTCAATTCTTCATGACAAAGCATAAGGTGCAAAAACACCATTTGGTTTATTCATATGATGCAGTTCAAAGTGCCTTTCTGATCCAAAGTAGCCACCTCAAAAGCATTCTGCCAGTCTCCATTAGAAAGCAGTCTGAAAAAGTAAGTTTCACAAAGTTCGGGCTTCATGCAGCACAACAGCATGCAAAATAATTAGCCTCAGATTAGTACAAGAATCCAAGAGGCAATCCAAGTTAGGTCTCGGGCCGTTTGGACAGAAGCCTGTTAGTACAGAGGCTAAACATTCCTACAGTAGTGGAAGGACCATTGTCATGATCAGACAACATAAAAGATGAAGAGAAAAGTGGGGGAGGGGCTTAGGCAACAACACAGCTGTCACTACCACACAACATAGCAAATCCAGCAGAAACAACATACAGGCATATTGTATTGGCAGGAACATACAGACACACGTTAGGATAAGGCATTAGTGCTGGCAAATAGGCAAATTAGATAAAAGTCAGCCAGTAGCAGAGGAAAGGCTTATTGATTTATCTTTCAGCCAACAATTATGGGAAAAACAGGGACAGGCTGCAGTTTAATCTCAAACTGTTCCTCCTTTAAAAATGACATTTTAAATGCTGGCAAATAAAGAGCGAAGAGAAAAAGTAGTGAAAAGAGAGTAAAGAGCTTGACCATAATCTGCAGCTCGGCCCGTCTGGCATTGTGAGGGAACGGGAAAGGGAGAGGGAGAGGGGGAGGGAGACGGAGGGAGGGAGAGGGGGAGGGAGACGGAGGGAGGGAGAGGGGGAGGGAGACGGAGGGAGGGAGAAGGGGAGGGAGACGGAGGGAGGGAGAAGGGGAGGGAGACGGAGGGAGGGAGAGGGGGAGGGAGACGGAGGGAGGGAGAAGGGGAGGGAGACGGAGGGAGGGAGAGGGGGAGGGAGACGGAGGGAGGGAGAAGGGGAGGGAGACGGAGGGAGGGAGAAGGGGAGGGAGACGGAGGGAGGGAGAGGGGGAGGGAGACGGAGGGAGGGAGAAGGGGAGGGAGACGGAGGGAGGGAGAGGGGGAGGGAGACGGAGGGAGGGAGAAG
Source organism: Electrophorus electricus (assembly GCF_041902795.1). Taxonomy (NCBI): domain Eukaryota; kingdom Metazoa; phylum Chordata; class Actinopteri; order Gymnotiformes; family Gymnotidae; genus Electrophorus; species Electrophorus electricus. Next base: position 12,669,435 of record NC_137510.1, read on the forward strand.
GGGAGGGAGACGGAGGGAGGGAGAGGGGGAGGGAGACGGAGGGAGGGAGAAGGGGAGGGAGACAGAGGGAGGGAGAGGGGGAGGCAGCGGCAGAGGGAGTGGGGTGCTGAGGCTGTGATGAGACTCTTAGTACGAGGGATGCTTTGTTCTTATCTTCAAAAGGCAAAAGTGCCTCTCAGTGGGATCAATTGCACAAACAAAACAATGAGATGATAATCATAAAAAAGACCACAAAAAGACCACAGATCAAAACTCGCTGCTTATGTTTCTGTGTGCAATTAGAATCAATTAGTGCTAAGGCTTTGATTGTTATAAAGTTAGGCCTGAGAGGCTAGAGGCTACCTATGAGTTTGCTGATGCAATGAAATCTGATAATGAGGATTTTCAAGATACTAGCCACCCATTCTAATAACCTCAGTAACAGGGTTGGTGTTCCAGAAGGTGCTGCTAATCAGCTTTAATGACTGTGTCACGTGACCATGGAGACACTTATTTGGCTGGTGGCTTGACACTTATACATCAAACTCCGGCCTATGAAGTCTTGTTGTCATCTAATGGTGGCTTGAGTAGGCTGGGAGAAATCTCGGCCATGGTCTTGCTCTCTCTTTCACTCTCTGCTTCCCACATTTTCTCCCTCTTGCTCTCACTTTCTATCATTATCTCTCTGTCAATTAGGTAATATTTAGGTAGTATTTTCTATGCTGCATTTCTGCTATTTACAATATTATTTGCATAGCCTCATTACAATATATATCTTAATTGACTAAGAACCAGTTATAACTTATCACCACTGCCACACACATTGACTAGGTTAAACAATAAATTAGCTTATCTCAGTGGTAAATATTTGACAAAGCAGGATTTTAGTAATATAGAACTTAATTAAGGTTGTTATGCATATTTGCATAATTTGCACATGGCTATACAATAGCATGTGCTATCCCCAGCATAATTTGAAATTATTTGTACATTTGAAGTCAGAAACATGTTCAAGCTTTACACACATCAAACCTTCATCTGCACCTGTGTGGGGTGTGGGTTGTACTAAGGAGGCAAATAAGCATAAATCTCTACACATTTTGGGAATAAGTGTGGAGAAATAAATTCATTAATAAGAGAAAGATGCTAGGACTGTATGTATTTAGGAGTGTGCATTAGTGTGTGTGTGCGTGTGTGTGTGTGTGTGTGCGCGTGTGTGTGTGTGTGTGTGTGTGTGTGTGTGTGTGTGTGTGTGTGTGTGTGTGTGTGTGTGTGTGTGTGTGTTGTGGAAGCTGATCTACCTGACAGGTGCACCTCTGCTCTTGGCTGGCTTCAGCAGCACAGTGACACTGCTGTCTGTTTGATTTAGCGGGGTCTCCTGGTCATAAGCAGGCATGTGTGGGGCTGTAAGCAAGAACACACACACACACAAGAACACACACACACACACACACACACACACACAAACACACACACACACACCAATGTACATATATTCACACAAACATACAATGAATGTTATAATCCTGAATTAATTTGAAACATTGTAATGGACTGTGCTAATTATCTAGCCAGAGGTGGGCCTTACGTGAGATCTTGGTGGTGAACTGGGTGTTGATCGGGGGGCCGTAACCTTTCACAGTGCTGGCTCGAATTGTGAAAGAGTAGGTGGAGCCTGGGTATAACCCCACAAATGTATGCAACGTCTCATTACTGGACTTCAACACCTTCCCACTCTGATTGGCCAAGTTGAACTCTGGGTCAAAGGAGCTGACAGCCTTGTAAAAGATCTGATGGCGACAGATAAGAAGGGGGGTATTAGTAGGACGCTAAGTAAATGCAATGGCATTTTATGGTACAATTCCATAATGTTGAGATCCACAAACACCTTGTATGAATAAAGAAATCTGGTTGTATTGTAACAATGACTAATATCAATGACTAATGTCTTGCTCATTATGACTATCATCATGTATGATTGGTTCAGATATCAGAAATAGTCTTGTAGTATTAATTTAGAATTTAATGAGAAGATCATATTCCTTGTAAGAATACATAATTATTAATAAATATATAATTGCTCTTATTATTTCCTATAATGAATGCCTTACTGCATTTCCCTAATTTCCTTTAAAAAGGTTTTAGATACCATAAACAAAATAATACAAGCCAAGCAAACTCAAAACAAAACAAACATACAAACAAATCAGTGCAGAGAGGATAGTTCGCTTCCATGCTAACAAAGCTCCTGTCCTCTATTTCTCAGCTTATGACGAAGCTTGTGTGAAGAGTAAGCAGTGTGAGCAGCTGCGAGCAAGCTGCTGCATCTCCACTGCGCTTACTCTGTGCTGCGGAGGAGAGGCAGGGGCCGCGCTGTGCTCCGCAGGTCAGCCCAGCCCTCTTTTCTCAACGGATCTTTATCAGGCTACCTGAAAAGCTGCATTTAAATGAATCAATCATGGTGCTAATGGGTGGCCCCTCCATCCAATTTGATTCCAATTAAAGAGCACAAAGGAAGCGGTGGGGGTTGTGCAGGCTGGAGCTGTCGGTGGGAAATGCCAGCCGTCCTCCCTCCATTAGTCTCCAGTGCAGACAGCCATCCGGCAGCTTTCAAAAGGCCCCTCTAACTCTCTGAGGACGGGGACTGGTGTGGTGTTAAAAAGGGGGCCATATAAAAATGTATGAAAGCGTCTGAACTGTGCTTTGAGAAAGAGGGAGGTCTGTCAGAATATGGTGCCAAGCATGGATCTGTTGAGATCATGGGTTTAAAAAAATAGTAACTGAGAAATTTATAATAAAGAGCTTGCTGCATTAAGAAAAGAATAATTTCCAAACCCCTAGAGTGCTATTGTCTGTAATGCTAATTGTATGACATTGTATGCAGAGGACTGCTGTCAATTCTATTTACTGCTGAAAGTCTTATTGATCCACATATTTTGCAGCTGCATTAATGAATAATGGCTCTGTTTTAGTATTTAACCCATACATCTATATCTACAGAAGCTAATCTATGTACACATATCAATCTCAGCTTCTGGGATAGTTGAAAGATTAAGTGAACAAAAGATGTCCTGATCCAGAAAGGGTACCTATCTGAGTGCACCTATGACAGCAGAAATGTCATAAGAAAAATAACAATGGTAGAAGCCTATCAGACTTTAATAAGGCAGAAAGCCTTTGATTTGTCTTTTTCTTTCAAACTGGAGCAGATCATGCTTGTGACACTGCAGAACAGGCGAGAGACATGACAATGTATTTTCATAATGTCAGTATGACAGCTTAATTGGTTGAATTTCCACAAATGAAGTTCAGCTACAATGGCTCTTTTGAATACAGCATTGTGTAGAGTTCTGAAGTGCACATCAAATCATATGGTCCTAAGATGCATGTAGTTGTGCATGACAAAGAATTCAGGCATGTTAAATGTAGCCATTTTAAAAATGCAAGAGAAAAATGTCCTGAGTATACATTCTGTATACAATCAGAGACGTGGGCCAAGGTTTAAGACAGTCAGGATTTGTAGTAAATGTGACATGTATCCTCATGCCCAATATTTACCCACATTCCACAATGTATGGATAAGCATCCAGCACTGATGTTTCCATTGCAGTGAAAGCTTCCTTGGCAAGCACTTCCTGTCATGCGACCAAGCCTTTCACTAGAATTATAAAAGTATTTTCAAGAACACCGTTCATTAGCCTTGAAGCGTTACCTATTAGAGCTTGCTTTTCCGGGGACTTTACTTGTCCCTCCTGCCTGTGATACAATACTCTGACCCTGTCTGACACCTCTCAGTCACACAGCTAGTGGAAGCCAGGGGAAGACACCCAGGGAACATTACAAGCTGGGCTGCAGGAAAGATCCTGATGAGAGACGGACGCTGTAACTCTGGTGTCGGATTTGGCACTTTCTGTAGTTTATGGAGATTATATCTCTCTCTTCTAGGCTGGGATTAGCCCCATCACCCACCTTCAGTTGGTAATAGATTGTGTTAACAAGCTCCTGTGCATTCAGGGCTCATGGTTATTAGGTTAGATTTATTAGTCAATTAAGAGCCTGGAGTGAATGAGAGATAGAGGCAATGAGGGGGTAGGGCAGGGCCTGAGATGAATGAGCAGCAGGCATGAGCACGCTGACAAGACTTACTTCATACTGCTTAATGATGCCGTACGTGTGCATGGGCTCACGCCATCTGAGGGCGATCTTCTCTTCGTAGGTGCTCCCCTGGACAGACTCCATAGGCACGGCACCAGGCACTGAATTGCAGACAACACAAAGGAACAAATGTTCAAATGAGAGAGGGAGGAAGGGAGGGAGGAAGAGAGAGGGAGATCATAACTGTATTGATTCTGTACTGCGTCCAGAGAGAAGTGATCTTTTCTGTTCTAAATCAATATTCTCCTACATTCATATACCAGGCAAATAACTTCATACTTTAAATAAACCTTTTTGAATGTAGGTGATGGTCACAAAAATAATTGCATAAACCATGGCCAGAGGTAATATCCAAAAATTGATGATCAAGTTCTGTTTGAACTGTCTTCAGGAACATCAAAAGCATATATGTGCTCTGGGCCTTGGGAAAGCTAGCCCATTGTCTCGTTAACCCTTCTCTCTCAGAGTCCTAACAGAGTATATTTTGACTCTAAAAGCTGATTTAAGGCTATGGTATTTTTTCCCTTATCCAGTTTAATAACTGCACAAAATACACTTATGTGTATGTACTGACAATGTACTGTGTACCGCCCAGAAAAAAGCTCCCATCCAGATGAAGAAGTGTCCATAATGAACACAAACTGCAGAAACGAAGATAAAACTCCCAGCAGATATTTTAATTTATGAAATCAGCGGAAAGGGTGAAAGATGTCATGCCCATTCATTCTAGCTGAAATGCTAAGATACTCAAAAAAGCTTTTTGTGCTACTCATACATTCAAAAAATCAGGTCTGAATCTGTTCAATTTTGAATTAAATTAGAACAGCCACACACTGTTCATATTTTGAAAATTTAGTCCCAAACTTGTCTTGAAAATGCACCACAGAATAACAACAACAACAAAAAAACACCTTTGGCAGTAAAATGTGATAAAAAAAATTGGCAGTCACAAACAGAAATGACAAAGAAAATACATTACTGAAAAAAAGTTAGAAAACACGAGGGACAAACTTCCCAAAATAAAAAATAAACAAATAAATAAATAAGGGTTAAAAATAAAATAAAAAATAAATAAGGGTTAAAAACTATAGGAAGCATAGAAAGCTGCTTACCATCCTCGTCTGTAAGAACATCCAGCTCCTGGCTTTCCTTGACGCCTTCACGGTTGCGCAGGACTAGCTTGACGCTGACGTTGGTGTAGGGGGACAGGTTGCGGATGGTGTGCTGCGGCGAGGCGCTAGGTAAGTCATAGCAGACCTCTTCCCGTGTCTCCTCCTTGCTGTTCACCCTGTAGCGGTACTCCACGGTCAGGTTGTAGCTGTGGCAGCGGGTGACGTTGTAACCGAAAGGCTCCCAGCGCACAGTAATCTGCCTGGATTTGATGTCGACCACCTCCAGGTGCCGAGGACCATGCATGGGGTCTGGGGGGGCAGGCAGGTCAGACAAGGAAATGCATGTTAAACACAGTCATGTGAAATTTTGCTTTAATATACCAGCAGAAGCTAAGAGTTTACTACAAAATGCAAACCACTGGTATGCCTACAGAACAGGAAGGTCAGGTTACAGGTCCATAAAAGACTTTGCTGAGATCTGGGAAGGATGAAACAAAGAACCTATACCAGAGTGTGGAAATACAAAAACTGGGGAAAAAAAAGAACAAAGAAAAAATAAATTGCTCACGATCCAAAGTGTACCACCTTATCTGTGAAACACAATGATGCCAGCCAGTATGGCTGCCCATGGAGTAAACTCACAGCTCTTTACTGACATGTCTGCATACAGCAGCAGGAGGATATGAATTCTGAAATGGACAGAATCATCTCAACTGCTCAGATCCAACCAAATGTTTCAAAACCCCAATGCGTCACAAAACATACCACTATAGCAACTGTGGAATGTTTTTATGGTCTGTTATACAGGTGCCTAATGAACAGTGTTTTAATTTTTTTTTGACAAAGTTGTTGACATATCAAGCAGATGTTCTGCATCGCCTACACAAAAAAACACCTAAATATACTGCTGGGATCAGCGTTGTATGACTCAGTATTTTAAATCGCATCCAGATCATCCTTTCAACACTGATTTCAAGCAGACTCTTGAACTGGAAGCATCTCTGTTATCCTTAGGTGGGTCAACTCTGATGGCACTCAGTGTGGATATATAGGGAATCTTTCTCGACCATACAAGCACCCTAGGTTTTGTCCCCATCAGGTCTAATCAGAGAGGCACACTGACTCCCTGCTCCCAGCGCTGCCTCTCTCAGAAGAGCTCCAGATCTGGTAATAGGACCAATTTCCATCCTGGTTTCAATTTGTGGAGCATTTCTGTGGAATTTAGTTCTGAAGCACTTACTGCCAGGCCCCCTGTTCTGCCAAATGCGGCTCTTTCAAAGGACCACAGGATATTGCAGACAAGCAATCTGATGTTCCAGTGTGCAATCTGATGAAGACTGACGAGACATAACCTCCCCGTTTTCTTTTTATTTTTATTTATATATACATTTAATAATTTATCTTTTCAGTTAGAGGCACAAACAATCAAGGTGAAGTTGAACCTTACAGTTTCCCCAACACACATTTACATTTAGCACTGTGCACTGCGTTGCACATGTAGCTAAAAAAACTGAGTAACACACTGAGGTTTCCTTGAATTCTTTTGGAATCACAGAAGGGACATCACAAACATCACTTCTTTTCATCTGAAGTGCCCATTTCTTTCTTGGCCTGTAAGAAAATGTCAGTGATAAAAAGTATTTTATCCTTACTCAGAACATGCAGAGGTAAAGATTAAAACAAGGGGTTGTAAACACCATTTACTCAGAAGACTTGTAATAAAGCTCTGCACGAGTTTCACTGCATAGGAGTATGATCCTTGTATGTGTGCGTGGGTCGGGGGTAACATATTAGGTGTGGCAATAAACTCTCAAAGAAGGGTCCTTTCCCAGTCACCACATTAAAATGTTGTATCCTAAAAAGGTAAACTGAACTAAATCCATCTCTGTAGGAGTAAATAAAATTTTATACATATTTACAATGTTGTTTTTTACTGTGCATATATTATATTTTCAAATCAACTGTTTTAATCAATTAGCAAACTGACTAGTAGACACTCAAAAATAATAAATATGATAATTACACTAGTTGTCGTTTATCTTTAAAGACTTAATTGAGAAGCTCCAGATATAAAAGCTATTATAAAAGCTATTAGAAATATAGTATTATTAAAAGCTTTTAAATAGTACAGTGAAACTGAATTGCTTAGTTTATTTTGATCAGGAAACGACAGATATCGAAAAAATGATGAGAGAATTGTTCCTATAACTCATGAAATGAGAGACGGTCTTATATCCCTTCACCACAGCTGGCACTCACTGCAAGAGAACAAGGTGAATCCTATCTGTGCAATCTGAGAAGGATACATTATAATAATGTACATGGAGAGAAAAAGGAATATGGCATAATTCATTCCTAGCACAGTAATCAACAATAACAATCCCAAGAGTGCAGCCACTCTTTTTCATGAGAGCTGCATTCGTCAGATTCACAGTGAGCAACAATTTTCTCACACAATGGAACTCAAAGTTTGCTGGTCTGACAGTGGTTGAAAGAAATGAGTGCCTGGGCCCAAAAGACTGCACCCTTCGGTTTATGGCCACTTCCATCACAGCAGAGACACTGCTGAAAGAACACAGATGCTCTCTGAGCAGGTGTGCAAGAGGAAAATGCAAACAGTGCCTCTTCTGTTGCTGCAACCTTTGATGGCAGTCCGCAAGAACCCATGCGCAAAGTCAGACCAGGGCGTCCGAAGCCTTTAGAGCTTGGACAGCCAGACCTTGTGCTTTTTGAGATGCTTCAGGAACAAAGTAGCAGCAGAAACCTGTTGAGCTTCATGGCCATCTCTGACTATGGAGACTATAGCAAATTATACCAGTGAAACAGGCTGTTTGGAATACCTGGAAATAGATCTAGAAGTCATGTAATGTGGTTAGCTGTTAGATTCTAGTATGGAGTTGCATTTAAACGCATAGTTCCTTGACACTGGGAAGGCTAAGAGTGTAATTCACATAAATTATTTATGGTTCTCCTGTTTATATGAAAGGGTATATAACCAAATGTTTATACTATGTGTGCCATTTAAATTTCAGTGGAAGTAATTTGGGGTTGTCATGTATTTCCCACAATGCAGTGCATGTGAAAGAGGTCCAGGTTGGTTCTGCTTCATATTCTTTTACATCAAGGTCAAACTGTTCACCAAATGCAGCCAAATGCAATCAGTGTAGAAAGCCAGGGGTTTTCCTTCAGGTGAGAGCCCCAAGCGACCACTGGGTGCTGATTGTGCAATGCTTAGCTATTAAAGCCAATAACCATGGATCTTCTGCTTAATGCTACCAAACAAAGACAAAATAAAATACCTGAAGAATTAAATGCAAAACTTTTACATACTGAACGCAGTTTTGTAAATGGAATTCTTGGGGTTTTCTTTTCATTTTTCTGTCGTATCTCCATCAGGGACAAAAGTATAGATGTAGTGCGAGAGGAAATGAGAAAGGAAAAATGGGAGCACAAGGAGGTCAGCCTGGACGCCACAAAATGGCTGCCAGCGGCTTTTGTGAGATGATGGCAAAAGGCCTGATTGAGAGGTGTCTTGGGGAGAGGAAAGTGCTGTCTGCTCAACTAGCACATGAAATTCCACTGACGATTTTGAAAGGCAGCAATGAGTGGCAAACGCTCAGTGCACTGAAGAACGTCCTATACTGCTCCAGCGGGGAGGAGAGGCATACCCTTTCAATACATACAGCTGGACATACACATGGCCATAGCATGACTATGCAGTGCATACACTGTCACACACATGGTTTTCTCATGTATGCTCAAACTCATGAATGTGAGGGAATGCATGTTGCCAGATTTTACTTGAGTTACTGAGCTACAACATGGGAAAACACTACATTCATAATAGTCAGTTTGCTGGTCAGACATTTGTGTATATGAAACAAATATTTATATGTAAAATATATTAAAAATAAAAACCTCACACTCACACACACACACACACACACACACACACACACACACACACACACACCATAGACTTGCTGGAGGCATGCTCATAAATCAAAGGTCCCACATGTGTGTGATTTCAGTCAATAGAGCCCTTTATTCACATATTTTTTTGACAAACACATTTTTTATCCACCTTGCACAAATTCCCAGTGCACTAGGTGCAGAGGCAACAATAACTCATGGTGCACCGCCGGATAACCTTTGACCTTTTCGGAGCGTTCATGAGAGCGATGAGGGCATTTCTATTAAAATACATCAGAGAGGGCAGTCATGGGCCATTCAAAGCGAGGTAAACATCGCAATTACACAAGCGAGTCTGCTGGGAGGCCTTGCTCCATTGACTAGCAGAGAGCACAGCCCCGCAGATGGGAAAGGCAAAGTAGCAGGGATGCTACAGAGCAGATTACTCTGTAATAGCAAATGAAGTGTTTCCATCATTTGCCTGATGTTTGCGTGAATGATTGCTTGTTTGAACACAGCAGTTACAGACACCATGGAGGGCCCTGCTGCCTAAGAACTGGGAACACAGTCGGAACTACAGACCCAGTTTCACTATAAAGGATAAAAATGGATGTCGTTGAAAAATATTGTCTCTGAACTGTTATAGAAATGATGTTATTGATGAAATGAGAGTTCTTCTAAGATTTCTGAAGCACCTACAGCTCAATCAAACCTTTCATTCACTGAGAATATATAACTTTTGAATATTAATTTTCATACAAGAGTGAAAAGAAAATGATATCAGGTGTACTTTCTGTAAAAACAAGCAGTTTTTCCATCAGTCCGGCAAATGACTGTGACTGTAGCAGGGAGGGAGGGACTGAGACAAGAGAGGAAATAAGGAGTGTCTTTATTCTTCATCAGATAAAAACAAACGAGCACACCAGTCAACTGGCTAAAAAGCACACAAAACTAAAAGCAAACATGCTGGCAGCAATAAGTCGCAAAGCGGAGACACTGGTGAGCAGGCTACAACCCTGCATCGTCTTAGGCACTGTACTGGAGAGCAATGCGGAGTACTGGACGAGCGTAACTGTCATCTTAAACAGGAGGAGGAACAAAAGGGACAAACAAGTCACAGGTGCTCGCGGTTAGTACTCAGGTGATTGGGAGCGAGGCAGGTGTATGGGGGTGTGTTTGGGCGTGTCCCTCCACATGGGTGCACTGCATGGCAATGACATTTCTGTAACAGCACTGTGCCTCTTATAATCTCAATCTCTGTCATACGACTGTCACGAATGGCCACCCTCCTGGTGTCACTGTTTCTTTAGTTTCCCTGTCATGTCTGTTATCCTTTATTTCCTTGTTCCGTTCCTTGGTTTTGTTTTCTCCTCCCCTGTCTGTTGCTCTATTCCACTCCTTGTTTTAGTTTTCGCTGTTCCCATGTTCACCTGTATCTGTTTAGTGTCTGATTGTTTTTGGTTATTTAAGCCCTGTATTTTGTTCCCTAGGTTGTTCTGTTATGTCTTGATTATGCTCGCCATTATTGTCGTCGCCCTTGCTTTTCCGTTTGTGTGTTATTTTTGCCTCAGTGTTTCCCCTTGCCTTGGTTTATTTTACCCTCCATGTTTTGTTACCCTCATTTATTAAACCACCTCCTACATTTGCATTCTGCCTCTTGCCTGTTCCTGCTGAAACGTAATGACATCTGTCCTCACCAACATACTGCCCTCAAACTGCACTTGTCTCCAGTCCACCTGCACTGGAAAACATCTGCATTGCATTTTTAAATCATTGATTTCCCCACCACTTTCTCACACACTCATAACTCACACTGAGACAGAGAAAGGAGTGCAAACAACCTATTGATTAGTCTGAGCTGTTTGGCACAAAGAAAAAAACCTCTACCAGACAAATTGCTGTTTATTTACACAGATTATCTGCTGCTGTTATTACTGTCCACTGCATGTGTGTGCATGTGTATGAGAGCTAGAGAGATAGACAGTGAGAGAGAGACCAATAAAGCTGAATCTAGCACAGAAATAGGTAGATAAAACTTCTACACACAAATACGCACAGAAATTTTTGTTGCATGTCAGATTACAATCAACAAGAGTTGACTCACAATTGCAGGGATATAGCCATTATTGTCAGAAACTGTTTATTTGGCATTTTTACCAGTACACAAGCATTTCAAAACAGATATTAACTTCTTAAACCTGAACCTGAAGCAACTTATGTGAAAAAGTGTTAAATCCTAAGTTTAAGACAAGGACAACTTCATTTGTACTAAATCTAATGAAATAACTGTTGCTTGTTAAGTCCTGCAAATTCTTTGTGGGTCTGGTTAAAAACCTCCACTGAAACTCAATCAATATCATACAAGGTAGTTTCTTTCTATATATGCATTAATTATAGCACTTGAAACTCATGACTAATTTTAATTTATATTACAAGTCAAAACTGTGCATGTGTTACTTTATTGGCAACATGTCTGACCAGTCTTGTGAAAAGGGTGGGTGCTTTAAGGCCCTCTATATATCTTCGGAGAGAACACTTAAGACCCTCCATGGAGGAGACTGAATGGCTTCAATCAAGAAAGGACCAATCTGAGCTGCCCTCCAGATCATAGCTTCAAGGGTTTGACACACCTCCATCATGGAAATTAAGGGTAAGGGGTCAAGGTTGACTCTGAAGCGAAGATAAGTGAATTTCATTATGCTTTAAGTCTCAGCTAAAGGGCTTTGCACTGTCACAAGTCATAAATTCTGATAGCAGGGAAACTGGCCATTTTATCTATTACCCTGTGCTTTAAAAGTGAAGGTGGCCACCTGGTTGACAAGTGATGGCCCCTGTACTTTGCTGAAGATGGATGTGAGAAGATGCTGAAGCAAAAGACACGGTCAATGGAGCAACTTTTATTCCTCACTGGATTCATGAGAGCATCTGCTGCTGCTGGATATTGGAAGCGCTTGTGCTTAGCTAAAAAGCACCTGAAATATGGATCCCATTTGTATTCCATCCAGTGGATAAGTTACATTTCTCCTGAGTCCTGACCGTGCAATCAAATAATTCCAATTTGACATTTAGATGTCAACTATTCATATCTACCAAAGGCTTGACATTTAAATAATGCTCCCTGTCATTAGCATCACATTATTGCCTTTTGGACAGTGTTAATGGGCTGCATAGGCAACCTTTTTCATTGCACTCTGTAACCTGCACTGTCCGCAACACGATGCAAGACAGCTCTGGAGTGAGTGGCCCTTTGGCACTTGCTAGGGGCGGGACAGCCTGAAGGCCGAAGCCCTGCTGTCCACCTCCTCTGGCTGCACAAGCAGAGCTCCCACAGCGCCTATACCAACTCAAGCAGCGCACTGGAACAGAATAAAGGTATTAGTCCCGGATGAAGGAGAACAAATTGGCCATGGCCAAGGCGGCATGCCTTTTGCTCTCCCAAACAGAGGGACAGAGATATTACCATTGTTCTGTCCACTTCAGCAAGCCAGAACAGTCCCAGGGGTCCAGCACATTGATGCTTGCCTAAACGCTTCTAACGCAAAGTGATCTGTGCCTGATGAAAGTCGTCATCTAAGACAAAACTTGTTCATAACAATCATGAAGAAGAAAAAAGTAGTAGTGTTGTACTTTCAGAATGCTCAAAAAGAATGCTATCCTTGAAGACTGAGTAAAACTCCAGTGCAAGGTTCTGTTAGACATGAATGGTGGTTCGCTGCTTGAATCAGCTGTGCATCCTCTTGAGAAATGCAGACGAATACTTGGCCCACCTTCAAAACAACTTTGGCTGAGATTTCTGAAAGCTTTGTAGCATAGCTATGGCTGTTAAAATGGGGGAGGGGGGTAAGCATGTGCTTACGACTGAAAGAAACCTAACCTCGATTTGTTTCATGGAAAACTAAGCTCATCTTTTTGTTCTTTTGCTGTGCTACTTTTCTTTGAGCCAAGGAAGAACTAAAATGCTACGTTTTGTGGTAATTAGGTCAGTACTGTTTACAAACTGCTCCGCGTCTGTTGAAAAGTTGCCGAAGTTGTAAGCTGTAAGGTTTATGGAGCTGCACCATCACAGCAGTGCTTTGCATCTTAATGCAGAAGACAGGCGGCATTCCATGCTGACTGGAGGTTCAGTGGCCGTTGTGTTTCTAAAATCCACACTTAAGACAGTACCATTCTGATCACACAATCCTGGATAATTTCAAAGAGAAGGCAACAAAATTTTTAAAAACCCAACCAAAGGCAGGGTCACACCAGGCCATGTGTTTCAGGTTTGTGGCGGAGTGTCGAGTGCCTCCAGTCTGCTGTGCTGCTCCAGTCCTTTGGAGGGGCATAACACCAGGGCCAGCTGCGAGGGCGAGAACACACAAGATCCTCTCCCAGCACCCAGTGCCCGTTGCCTGGGCTACTTTAAAAAAGGGGCCAGCGAGTGGATTTATGCAATATCAACACTGCCATCTGGGTAATGACAAGCCTTTCATCCTTATCAAAGACCTTTTCATAGCTGACGGAAGCGGAGCAGTAATGATGGCTTTTGACAACCGACAATCAAAACTCAATTACTCTATCCAGAGTGCCCAGATGCACAATGGCACTGCAGCAGAGATGGCGCCATCTGCAGGAGACGCGTCTTCCGGCACCAGCCGTGCCCCAGGCAGGTGTGCCATTGACGTTTCTCACATTTGAAGTGCTTGTTGCAAAGCCTGTCGCCGTTCCAAAAACGCTGGCTTTGGCCTTCCTCTGCTTAACGGCTCTCTGCACTGACATGTCATGCTTGCGGATGGAGTGACTTTGTGGGCCTGACGTCCTTTCACTATCCACCAGAGACACGGAGTTGACAAGTGAATATTTTGTGATGACACACATAATCTGCAGGGCTGTAACCCACTTTAGGCATCAAAGGTGCAATATATTATTAATCTCATCTGTATTCCTGCCAAGGGATTCTACTACTTAATAATATATTGTAATTCTGGTATTTAAAGAGATCAAATGTACATTTAAATTTAGTACATCATTCAAATTGCTTTTGAACAAAAAAGTGCTTGCAAGTGCTCAAAGCTCATGAGACCAACAGCCCTTTGTCTGGTATTATCTGGTTTTAGAGGAGAAGTAAATGACGCGGAGGCCAGTGATGTGAACGCGGGAGACAGGAGGCAGGCTTGTTGTCTCAGCTTGTTCTCCAAGGGCTCGGGGCTGATGAGGCTTTACATGAGCACACCAAGCCATATTTCAAATGTGCTCTCATCAGCTGCAGGGCCCGTTGGTCAGTGCAGCCACGGGGGCGTGATGGGACGCGGGAGGAGCTGGCTGTCGGATAAAGCGTCCGCGTAAAGCCCAGAGATCTCCTAGCTCTCTGTCTGTCGGTTCGTGGCAGGCTCCGAATGACCACTCGGAAGGCCAAGATTGGGTGCCTAATAGGAGGAGCCTTGTGGAAAGAGAAGGCCAAGAGAAGGCCTGGGATTCTGGGGAAAGAAGTTCAGCTTATCTGCTTTAGAGAACTGGAAGCAAGAAAGCTCCTCAAAGACCTTGGCAAAATCATGCAGCCCTAAGGGAGTATTTCTCACTCTTATAAGCAAAAGCTTCTCACAGCTACAGCATGGAGCTACAGTAGGTTACATTGTGTCATGTCAACATAGTTTAAGTCTAGCGTTCCAGAAGCACTCTCACCCTTATTTAATTACACATGACCATGCTACTGGTCTGACACTGAACACACTTTTCTTGTGATCATGTATCCACTGTCGAGTAAAACTCCAAATACCTTTAACAGATTTCTTGAAGATAAGTATCGGGTGCTGAACAGTGTGCTGAAGTAGAAAATTAAGAGCAAAAGGAAAATTATGCCCGTCACACCTGTAAGATGCAAACCCAAACCCAGGTAACATTTTACAGAACCACTAGACAGTGAATCCAAAACAAACACACACACACACACACACACACACACACCTTTCACTGGATCCAAAGCTTTTTAAGTTAAGCAATGAAATACGGTATGTTTAACGACGGTAAAGGAAGCAGAACTCGAGGCTCCCATTTGGGAATTGAGGTACTTTCACCAAACCAATTACCCACTGCATGGCCCAGTCAGTCTGGTTCTGCTGGGAGCTCCAGGGTACAGAGCTCAGCAGCACTGGCTCAGCTCAGGGGTTAACAGCAGGCCTTTTTTATGTACTGGCTTCATGTATAATGGATCTTTGAAAACTGTTAAAATATGGATATTCAAAACAGTTCATAAATGGAGGTTGAACATGTCTGCCCTGCATCATCGCAATGGGACGGATTGATGATGGCAAACTTTCTGAGAAGCAGGAAGGAAAGGGATGCGGATGAAGGGCAGATGTGCGGCTGAACCTGTGCACACCAGTCAGAATAGAACCACGCATCCACGCAAAGTGGAAGAGGGGTTGTCTGCGCCAATTCCCCCAGCCATCCATACTGTATTACACTCTCCCTCCTCTTCCGTACCAGCTCCCAGGCACGCAGCAGAGGCAGTCCCGCACGGTGGCTGCTGCAGTCATGGCCCTGCAGCACATCCATAAATGCACTTAGCGTGGAGGACAGAGCGCGATCGTGCTCGCTGGGACACCCCATTTCTGCTAAACGGTGCTTGGGATGGTGACAGGCCTGAACGTAATAAAGAGCTGGGGAGGTGCGTCTGCACCTTGGGCCATCCTGCCTGCCACAGTCAGGCGCCAGAAACAAATCTCTCCACTTTTCCTTCTCCCCCTTAACTCTTTCCATTTATCTGCGTCTGGGGTATTTTTGGCCAAGATAAATAATGGCATAACACTCCACAAGCGGAGAAGATGAGTATGTCAGCTTTCATCTGGCCAGCAGTAACAGCTATTGTGAAACATGCAGAGGAACCAATACAGGACAGACAAGGGGAAAAAGAACAGGAAATTGCATTGCCTGTTCAATAGGCCAATGAGATTAGGCAGAAAGAAAAAAGAAATTACCATAGAAATGATATTTCAAGCTGAAAACTGAGGCCTACTCTAAAAACATATTTGAATGCAGGAAAAATAGTAAAAGTCACAACAAAATCATCTTTGTGTTTCTTGTTCCATTAATGAAATGCACAGTTTAAAAAGCACTAGTCCCCTAGGGGTGGGGGGTGCTTACCAGTTCTTACGCTGACAGACACAACTATGCTGCTCCTGACATATGACACACACCACGTACTGAAGGTTTGGAGCCGTCTGCACCTTTACTTCTGTTTTTACTGAACTTTAACTGAGGTTTCATCCAAGGCTGCGGTTTCATTAGCATTCACACTGCATGCTGCTCCCCTGTCTCTGCAAGCTGTGGAAAGCTTTGTTTCTGATTATAAATATTTCATTGTGTGTAAATCATTTATACACATAATTTAGCACCAAATTTTAGGGAAATAAACACAGAAAATATGAAGCACACTTAGCATGCTCAGAAACGTTTTACTATATTTTCTCCAGCAGAAGTAACTTTGCAGGAATTTTAGAGTATGAATGGTAGTAGGTAGACGAGCGCAACTGTGTGGAGTGTTTAAAAATAGGCATGTCAGACTGTAATGGAAGGTGAAGTCATGTGGGAAAAGCCCTTCTTTTCTGCAACGTTCCCTGGGCAAATGTGTACAGGGCATCTCCACACACCTGACAAGCCGCATGGGCAGCAGTGAGCTTGTAATACACAATGTAAAATGTGAAGCTGACTGTGCTTTTAAATGTGTGTCCAGAGCCACGGGAAATGGTGTGGCTCTGATGTTACTGAGATTTCTGCTATATAAAAACTAATCAGTCATTTTCTGCCCACTTTACAGGCACCCCAAAACAACCTCCGGAGCAGCTTATCATTTAATGACAAACTACAGCAAAGTTACTGCAAACCTCGGGCACGTAGACGGCAATTCTGCTGACAGCAGGTTGTTAATAAATCCTGTAAAATGAGGATTATCAGCTTCAGCGTCATCCGCCTTAGCTGTCATCATTTTCGTTTACCTCCTAGCCAATCCCCCACACATCAGCTGAGGAAGGGGCCAGTAGTTTATGGCAAGTGGGACAAAACCGCATTGTTGCAGAAGCGACGCAGAGCTTGAACCAGGAGTGCACTCAGTGGACCAGTGGAGAAGGACTGGACCAGCCCTGCCACAGCTTTCTCTAGCAGGTCTGCTCAGTTTACAGCCACGAGAGAGACTGGTGACACAGTAATCGAGATGTCACTGTGCTTTATAATCCAATAATCAAGAAGGGCTTTGCTATAGCATTCTGTTTGCTTCAGGCTTATGCTGCCGAAAAAAAGTGCCAGTGTGTGTACGTGTGTGCATGTGTGTGTGTTTGAGCAAGTCAGGGGACATTATTACTTGCACATTCAGCACAAACCCCACTTGCCTTGTCCACGGAACACCAGGTGTCCATATGAAAACTTAAGGTGAGAGTGGCTTTTGCAGTGCAATCTGTAAATCAACGCCCCCCCGCCCATAAACACACACACACACGCACGCGCGCGCGGCCCCTGGCAGCCATTCCCAGCATCAGCACCCTGCTGGAGCACAGGGGGTGAAGAGGAGAGGGTGGAGAAAACTGGGTGATGGAGGGAAGAGGGTGGAGGAAAACATGGAGGAAGCCGGGGGTGTGGGGGGGAGACGGAGAACGTGCAGAAGGCAGGCGGTAGTTTCTTAACTGACTACCACCCTGCTGTTTGTCAGGGGGCAGCTAGGGTTGCAGGGTGTAAAGTGTTTTTGGATGCGTGTGTGTTTAGCTGTATACGTGCGGTGTGTGTGCGTAAGCATCGGTGGCCTGCGTGGCCACGATGGCGCTTGACGGTTGGGCGCGGCTGGCCTCGCACGACCGCTGCAGCTGTCGCCAGGGAGCGGTGGAACACAGTGAACATGTTTTTCTGGAGAGGAGACAATCTGTTCCGCTTCTGCAGGGGGGGCAGACGGAGCACTACACTAAGCCCTGCCAAACCCTGCAAAATGAAATGTGACGAACAGTGACAAGTTAGCGAATCAGGTTCCCTTTATTATTCCCTCATTCGCTTTTCCTCTCGTTCGCGTTCTCTCTCTTTCTCTTTGCTCGTCAGAAGCACTTGACTAGCAGAGCATGTGAACGGAAGTCTGTAATTGACAAATTCTGACGGGCAGCGGAGTGGTGAGCTCCCACTGTGCCTGGCAGGGACTGAAAAATACCTTCCCAGTGCGCCAGCAAGTGTATGACAGGACTCCAGAATCTGATGTGCTTAGAGACAAATGCGCACACAGACACACACACACACACGCTAGCTGACTCTTACATCTAAACCCTGAACACGTTACGCCTCTAAAAAACTCGCTCGCATCCACGTTTGTGGGGGAATTTATGCAGCTTGGAGTGGAAGTATTTTCCACCCCTGTGAGATATACAGCGGCCCTGGCCACCAGGCACTGGAGCTGCTGATAAGACGCTCACCAGCCTGGATGATAGCATACTTCTTCCCTGCTAGTTTCTGCACTCTGATCGTTTTTCATGTGCTGAGGAACAGTGTCATTTTGAAGGTGACCTTCAAGACAGTTTTGCTCCCTCTTCTTGCGCTTCTCCGGCTGTCTCCATGGCAGTGGGGCCTATATGAGATTTAGTATTTCATTTCCACCGGGATCATCATATTTAATTTGCCTGCTGGGAGGGGGAAGGCATGCGGGAGGAGGGGCGCAGACAGCCCAAGGATACAGTGCATGGAGAGCGGGAGAGAGGGATGAGGGAGAGAGGGAGAGAGCAGGGGGAGAGAAAAAGAAAAACGGAGGAGACACAGACAGCGTGAACAGAGACTGAGGGACGTAAAATGAGAACAGAAAGTTTCTGCTCTCTTCCATAGTCAGTCTCAACATTTCATGGCAGCAGCATTTAGCTGATGGCATTTTGCTCCTGGACACTGGGCTTCACAGACTGATTAGTGACTATGCAGAAAACGATCGTGCAAAAAGACCACGCTCATATTCAAATGTTCATAGTCGGAGGCAACCCAATCCGTTCTCTTCTCTCAATAGCTAAAAGACGGAACCCAAACTCCAGCTAGCAGTTTCTTAGTGCGCAGTGTATGTCCAATTGGCTTAGACAGAGCTGACAAGTGCACAAGGACATGTGATGCCAATCAAAACTTCAGCAGCAAACCCCTGATGCTAGACAGACCCTTTAGATGCCAGTGAGGGGGTGGGGTGTGCTACAGTCTTCCTTCCCCACATGAGCAGCAGTGAGAGAACAATGAAGACGAGAAGGAGAGAGAGAAGGTCTGAGGAGAGCCAAGCGTGAAAATCAGACAGGTTAGGAGAAAAGGATACCAAGTAGAGGCTGCGAGGAGGAAATGGAGTGGCGGAGAAGAAAGTCGCGAAAAAGGGTAAAATGTAGCAATGGGCCAGTCAAGTGGAAGATATATAAGGCAGGACATTTGCAAGAGGCTATTTAAAAGGCCCTGAGGCCCTTAGGAGATGTATACAGCGCAAGCTTTCAATATATGTGCTGCCTGCTCGTTCTGCAGGCACATGACACCAAGCACTCTGCCCCCCTTCAGAAGTGTTTCGTGTTTAACTCACTCTGTCTGAAGTAATAATGTAATGTAAGTTATGATGTATAGCAAAAATATGGAGTAAAGTTATTAGCAGTCAGGTCATAAATTACATGACTTTCAGTAGTGTGTATGATTAAGTATGGTAAATACTAAAAGCATGTGTACTGCCCCAGGTGTATAACTTTATAATGTTTAACAATCTCACAATAATGTTGGTAAAATGAATGCAAAGTATGCATGTGCACGTGTGTGTGTGTGTGTGTGTGTGTGTGTGTGTGTGTGTGTGTGTGTGTGTGTGTGTGTGTGTGTGTGTGCGCGTGAGTGAGTGGGTTTGTTCCCCTCCCTTCATGTGTTCATTAACCACTCCCCGCTCTATGGAAGCCCAGCTTGGCGGGAGTAAATGGGCTTGTCGACAGCTGAGTGAGTTTCGGAGGCGGTTTGGTTTAGCAGTCAAAGTGCTGCAGCACCTGGAGGACAGTACAAATGACCAGGATTCAACTGAGCAATGAGCCTGCATGTCCCACATACACGCACACACGCATGTACTGCTGAATGAGGAGAGCGTTATGGAATAAAAGAGCGAGACAGCCAGTGTAGTGAGGAGGATATGTTTCATGAAAGATGGATCTATGGAGGCAGTGATGCACTCCTATAGGCTCTGTTCATGGATTAAGCATGAACCTGGCTCATATGGACAGGATCACTCCTAACGTATCATACATTCCCCTTCAATAGAAATGTACACCTTCTACTCACACCTAATTATAAAACCACCTAATGAGCACTCTTATACCACCATGACACATGGTGCCATGCCACATACATACATGCATGCATGTACACAGACACATACAAATGCATGTGCACAAACACACACAGCAACACACTCCACCTTGCATGTTAGCTACAGAATATTTCAGATATGCAGTCATGCAGTGAATATTACAGCAAATTGCAGCAAAAAACAAAGAGAGGGAGAGAGAATTGCTTTGAAGAAACTGTCATCGAAAGGTAAGAGCAGGCCAAACTTTGAGCTGATCTTAATAAAGTTTGTCATGTTACACAATGTCGTAGACAGTGCTTGCTAGCCAAGCATGTGAGCAACACGGCAGGAGATTTGTTTTCCTGTTTACATGGCCTAAGAAATTGGTCATCAGTAAAACGTGCACTGCTGATTTGCGTGGCATACACAACACACACACCTTCACACATAGCAGTACACACATGCACAAACACACAGGTTGGAACAGATAGCAGCAACAATCAAATGCCTGTATTAAAAAACTGGGTTTTTGTTGTTTGTTTTGGTTTGTTTTCTCTAGCAAGAAAACGTGACCTAAACCACATATGCATGCGCACACACATGTGCACACACACACAAAAAGAGGTCCTAATTCACTGTGGTATTTGCTCCTTAATGTTATCTTTGTTCTGACACACCTCTTCAAGATGTCTGCCACCTCTGAGTCAATTGTGACAGACATGTTACGGACCACATAAACAAAGGCAGCAACCAAGGTGCCTGTTTCTGAGCTGAGCTCTCGTACTTTAGCCTGCCGCTGTCTGAAGCCTGGTGCCACTGGGCACTAATTACAGCATGCCTGCTATTCAAATGTTATACTGGAAAATCAGACTTTTATGCATCCTGCAGTCAGGGGTGCTGAACTAGAAATGGTCACCTGCTTTGGTCACAAAACTCGACGGAAGACAAACATTCCACTGTTATCTTACACAGGAAGGCCCTGTGTCAGCTTTTAGGGCTAAACTTCCTGTTGAGCCAAGTGCAATTATGTCTAGCACTACACCTGCAGTTCCATCTTCTGCTGAGGCTCTAAAATAGTTCCGTGCGATCAGCCAGCCCAGTGTGAGTTCTGCCATACAATACAGCAAGCACACATCACTATCGTCTCACATATAATTGAAATGTGAATGTAATCCAAGATGCAATCTCATTACTGTTTCAAAGTACCTGTAATCTCATAACAGCTTTTACCTGTAACTGTAAGGGATCAGATGGCTTCTTAGTGTTGGCGTTCAAGCTCTTTCACCTCAGTCAGTTCAGTAGTGGGGTTGTTTGATGATTAGCTTCTGACCTGAGGTGAGCCTGGTCACCAGAGTGGACCCTGCTTGTGACAGATGGTGTGTGAAGCTTGCAGTGTGTGTGTTTGGCGTGCATGTGCCTTGCTAACAGTGTGTAAGAGGGGCCTGCATATAGTGGAGCAGGTCCTGACATGCACAGAGGCTGCACGCTCCTGCTTGTTTGACTTTTGAAAGGTGCTGCTCACTGCTTTCAAGAGAATAGGAACTCCAGTGCCTGTTTGCTATCTGTGGGATCTGTCTGCCTCAGTTGGCTCTTATACACGTCAGTCCCTCCACTATCTCTACAGAGACTCAGCAGATTAGGCCAACCTAAAAAGGCTCCATTTGTTCTCTGGAGCTGAAACCATGACTTCATACCGATCATCATTCCGGTGGCTAAATATCAGAGCACGTTCTATGCCTTGTCATTGATTTGATAGTAACTGCAAAAAAAATCCTCAACAATTTATTGTTCTCTGGTTTAACACTCTGCATTAACTTGAGGGGCTAAAAGACATGTTGACCAGCCTAGTGATAATAAAATGGTGATTTATGTAAATGCAACTTTGCCATTCCACTTTGATGCCCTGAGCATCTCTTTACCCACTGGCTGATGACACACATGGTGTGCTAATGGTTGGTTAGCGCACAAGCTAATGGAAAAGCGATTACCTTGGCGTGGGAGAGCGACGCAGCTACCCTTCTGCATTCCTGCCATCATTCTAATCACTGCAGTCATTTAAAAGAAGAGTCATTGCACCTGTTTAATTACTGTGATAATTGCACACCGTTTGTTTGTAGCCCCGGGGGGGTCCTGTGCCGTGTTGCTAATGTGCCCGGTGCTTTGACGAGCCCTTTAATAACGCTAATGTTTCTATGCCATTAGGGGAGACGTCTCCCGCCACCCCCCAGGTGGGATGCATCCACTGGACGATGTGCTCAACTGAGGGGTGGCGGCTCTTCTGCTCACTGCACTGGGAAAAGGCTGAGGAAGTAAACAGCGTTAGTCTTTATTCGCCTGTAATGAACTTAACAGTAGCCACCTCATTGCTCACTGCTAATGTTGTTTCGGACAAGTCTTATGGATATGGGACCTATTGTGGTTCCCTCAAGGCAAACCACAATAAAATCCCCAAACAAAGCTGAGCGATTGGTTTACATTTCACTAGAATATGCTGACTGAAACAATCAGGAAAAATACAGGGGCATAGTTCTTGCTTCCACACATACTTGATTTGAAACCAAATTGCTGGTTTCACAGTGATCAAATGCATCATATCATTTAAAAATGTGATTAAAAAAAAAAAAACAACAACAACAAAAAAACTTCCATAAATGAACACACCGTCCCCTATGGAATATACACCGTTTAGTCAGAAACAATCATATTGTAATTTAGATGACTCTTTTATAGAACAAAATTAGAGTAGAAGATTGACCTATAAAAATACATGCCTAATCAAAATCTTCACTGGGAAACCCACTGAGGTGTCTGACTAATTACAAATGATTATGGCCTGTTATGGCTTATTCTGCTTAGAAACCTAAATTAAAGATTTCTAACCCAAAGAGAAGGATAGTCTTATGAATCACTATTCTACTATTCTCATCATGTCTGTAAACATGGGATATGGAGAGAATTGTTTCGGTCTGAAAGAATTTTCTATCCTCCCGCACAGAGGTAGGATGTGCTTCCCGGCGAGACACAACCTTTCTAATCTCCTGGTGATTTAAACCTCATAGAGGAGAGGTCTTTTTACCCCAGTCATTACTCTCATGTCATGGAATATGAATGAAGGGCACTGAGCCAGTGCAGGACCGGTGGTCGCAACGCAGATGCTCAGAGACTTACCAGCGCATTTGGTTCTGGCCCGCAGCGGTGGTCCCGGGGCGCCCGTGCCCCCCTCGTTGGGCCTGGTGAGTAGAACGCTGATCTCATACTCAGTGTCAGGGTCCAGGTGGCCGATCTTGTGATTTGGCTTGTCCACAGGTTGGTTGTCAATCAGACTGCCAGACATGGTGCGGTACTCCACCTCCTTCTCGATGATGGGGCCGTCGCCATTTATTGAGTTGGCGTTGAGCTGGATCCACAGGTACGTAGCTCCTACTGCCATCAGCTGAGGTGGTGCTATAGGGATTGGTGGCTCTGGGTGGTGGAAAGATTTTTTTAGCTGACCACTCTAAAACCATACAATACAATGGCACAAAATCTGAAAACTGAGTTGTGACACTGTTCATGCTTGACTTGATTATCATGGACTGCTTGAATACAGTCATTGTCTATCTTAGTTCTAGTCTCATAATCCTTGTATGCAGCCATTAAATCTGAAAGCTTGCTGCCTTACAGCACTAAATGGCACTATTGTATCAGAAAATGTTCCTGCAGAGATGCACACTACCCTGGCCATGGCCCTTCTTCTATCAGGGTTTAATCTAAGTGGGCGCAATTAAGTGATTATGTGTGAGCTTCACACCACACAAAGCCTGTATTCCCCTTTTGGAACGAGCTGGTGATAGGAGACAGATTACACAGAGGTAATGACTTAAACCAATTAATTTTCTGACCTTCATCAGTTTAGATTTGGATCTGAATTTCATTACTCATCACCCCTATGGTCCTGCTCCATTTCACTGTTGACCCATTTTAGTGGGGTTTTATTTTAACACACACACACACACACACACACACACACACACACACACACACACACACACACACACCTAACCAGTGGTCTGACTACTGCCCATTAGAGCATAAAATCTATTGAACAAAGTAAGAATATAAAAACCATTTTGATTCCATGTCTAGGGAACAGTGTAATTTTAGGTCTTATTTGATGTTTTGCTGAATGAAGACAGTTTGCAGGTTGGTTAAGGTAAACCTCTTCAAACTGATTATTCTTGAATTAAAAGAGAACTCTGTCTGCCCCAAGAGGGCTCTTGCATGCATAGGGACCTTTTGGCACGATGGAAAGTGCAAACAAAGGACACAGACAAAACCATCTCTAGAGGCCCAGTGTGCGTCTGTGTCTCTAGTCCAACGTAAGACATGGCCTTCCCACCACCCCTGTCAAAACACCAGCCTCGCTGTCTGTCTCCACTGCTGTATAATATTACATACGGCAATTTAAATGTCTCCCTCTCTCACACTCACACTTGTAAGCCCATTCCCTGTGGCCTTGCCTGACATCTCAATTTCAGTGTAGTATACACAGGTGAAAAGGCCTACTGTGTGTGTGTATGTGTGTGTGTGTGTGTGTGGGGGGGGGGGGGGTAGTAAGGTATTGTCTCCAGAAGTAACAAGCTTTCAAGCCACATTCATTCGGCACTGGCTTTACATCAGATAAAGTGACATTTCAATCTGGCCGAGAGACACATTTCAAAGCAGAGGGATTGTACTCTGACAGCAACGTGTCAGCTGCTCTGTTGCATCCCCATGTCATTGTGGTCATTGCAGTTTTGGAAAGAAGGACTGAGACAGCTCCCTCAATAGCTCTGAGAGTGAGCCAATTGATCTGGACCTCTCCTAGCCACTGACTCATGGAATGATGTGAAAACAAAGGTTGTGATACCTCTTCTGACCACAAGTCACCACATTATACTGTCCCTGACACATCTATATAGATATTGATCATTTCTGAGATGGCAAAAACACATTTGCCAGCATCTATTTCTTTTGAAGTCAATAGACCACAACCCTGAAGCAAGTGGTGTGGAATAAACATTCTGGAGAGCAATTTCTTAACTAAACTTTCCTAAAATAATTGAAAACTCCAGGCTTGATCTCTGGTACCTTGTGCTGTAAAATAACCCTGAAAAAAAACAATGTTTAACTTTTACCTATATAATTACATATAAACATTAAAAAGTAATAGCTTTTCCCCTCCATAGTTAAAGTTCATAGGTCAGAGGTTGACCAACTGGGTGTGCGTGTGTGTGTTTTGTAGAGATCAGCTGTGCATCCCCATGCTATTGCACCTGGCAGACACACCCAGCCACTTCTCTTACTCTGCATTCTGCTATATTTAGAAGCATATGACCATGCAACCTGATCCGTGCACCGACATGATCCATCTGATATGATCCAAAAAGCTGTGTGTGTCTGAGGCTGCCAGTTTGCTTTGGGCTTCTAACAAACCTGTATGGCATTCTGAGAGTGAATGTGGCTACTGGGGAGATTTACCTGCTCTGATATTTAGACCTGGTCTTACACGCTGTTTGATGCCAGAGAACCTCGTGTTGATGTTATGACTCATGACCCTGAGATCTCTTGCAATGAAGATGAAACCGGACGGGAGATATGGCCAAGTAGACCACACCAAGGGTTCCAGGCTCTGCTGGAGGTGAAGCTCATTTCTGGGAAGCGGCCTGTTCATATTTGCGCGGGTGCAGTGGATTCATGGACCATTGGACAGCAGCACAGTCACCAGTGAAGGTTAAGCGCTTTCTACACCCCCTGAGCACTCGCCCCTCTCTCTTTCCCTCCCTCGCTCTCTGTCTATGCCTCTTTTTATCTCACCCCCTCCTCCACACTAAATGTAGTAGCTAAAATGAAAGCTGCGTCACCCTCTAAATCGGGCTCTTGCAGCAGAAGACTGAGGGCTACAGTGTGCTCCGTGACGGATGCGTGTGTATGGCACCACGCCCTTGTGTGTACACCAGGCCCTCTCAGATGATCAGCACACCCTATGGGAGGTCCAAATCCAGGACACGAGGCCAAATCCAGGACCTGAGATGCATTAGTCCAGCAACAGACAGGTGAAACAGAGAGATGTTTAACCCAGAGACCTGGCACAGCTTTGGTAGTACACAACACCGGACCAAATGTGTGAATAATAGGACGTTGTTGTTGCTGTTGTAATGTATTCCAATTCCAGGCTCTTAGTGGTGGCACCTTCCATAATGGTGGCTAAGTAATGACGGATAATACGGGTCTGTGAGGGGGAAACAGGCTTGGCTGTGCATGAAAAATCACAGCAAGATTTAGTGCTGAACACTCCACACGCTTCAGCTCATTTACATCGACAGCTCTCATATATATCAAACACACCAATGTCTGCATGCACAAACACACACACACACACACACACACACACACACAAACTCTCCTTTTCTTATTCTTTCACACACACACACAAATGTACACACACGCACACACACGCACACGCACACACACACACACACACACATACACACACACATACACATGCATGCATACACAAACCACAAATGAACATATACAACCTCCCCATTTCACTCTCTTTTACACTCACACACACACACACACACACACACACACACACACAAACACACCTCCTCCTCTGAGACATGTCAGCAGGGAGCTGGGAGTGTTCTGGCCTGTTGGCCAGAAACTGCCAGCAGCCTTGTCTCTGTGACTGACAGCCCTCTATCTGGAGAGCCTGCACTGTACTCATCAGTCCTCCCTGGGTTTAGTGCAGCTGAGGCGATTCGAATGAGTGTGCTGAACTTGAGTGATGGAAATGATGAAAGCCAATCTTTGGCAAGCACACTGGAAAACTGCTGTGGAAAAATGACAACTACAGAGGGTGCATATGCTTAGACCACACATTCTGCCATTTACAAAACAGACTAGAGTATTTAACTGGAGAAGAAAGATTCAGCAGTTGCCATTTTATGATTTACAGCTACATGAAATGACTATGAAAATGTGATTCTTACTCAGACTCAGAAAGGTATTTGAAAATGGTCATGTTGCTCTGTAGGAGCAGGAGGCAGAGCGAGGAGGATTTGGCTAGCAGACCTGACAAGCACCTTTTACACTATACTTCCCTCTAGGTTCAACAGGTTCTACATTCTTTCTCTTTTGAGAGTCTCCTATGAAGACAAACTGGGGGCCAGGTACTCATCATTCTGCTCTCTCCCATATCATATAGGACACAAGGACTGCACAAGTGTGATAACAACAACAACAACAACAACAATTAAAGAAATTATAATCCTAATATAACTAGTCTGGCTAAATAAAATAAATACAATAAACAGTAAACCTGAGTGTTTTTAATCTCCCAGTTTACTTAATCCAAATGGTGAATAGAAAAGTGCACTGTAAGCTTTACTAAGCATCCATCTGACCCATTGCATTTATTCAGTCAAATAAGAAAGTGGGAAGCAAAGGAAACTCTGGACAGTCAACCTTCCAGACCTGACCAGCTGGGGGAAGCAGAAGAATAAAGTTAAATGACTTCATTGGCTCTGTCACTTTGTCCTTTATACATGAAACTAGATCTGAAAGAAGTTTTTCGCAATTGGTTGTTTCAGGGAAATGCCAGCTGTAAGACTTGTCAAATGACATTTAACACTTACGCTTCACTATGAGCTCAGCATAGCTGGACACACCCACTCCCTTGTCTGATTGGACGATGCAGCGGTAGCGGCCAGAGTCCCCCTTGGTGGTGTTCTCCACATCAAACGTGGCCATATAGCGTCTGGGGTTCACAGGCTTTGTGTCCTTCATCAGGGCCTCTCGTCCACCGATGCCCTGAGAAGAATAGCAGGAATGTCAAATATGTCCACAATAATCCAATGAACAAGCACATTCCTGCCTGGAATGATCGCATTCCACTGAACCTTGATCTGAGACTGGGAATAAAGTTACTGTAAAATTAGCAACAGTGTACATCAGAGAAAGTTCAGGGGCTCAGACAGAGCTTCTGAGGGGAATCTTTCAAGCCTGGTGCTAGTCCTGCTGTGGATGTGTAATCAAAAGGTCAAGCCATTCCACAGGAGGCTTTGGCTGTGAAGGGAGCAAGCAGCACACAGGCAACTGCTGTTCTCCTACATGCACCCACAGACAGGTCATACATGAGGAACTGTCCATGAAAACTTAACAGACATATGCAGTTCAAGCCAGCCAATAACGAGACCAAGGTCAGTCCATTGGAGATATACTCTTTCATTGTTTTCAGGCACTAATCTAAACATTATTGACTGTAAAGCCCCATCAACTGTTTGAGACAGTGTGACAGTGTGCTTTTGTGCGACTGAGCATGTGCATGTGTGTGCTTGTGTTTGTATATGTATGCTTGTTCTGTATAATTGCACTCAGGCTCTGTTTTTACATTTCTTATGCTGTTTATGAAGGGGAATGGTGGATTGTGTAAGCGAAAGAGACCTGTTTACTCTCCTCTATGTGCACATTCACAACTTATTCCCTACAGCTGTCTGCAGTCACAACACCCACACACACCTACACATGCATGTACTGCTTGCACACGTACACACAAACGCGCGCACATACACACACACACACAAATGTGTGCCGTTGCTTGTACACATCCACTATGCTGTGAGCAGATAGGTATGCTCCACAGGAATATTTTTTTTATCACTGTGATGAGCCATATGTACAGGCCATTTCATTTACAGGTTTGGTTGTTTTTTTTTAAACAGTTGTTTTCACACTTGTCTCAATACCATGTCCACTTCTTCAAAACTCTTCACACAGTATGCTTTAGAAACAGACACCTCAGCACAACAGTTAACCTTTGGTGCAAAATAGCTCATGTAACAAGATGTTACATTGCAAAATACATATACTATGTGTTTCCCTTTTCTCTAGTTTTGCATCCACAAATATTTCCAGGCAGCTATAGAAACTTTTGATCTGTTGTCTTACTGCTCACAATAGATTTGTCGTGAGTATGTTAAATTTACACCAAACTGTAACAGTTTTCTTAAGGGGGTTCACAGTATTTTGCCATTTGGTTTCACAGTGCAATATACTGTAGTTCAGAAAAGAAAGACATACAATAATAAATACAGTAATACCAAATTAATATTTTCACTAAATACAGTAATTCATACATATTTGTTTGCCTATCCGTATCACAAGTCTACTGTACGCCTGGTCCATCGTTCCTGTCCACTGCATTTGGCCAAAGAGATTCATCAACGTCACACTAAATATATAGTAATGGGACAAATGAAATTCACCTGGGTAGGTTGTTAGCTGAAATGACAGCCAGGTGTTTCAGAAGTACATGTACTGCAGTAATAGTGAAAAAAATCACTTCAGTGACAACTACATCTATATTTTCCATATATACATGCTCATTTCAAAGCAAACCAAGGCTGCAAACAAACAAACAAAAAAAACCCTGAATAAACTGAAAACATTTTCTGCTAAAATCAGAATAATCTGTCTTGTATTTGAAGTATATTATAATTTGTCTGTCAACTGCAACATATTTCCATCTACTGTAATCAAAATTTTGTAGGGTTTTGAACTAAAAGTTAACTTTTGAACAAAGTGTCTAAATGTCTGCAAATTTAGCTGTAGTTGTACAGACATTTGCTGGTCGTGAACACTGACAGAGGTATTCATAAATTTTGGAAGAAGTGATTCACTGCCTTTTGTATCAAAGCAATGCAAAAGTATAGACAGTTTAGTTCACATAGTCTATTGATATGGTGAATGTGTTAAGTGTTTTGAAAAAAGTGGACATGGTATTGAGACAAGTGTGAAAATGATTGTAAAAAAACTAACACAGCTTTGTTAAATGCTAATAATTTCTGTAAACTTGTGACACAAAATGATGGATTTTAAAGTCATTTTTAACGTCAATAGAGACATCCAACAGAGGTGATGTACTACCTGTAACCAAAGTTTGTAGTTCAGGTGGTCCTTGGGCTGGCCATTAATGGTGCAGTGGAATGTGGCTGTTTGCCTGGCATTGACCTCCACACCTTTAATATGCATGAAGTGTGGGGTGCTCACTGCAACAGAAACACACATGCAGCTATTAACATGCTCTCTGGGAGTATATTTATGTATTCATATTAGATCATTTTTCTACAGCGTGATTTAAAAAAAACATGAGCTATATATTCCATCTAGTCAATGAGTCAATTTGTGTTTTGTCTTTGTTTTTTTTGGCAGTTCAGCACATTAGATTTGAACAGAAACATTGCTATTGGGGTTTAACTCTACTGTTTACTACACTGAATGTCAACTTTAATGCATTTATTTACATATCTTATCTCACTGTGTGAAGCATAATCATGTTTTCACTTCCTGATGGTGGGTGTGTGTGTGTGTGTGTGTGTGGGGGGGGGGTTATGTGTTCACTAATGCTCAGGAAGTGAAACGCATGCTCAGGGGGGTTCACGTTGGGTGACTGACTTGGCGATTCCACTGTTTGACCCTGATAGACCCCATCATTGCTTCAATAGTATGTTTTGGGTCACTGTCCTTTGAGGCCAAGTGCCGTCCACTGCTGCTCAAGACTCCCACACAACTCAGTCCTCCACCTGCTGCTGCTGTCTTCAGGCCCAGCCTCAGTAAAGCCAAGCAAGCCTGTAGCCTTAGCAGCCACACCTGCCCATGCTGGTATGGAGGTTTGCTCTGGAGCAAAAGCAGACGCTTCACTATCTCCACATTACCTCATTGTGCTTTATCTCATTTGTGCGTAAGACATTACGGGCTTTTTTGCCATTTTTAGCAGACTTTAATCTGGTCTTTGTCTTCGAGGCTCAGACATGTTGTGGTGACACTCTGAGGTCATGGTAGGGCTTTCTTCCCTTTATGGCAGTCTCTGACATGTCTATATATATGTATCCTGTACATTGATTTATATCCATTCAACAACTTTTCTTCATGATTGGAAGTGTTTTCTTTTATCTTCTATGATCTTCTGCAATGTCTTTTCCTATTTCTTTTTTTTTTTTTGCTTGGCTGTTCATTGTGGTTGTTACGTTCATTGTGTTTCTTTGAATCTGTGCATTTATGTTTATTTGATGACTTATAATTGATGCCACTGGCAATCTTGTTAACTTTTAATAGCTTCACCTTCTAGTAGAACAAATATCAATTACAGTAAAATAATTCAAGTTATAACATTGTATGTGCTTCCTGTTTTTCACAGTCTATACTGGGAATATCTGGTGATTCATCTGGGGATTCACAAAATGGTCCTTATTTGTCTTCCAGGTCAACTGCATCGCTGTTTTCAGTTGGGATATTACAGTGAGGGGTGATGGGCAATGCAGCAGGCCCTGTGAGCTATTCCACCCTAGCAAGTGTCATCTCCAGCACAGACTCAAGGGTACCAGGGAAGGGTCTTCAGATGCAGCAGTACAGAAGACGGAAGGCTGAGGACTGGGACCCAGGCTTTTTAGACCATGGCCAAAAGGGATATCTTCCCTTTCTATGGTCCTGCACTCAGCAGAAATAAACAACCTCTCTCATATTCATATTCCCGATAAAGGGAACTGACAACAAAGAACTGACAGAACAAAGAACTGCAGAACTGACAACAAAGTCAGGTAGGAATTTGGGTCAGTCTCAATATATAATGGGAGGTGGGTTGGCTGGGGAGGATGGAAGTCCATGCTAATCAAATTATGGGGAAGAGGTTGTTTTTTAATTAGTTCCCCCATCTCCACATGAAGCAAGTTGTTGCGACCTTGATTCTGACATCTGAGCCTTACACACTGCATGCAGCAACCACTGTAGTTGGCAATTAAGGCTGTCTCCAGAACAAATTTCTGCCTTGCTGTTTCTCCTTCTCTTCAGCCACACCTGCTTTCATGGGGCCATGTGCAACTGCACCTTTGCTGATGGATGATAGCTGGCACTACTTTCAGCTTATGCTTCATAATCTGCAAAATTGTTCCTGCCTGAAATTTTGCATAATGAAAATCAGCTTTCTTAATATTAAATGATGTGCCTGGTGCCACTTAGAAAAAAAGATACAATCTTTTACTGATTACAACCATTCAGCTATGAAGTATCTTTAACACAACACCCTTAATACAGCAGCAAAAAAGTCCCTCAAGTGTTTTTTAGCTTTGGGTTACACCATTCAGATATAACAGTACACTTCTTTCTTCGTCTCATTGGCACCCACTACGGAAGACTTTAGCTCCAAGCACTTCACAAAAATAACGAAGTGCTTCTGATTGCTTCAAGCAGAACATGTTTTGCACTGGCCTTAAGACTGTTCTGCACCTAAACACTATAGCAAATCTGATCAAAGATATGTAACATGTTTTTAATAAGCTCTTGAGTATATAGTTACAGCTTATTTCAGGTGGCTGTGTATGAGGGATGTCTGACAGCATCCTGTATCTTGTATTGACAGGTTAGTGGTAAAATTAGCCTGTCGGCATGCAATTAGCATTGTGGATATGGACTCTAAAATTAAAGTGTTACTATGATGCACATAAGCTACATATTCTAAAAGATAATGAGAGTAAAAGAGGGGCATATGTTACAAGGTGAAATGGCATCCATCATAAAAACACCTGCACACCTAACACAGTTTATTCCATTTCATTGACATGAATATCTTGATACCTTATGTATGTTGTGGCAAAACACGGTTGTGGGTGTAGGAAGTGAAAACAATTAAAAAAAAAAACACAGATAGGTAGGTGAGGAGAAAACGAGAGTTTAAACCGAACAGAAACAGGGCGAGTGTGAGAAGAGGTAGAGATCTGATAGAGCCAAGAGCGAAAGCTGGAGGAATTCCAGAATGATGGATGAAATAAGAGAAGGAGCATGACAGCATGAGAGAGAGAGAGAAAGAGAGAGAGAGAGGGGAAGATGGAGAGGTGGAGAGTCAAAAGGTGGGCAGGAGAATTGGATTAGTAGGTGAAGGACAGAAGGTGAAACATGAGACATTGCAAAGAGGGTCTGAAAAAAGACAGCAAATGCACTCTGTATGTCCATCAACCACAGAAAACTGTTACTGTTACTGTGGTATCAAGGGCTGGTGATCATATGACCAAAAAAACACACATTCCCAATACTTGGATATGAGCAAAAAGGATATGTTGTGACATTTCTTGACACACAACAACAGGTATCAGGTCATGTTGCTAGTGTAAATAAAGTCAAATTAAGTGCAAATTATTATTTTTTTTATATGAAAAAAGAAATTCAACAGGCAATTAAACACATTCAACTGTATAATCAGTCTTGAATAGTCTAGGTTACAATTTTAGAAATCTCTTTTTCACCATCTATTATCAAATTTATAATATGAATTGTCCCCAAATCTAGTTTGCTAGTTTATTAATACCATAATGTGTATCAAAACCTGTAAATATGTTTAATATGTTTCAGTAATGTTGTTTTTTGTTTGTTTGTTTGCTTGCTTGCTTGCATTCAGGAATAGTCTTCTGGTAGTATGTTCTATCTTTGAAAATGTGTAAAAACGTGTAAATATGTCTCAGAGAGAGGTTCAAGAGAAATAGAGCGAGAGACAGAACATACTGCACTGATGTCCCTGAAGCGAGATGTCCTTGATGGCCAGCAACCCTGGCTGCCCTGAGGTCACAACTTCGAAGATGAGCTAGAAAGAGAGAGAGAAAAGAATGGGCTGGGGTATTAGACACACTCATTTGAATCCATTTTTCATACTCTTGATACAATGCGTGAGGAAGAACTGTCATGATTGCTACCAAGGCTCAGGACTTCAATCCCAGTTAAAGGTTCTTCATCATTTGTTCAAATAAGTAGCAGAATGCAGCACAAAGTGAACAGCTGGATGGGTTTAAGGGGCCCTGCTGTGTTCATATTATCTCAAGGGACGCCTGACTGTGTGGGGCTCAGGACTTTCCACAGCTTCATCAAAAACCAAGTTTGTATGGAGCTCATAGCCCACCTATGTGCTCTCAATTCCAGGACTAGTTAGTACATTCCAAAGCAATCCTCACATTAGCAGATTTGAGCACTCACTTTAATTCTGAACTGTTACTAAGTTATGCATTTGTCATTGGTATCACATCAGTCTCTCATTATTTCAGGAAAACAAATTCATGACAGGTTTTTCTTATTTCTGAAGAAATACTCTGCACAGTTATGTTTCCTGTGTGACCATGACATATTGCTGTTGTGAGGAAATACATTCCCCACAGGCCTTGGGGGAGGGCCGAGTCAGGTTTCCATGACGAACTCTTTGCATTGTTGTCTGGGTTACTGGTGTTAGCACCTGGGAGGGGACTACCAGCTCGGCTGTTCCACAGAGAACACTGTACAGGGCCACTCTCACGCTGACCAGCACCACACACCATGGGGGCAGAGAGGCGGAGGTGAAGGAAAGGGTAGGGATCTGTGTGCTCCTCTAACCATATCACACAGGAAACAACTGCTTAAAGCACAAAAGGAGCCTTTCCTGCATGCTCAGATTTCTGGCAGCCTGCCAGGGACAAGGTTTACATCAGGCAGGACGCAAGAGAGAAGCGGCCCTTCTATCTGCCTTCTTCCACTCGGTTTGTCTCCTCTCACCCCCTCCGTTCTTTCAAACTCTTGAAAGTGATGCCTTGTAGGCAAACCAACTTGTGGGAGGGCAAAAAGGAGGTTGGGAGTTGGTTCACTGGTTTTCGAGGTCAAACGTCCCGATACGATTGTGCTTCGCTAGCAAAATACGACTGAGGAAAAGAAATGTGACCATGGAATGCCAGATAAACTGTTTTGGTCGCTGAATGGGAACAGAAAAATAAAGATAATGCAACCATGTGGGTCTGGAAAGCTTTGCGTGGAATGAAATCTGAGCCTATAAACACAACGCAAGCTGTTTACACACACTGTGTTTGCACAGCAGAGTGGACACCGTGTCATATCGTAGCTCTGGAATATTAATGAGACTATTCACATTTTTTAAATGCCTAAGACAAAGAACAAGCTGTAAGTACCTTATAAATATGAGTAATCAGAGTTTGCCCTTGATACAGTGCACGATGAAAGCAGTTTAAGGAAGCAAAGTAGTGCATGCTTGTTCAAAACTTATTCTTTTCTTTAAATAGCCCTTTTTACTAAAACAAGGGGTCTGTCAAGCTGAAAATCCAACAGCAGGTGACAGATAGATCCAGCTTATGTTGCCTAGTATGACTCAAATGTGTCCCTCAAATGCACACTGAACATCCAAATGACTCATTAGTGCGAGATAACACAGTGAGCCCATTCACACGAGATGCCTTTATTAGGCCATTCAAATGGGTTCAAATTCATTTTCATTCCACTCCCTTTTGAGGAACAATTGAGAGCGAACTGGTCACTAATTAGAGCTTTATGAGGGGCTAATTTAAAGGAAATGAGAAGCCAGTCTTGGCCATGTTAAATGTCACAGTGAGCCTAAAGGTGATTAATTGTGTAATGTTGATGTCTGTCACCACACTGTAAAAATGTTCTGCTCCTCAGAGTCTTGGGAAGATGACCAGTGGGGCCCACGCTCTGGTGGCAGAATCTTTCATTAGCTGAATACGTTTCCTCAGTCATTGTAGTGATTATTGCTCCATAGCATTATATATGCAAACAGTCATCTTGCTTAAAGATCCATTTTTTGCTTTTATAACATATTTTATTAATGATAGTAATTTAATCATTATAAATAATAATAATAATAATGTTATAAAATACATGAAAATAATTATGATTAAACACAGATAATAAATTTGCAAATATATTTGCTTTAATTCTAGGCAGTTTACAACCAACATATCTCCATGTCTCCAGACTAGACACTATGGACTTACTGATTTCATGAAATTGCAGCAATCTGTACCATACGTTACAATAATAGTTGAAGAGCTGTAGCTGGGAAATGATCGTTCCCTTTGCAGATGTTAACCCAGAAGCCATATCCTCCCATCTTTCATTCAAATCTAATTTGGAGCTATCATTAAACAGTCATATAACTTGATCTGTAGGAATGTCTTTACCAAACAATTTAGACAATGTGGGTGTAATATTCTTTCAAAAATCATGAACCTTTTCATGCCATGTTCAAAATGGTTGCCACTTGGAGCAGAGTTTGTATGGAAGTGATTCTGTGGCGCTGTGGAGCTGTTTCTTGTGAATAATTATTATTGGGTGAAATTCCTGACACAAGGCATAAGGCTTCAGCTCATGACAGCTGCACATGTATAACTGTTCTACAAGGTATAAGCTCTAATCTCCTACCCACCCCATAATGGAATACTGATCAGGCTCAGGTTAAGCGGTCTTTTCCTTCTCACCTGTAATTGAGAGCCATAGTCTATAAATGGAAGTGCAATAACATACTTGGGAACATCGCAAAATATCAATGAAGAACAAAGGGCACCAGGTCACAAAAATGAACATACTCTAATTGCACACCATTATTGATTAAAAGTTTTGAAAAGCGAACAAACCGAAAGAGCAATTAGAGCCCATGATGTTCTCGCATTGTATGGTAGAAGATAAGAGCAAAGGGATATAAGAAAGGATAAAAACACAAACCCCATAATTACAAAATAAGAGACAAAGTAATTTCTGAGTACCAGGTGGTTTAATTTTGACAAACACTTAAGATACTATGCAATTACAGAAAACCCATAATTACCTCTCCATTGCTAATTAGCTACAGTGATGCGGATTACAGATTGTATTGTTAATCACTGCGATATTAAGAAGTCACAATTGCATTCTTCGCCAATTATACTTTGCTGTGGTATAGAGAAGAGGTAGAGATGGAGATGTGTCTCTTGCCACCCACCATAAATAACCAGCAGATGGTGGTTATTTCTCCAAGGACCTTAGGATGTATTTAGCATTCCTCCTTCCACCGGAGAGTTCCAGTCACAGCAATGAACATGTCTACCTACTGTGCTCCTCTGTTACAGGGAAGAGGGTCAGCTCCAGACGCTCCACATCTGCATCTTAAGAAACAGAGCTCGCAGTATTGCTTAAGTGAGTTGGCCATAGCTGGGGAAAAATCTGACCCTTCATGTAATTGATTTCTGCAGACCTTGTGCTGGGAACCTGACTACCACAGGCATACACAGATTAAGAGATCAGGACCATTCTAAAAGGATTTATTTCAAAGTAATTAAATAATATTTTTTTTCCTATTAGAACAATGTACAAGGCACCTGAATCTCATTGTACACACGAACTAGGGTGTAACTTGATTTGTGAGCTCTTGAAAACACAGACTATTTTCCTGTAGTTTTCCCTCTCCAAGATAAAACCTTAATTTCATTATGTGGGTCAGAGGCAATGAAAATGACCGATATTCATATTGAATCATCATCACTAACTATCACCATCCTGAACCACTGAAGGATCGGTTTGTCAAAGCCACTGAGGTGGACAGAGGTAGACTATAGCAATTCCTTTCCTGCTTCTACAGCCTAATACTTGATGCTTTTGCTCCCTTTTTTGCATGCATAACCATCTCCAGTTGAGCCAATGAAAGATCTTTTCTGTCACAAAAAAAAAGTCCTTAGGTAAATGGTCCTTACACAATGACTTTTCAGTCATTACAGATTCTCAGTGGGCCTTGGGTGGACCATGACGGCGTGAAGCCTAGCCTCTATTCAGCCAAGTCCAGAGGAGCAGCCAGGAGTCATCTGCAGGACCATTGGGGGTCTATTTTAGCACAACGTAATTGGGACTTTCTCTCTCAATTAAGATGCATTCCCCACAAGGATCAACAGACTATGTTACTCCAGCATGGCAGGTGTCAAATCAGCCTACTGGGTGGATTTGTGCTGAGCTTTTGTGCTGTGTCAAGTGTGAATGAACACTTAGGCGAAAGGAATTAATCAGGAAGACACTCTGCTGTGTCAAATGCCAAAAAAAAGCTTTTCCTTCTGCTAGGGGTAAAGTCTGGCTTGAGGGCATTTACAATGATTCACAGAGACAAAGGCTCCCTGTTTTTGTTCAGGTCAATGGTGGTCCTTTACTGTGAATCTTTGAAATGATTAATAAGAAAAAGTAGTTAGTGAATATTAAAATTAACTCCATTATGCAAAATAAATGCCAACAAATCTGTATAGACAGATGCCACATGTGATGCATATGCCTGGTACCATGCTCAGTAATTAAAATTATACAGTGCAAAGTTCTTACCTGGTAAAAGTTGGGCCAGAAGATACTGACGGCCAGCTCAACTTGCCTCCATGTATGGAAGGCGGGTCCTGAAGAGTTCCACACAGGGAAGCCCAAAGGGCTACTGTTCTCTTTGACGTAGATGTTGAGCTGACCAGGGCTCACGCCCTCACCGCTGGCTCCATAATAATGAAAAATGAGGCAGTGGGTGTCATTCTCCTTCAGCTGCGGAACAACCAGTTGGGTTTTCTGTCCAGGGAACCTTCCAGAAGTGTTTACCATCATGAAGGCCGAACCTACACAAAGCAAGGGCCAGATGTGAGTGAGACAGCAATAAGTAAATCAACTGTGTGTGTATCCTATATAATCCTTGGATTGGGCTAGTCTGAAATGAACTCTGTCAGAACCATTCCTCCAGCTTCCCAGATCCAAGTGACCATATCAGCAATGGACAACCTTGATGTTAACACCCCATTTCAAGTCTCTGGTATTTCAATAAATACTCAGGCAAAAGATCCAATTAATGTTCTGTTCACAAAACGCCTTCTTAGCATATAGGCAAATGATGATCAGTGCAGTTCTGAGGCTTATCTATGCAGGAAGGCCTAGCAGGTCCTGCAGGAGCTGCACACTGAGCACAATGTCACCACAGGACTCCATGTAGTCCATGTAGATTAGAAATACACACACTTCCCACTTCTGACCCATCGGATTCAAACCAACCTGTCTTCATTTCAAATCAAGTCACTGAGCAAACTGAAATATGTTTTTGAATGATCTAAACCATGTGCTTTAAAAATCTGTAATGTGTGAACAGTTTGCTTGGCTAACACCATGATGAAAATAAGGTTAAATAACACACAGAGGAAGTGTTTCTTCAGAATGGTTAATGAATGACCGCTACATAACATTAATAGCAGCTTTCTCATCCTGTAAACGCAGCTATTGACTCTGGGTCTGTGTGTTGACACAGCTCTAAAAGAGAGAGAGAGAGAGAGAAAGAGAAAGAGAGAGAGAGAGAGAGAGAGAGAGAGAGAGAGAGAGAGAGACTCATCAGACATCATTTCCATACATTTTTAAGTGCTCAGTTTGGTGTTATGGCACCTGTGGACCGGGAGCAGTAGTGGTTGGTTTCAACCTATTCTCTTTACACAAGAATGTATCCTGGCATTAATCACCTTTAACTTGGCCCTTAGATACTTTGTCTAGTGAAGGAATATAATCGTATTTCTGATTTAGAAAACTGTATAAATCTTTTTGACAGCATCTTATAACAATCGAAATAGTCTGCTTTGATGCCCATGCATGCTGGGCTATAGACACCGACTTGCTACACAAATGTCAGAGTACAACAGCTGTCATACACACAGAAAGAATATTCATGGTAGATCATATAAGCAAGGTTAAAGTAAGTGAACAGAGGACAAGTTCATCATATACAGTGCGGAAGAACTCCAAATACCTCTCTGAATAAATGAATAAACCCTACATTTGCAAGATGTCATTGGTCAAGAGGTTTAGGATTTCTGCAAGCACTTTTGACTCCAGTGTCATTAAAAAAAACATTGACAATGTAGTTTTACAAGCTTATACTTTACAAGTTTTCACAAAAGGAGGATTCTTAGCACCTGTTCTCTGTTTATAGTGTGGATTGAGGTTCATGTCTGAGAGGCCCCCAGGCGTAGCATATGAATCAAAGTAAAGTAAGATTGAACACATATTTTAGAGAAATGTTCAACACAGCTTGATGCCTTACCATATAGCAAAACACCCGATCACTGTTACCCCTTTCATTAATGTATGGGAAACCCACGTTGGACACATATAGTCTGATACCCATACCAATAGTGTGTGGAAAAAGATAAAATCATGCTGATATAGCAAGTGTGTGCTCTGTATGCCAAAACTTGTGACAAGGAAGTCATTACTGAATCTGCTGAGACTGCTTCACAGTGCAGTCGACACCCATAGTAATCCAAGACATCTCTGTTTGAGTGGGAAGTCCACATCCCTCTATCACTGCCTAGTCTCACTTCATTCTGCTGTTACAAGCTTCCTGATGAGCAAATAATGCCCGTGTGTCCCAGCATCTTTTAAAAGTCTGAATACACACAGAAGCAGGTGTGTCTCGTGGCTGGGTGAGCGAAGGGCAAGTGCGGGTGAAAGCAGCATGGTGTGGTGTTTCGTTTCAGGCCCTTAGCTCCTGTCCTGCAGAGCACACCATGGAAACAAGAAGCATGGAGCAGGGATTCAGCAGCCAGCTTGAGTCAGTCCATTAGTAGACCATGGGTAGGTCTCTGACGAGGACCGAGGTGTCGAGAGGAGCCAGATCAATAAGACCACAATGCTTTCTCGAGAGCAGCAAGGGGCAAATTGAGCCAGAGAGGCTCCATGCCAGCCCTTGACAATCACCACTCTCTGGGTCAAGGGCCTTTACAGAGGCACTCCTGTCCATCTAGTTCAGGATTATAAAACTCTAATCACTCTGCTCTCTGAACTATCATGGATGGACATTCTTAAGTGTATATATGAACCATACACTAGAAATCTATATAATGTCCAATATTCAATGCAAACCACATACCCTCTGCAATTGCAATTACAAGTATATTACAAGTCCAGCATATAGGTAGTGTATGTGTAATTCCACAATGATAATTCCACAACTGCTAGAACAAACTATTCACTGATAATAAACGGTGCAACTATGCAAAATACTAACAAAGGAGATACTGGCATATAAAAAGAAACAGCTGCACACACCTGTGCCAGCTAGCAGCAGCCAGCAGTATTCTGTCCACACCTCCCCCGCAAGAGTGGCTGATGATATTCATACTCTGGTTTGCCTCTGTTCTCTGATCTGAGCATGTCCAGACCTGCTTGCAATGTACATAATTACAATGTACGAAATTACGGGAGGGCGTTGGACGGCTGGCTTCAAACAGGGACGTTCACATCAACCTGGTGGTTCCTTTGTAATGTCTTTAACAATGCCTAAACGTGGTAACCTGCACAGCCTTGTCCATTTCTATTTTCCTGTGCCAGCCGAGGTGTTAAATCCAGCCCCACCCCATCTGTGTGCCTCATTTTTCAGGCAATGCCATCGTTAATCTCTTCTGGCCTCTGAGAATTTCAGGAAGCAGTGATCATTTATAACTAGAGTAACCCAACAGCATCTTAAAGAGCCTCAAGGATTGGGATGAAAATGTGTGTGTGTGGGGGGGAGTGCTTTGTGGAAGAGTAGCTCAGACACCCACATTCAACTACCAATGAGATCATTCGTTATAAACAAACCTCCCATCATGATCAATCACACCACCTGCTTTATATCACTGAACTAATTTAACTACACTTTAATTACTGGCTCCATACATCTGTTTATTACACACTCTGTAGAAATAGAGAGAAAAAGAATATGAGAGAGAGAAAGAATTCTTGATTCACTGTCTCTGTACATTTTAACCTGTACATAAACATTTTACAGAATATTAATGTCTCTGATGCTACCATGCTCTGATTAAAGAACCACATGAATTTGGGAATCTGAGACAATTCTTGGAGTAGAGTCCTAACATTTTAATCACCAAATAAATCATCCAATATTTAACACTGTCGCTTGAAAGATGATACCTGGTTACAGTTCTACATAGCTTTCTGCCAACATCATTATCCGAATGAAATAAAATGCTCTTCCACTTGGAAGAAAAAAAACAGATTCTCATTATTCATTTCTGGATTTATATCTGCAATGGCTAAAGAAAAATACTTAAGCGTATCCCTTTGATACAAATTATTTTATAATGTGTTTTCACAAGCTTTCATTTATCTTCATGTCCAGTCCTTTACTTCAATATCTGGCAAGGCACTGTCCAAATCTGACAGCAAGTGTCTTTTAAGTGATGATCTCCTATGAGCGAGAAATGTCCTCTCCTTCCAGCTTCCTCTATCTGTTTATGAGGGAACAGAGAGGAAGGGACACCGCTTAATGGCTCCTCCTGCTTATGTGTGTTTGAAATGCCCAAAAAGGCCACACATCACTTTTCAAGCTATTCCTTTCTTCTCTTCTGTTTCCTTTATCTTCAAGCCTGCTTTGATGCTTGCTTTATTTTTCATATCCAACTGAACAAAGATGTGCAGCAAGGTGCAGTACGAGCTATTTGACCTTCATGAGAGGTATGTATTTTTTATGTGTGTTAGCAGATGGCTAAAGAGAAACCCAAGGTCGCATCCATAAACTAATAGCTCAACTAACCATAAAAAATCCCAAACACAGACCTAAGAGCTTTCTAAGTAGTGGAAGCAGTGCAGTGTCTTGGAGAAAACATGCCTATAACATTTAATTGACCAAATTTGCTGGATTTGTATTCATTGGTTCACTGGGAGCTTGTGTTGATCGTACACCAAGGAGAGTAGTTAGCTGTGTCCTCCAATCACATTCAACCATCCTCTGATCTTTAGGTGCACTGAGAAAACTTATGTATGTCATGTAGGAGGTCACATATCATGGAAAAAGCATAACCCTCATTGTTAGCTCTCATACAAAAAAGAAAAATATATACTATTTTCCTACATTTAAAGATTTCACATTTTTCATATGCATAGTATTACATAGTAATCAATGCCTGTGATAAGCAAACTGAACAGGCAGTTATTTTTATTCATATATTTATATCTACCAGATCTTTTTATCCATATTTACCTGAATACTTGATCAAACTGACTCAATTTGTTTTGAAAAACCTTTGAAAGTTCCTTTACCTCGATACAAACTGTTAATGAGCTGCTTATCTCAAAATGTCCAGCCACCAAATTGGAGTGTTTCCATCTTTATTCACACTGTACTTGGGAAGCTTATTTTAAAATCAAACTATACTTTTGGAATAAATCTAAATGTTAAAGCTCTTCTGTGTAGTCTCCTCCTCATTTAACTAGTCTCTAATATTCATCCTTGCTGTTCTTCAAGCAGCACCTTGTTGTTTCCAAATGACACAAAAGCTTCACAGTCTGCCACAAAACCGCTACAAAACCACCATATATAGTCTTACCTTCCTCCTCTAAACTAACAGCATTGTACTGAACTAAGAAAAATCCTTGCTGGACATGGCAGGTTGTAAAAATGTAAATGTAATTACAATAGCAGATGCGCTTGTGTTCCTGGTTTCTTATTGTTTTACAGCTGTGTTAATACAGTAGCACTGATTTACTGGCAGCAGGCAAGGGAAGCTTTTCCATTGCATTCTGGGGCCTTCTGAGGCTCCCACCGACATGAGGTATGCAGAAAAGCCGGTGCGCACAAAAAAAAAAGAAAAAAGAAAAAGCAATTATGACAGCGTTGAAAATAATGGAGTTGGCATCAGCTGCGTATTGCACACCTGCCATTTTTGCACCTCATTAGACTAGCAAAACCATTTCTCCCTCTACTCTTAGAATAAAGGAAGCAATCTGGCCGTGATTTGTTAGTGACAAGTCACCATACCTGACCACGCCAGTTTGTGGCACCTTGTCCGGATGGTGTCATTAAGAAGAGTGCATCTTCAGGCAGTCACTCACAAAGTCACAAAGTCCAAAGTGTTGAAATTGGCTGAGGGCAAAATCATCAAACACGAGTGAGGCGAGAAGGAGAGGGAAGGAGAGAGCTAATAACAGGGAGTGGCGCTCTCTTCGTCAAACTGGGAAATTAGAGGCTTCTGGCATGCATTGACAGGGAGCCGGGCACGCGCTGCCAGGCTGGCACAGCCCAGACAAATCCCGACAGGAGCCATCTGAGTGAACACCCTC
The DNA here is from genome assembly GCF_041902795.1 of Electrophorus electricus. NCBI lineage: Eukaryota > Metazoa > Chordata > Actinopteri > Gymnotiformes > Gymnotidae > Electrophorus > Electrophorus electricus. Next base: position 12,713,805 of record NC_137510.1, read on the forward strand.
ATTACTCCGCATCTGCACGTCCACACGCGCCTCGTACATGCTGGCCGGGGCCCCTGACACCACGCTTCGGCGCCCAGGAGGTGCACTTACTGTGTGGATGCTGCCATCCGGTCGAGCAGCCCACTGTTTCATTCTAAAGAGGACATGCATTTTCGGCATTCCATCAAAACAGCCTCGAGTGGCATTTACAAAGTCGACAAGAACACTAAAGGAGGACAGAGGTCTGCAATGCTGAACTGCTCATTTAGTTCTGACAGGGATCCCAGGGGCCTTTGTTGGAAGAAGAAGAATCTTTTGTACTTGATTTCTACCTGAGAGGAAGTGATAGCAGTGCCCCAATATTATCATTTCCCCTGCCATCAACTTTAAAGATACTGATCATTCTTTCACTGGGGATTCCTGTCAAACATTCATAGCCTGTTATTCTCCCCCACTATGGGATGGGTCCAGTGGGAAAACCCATATTACTCACGCTGAAGCTTACAATATGATGTGAACCAGTGAGTGGGAAAGCAATGAGCCAAATGACCTTTCGCCCCACTTGCATCATTACGGCAAATGCATCATTAGGTGAGCCTGCCCCCACCTCTTGTACAACAAGAGGCCAAAGCTCAGCTCAGATTTCACAGGCCTCTTCCTCTCGTGCATTTCACCACTACATGCTCTGAGCAATTTCAGTGGTGGCATGTCATTTTCAAAGCATTCAAAAAGCAAATGGCTTTTAAAAGCATGTGAAGGGCTGTTTGTGCATTTCCAAAAAGGGCACTGCTTTGAAACTATACATACTGTTTACTAATTGGTTTGTGCTATTCTGATTTTTAAAAAAAAGAAAAGAAAAAGAATTGTCACATTTCCTGTGCACCACAACAGAAGCAGAATAACAACATGTACTTTGCAATAAACCCACACAATTTTCCACAATGTAAGGGCAGTGGAACTGTCTGTCTCCCTTCAGAATTGATTCGCAACAAAGTGTGGCTCTTTGTAGCTGAAACAGGAACAAGTAGATATTAATGGCTTTAATCTCAGGTTAATGGAAGACACTGCTCTGATGCATGTTTACAAAGGCATTATGGAAAACACATTGTCCAGTGCTGTCTACAAGGTCTCACTCACTGATGCACTTAAATATTTTAACAAGATACATGATACAAGAAGGTAAATACATGGCAGCGTGCTGGGCAAATGAGAGAGGTGATAACGTTGGTCACGTTACACAATTGTCTTGTTGGTTCCGTTCCAGCAGGCTTGTTATTGCATGTAAACACCTCCCTGCAAGCTAGTGTGATCGGTAATGAGATTTTTCTACTTGGGAGGAGACACCAGCTTTCACTTAGCACACGGATCAATGACTCTCCATCAGACAGAAAGAGAGAAGGGATCAGAACAATGTATTACCAGTGTGCTACAATAAGAATATCTTATCAGAACCCCACACCACCTTCACTATAATTCAGTAACAAACAAATAAAAAAGATGCACTGACACACTGGTTATACATACTGAATATCTATTACACCTAAACAAACCACTTTATTAGGAACACCCTGTAGATCTGGAGTTAAGAGTTTATTTTCCATTTATTCCCAGCTGCCCTTAGCCATGTCTAGTCCTTCATGAGTTGCCTGTTTCGGACCACAGGGCATTCAACACGGCCATGCCTGGCAAAACAGTTTGTTCACAACCATGCTACTAGCATGCATCCATGCTGGGTGGAGAATGGTCTGCCACTCAATAACCAGTCAGCAGTGGTCAGAAACTGAAAGATGAACAGGATAAGGTGGCTGGTAAATAGTGCATGCGGGCACACACATGCAAGTTAGTAAGTGCGCAGTCCTGAAAACATGCCTGTAAGAGAAACAGGCAGAAGATGAAGAGGAGTAACAGCTTGTCCAACATGGAATGAAGCTCTTAGATGCAACTCAAAAACATCTTCCTTCCTGCTTAGTAGTTAGGCCCAAATAACACTGGAATTGTGCCCTTTCATTATATGCGTTTATCGCACATTATTATTGGCTGAAATTTACATCTAAAGTAAGAGATAACCCATGGATATTACTCTCACTTTAATAAACAGCACACTGGCACCAAAAGTTCACTTCAGGAAAACAGGTCTGAAATCCACACGACATTTTCATTTTAAATAAATGCATTCTGGGAATGACTTTGCAGAAATTCATTCTTGAGGAACTTAGCTCCCTAAAATGCTATTACTGAAATATATACTAAGTAGAAAATGAAAACTGAAAATAGGATGAGATTAAAGTGAAACAAAATTTAATACAAATCTTAACATCAATCTGCACATAGTTACTGAATAACATCATTTACTCACATTCAAGCCTGGGCCAGATACTACAAGGGGAAGAGACAGATTGTAAGAGTATTCTCTCAAAATGTTTCAAAAATAATCTTGTTGGTGTATTTTCTCAAAATCTTATTTGTACTAATTATATTTAAGTATAATTTGCCGAGAATAGATAACTACTTAAGTGAACCTTTCTTAATACAAAGGGTGAGGGTCACAATGACCCCAATTCTCTGTAATAATGGCGGCTGGCCAAGAGAGGGCGCTGGGGCGGTGCCCTCCATGGTGCCAATTGTTAGTTTTCATTTTTAAAAATAAACATTTTTTAAATAATCAATATTGTGCGGGAAAATGCACAATAATATATAGTATATCAAATATATAGAGGGAAATTAGCTTCGCGGTTCATTCGTTCTCTCTTCTCGGGCACTAGAAATCTCGCCCAGCAGAGCAGCTGTGCAACCAATGGTGACCGCCGCTGACACAAGATACGAACATAGCGACATAAATTTAGCCAATAAGCGTCCTCGACTCTAATGCTTAAATGGCTCTTCGTTCATAACCCTAACCAGTCGGGCAGTCAGTGATCGCGTGTCAAGTTGAGCATTTTGTGGTAGTTTCTCATTTATAGTACCATTGAACTAGATAAGATAGGTTTGCGCTAGTGTTAACTGTTAGCTAACATTAATTTAGTTCGCCAGCTAGCAGCTTCTTGTATTCTTCAGTGATTGTTCTGAATTGAGCTAGCTAGCGTTCGCTAACTGTTAGCTAACTTGTTCAACCAGTAGCTTGCTAAAGGTTAACTAGCTAGCTAGCTGTGTGTTTTAGTGGTGGTTCTGGCGAATTGACCTGAGTGAGCTCGCTTTACAAGTGCGAAGTTTAGACAGTTGTAATGTTTGCGCAGGAGCTTTCTTTTTGACACAAAATTTATAGCTAGATGATATAAGGCCACTGCATTAACATTTAAAATGTAAGCTTTCTATTTGTTTAAAATGTTTTTCTAATCACTTTTTTTTTTACAATGCATAATGTAACTTCTATCTGAACACGTTAGAGCTGCAACTATGATAAATGACATTATTATTATGTTGATTTTAACGTCAATTAAATAGTAGCTTAGCTTGCTACTTCACTGAGCATCAGTAGTTTGTATTGGGGTATCTGTTGAAACTGGCTGTCACCAACAGCCCCACCTAGAATATTGTTCACCATCTGCCACTGCTCTGCAATCATATCTAGGTAGAGGTGAATCAGTCCGAGAACAGGTGGCCATCATGCAGCCATAGCTAGCCAATTCATGCTGCCCTCCATTTCACAAACCCTGTTTCATCTAGAGCTCAGGACTGCCACTGCACAAATAAAATCAACAGCATTTCACAGTTTCCAAGTTTGGCTGCTGCCATAAACACCACACACACACCTGTACATGTGCATGCCCACACAATGCAGTAGTCTTGTAGAATCACAAACATGAACACGCACAGACATGTACACATGCTCAACCAATATGGCCCAATCACCCTGGGGGGGGGGGGATGTTGATGAATGCATTTGTTTGGAATTAGATGGGTGTTCTCGTTCCCATTTTCTCATTTTAGGATTAATGGTTGTGAAGAAGCTTCTCTGGCCCCACTGAATGTGTACCAGGGTGTTGCTGGGCCTGTGTTTATTGATTAACCTTCACATGCAAAGTATTGTGTAAATTGAAGCTGGGCTTATTGAAAATAGGATTTGCGTCAGGCCTAGAAGATGAATTGCTGCCACATACAAGATAGGACTGTCCGGATGGCTCGAGTGTGGGGGAAGGGCAGCTAGGAGGGGTAATTGAGTTTAGGGCTCATTTCAATGCAAACCCCATGTGTAAATATAAACAAGAAGAGCTCTGCTCCTGACCCCTGATAAACCAACCACACCGCATACAGAGAAGGCTGGACAGTCTCTGTTGACCTTTACTGGTATCTGGCTTGAGTTCAAAAGAAAACAAAACACAGGCTCAGACTGGCTAATGTTACTTTCCTTGTGAAACAACATGGATCAGCAGAGTAATTTTAAATACAAGTAGTCCAAGGAACATTGATTGGCGCATAGCCTGGTTATTTGATACCAGGTGTTCTTGAGTAATTCATATATCTCTTTTCTTAATTGTGTTGATCAAACTCAAAAGATTAACTGCCTGGGGAAAATTCTAGCCAGCAGTCATCTGCTCAGTGATTTCGTTTGGGTGCATGTCACATTTGCATGGCTTTGCCTGTTAGCCAGTAGATCTTGTCTGGCAATGACCAGTGGGTCCCACCCACTCTTGGGGACCAGCTGCATCTCTGAGCAACTGATTGGCGGCCTTTCTAAGCTCTCTTTATGGAGGTGCCATGGTGGAACTTAGAGATGGCTCCTAGCTTTGGCTGGGTTCCACATCTTGCAGGCCACCTGTGGCATGGGCTCTGGGCTTTGGCCTGCGGGGGAGCTGTGGCTCCATGCCTTAACCTGAGAGCAAGTACCACTCCATCATAGCAGCCCTAAAGGCAGGACTGTGGCTCTCCCTCAAGCATTGCCTACCCTATAACCACAGTGTCACATGCGCCGCGTGACTTCATACAATGTGCTTGTTTATTTTCGTTTTTCTTCTCTTTGTCGTAAGTGGTATTCAGAGCCCCTCTGATGTATTAGCACAAAGCAACAGGCCAAGGATCTTGGCTGATGAATAAACACAGGCTAACCTCATTACCACAGTGAGGAATACCACTTACCAGCACAATAGCACTGTTGAGCGACTGCTTTTAAAATAAGCCTTTTATTGACGGAAGGAAGGGTGATGGAAAGGGTGGCCATGGTGAGTGTACACAGGCCGTCAGAGATATTGTCTCGCGCTGCTTCCTTTGTGTGCCCCATTAAGGGAGCAGGAAACCATATTCAACAGAGCAGAGACAAAGAGCAGTCTAATGAGTCAAAGAAAATGTATCCCAGTAAATGTGCTCTGGCAGAGGATTCCAGTCCATCGAAGCTCTTCCCAATGTCAAAGGGAAACTGGTGTGCACTTAGAGTAACAAATGTAATTAGGCTAACAGTTTGAAAACGATAAAATGAACTCACAGATCTTTCAACATAAAACATTTGGGCAATTTCAAAGAAAAAGTTTGTGCTTTTTCAACCACAGAACATACTGTACTCTGTGACAGATAATTTGGCCATAATAATAACAGACCTTGAGGTTTTTCTGATGCTTTCCTGATTATGGTGCACCCTATCAGAAGGCTTTGATTTGTTGGAGAAGGAATATGCTGCATCCAATGAACGTTATCAAGGCTTCCAGAGGGAGAGGTCATTTAAAACAGAGTGAAATCAAAGATGGGGCTTTATGCATTAAATGAAATAGCCTTTGATTAGATGTGACCTCTATTAAGCCCTTTTTGATGAATTCATGAACTTTATGATGGATAGACATAAAGGTTTAAGCACTGCCACGACTCGCAACTTCCCTACATCTCATCATATCAGCAGTAACAGCTGGTCGTTTTCAGGAAGTTCAGCCCGTCTGATTCTGATGTCCTGCAGTATGGCTCAATTGCATATGGACAGTGTACATTTCCCTTTCTTCTCATTAACAATGTTAATACTGCATTAATTCTATTTTAATACTGAGTTAATTCTGATTTAATGTTGCTTCACTACCTTCCCCATATTCACCTAAGAAGGGGAGCATTAGGGCTATGAGAGGGACCTTGCACTCAGCCACTCTGTGGTTCAGTACTTTTAAGTGAGGATATGCATGGCGGATCCAGGATCTAATAAAACATTCACACTTTGCCAGTAGTCTGAAACTCTGAGGTAATTTGCTATAATGACAGTCAGTGTCATTATTCTAACAATTCTGCAGTGCTGAACCTTTAAATAATCTCTGTGCTTTTCTCCAGATGAGGGGCTGATCTTTCTCCTGTATTGTCCTTTTTATCTCTCTCTTTCCATCTCTCCTTCTTTCTGTGATGGTTTATCTCCTTCTGTTGTTCATAAACAAATTCATACCCACACACACACAGTCTTGTCTAGTGATAAGGCCTCTGGAGCTCAGACTAAGGGAAGGAGTTGATGTTCTTAAATGTGCAGTGAGAAAAGACATCTCAATAGCTTAATTTCCTGAGATTTCTTTGCTGCCTTTAGTCCTCTTCAAATGTTAATGAGGAAGGAAGAGCCTTGGCCCGGCCTGCTGAGCTTCTGGGTCTCACTCTCTATGTAGATCTAGCTCCTCTTCATCTGCACAACCTGCTCCTTCAGCACATCAGCAAAATGCTTAGTGTGCCTGAAGATGGGAGAGCAGTTTCAAATAAGGATGAACAGGGGATGTGTACATGCACGCACACACACACACATACAAACACATATGCAAACATATACACATACATACATACACATGCACATATATATACACAAGCACAAATGAATGCATAATATGTACACATACAGACACAAATACACATACATACACAGACACAAAAGCATACACACACAAACTCAAATACACACACACACACACACTTAAACATGCACACACCAAGACAAAAGAATGAACAGGATGAACAGGGGATGTGCCTACACACACACAAGTGGATCAGCAAAACTGTTTTTGGCTTTAGACTTCAATCTGAGCTGAGGGAATTACATAGGAAATAAATAAATAGTGTTCTGGTCTATTGCATAGCCTTGTGCAGACATTGCTCAAACACTCTGTGTATGCACTATGTGAATTCCTTTGTCCACATCCCTCATCTGGTCCTGTATATAGCCCCATTGTCCTAGAGACATGGGGGTTTTTCCTACTGCATACTCACACTATAATGGCATGGCAAGCAAGGTGGTTGAACTTGCTTTGAGTTCTGTAAAAGATTAACTCATGCAGGAGTCTCTGCTGGGAAAGTGACATCTGACAATCAACATGGCACAATGTCACTCCTGAAAAGGTGCTGTTGGTACAACCACATAATTGGCATTTCTTTTTGATTTGAACATGAAGAAATTGCAGTATTTTAGCAGTATTATATCTTTATGTATGAATAGCTCATTCCCAGCTCCTGTATGTTCTGTATGAGTCAATTCTCTACTATTTAAGCGTTTTGTTTTTTTTGTTGTTGTTGTTGTTTTTTCCCGCAGCTGTTTGATTGTGGGACGAGTTTCTTCTTGCCCAGGTGGCTCTGCACCCTCCTAGATTCTTTGTGGAATGGCTTCCGTGGATTGTGTGAACTTCTGCTGCCAAGATTCAGGGAAATGCCATCTGCTTCCTCTGAGGCAAGAAGATCACTCATCACACTGTAGGTGCAGCAGTATGGGGATGTGGGTGACAAAAACGCACATCTGAAAAGTGTGTTTCCCTCCTCCAGCCCTTAGGGTGGAAATTGTCATGTCTTCAGCTGCCTCCCAATGGTCTGCCTTTGTTTCCAGTGTAAACAGATAAATGCTGCTGAGATGATCCAGCACAGGCAGGAAGGAAGGCAAGGCCGTGACAAGGAGTCCACGTACAATTGAGACCAGATCCCCCTAAAGGCAAAGCAAAGTGAGCCACCCAACCTGTACTGCTGGTGGGTATTACAGTGTCATGCTGCAGCAGTAGGAGGTAGGAGAGCACAGGGGTTCCCCTTCACTTCCCTCTTGTTCACAGCAAAGGGAATAACAGCACTCTTCTACAGAGCAACCTTATTCACGCTCAGTACACACCCAAGAACGGCATCACAAAACCTGCTTACTGTCCCAGGAAAACACTCCATTTAGCACTAATGCTCCAAAAGCACCATGCTATTGCCCATGCTTGACTGCAAGCTGGTGAAGGCAAAGGCTGAGAGCACTCCTTGACCGGTTCCTTCATCCTTTCTTCTGTCCACTCCTCAGAGGAAGCCTCCTACCTCAGGAGGCCTCTTCTACCCGGAACTCTTAGCACTCCGCCCTGTTTTTTATCCGGATTTGATTTCTGACAAAGCCTGAGGCTCTCTCCTATCTTCTCTTCACCTTCCCAAGACTATGTGGATCATTCAGAGCTGGATCTCACAAACACACACATGCTGCACACAAACACTGCAACCTGAGAATGCATGACTATGAAAAAGAGCAAGAGAGGCACACAGCCACGCTTTCCTTTCATCTACCAGCTATGCTTTAGGTTCATCCACCTTCCGCCTGACGGTAACGAGACAGCTCTTCCAACCACTGCCGACGCTCTCGGCCACTTGCTTCCAACTCACTGCTCCAATCCATCTTTGTCTGATTAAGTGCTAAATGCAGAATTACAACTGGTAATTGTGGCATGGCACGTTACAGGAGCGTGTGATGGCGCGGAGGCCAGCTGTGGCAGCAGGCCCAACTGGAGCGGCACCTCGTTACTGCTATCTAATGAAAGCCTCCCTTTTCAGGCTTCTCTCATTAGCGTTAAAACAGTCCCACTCTTCAAAGTGACTAAAAATAATTGCTGCAGGTTGATCTCCCTCACATATGTGGTGTACCAAATCAAAGAAACCAAAGGAAAAAAGACATAAGCTCAGATCAGTCTAGGTATTCTTTTGTTCACCTAAGCATAATTATGCAGACCTTGGAATAATAATGATATGACAGTGATATTCAATAAAGCCCCTACATTATGCTGTGGATTACTGTGGCTCTGAAACACTCTGCTGTTGGAATAGTAGTGCATTTAAAGTTTAAATCATTGTCTTGATATGATTTAAAGCGCTGTCTACTGAATTTTGAAGTATTTAAATGGCTCTGAGCATTTAAGATGCTTCTGTAAACTATAGAATTCAGACTTTTTCAGAATAGCCAATGGTTTGTGTGCGATGGTAAATCCTCTGTCTCTGTCATGCTATTACATTTGGTAGATTCTGTCACATTTATGCCTACATTCTGGAAAGTATTCATAATGTTTTCAAAAGTTTTTCTTTCCAATTGAAACATCTGATTTAGCTGTGTGTCTAAGTCAGTCCGTTTAAGCTGTTTTGCCTTGCATCCCTGACATCCTGACACCTTCATGGCCTGATGCCCTGGCATCCCTGATGTCTTGATGCTCTGATATCCTGATGCCCTGCTGCTACGATGCCCTGAAGCCCTAATGCCCTGATATTCCGATGCCCTGATATCCTGACGACCTGATGTCCTGCTCCGGTGCCAGTGCCATTGCTTTGGTCCTCGGATTAAAGGACAACAGCAATCTGTCTCCGGATGTAAACATAAAATCCAGAATGAGCTCTATGGTTGCCCTTTGCTCTCTTGTACATGATGCATCAATACACAGCTGGCCAAGATACAGTCAATTATCCAATTATTTTTGTTCTCCTAATATGGGAGAAGAATGTATTAAATGAGTGAGTGGAAAGTCCTACCCATTTCCCCCAATAGGGATATGTACACATACCCGCGATGGTGCCCTCCTGGCCGGTGGCATTGTGCTTGGCGTTTGGTTTACATTTCCTCTTGTGTTGTACATGTTCCCTGTTTTGGTTATGTGCCACACCCCACTCAGGTGTTGTGCCTTATTGAGAGCACCACCTGTGTGTTATTACGTTCTTAGGTTGTCCTCTTTAGAAGCTGTTTGTGTTTGTATGACTGTTTGTCAGCATTGTTGGTATTCTTTCTCTGTAGCTCACTTTTATATTTGGTTTCATTAAACACTCCAGGTGCAGACCTGCATTTGATTATTCTTTTTTTTCATGCACGTTTTATGAAAGTGACAATACCCTTTAAACATCTGAACTTCATAGTCTTGTTTTCATAGTTTGAAATCAGTCCAATCTACCAGTGAACAGTCACTTATGTTATGATACAAATTGTGTCATTTTGAAATTTCTTATGGCTGCAATCCATATCTTCCCACTTGCATGTAACTGATAGTCATTTAACAACTTGCATGAATCCTCATTCTCTCACACACACAAACACACAGCATCCCACTGTTAAATATTGTCTGTTCCTAGAGGGCCATGGTTTAATATTGGAGAGATTTTCTCTTTTTTGACTTTATAAAACATTATAATGACACTCTGACTATGGGCCGTGGAGATTTAGAGTGGACATGTCCCTGCAGCCAATCAGCAACGCTGGACTGAGCACGGGACTGAAGCAGTCCAGCATGGACTTCTGCTCTTTACTGTGCCATTGTCTCTCAGCTGCCGCTCAGACACCAAGGACATATACATGCTAGAGCAACCTGCTGCTTGATGCTCTACTGGACTGTGGGACCTCATCCACCATAACAAGAGCCATAAACTGATAAAATGCTATAGCTAGATATTTTTAATTAATACAATGAAAAACAAGTGAAAAGCAAAGGAAGGGGAGGAGGGGTGAAAAGGCAGCAGGTCCCTGGAACACAGATGTTTACTCGCACCCATGCAGGGCTCTACCTTGAGCTGTAATTCTCCCAGAGCCAAAAAGCCGGTAAAATTGAACAACCTACTGCTGGCAAGCTCCACTTCCCCATCAGAGGTTCTTGAACTGGATGCGCAAACTAGAAAATCAGACAAATTTACCATGCCTCACAGGTCCTGACTGCATGAGACCAAGCACATGCTGCACATACACACACACACTCACATGCACACACACACACACACAAGCTGCAATCATACAACGGCACCATTAGTATATAATTTTAACTCAGTTCTGATATTCTCTTTACATTCAGTGTCCACAGAAGGTCTGAAGATGATAACTGTGCTAGTTTATGTAACTTGGCACAATTACCATGTGTAACAGCATCATCTCGGCAGACAGAATGATGAAATTACAGATTTGAACTGCATATGAGATTTACACTTAGTCTGAGATTCTGTTTCTAAAAAGATTTTCTTTCAGTAGCAGTTTACTCTCTTACAGACTCAAGTGTCTGAGACGGGAGAAAATGGTGTCACTGTTCATCACCATGCAATGCCTCCTGTCTTTCTTGTTTGGGGGCCTGAATGACCATTTTATAGTCTGATTTTGTGCAGACAAAGAGAGAAAGCCAAAACATTTTGGAAGCATGAGTTAGGGTGTATCCTCTCTCCTGGGTCTCTTTGCTTCATCATTGCCATGGAGACGCATTTCAGCCTTATGAAAAGCTCTGATGATGCATGTTGTTTAGTGTATTGTCAGGAGACCCTTCATGTTCCATGCTGTCATAGATTTAGCAAAGCTGATAAGATGATTTTTGTGTAGTCTAATTCTGAGAACTTGTATAATTCTTCACATGTGTAAAACCTCATTTATATTCAACATTTTTATATTGTATGTACAAAACTGACAAAAAATAATTTCACCAAATGATGTCACCTGAGCTGAATTGCTTGAGTGTGCATTCTGTCTTCTCCCCCTTGTATAACCACAGCCCACCTTCAAAGCCTACTCTGCTCGTGCTCTGCCGATACTGCTCACCCCAAGTCCCAGATCAAATCAAAACACTGATCCACCTTCCCTGAACCCGAATTATAGGATAGCTCCTGATGGGGAAAGGTTACTGTGTGGAGCCCATCACGCACAAACTGCTGACTTTATAGTCTGTTACACAGCACTGTTGTTCCTGCACTCGCTACGCTGTTAGCCATGATGCTAGGCTGTTACCGTGCCACTGGGCTGCCAGTCCCCTGTCTCAGAGCTGCCTTGCCCTTCTGATGCAGAGCTGCTCATGCAAGCTGAGTGACTTTCATCCAGCATTACAAAAGGATACGAGCGTGCTTGGTTAGTGACATGCGCAAGGGGAAAAAATGCCGTCATGGTTAACTAACATGGCGCAGACAGACAAGCTTGGCCGGGGGTGCCAAGGCCCCCATAGGGCATCCATTGCACTATCAGTGTTTGTGTGCATGGAATTAGTGGGATGGGTTTTAATTACTGCCATGTGTGCGCTGATAGGTGGCTCTGTAATCAAAAGGCCGGGCCTGTGGCATCAGTGCGAATTAATCTGCTCCCCCCTGACCGACAGGCAGTTTTCAAAGCAACCGACGTGATGCAGGGTTTGCACAGTCATGCGGCCTCGCTGATAACAGGCCTCGACACGGGAAATTAACCCGAAGTTCCCAGCATCCGGCGGAGCGGCCTCACAAATAGGTTTTTAATGTTGCACACAAGAGGCAATGATACAGTGTTCGGGTCCAGTATCCCCAGGATAGATGGCTTAATATAAATCCAATAAGACGATATCATGGAGTAAAAACATGATTAGCTATGCTCACTTGATCAAATTAGAAAAAGTTTACTTATAGCCTGAATGTTCCATGTAGTTATCCACCAACTCATGTCAACAAACTACCACTTTGGTTTCATATAAATGTAACAAATGTGCATTTGCAGTAACAAGGTATTTGTGTGATTTCACACTCTGTTTGGTCACAGCCCATGTGAAAACCTCTGGATCCAGTTGCAGTCACCATGTGTCCATCTCTGTGACCTCAGCGAAACACACATGCAATTTGGTGATAGCTAGTGCTGTGATGTGGGGAACAGATTTCTTACCCAGTTCCAACCATTTATCACCACTAGAGAAAGAGTTGAACTGACCCAGGAACAGCATAAAAGGGCAAAGGTACAAACAAAGGCACTCTTTCTTGTCTATCCAACAATTAAAGACCAACTTATTGCAGTTCATACATAATGAGGTATTATGACATTACGTAAGGCTATTGCTGGCTCCTTGACTTCAGAGTGTTCCAATTCAGTTAGCCATTTGGTTTGCAATAGTAACTCCAGAGGGGACAATAAATAGTAGTTCCAACTAAATCATTTACAGATTGCACAGCATCCACAACTGATGGTGGCTATGTAATTATGTGGGACAGAAAGTACAGTTTTCACCATGCATTCGCCCTGGTTGGGATAAAGTGTTCTCTCCCATCCCTAATCAGAGTGCCATATATAGGCCAAAGACTGGATGAATTTTCTGAGGCTTCAGGTACTCATCTCTGGTTGGATTTGGCTTTTCCCATCAAAACTAAAAAGCGTTATACACACAAAGGGCAGCTGGTCAGATATCACTGTTTTGACCCTCACTAAGACTCCATCTGATACAGAACACCATACTAATCTGTATTCGGGACCTGTTCTGGTACAACGTCTCTGGCAAAACAACTCTCTCCTCCTCGACCTGAGCTAATGTAATAAAAGCATAAATGGCAGCATTAGCATGGCAGATGTCAGTTATATGGCTTCTAGAAGGGAGGTCTTTAATCACAGCGGGAGAATAACCAGCAGCGTGTTCTTTTGTGGATGTGTGTATGTATGTGTCACTGCATGTGTGTGTGGTGTGAATCAGCTTCTCTGAATGCTGTGCATGTGCTGTGCCATGACCTGCTGTAATGTAATAAAGTCATCTTTATTCACTCTCCGCTCCAAATTACTCCTTGCAGCACCTGTGTGGGGTATCGTCTCCTCTCCCTTGCGGTGGGGGGGGGGGGGATTTTCTGGGCTTCTCACCTACCACGCCCTTTCGTCTCCCTTTCCCTTCTCTACATGATCTGTGCTGAAACATTGCCATAAGCCAAGATACTGCCTTGACCGATACTGTACAAGCAATTAACCACCACACCTAGCCCATCTGGGCTGAGTCAAGATCGAGACAGAGGGACTCCCAGAGAAAGAGTCCCTTTCAGAAAGAGACTCCCAGAAGACTTCCCAGAGAGATGGACTGAGAGATAAATGGACAAAGAGAAAGAGAGAACCTATGAAAAATGCTTGGATTTATCTGATTACCTCTACTGCAACAGCTGAACAGAGGTCACAGACACTGACTCATGTCAGGTGTGTGTGCTGCCAGCCACTAAGCAGGAGTAGCAGATTAGATAAGGGAGCCTTTCAGTAACAGTGTATTGCTGATAAGATCTTTGGGATTTTTGAGTTTTGACATCCTGCTTACTACAGTAATTTTGTAAGGATGAATATGTGCTTTTGTTTTGGAAGTGGAAATTATGTCTTTTCATTTCATTATAACCTAAAAAAATGGCTGTCAGCATTTTTACCCAGTGGATCTGAGGATCTGAGCGACTGTTACATGCCTTTCAACGACCCTGACTTTGCTAGCGCCCTCCCAGGGAAACTGGCTAATGCACAAATAGAACATGAACTTGTGTGCAGGCTAAATGACAAACATGACACACAAATGGGCAACATCAAAATGTAGCTGTCTATATATATATATATATATAGTGAATCTATTTAAATATCTGACAACCGCATCATTCACATCCGCCTTCTGCAAGGTGTACTGCTGTCTTCTTGCCGAGTGAATGTCAGAATGTTTGCATTTGGCCAACTCTGCATGGTTTTGCAAAGGTCGGTGATACAAAACACAGCCTTGTACCATTGTTATCATGTGGCCCACATAAAAGGTCCACTGTGGTGGCCTGATGAACTGCAACTTTTTCTTTATTTACTTACGAACAGCTGTACTCACTGCGATAACGCACCACAGTTGAAATATTAATAAGCGCAGGGTCCCAGCCTAGTGCTACTATTCCGCACCGCCCTTAGCCATTTAACGCCACCTTGTGTGTAAGCCCCATGTCTTCTGGCTAGGTATCAGAGATTTGTTCCATCATGTTGCTGCCTTTTTGGCATAATCCTGAATTATAAGAAGTGTTTTGGAATCATTCAGAATGCATGCGTTGAGCATCTTCAGCCATCTTGCTGTGACAGATGGACTTTGCAGCCACACTCCTATGCACATCCTATAGTGTAATTCAAGAAGTCAGGCTTAATATTTATATCAAGCTTAATTTCAAAAGAATATTTCTAGGTATTTGTGCTAATGTGCGTTCAGGTTTTCTCAGGAGAAAAAAAAAAAGTATATTAATCCATCTAGGACATATTAGACTTGTGATATGACCTTGAATGTGTCATTAGGGAGCACTTCAACTTTTGTCAGAATGGCACATTTGCATGTCCTCATTTAACAGCCCGCTTGTGCACTGTGAATTATGATACTGATGACACAACTAAAAGCAGAGCTATAACCAAAATGAATAACCCCAAAAGCTCCCTGAAAGAATGGTGAATGCTGCTTTTTGACATTCGTTCATGGTGTGTTTCATGACATTCCTCCCACAGCCCTGATTCTATTCTATTTATTTATTTATTTATTTCCTGTAATTAAGGTAAGATGCCTCTTGCAACTGGAGTGGTGATGGCAGTATCAGGGGTTTGCCTTACAAGAATCAAAGCAAGCCAGGAAGAATTTTGGTAAAGAGCATGGTGCTCTATGGGTTAGCCATGGTCTCATGCCAACTAGAATGGGACTAGAATGTCACTTTTAGATAATATTGCTATGATATATTGCTATGATATAGATAGTGTATTGTGAGAGGGTCAAACGGTATGTGTGTTGTTTTTAGAGGCATGTCACATGTCACTAGTAGGATTCAATTTAGTTCAGCGGCAGTTTTACCCTCATCTGCTCTGCTAAATGCACTATATAATAAATTAAGTTGCCAGAATATCTCAAGATGGACTGCGTAAAGTATCCTGGTACACTTGCCATTTTAGGTGTTTAACGTGAATATACATATTCTATATAAAATTAACTATAGATAATACAGTTAATAATGTTATATTTTTAATGATTGGCTGTATTTCCTCATGACTATTAATAATGACATTATTCAAAGGTCAAGAGTAAAACTAACATGAAATAGCCAGAAACTGCTCATGTGTTCCTGCTCTCAGAAGCCTGTGAGTGCTCTGAGAGCAAAGCCTTAGCTAGGATAGCTTAAAGGGCCATAGCTAACATAGTTTACAGGGCCATAGCTAGCATAGTTTACAGGGCCATAGCTAGCATAGTTTACAGGGCCATAGCTAACGTAGTTTACAGGGCCATAGCTAGCATAGTTTACAGTGCCATAGCTTATGTAGCTTAAAGGGCCATATCTACATATCTAGTGTAATTTAGAGGGCCATAACTTACCAGGCCATAGCTAGTGTAGCTTACAGGGACATAGCTAGCATATCTTACAGGATCATTGCTAATGTAGTTTACAGGGCCATAGCTAGCATATCTTACAGGGCCATAGCTAACGTAGTTTACAGAGCCATAGATAGCATATCTTACAGGGCTACAGCTAGCATATCTTACAAGGCCATAACAAGTGTAGCTTATACGGCCATATCTAGTGTAGCACCATAGCTAAAATAGCTGACATTGCCAGCATAGCTTATAGGCTAGTTGAGCTCTAGGCTTTCAAAATGTTATGCAAGGGTAGAACAGTGCACCAGCCACATTAGCAAGAGAGGGATTTTTCACTGACGTAAGATTCTGCACACCCATATTACTTTCATGGTAATACCAATACATGGAAAAATGCATGCACATGTACAAGTACTCTCCTGTAGGCTGCTTAACCAAGGCATTTCCTATCTTTCTCTATCCAGGCTGAGGAATGGTGGAATATATGTGTTTGCCGCATTGATAAACACTTGCTGAACCAAAAATTCTCCTTGCCTTGGTGAAATGCCGTTTATCTACAGTGTGTGCAAGGCTGTTGGGGGAAATGGTGGGAGGGCTTGCGTCGCTTCGTCTCATTCCACCCTGGTCTCTACCACGGCAGGCTTCACCGAGGTGGGCACAAGCAGGGCAGAGAGAAGCACGGCAGACTTGAGCTCAGTACAGACGAGAGCGGCAGACACGAGCGCGGCAAAGACAAGCGTGGGAGACATGAGGGCAGCATAGACGAGTATGGCAGACATTAGTACGGCACAGACGAGCGCAGCTATTTCAGCCGTCACCACCTCTGGAGGCTGTGTGGTCATTAACCACTCTTTTATCTGTCTGTGTGTTAAGACCTGAACCGTAATGCACTGTTTAGTACTTTCCTTTTAGATGTGAGGCACAAAATGAATATCCTAATAAACTTGTAGCTTCTGCACTCAGACTTTTAAGTGAAGACAGTGAAGTTTTTACTGGAGATTATTCATCAATATAAAAACCCTAATGGACAGAAATTGGGTTAGACTTCCCTGGACAATACAGACTCTTAAACCCATACAGTTTCCAGCACCCCTGATAACATTACAGATAACATTACAGGCTTAATACAAAACACCTCTGTGCCAGCTTGTACTACTTAATAAACAGAAAAAAATGTTGAGGATTTATGGCACTTTTAGTATCTCATGCTAACATGGCGAGGTGTATATGGGGAAAGATTGGGGCTCCACCGGAAGCCAGACTAGTAATTCCAGTCTCCACCTGTTGGGCAAGTAGTCTAAGAATGTTCTCATGTGTCAGGCACAGCACCACCATGGTAACCTGATCCCAACGCCACATCCAAAGCAGCTCTATCAGGCCCCCCTGGGAGGCCCAGTGTAGTGACCTCATCAAAAAGAGACAGGGCTATGATCTCGGGTTCAGTGGCCACCAAAAGCCCCCTACGCTTTGGGTCAGAGAGGGTGAGTGGAGAGACAGCTCTCCATGGTGACTCGCTGAAGCAGAGGAGCACATGCTGCTTGAGACTGCCACTCTTTTAATAGGAAAAGGTTAGGGGGTGTAGGAAAACCAGGGCACGTTTCTGAGCACTGGTAGTCTTGCTCTGTTTCTCCCCCATGGTCTGCGGCCCACATTCCCAAGCAGGGTCATTTGATTTATACTGTGGCCAGGGGGCATGCTATCATCAAGAAACTAATGAGAAATGAAAGAAACCCAGAATGCTCTGTCCTCTCTTTGAGGAGGGTACTTTAACCGGGAAGGGAGGGGAAATATGCCTGCTGATGCCGTTTCTGGTTGAAAGCGTGCAAAGCTGGGCCATTCGGGATAGCAGAACGTATACTAGAACCAGTTCTTGTAGCCCTGCCTGATACCCACCAAATGAAAAAGACCAATATATCATAGAAAAGGCCTGACCCCCCAGCAGTGCAATAGAATTAAATAGATAAGGCCTGTCATATATATTGGGGGTATAAACTATTTCAGACCGACTTGTCACGCTTATATGAGCTAGAGGTATTGATTACCACCAAAAACCACTTTCATTACATTGCCATGGCATTTTGTGGTGAGAGTGGGTGGGGAACAGCAGTAAGGATTGTCATGGTCACTGAATCCCTGGAATGAAGAAGAAGCCTCCATTCTGTGCTGCCCTAGCCTCCTGCAGCAGGAGATATTGAGCAAGAGGAAACATGGAGAGGGATGGCAGCATGTCTAATTGTGCCCAGTTCAGCTAATCAGGCAGCACCACCACCCAAAGCGCAGCGCTGAGAAAGCAGCATCACATTCGAATGCAGATCCTCTTTTGGTTGGGAGTCAATTAAATGCATGGAGCAACGCGACTGTGTAGGTCGCCGCCCCTGCGCCGAGCTGGGCTTTAACCTTCCCCTGCCTCCTGCCAGCCAAACATAAATCAATTTCAGTGCAAAGGTAAACACTTCCCCTTTTTAAGCTCCTCTCCTACTCCTCCTCTGGTGTCAGGTAATTTCTCTGTGAGCCAGTGGTACGTGCCCACAGAGGCAAGATGAAATTAGCTGAGTCCTGGCAATTCATTCTGCTGCCACCAGTGTAGCAGCACTGGTGGAGCTGCCACCATCACATGGTTAGGCATTGGATTTAAGAAACAGCAGTGCTTGTCCAATCTAATGGCCAAGTTTATAAGGGGGGGGACAAAGCGGCTTGCTGCTTAGTCATGTGGCTGCAGAGCATTCGGGCGTGGGCAAGACGGCCGAACCGCTGTATGCTTCTGAAGAAATGAGTAACACGCACTTTGTAAATGTGTGCCACGGGATTGTGTGGTGAGCCATAAACACGTTATCCCACTGGGCGCTTTAAAAGAATAAAATTAATTATTACTCCAATACAGAACACTCTTGAGTATCATGTGGAGTGACAGTTAGAATTTAACTGTTGACTGACATGCCGTACAGCGAAAGCATTTGGAGAAAATAGAAAGTGATTAATTTTTTCTTTCAATGGCTCACATATGAGCTTAAATTATTAATTTAAAACAAATGTATATGATATGTTTACAGTATTCATTAAATGTTGATGGGTGCCGTTTGTCTGTCTCACGCGTTGGAGAAGTCATCACCTCCAGACTAGTGGATTGGGGGATTCAGGACAGTGGCAGCCACAACAACATTAATCATGACTGCCACAACATCCCCAAACTGGTAATGAATTAAACACCTAACAAAGCAGAGTAATGCCAGCTGAAGAGCAGCAAGGCAGCAGAGCGCGGATCAGTTGGCGCTTCCAGGCTTCCACCATCACGGATTCTCCTGCTGCTACCAAGAAGTTGTGATGGGGAAGACGTACTAATCAGGGACTGAGGGTCACAGGCATCAAACCTGGTAGGCTAGAATTAAATTTTGGCCATACTTGAGAATTACATCTGAAAGAGTTCTGAACATTGCTGCAGTGTGAATGGTGATCGTAAGTGTCGGCTTACCTGTTGGTATCCAGGGCTCCGCTGATGGTTTCTGTTTCGTGTTCACCTGCTCCCAGTCAAAATCATCATCTTTGCCTTGGCTGTAGCCGCACTCTGTGTAGGACCTCTCGAAGTTGCAGTCACCTGCAGGGACGAGAAGAGACAGAGCAAGTGTTGATTGACCGGAAGTAGTGCTCCACAGAGAGTTTTCTCAGTTCTAATGGGAGAGCCGTCATCAATCTCTGTCAGCAGGAAGAGGTCCACCAGCATTCAAACACTGGGGCCCTGTCACCATGGAGTATTAATACCACATAAGCAGCAATTAATCTAATTCCCTCTCTGCAGGTTCCCAACATGGAGTAGAATCACTGCTTAGTGGCCTGACTTCATCTCTGTCAGTCAGAAAGCCGTGGTGCAGTGATTTGACGCACACAGGCAGACAGCCCCTCTCTCCCGCTTGGAGTTTTCTGTTTTAGATTACAGTTTCCCATGATTCCAAGGCATGTTACGCACCCATCCACTCATTCATAAATGAACATGAAAGTATGAACGGTGCTGTAATCACTTTGTCCTCTCAGGTTTGTCTTTGGTGTCTAACGATGGACCAGTATACTTTTATGTCAATTTGAGTTATATCAGAGAAATACGAATATACCCATATAATTGGTTGTTTTGATTCACGGCTTGGTCGGTATGCTGTATGCAGCGCATTTCGCATTAAAAGAAGCAGAAGATTGCAAGCTGGTTATGCTTGGCTTTTGCTTCAATCACATTTTCATCTCATAAACATGTTGTGAGGGGCACAACAGTGAGGGGCAATGAGACAGCGCTTGCTTTAACGCCTGAGAGGAGTTAATATTATAATATAATATAATGCTCAAATATTGTTCCAAACTCAGCGTGACATTCTGCGAATTGGACAGAGGATTTGAAGCAGCAGCATCAACATTTCTCCCTGGAAGGCACCAAATTTTTCCATATAGTCATATCTTCATGAAATGCAAAAATAAATCGCTTTTTCCACCTTTGCTCCGAATATACCCAGGAGCGGTACACCGCATCTTGTTTATCCTCCTTCTTCTGCTTAATGTTACAATTCCTTGAGAATAACACAGATAAATATGTTTAGAGATCCCATAGGTTTTGACACCTTGTCAAAGTTTGAATGTAATCATGGTGAGATGCATGTAATTCAAGCACTTGTTTGGGGAGAAAGCTGTCATCACCCACAAGTCTGCCACAGCAAAAGTACAGCTCCTCTCTCACATCTATGCTTTTTTTTATTGTGACAGTGCTGTTTTTTCCCCAAAGTGAAAGGTGGAACATTTTCCAGGATCAGCTACTTCCTGAACAAATATCAGTTACCATCCTTTAGCAAGTCACATTAGGTCAGACAGTCAGATTACTATTTCAGTTTTTTGCTGTGTACATTCTTAAAAGGTTTTTTAAGGCTGTGGCTCTCTGGACTCTGGTCGCCTACTGAACATGGAAGTAAAATTTTCAGCAGTTTTGTGTATAGTTTGGTTCCTGGTTCATGGTTCCTTCAAATTCATGTGCAACTCCATGGTTCCTTGTTCTCAGGGTTCTCA
Source organism: Electrophorus electricus (assembly GCF_041902795.1). Taxonomy (NCBI): domain Eukaryota; kingdom Metazoa; phylum Chordata; class Actinopteri; order Gymnotiformes; family Gymnotidae; genus Electrophorus; species Electrophorus electricus. The sequence continues at coordinate 12,735,047 of NC_137510.1, forward strand.
GGAGTACCCTTCCCTTCAAGGGTACCAATACAACAGTAATACCCAAACCTGAGCCTCAGAGACCTGCAGTCCTGATGTTTTGTATTTTTGTATTTTTTTTATTTTTTGTCTTGCTCTGATACACTTAATCAAAATGATTTAGCTGGAAAGATGAGAAGAAAAAACACTACTGTGTAGGGCCATGGATGCCCATCTGTTCTACATGGATAAAGTAAAAAAAAATACCTGAAGTGGCTTTCCTTTTTACAAGAAAATACCTGGAGACACATGGAAAATTTATATTCAAACTAACAGCAAACAAGCCTCCAATTCACTACTCCACCAGCCATTTGGAGGTGCAGCAAGCTACATTATCTCCACCAGTAACGTATCCTAAATACTGTGAATATTTTGTTTTTTGACTGGTTGCTGTATACATACTTCATAGTAAACTGACTCAGTAGGTGGCAGAAGGTCTCATAAAAGTGATATCTTTATTTTCTTAATTCTTACCTCTTAAATGGTGGTAATTACTGGATGATGAAGTAGATTTCTATTTTGCATGTGTGTGTGTGTGTTTGTATGTGGACTGAGGACACAGAGGATAGACTATGTCTATGTGGACTAACACTCCTGGTCCACAGACATTCCTGAAACAAAAAGGTAACTAATTATTTTATCCTAGCATCCTCTGAATAATCACATGAAACACCTGCCCATTCAAGTGCATTCCAGGTTCTTCGAAACATAAAACACTCTGATTTCCCCATTCTGTTTGAATGGCTGGCATTTGGATTGTGTGTGTGTGTGTGTGTGTGTGTGTGTGTGTGTGTGTGTGTGTGTGTGTGTGTGTGTGTGTGTGTGTGTATGTATGTGTGGCAAGGGGTGTCTCTGAAATGAGCACGACAGTAACAGCTTTTTTGCTTTATCTCCTTTGGCCTCTCTGCTGCTCTGATCAAATCAATTTGCTGTGACCTGTGTGGTGCCATTAAATCCACAGAGTGAAAAAACATGGTGTGTAGACACTGAGCTCACACAAAGGAATCACACACACATTCTTTGTCACACACATTTTCTCCTTTTCACTTGCTCTCTCTTTACTTTGGTTCTATCAAACTGTTATAGCCCAGTACACACTCATACTCCATGTGCTGTATTGTTGGGAGCTAGGTGTTAAGATGAACTGTATGCTACACTGCTGTGGTATCTGAATTGGTCACATTTCAGACACTACTCTTATAACTTCACTATCCAACACTGTATAAAAATAGGCCATTTTGGTATAATGATGTGGAAAAATAATACCAGGGTACCTAAAAAGACTTTTTATCCTCTGCATATTTCAGGATGTGCTTTTCCCTCACTGTCCAGCTTTGGGTGGTAGGATTTGAATAATCGCCCAGGACTAGAGCCACACAGTGATACCCCATATGAGCCTATCAGAGAACACAGACTGATACGGTGAGGGCCCGCTGCATGTGCCGCGGGATCGTGTCGACATCTCTTGCAGCTCCTGAGGTTAAGATAGCACCTTGCACGATTACACCTCTATGTGGGGGGCAGAAACACGGCTGCCCTCTCTGCTGAGCTGGGTGGGCGACTGGAGCCTCGCTGATCTACACGCACATGAAGCATGCAGTCAAAATACCACACACCACCACCACACATCCACCTCACCCCCACCATACAGCCCCTTCGCCCACATAATTCCGCCACCTACCACACAGCGCAGTTCCTCCACCTACCACCACACAGTCCCTCCACCTAATACCACATGGTACCTCTGCTTACCACCACCCAGGCCCACTACTCCTTCACAGCCCATCACAATGCAGCCCCTTCACCACCTCCACCTACCACACAGCCCCTGTACTTACCACCACACAGTACCTCTACTTACCACCATATAGCTCCTTCATCCACCACCACACAACCTCTTCACCTACCACCACCAATCCCCTGTCCAATACCACACAGCCCTTCCACCCACCATCACACAACCTACCTGGTTTACATCCACCTAGTGCCTTAATATCAAATGAAAGCTACTTATCAAATATCAAACAGAAGGTAAAATGATGGTGAAGATGGATAAAATACTTCCACCGGGTTTATTCTGCATCCTTATGAAGACGTCCTGTTTACTGTCTTGCTCATTCTGGTATAAATAAGAGTATGACCACATTTGGCAAAAATCACATTAGGGAGCAGTCCTTGTGCTTCCTGTCAGAAAGCAGTTTAGATGCATGGAGACCAGATCTCCGGGACTGGAATCATGTTATCTTCACCGTGTCCAGCTTTCTGGTGCATTTGTGTAATTCACTTTGACACAAAAAGCCTGGCTGTGAAAGCCTGGTGCCCCGTTAGTCCATGCCTCCCTGACAAACAGGGCTTGGTTGCCAAACTCTACACCAATACGATAGTGTAAAAAGGACAGACAGGTCTGGGCCACCTCACCACCTCAAACACACCTTCACTTGGACAGTTTAATTCAGTTGGCCCTGAATTTATTTGAAGTGGTCATCCAGACAGTGGATGAAAAAAACAGAAATAGTCTCATCTTATCTGGCCAGCAGAAACACACACGCACACACCCATTAAAAGTCTCTGCTGCTCTGGTTTCTAAGGGTCCATGTCTTGGTGAGCTCTAAATCTAAACACTATGGGCAGCTGCTTTAGCTGATGTCTGGGAGAGAGACTGAGCTCCCACTTGTAGTCACTGGGGTTTCACATGAAAGGGTGTATGAGGTTCTCTGGTACTTGCTCCTTTCAGCATCCCACCAATCAATACGCTCTACCCTGTCATCTGTAGTCTATCTCAAGGAAAAAAAATACAGCCTACAAAACAAAGGCAAAACTAAAGCCCTTACAAAATGCATGCAGTAAATATTTCAGATGATTCCAATGTGAAAAGAGCAGTGCAGTCTTCATGGTCTTGACACATGGTCTTGCATTTTTAAAAATCTATCCTTTTTTATGGCAATGAGCCAGTGGCCCAATCGATATTTCTCCTGCTCACCTACAAGGCTATTTCTTCCACACATTTTCAAGACCTTCTTAAAAGCTTTATTGTTGCACCTGCCACTAGAGTACATGGAAGTCTATTGGGGCAAAGTACTTTTAGGCTTGTAAATATAAATATGTAAGCTTGTTTGTGTACCTGTTCCTATTCTTTTTCCGTGTCCCACTACAACATAACATTTTATTCTCGGGTTATAGCTCTTTGTAGCTGAACTCCACACAGCAGAGACAACTGCCTGAGATTTTAAACCAGCTTGCTGACAAGCGTATTAAGAGTGTTAGGCAGTACTGCGGGTAAATTACATTTACAACTGCACTGCTCTGAAGCAGTACCAAAACTGCTGGAACAAAGCTAAAGCCAATACATTCTGGGTCAACATCAAGCTTTTGGATTATTTAGTCTGTTTACTGTGTTTCCTACCTTGGACGTACTGCTCTCCTTGGAGGTATTGCTTTCCTATTGCACTGACACCACTAACAGGTCCTGCTGTATTGGGTAATGCAATAAAGATGGCTGATAACCTTCTTTCCTACCAACACAACAATTAAATAGCCTTCATTAGCCCTTATGCACAGTTAGGAAGCTTCTGTTGCACATTTCTGTCTCCCAAGACTGCTCTTTTATGAGCTCCTTGTTTTCTGCAGGGACAGAAGCCACAGAGGCAATCTTGGGTAAGTTGACCCAGTGCCAAGGATCCTTCCCTCTGCCGGTAAGCCAATCCATACAAGAAACAACCTGTCCCCTGTCTAAGGCTCATTCAACCGATTTATCAGCACCAAATTACAGCGTCTCCTTGCAAGTCTTTCAGCCTGTTTCTTCCTGAACATCAGATACTGGGGCCGCTTTAGAAGTGCTAAAGTCCTAGGTCAGTCTCAACAGTATAGCCCTCCACCAATCTTACTTTGGATGGGAAAACAAATCCCATGAGCAGAAGTGGAGTGCCAGGGCTAATCTGTATCAGTTAAGCGAAATGCTAGGCATCCTTGTGCCGAGCCAGCACACACTCCACCACAGATAACGGCTCCAGTCAGGAAATGAGAAAACACGCAAACGGCCAGAAGCGAATTAGGTCTCTCAATCTTGGTATTGATATATTTATGACTCCTGAGCCTTAGCGATAAAGTGCCGCACACTCCTCTGCTTCCACTCACTAAATAAAGTTATAATTCTGCCTCACACAAATAAGAAACACCCTCTCACTGGGCCATCGCTTCACTTTTACACCTCACTGTTATGTGCTCTAGCATCTAAATAAGACATTAAGGGAATCTGAGGGCTTCTCAATTGCACAGCTGGGGTTGCAGTATATGTTTTGAGGCAAATCATCAAATATTTTTTTCTATCAATCATCTGAGAGAAAGAATCCTACATTCACAGTGTGCTTAGAGGCTTTGTTTCTCAACTTCAGTCCTGGGGACTCACTGGCCTGAGACATTTTGTGGCTTTCTTATTCTAATACATGTGATTAACCTCAAGAAGGCCTTGACAAGGAGCTACTGTGTTAGAGCAGTAAGAATGCTGAATCGTGTGAAATCAGTAAAAACACTGAACAGTGTAGGAGCAGTGAGAACATTATTCACTGATCTGAACTGTGTGAGATCAGTGATAACATTAAACCATGTGAGATCAGTGATAATGAAACTGTGTGAGATCAGTGATGACACTGAATGGTGTTAGTGTAGTGAGAACACTGAACTGTGTGAGATCAGTGATGACACTGAATGGTGTTAGTGTAGTGAGAACACTGAAATGTGTGAGATCAGTGATGACACTGAATGGTGTTAGTGTAGTGAGAACACTGAAATGTGTGAGATCAGTGATGACACTGAATGGTGTTAGTGTAGTGAGAATTCTGAACTGTTTGAGATCATTGATGACACTGAGCTTTATTACTGCAGTGAGAACATTGAACTGTGTGACATATGTAATGACACTCAATGTGTGATATCTGTGATGACACTGAACTGTGTGATATCTGTGATGACACTGGACTGTGTGAGGGCTGTGGATCCCCAGGCAATGAACTGAGGACACCGTTTTAAACAGATAATACCTATATATCTACTGACATACCTTCTAGATTAACACTAAATTAACAGACAGTGGGTATTTTGATTCAATTATCAAAGCTAAAAGCCTCAGGTTACACACAGCCTTCAGGTTGAGGCTTATTATAATCCTGAAATCATTTGAAAGTCATATATAGTCATAATATATGGTCAGGATCAGGAGAGAGGTCACATATTTCACAACATTCAGTCTATACTGTGTTATTTCCAGCACCCACACCTCATATACTAAAGATGTTTTCTGATCATTAGGGTATTTGGGGAAACGTGTTTAAGGGAAATTATTTTCTAGTAGAAACACTTCTTTATTATTAGAAAGTTAAACATGGCTGCAACTAAATATTTGTAGCTAAAATAAATGAAAAAATAATTGGTAAAAGGTGAATGAAATAAAATAGCAAAACAAACTTGTATTTGTTTATTAGACCATAAAAGAGTTTTTACTTGATTACTGGATTCACAGTGTTGCTGTGGTCAACAGACTGCACTTTATACAGGATGTTACTTAATACAGTTCACTAGTTCCAAGATTGCACTCAACCAGTCAAGCCTAAGGGACAGCCATATAAAATCAATAGAGTCCATGCACTGAATCCATCAAACTCGCACTTAAATGCCGCCCCGCCCAAGCCACAGCCGATCACTGCTTGCCTCCTGTGGACTAAAGCTAATCGTTGGGCCATCGACAAAAGAGCATGGCTATTCATGAGTCAATTATGTATCTATCAATATGGGTGAAAATCTACACCACATTAGTGTGAGTTGTGATCCAGCATATACTGAGGCCAACTGACCCTTGTAGAATTCCTAATTAATCATATTAAACTACTATTGAGCACTGACTCTATGCCAAGAATGTTCACTTTATGAAACGGAAGGCCAAGCATTTGATTGCACTCTACTCAATCCACTGGATTGAGCTCCTGTCCGCTGACCTGAAATCTTATTGCATGGTCCACATATACTGTGCAGAATCAGTGTATTTATTCTGCTGTTTATAAGCACTCTTTCCCCATGAAGTGTGACATACACTATAGGATCCCAGCACATTCTCAGCCAGAAGGGACAATGAGTGTACAGTAAGACAGGGCTTTGCCATTACATTTGATTCAAGGGGTGCAGTTTGAAGGAGGTGAAAGTAACAGGTTACATTTGAGAACTTAGTGTTAATAGACTATAGTTGAGAACTTGGTGGTAACGGACTATGGTTGAGAACGTTGTGGTAACAGACTATGGTTGAGAACTTGGTGGTAACAGACTATGGTTAGGAAATTGGCTGTGCTGCATGAGTTCACTGGTTTAGTCCAGCTATGAGTATGAACAACACACCAGCTGAAAGCCATAGAAAGTCAAAGTAAATCACTAAATGGAGGCTTAGATGATTAAAAAAACAAAACAAAAAAAAAAACAATAAAAGGAAGCCAACAAAGCCTAGCTCCCTCAGTTCAACCATACTTCTGCCATCCGGTGATCACCACCACAACTGGAGATCTTTTGCTGAAATTATATTTTATATTATGAGTTTTCTAATGCAAAAAATATTTCCCACTCAGTCAGAAGCACATATTATTTGCCTAAACACCATTGCTGTCTACTGTTCACTGAATAAAACAAAAAAGTAATATTTCTATAACTTTGAATGCTTTACTACTCAAGTAAACAAGAAAACCCCATTCATGTTCATAATCAAACTATTAAACAAAGTATACTTGACATCATCAGACAAAAACCAGATGGTGAAAGCCTGCAAAGCAACTCAAAGCTTATTACCACAGTCCAATTGTCAGACAGTTTGAGTGAACCTGACGTATGACAAGTAGGCTCTGCAGTTCAAGAAACGTCCAGTCAATCTAGATGGCTTCCTGGGCTCTGCTGAAAGGCCATGAGGGACAGCGGCTCGTCTTTCATGCCCTCCTGCTGCTAAACGATGACAGGCTAGAGCGACCGTTAACACAGAGCCACCACATTCCCCCTTCACTGCTTTCACGGCACCTGTGAAGCACTTCCACTTCTCAATCACACCAGATTCATCTCTGTTTGTACAACCTGACACCAGGCATTCAGGGCAAATCTGGGGCCTGGTCCTGGTAGGAATGAGGCCATACGTGAGCAGTGTGGCGAACGCATCAAGGCCCAGCTGTGCAGCTGTCAGCATCTGGCCTGGGACAGTGACTAATTAGATTAGGCAGGGAATGGCACTGTCTATGTAAATAGTGAATATGGGAGGCATGTTGAGGCAGTGTATCATCAAGCAGGTCTCCAGCTGAGGTGATGCTGTGAGCTCTTTAGGGTGGGCATGGGTTTACACATTAAATGCAACTTTCTGCATTTTAGATCCAATTCCACACTCAGCTTAAGCCTTGTCTTGGAGTCTATATGCTATTATAATGCTAAAGGAAATTATACTACTAAGGGGAGTCTTGTAAAAAAAAAAAAGTTTTACAAATAAAATGGAATTGATTGAGCTCTCTAACAAAAATGTTTTTACTATATACCCCGCGCTAGACTTCATTTGTTCTTATAAACACTCTTGGGAGTTTGCCTCTGCATATATTCATCTGATGCCTTTTGCCTTGATATGCACATGGAGTGTTTACGGCAAGGCTCCAAATATATGGCTGACTGGAATAGTAGACCAAATGATGCTTTCTTTCATACTGCCTTTCAACACAGTCCATCCTACCTGCTTTGGACTCCAGTGTGTATTACGAGCTGTTAGTATAGTTGTCTAGTGGGTGTCTGCTTCCGCCAGTGCATCTGTGTGCTGCCAGCCAGCCTGCTGGGCTCTTTGATATGTCCTATGTCTCAGACTGTCAGTGTGAAGGCAATCAGTGGGCCCCATGCTTCACACAGTGCACATTCCACTCCACAGACAGAGGATTTGGACAGAGGCAGTGACCTGTTTTGAATGGTCTGTTATGTCACAATAAAGACAAACATAAGAGGGTCTGGAATGAGAGAGAGGTGATGTGATCCATAGCATTTCTATGCATCTGTCTCAGAAACATAAGAACAGATGCTTGAGATTGAACATACTGACTTATATATATATATATATATATATATATATATATATATATATATATATATATATTAGCATGGGTTCTTCAGGACTATTACCAGCACCAATTAGTGATATACTTTGACTTTTTGAATGTGACTGATGCTGTTGATCATATTCACAGCTGGACTAAAGCAGTGAACTCATGCAGCACAGCCAAGTTCTCTGTGGTAGCCTGTTACCACCAAGTTCTCAAGAGTAGTCAGTTATCACCAAGTTCTCATTGGTAGCCTGTTACTATCAACTCCTTCCCAACTGATTCCCTTGATTCAGATGAGAGACTGCCCTGCCATATTGGTCCAATTGTCCCTCTACAAACATACAGTGTATACATTATTTTGAATAGAAATTAAATACAAATTCTTATATTAGTCCATAGCTCATTTTTCATCCACTACAGTAAGTAAGGATCTTGGACAAAGTCTGACAAGGGCTGCCTCTCTCTTCTGGCTCTCATAAACCATAGTGCATACAGCAGTTCAGTGAGAATAAAATGGGCTAATGTTTCTGAGATGAGAGTGCAATGCACCAGCCTTGGGTCTTCATGCTTTAGTCTTCACTGCTCTTGAGTGAGAGTGGGTGATTTATGGCATTTAGCTGACACTTTTGTGCACATGTATGCACAGCCTTGGAAAAATGAGAAAATAGCCCTGAATTTGATCAGAAATGTTGGAAAAATGAGAAAATAGCCTTGAATTCTTCACAAATGCGCTTTTCAAAACTGTCACAGAGCACACATTGTGCTATAATCTATCTGAAATTAGCGTAGCCCAAATATAAAGCAAAATGCTTGCAAAGTGGCACTTGTCCTCCAATTGGATTGGAGTAAGAATTCAAGTTATTCACCCATTTATTTTATTCCCTTTTTTCCTTATTTCTATCTACTGAGCTCCAGCAAGGTTCCAGCTCGTTGCTATGGTTTCACTGCTTGTTTGGAAGGAAAAGGCCAATCTATTGTGATCCAGAAATACTGCAATTCCAACTGCACATTTTGGTAACTATAGAGGTCCAGTGTGTTCACTCTAGCTATATGTCACCCTTTATTACTATTCCTTACATTGCATATTTTATTGAACATTACTGTAATAAAGGTTTACATTTTTAATCTGACATGGTTTCACCCTACCAAATCCTGCACTTTCTTCTCTGCTCCTGATTGGTCCAGTTAATCTTGCTGATTGACTCATTTAGTCTTACATATATATTCCCCAGTTTGCTAAACTTCTTCTTGCCCCGGCTTGTATTAGCTTGTGTTGTTAGGCCCTTGTGCCTTTGGTATTAGTGTCAGATTTTTGGGTCGTGGTTTTATGTAGTAATAATGCATTTGCCTCCATGTTAACCTAGTCTACCTATGTTTGGAGCCCTTTTATTAGCACTGCAGTGATTCCTGGATAAGCCCCTGTAAGCACACTCAGCACTCAGCTCGTGCCTGTTCAGAATGCCCTTCGTGACACATGTTGAATAACACATCTGCATGATGAGGCTCGTAAGCTGTCACAACCAGTGGCAAAACCATCTCTCTCAATAAGGGATGGGAGGACAAAAGCCTGGAAGCTCCCACATGCACAGTTGCATACCAGATGCCGTCTGTTGCACTCATCATGTGCTGGGGCCCTTTGTCCATTGCACAGTGCAACAAATAGACTCAAACAAATGAAGACGTACCACCACGGCGACTGGGCGTCCTGTTGCCTTGGGCTCCCCAGCTCTGCCAGCCAGGAGCATGATGGATTGTTATTTTTGTCCAGACTGATTCACTCCACAGCGACGGCTCAATATCGTGGGGCTCCATAGATGATTTATTCTCGGCCCATTCCCATTCGATTAGCTGCAGGCTGCCAGGAGGCCACCAGGGCCACGGCGTTCCAAATAAGAGGAATGCTCTGAAAGCGATGTGGAAGTGGGGACTGGCATGGCACCTTGTTGACCCACCTCCTCTGCCTAGAGAATAAAAGCTGAAATCTCCTCCCTCCCACCTGGAGGCAATGAGGCCTTCCATCACAGCGAAACCCACACAAGTCAGAGAGATAGCAGAGCATACCAACTTAAAAGGGGGGAGGGGGAGCTGCTACTGTGCAGTCTTTTTAGTTATATCCTGATATGCCTAATTTGTCTGAACCTGAACCATTCTGAAACTCATCTGAGAGAACTTTCAGATAAAAAACTGTCAAGACCACTTGTTATTTCAATAAGCTTTTCAAAAAATAACCTAACTTTAAAATCTGCCCTTTCTTCTTCAGAAATGTCAAAAATAAATACCACAGTACTTTATAATTTTCATTTAAGAGGGCTGTTATAAATGTAAGGCATTGTTTTTTATTTGCTTAACATGTAGCAAATTTAATTAGGTGCACATGAACCAAATTTAATTAGGTTCATGTTTTCTAAAAAATATATATACCCATCAATAAATGTCATCTATACTTTTTCAAAGACAGCTGAGCAACATACAGTTTTTCAGTTCAAATTCATGCCACAGAGATTTTCAATATATCTGTACTTCAATATGATCTTTTGCTATTTCCTAAACACATGAAGCACTAAGAATTGCTGGACACCTCAGTATGTGCTTAATAGGACATAATTCTGGAGTCTTTTAAAACTATTTATTACAAATACTCCACAATACTCCACTACTCATAAATGTGTAGGAAAACAAATGGAGTTACTATATGTATATGTGCGCCCTACAGCAAAGCCCTTGAAAAACTGTTCACGTTTACATAAATTCAAAAATGGGACAAAATCTTTGAACATTAATCTCTGAACATTCGCTAGTTTATTAACTGAGCATAATTTGTTCTTCAGACTACAGAACAGCTTCAGTCTATAACTGCAAGCCATTCCTTGACCCATTTTCATCTGATGAGCGTAAGGGATGCACTGACAGACCTTCTTTCTTCAGTGAACTCTGACTGGCCATCTGCCTTCACTGGATGCATTTTTAATAGATTCCTGCTCACTGCCCTCGGTGCTCAATCAAGAGTCTAAGCTGCAGGCACCATCTTGGCCATCCTTAGGGATTATAACTATGGATTTATAGAGGGAAAGCAGCTTTCTGTGAAATATCATTATGAATGGAGAGTTGTCTTGTAAATTGTTAGACTGGTGAAGTTTAGTGTCATTCACACAGCCAGGCAGCCTGTTTTATCCAAATGGGGAACAACGCTAGTGCTCACTCCCAGGGTTGCCTGATGTTGTGGCTAATCCATTTGGACCAAACCTTGACTGAATCATGCATTGGATATTGCATACATATCGGTTTAATGGGCTCAATGTCAATTTCCATAGTATCATAATTAGAGGATTAAGCCTCATCAAGTTATTAGCATGAACAAAATAGATTTCTACACAAGAGATGTGTCTGTATTTCTTTTTAATTAATTGTATAAATTTCTTTTATAATAAGTCTAAACGGCTGACTTCTCCATTGCAGTTTGTTCCAGTACTCTGGCTACAAAGGTTCAAATTACAGGGTCAAACAAAAGGATCAGGTTAAAAAAAAACACAAAACACAAATTACAAAAGCTTTAACATTACTTGACCATACAACATGACTATTGTTATACATGAATTAAAAATATATCAATGCTGACATTGAAAATGTATCAATGTATCAATAAAAGTACAGTCAGCCATTGCTTAGGAAGTCATTCCAGTAAGCAGCAGCATCCTGGTAGATTAAGGCCTGGTGTGCTGGTCTATCCAGGGAGAATCACACAAATCACAAAATCTTTACTTCCATATTTGCACTTTTTCCAACCTATTCAGTGTCATTTAGTAAAACTATGACAGTGAGCAGTGTTAACCTCAAATACATGTTCAGCTTCTCAGTGTCTGCTGTGTAGTGGCTTCTTATCAGTGTCTTAGATCTTTTATCCCAACCAGTCTTCCTTCTTCCTCTTCTCACAAAGAACTCCTTAACTCCCATACAGCACACCCCTCCTCCTTCACACTGCAGTGTGTGTGTGGACCCCTAGGCCAAGAATAAGCTCTCAGTTGTTCTGTAAACAGTTTCAGACTGAAGCTACTCACAAACGATGCTGACTGGGAATGGTTTGCCTCGAATGAAAAACACCTCTTCCTGACTGATAGTGTATACTTTAAGGCTAAAGTGAGTAAAGTAACACTAGAGCAATTCTGCTGTGCTATTTTATGTAGTCTACCTCAGAGATATATACATGCTGTGAACCTCTTAGTGGTACTGGTAGAGGTACATGGTCTTCTGAAACAGCCCTCTTCTTTATTAAACAAGCAAAATAAAGCAGTTAAAGAGGGATGAAGAAAGTGACTGAGAATGCAGAGAGAATGCGAGAGGTCACACCACTCTTTATGCTCTTTCTCCCCCAAGTGACCTGGGCATTCCAGACAGAACTCGCTTCTGTGTGAGTGGTCCTTCAGTGCCACCCCACCCCCACTCGCCCATAAATTCTCCTGCCTACGTTTGGCCACAGTGTGTGGTGTTGATTACACTGTTGAGGCTGCAGACACACATGGCTGTCTGGAGACACCGCATACACCTACTATGTCCAGCTAAATGTTTTTAAAAATGCTTCATGCAGGAAATCCTGACCTTCAAATCAACAGAAGTAAACATTAGAGTTTGAATTTTTCCCATCCAAGTCTCATGTGACTCAACTGCAAATTCAGAGTAAATGTTCATTTGAGCTGTGTCATGAAAGAGGCACTGTTCAACCAGCTGAAACTGGCATCACCGTAAAGATGTCTTCTGCAACCTAAAAAGGCATTCAATCACGACTCTTATAGGCCAGCAAGAAATCGTGCTGCTATTACAAAATCTTTTTGACAAAATTATGTATCCACGGGAACACAAAATTTCAGTGAACAAAAAAGTCTTTGTGGGGACGGTCAGTAATATTCATGTTAAATTTTTCAGCAATAACCTTTCTTATTCTCAGGGAACCTATTTATTCATTAAAACAATGCACAGTCATGATACAGGAAAATAGCGAAACAGATCGGTTGCAAAGATTCTATTCTACATTAAACTATATAAATAGTATGGAACAGTGAAAAGTGAAACCTGCAATCTGTCTATAGGTTGTTTGTGTGTGTGTGTGTGTGTGTGTGTGTGTGTGTGTGTGTGTGTGTTTGTGTTTGAGACTATATATATATATGAGTGTGTGTGTGCTTCAAAAGCTCCTATTTACTCATTTTGCAGGTGATCCTTTTTGGACAAAAGCACCACGCCCTCTGGCCAGCATGGGAAACCCTGACTACAGCAAACAGGCTGAGCGCTGTCGGAGCACAGTGATGCACACTCGCGCTCCCTCACTCCCGTGGACGTTTCAGCACAGTCTCTCATCTCTCCCCTCCTCCTTTGCACTTGGAGGATCAGGAGGTTCCCAGCCAGATTTCACACACCCACACAGACCAGAAATGCAGCCAGTGCTCTGTGTGGATGCTGTCTCCCATTCTCTGCCAAAACAGAAGACATAGGAGTCTACAGGTTCAGACACACAGCCAAGAGGGCTCATGCCATGAGAAGTTCCAGGTGCTGTCCTGTCCAGAGGACCGGACCCCATGGTCCTGATCTGCTACTCTGGTTGGGGGTGTTAGGGGTCACTTCTGGTCATTATTCCTACAGTGTCACTCAGGACGTGGGGATAGCCCCTACCCTACAGTGGCCTCACTCCCTGCATCCTGCAGATACTCTGCATGGAGGGGGGGTCAGGAACAGGAAAAGCCTGGCGCACTCAGGCAGAAAATACCACACTTGTCAACAGTCCCCACCTCATTAAATCGCCCCACCCTTCTCCACCAAAAAAGAAAAAAAAGAAAAACTCATCAACAAACTGGTAAAATGAATGAAATTAAAAGTAAAGTTGGAACAATTAAGAGCTTCATACTCTAACCCCACTGAATTAATTGACATCTTCTAGAAGATTGGTGTGGAGGATGATAGAGAAGTGAAGTACTGTGAAATCCAGGTAATGAATGGATGACAGTGTAATGCACAAGTCACGTAGCTGTGATTTATGAGGAAATGAATTTAAGACCACAGAAAAGGAAATGAAAATGAGGAAGCTTCTGGTGAAGAAGACACTTAAGAGGGTCCATGCGGAGAATGCGCACATTAATATGTAAGACCCATGTTTGCTGATTAAATCTGTCCCCAGCCGGAGTCGCCGAGACTGGACTGAATTTTACTAAAACCAGATCATCTTAAAGGGAAAGCATGCATTTGTCTTAAGATCTGAGTTCTCATTTTGCCATCTGTGGTGCCGGCCAGAGGTCAGGGCTGCAGAAAAGTCATTTCTGTCCCCATAATGCCAGGCAATCACTGCAAGCGTCATTACCATACATCATCACGTCACTCTCAGATAACAAATTCAGGAAGGAAAGTGGACTTCCTGTAGAAAAGTCATGGTTACATATTTGAAAACACACAGGTACAAACTCAAGTAGCCAGTCTCAGCAAATGTGAGGTCCCTGGGTTTATAGGCTATCTAACCTGCCTAAGCCTACATGCTTCCTCTGTTCCACAGTGAAACTGATAGTGACTGTTACTGGAGGTCAAGCAATTAAATCTCCGTAATCACCACAAACCACATTCTTTGTCTGCTGGTCCTGATATCCATAAATATGGGTGCAGGGGAAAAATAATTGCCATAGTTCATGAGGGCTGAGCAGGCATAAGGCTCTGCTCTAATTAGGAGCCGCGCGACAGTAGTGGCAACTGGGGAGTGTCGGCGATGACAGCCGATGGAGTGTGACATGCCGCTGGCTGTCAACAGCCGCCAGGCCTGTCTCTGTCCCGGGGGAGAGGCGGGCATGAGTGGCTTGGTTACGGAGTGATGGCGAGATGGGGAACTCTGTTCGCTCTCCCTCTCTCTGTCTCTCTGGAGAGAAGGCCAGGCGGCAGGTACTCAGATGAACCACAAGAGACGTGAAAACTGAATGCAGTCAAAGAGCAGACTGAAACACAGCAAGCAGCAGTGGTGGACACTGAAAGGACCCTGTTTTCAAGTGTTAGGGGTCCCCCGTTTGCAGGTGGTAATACGGCAAATCCTGGCAGGTTCCCTTCAGCAATCGCAGAACTGCCGATAGGACACACGTGGAAGAGACAGTGGGCCTGATACAGTCGCACTGTACGCACGGACACATGGCTTGGAGCGCAAGCACTGTCAGAGAGCACCGGGCGGATGGCCACGCAGAGCAGTGTGCCCACTATGTCTAAACCATCACCAACACCTGCCCACATTCACACTCTCACTCAGTTCAATTCAGTTCAATGGTGTTTTACTGGCATGACAAATATTCACATTTGTACTGCCAAAGCTTTGATGAAGAAATGTTTAACACATTAACCAAAAGATAAAATAGACAACAATACTACAACTGCTACCAATAATAGTAATAACAGCAACAATCACTCTCACTCTCTGTTTCTCTTTCTCCCAGTCCTTTACTCATCATCTTCCTTCCTTCCTTCCTTTCTTTTATCTGCCTCTAGGATTGAACCAGCCCTTCCTGATCTGACGTGTTTTCTGCAGTCTGGAGCAGGCATGTTTGAATGGAGACCACAGGGCTTTGCTGCTGGAGCAGGGCTTCACATTACATTACATGCATGTTCAGAGTCTCAAACCAGAAACCCTCCTCCCCAATTTTCTCTCCACAGTGATTTCTACAAAAGGAACACTGAAAGGGAACAAAGTTCAGGAAAGAGATCCAAAATTCCTTCCAGCTAAGTCCTCCACTGACTGCACTGTCGAACATAAAACACACACACACACACACACACACACACACACACTATACTGAACTGGTCTTCCCTCTCTGCTAGCAAACACTGCCCGATGACTCTTATGTGTAAGTAACCCACTTATGTGATTATCTGTGTGTGTGTGTGTGTGTGTGTGTGTGCGTGCGTGCGTGTGTGTGTGTGCGTGCGTGTGTGTGTGCACGCGCGTGTGTGTGTGTCTGTGTGGCTGTGTGTCCGTCCTTCCATGTTTCGCTTCGTTGCTCTGCTGGTATTATATGTTCTTAGTTAATGCTTGTCAAACTGCTTTTCTATTTGTAGCCACAAGTTAAGTCCTGGAAAGGTTATCATGCAGGGGTTAAAACCCATTGCCTAAGTCTCAAAGTCTCATTAAATTCGGACCAAATGCTCCCCCCAAAAAACTTGAATGTCTCTCTTCTGCTCACTAACTTATTTACACAGAGATCCAGTGATCCAATGCTTCAAGGCTGTGCTGTGCCAGAGAACATCTCTGATACACAGCAAAGTTTTTATCTGCCTCTCTCACTAAACACACATACAACTGCAACACACCCACACATACAAACACAAACTCAGTCAAACATCTCCCTAAACTCCTTTTCCTCTGATCTTCTTTTCTTTCAAGGGCAAAAGAGACGTAAAGTTCACTTGGCCAATTTTTCTCTCTCCATCTCTCTCTCTCTCTCCCTCCCTCTACCTTTCCAGCTTTTTTCTTCAGCATTAGATGAAGGAGAAAAATATGATTGCCATAAACAAACACTAATTGGAAGCTAATTTTGTTATTTCTTGCCTGGCTGATTTATGGCCTCTGGGCTGGTATGAATAATTCATAGGTGTGGCGTGTGGCTGGCCCCCGGTGAGCTGCGAGGCCCAAGCTCACCGTGACACTGCGCTGGGCCAGCCGCCACAGATCCACGCCCACAGTCCTCCCCTCTTCTTCACCTCCTCCTCATCCTCTCGCGCTTACCTCAGAGGCCCAAGCCTCTGCCCTGATGCGGAGAGGGGGAGCGGAGGAAGGGAGCAGTGTGCCTGCCTGCCTGCACGCTCTGGCTGCGGAGCGAATGCAGGGAGGGAGAGGTGAGCAGCTGACATTTTGCTGGTGCTGGAGCAGAGGAGATTAGGAGCCAAGGGAAGGACGGGTGAGCGAGTGGGCTGGCTGGTTGCCTGCAGTGGCCCAGCACATCCGAGGCCTCTCGGAGATAGGGGACGGTCCATTTTGATGTCTGAGGTCGCCATAAAGAGTAAGCTGTGGAATTCACCAGCATTCAGGAAGTTGGGATTCTGGAGCTCAGCAGTGAGGAACTACACAGAGAAAATCATCTTGTTTTTAACCGAAATGTATGGCAACTGGACTGTCATAACATTTTGCTGTATCATGCTTCAAATTCTCCATTTTTTTTCTGTTGGAAAACATCTGCTCCTGTAATTGCCTCTCTGCTAAGTAGCCCTAACATCTGAGGAATTCACATGCATCACAGTGACCTAATCACCATGACCATTCTCATATAAACCAGCTTTAAATGCTAAACATTTTAATGAGCACAACATTTGCCAAATTTAACTTATACCAATCACTTGTAACAGTCTACTGTGCTGTTTTCTGTTGCCTGTGGCCTCTGTTGGCCTGAGTTATCAGAGCAGAGGCTGCTCTGACACCTGCCAGCCAGTGCTGTGTCAGAGCTTACAGGCTTACCAGTCACAGCGTTGGACACATTGGTGAGCGTGGACAGTGGGACAAGGTGGAGGAAGATAAAAATGTCAGCTATGTGAAAAGGCTGTTAAATGGCAGAGATGCCCACTCGAAGGGTTTACACCCTGACCTCGCCACCGAGTGCTGCTTGTCACCCACAATCTGTCATCATCATGGAGAAGCACCACCTCAGGAGACATGCTGCCGCAGGCCCCGACAGCCAAGCTTCCTCCCCTGCTTTCAACTCTCTTCTGTCCCAGGCCTTCTCTCTCTCATGCTCTCTCTCCCAGCCCTGCTCTCTGTCTCTCTCTTGCACTCCCTCTCATAGCCCTGCAATCTGTCTCACTCTCTCTTGTCCGTTACCTCCCCATATGGCCTGTGGCCATGGAACCATCATGCCTTGGCCCGACTCTGCCCCTTGTCTTGCTTGTTATCATCACAGAGCATCGGGCCGGTAGCCCGGGAAATGGTGTCAGAGAGGCCGTGAGGCGCGGCTCGCTACGCATCACCAGCAGTGACAGCCAAATCTCATGCACATGCAGCCACACTGCAAAGAGGCTTCACACTCCTAATCATCTCCCCAGGCCTTGTTTTCCAAGAGTGTAAACATATTGGCCTATCTTCTTTTGGCAATCAATATCTTCCTGCCTTTCGTCTGAGACACGGGGCTCTCTCTGATCTTTCTTGCAGGAGGTAGCACATGGCATGACTGGAGAAACTTCATTGTCAACTTCATTGAATCACTCATTGTCATATGGATGGCTGATTAACCGATTGACTGATTAACCAATAAATCATTAATCAATACTAGAGAAGAATGGGCCTCATTCACCAACCATCCTTAAGTAGAAATTTATTCTTAAATCCCACTTATGCAGTTTCACTAAGATTCAGATATTCACCAATGTTTTCTTATTTGGGATTTGTTCTTGAACATGTAATTATTTTTCATTATTTTAGAAAGCAATCTCTTTAAGAATAAATAAACACGACACTAATACTTTAATCCACATCAGTTATGTTTCTTGGGAAGCATGCCAGCCAACCAGTGAAATAATATTAAAAAAGTTGCATCTCTCTGTCTCCATTCTGCAGTAATTAGGAAAAAAGCCAGAATTGCAAGTAATAAAACCAGAATAAGGGGCATCGTTTGGACTGGGTCTATGGGGCTTGAGCCCTGAATGTTTTGATGCCCAATCCAAATGATTTTTCCATCTCAGATTTATTAAAACAGTGTCGTATAATACTACTCACTAAGCACAAAGGCAGAAGATATACATGGACATAAATGCTTTCTTCTGAAAGTAAGATAAAGAGGTGGGTGTGGTGGAGAGTTTACACAATTCAGATTATGGATGGACAAGCAAAGCAGCTAAAATATAGATAGGTAACTTGTCTAAACATAACCCTTTTACTGTTAGTGAATGTGAACACATGAACTGATATGGCTACTATGCTGTTAGCCTTAGCTTAATGTACTAATATAATGTTAGATCTCTTCATTCCTTCTCTGCTCCCTTTAAGTAACATTATTGATAAACTTTTCTGATAAATATTTTCTGAATATAAAAAGCCCCCTGGTCAATTTTGAGAATTAAAGTCAGAATTCTGAGAAATGAAGGCACAATTAGGCACACTTTTTAAAAAATGTGGCCAAAATGGGTTTCCATAGATTTCTGTATGTGCGCAAAGCCCTGCAGTCATGTGCCCTTTTATGAGCTTTGGCAAGGTATTTGCTTATGCTAATTAGGAACAACTGGCACACGCTTTCAGTTTACAAGAACAATGGGATTCATCATTATAAGCACAAAGATGTGAACAATTCTGCGGTCAACTACAAGTTTAAGAAAAGACTTAAGTATTGGCGAATGAGGCCCAATGTTACCAATGGCAAACGAGGTGGTCCCACACCTCCGCTCTGTGATGATGTGGCTGCTCTAACTGTGTCTTTACACTGCTCCCATCTCACTGGTGCAGCATCTGGGCCTGAGATTAAACCCCCAATCTCCTGGCCAGGTTCCTGTGGTAGGATCAGCATGTCTGCCACCTGGCATTCATATCCATCCCAAGACTAAAGCATATCAGAAATGCAGGAAGAAGAGATGGAACTAGAGTGTAAAGTCAGCTCCTTTCTCTAAAGAGGCTCATCATATGAACAATGTGGGTTCACATCTTCATGGAGATAAGGGGGATGAGGGTGGGGGGCATCACTGCTTTGTCTTCATCTGCCAGCCAATGGGAAAGAAAGCACTCAAGAATATTCATGATATACTTGAGTCCTCATGGCTCTAATGGAAATGTACTACATGTGAATTTTCTTAAAATTGCTTTTCTCAGTGCGAGATTAATACACGGGTGAGTGAACTAAATTCTGAGGCCTCTAATCCCAAAGTGCTCTGAGTGGACTCTTATTCAATGGCCGGGGGTGAGGGAAATGGCATCTCATGAATAGCAAACAATTATTAAATGGCAGCATTTTCACCCCAACTCTCTCTTCCTCTACTGTTCAGCAAGCACAGCAAATATCACAGATGACTATACAAGCCTCTGAGAGCTTTCTAAGGTTCTTCGATAACATAAATTCCAAGAGATGCCTGAAATTGGAAAGCAAGGACACATTCTAAAATTGTTTTAGGTGTGACACCGAATGTAACCTACACTTGGGGTAAGTGGTGGTAAGGCTATTTTAAAGTCACAGATGATCATCCCTTATCCTGTATAAAAACACGACTAAAAAGATGCAATAGTTTGCAGGCGCCACACTGGGAGGGGTTCCACGAGAACGCCTACACACTCATGTCCATTTCCACTGTCTAAGAGCTGCCGTCTGTAGCCAGCATATCCCAGCGGCACATAAACAGTGTTCCTAGAAGGGTCCTGTAGTTATGCTCCTTCAAGCCATCCCTTGTCTGGCTTATGAGGACTCCGTTCACCCTGTCCTCACTTAGAGACTCTCAGTGGTCCAGCCAGGGATGGTTTGCACAGATGTTATACTGAGACACCCAAACACTCATACAAATGCACATGGATATAGACACACACAAGCAAACACACACACACACACACAGACAGACAGAGCTTTTTTCTTGAGTGTCCCAGTGAGGTTGTTCACCAAGTTGTCGGACAGACGCTTCCCCCCTGGGGAGACTCTGACTAACAGCCACCAGTTCTCGGAGTTTGGCGATCAATACGGCGATAATTGAACTGACTCCACTGTGCTCATTCATTATTAAAATCTTACACTAAATAGATGTGATTTAGAGGCCCGTACCTTTGACATCATTAAGCCACAGTTTCGGAGACCTACTGCAATCCTGTGCTGAGGGAAGCTGTCCCAGCCAACACATGCAACACTAACATCTTTGCATTCGGATCATGTTGCTTTGGGCCGTGGTGTTTATAATTTTATTGAGCATGGAGGAATGCCATTCTGGATAAGGAATGAGTTCCCTTGGCTAAGAAACAAAACAGCAGCAGGAGAGAAACCCCCCCCCCCCCCCCCCACATTTTCACCTCATGTGCAGAAGCAGGGTTTAATCATCATAAACTTGCCATTTTACTGACAGGAGACATTGACTGGTCCTAATCGATATGAAATAAGATTCAGGGAAGTGGGGAGCCATGTTTTAGTGCTCTGGCAGGTTGTCACTAAATCTCACAGTGGTGTGCTCGTCCCTGAAGGCTTATGTCAGCTGCTTCCCTTTCCCTTTCTCCAGCAGGTTCTCCTCAGCTTCACGGGATTAAGGTCACACAGACAGGAATTCACGGAGGCGTGGAAAAGTGCACGTTTGGATGTATCAGTCTCAAGTCTAATTGAGGCTCTCTACTACATCTAAAAATCCCAGTGGGAACTGCAGTGAAACACTGTCAGGAATTAGCAGGGAGGAGGCATAAGCTGTCAGGGACTCTGATACACTCTCTCCGCTGTGCATTAGTCATAAGAGCTCTATTCTGTGAGCAATTAAGCCTGCCACTCTGATTCCGAGGCAAACCAGGGCAGTGTTAGAGAGTGGAGCAAACGCCACCGCCCTTTAGTGAACTTTCTGAGTGTCAGTGTCAAGCTTTCATTTTCCCCCTGTGCGAACTCTTGGTCTGATGTGAGTTCCACTTCTGCTGTGCTGTTTGTGCATTGTGCTGTTTCCTTTGGCAGGCTTCCTGTGTCTCACTGCTGCCCTGCACGAGGGCTGACCCCAGCAGGCAACAGCGCGAGCTCTCTCGGCCTTCCACTTCCTGACAGGCTGGGAATGGAAAGAGGGGAGCATTGGCTAAACAAGAGATAGACAGAAGAAGTAAAGGAAGAGAGGAATGGACATTGATGATGAAATGTACTGCACACAAGACAAATTGAGAGAAAATGCATTAGGGAAAAGAGATGATAACAATTATGGAGGGACAGTAGGGGAGAAAAAACAGGAGTGAACCAGGACCCTGGAGCGCTACGGGACTCTGGAGACCTAAGAGAACCTGGAGACATATGGGATCTTGGAGAGCTGTGCAGCCTGTGTTGCAGCTCTCTCAGAAGTTCATGGTCCCAGGGCATGGGAGGTGCCTTCTGCAGACTGCTTTAAGGTCTGATCACAGGGCTGGGAAACAGCGTAGGGCAGGAGTGCATGACTCCAGGCTGCAGGGTGAGCACATCTGCAGATGATGGATCTGAGGGGCTGGGTCACAAACATCGGAGGGAGGAAAGGGGGAAACATTCCTTCGGGTCTTGACCCTGGGAAAAGCATAGCAGGTGGGTTGACAGCATGCCATTTGAGCACCCTCACATTTTCGCACTTGCACACACACAAGCACACACACAAAACGCTAAATGTCTGTGAAAGGTCAGAGCTGCCGGGCCTGCCTGCCCCAGCGGAGAGGCCATCCAAGAGAGGCTCTGCTCCCGCGCCTTTTGTCGGTGCAGTGATATTCCTCCTGGGTTCCTGCTGCGAGAAGGTCATCACCAGCCGGCAGCAGGCATGGAGTCGCCCCGGAGACCCTCGCCTGTTGGCTGCCGCTTGCTGCGGCCTCGTCCCTGAGCAGGCCATACGATTGTGTGTGTGATTGTGGAGGCATGGCTATGTTGTTGCCTCACTGCCAGCGATGCTGTCATGAAAGTGTGTCTCTCAATGGGCCTTGCTCCAGCATCAAGGGTGGGCAGCACAGGCTGACAAAAAGACCAAGGTATTGGAGTCATAGAGAATCAAGGAACCTAAATAAAGCAAAGGTGATCTTTAACATCTGAAACTGCAGGGGTTTTATTTAGTTATTAATTTTAAGTCATATTATTGAGTAATTACTGTGAATTAATTAGTAACTACAATATGATAGTAATATGAAAGGTGTAGTTACAAGAATGAAGAATGAGTCTGGTTTCACTTGCAGGTTCTTGGGTTAAAAAGATATTTTCCTTTGGGCCATCAGACACTAAAAGGCCTATCAAGCAGTTTTCTATAAAACCAGGGGCACCAAGAGACTTTACACAACCAAGAGACTTTTATCTTTCACAACAAATTCTGGGAATAAAGCCTTCGCTAACCAACATACTTGATTGAAATTAAAAAAAA
This sequence comes from Electrophorus electricus, assembly GCF_041902795.1. Taxonomy (NCBI): domain Eukaryota; kingdom Metazoa; phylum Chordata; class Actinopteri; order Gymnotiformes; family Gymnotidae; genus Electrophorus; species Electrophorus electricus. The sequence goes on from NC_137510.1 coordinate 12,758,161, forward strand.
ACTCCATGCCTCTATTGTTCTCTCATACCTGCTCTATACCTTTCAAATATTCAGTTTTCCAGCAGATGTTTATACTGAGCAGTGCTCTGCAAATGGGTGATGATCTGTTAGTGATGATCACCCAAGTAAACAATGTCTGTAAAACCACACTAACTCTGGACCTGAGGCACATGGCAGCATGCTTTTGCACACATACATGCACACACACAAAAGTGCAAACGCATAGATGTGCCTTCTCTTCAGTGTCACAATCAGACTGCCTCATTCCTACTGTGATAATAATCACAGGGCTGCCTCTGAGAAACAGAGCAGAAATCCATCACTCAGTCTCTCCCTCTTTCCTTCTCTCCTCTCAGAGTATGGCTCCGCAGCAGCCGTGCCACTGACACAAACCCTGGCACCCTCCGCCATGCTGGTTCCACCCCCGTTTGTTTTGTGAGCGTCAGCCAGATGCATCATGGGTTCGGGTGGGGGCAGTGGCGGGCCTCTCCACGACAGCGGGCGCCTCCCCCCCCACTGCAAGCCAGAGCGCCCGAGTGCAGGCGCGTGGCCCAAGAGGCCTAGGCACGGGTCGGGGCAGAGGAAGCGGCAGGGCTGATCCTCACTGCCATGCTGCTGACAGGCCGGGGCAGAATCCACAGACCTCCCCTCGCCTCTCCAGCAATTAGCGGTGTCACAGTTTCATTAAAGCATCAGCCCTCAGTTTAAGCCTGCTCTTTAGAGTGCAGATAATAGGACATCTATCCATGCTGTTAAGACATAGGCTTTGTTGAGAGGGAGTGGAGAAGACACCAAGAGTGACAGCGAGTGAAGCTGAACTCACTACTCTAATGGTGCCAGCATGGCTGCACTGAGACAAGGACCGCTTGCTTCATCAGTTTGCATATACAGACATTGGAATGCAGTTGACTAAACCATTTCAGCAAAATCATCAGTGGCACAAAGGCTATCCAAATGTTCATAGGTGGTGGACCAGTATAGAATTGGCAGACAAAGGCAAAATATGACAGTCATGTCTCATTCCAAGCATGAAATCTACTAAGTATTCTAAAAAAAACGAAAAAATAAACTCAGGGCATAGGCATACCAAAGTCTTGTGATAGTCAGGTGCAAGAAAGGGCAGAGATTTCCAAGGTTTTACCGACTTCTACCCTAGTGTGGGATTTGGATCATAAAGAGAAGAAGAAAGGAAAGAGATTTTGGGTTTTTTTTCACATCATAAGACAGTGAGAAAACCTTTGTTCATCTAAAGCACAGTGAGTTGTGCTTTTGGGTCTCTTGCTGTCTTTCCTTTCACATGTCTTTACTTTGGGTCTTAAAGGAGGGCTCCAGCACCCCCTAAAACACAGGGGGAAGGACGGAGGTACTCTGGGCTAAATGGCCCCAGGAGAATATGGGGACCGCTGGATAGAAGCACGCTGGTTTGTAAAGGCAGATTGGAGTTAGCGGAGGGAACATGGTCCAATGGGATTGGAATGTTCGTCACGTCTTGGCATCCGGGGCTTTGAATTATTTATCGACTTGTATGTATGTGTGTGTGTGTGTATATGTGAGTGTGTGTGTGTGTGTGTGTGTGTGTGTGTGTGTGTGTGTGTGTGTGTGTGTGTGTGTGTGTTTGCTCAGAGCCCTGCTTCCCTGAGCAAGCAAGATAGTGATTCCCGCTGTTTGATACTGCCTCTCCTCTGGTGACTAAACAGGGGCTATGAAAGAGTTCATGGCTGAAGTCAGCTTCAGAAGTCATATTAGCCATGAAAAAAGGCCACTATGCAGCTCTGCTGAGTCTCCATGGGGGCACATGGACCATTCACGCTAGAAAGTAACATTTAAAAATCGAACAACACACCAAACTGATTGCAGATAATCTATCTCTCACTTAAGGAGAAGCACACATACAGTACAGTACATGCTAGTGCTGTCAACTAGTGGAAACTGACATTCGATTATTACTTCTAAATAAACATAGGTTTGAACCAAATTTTTACATGTTGTGTCCATAAGAGTGTAAATCAATACAGTGAGTGGCATAACTATTTGTATAGATATATTTATTTCAAAATAAACATTTCTCTTTCTACTTTTCCTTGATATGACAGAGGGAATAATAATCAAACCATTGGGGATCTGCAGTGCATGAAGCTTCTGTGTCCAATTTTTATTTAGTCAGCACAGTTGTATGCACTTTTGTATTTTTTAAAATACATTTAAGACACAATTCTGATAAATTTGATGACAATAATTTACCTTAAAGTGCTACTAAAACTGATAAGGAGGCTTCTTCCATTCTTGATGCTAGAATTCACAAAATGCTAGCTATCATAAAAAATGCTAGCAGACATCAGGCCAAACTCGATTGGGTCGATAATTTGATGATGTGGTCTCAATTTGCTAGTGCTGGAATGGTAGTCTAACTGGTAGGCTTACATACAAATTTATCACATTATTCCACAATTTTGTTATCTACTGACCAAAACTGCATTCTCTCTGCAGATGAGTTATGACATAATTGCCGTTTTTATCACACTGTTGTTGAATTATTTACTCATTTCAGCTTAACCTACACTTCATTTTTAATGAAAGTGAGGTTATGTGACTCCTGTCTGTCATGCAGTACATTCACAGTGCAGTGGTCATGGCCCACGTGAGAACTCGTGAGGGAGACAGCAGACAGTTTTTCCCAAGTCAAATATTAATTTTCACAGGTGAATGTCTGTTTGTGAATGTGAGTTTTTTTTAACAATTCATTTTTATAATCGAATTTAGAATATTTGTTGACAGCAGTAGTAGTTGTGGCCAAAAGTTCTAAGACTGACAAATTTTGGTTTTCACAAAGTTTACTGCCTCAATTTTTTTTACATCCTTTTGTCAGATGTTTATATGGTATAGTGAAGTACAATTATAAGCATTTCATAAGTTTTAACTTTTTATTCACAAATACATCCAGTTTAAGCAAAGACTTAATATTTAGTGTTGTCCCTCCTTTATTAATACTTTTGCAATTCACCTTGAACTGCTGGATAACAGCTTCTGGGCAAAACCTTGACTGATGGCAACCCATTCTTGCTTAATCAGTGCTTGGAGTTGATCACAGTTTCTGTGTTTGTTTGTCCACCCTCTATTTGAGAACTGACCACAGGTTCTCAATGGGATTGAGATCTGGGGAGTTTCCTGGCCATCGACCCAAAATTTCAGTGTTTTGTTCACCAAGCCACTTGGTTATCACTTTTGCCTTGTGACATGGTGCCCCGTCATGCTGGAAAAAGCATTGTTCACCACAGTTTCTGAGCAAGCTCTGCACTGGTGGTGACCTGATCCCGTAGCTGCATCCTCTTTCGGAGACGGTCCTGGCACTTTCTTGGGTGCCCTGAAGCCTTCTTCACTGCAGTTGAACCTCTCTCCTTGGAGTTCTTGATGATTCGATAAATGGTTGATTTAGGTGCTATCTTGCAGGCAGCAATGTTCTTGCCTGTGAAGCCAATGCAATGCAATGCAATGCAATGCAATGCAATGCAATGCAATGCAATGATGACTACATTTGTTTCATGGGAGGTAATCATGGTTAAAAGAACAACACTTCAGGCACCCCCACCCTTTTAAAGCAACCAGTCTGCGCTTCTAATCAGCATGACTGAGTGATATCAGCTGCCTTGCCCTTGTTAACACTCCTCTTTAGGAGGTGGTCCTGGCACTTTCTTGACTTTCCTGGGCACCCTGAAGCCTTCTTCACTGCAAATGAACCTCTCTCCTTGAAGTTCTTGATAATTCGATAATTGGTTGACTCAATAAATGGTGGATCAGCTGCCTTGTCCTCGTTAACACTTTCTCCTGAGCTAAAGAGAAGATCACTGAAATGATATTAGCAGGCCATTTTGTGACAGGGCTGAAATGCAGTGGCTGGAATGCAGTAATTTTTGTGATTAAGATTATTTTTATGGCAAGGAATGACTTTGCAATTCATCTGATAACTCATTAAAATCTAGAGTTAATGCAAATTGTGAAAACCAAAATTTGTCCCAGTCTCAAAACATTTGGCCACAACTGTTCATGCCTTCTTTGCTTATTTGTGGTCAGACTGTGGTCTGATCCTGTGTATTTCAGAGCTTAGTTTGACACACACCATAATATAATCAAAATAATCATATGAGGCATGCAAAAATAACTAGTGCTTCCATCCAGCTGGTAAAATCTTTCCACAGCAGTCAGAGTTCTGTTTGCCCAAGGGATCTTTCACAACAGAGTTGGCCATATTCTCTGAGAGAGAAGGATTACTCCCCTGCATTTTAGATACTGAACAATTCAGCATAGCAAGAAATGTTTTTTAAGTTTTGTTAATTTGCCAGAGGAAGACAACCCACTTAGTGGTGTTGTTATTCAATAGGAGATACCTATGTTAGCAAAGATAGAAAATGTAAACAAACTATAGACCTCCTGTTTCACACTTTCAATAAATCTACCATTTATTTCAAGGGAATATGGGCTCATTCTGTATGTTGCTCTCCACAGGTGTAATGCAGAGAGATATAGAGCAATAGAGATTGGGGGAGAGAGAGATTCTCGGGAAGTTCAGCAGGAGCTGTTTTGCTGCTAGGCTGAATGGGTGGAAGGCTCGGAGGATGCTCCCGGGCCTGTCCCTGTTAATGTAGCGCCCCTGGACAAGCCTGGGGCTCTGGGACTCCAATGGCATGTTTGCCTGCCTGTCATTTTACCTCCCTGTCTGCCTCTCCCAGTGGCTGTCTCTCTGTATGCCTTGCAAATGTCTTTCCTCACTCCTCCTTATCCTGTTTCTATCTGTCTTCCCCTCCTCAAAATCCTCTTGCATCAATTTCTAGGCAAGCCTCTACTGACCTGGATGCCTGTCCACGTAAGTCTCAAAACTACAAAACAGTGCTGACCTGCCAACAGTCAACCAAACCTGAAATAAGGCATAAATTTAGAGATTTAAAGAAATATATGTTCGGTGACAGTGGTCCCTCTCATTGTAAACATACCCTCTAATACTTATCCCCTTTTACAAGTCATGTTGAGCAGATGAAAAGAAAATAAACAAAAAAGCCCCTTACAACCAATGCTTTTAGTGAGACATGCTTCAGTCTGTGTGCTCTGTTATGGGATACTGGAAGAAGAGGCTGAAGAAAAGAGGGACAAGTCACACCACACAGAAGGACTTTCTTCTTCAGTGAGCTACACAGAAGAGAGATTTGCCCAATTTGGCATCAACTGGGTTTGACACTGGAGATTTGCCTTGTTTATCTTCTCAAAAGACTTACTTCATGGTGCTGACTTCTCACTGAATCTTTTGTAGCTATGTTGCTGGTGGTCCTGCTGTTACCCCGGCAGCCATCTTCAGCTCAGAGGATCTGCAAGACTAACCCTCCAACCCTTGGGAAAGCACTTCATAACATTCTGTGTCTATGTAGAGCAAATACAATGTCTCAAAGCAAGATGATTGCTACACATAAGTATATTTCCATTTGACTGCCTACATTTTGATAACAGTCACGCGGACCTCAGTGCACATAGTTTAGCTTGGGCAAACAATTTGGCTCTCTCTCAGACCTTGAAGAATGGACAGATGCTCAGATGGTTGCAACACAGACATATGTTTGCTTATGTGGGCAAATTTCAACATCAACAGTTGAGTGTCGAAATCTGAGAAACCATCGGAGTCACCTGAGAAACCATTATAAAGTATTATTCTTTAAATATGGTGGCATTTATTCAAATGCTTGAAGGAAGATACAGATGTCAGGTATACAGATACAGATACTTTTATTTGTAATTACCACTGATATCTGCATTATGTAAGCATTCTACCAACTACCAGGGCTTAGCTGGCATCAGTCATGTAACAATGCCAAAACAAGAGAAAACTGCATGTCCTGTGTTCTAGTAAGGGCCCCCTATCTTGATAGGTTTATTCCCTAAAAGCCTTGACTGCTCTAATTTTAAGAGTGTTCTTAACCTCACTTAACTTTGTCCATGCCACAAGAGACTCCAATCATGTTTTTACAAATACCCCCACCCCCTCTCTCTGGTTTGCTCTTTCTCTCTTGTTTGAATGGATGACATACATACAGGGTTTCATCAATCAAGAGCAGATGAAATATGGGGTGTATAGAAGCTGGCCAAGCCCCAGGGTCCATAATATATCTATAAATCCTCCATGGTCTGAAAAGGGGCTGAGTAGCAGAGTAGTACCAATGACCCAAAACCCAAAAACAGATCCATGTAACACCACAAATAAATACACCACGTGCTAAACCTGGCAACATGACACAAATGTCAATGGCAATGACAGCACAAAGAAAGTGGCACATTCTCCAAATAAACTACAGTTTGCCATATCCTGTCCAATTCCCTGTCAGATTAGCACTGCTAATGATTTGCATATAAGCCACATATTAGGCATAATATGAATATTTACTGTAGCAATATGGGTTAAGTACATTTCTCAAGGGTACACCAGCACTACACCCCTCTGGCAACCTGCTGTTCCCAAAGCACTACTGCACATTAGTGCCTGTAGTGCCCAAAGCCCTTGCTTTCATCTCCTCCAGTCTAATGCACACACATTGATCCTCTTGGACAGGCTCCTTGGACAGTTAGGATAATTAAAATGATGCTAATGAAGAAATACAGTATAATGCCAAATTAAATATATATTAAATATTCCTTTGAATGCTTATTTAAGTAATTTACCAATTATTATTTGCACTATTACGTTATACGATCTGCAATCATAAAATCAATTTCAGGCAGGAGTGCTGTCCGACTGGGTCCTAAAATGTGTGTGATTCATGATATCCAAATGTTTCATCTGTATGAAAAAGTAGTGTTGCATTTACATTATATATATTTTTCATTCTAATTAAATATTAATTTTCCTTTTGAATACAACTTTCACGTAATATTTATTAAGTACTTCACCTCCTTGAGTGTTCTGTTTTCTGCTCTACAGGAAACACCTCATACTAGAATGCATTAACAGCATCTCCCAATGACCTTTTCACACCAGGCCTGATTTAAAAGCAGCAAAGACATACAGTCGAGATGTTGGAAAGTGCCTCTATGGCAATTATTATTATGCATAATTATTATGCATAAAAGCTATGCAAATCACTGCATATATACATATATATATATATACATATATATATATATATATATATATATATATATATATATATAGAGAGAGAGAGAGAGAGAGAGAGAGAGAGAGAGAGAGAGAGATCAATATTAATGGTTATTTTTTTTATATATAAAACCAAATGTTTATTAAAACAAATGTTTATCCTGTCCACTATAACAAGTGGTAAGCCTATGGCAATGTGATTGGCCCCAGAGAAGATTATTTCCAAAAGATCCTAACTGGGGCTAAAAGCATGTGAGAGTGGGATCAGTTGGGTTTTTTTTAGAATAAAAGAGTTAGTGGAGCTGATCTTAGAGCACGACTGTTGGATTACTTAAACCGAGAACATTTATCTCCTAACATTTGTCCAGCATTGCGGTGGGTGGAATAAACAACCAGAGCATAAAATAACTTCATAACTACTATGCACATTTTACTGCTGTTCATAGAAGTTGTTGCATTTTAAAGCTCTTTTCATTGACTATTTTTGCAGACTATGAGGTGCCATCTAAAGGTCTAGTGGAACATCTATGAAGTAGGAAATGCAGACCAAAAGCAGTGAGAACAATGTGGAGACCAAAAGCTGAATGAACTACACTTCACAATCTGGTTTCTTCAAGTACAATAGTATGGAGAATTGTACTGAAGGCAGGTAGGCAAGGCAATATTCGTAGTATATCAGTATTAGCAACAAACTATTGGGAAAACATAATGTTTTCATCAAAGCTGATGAGCCTATATAATGTGACCTTCTATTCACCTTAATTACGCTTAAATGCAATAAATATAAAGTGTCATGCAGGAATTAGATATTAATTTAAAAGTGTAGGGATTTATCAGCATATTCTTATCAGAGCCTCACAAATAGGAAGGGCATTCCTGGAGCAGCAGGAGACTCCAGTAAAAGATGTGCCTTTATCAGACTTGAAAAAGCCTCCAGTTTGGATCTTGCTGTGTTTTCAGTTGGTCAGCATGTCTGCACAAGCTAACATACTTTTTCCTGTTCCATCATTTGGGCTCTAAGAGAGGAGGTTCTGCTAAGCAGACAGGTTAAACAATACCTCTTGCTAACATGATGCAAAATGTTTGGATCAAAAATACAGAAAGACTTCAGAAGGAAGCAGTGCAGTTACAATCACACTCCAAACTCATTGGAATATGTTAATGTGTGTTACAAAGTCTGAATGGTGACAGTAAACTGCCAGCTCCATCTGTAAACATGAAGCAGTTAATCATGGCTGGGCCAAAGACCATGTCAATATCTACACACCTTTTCCTTCCATTGTCTTCAATTCTAATGACTAATAACCAAACATACCAAAAAAGGTCCCCACAACTTAATTTGCAAAGAAATACCACAGGCATGTGCAAATGTGTGTGAGGAAAATAATTAAGACATCATTAAAAAAACTATTTGGCACCACATGGTCCCTGTGTTCAGAGAAAATAATACACCTCCCCTGTTTAGTAGAGACATAAATAAATCTCAGGGATTAATACTGGGCACTGATGCTTGCCACTAATTAAAAATGTGGCTGGATATGAGACAGAAACATGGCAAGGCAGCATGGCGAAGGCTCTTCTCAGGTGGCCACGGAGACAACTATTGTTCCTGTACCGTGTTTTTTGCCTTTAAGCTGAGCAGACCAACTGTGCTGAGGCAGACCAATTTCCTGCCCAAAATCTACTATTTGTGACCACTGGGCCCCGTTTCCAGCTTCCTTTTGAGAAACAATGGCTCTGGTCACAATTAGGTCGCACAAACACGAAACGAGTGATGTGGTCGAGTTAAAGTAGGCCTCCAAACTGTTAATGACTCAGTGGAGAGCTATACTAAGTTCACCGTGCAGCACAGGAGCAGGCTGACACTACTGGAGATATTTGCCCGTAGTGATGTGCTGGCAGGGGAAGGGGGGCAGCCACCTGCTCAGCAGCGTCACCTGGTTCCACCTCAGTGAAAATAAGTTGTCAACCCTGCGACACAAGCTCTGTTCACTTTGATGACCCGGGCTATTTGAACTAATAAAACAGCCTCGACAGCGTCAAGAACTGAGGCAACATTGGTTGTTGTGGATTAATTAGCTGTGTTTTCCAGCACTGACACAGTCACCTAGAAAGGATTTGAACTCACATAAACAACAGAACAGCATAGGAGCATAACAACACCTAGCCTATTATGGGAGCCTAATCGCCTTTGTGGTGGTTTATTTGCAGTCATTTATGAAGCGTGATGGTATGGTACCCGGCGCTAACAGACCACCTGGCCACCCTGAGCTCCTCAGTAGGCTGCTGCTAGGCCAGCCAGCTGATTCATTAGCTTTTATGCTCCTTCTGGCCCACTCGAGGACAAGACCCACTTTAATTAGTGCGGCCATGTTTGCTCAGCATCTCTCACAAAGTCATGGTCCTGATGGGTAATTGCGACCCCCACGCTGCTAACCACTGATTCTGGGGCACAACGCTGTCCTAGCCCTCCAGTAAGCTATTAGAAAAAAAAACATTGGGGAACAGTGTGTGTGTGTGTGTGTGTGAGAGAGAGAGAGAGAGAGAGAGAGAGAGAGAGAGAGAGAGAGAGAGAGAGAGAGAGAAGAGAGAGAGAGAGAGATTCTGTGTGTACTCTCATTTATTTTCAAAATTCCACCATCGGAAAAATACCTTGCCTTTTTTCCCCTACAAAAACAAATGCAGTTTACTTTACAACTCAAAGAGAAAAATGATTTCCTTTTCATTACTTATGTTAAGGTCAAGGTGTTAAATGGATAAATCCTGCTAATATAACAATACAGGTATATACAGAGGTGTGTGTGTGTGTGTGTGTGTGTGTGTGTGTGTGTGTGTGTGTGTGTGTGTGTGTGTGTGTGTTTGAACAAGGGCAGAATGTCCGACAGAGGGGTTATAGAGCTTACCCACTATAAATACCAGGTCACTGGAATGCTGCAAGAGGATGCTAAAAATGCACATGTTGGACCTCTTACAAACTGGTAGGTCATCTCCATGACCACTATAATATTGAGAATACTATACAGAATACATCTCCATGAACTTCACAGTATACAATACTGGGAACAGAGATGAGGTCACAACGTCAATACTCTTGGTTAACGCCCCATTGTAACACAGTAGTTGTTATAAACTGGCTGACTTGGCAATAAGAAAGATTCGCTTTCAATTAAAGCAATTAAAGCCATTTACATCTGGTATGACAGTGCCATTTCTTAGAGGATAAAACCGAATGCACTGAAACCTGGGACAGCCTGATAAGACCGCAGAAGTTTAGTTTAAGTTTAAAACATATATTTAGGTTTTAAATACAAACGCTATCCAATGTGAAGTAATGGATACATATTTACTATTTTTATCCTTTACATTAAGCAATTAGACCATATAAAGCAGGAAAATCAAAATGCAACCCAAAAATTAAAAACCCTATGGAGTACTGGAAGTTTAACGGCAGTAATAACAGTGGTCTTAAATTGCTCCCGGTTTTTCCCCAGTGTTCATGAATGTAAATGCATTGTATCAACAACGGAGTCTAAAGTGAACAATGGAACTAAAAGACAATGTGCTACCCTTCTGCAGCATAGCTGCATAGCAATGGCAAATGTGTCAGTGAATCCACGGAAGAGACTGCGAAACGTGACCCAGCTCTCACGTCACCAGTACAAATAACCAAATGCTCTTCAGGCACTGGGGTTAAAAGGTCCTAAGGATAAGATACTGGTCAACAAAATGCTCGAAATGTGTAATCTGATAGTATGTTTTACCTTAATCCATAACAAATTCCGGCTTAAGTCAATTAAATCGTATTAACTCACAATAAACAGGAACGCGTTCACGCAATTGTCCACAATATGCCAATTTAAATCGAATATGTATTCCTAAACCAGAAGGAAAAGGTTAGCTTTAAACAAAACCCATAATAATACCATTGTCCCGTCAGTTAATAAAAGGATAACGAGCGTGGAAAAGTTCATCAAAAACTGTGGACCACAGGCCCCGCGCGTAAGAAACGGTTAGTAGCAGGTATGCGCGTGCGATGCTGCCACCATCAGGCCGCTGGCGTGACCGAAGCAGGCGTGAATATGGATCGATCCGTGCCTTGGAGAAACTAAAGGGAGCAAAGCATTTGCAAAACTAAAACAAAACGGGAGCGGATAGTTTTAACTGTCTGTTTTAATAAATGAATAAAATATGAAGCCTATTAAGAAATGGACACAGAGAAACCCTTTAGTAATGAGAAGAAAATAGTGATCCCGGTTTTGGAACCCTTTAAACCCTGTAAGTTTGGCTCGAAGACAAAACGTTCATTTCAAATGCCTTCCAAAAAAGATTCAAAGGTCAGGTGGCCTATAACCACAAATAAGATATTTGGCGCCAAATTTTAAAAGCTATTTTATTATTTTGTGCATTAATTAAATTAAAGTTAGACCTGCAGATGAACACAGTAATCTTAATGGACAAAATCATGTTTCACAACTGAACTATAAATTATATATACAGATGACTGACTAAGATCAAAGTAAACAGCTGTTTTCATTGTTAAGAGTCTCAAAACCAGTTAAAAAAGCTTTCTATCCATTCTCTGTGGTTATTTTAACACTTTCTTCAGTCTATTCATCTGCATTTAAGCTATGTCAAAAAGGTATAGATAGGTAAAACAATTCGCATTAGGACATGGATAAGGACGTGCAACGGCACTAAATGTACAGGAATGCCACAGTCCTGTCTCCGTCCGTATAATGCCATAGTCGTGTCTCCATCCGTATAAATCGCACCCAGACTCACTACAGCTGCCCGGCCCTCAACTTTGGCACGCTGCCACAGTTTTGTTGCAGTCTTTTTAAAAGTGATACAAAAACCTGCAACTTTCTTTTTCATAGCTTGTTATAGTCATAGATAATAGCAAACTGTAGCACTATACATTAAACATCTGTTTCTAATTCGAGGTTAAAGATAGATCATAGTACTCCATAGAAATAACGGCTTTTAGTTAGATAAGATTAGGCTTCCCTGCTGTTGGAGCACTTCAAAAACACCGCTGTGCTCCTAAAGACTGCATATTGGGAATGTTGGGAGTTAGTCGGGGATTAGTCAACTGCCGGGAACTGGAACGCTTATGGGGAAGGTTTAAAAGTTAGGGAAGAAGAAATTAACGGAGGAAAAGTCTACAAAAGCATCGAACGCAGGCGCATTTACTTTCAAACTAGATGTGGGCTAGCCGAATTTATTCAATCGACCATTCATTTGAGCAGATTTTTGCAGTGTCCCCCTACACGGAGCGCACATGCATACACAGACCGACATCGGGAAGAATCCTCTTTCAGGGATCTATCTTGGGATGTTGCATTTGATTAAAACGACAAATTTGACCAAAAGTTCAGCTAGAGGTGGACTCTTTAGACGAATGCCAAGAGTACAACGTAACTCAGCACAAATATGGCCAAGCTAAGTAAACGGCCTCATAGAATTATCATCACCACGCAATATCGAAATTAATGAAAAGTAACTTTTGCAAGTTAGTCAGTTAGAGCTCCGCAGGACTGGAATACAAAGGAGGACGTGGGTTATCGAGCAGTTAAAGTTCGTCGAGTCAATTACGCAGGTAAAGAAACGGGCGACAACTTCTGACTGCCGAAGAAATACACTAATCAACGAAATATCCTTTTTAAAGCCACAATATTTTTAGAGATAATAGCAGGGCTTACCTCTGAATACTTGTCCTCGAACTGAAACCAGTAAACTGATCACAGCAAGCAGACAAGTTAAAACTCTATCCATTGCGGGAGTACAGCGGACGCTACCCCCAGCTCCAGGGTAAAAGCAATACTATTGTTCCGCAGTTACAGTGCAATTATTCCCGTTTTTTACAGTTACGCAATGGAACTGAAGTCTTCTGTGTTTCTCTCACTCCCTCTGTCTCACCCCACTTGGTTAATTGTGTATCCTTCTAGCGGCTCCACAGTCGTAGTGACTTCTAGACAGGCAAGAGGTGTTGACGTCACCGGGCATGAAAAAAAGACTGGGAACTGCGCGCTCTCCGTAAGAGGGGGGTATTGTGTGGTCCGTGAATTTTGATCAGAACCGATGCAAAGTAATGAGTAATCTCCACTGCTGTGTTATTTGGCATCGGTGGCGATGATTAGGTTGTTATTTACTGCGATATGCGAACTCATATCCTTATTCTACTAGACGCTGGCTGCGTGCGTAGATCAGAGTTGAACCAACGTTCCGACAAACCGAACATACGCGGCAGAACTTTTCAACGTCTCAGATGTCGGCTTTGAAGAACATTGGTACACTGTTTAAATAAAGGAGGGGCGAATATGTTTAATGGGTGGAGTATAGTGAAACGCCATAATCGCTGACAGATTTTATGACCACGGAGAAGACATCAGAATTGCGTCTTTGGAAAGGCATTTCCTAGAGAAACCGTAATACACAACTTGCTTAATACACAACTTAATTGTCTCCTTTCCGACAGTTATGCCATTTTTATAATTTTCTTTTCTAATGATGTAGTTTGTGACAGTCTATCCCCAGTGACATTTGTGTAACTAACTGATTATCTATGCTACCTTCAAAGCTAATGTGTCTATAATTCGTCCAAATGTTACATGCACACTAATTAGAATGAGGGAATGCGGATTTTATCAAAACCTTTTTGATAAAATCTATGCCTTTTTAAGCATTCCTGAGTGGCTAATTACATTATTTTCAAACATAAGAGAGAGAAAATTGCGTTGTACCCAAGATTTCCAGAGAATGGACGTTTCGGACAAGCAAAGAAAAAATGTATTGCTTATTTACAGCCTTGTTCCGCTCTGCACAACCTTTCTTAACGCACCGACTTCAGACCAACTAAAGATAATCTCTGAGGCTGAACTTTTTACTTAACCACATTAATTACACGATACGTGCAATTGTTCTATACTGAGCCGGAAAAGAAGCAAGAAAACATCTTCACTATAACATAACATGTTTTCGCTCCCGATTCCAGCCATTATTTTTCACAGGTCCATTGAAACAATAATTCAGACTTGTTACCTACCTAAATGACTGTACCTTTTTAGTTATCACAGATTACCTTTAGTTCCTTTAAATGCAACTGTGTTGTTTGTGTGCACTGCTCCAATAATGCATCCAAAGACTCGTTTTAAAAACGTAACTAACATACTTGAACATTGTTTCTTTCTAAAAGCATGTGCAAAAATCACTATATGATGAAACTATAGAAGTACCATGGCTTGCTTGTACAGCATAAGTCTTCCACTGAAGTTGTCTAGTTGTCTAGAAATTCCAGTTAGTCCAATAACCTTTTTTTTTTTATTCCTAAAAATAGGTTACGATGTTGAATATGTTGCCTGGTTTAGAGGGTTAAATAACTATAATTATATTAATTATGTTATTATTGCCTTTATTGTATTTATTTAGAAAGTTTAGTAGTAGGTTTTATTTTACAGTATATGGCTAGAATGCATGAGAGGCCAGGGAGTTTTTTTTATGCATAATGACTGACTGACTGACTGACTGAATGAATGAATGAATGAATGGTAGAGCAGATAAAAATTATAATTAAAAAGGTTTTAACAATACTCTTTAACAATTTGATAGTGTCTGTGCACATGTGCTAAATTAGGAAAGAAAATCAATGCAGAAAAGTTGTCTTTATATTTACATTCATTGTTGGGAAATGTGGGACTTTTATTGCAGCCTCAGCAGAAATCCATCTTGGACATTATATTTGAAATTGATTTAAATATAGAGCTGTCCTTGGTGATGTATTTGTGTAATAATTCTAGCTATAACTTTGCAGTATTTACATGACATGATATGGTTAAGATACTCGACTAGTAATCAGAAGGTTGCCAGTTCAAGCCCACCACTACTAAGTTGCCACTGTTGTTTCCCTAAGCAAGGCCCTTAACCCTCAGTTGCTCAAGTAGTATTCAAACATAATTGTAAGTTGCTTTGGATAAAAGTGTCAACTAAATGCCATAAATGTAAATTATCTTCACAGAAGATCTCTCCATTTCTCCATTCTAAGTAGATCTTTCATCAAATCTCTTGGCATTCTAATAAGGTTTTTATTGAGCTCTGACCCAAAAATAGCTGGTTAGGTATATGAGCATCCTTGTGGTTACCAGTGGAGGTCATTGTAAATAGGCATGGTCATGGCTGTGGATGCCAATGGAGGTCAGTGTAAATATTACTGTTTGATTAGCAGTGGGGCTTCCGTTGAGCATCAAGGAACTCAGGAGGAGCATCAAGGAGGAGGAGGAGGAGATATGTGTTTTGGCCTCAAATGGTGAAGGGTGAGTGCTGGGCCAGAACTAAAGCCATAGTCTAAATGAAAAAGAGATTATATTGGTTAGCCTTCACAATTAGTCTAATTAAAGTTACAGTAGGGTGTTCAATAAACTTAATTGCAGAGATGAAACAAATAGAGGGAAAATGTGATTTTTGTTACATAATTTGATTTAGTTTTTGTTTTTTTATTGTTTTGTTTTGTTTTTTTTAATGGAGGCACTGTCTGATGTGGTAAAACTGCCTCATTTAGTGACATGCTGTCTCTGAGTGATACTATATTAAAAGTGTTTTTATTTAGTTCCTGGTATGTGAACTTTATCAAATGAGACGTTCTAGCACATTAGGAAGGGTGGGGCTTGTAGATGTTGATGCCAGTGATTACAGTATATAGAGCTCATTGCAAATGACTAACAAAAAAACAGCTATATTCAACCAAACATTGCATTTATTTTTAGGCCAGAAACCTAGTGTTTCATATACACGCTAGGTTTCATATAAACACTAAACTGGTGATCAGACTTTGCAATATGTTTGGAAATGTATAATCTTTCTCTTAGATTTGAAGTAGATTAGTTGTATATACACTACATAGGGACTCTGAAGGCTATTACAGTTAGTAAGAAGTACAAAATCAACTATCAACAAAGTGACTTAAAAGCAGCCCTTTGGAACAGCAGGACCATGGTCAAAGCACGGCTGCATTCCACTCCTCTGAAGCACTTTCCCCTCGTTTGTTTGTAAGGAAGTCATGTAGTACAGAGGGCTTTTGATACTCACACAAGCAAACTAAAAAAACAGTAGTGAAGAAAGAGACTTGTAGAACATCTTTTTAGAATGGTGAGACAGTTACGACTGGGTAGTGGTTACTGGGGCCATTATTCCAGGGATTTTGGCGCCATTCTAGCTTTTTTTATATATAATTAAAAAGTTTGTGTATGTTGATTTCCTATCATGCTTCAGATGGATATTTGAAGAGCTGAATGCAATGAGTGAAAGGTTTATTTGAGAGTGACTGGGTCCATTTATTGGGTCATCAGAGGATCTTCATCATCATAATAATCACCATGTAAAATAAAAAATTTCAAAATAAATAAATAAATAAATAAATAAATAAAAAAGATAGATATATATATATATATATATATATATATATATATATATATATATATATATATATATATATATATATATATATATATATATACACCTTGTGGGTATGGGGAAAATGTTTCGAATTATTCAGTCACTGATTTCAGCAGTCACATTACTGAAGGCTATCATATACTACCAAAACAATTCAATCTGTTCATTAGTGTCTGGTTGTTATGAATTTGTGTACTGAATGAAGGGTGTCGAAAGGCATGAAAAGGACATATCTTAATGAGTGAATTCATATCAGAATTTACCATGTTTCCCAATGGACCTTTTTTATTTTGAAAATGGCAGGCCATTTTTTAAATAAAACTGTATTCCTTTAAAAAAAAATAGATAAATACTATGTTTTTTAAGACCACAACCAGATCAGACACCACCTGATTCAGTAGTGCTATTTGGTAACAAATTTAAAAATATGAAACAATTATATTGTTATCATCGCAACTTTAAGCTTTCTGAACATCACAATCCTTTCACATACCATCTCCCCAGTACTCTCAAAATTATCTTTTTGTTGTTGTTTTTGGATGTTGGGGTTGGGGGGTGGGGGGGCTGGCTAACTAGCAAAGGAGCTCAGATGCTTTTATTTCAAGAATGATTTGTGACAAGATTTGATATCGAGTTCCAGCTTGTGAATTTAGGGGGATAAAAGCACACCAGTGAGAGAGAGTTCCAGAGAAATCAATGTCTCTCAGTGGTAAAGCTTTGTCCAGACATGTTATGTATCGACAGCTGGAAAGGTTACTATGTCTACATTGCAGTATGCTGGTACTCTGGCACTCCAGTGAATCCAGATCTTTCCTTGACCATGCATTAGCCCACTCTCCCATTCATCACCTTCCATTTGGATAGAAATGATAAAACATGTGGGCTATGGCAAATAAGAACATCACAACTATTTCAGCCTACACTTTGGGGTCTTATGAGTATGATATTAATGGAAATATTAACTGTCAAACCAGGGTTTACTCATTTTGAAGGTATCAGTTATATATCTGAGTTACCAAAACCCCACTCTATCCCTTATCCCTTATTTACGTACAGACATGATCATCCCCAAAGATGGATTATTATTCTAGGATGAAACAATCCAGCCCAAAGGTTAAAGAATGCTGGAGCACATTCTAATCATCAATCTAGAATGCTATGCTTGAGAAAACCAGAAATCTACAGTCTCTGAATTTCAGCTTTTTTGTTGTTGTTGTAAAAAAAAAAAAAGATATTCAGACATGGTCAGTTTGTATTGTCTATTGTTCAGTAAGTTGTAAGTAGTACTGAGAAGTATGAAAAATGGTCCCAGCATGAAATTAACCTTATTTGCACTTACATGTGTTGCTTTTACACTGTGAGCCATGGTAAGAAAGCAGAACACACACACACACACACACCCCCGCATAATATACATTTTATGTGTAGGGTTTTATTAGTGAAATAAGTCTTTTTTTTCCCTGAAAACAAATGTATTTTTGGTCCAAACAATTGTGAGAAGACCATTCCATGAAAGGTTGTCAGTGTTTTATGTATTTATTTTAAATATATGATTTCCACAGACCATTTGCTTTAGAGATTAAAACACAAAGAGAGACTTGGAATTCTACAGCAAAGAATTCATGCATCATAAAAAAAGATTAAAGTGTGCTTATCACATACTTCCGTAAGACTTAAAACAATTGTAAATGCAGCCCTGGCCCTTTGACCATAACTCATGTGTCTTGCAGATTCTCCAACCACTAGAGGACACAGCTCATATTAGCGTCAAGGTACAGTCATGGCCAAAGGTTTTGAGACACAAATTTCTGACACAAATTTTGGTTTTCACAAAGTTTACTGTCTCAGTTTTTTAGGTCCTTTTGTCAGATATTTATAACGTATAGTGAAGTACAATTATAAGCATTTCATAAGATTTTTTTTTTTTTTTTACTTTTTATTGACAAATACATCCAGTTTAAGCAAAGCCTTAATATTTACAGTGTTGACCCTTCTTTTTTAAGACTTCTGCAGTTTGCCTTGGCATGCTGGATATCAGCTTTTGGGCAAAATCTTGACTGATGGCAATTCATTCTTGCTTAATCAGTGCTTGGAGTTGATCACAGTTTCTGTGTTTTTGTTTGTTCACCCTGTTTTTGAGAATTGACCACAAGTTCCCAATGGGATTGAAATCTGGGGAGTTTCCTGTCCATGGACCCACAATTCCAATGTTTTGTTCACCAAGCCAATTGGTCACCACGTTTGCCTTGTGACATGCTGGAAAAAAGCATTATTCATCACCAAACTGCTCCAAGATCGTTGGAAAAAGTTGCCCTTGGAGGATGTTTTGATACCATTCCTTATTCATTGCAGTGTTCTTAGGCAAAATTTTGAGCAAACCCACTCCCTTAGATGAGAAGCAACCCCACACATGAATGGTCTCATGATGCCTCACTGTTGGCATGACACAGGACTAATTTGTCCAGATGTTAAGTCTGAAGGGGGCTTCATCGGAGAAAATAACTTTACCCCACTCCTCTGCGATCCAATTCCTATACTTCCTGCAGAATGTCAGTCTGTCCTTGATGTTTTTCTTGGAGAGAAGTGGCTTCTTTGCTGCCCTTCTTGATACCAAGCCATCCTCCAAAAGTCTTCGCCTCACTGTGCAGGCAGATGCTCTGCCCTAGTGGTGACCCGATCCCTTAGCTGCATCCTCTTTAGGAGACGGTCCTGGCACTTTCTTGACTTTCCTGGGCACCCTGAAGCCTTCTACACTGCAACTGAACCTCTCTCCTTGAAGTTCTTGATAATTCGATAATTGGTTGATTCGATAAATGGTGGATCAGCTGCCTTGTCCTCATTAACACTTTCTCCTGAGCTAACGAGAGAATCACTGAAATGATGTTAGCAGGCCATTTTGTGGCAGGACTGAAATGCAGTGGCTGGAATGTAGTAATTTTTGTGATTAAGTTAATTTTCATGGCAAAGAATGACTTTGCAATTAATTGCAGTTCATCTGATCACTCTTCACAATCTAGAGTTAATGTAAATTGCCATCATAAAAGCTGAAGCAGCAAACTTTATGAAAACCAAAATTTGTGCTAGTCTCAAAACTACCAACTACAGACTGAATATCTGTCCCCTCTGTCTTTATGTAAGATTTATGCATTCACCTACTGTAGCAGCTCTATTGGCATTTTGTAAGTTTATATAGTGTCTAATTATATCATGGAGATTCATAGAGGTAAGGACAGAAGAGAGGTTAAGAGCTTTTTAAACTAAAACTAAATGAAATTCACATGATATTCAAGCCTAACAATAGTGAGATTTCTTTCAGTGCTACAGTCAGTCAGACAGATAGAACATGGGAGTCTAATGGGGATTATCAATTGATGTTCTTTCCTCTGTGCGAAATGAACATTTTGCTTTGCTGCATGTCCTGGGACTGAAGGTACCCAACTCAGTCAATTTAGCTTTGCAGAGGCAGTGAACTTGTGAGTTGCTTACTGCTCTAAGGTCTGTCATACCTGTCTCCTAACTTTGCTAATGATACTAAAAAAATTACCTTCACATTGTCATACAATATTTGATCTTGGATATAGGAGAGACAGATTCCAGGTTCTTAGAGATTAATAGTTCCAGCCATTGTGACATTGACTTGTAATGAAAAATCATGCATCTCTACATATGAGAGAGCCAGGGTTTTCAGTGATGCAAAATATACTATTTCTTGAAATAAGTCAACATTCAATTTCTGTCTCTAAAAAGAGTAAAGGAGTGCCTCTGTCTAAAACTCCTCAGAGTAATACTGAGTTCTGATGTGCCACTGTAGTAAGAGAGAAAATGCAGAATGTTCCAGATGATTCTGAGAAGGACACATACAGGGAAGAACAGAAGATAAGGGGACCAAGCCTGTTCTGAATGGAAGAATGAAATTGACAGATGAAGTGGTTTAATCAGCATCCACAGAAAATGTCTGTGTTTGTGTTTGTGTATGAGTGAGACAGAAACCAAGAGAGCGAGAGAGAAAGAGAGAGAAGAATAACGCCCTGTTCTTTCTGAGCATGTTGAGATAAGTGCATTCTTAAGAAGAAACAGTATTCTGAGACTGTCAGAAAAGGTGAGTTCACTGGTGCAGAGTAGCAATGGTAAACGTGTTTGGGAGTTGCTCAATGGCACAGGCTTGGGATCAGTTCATTTATGGTCATTTCCTGTATAACAGACCATTTTTTGTGGTAGCTCAATGGTTAAGGTACTTGCTTTGTTATCAGAAGGTTGCTGGTTCAAGCCCCACCACTGCCATGTTGCCACTGTTGGGCCCATGAGCAAGGCCCTTAACCCTCAATTGCTCAAGTTGTACTCGGTCCTAATTGTAAGTTGCTTTGAATAAAAGTGCCATGTAACCATGTATTCAATCACACTCCACTGGTAAAAGGTTTCTCTTTCTCTTTAGAGGTAATGCACAAGTTCAGTATTTTTGCTGTATTGCAAAAGTGTCATTTTCATAGCTGTACCCCCTTCATGTCTCAAACTAGGCCTTAGAGTAAAAGTCAACATAAAATGGCACAGGAGAACACAGTTACCCACAGCCATCCCTGCAACCTTGAGCTGTTTGTCCTATGAAGGAATGGTAGTGCCCTCCCCAGGCAGCACTGAAGTAGGTGGTGAGGTGCTTTGGGGGAGCATGGGGCTCTGTTCAGGCTTGAAGTTTCCATTCACACCCGGTTTCTGTCAATGCATGGGGCAACTGAAGTACTGGGGTCTCGGTGGCACATGAGATTTTCATTCAGCCAATGCACAGATCCATGATGAATCTTAACACGGGGAGAGGAAACTATTGTTGGATGAGCAATTTGCTGCAACTGTACTGTGGATGTGGATGGTCAGTATTCCTGAATGTAGGGTAGGGGGTTGAAATCGCTTGAGGCTAACATGATACCATTGCTATTATTAGTTTATTACTCTGATGTTTAGCTTAGATTATATGGTTGTTCAAACACCTGCTCAGTTTGTGTGTGTGTGTGTGTGTGTGTGTGTCTCTGTGTGTGTATTTTCATACTTTTTTAAGTGTCCTACTTCTTACTTTTTCAAAATGTCCTATTTTTGTAAAAATGCCAATCAAAAACATGGTTAACCTATAGCAAATTGGTCCAGGTGCAGCACATTTTACCAAGGTTTCATGTTTTGTTTTCATCATTCTTCTAACACAGAACAAGAGAGAAAGCATGAAAGTGCAAAAGAGAGTTTCAAGTTTGGTTTATTTGTCACATACATAGTCATGCACAGTATAACTCGCAGTGAAATGGTTGAGAGAGCAAGAGAGAGCATGAGAAAGCTTTTGTTTGTTACTTTTATTTTTTTATTACTTTTTGGTTTGTTATTAAATTCTTTTGTTTATTATTTGCTATTTATACCAAAACATCTCATGTGCTGTCTTGGTAGCATTCCACATTCATTTTAGTTTCTTTCGGGATATTGATTACCTGTTCTCTCTGCACAGACACGTGGTGTTCCATGAAGTCAGTGATTATGTTGAGCCAGAGTGTAAAGAGACCATGATATTCAGCCAAAGTATAAGCAAGATATTGTATTACAGCATATCGATTATACTAAATATAATGTAGTATATATCATGCCAAAAACAAGTTAGGTTCCTGTTACTTATTTCCAGATATTCCATGAATTGATTTGATGGAAATGCCCTGATGTAGTACTGAGCACCAGAGGTCACTCTTTCTCAGTGTGTCAGAGTTAATCACATTATGTTCATGGTTTAAAATGGTTCAGTTAGAATTAGACCAACACAACTGCAACTTCTCCAAAGTACAGAGAAGCCCTTAAAAGTACTGAGGAAAATAACAAACAAAACGAGAAGCCCTTAAACTGCTTTTGCTCATTTAATCAGGTGGAAAAAGAAAAGAAAAGAAGAAAAGAAGAGTAGCCCAGAGCAAAGTTAACTAGTGGGTCTACCCGCTCAGTGCTAAGCTATTTGAATCAGTGAGCTGTGGTCCATGAGCTGACTTTGCCTTGTCTAAGCAGAACATAACAAGACACAAGCACCTGATGGGCCTCTACAGAATAGCCATCTGGACACAGAGGGAACTGAAATGGATAGGTAGACGCTATGGGATTGATGTGAAATTAAACCTACAGCATGGGAAACTAATCAATGTAAAAAAAAAAAAAAAAAGACAAGTCAGACAGAATACACTTTACATTGTCTGTTCTTTGTTGACAAAATACACTATAGTATTGACAGTTAATATAGTGGTAACATTTTTTTCTCCATTGCTTAAACACGTTTTTAACAGTAAAGCATTGTGCAAAAACAGATTCCATTTCTTTCCAGATGGCACTTCATCTAAGCATCAAAAACAGAAAATGGGACTATGTGCATAAAGAGAAATGTCATGAATGTAATAAACATCCATCAAACAACAGTACTGCTAAAAATAGGCCTTAATTCTAAAAAGTAAAATATGTTAAGGAAAATAAAGCTTAAAACATAACTAATCCAGTTTAAATACGCATGGTGCATTTTGGCAAAAAGAAAACCCCAAAAAACAAAACAGTACTTTAGGTTGCTCTGATTATTTGCTTTAAGGTTAAAAAAGGTGTTTAAAAAATTGCGTATGTATAGGCTGTTGTCTCAAACTCCATCTGTGAAATATTCAGGTTTCTTATCAAAACTGTTGTATAGGATGATGTTTTTGGCTAGTTAACATTGCCAAGAAAAAATACAATGAGGACATAATTGAAATACAACACTGTAGCTTAGACATGTTACTGTTTTTATTCAACAGAAAGCAAACAATAACCTGATCCAAATTCTTTAATGACATTCAGAGGTTGTTAACCAATTAATTTTTTAAAAGTATGTGCTGCTTTGTTTAAGTTTTGTTTAATAGATGTACATAATAATTAAGAATGAATTATTTAACACTTCTTTTTGCACTGTAGGATTATCATTTCAAAGGATGTTTTATCAACACATAGCATACAATGTGTATATCTATATATATGTATATGTACTTCCTCAAATGCATCTGCTGTAGCTCTGTTAAAAGTTATATTTCGATTTCTAATGTAGAGCATTTTATAACAATTGTTAAAGGTCTCTTTTGCTTTTTGTTCCTCTTTCTGGAATAGTACAGTCTAAATTTGGACAAAACATTTGCTGCCTTTCAACTAAGAGGGCTTGTACTTTTCAGTGGGATCATTTGAGGTAATAACTGACCTTTCACTTGAGGTAATGGAAATGTCTCTGCTTAGCTCTTTAATACATGTTCAGCTCTTGTAGAAAATGGCAGAGGGTGCATATAATTGTATCTCTTCTCCCACTGGGTGTTTCCAAAAAAACACAGGTCAACTTGACCGAGCTAGCAAGCTCACAGACAGTTCCAAACAAACTCCAAATAAAACAAAAGCAGAAGGAATCCAGTGTTTGTTTTGCCCAACTACACAAGCCGGTGCCCTTTGTTTAACATGCTCCCGGGAGTCATAAACATGCCCTCAAGTCCCCGCACTGCTGTGCTGAATGAAAAGACCTCAATATCAGCAACCTTTGGGTACTCACAGAGAACTTTTAACAGCTTAATAACCAAGCCTACAGACACACATATTACTCCCCTTTTCACTGGATTTCAAATGCCCTTCCTCTTCACTGGGAGCTTCACATTTATTGTTTAAATTCTTTTGTTTCTGCCAATTAACAGTCCCCTATTTTTATTCATTCATCTCTTCTAAGTTTAGTCCTTTTAAAAAAAGGCAATGTGAAACTATGTTAGTTCGTATAACTTCACTTTTAAGTGGCCTGAGTGTTTTTAGCTAGCATTCAGCAATGCTACCACAAAAGTAGCCTAGTAATTGCAGTCTCTTATAGCTGTATGCTCTCTCCATCTTATGGCAACACATTTTAGTTGGCCTTGAGGTAGTTATAAAGACCTTGAAGGCCTCCATCCAACACTTCTTTAATGGGCTTTGACAGAGGGTTGTACATAATATGGAGTCCTTTATCCAGTGGGTGGCACGCAAGTTTCCCCAGGCTGGTCAATTGGTGCATTTCAGCTGTAATATTTTGAATTTCATTATAGTCTACATTGAGAAGTTCCAGCTCGGTCAGGCAGCCGAACATCCTTGGCAGAGAGTGAATATAGTTCCCTTCCATGATGGGGATCTTTAGGTCAGCCAGGGCCTGGATCTTCTCAGTGATGTTCTCTAGCCTGTTGCAGGCCATGTCTAAGAAGGCCAGGCTCTTCATGGTGTAGATGCACACTGGGATATGTGCAATCTGTTTGTGGCTCAGGTTGACCTTTGAAGGTGCGTAAGTTCTGACAGGCTGTCCGGGAGGTACGTGAGCTGGTTGTTTGCTAAACTCGAGCCTCGAGCTTGCTGCAGTAGCCCAGTTCCTCCAGGACCTCATTTAAGCATTTGCGATAGGCAAAGAGCACCTTCAGGTTCCGCAGCTGCCCTATCTCTGGGGGCAGAGTAGTGAGCTATTTACCCCACAAGTTGAGCACCACGAGGTTCTGAAGGATGCCCACTGATGCTGGAAGTGAGGGCAAGCAGTTAAGGGACAGATTGAGCTTCTGCAGTTCCGAGATCTCCAATAGTTCCTCAGGAGGGTCGACCATGCCGCGGCAGGTCAAACTCAGCACCCTGTAGCCGAAGTGCGTGACAGTGTGCTTGTGAATCCTGTCAGCTGTTGTCAGTCTCTGTTCACAAGCCATGATCTTTCTTCTTTGTTGTTTTATTTCCTCGTCTGCCAGTTCCTTTGACTGCTTTCCTCTCATACCTAGCACAATACCTCTGCTTCTTATGAGCACCTAAACTACAAGTAAACAAACATCTTCCTTGATCACAGTCTCTTTTGGAGGGAAGAGACTCCCAGTTCTCAGTGGCACACTGGAGGTCTGGAGACACTCAGAGGACATGCTAAGGTTTGAAACGCCTTGCATATCTGATTGGAACTGGCTGCCTAAGATGTAACACACATTGCTATAAAGATGTTTGTGTTTGTCCAGGGTGCGCTGGAGGAGTGCTGCTGACAGACAGGAAAGGGAGAATGGATCTGAAGCATATCCCGGTGTCAAACAACATTGCTGGAACAACTCTTACCACATTTCACTGCCTGTCTCTTCAGCTGTCCCTGTCACTTCAATAGGCCCAGGCAGTGATAACTAACCTAGATTTCAGTTTGTATGCCATTTGTGGAGGAGAAATATGACAGCTTTGTTTTCCATTGCATATTCTTAATAGAAAAATGTGCACAAATAATAGATTTCAAGCTTCTGGGTAACTGAAAACGTAATATATATTGTCCTATCATATTATTTTTCTCCTTTTACTTACTTTGAGGTCTATTTATAAATAATACAATAATACAAGATCATGAGTTAGTTTTGTTTCCCCCCAATAGTTGTCTTTATAGTCATAGTCATATAGTCATGTGTTAAAAAACAAATTTAATGTTATATATAGAACCCAACAAAGAAAGAGCAATGTAAGGACTCTAATTTTGTTAAACATGGTGCAGTATCAGTCATGAACACAAATACCATGCTTATAAGGGAGAACTGAGATTTGATAACACCCTCAGTTATTTTCATTAAGTGACAATATCAGAAGCACCCAATATGTTGATATGAAAGCTGTTAATAAAAGAAGACACCATATTCATGGGAAATTACTGATGTGTGTTTAATGGTATTTCCTGGCCAATTCTTCTGACTAATGCACTAATGTTTTCAAATAATAATAATAATGTGCAAACTAACTAGAACAGTTATTAAATAAAAACTGTCATAGGGTAAATGTTTTCTGGATACAGTATTTAAAGTCCAATAATACATCACAAAAGGTCACAAAGGGCAATTTTGTCAATAGACTGTATTTTGTTTAATTCACTTAATGCTTCTCGCATATGTAATCCAGTTTCATTGAGAACATGACATAAATGGCTTTTTGTGGAACATCAACTGGCAGTTGCCGACAGATTTAAGGAACATGGTTTTCCAAGGGTCATGTGTTTTCAATAGATCCAGCTATTTTGTCCTATAGTACATTATGCCACTTGAATATATTTTATAATTTGTTGTTCATTTGATATTTTTCTATTAATTCAATTATATCGTTATTTAGTTAAAACCTTATTTGTAGCAATTCCATTCTTCATAGCATGAAGAAGTAGTAGGTTAAAATAGTTACCATAACATGCTTGATGATACACAATGAATGATTTTATGATAAAATAATGAGCATAAGGTTAAGGTGCAGAATCTCAGATCATAGTTTGAGGTAAAAGTGGAAGCATGACCATCTCTGTGTGCACGCCCCATAACCCACAACTATGCAAATAAGTTTCAGCAATGCAGTACAACATTGTAGGATTTTAGAACTCAGTTTGGGATACACATCCATCATATCTGTCTGCTTAGATTTAAGTCCAAGGTAAATCTAAGATATATGAACTTAGAACCCTGAACTGTGACATAAGCCTGTTTGATTGTCTCAAGCAAGTTTTTGTAGAGACTATACAGTATAAACTATACAGTTTTCAATGTGCTAAAAATTATAACCAGTATTTTATAACCAGTAAATTATAAGCAACAAATACAACTTTGATAAAGCAAAGGACAACATTTTATTATTTAATTTCTATTATTAAGGAATACTAGCCTATTGTCATTTGAAATAATTTAATCATGAATTAAAAGTCATCAGTCCTTATTTTGATAATTTTTGTTTTGATATTATGTGCACTTTTTTCATTCAATACAAATGAAGGTACAGTTTTCCACACTGTTGCTGGACACAGGACATACAGTTAGAAACCTGTGCTAAAGCACCATGCCTAGGGCCATTGGTGAGATTGGGGATGAGCTGGTAATATGAGTTACTTGACAATTTGACCTATACAACTTTGGGTTCCATTCGTTCTTAACCATGGCCCCTCCTCCCCGAAGCAGGCTAGGGTAAAAATAAACACAGAACATCTGACTAGTTCATTCCTCTACCTTGCACAGGAAAAAGTTCAGCCTCCACTGATACTAAGGTTTTAATGCTCATGAAGCCCCCAGCTGGAAAGCTGCCTGATGCGAACCCCACCTCAATT
Source organism: Electrophorus electricus (assembly GCF_041902795.1). NCBI lineage: Eukaryota > Metazoa > Chordata > Actinopteri > Gymnotiformes > Gymnotidae > Electrophorus > Electrophorus electricus. Next base: position 12,785,829 of record NC_137510.1, read on the forward strand.
TTGCTGGCAGTAAATATGAGGGTCATTGCTGGCTGTGCATCTAATGTCTTATAAATTAAATCTAACCAGGAATTGTAAAAAGTATTTTATATACTATTAACAACATAATGGATCAAAAACGTTTGGTGGATACAACTTAACCATATCATTTAACCCTGGAACTCTTTATTCTGTAATGGTCGCACTTCCTGTGACATTCCAATTTTGACCCTAGTGGGTTGCAGTTTGGGGCCAAGCCAAGATCTACTGAACTGGTATCAAAACTGGTGATGATGTTTTCTCCTTGATTTAATCTGCTTCATTTAATCTTCCATCATGGAAGAGATACTTGAGTGAGACAAAACATATTTCAAAATCAGAAACATGTAACGGCCCAAGTGCCGCGGGGCATGGAACAGGATGCACAGACTCGCTCTACTTCGTGCAACATTTCATGACATTAAACACACAGGACAAGGATCGCACTCACACATAACATTAATAGCGAACATAAAGAAACTTAATGCTAACGATTAACATGGGGGGGGGGGGCATCCTGTGACAAAACACTTTATTGCCAAGTATGATAAACACACCAGGAGTTTGGTGTGTGACCTCCACTATGCGTACAGCACATGGATAGCCATCAAACAATATACAAATAGAACATATAGTACATTTATTAACACACATTTATCCATACTTCATACCAAAGGTGGGTTGCTAGTCAGACTATTTCCAGTAGTGCTGTGAAAACTGAAAAACACCCCATGCACAAATTTGTGTAGACATGAAGTATAGGCACTGGAACACCGCACCCAACAGTTAAAAAAAGCAATTGGGTGAACTGTTGCACAATGACATTTATCAGAGCTGGATGTATAACTATATACAGATATAGTCAATACAACTCTACGATAATGGTAGAAGCAGCATGTGCAGGAAAACTGAACTGTATAGTTTTCAGATGTTATAATGAAACCTCTAACCAGTGGCAGAAACAAAAAATTTACATGTGAATTTACCCTGAGGATAATGCATAAATTGGAATTACAATAATGCAATTGTTGGCATGTCATTAAAAAGTATTTTAGCTGTTTAGCTACGCAAATCCACTCTAAGATACACTGCAGTTTATAAAGCATCCAGAAGCACTGGAAGTATAAGAGGGAAAGATGAAGTTAGGAGCTCCATAGAAGAAACTGTGCAGGTGGTGTACTGTGTGGGCAGCAGTGGCCTTGGACCTTGAATTCCTTGATAGGCTTAAATTCTGTTGGTAGTGATTAGTAGAAGAGATGGGGCCTCTGCCAGTACTCCTCTTTTTCTAGACAGGTATAAGTGGAGCTGGCAGCGAGTGACCCTCTCAGGAGAGTGAGCAACACACTGGGACCTGGCCTTGAAAAGAAAAACTGAGTGGAACCAGACTCTGATGGACGTAGTGCGGGCTTTCTAAATACTGGCATAGTAGAAATGGGCCAGGATAGACTTGGAGATGTTGAGCTTCCTGAGCTGATCAGGAAAAGCAGCCTGCTGGCTCCCGTTACTTTCGTCGAGATGTTACTGGATCTCTTCAGGGAGCCGCAGCTGGTGATCCTCAGCAGTGGGGATAGCTTTGAAGAGCGTCAGTGCATGTAGAAGGGTGTCCAGAGAGAAAGGGGCCCCGTCACAAATAGGTCCTACTGCTTCTTATACGTCAAGAAATCAGACCTGCCTAAGGCTAGCAGTCTGTATTTGTGTGTGTGTGTGTGTGTGTGTGTGTGTGTGTGTGTGTGTGTGTGTGTGTGTGTGTGTGTGTGTGTGTGTGTGTGTGTGTGTGTGTGTGTGTGGTTCCGATAAGCAGTACAGCAAACTAATGCTTAGAAGCATGCAACAGTTCTTGTATCTTGTATGATTGTGGGAAAAGCAGAAATGAAATCCAGAAAAAGGTTTTGTCATATATGTCGGGGTCCATTTTTATGATATAGTGGAGGCACATACTGCGCACATCTTCACTTGAAAAATTTATCCTGTTGGCCAAACATTTAAGATCCAGGAAGGATTTTTTAATTTATTTTTTACAGCTTTCAGATGAGCTGGAACCAAAGGCATTGACTGATGTCAAAGCTACCCATGTGAGTAAAGGGAAGTACTATTTATAAAGCATGCTAATGCACTGCTTTAGTGATAGACTACTTGTATTGGTCACCTTTCTCGTGATTTAAGCTGAAGTAAAACACAGACATGTAACATTTTGATTTTTAGCAATTGTTCTGGAATACAGGAGAAAAAAACACCTGATTTCACTTAGTTTAATTAACTCAAAAACTCTGGTAGGCCCATTGTGTATTATATCTGTGTTCCACAAAGACTATTTCATATCTGAACTGTAATTTCTTCATTGGGTTACCTCCACAACTGCAGGAGAAGGATGGAACGCTCAGAGTAAACAGAAAAATCGTCTAGAGCTGCAGCCGAGCAGTGTGATAAATAGACGCTAAGATATCAGTCCACAGACTATTACACAGGATAAAGATGCTATTTGTAATGGCTCTTGAATAGGAACGGGAGCGGAGGAATTGGCGCGGCGGACGGCTAACGCAGTTACAGAGTACCCAAATCAAGTTTGGGGCTGCTGAAACAGCAGCTGGGAATAAAAAGCAATCAGTCGTTTGACAGGAGCCCGAACGCGTGATAAAGCGCTTGCTGCACAGCCTAACAAGATGGCACCTGGAGGGGAGCGTAGCAGCAGGCGCTCAGACCTGCCGCAGCTGTCGCACTGCCAGGGTGCTGATGCGCTAGCTGCTTCATACCCTTTTTACCTGCACGCCTACACGGCTAGACCGCCACGTCAACATTGTCTGTTTACCTACTGAGAAGCATGTAAGCATGTCTATGAGTTTAGGCACAGACACAAACACACACACACACACACACACACACACACACACACACACACACACACACACACACACACACACCCATAGATGAATGTAAGAGATTAAATTAGATATAGTACATACTGTGCTTGAGTGTATTATTTTACAAGCATTTGCACTTTTTTACATTTATTTTTAATGTTCTTGTGCCTGAGCAGAATTTGAAGACATTTTGATTGTTGTTTCCATTTGCACTGCAACTGGTTGCATATGAGTATTTAAGAGAAATACTAAAACTGTGATGAGCTTAAGACTGCTCATCACAGTTTTCCCATAGCTTCCAGTTTAACTTCACTTTTCAGATACGCTGTCTTCCAGTACTGGATGAGAAAGTGGATCATGTAATTATCCTATATGTTCTAATTGCAAATGTAATAATTCCCACATGGATAGGAAGCAAAATTGTAGCATAAAAGTACTATCAAGTAATACAGAGTGCATATTTAAAACTGAACTACTCTGTCAAGCTCCAGTCCTGTGAGCAGTATTTAGTTTTCTCACATTAACACATTTGACTAGATGTAGGACAGACTATTAACTATTATAAATACCATAATTAGTTATAGTAATTAGAATTATTTAGAATTCCTAATGTTTATTTTCTATCAATTCAATAACCAAGGTGCATCTCAATGCAGCTGTTTTCCACAAGCCACATCTGTCACCCATCCTCCCCTTATCTAACCCACTCACCCAACCACACTGTAGTGCTCATCTCTCTAACTATCCTCTCTTACCACCCCCCCAGACTGTTCCCCACCCATGTGTCTGTGTGCATGTCGCATGTAGTTTCTCATTACTTTTATCATTTCTCTCATGTGCTGCGCTGGGCTTTGATTGGCCACGAATCATCACATTTCCGTCCTGTTTACTGGCTTCTGGTGCATTCCACAGCCGCTCTCAGGCCTGGCACTGTTAGCAGTGGAGGAGCAGCTGGAGGCTGGGCCTGAAACTGCCCCGGGCGTCCAAATGGTCCGGCTCTTCTGCCAGGTGGGCATGGCTGCTCCCAGCAGAGTATGAGCACTGCCAGCCTTGAGCATCTGCAAATGGGCTTCAGCTGCTTCTGCTGCTAATGGAGGCTCGGTGTTCGATTCCATCTCTTCCATTAGCGTTTTGGGATTTTTTACACACTGTTCAACATAGAATGAAATGAGGACAGCTTAAAAAAGACGAGAAGATGGGTTGTCCTGCAGCACATTAGGAAAGATGGTGTGTATTAGACAGAAAAGTGGAGGATATAAGGATACAGCCAGGCTTGTTTACACGAGCCTTTGACCCAGCACAAACACAGTTGTATCAAGTGCTCTTCCATCAAGGAAGCAGCCTTGCATGTTATTTTGTTTTCTTCTTTAAAAAGCTTCCTCCACGTTATTCACCAACCACTGCTTCCTGCGTGTCCCTTTGTCCATGATTCCATTGCCTTGGCTTTTTTTCGCTTTCCTCATTGCCTGCACATCAAAATGACTCTAGGCTCCGGGATTATACATATGTAATACCGCATTGTGACAATAACTGTAAGTACTACATAAATTAATTTTAAATTGCCAACATTGATTTTGCATATATAATTTAAGAAGCTATTTTACTCACATTGAAATCACTGCTTGAAAGAAAGAGTGTGACACGAACACCTTTACAGTCTTCAGCAGCAAATTGGAGTGACGCGTACCTAACTGTAATATTATAAAGTCCCACAAGAGGGCATTGGTGGACAAGGAGATAATTTTCTTTTTGCCAAGTTTTCAAAAAAAAAAAAATTCAGCGGTGGGACTGTTAGTCTGAGTTTCCAGGTGACAGAATATACATAATTTTGCTATCATGTTACATTTTTCATGAGTGATATTCACACCCAAGCATATCTAGTTCCACAATGAAATTATGTTAGATGCACGTCCTATGTACAACTTTGGCCTGTTGGAATCACGGTAAAGGAAATACGGGCCTTCATGGTCCCTATTGGCTTTTGCATGCTTTGATATTTTCCTTAGTTTTTCAGAAATTTCCAAGAAAATACCAGAAATGTCCAAATCTGCATTTTATAATATCAAAACCCTGTAGTTATTACAGAACTATAGTTATAGGATTATACAGTCTAAAAAATAATAATAGGAGAAACAGGATAAACAGAATAAAACACATGTCTGTGTATTGTATTTTGGCTGAGTTGTCAGTTTTTAGACTCATGCAAAAATATTTTACAAACATTTAGAAAAAATTCCATGAAAAAAAAAAAAAAACAGACTAACAATCAGGCCCGTCAGTGGCCCACTAGGTGGAAGCAGAAGATTGATCCGGGAGGAACGTTTTGCCACTAGCTACAACGGTCTTTTATATTTTAGTGTCAAGAAAATGTAACTAAGAAAAGGATAACATTTTGAGTCATATCTTATAAATATATTTTCTTGAGCGCATTCTAACTCAAACTTTAGCTTCCTGCTAAAGCTAAGAAAAATCCTTTTCTATGTTGTTTTTCATTTTCACTGTTTCTCTCTCTCTCTCTCTCTCTCTCTCTCTCTCTCTCTCTCTCTCTCTCTCTCTCTCTCTCTCTCTCTCTTACAACATTAGATAAAAGAAAGAAAATGTATAGAAAATGATCAGAAAATGGCCAGTGGAGTACAATGCAAAAAACTTTAGCCTACTCAACAAACCTATTGCTGTATTACCCTAGCAGTTTTTCGCATCTAAGGCGTGCTTGATTTACAGATAAAAGTCTCGTTGTTTTCATTGCCATTTCATAGGTGAAAGGATTCTGTAGACACAACAAACCAAAAATGTGGATAATAATGAAAAGGTCATGAAATAAAATAAGGGAAGATGGGTTTGCACAGCTTATAGTTCTGCAGTAGAACGGAAGTCTAATAGCAAAAAAATAGCATGCATGTATATTTGATGTACGGTACCGTAGGTAAGCTCGTAAGTTAGTGGATGAGTCCATTTTGAGGATGGGTTACAGCACCGCAGTCCTCCTCACTGTTTGGTACATTCCATGCACGGACTTTGTAGCGGGACAATGAAAAGTTGAGACAAAAGTTGAATGATAGGAGACAGGGAGGGAGTCTCAGACTGAGATTGCCAAGCGTGAAAGGGGAGACCCCAAGTATCACCAAGAAAAACCGAGAGCGAACATTAGTTTTAAGAGGAGTAGCTAAATTCTAGAAAGCTGTTATAGAGGACAAAAAGTCTTATTCAGGGGATATTCCACGCGTCCATGTGTTCAGAGAGATGAAGGTCGTCCTCGCAGTTTTGCTTCTGTGTGCATCCTCCGTGGAGTGCCAGCAAAGAGGTGAGCTGTAAATAATTACTTTGCTTTTGACTCTCTACTTTCAGTTATTATCCATACTACAATACTCTGTTTCAAAATTGCTAAAGGCAAATAAATATTTTATAGTAGGTTATTTGTGTTGCAACAGAATTGCATAACTATGATTTTTACAAGCATGGGCCTACATAAAGTGTGTGTGTGTGTGTGTGTGTGTGTGTGTGTGTGTGTGATATATATATATATATATATATATATATATATATATATATATATATATATATATATATATATATGGCTGTGTGACATGTTTTTACATCTAATCTAATTTTTTATCGTTCATTCAGAAAGTGAATGGCCAGGGGGGAAAGTATTTTATGTAGCCATCGTTCTTTCCATTTATAATGGCTTTCCATTTATAATTTCCATTTATATTATAATTACTGTCTCAGTTAAAGCTCTTAAACTACTGCAAGACCCTCTACCTGAATAAAGATATCCATCCATTTCAATGAGAGAAATTCCAGATCCCCGTTGGATTACAGTATCTGACGCTTCTTAATGCTAAGAACAGCGGCACCAGCATGCAAACGTATGGCGTCTTAAAGCCGCAAGGCCATATTATCTGGTGATCACTTTAGATGCGCTAATTTCATGGCATGAATAAATGCAGAGTAGACATAGTTACAGAAAAGCTATATGAAACAATTTATTCCATACACAAAAGAAGCGAACCCAATCAGTATTGTCAGTATATGTCAGTCTTGCGGTAAACAAGCTCTGACGTGCATTTAAATTACCTCTGGACAACATAAGTTGTGTAGCCTACTTTGTGCTCTCCTAACAAGGAACTCATCCTCCTGAGACTAGCATTAAATCAGACTATGTTATCATGCACAGCCTATGTCCATCAGCACTTTCGCATTAAAGAGATTTCTTTCTAGCTAAGAAATTAACATATATGGACTAACACTTAGGTAACAGCCCTAAGTTAGGGTTGAAGCCACGCTCCATATCTCTTCCCCTCAGAAACTGAAAGGCAGTCAGCTGACTGCCAGCTATCAGGTCTGTTGAGTGAGAAGTCTTGGTAACTGTTAAATCCTTAAAATACTGTTAACCTAGCACATTCATGTGAAACTACTCAAATCCTTTATGTTCCCAAGGACGTTTTGTGTTTCCCATCCTGAGACTCAGGGTACAGCGAAGCCATGCTCCAAAATGTCCTCTTATAAGGACATGCTGCACCATGTGGATACATGACAGTATGATCTCCCTGCCTGATCATCTGAAGAGGAAAGCAGCCTTATTTCTCGCCTTAACCAGTGTGAATATATTTTTCTTAAATAGGACCGATGAATAAGTGCTCAGTGTAACTTCCAGGAGGTTTCTTACAGCTAGTCAGTGACAGTTTTCCTAACTTAGAAAGAAAGTTTAGTAAGGATGGTGGAAATCTTGTTTTACCTAAACAAATCTATTTTAGGTCTCAACATATAATGGCCTTACCCTGGTTTGTGCTTTATCTCTAGTGATAGTTTTAACATCAGCATATACTGATTGAATCATAGTCAAGTGCTAGGCCTTTGTTACTTATGATTACATCTAAACATGGTTTCAACTGAATATGCACAGGCTGTAGTATAACATTGACAGGACACATGAATGAAAGTTGGTAAAAACTAAAGCCAGTTAGGTAAGTGTTTTCCAGTTGTCTGCATATGCTGTGTTGTCTCCAGCTGTTCACTGATTTTTTTACCTTGCAGATATACCTTATGACCATAGATCTTATCAAGTATTGTGCTGTTGAAAGGCACTTTTGTGTTTGCCGACATGCGACATTCCAGAGATAACTGAAAGCTCAGCAGATTTACCCACTTTCATCCTGGGTCACTGTGATGAGATAGCCTTTCAGAGCCGCTTTGGTCTGGAGCAGTCAATCGTGGGGATGCTGTTGTCCAAACACTGGGGCACACTAAAGCTTCACCTCAGGTTTCTCCCAGAGGCACACTCATCTCTATAGACTATAGAGTAGGCAGGGCTGGGAGAGCTAATTGTTTACTTCTGTATACATCTCTGAGTTGTATGGGGTTTTTTTTAATTATATTTATCAGTGGTGTTTGTGAAAATGGAATTGCATTTGTTCTGTCAGTGACGCTGTTAATTTGTTGGTCTTGTACTGCAGAGTTGTGAGGAATTTGACTTGGTTCCAGTGGAACTATGGTATATGCCCTCTGAAAATGTATTCCTTTAGTTTAATTGTCCTTTAGCAGCCTCTAAAAATTGACAAGGAAGAATAAAACTGAATCCATATCACTAATTTAAAGAGTGCACAGTTACAACAGTATTAAATATGGTCTCTGACAATGTTATTCAGTGAACTAACTAAATAAGATGTATAGTTCTGTATTTTCAAAATGTAATGATCCATTTTTATGGTTAAATTTGAGTATTAGCATTGAAACTAGAAGGTATACACATATAAATATTTATTACTGATCTATTTTTAGAAATTCTTTATTGTTCTAATCCTAACTTAAATGAGGTACTCAGTGAAGCTTTGCAAACCTTCAATAACTGAATCTTTAACCGGGGAAGTGGATATTTCGAGGGAAAGAAAAGCCAGTGGTCCACCCCCTGTCTGTGACGTGCAAATTAGAGCAGGCCAGATGTGCTTTGCAATTAGTGCCTTTATTTATTTGCCTCTTCATCTGTGGGCCTTTTGAAGTCTGCTATGCTCAGCAGCACTGCTTTCAGATTCCAGAATCAAGTCTGATTGCTTCATAATCCTTTCAGTGGCTAAGTCTGAAAAAAGGAGCTCTTTAGCTCTTTACTTGCATCAGTCTCCTTCATTTAGCTTGCTAACCAAAGTTCTTAGTGGGTAACAGATCATCCCTTTGATTGGGTTTAGTATAGACTGACGTGCCTGAAATAGAACTTTGGAAACTGATTTAGTCTTTGTCTTGCTATAAGTGGGTGGCACATGTTCTCTCACTCATGCAGGCACCAATTTACCAATTACTTTAAAGGATAGATAAAAGTTCTGCAGTGGTTGAATAACAACTCACCACTTCCTTAAGCTCTGTGGTATTAGTTTCCCTTATGTCTTTCTGAACAATGTGGCCCTGCTTTAAAATCCTGCTTCACATGGACATGACCTGGTGATGGAAGCAGTGCCAGTGTGTGAGTTCCCTCTTACTTAAGCCTGTGCTTATCTTTGCTTGCTATAATGAGTGGTCAGAAACAGAAAAGGATGGGGGTTCCAGTCACCAAAGAAGGTCTGCTCACATGAATAGATGGCTGCCATTGTCAATTGTCCAACATGTAATCATTGGGCCCTCAATGGCTGTGCGCAGACGTGTGGGTGGATGGTGGGGTCAAGCTTCAAAGACTGTGGAGAGGGGGAGTATGGAGTGAGGAGAACATTAGAATGGGAAAGGGAAAGATTGGGATGTGTGCTGATTGATGCTGAGAGAAGGCTGCTTCCACTTAAGATTGCAGCACAGATGGGCTACACAGTAGTAGGTTAAGCTTCAAGCCTTGGTTCTTTTCTCCTGAAGCCATTTTGCCATTCTGCCATTATTTAGTGATTGTAAAGTCAGCATGATGTGCAAGAATATGGATTTCAAACCATTATTCAGTTATAAAATGTCACACATTAATTTGCTCCAGATATCTTGCTCTGTAATAATGTTAATATGTATTTACACATTCAAAGTGTCTGCAAGCTCACTCTCTTTCTCCCTCTAGGTCTCTTTCCTGCAATTCTGAACCTGGCCAGCAATTCTGAGATCAGTACTAATGCCACATGTGGGAACCCTCATCCTGAGATGTACTGTAAGCTGGTGGAGCATGTCCCTGGCAGACGCATCCGTAACCCCCAGTGCCGGACATGTGATGCTAACAGCACTAACCCCAAAGGTACAGCTTTCTGTTTTCACTTTGATCCGGGACATTTGTTCTCCATCATCTCCAGCTGTATTTCCAGACATCTGAGTTACAGTTGCAGACAAAGCCTCTGAGTCATAGGCCTTGTCTGAGATTCACTGCCTGATTTTACAGCTTTGTGTCAAGATCATCCTAGTTAAGTTGTGCAATATCTGATATCTGACACTGATCAACTGAACTACTTTGAAAGGGCTTATGGTTGTCAAGTATCCTTTTTAGCACATTACTTAAAGCAAGTTCATAAATTAAAGCAAGGTTTGTTTAACAGAGCGACATCCTATCAGCAATGCTATTGATGGCACCAATCAATGGTGGCAGAGTCCGAGCATTAAAAATGGGCGCCAGTTCCACTGGGTCACCATCACACTGGATCTACGACAGGTAAGACTGCTGTCACAGTCAACGCATACGCCACCAGTGTGTTACTGGCTACACATGTTAAAGTTTTCCAGTGTGCAGTAGAAGGTAAAATTTGAGTTGCCAATATGATGACTGCCTTTGAATCTGAAGGTGGTCTAATCAGGTTCAACATAAGTGTGGTTGATATTCCATCAGCCTCCTCACAGTCTTGTAGAAGTGATTACTGTGTTTAATGTGGTCAGGGTTAGTTTAGGGTTTGCTGTGTTCACACTGATCCCAACTGCAGATGCTAACTTCTTCCACACCATCGTCCCTAGTGCCCTTCTCCACAACAGGCTGTCACCAGCAGCCGGCATAGGGGGCTTCTGCTGAAATCAGACCCCAGGACAGGAAATACACACTGGTCCATTTCCTTCTACTCCTCCTCGACACCTAAACGATTAACATTCTGCAGCTGCACTAGGCCTGCTGGCCTACCTTCCAGTCATCAGCACACCATCAGATATGGGAGACTGTAATCTACTGTAACCTATGCCCTATCGATTTATAGACATGTGCTGGATTTCCTCACACTCAGGAAATGGCCATCTGCATGTGAGGCAAAGGATATCAGTTTAAATCTCCTCTTAGTTAGAGTGGGGTTTAGGGCACTACTCTACAGTAGTAGAGCTAGCGAAAGTTTAGGATGAAGAGTATACAAGACATCAGTTCTGGAGACATGTCCCTGTGGAGTTTAATATTTTATCAGATACACACTGCTAAATCTGCATTTAAGATTAGGAGAGTCTAGACTTCACAATTCAGTTCAGCCAATATATCAGTTCAGAATGCTCTGTAATGTGCCCTGAATGAGAACTGTTAGTCCCTGTTCCCACTGACAAAATGAACTGTAGGCTTTATAGGCTGTTTCCTCCCAGGCTTTCACTGTGGGCAGCACGTCCACGTTACTACAGAAGCCATGCCAACTCGACAAAATTAGCACTCCTAATTATTTTATGGATTGTGGGATTTCTAATACTACTAATCAGTGAAAGAAATTGTCATTTATCTCTTCTTATTACAAGGGTCCTGCCTCCACAGAACTAAAGCTTTAGACAACAAAAACAGCTAAGTGACATTGTTATCTTATTAAATGGACCAAATGGTTTGCGCTATAGAGAACGGTTCTGTAGTTCATCACAGTGTTTCTTTGCTAAGTTATAAATATGTTTAGGGCCAGCAACACCTGTTCAATTTGAAGCAGCAGACATATTGCTGCTTTGGCTGCATTAATTGTAGCCTCTCCAGAGTTGTTATTTACAAAGGTCTAAACAGTGGGAGTGACTACATAATTACTGTTGCAGTAGCTGTGCTTTCTCACTGTGGGCCCATCAGGATGTCAGTCATTTTTCTCATTTTTCTCCTTCTGCATCTATCCCACTTTTGTTTTTTTTATCAGAATATTATCTGTAATGTAAGCCCGAGTGCCGCAGGGCGTGGAGCAGGACGCACAGACTCCCTCGACATTGTGAAACATTTAATAACACAACATGTAACAGACAACGGTGGCACTCACACATGACATTAACAGAGAACATAAACACACTTAACCCTAACAACGATTGTAACATGAACGCAATCTAGACAAACATGGATACTAACATAAGCTTTGACTGACAAACAATGACCAACAGTGAGGGACGCACTGACAGGGGTTTAAATAGACTAACAAACACTAACAATTAACCCCGTACAGGTGCGTGCCCTCACGGGTGTGTGGCCACAAACAAGCGTGAACCCCCCTGCATGCGGCAGGCCGTACCATGTGACAGGTGGGGGGGGGGGGGGGGGCATCCTGTGACAATATCACAGATAATGGGGTGAACACTGGACACTTTGTATGTATCAATAATATTTTATGCTTCTAAACTCGTTATTCCGAAATGCGTTAATGCCATGCTTTATTTACTATTCTGCTCATTCTTTACAGGCGACTTTGATGTGAGACGTGTGTAGTTGGGAGTGGGGGGTGGTGGACCACATGTGTATGGACCACATTCTTGAATTTCTCTTGTAGCCAGCATAGTTACATTCATAAGGAATCATAAATAGCATGAATGGACTGAAATGAAAAATCCTCCTACTGATGATGTCATAGATAAAAGAAAATGACCAGTCAGTTAGCAAAGAGTGAAAGAGAAGTGTTCATATATGTCCATGTATCATGGCCAGTATTGTTCATATTCCTTCCTCACAGCACGCATTGCTTGAGCACACAGCATAAAGAAAATCAGAAATCCCACAATCAGAACATCCACAGTTAGCCACAGTTAGCCACAGAAAAAAGCGCTTATTTGGGATTCACAGTTCCAGTGGGAGAATTTAAGGCTTAGTCCAACCACATAAAAAGAGATGCATTTGGCCACAGGCATTCCTGTAGTCTGGGGTAAAGATGAGTCAGGCTTTTGTCTGAGTTTGAGAGAGTGGGGGAGGGGCGTGCAGGGGGAGGGGTGGACACAATACAGGTCGGAACAAAGCAGGCCAGCATCATAGAGGCCAGGCCAGGAGCCTGGGGCCAGGGCCAAACACCCAGCATTAACTGATGCTACACTAGAAACCAAATACAGCAGCACCTGGGCTGAGTGAATAGTTCATTCAAAAGTTCAGGAAAATGCAGTCGGTAATCTGATGTTAATATAAATATAGATAAATCTAGATTTGGCCAGTAGGTCCTATAGTCCTCAAAGCAAATTTAGCATAATGCTATTTTAAAGTATTAAATAAGTAATCTAGATAGGTATTCCAGATATGTACTCCAGATAACTACTCCAGATAAGTACTCCAGCATGCACTAAGCATGCTTTCAGTGTTTAAAAAGTTTGCATAAAAGTATCTTACACAGTGTGCAGTCTTCCTCAGACTGTTAATGTGAATCTCATGTGATGGGCCCAGGTGCCTCACTGACTGTGTGTCACCTCTGGGAGGTGTATAATGCATTTTGTTTACTGCCATGTGGAGACCACCCTCTTCTTCAGAAAGTGTGAAGCAAGTTGTTAGTGTGTGCATGTGAGTGCCAACACAGCTGGACCAGCCAGCCTGTAGGTGTTTGGACAGTAGAGCCTGGGTGTTTGCAGTGGCCTTGGTGGGCTGCCTGGCATGCCCCAAAGGATGAGACAACCCCAAATGGTTGCTCCTCTGTTTGTTTAACTTGGGGCTGTTAATTGGATCAGGACTTAGTTCCCTGATTAGAGAATGAAGTGTTTGCTGTTGTTGCTTTTTCAGGGTCTGCAAATGTGTCATTATGTGTTTGCTACTGATGGGATTAAAAAATGGCTTCTTTACTGTGCAATATTTACCTCCACTGGAAAATAATTGACTGCTCTTCAAATCATCCAGTCATTGTAGACAAAATTATTTCTTGCTCAAGGCTAAGTGACATTTATATGGTATCAGAAGAGGTGCAACATAATTACAGAAAGTATACTATCAGAAAAAGAACAATCTTATTTAGAAACTTTGGTACATAGTACCTTTCTTCATGCTTTATGAAGCACACAGTTGTTGATATGAAAAATGTTTACTTTTTCAAAGTTTACAATTTTTAACATATCTCTTTTATTCTTAAGAATGTTTCCTAGGTAATGTTTCTACTGCTTTTTCCACAGCAACCATGTTATTTTCCACAGCAACCATTCATAAAACAAAATGTGACTACCTTGTGCATGACAAAGTCATTAAACATGTTAGAGGTTGTTGGTTTGAGAAGTGAATTGAAAACGCACCCAGTAATAGAAATCTACACACTCCTTTGACTTCTATTTGTAGGGGAGTACTGTGAATCTTTTGGCTTCAGATCCAGAGAGTTTGATCTGAAGTGTGCAATAAAGACATAAAATTTCTAACACACTAATGACAAGCCCTTCTCCCTGAAGAGACAGCAAAGCAGCACTGCCTTGGTGGAAGATGCTTGCGTGTTTGTTTGCCTCATCACCTTGACGTTGCTAAGCTGCCTGCAAACAGGAGGCTCAGAGACCACCAGGACATCAAAGCAAAAGGGAAATGGAGAAGAAGATGAAACACAAACATGTCAGCTGCATGTTGAACTGTGAACTTTGAAACCTGTGTTTTCACAGAAATACAATTATGCCAAAGTGCCTGGCTAGTGGCATGAACAGCTTGAGCCCTCATTCATGCTCTCTGTAGGTCAGTGCCGGGGGTTCGGTTGCCCCTCACTATGGAGATGAATTCTCCCATGCCATTTAAAGTGTGATTCCTGCTGTGGTTCTCTACAGCATTTTAGTATGTTGTGGCTTTATAAAGAGGCGAGTGTGAAAACCAAGCGTCTACATTTGAGGCTGATTAGGGGAGTGTGAGGAGAACAAGACACAGGAATGGAGCTAGACCTGGCAACCCCAGCATGGTTTGGAGCAAAGGGATGCCATGAAGGGGGGGTTTGTTCAAAGAGCCTGTCCCAACCTGTTCTGCATGAGGGGTGGGAGAGAAGCTGTGACAATGAGAGAGAGACGAAGACAGATCAGAATGGAGGACAGATGACTTCAGTCCACGCAATCAGCAGAAGCAGTGAAAGAGACACTGAAATGCATGTTAGAGGGCAAAGAGAAGCCTGAAAGAGCTCTAGAAACCAAGCACTGTATCTGTATAAAACAGTGGACAGGATGAACCGCATTTAAAAAGCATTCACTTCTCACTTGAAAGGAGAAGAAAAAGTTCACTCCCAGCAGAGACTTTAAGTATTACACACATGTCTGAATATGAACTGAAACAGTAGTGTTAAAGTGACAAAAAGGTGTTTTAACTCTTAATCAAACAGGTCTTCCAGGTAGCTTACATCATTATCAAGGCAGCGAACTCTCCACGGCCAGGGAACTGGATTCTGGAGCGGTCTTTGGATGGCATGGAGTTCCAGCCCTGGCAGTACTATGCCATCAGTGACACAGAGTGCCTGACCCGCTACAACATCACACCTCGCCTGGGCCCTCCCACCTACAAGAGAGACAACGAAGTCATCTGCACTTCCTACTATTCCCGCCTGGTGCCCCTGGAACATGGAGAGGTGAGCAGCTCACCCATAAATGCTTGCTTTCGGTAATCCGACCACTCCTGTTCATATGCTGTAGCAGTTGCTCTGTGCTCTCCAGGGTTATGCTACGGGCATTGTTCTGCTTGTAAGTTCTTTGTGTCACTACAGACGTATTCTGCAATCCTGGTGGAAAGACCACAGAATTGGTTGTTATTGTGTTATTAAGGCTTCTGTTCTGACAGTTTGCAAATCCATCTGAAATGGAGGAGGAATGTAATTTTGTGAATGGGAATGTGGCAGGGTGTCCCTGCAGTGAGAGCTAGTCTGGCAGTAATCCAGCTCCAAGCATCTGACTGGGCTAGGGAACAATAAACAATGCCTGTCCAGAGCTGGTCTAGTCCTAAATCCACTGAGTGAAACACTGAGTTACTGAGACAGAGACTGCTCCACTCATTCAAATATCCATCTTTACAAGAGATAGGCTATGCATTTGTGTTATGATATACATCTGCTACAATGCCAGCATAAATACTGTTTAGGGATGCAAGTCTGCTACTTATAGTGTCATCATACATATTTCTCCATATATAAACCACAACACTCCAAACAAATACAGATACTATATTCAATTCTATACTTAAACCCTATTAGAGTCTCAAGTTATTCTTGGTCATTGTAATTAATATGGGTTCATCATATATAATGCTATATATTGTGTTTTAATTACATACAAGTGTCGTTGTTTGTTGTTACTGGCTCGGACTGCAGTAGGTGAAGATTCATGTTAGTCTTTCAGTTTGCATTACATTAGCAGTAGTGATAGGCTGACATCTATAAGTCCATACAGGCTTGAGATCAGTGCTAGTGTGCTGATGTGTCTCACCTCTCCTCCTTCATCTGCATAGATCCACACATCTGTGATAAACGGGCGACCGGGCGCTGACGACCTGACCCCTGAACTGCTGGAGTTCACCTCCGCCCGTTACATCCGCCTGCGTCTGCAACGTATCCGCACACTCAACGCCGACCTCATGACCCTCAGCTACCGTGACCCCAAAGACGTGGACCCAATCGTCACTCGGCGGGTGGGCATTCACTTTCTTGGATGGAGAAATACCAGCAGTAATGCTGGTTTTGTAATAAAAACCAATCTAATCCTAAATATAATTTTTCAATTAACAAGATAATATACAGAATCGTATTGCTTATTAATAACCATACCGCATGGCATGGCATTCAACAGAGACATAATTTGATTCCCTTTTTGAAGCAGAGAGTGAACCCCAATGTGTCATATCGCTGTACTGATAACTGGTCTCTCTTTTAGAGTGAAGTTTTCTTTTGTAATGTGGCTCTCCCTCTCCATGCTCTCTCTTGTCTTCAGTATTTCTACTCAATCAAGGACATCTCAGTAGGAGGGATGTGCATCTGCTATGGTCACGCCCAGAGTTGCCCCTGGGACCCTGTTACCAAGGTAACAGAATGCAGTATTCACTTCTCTGTCAGCAAATTTGAACACAGCCTGTCAGTCAAATAAGATTACCGTGATAATGTGAAATTCCACCAGTGTCTCTGATACCAGGCTAATGATTGCCTTTTGTGGCAAAATTATTGCTTTTAATAACATTTTATGTTCAGTGGTAAGTGTTAATGTTTATGTTCACTCAAGACTGTTCAATTCAGAATGACCATTTCAGACTGAAAGATCAACATTAATAGTGCCATTACTGTGTATATGTGATGCAGATTTATTTTAATAATTTTTAATCATTTTAAGCTGTTTTTTACTAAACAGAAATTTGTTTAGTAAAATTGTGAAATATTGAGATCACAAGCTCCATACCATGGCGTAAGAGTGTTCAGAACAAAAAGTGACTAAGGCAGTGACTAAGGAACTGGACCCCTGCAGTTTCGGAGGAATTCATCTAGTATAGTCTGTGTTAAGCAAACTTTGTTGCTTTCACTTTTGTAGCTCAGCAACAGTGAAAATCATGTTAACAAGAGCCTGAAAAAGCAGGTGTAATCCCTGGTCTCTTCATACATACACACACACACACTAACTAACCTGCACAGTGTTGAATGAGTGTTGGGTGAGTTTCAGTCTGGGAATGTGTGTGCAGGGGCCAGGGGTGGGGAATCTGCGCTTGTGTTCTATTGATTGACAGCCTGTGTAAATAGAGAGTATTTCCTTTGGCACTTGTTTTCTCTGCCCTCTCTTTTGTGGTATCATTCTTATATATCTTAGCTTCTCTCTCTCTCTCTCTCTCTCTCTCTCTCTCTCTCTCTCTCTCTCTCTCTCTCTCTCTGTCCTCCAGAAACTGCAGTGTGTATGTGAGCACAATACATGTGGGGAGAGCTGTAATGAGTGTTGCCCTGGCTACCACCAGGAACTGTGGCAACCAGGGACCATCTCCGACGGCAACACATGCGAGAGTAAGAGAAACGCCCATAAGATACTTCAAGTGAAAAATGAGAAAATTGCCAGCTTGTATCTGGATGAGAACTGAAATATGGGTGCATCAGAATGTGGTCACTAATTTCACCTATGCCAGTGTTTTAAGAGCTCTGCTAAGTATTTACCAAGTATTCACAATTAGCACTTACAGTTTCCTGCACTTCCAAGTAACAAATAAAAAAAAGCCCTCTCATTCTCTCTATCACTCACCAGAATGCAACTGTCACAATAAGGCGGAGGACTGTTATTACAACCAGACTGTAGCTGAGCTGCGGATGAGCATGAACACACGCGGCCAGTTCGTGGGGGGTGGAGTGTGTATCAGCTGCATCCAGAATACTGCAGGGGTTAACTGTGAGACTTGTGCTGATGGTTACTACAGACCACACAAGGTAGAAAGCCCTTGTTAAGTGTGTGTGTGTGTGGGGGGGGGTAAGCTTCTGGCCTCCCACACAGCATGTGCTTTATTGCATTTTATTGCATTCACACTGCCTTTGTGTCTGTTGTGTTAACAGATAATGGTTTATCTGTGTGGTCATGGTTGCTGGTCCAGTATCAAGGACAATAACAGTTTAAGCAAAGCACTGTAGTCATTTAAAAGCAGCCATAGCCATATAGCAGTGTTGCCCTTTTTCACTTGTTTGTGGTGGTGGTGCTGCTGCGACCTGTCATCAAAGCTGGTCTACATGTCAAAAGGTCGTAGCAGCAGCAGCAGCCCTGCAGCATGGCCATCACAGAGCTGGGCTCATCACTCGGGTCCTGTGATGGCTGTTAGCATCTGGGATGGATCCAAGATGAAGGCTAATGTGTTGCAGTTGTTTTCTGTTGTTGTTGTGCTGCTGTTAATACTGTTAATATTATTTGGGGTTTTTTTGCCTTGTATTTGGTCTTAGGTTTCTCCGTATGCTAATGAGCCCTGTCTGGAGTGTAATTGTGATATGAGAGGCTCAGTTAGCCATGCCTGTATTAGAGACGACAGCCATGCTAACTCTGTGAAAGGTGACCAACAAACATACAACTACATATACTAACAAAGGCAAACACACGGGCACATTCCTCACATATATTAGGGCTCTCATTGTAAAAGAAACATACCCAGTAAACCAAATATAGCTGTGACACTTTCTTTTTGAAGCTTTCATATGACTCCAAGCAATGTTAAAGAATAGAAAAAAATGTTAACATTGTAACAAATGCATGCTGTTAGCTACCAAATACCATTAATAAAATTAGTCCAAAAGCATCTTGCTAATGTGGTGGCTACTAGAACACCTCACTCGTTCTGCTCGGCTTTGTGCCAAACCTTTCCTTTGGTAATAAACTGTGGCCTTTCTTTGCGGTGCAGGTCTTCTTCCAGGTCAGTGTATATGTAAGGAGGGCTTTGCAGGGGAAAGGTGTGACCGCTGTGCATTTGGCTACAGGGACTTCCCCTTGTGCACACACTGTGAGTGTAGTCTGGAAGGGAGTCATAACATTGACCCATGTACAGAGTGTATCTGCAAGGTAAGATACACGTACACTGTGTGTGAACAGGCAGAGGTTTTATTTTGCTAAGTGGTATGACTGACTGAGTCACTTTTGTGTGTGTGCAGGTCAACGTGATGGGTGCAAACTGTGACCTGTGTAAGCAAGGGTTCTATAACCTGCAAGCCAGCAACCCAGAGGGCTGCACTGAGTGCTTCTGCTTTGGCGTGTCAGATGTGTGTGAGAGCTCCAGCTGGACTACCACCTCGGTATGGTCTCTCTCTCTCACACGCACACACGCACACAGGCACACAGGCATGCTATGTGTTGCTTTTCCTTATTTTATTAATAAATATATGACTGTGCAGCATATCTCGAATATTTATTCTGTGCAAAACTTTACATAGTGTCTGAATTCACAGGAATTCATTAATTCATTGTATCTTTAGATTGTGCACAGAGATGGGTGGCTGCGTCCCTCCATCCACAGCACTCTAGTCTACACCAACCCCATCAGTGAGGACAACCTGATCGTCGCTAACAACAACACGGCAACCAGGAGCTCTTTCTCCATGTCTGCTTGGACTGCACCAGAGCCCTTCCTCGGCAACAAGGTCTCTCTCTCTCTCTCTCTCTCTCTCTCTCTCTCTCTCTCTCTCTCTCTCTCTCTCTCTCTCTCTGCCTCCCTCTTTCTTTGTCTGTCTCATCCTCTCTCCCTTAATCCTATCCATATGTTAATGTTAATAGCACCTTCCCCTCTAATTACACATAATCAGTGACTCATTATTGCATTTAGTTATAATTAGCTTACACATGACCGGAGTGACTCGTAATATTTGTAGCTGTTGATCCCTTGGGTGATTAATGAAATTGAAATAAGTAATTATCCTTCTCACTAACACCAGTTCTAAGTGAAGGGGGAGGCAATTATCATTAGAAATGGCTCCCATTTATAGGTCCTGCTCCCATGTTAGTACAGAAATGAAATATCCAACAGGTGTCCAGCTATTGCCTGCAGCTATGAATGAATGCTTTGCAGGTCATTATTTGTAGACAAGCAGCTTTTGAAAGCATACTCATAATATCTAGCTTTAAGCGTGTACCTCCCTGGATGATTTATATAGAAGTTGCTTGCACCTTGTATTTTAATGATGGTTTCAGTTCTAATGATAGTGAACTGGCCTCAGGTAATTGCACTGATATTAAAAGAAAATGATAATATATGGCTTGGGTTTAATATTTATTGATTTATTGACCAGCGGAGACCTCTCTGTTTCTCAGTAGGCCCCTCTGCACAATGAAAAGGAAATATTATCAAATAATGTAAAACTAAAAATAATTAAAAACATGTATGACATTTTTATTAAACACACATGCGCACACACACACACACACACACACATCTGACAACTAGTCCACGATCAAGGCTGAAGTTAATCTTTGCTTGGTGTTTTCTCTCCATAGGTGA
This sequence comes from Electrophorus electricus, assembly GCF_041902795.1. Taxonomy (NCBI): domain Eukaryota; kingdom Metazoa; phylum Chordata; class Actinopteri; order Gymnotiformes; family Gymnotidae; genus Electrophorus; species Electrophorus electricus. The sequence goes on from NC_137510.1 coordinate 12,806,691, forward strand.
CGGCTTATGGAACCTTTCTGAACTACAGTGTGGCATATGACGTTTCAGTGGACAGTAATGTGGACAAAACTCTTCCTTCCCATTTTGATGTGATTATTGAGGTAATGTATGTGCTTCTGTGCATCTGCTTTATTACTGAAACACAGTGGAAATATTTGACTCAAATTCATTGGGGTAATCCATCGTCTGGTCCTGTGTGTGCCTTTGTGGCGTCCCCAGGGGAACGGGAGGACCTTGCAGCAGCTGCAGGCCCACCTCGTGCTCCTGAGTCCACATGGCGAGCAGCAGGTAGCTCTGGAGCTCACAGCACATGTCTTCATGGACGCACACACGCGGCGGCCGGCACAGCGAGACGAGCTGATGAGTGTGCTGGCGGACGTAGCCAGCCTCCGCATCAGAGCACACCTCAACGTCAGCGTGGAGGGGGTGCTGCGGTGAGACAAACACACTCACACACACACGCTCACACACACTGGCAACTGATTAACATGAGTCCATCAGCTTCAGTCACCTTTGTCCAGAAGCCATAGGACTAACCAGACAATGATATTAAACAAAATTCATTTGAATAGAACTAAGCCAAATGGCTGGCCCACCTGTCGGCTGGCCCACCAGGAGAGTGTGCTTGACCTGTCTCTGGGATTTTTCTTGTGAAGTACAGCACAAGTTCACCCCCCACCACAACCCCCCGGGGCTCTGTGTGTGTGTGTGTGTGTGTGCAGGCTGAGCTCTGTGTCTATGGCTATGGCGGATCACACCTCCACAGGCTCTGTCCCGGCGCTTGATGTTGAGCAGTGTGAATGTCCGTGGGGATACGCTGGGACATCCTGCGAGGTAGGAGCACAGACACACCCTGATAGAGGACTTTAGCAAACTGGAACAAATAGAGCTAACACCATGCCTCTCTCTTATCTCTCTCTGCCATGCTTTTTCTGTCTAATCTCCCTCTCGTCATCTCTCCCTCTCTCTCCAGTACTGTATTTCTGGGTTTTATCGAGTCGGTGGCATCCTGTTTGGGGGAAACTGTCTGCAGTGTGAGTGTAACGATCATGCCACTGAGTGTGATATCAACGGAGTGTGTCAGGTGAGATCTGCATGGTTTTTATGCAGGTAATGTGTATGTGATCTTAAATCTGTATGTGATCTTAAATCTGTTGAACTCAGCTACTACTCAGTATGGCAGGCATTAGCCAAAGTAGGGCAGCATTATTTACTAAAAAAGAGCAATAAAAAAATCTAGCATGCCAATGTTGTACCTAGTAACAGTACATGGAGCACATAGCAGTCAGGTTGCTATGGCCTGCAGCGTGTGTGTGTGTGTGTGCGTGTGTGTCTGTGTGTGTGTGTGTGTGTGTGTGTGTGTGTGTGTGTGTGTGTGTGTGTGTGTGTGTGTGTGTGTGTATGTGTATGTGTGTCTGTGTCCGTCTGTGTGTGTGTGTCTGTGTCTGTGTGTGTGTGTTTGAGTGAAACACTGAATCCTTAATTCTTCTCCAGGGCTGCTCTCATAACACTACAGGACCCCACTGTGACCAGTGCCTGCCAGGTTACTATGGCGACCCCACAGAGGGCACAGGAGAAGACTGCCAGCGATGCGCCTGCCCGTTGACACTGGCGTCCAACAAGTGAGTTAGTGTGTGTGTGTGTGTGTGTTTGTTTCACTGAGTGGAATTAAGGCTCTACTGTTTGTTTTTAAAGCTCTACACGGCATACCTATATCTCTGATCAGCCTCCATTCCACCCCTTGAGTCATACAATTTACTAATCCAATCTAGTAATCAGAAGGTTGAGACGTTGCACAGGCTTTCTCAGTGGCTACTCAAAACTCTGGAACACTCTCCTGTTTTTTCATTAAATCATCCCCACAATAAAATAGAATTTATTTTCACACACATCTGAGTCCATTTAAAGATCATACTTTCAGTTTACTGTTCTTTGGTTCTGTCTTGGTTCTTTCTGTCTCATTGTCTGTTGCTCTGCTTTTTTTGTTCCTTTATTATATTTTCTCTATGCATGTTACTTTTAATTATTTTAGTTTAAGTCTTCTGTAGCACTTGCTTTTTGTTTAGTTTAGTCTATTTTCTTTGTCCGATTTTAATTTATCTAATTGTTCAGCACTTGCCAGACCACTCTCAGGTCTTATTATCCTCTGAGCGCATGGAGTCAGCCAGATGTCAGTTTATGTTTATGTTGTTGATGTTTATATTTTTATGTTTTTGTTGTTGATTTTTTTTGTTGTTTGTATGACCAGCTTCAGTCCCACCTGCTCTGTACAAGGTCCAGGAGAGGTGACGTGTGATCAGTGTGAGCAGGGATACACAGGAGCCCAGTGTGAGAGGTACACTTAGCACAGTTGTGCCTGGCCACCAGCAAAGGGTCCTGCACAGTCTCACAGTCAAAGTGAAGGCAGACTATTGAGGAGCAACTAGCGAACCCAGCTCCTCCCTCAGTGCCAATTCTCCTACCATTCTCAGGTGTGCTAATGGGTACTACGGCAACCCCACCGTGCCAGGTCAGAGGTGCTCTGTGTGTGAGTGTAACGGCAACGTGGACCCATTGGAAGTGGGCCACTGCGACGGTGTGACGGGTGAATGTGTGAAGTGTGTGGGACACACTGCGGGGCGACACTGTGAGCATTGTCAGGACGGCTTCTACGGTGACGCCATCGCAGCGAAGAATTGCCAAGGTGCGAACCCTAGAGAGTTTGAGCTTTCTATCATCACAGACTTGAAAATCACTTTAAAACACTGCTAACATCTCATGGCTAAACAGTATGATGACATTTCATCATGATTTATTTATTGCATGTGTAATCCTTTATGATATTATGAAAAATATCATGGTAAGTAACTTAAAATATATGTTAGCGCCATCTAGAGGACAGTAATTTTGTTGAATGTTCTTGTTTTTGCAATCCGTTTGTACTGAGTTTCAAATCAACAGCATTTGACAGGCACATTTTGCTTTATACAGCATCATTGTTGTGTGTTTTATTTTGTTTTTAGCCTGTGGCTGCCATGGCAATGGCTCGGCCTCCAGCGTGTGTAACGTTGTTACTGGCCAGTGTGAGTGTAAGGCCAATGTGGCGGGGGATAAGTGTGACCACTGCCAGGTAATGTTCATTCATTCATTCATTTATTCAGTTGGTTCTTTCAGTCATTTATATACCATGTTATTAATTTGCCATGCGAAGTTATTATCTTATAGATAATTTAACAATTCATTCATACTTTCATAGGGTAGTGGCTTTTTTACCAATAGTGGCAGTAAATGTCACGGATCTTTGTTTGTTATGCACTGACTGTGCACAGTGCTGTCTGTCATGTTCCCATGTGTTGCACTCACTGCTCCGTGGGGCTGCTGCCATGGGTTCTGAATATGCATAAGTGTGATCGGATGTTCATTTGCACTCCTGTGGGTGGATAGTGGGGGAAAGGTGGGTGTGGACCGGAAGGGACTTTGGCTGGATGTGGACGTTAAAAGGGCGCAGCTGTTCCTCCAGCCCAGTGTCAGATGCTTGGGCTGGGGTAAGCGGTGACAACTGAGGCCAGGCAGTCTGGAGCTCTGCTGGGGCCTTCTTGGATATGAAAGACTTCACATTTGGCCAAGTGGCTTAATCGAGATGAATAACAGAGTCTCCATTTGGCATTGGGATAATAATTGCTCACTGTTTGCTATGGCAAGCTGTTCAGTAGTGAGAGCTCACAGCCTTACCACTGTCACTGTGCTTTTCTCTGTTCGTACTAAAGAAAGACCAAGCATTTAGATTTCTTTTGCTAGAAGTGTAATATTTTTCTGTAATATTCATATAACCTCACTTTTTCCTTTGTGTAAGGGAATATAATATACATATAACCTCACTTTTTCCTTTGTTTAAGGCAATTTAAAATGCATATATCCTCACATTTTCCTTTGTTTTGCTATATGGTTGGATGGTTGATTAACCAAAGATGTTTTATGTTCATCAGGATGGTTTCCATGGCATTAACAGTGGTGATGGTTGTAAGGCATGCCAATGCAACCGGTCAGGATCAGTTTCAGAAGCATGTGATGAAGATGGTCAGTGCCATTGTACCACTGGGGTAGCAGGGGACAAGTGTGACCATTGCAAACATGGCTACTACAACTTCAGCGATAGTGGCTGCACATGTAAGATGTCTCTCTGCAGTTTGCCACACTGCGAGGTTGAGTTTGATTACTGCGTCATGACAGAGCATATGTAAATCTTTCAGTTAAAATCCACAGAACTGATTAAAAATAAAAGCTTAATGCGGAGTGATTGAAAGTTTAAGCTTCTTCACTAAACTCTTCTTTTCTTGTTTGCAGTGTGTGATTGCGCTTACACATACGGTAATTGCAACGCCAAGACAGGCATGTGTATCTGCCCACCCCACACTACAGGAGAGAAATGTGAACTGTGTGAGGCCAATCACTGGCATCAAGATGGGGTGACCGGATGCAAGGTAACATGAATAAGACCTTTGTTGCATAGACACACACACACATGCACCACACACATACACACATGCACACACTCAGCCGAGTAACCGAGCCTCTTTGTGTGTTTTTCCCTAGCCATGTGAATGCAGTGTGCCAGGCTCAAACTCGTCCCAGTGTGATCTTCTTAGTGGTCAGTGCATGTGCAGACCTCAGTTTGCCAGTCAGAAATGCGACCGATGCGCTGTAGGCTTCAGGAAGTTCCCAGAGTGCACTGCATGCAAATGCGACATCAATGGCACTCGGGAGGAGTTTTGTGATGAGGACATGGGAGTGTGTGGATGTGAGGACCATGGACACTGTGTGTGCAAGGTGCGGTTACAGCTCCCCCTAGTGGTTGTGCTACTCTTATAACTCTTTGGTAGAAAGTGTGGAAAACACATTCAGCCATCTATCTTCCTTTAGAATTTATAATGATATAATAAAGAGTATTCTGCCTCTACCTATGAACTATATTGTTATTTTGGCCTCTCTACAGGTCATTAAAATATTATTCATAAAGCATGGAAAAAAGTGAAAATATACAACAAATGCAATAAAATATAAAGTGATGCATTAAATGATGCTTGCATTAGCACTTACATTAGCTCTTTTTCTGTCTCGCTGCCCTACAGGATAATGTTGGTGGTAATGAATGTAATGAGTGTAAGAGTGGGACATTTGGCCTGTGGGGGCCAAATCCAGCCGGCTGCAGTCCCTGTTTCTGTTTTGGGGTGTCCTCTGTCTGTGAGGAGCTCAGCGGTCTGGTCAGAGTAGCGGTGAGTCTACCCTCTTTTCCAGTTTCACTATCATGATATAATTCCTGAAATGCACTGTAGAAACAAACGTGGCATGGCACATTGAAGTGAGAAAAGATTCTCCGAAGCTCACTAATATGCAGTCTAATAAGTGCACACTGGACACACACTGGAGTATGAAGTTGACAAAAACAGTAGACTCATGTGGAATTGCTATTGAGATGTGCCCCTGCCTGTGCAATGTGGCCTTATAGTGTTTCTCATGCAGGCTCGCACTTAGCCAAAGCAATAGTGAAGGGTTGGAATAGAATGTCTTGCTGGTCAGGTGAAACTTCAAATGGAATGTGTACCCATGGATGATATCATCATCTAACATCAGATGTTCTGTGGCCTGAAGGAGAATTGGAATTGTATATGAACATTACTAATATGCCTGCCAATCCGTTAGTTGCCAAAATGTGTGCTGTCACCCTCCGCTTATTGACATCGGTATTCAGCAGTTTATATTTACATTTATGTTTAGTGAGTGGATGGACTTATTCAGAGTAACTTGCAAAAACTGTGCATAGAAGGTAAAGTGATTCTAACACTGAAAGTCTTATAGAGTTCTTATCAGATTCTTATCTTAGCTTGATCCTAGCTGGTTGTGCAAGTGTAACATTTCACAGTGAAATAATATGAGTACAGAATCATAATTTATATTTAGCAAAGCGGGTCGGTAGTACTAAACTAAACTAAAGTATTGGTGGAAGGTTCTGTCAGCTATGGTAGTCTCCCTAAACCTCTGGAATTAGAATCTGCATGTTCAAAGATCAAACAGAACCACCCCAAGGTTTTTAGCACTGTGAAATATAGAATGCTGAGGCTACCAATGGTAGTGGAAAGATTCAATGTTGGAGAATATGTTGCAAATGTGCTCTGTCTTGCCAAGGTCCAAATAGGCCATGCTCAGTTATATGTCACAGGAACCTTTATTTAATGCCAGTCGTTTAATTGCTTGATGCATTCAAACCTACATTGTCTAATTCTTTCAACCTTTCTTTCCCATTGTTAGATCACCCTGGGTCCTGGGACAGAACTGCTGCATGTTGTGAGCCAGAGTGACCCGCAGGGGACGCTGGAGGGTGTGTATCATTCAGAGGGAGGTGTGCTGCTGGATGTGGCTCAGCTGCAGAGTGCCTCCATGTTCCCAGGGCCCTATTACTGGAGACTGCCCCAGCGCTTCCAGGGCAGCAAGGTATAACACTGCCCTCTACAGGACAGGGCTGTTCAACCAAGAGACTAGGGGTTGCAGACATTTGTTTTTCACTAATAACCACACATCTGAACTGAAGATGGTCTTCGTTTGTGAAATCATGTGCTTCTCTGCCAGGTTGTCCCAAAAACCAAGTCTGAGTAGCATTGCTGTAGACCACATCGGCTCATGGGCTAGTGGTGGATTTCTGCTTCAGGATTATATGCCTTCATTATTTGTCCAAGTTACATGTTTTGTAAAACTGTATATTATTCTTAACTCCAAGCTGAATTTTGGATATTATAATTATTATATTATTATATCTGTGACAGTTCATTCTCTAAATGTTTTTTTAATCCTTCAGATTTGGCAAAGCCACAATAACTAAATAAAATAAATCTCTTGCTCTGTCATACAGTTAGAAAGGCAGACTGAGCCAGGTGTAGTGCAGCTCATCCAATGTCTGTTCTCTCCCTGTAGCTGCTCTCCTATGGTGGCGAGCTCTCCTATACTGTGGCCTTCTCGGCGTTGGATGGCTCGGGTCTGTCTAATCATGAGCCCCAGGTGCTGATGAGGGGAGGGCACCTGAGAAAGCTAGTCATCTACACGAACATGCCCGCCCCAGAGAACGGAGTGCGCACCACACAGCGCATCCCCCTCACAGAGGTGAACACTACCCATACACTCCATGTCACGCATCACACATAGATCTGCACCATATGGTACTATTAGAGTGATTGCAACTTGAATCCAATGTATAGGCACACATGAGGCAAGCCAACATATAAAATTTAGAAGTGCACAGCAAGAGGATCAAGATCTGTTTCTACAGTGTCCACATGCTCTGAGAAAATACTTGATAACTATAAGGCATTTCCATTTGAATGGAGCCTTTTGAATTGGGGTACACCACAGAAAAGATGTATTTCCTGGAGTTAGCCACTCTTGTATGTAAATAGGCACATATTTACTGAGCACCCACACATACAAAAGGAGTGCAGTATGGAAGTGTGGGAAAGCAGAGGGAACAGTAGCTGGTTCAGCTCCAAGTGGGTCTGTTCGGAAGACCTATTAGAAGCTGACAGTGAAGTCCTAATCTTTCACTGGCTGAGCAGCACAAGTGGAAGTACTTCAACGCGGTGTCGGAGAAAGCAGTGAGTCGAGCAGACTTCATGGCCATCCTGAGCAATGTGGAGTACATCATCATCAAAGCCTCGTATGGTACAGATCTCCAGCAGAGCAGGTCAGTGCACTGTCCTGAGAACTGCCTCACACACACACTCCCTGGCCCATGCCTTACCTACATATTAATACATCTTGAAGAGTGTCGAAAAAAGTTTTTATCTTTACACAAAAGCTTTGGGCGCTCTCAGAATTCTTGATTCAGAGGCCCAGTGGGCCACAGACAGTGTGTGTTTTTTGGAGTCTTTAGATTTTGTTTGTAAGTCTAACGTGGTGTCTTTGGCTCTCTGCAGGATCTCAAACGTCTCCATGGAGACCGCAGTGGAGGCTGATGAGGCACCAGAGGCTGTTGTGGTGGCCAGGCTGGTGGAGACTTGTGATTGCCCTCCAGGCTATGCTGGCCTGTCCTGCCAGGTAACTACCCCCACATGCCCCCACACACCAAGCCCTAACGCCAGGCCCTCCTGAGCCCTATTCCTTTGGCCTGGCATTATAATACCAGTAACAGTCTCTGGGTATCCATATTCAGACCATGTAGGCACGAGTACTGAGCAGTAGACTCACACTTAAGATTGGAAGTGGTAGAGTGATCTGGGGTATCATCTGTTCTTTTTAATAGAGTTGTGATTTAGTAGTCAGTTATCATTGTGTGTATGTGTGTTTATTTGTGTGTACATGTATCTGCTGTAGGAGTGTGCTCCAGGATACTACAGGCAGCCTGTGTCTGAGCTCAGTATGAGGGGCATGAACAGGCCTCTGATTCAGCCCTGCGTGCCCTGCAGGTGTAACAACCACAGCCTGGCCTGTGACCTGGACACGGGCGAGTGCTTGGTAAGGCAGCTTTCCATATACCACAGCTGCCTATAAGCCTATACTGCATTATGCCATTCTAATCTGTATTTTTCTGGATTTTTGCTCTGTCTTTGCTCTGTTCTGCGTTTACAGAGTAAATAGTAATTTATGTATTAAACATAGCTATTTTTCCCTTTGTACCCAGGGCTGCCAGCACAACACAGCAGGCAAGCAATGTCATCTGTGTGCTCCAGGCTATTATGGCAGGGTGACGGGCTCCATCCGTGACTGCTCCCTTTGTGCCTGTCCATTGCAAAGCAATAGGTAACACTTGCCACCAGCACCCCACCAACTCCTCTACTCTAACATGCATGCAAAACATGACTCAATAAAATACAATACTATTCCATTAGTATTGTAAATAATCTTGTGTTCCTATGAATTATTGTAGCAAAAAAAAAAAAAAGAAATTTGGTTTAAAATTAAAAGTGTATCGATTGGATGTTTGTGCAGTTTCAGCCCCACCTGTGTGCTGGAGGGAGTTGGGGATTACCGTTGCAATGCGTGTAATCCAGGCTACGAGGGACGCTACTGTGAGAGGTGTTCCTTGGGTTACTATGGTAATCCCTCAGAGCCTGGCGGGAAGTGCCAGGTATGTCAGTGCAGTGAGACTGGCTCCCTCCATGAAGTGTGCGATGCACAAACAGGAAAGTGTGTGTGCAAGCCTGGGTTCACAGGTCATCTTTGTGACCAGTGTGCAGACAGACACGTCCTGACCAACAACCAGTGTGTGTGTGAGTATCCTGCATCACACATAAAAACACATGCTCTTATCCTCTCAGTACACACAGTTTAAAAAAATCTTTGCACTATAATTAAATTATGATGGCTCTAATATTTAAATAATGTTTTAAAAATTTAATAATTTTGGACATATTTCACAAAATTGTGCTTTCATGTTTTAGTCATCTGCTGACAGTTATGTTAAATTATACATGATGCTGGTCAAATAGCTAATGTTAAGAGCTGAAGTTGTTTTGAAAGCACAACAAGAGGCTTTAAAAAGGCTTTCATCTCCCTGCTTGATGGATGCCGTGGCGCTAGCTAATGACTGCTCTTCTCAGCATGTGATGATGAATGCACTGGCTTGTTGCTGAATGATGTGGATTCTCTGGAGGCCTTGCTCCAGTCTCTGAACCTGAGCGGCGCCGTCCTGGCCCCCTACAACCTGCTGGTCAGCCTGGAGAACCAAACCCACGAGCTCCAGGTGTGAGCGCAAATCCAGTAATCATCACATATCTGGTTTTGCTAGTTAAGAGGCCAGGACTTTAGGAATTAATCAAATACCAAATGTGTGAAATACTACTAGTGTGAAATGCGTTTTGTGTTTATATTCTAATCTGTATTTAATAATATGTGATAAACACAATAGATTGTGGCTGTTTATTACTGTTCTCATAGACTGCATTATCATCGGAGCAGAATTCAAGCTACCAACTGAGCAGGAGGGAGGAGGATGTTACAGACCTCAGTGAACAAGTGGATATGCTTTATCAAAAGGTTTCAATATTACATCTCGCCTCAGATGTCTTGACTGCAGTGTTATTGGAATGTCTTTCTACAAGTGTGCTGCTTGCCTTCCTCCATTACCAGGCCATGAATATGCTTGCTTTTGGTGAAGATGTTCTTCAGGCTTCTGAAGAGGGGGTTCATCAAGGAAAAGTCCTTCTTGACTTGATTTCCAACATTCATACTGCCATCCAGGGTACGTGACATGCATGTATTCATAGCTATATTCATAACTGTTTGCTAACCTTTTTTAAAAGGCTATAAAACATACACACCATGAGAAAGACTTTTGCATAGTACTAATGTAGTATTACCTAAAGTGATTACCTTATAATACCATGGTGATAATTAACACTATTACCTGTCTTCAATCTTGTCTATAGAACTCTGTAGAAAAGGGTATTTTAATAACTTATTTTGAAGCACTACTGTTCACAAACAGCAAGCATATCACTGATTGTAACAAAGCTGTGGGTCACTCTGCTTGGCTGTGATTGGTCTAGTTGTGGAGGAGGAAGTGGGAAAACTTAATGACACATGGAGGGAAGAGGTGGAAGAAGGCAACAGCACTCTTCTGCAGAAGCAAATGGCCGCCATGCTGGAGAGCATTAGGTCCACTGACTTGGCCAGCAGCAGTACAGCTGCTGAAGATGAACTCAGGTACACTCCTCACCTGCTTCACTGTGTCACTTCAAGAAGCTGGAAGAGAACTCTGATTTTTCTGCACAGCATTCATAATATCCGTGTAATACTTTGAAATATAATTTTAGAACACAGTTCTATTTATTTATTTATTTATCAAAGAGCTTTGGGCTTTTGGACTATAGGCTGTATAGGAAATATGATAAACAAAATGTCATAGCTCATACAACGTGTTCAGTGTGTGTAATCTCTTATGTCTGGTGTTGGCAGAGCTGCAATGGCTGTGCTCAAGAGCATACAAAAGGATATACTGGAGGTCTCATATCACACCCAAACCCTGAAGCAGAACGTCTCCACAGCACTGTCCAGATATACCCAGCAGCTCCAGGAGTCCCGAGAGCTCCTTAACACAGCTGAGAGCCGCACCAATGACACAGAACACCTTCTGAAGAACATTCACAACAACCTGGAGAAGTTCATGGTGAGCGTTTCTCTAAGATTGTGATATATGGTTAGTTGTTTGGTTGCTTATTAGAATAAGATTATAGAAGAATGCATGGATGAATCTACGGAAAAATCAAGAAGTTTGTGTAATCATGTAAATGACTAGTATCTGGAACTTACCACAGTCCTTAAGGGAGAATGTCAGTACTGTGAACCAGTCAGTGGAGGCCAATCTGGAGGAGGCTCAGGATCTGTTAACTGATGCACTCAACATCGGTGGAGACATGCACAACTTCACAGCGGTGAGGCTGGACATTTTACTGAGTAGAAAAACAATTATGGGTTCATAGTAAGGACTCTATCCTTTATACGACCTAAAGTATAAAGCACTTACTGTTCATCAGAATGTCTTAAGCTTCTTTGCCTGATGTGATGTTTCTGATGTGGTCATAATGTGTCAATGTGATGTTTCTGAAATGGCTTGTGTAATGTGGATGTATTGTGTCTGATGTCGATGTGATGTGTGTGATTCATCCTATCTGCTGATGCTGTTATGTTGGCCTCTTGCTGATCAGAGGCTGGAGGAGGCTAAGGACGAACTACTCCAGTGGAGTCCCACTCTGAGGAAGCACGTGGACACTCTAGTGATGCAGCTGACCAAGAGAGACGCTCTGCAGCTAGTCTACAGAGCAGAGGACCATGCCCAAGCTCTCAGCAAACAGGCGCAAGCACTCTACAGGTGTGTGTTTGTGTGTGTGTGTGTGTGTGTGTGTGTGTGTGTGTGTGTGTGTGTGTGTGTAAGGGGGATGTATATGCAGAAAGAGATTTTATTAAGTGTACTGTACATAACCAGTAATGCAACCTAGACATTATGTAGTGACAAGCATTTCTTCTCTTGGGAACCATTCTCTAGCAGAGTGTTATCTGCAGGAAGCAGGGAATGTGTACTACATCTGTGAGTGTATGGCATGAATGCCACTGTGCTTATGATGTGTTTCCTGCTTTTGTGCAGTAATCTGTCTGAAGTGAGAGGAGCCTCACTGAATGCCACCAGCACCTCCCAGGCCTACTCTGACATCAGTGCTACTATCCAACAGGCTGAGGATCTGGCTCTTGTAGTCAGTCAGAATGCTAGTACTGTCTTTAACCTGGTGAGTCAACCACCAACTCTACATGGTACTGCAAAGCAAATTCAATTATTATGATCATCATTATTGTTCCGAGACATCGAGTAAAAATTGATTTATTTTTGAATGCATTTTTTTTCTACCTTGTTACCTCTTAATGTTAAAAAAAAGATAAGTGCCATGTGGCATTATTTGGGAGTTAATTTGCTTTTATTACTATCTTTTTTTTTCTTAATTTGCTTTCTTAATTTTAATTATTTAATTATACCCTTTCTCCAAAAGACTGTGCTGTCAGACAAATCTCTAACTCAGCTTGGCAAACAAGTGTCTCAGAGAAGCGCCAACATTGTGGATGAAAGTGCAGCTTTGAACAACTACACCGAAGGCAAGTTGTGTCACTCTCTCACACTGACTTGTTTGCACATTTACACATATACTCATACCCACACACGTGTCTGTAGGAATTCAAATTAATTTCTATATTCAGATATGTTGTATTATTGTATATGTATTGCCTTCCACAGAACTAGTTCTGAATGTCAATGATGTAACTGGCAGGCTCAGTTTTGTCTGTGCGAGTGTGCACAATTTCACGCAGCTGCTTCCAGAGGCTCTGATTGTCCTGGGGAACCTCTCTGATGGTAGGCCTCAACTGCCATTCTTAAAGACCACAGCCCTGTCTATCCCTGCGCACTGCCATATTCACCTAATGCCCTCCATCTTCTGCATTTATAGCCACTTGTGACATGACACTTTCTCCAACGACTCAGTGTCTACTGCCACTGCTGCTCATAGAAAGTTTAAACATTGTAAATGTATGGGTAATGTAAATAGCAGAATCTTATTATCTGTGACTTATAATTCATCTGACGCTGATCTAGAAATGTAGTCTAGTTTAATGCAGGCCTGTTTCTGACTCTTTTGTCTCCTCGTCTCCATAGTTAGAGTTGAGGTTCTGGAAGCAAAAGAGCAGGTGAACAGGAGCACTGCTTCACTGCAGAAAGCTCTAGAGCATCTGGAGAGCTACCACGATAAGCTCGAGGAGTCTTCCTCAGCCATCAGCTCAGCCAACAGCAGCGCCAGGACTGTTAACAACATGGTCAAGGCTTCGGAGGAGACTGGTAAGTTTCTTCATACAGCACAACTTATGTCACAACTTTTACACAGGCACTAATACAGCTGCTACAGGACATTTTTCTTTACATTGAAAGGAATATAGAAATTAATAGTTTAATGGCTCAGTACTTCATTACATGCTGTACTCTGTGTCAAAGTGTATGTGGCAAAAACCTTGAAGTCTAATCCTTCAAAAGCTTAGCCAATAGAGCCAGTAGAAAAAATATATACCAGAGCTCACGGTCTTACACTGCTAATCATTATATTATGTCATTACAGCCAATGCAGCTGAATCTAAGCTTAAAGAGGCTGAGCTACGGGCACAGAGACTCTTTGACAAGCTGAAGCCTCTGAAGATGTTGGGAGAGAATTTGAGCAGGAACCTGTCTGAGATAAAGGAGATGATCAACCAGGCCCGCATGCAAGCAGCCTCAGTCAGTGTGCCAAATATGTGCACAGTTCTTCCTTTCAATCTTATACAACAGCCTATTCTATCAGAGCTGCTGTTGCATTACCTACATCTAAATCTAGGTCAATGAGAAATTATAAACTAATAATGCCATATCTAAACATTTTAAAAGCAGTTAATATATTATATTCTCCTTGGTGCAGATTAAAGTTGCAGTGTCAGCAGATCGGGATTGTGTGCGAGCATACAAACCAGAGGTGACCTCCAGCAACTTCAATACTCTCACCTTGACTGTGAAGACGAGTGAACCAGACAACCTGCTGTTCTATATGGGCAGTAGTTTCAGTGTAAGTTACTCCATCCAGATTGTTCTCTTCTAAGTATATCTTCAGGATTTCATACACTGATTGAGCCTTTACGTCAATATCAGGTGGATTTCATGGCACTTGAGATGAGGCATGGGAAAGTGGCTTTCCTATGGGATTCAGGCTCTGGACATACAAAGCTGGAGTATCCCGGTGTCCAGATAAACAACAACAAATGGCACAGAATTAACGCCACCCGGTAAGTGTCTCAAACTTAACAGTCTTAGCTTGGTGCTAACATTATTCTTGAAGTGGAGTTTACATGATCTAAATGTACACTAAATGTACAAATTAATGTTTTCACATCATGAATATAGTAAAACTGATTTTATTATAATAATTATTATTATTGCTTTGTAGATTTGGAAAGCAAGGCTCCCTTACTGTTCAGCAGATGGACTCGGAGCCATTTCCTCCAGTGAAGACCTTAGCCCCAGGCTCATCCACCATCATGGATGTGAACAAGTCCACCTGGGTATTTGTGGGAGGCCTGAGTGGCCAAGTTAAGGTAGGCTGAGTGGCTTTTGTTTAGAAGGGTACAACAAGGACCTGTATTGCACCCATTTTTTCCACCATTTTTTACCCAGAAATCCTCTGCAGTGAAGATAACTCACTTCAAAGGATGTATGGGTGAGGCATCACTTAATGAAAAGAACATTGGCTTGTGGAACTACGCTGAAAGAGAAGGAGGTTGTGGCGGTTGCTTTTTGAGGTAACTTCCAGAAATCTAACAGTTTAGACGTATAACCATATATGTGGCTATATAGTTATGCCAGAAATTCAGATTTTCAGTTATTCAGAATGTCTGAAATGATATACCATTAGGATGTTATACAGCTGGAATGTATATCATTATTTTAGATGAGCTGATATAGCTTCCCTTGATATTTAAGTATGTAAATATTGGGACTGTAGCCCACAGATAGAGGAGACTGCATTCTACTTCGATGGCAGTGGGTATTCAGTGGTGGAGAAGTCTCTGCGGTCCATCTCCACAAGCATCGTCATGTTCTTCAAAACCCTCTCACCCAACGGCCTACTGCTCTACCTGGCCTCCAACGGCACTGTACGCTCCCACCATTACAATTATCATTGATTGTTTTCCTGTTTTGTAATTTGTGTTAATTCCAGTCTGTGTTTATCACTATAGCCTTTATGTTTGCTCTTGTGTTAATGTCTTAATGTCTTGTATTCATGAAGAGAGACTTCTTGTCCATTGAGCTGGTGGAGGGCAGAGTGCGTCTGACCTTTGAACTAGGCTCTGGACCTCTAACGCTAACCTCCACCAAAGCCTACAACACAGGGGTCTGGTATAAGATTGCCTTACAGCGTAACAAACGCAAAGGTGGGCTTAACTCTGTAGTGAACTACACATTTATAATCTAACAAAAAGTTACCACATGCCCATGTTTGGAAGTGTGACAAATTTTGATAGGAACATTTATGCAAACTATATTTGAATGGAAACATTAAGTGTATGTTATCATAATTCTAGTAATTGTCATAATTATAGTTTCTCAGTATGTTTTCTCATCCCTAACATCTTTGTGTTTCTCACTTCACCCTGTATGAAGGTTGCATCTTTACAGTATCTGTAGTGTTTTCCTGTTCATGATGGTACCAGAGGTAGTAACAGGTGTGGTAAATATATTTTGTGTCCAGGCTATCTAGCGGTGATGACTGCAGACAACCCCACAGAGAGAGAAGTCATGGAGGCGGAGTCTCCTGGGACCGCCTCTGATCTTAATCGCTCAGACTTGGATCCCATTTACATTGGTGGGCTGCCTGTATCTAGACCAATCAGGTAAAGCCTGCCTGAAAGACACCTCATGTCAACTCTGAAAAATATTTTTGTTGATATTTTGGAAAAAGCTGCAAACTGAATTCCTCTAGGTGACCCAAAATATTTTCAAATAATTCACTGTTCTTTAAAATATAATCTATGCTGTTTTTAAAATCATTTCTGAAAACAAATCCATAACTTCTCTAACTTGTTTCAGGAGGCAGGTTGTTGCGCGCTCCTATGTTGGCTGCATTAAGAATGTGGAAGTTGCGAGAACTAACTTTGACCTGCTGAGGGAGGCCTATGGTGTAAAGAAAGGATGCATCCTAAAGGTAAGAAACAAGGTGGCGTGTAGAATATCATGCTCTACAACTACTGCTTTAAGGACACGTGGCTTCATAGCGCCATGTGCATCTACAGAAATTATATTCACCACAGGAGGGCAGTGGTTGTCTTTTCATGCCAAAATGTAGAGAAATACTACAGTATGTTAGCCCAATAAATATGCAGTGCTTCTGTAGGTGTCACCAAAGCACCCTCTATAAATAAGCAGAACTTTGTAAGAAGGTGGAATATAGTATTTTCTGCTTTACAGCATCCTTACCTCAAGGGTTAATTAAAAATTTGATTAATGCAGTATATCGAAACTTAAGAAAGTCTAGGTAGCATGATGATGAAGGTGCATGGTTGTGTGTGCTGCAGCCCATCCGCAGTGTGTCCGTGCTGGGTGGAGGCTATGTGCAGATGCCTGCCATCACCGTGTCACCTCAGATGGAGCTCATGAGCAGCTTCTCCAGCCGCAATGGTAGCGGCCTCATCCTGGCAGGCTTCGGCTCACCGTCAGGCCGCAAGCAGCGCCATGCACAGCAGGTACCAGAAACGCACTGCCAGCTGGGGTGTCTCCAGGCCCAAAGCCATGTGCCCAACCACTGTAGATCTCACAGGATCACACTCGCAACAAGAACAAATTATCCCAAATAGTGATTTCTGGATAGAATTAGTGCAGTTTTAGCACATGAACTGCTTGTTTCTGATAGCTTTAATGTCGAATGCTGTTGTAGCTCCCGTTTTAGCTTTGAATTAACATAGTGCCATTTCTCTTTCTTTCTGTAGCCTTTCCTGGCCGCCATGTTAGTGTCTGGCCGTGTGGAAGTCCACATTGCAGTGGTGGAGGGAGGAGGTGTGCACAAAGCAGTTGTCCAGTCACGAAGTGGCACCTTTAGTGATGGACAGGAGCATTCCCTTATCCTGCAGAGAAACAAGAGGTCTGGCCCTGGTCACCATCAAATTTGGTCAAATCAATAAAAGTGTAATAAAGTAATAAAGTGAATATGATGTGACACATCATATTTCAACCTTTAAATACTTTTTATAAAAAGCCATACACTAAATCAATATTCATTTTCATCGCTTGTTTTGTTGATGCTGTGTGGTACACGTTTCAATGCAGGACATTAACAGTGCATGTCGATGAGGATCATCAGGCAACAGTAAGGCTGGGCTCAGCTGCAGAGAAGGTTCTTACTCTGACTAACTTCTACATTGGAGGAGTCCCACCAGGAGAGGGCGCTGAAGTGCTCAGTTTCACTACGCCTTTTTATGGTTGTATCAGGAACCTGGCTGTGGATACCATGTGAGGCCCTGCTCAGCCCTATAACTTGCTAAAGCAGTTTTATCTGCATGTAAACACAAATTAGACACAGTTAATTATAAAGTTAAAGACTAAAAGTGTGAAATACTGATATTAGTATAACATTCCTATGTTCCTGTTTACATAAGGCAAGAAAAAAAACCCAGAAAAAACAATTTAAAGCAATGTCATTGCTCCCTGAATAATATGCATTTACTCAAGATGCATTTATTTGGCTTGTGTAAACAGGGTCATTGGTTAAAGGAAATGTAGACAAAGTTAAATATTTTAGACAGATGCTTGAATCTTAGATATTCATGTAATTAATGACAAATTTGGTAAATGCATGATTAAGTGTCAGGGTTATGTCTAAGTCAAAGTCAAACAGTTACAATTATCTGACTAAGCACTATGTTATCTAGATGTGTAGATTTACCTCCAGATTGCCAAAATCACTGACTATCACTGGGTAACAGCATTGTGCTTCACCAAAATTAGACCTTGAGTCACAAACTAGCTGAAAGACATCTCACCTAGGTCACATGTTTAGGAGTTGATTGTCAGCCAGTGCCTTCAGCAGTGACTGTTTGCTGGCAGGCTCATGGACCTGTCTGGTGCAGTGAAGTATGAGCGAGTGGATATGGACAGCTGCCTGTTGGAGGAGCGGCCCATGCGCGTGCTTCTGACAGATGAGGGCGACACGGAGCCAGAGGCCATGTCTGAGCTGGGCCACAAGCCTGTGTCAGAGGCCACTGAACTCAATGCAGTTACACCCGGGTCTGCTGCTGTGAGTGTGCACCCGCATGCTCACACACGCACACACACACTAAAAAGATTTTTAGTCAAATTGTCTTGATACCATACGCCAACATAACTCTGTACATACCTCTGTGGGCTATACAAGGTAAAAGGAAGTTTTACAAAACCACAGCTTACTGTATTCAGCAACCATCTATGTACAGAAAACTGGGAGAATGCAAGACATGCAGGCACTGTGTCGTATGCGTTAAATGCCACTGCTTTGTCAAAGCATGAACATGCATACTGATTCATGACTATGACAGTGATAAAAATATTTTCATCCACATGTACTAATAAGGTATTGTACCTCCCCAGTGTGTTGCCTTGGACCATAGCCGCCATATACCAGGTGCCCACCAATTTGGGCTCTCCAAAAACAGCCACATGATCATCAACTTCAAGAATAAGACAGTCAGGTCAAGGTAGGCATCCAAAGCTCTTCCACTGACTTCCTACGCGTTATTTTTATTATTTTACATTATGGATTATTATTTTAGTCCCATTCCACCATGTTGTCCAGTATATATTTCACCCAACACCTACATTTACACCATGGATTCTTGTAGTAACTGAACGAATACATTCTAAGAGTTGCAGGACAGGACAGATTGTTAGATTACTGGTTAGATCATTGGCTTTGGAAGAGTCCTGCGTGATGTGCCCGGTTGTCCTGTCTTGCTTTCTCAGGTTGTGCTTCACGCTCCCATTTCTCTCACGTTTAATTCTTTTAATTCCTTCACCCTATGAGGTGCTGTGAGGTCCTTCTGTATTCATGAACTGTTGGGAGTGGTCCAGTGTTGGCAGTGCAGTGCAGAGAACATGATCTCCTCTCCAGAGAGCAGTGACTCTGTTAGATGTGCATAATTCAGGAAGCGTGCTGCAGGGCCTGCTTACAGCACCTCTCTTACAGACGGCACCTTGAACCATCATGAGCCCTTGGACTCAGTCCTAACTTGTCCACTGCTGGATGCATCTGTGACATAACATTAACAGTAGTACCATATCCAGTGTAGAAACATCATATAATAATAATTATTTAGTCATGGCTCTGGGTATACTGAACACTGAAACTCTTGCTTTTGGAAGAAAATGAAAACACAGATCAGTGTCTTGATAGAGTTGAAGTATTCTTTACAGTGTGTGAGTATGTTTATAATGTTACTCTTGGCCATGCGTGATCTCAGTATGCTCCCTCTGCAGTTTCACAGTGGAACTGTCTGTGCGCACGCTGGCTCTGAGCGGCATCCTGTACTACATGGCGAACACTAACCAGCAGGACTATGCCACACTGCAGCTGCAGGCGGGACGACTGTTCTTCTCCTGCGATCTGGGCAAAGGCATGGCTGTCGTCACCTTCCCAGTGCACATCAGCGACGGACGCTGGCACACTGTGAGTCTGCCCCTGGGGGATGGTCCATCTCCCATCCAGACAAGGCTTTCATTCCTTCTGTTCTTCTCCCTGCCTCTGAAGTATTCAGAGAGCCACTGTGCATGGTGGAGTTGGGTGGATTGTTCTGCTCTGTGTGTGGGTGCAGGTGAGAACAGACTTCAGTAAGAAGAGCACAACGATCAGTGTCGATGGGGTGGAGTCAGAACGCACTCTAATCAAAGGTCACACTCTGGACGTGGAGGGGAGGCTGTACTTGGGTGGCTTGCCTTCTAGCTACACCTCCAAGAGGACTGGAAACGTTAGTACCCTTTACACAAGTTCATAAACAGTTCATGCAGGGACTTGGTTTACAATCTTTAGAAAGGATTGGTTTTGTTGGAAAACTGGGATGCGTTTCTGTCCCACACAGGCATGGGACGTGGCGCAAGACATCTTCTCTCCACACACAAACCAGAATTAGAATTAGAATGCTTCATTATCATTGCGCAGTGGTGTGACCTGTGATTAGCCCATAACCTGCCACTGGGCCTGTGTTTTGCAGGTGAGCCATAGTGTGGCTGCCTGTATACAGACGGTCAAACTGAACAGCGTTGAGCTGAATCTCCAGAGCGTGGCCTCATCCCATGATATGGGGCCCTGCTTCAGCTCCGTCCAGGATGGCACCTTCTTCAACAGCTCTGGATACGCGGCCTTTAGTCAGTATTATGTACAGTCAGCTTTAGAACTGTTAATGACAATCTAGTGTGTTTTACCCACAGCTTTTTTAATTAGGTGGTTCCAACAGGTCATAAACTGCCTTCTCTATGTCTGTGCAGTGAAAGAGGGTTATTACGTGGGCTCTGATGTGACCGTGATGTTGGAGTTCCGCTCCACAGCTCTGAATGGTGTTCTGCTGGGTGTGAGCAGCACCAGGGTGGATGCCATTGGACTGGAGCTTATCCATGGCCAGGTGGGGAGCGCACCAGCCACTGCATGTGCTACACCAGCCACAGCCAGCCTCTACCCTGCCTAATGATCACACATAGTGATCATCTGTGTTTTAGGCCTCTGAGGATTCTATGTGCCTCATATAATTCTGCAGGCAATTTTGGAACACACATTTAATCTAACCGCTGCTGAAAATATGTTCTGCACAACTTGAATCTTAAAATAAGGACTCTTCACACTTCTATTCTGTCATCCTTCTGTGACACTGACTCTTGTGGTCTCCTAGCTCCTCTCAGTTAGGGGATGTAATGTCCCTCTTCCCTGATGCTCCAGGCTGATCATTCCTGTTGCTCTGCTGACTACACTCCCCCTTGCAGGTGGCATTCCACGTAAACAACGGCGCCGGGCGTTTCTCAGCCGTGTCTCGGAGCAGGGTGGCACTGTGCGATGGCCGCTGGCACACCCTAGTGGCTAAGAAGCTGAAGCACAGCCTGAGTTTGAGCGTGGACGGCGTGAGCGTGAGCACAGAGAACCCCCATTCTTCCTCCACATCTGCAGAGACCAAGAACCCCATCTATGTTGGAGGATACCCAGGTACACCAGCCTCACCTTCTCTTACTTTAGCTTTAAATTTATGGCATGCACTCTTTTTATCTTTTGCTTCTTGAAGAGCAATGGTTTTAAATTTCTTTTCTCCGTACTCTACGCTGGCCCACAGCGGATGTGAAACAGAGCTGCCTCAGCTCTAGAGCGACTTTCCATGGTTGCATGCGCAACCTGCGTCTCTCTAAAGGTCCTATTATAGATGTGTTGGACTTCAGCTCTGCCTTTGCCCGGCCAGGGGTCATACCCCACTCCTGCCCAGCCACGCCAACTGCTTGACTTGCCTCAGTATCCTTCAGGCCACTCCATGTGTGACATTTGTACAAAATCTGCAAAAGCAGATTAACTGTTCAAATTTATTTTCTCTTGTTGTGAGAGTTATATTTGTGATTATTAGTATGTGATGAATCATTTGTGTGATGAAATTTTGAACTTCCAATATGCTGAAATGTCTGCTCATATGTCTGATAATGTACTGCAATAAAGTACTCAGGAAAATTAGTTCCTTGTTTGATCCATTTTCATGGCCAGACTTTCAGGAAACGAGTTCAAAGCTCACTAAGGTCACTGAACAGTCAAAATGAAACAAACATTCGTTGTAGACTAGTATGTATTAGAATGAAACAAATTACTCACCAACATTATAGTCCATGACATAAAAGGAAACTTTTTTTACTTTCACTATGTTTTCACAAGATTTTATTTCACTTTTCTTTTACAAGCTGGATAAAAATAATGCTTTGGTTAGATAAAAACAGAGACAGGTCTTTAGCTCAGCCCTGCTCCATGGATCCATGGTGCCAGTGAAAGAATGAGATGCTTAAGGAAAATATTGCGGTTTCTGCAAGCAGCTTTCTCTCAGGCTGGTCTAGTAAAGGGGTTTAAGAAGAGGTACTGAGTCTTTGTTCCTCAGGGGCTGACGCCTGCTGATTTTTCACCCTGCCTTTACTAAGGAGTCAGACATTGCGAAAGTGGACAATCAGATCAGATATTTTAGAAACTGGACTGGTTTAGAAACTTTAGATTCAAAGGCCAAGCTTGATTTGTAATTAGAAGGTTGCTAGTTCAAGCCCTGCCACCGCCAAGTTGCCATTGTTGGGCCCGAGTAAGCTCAATTGTTGTGTTCATAATTACATTGCTTTGGATAAAAACGTCAGCTAAATGCTATAAATGATTGAGTATCAGGCAATTAGAAAGTAAACTTGAAAATACTAACAATGTTAATCTTGCACTGTTAATGGAAAACAAACTTAAATGTAAATGACCATGTAAGCCTATATTTTGATTTTGATCTGCTCCTGCTCTCAGTAAAGGACATGAAATGATATAAATTATACCAGTATGGTTTTTGTTCAGTATATTGAGGCACTGTAATACTACAGTTTCACTGCATGTACATTCACAACAGAAAACAAAAGTGACATGATGGCAATGTCATGATAATGTTAATACAAAAAATAATAATTGTATGCATCACATACATCAGAGTACATCACACAAAAAACTGTAGAAAAAAAGTTCATTTTTTAAACTGGCATTATTTTTGACAAAGTAAAAAAGAACCAGTCACTGGCGCAATTAGTTCCTCTGTTTTAAATGCATGTAGAGCAATACTTAATAAGAAAAGCTGCAGAGTGATCGTAGGTGATCACAGTGTTGGCAGTCAGCGGAGACATGATGGAGAAGTGGCACAGCTGAAACCAGTCCTCATCAACTCATGCAAGTACAGCAGCCACCATGAACCATCTACTCTAGCCAGAAAATTCACTTTGAAGAGCCTGTTTGGTTGTTTCATAACCGCTCTCAATTAGTTTAGTTGCCTAGTGGTAAGACTTATTGCTGTACAGTGAAACCACAGTACAGAGGTTAGTGTGGAAAAGGTTTTCATACTTGTTGCACAGTGCTCAGAGCAGCTGGTCTCCAGTCTACAGAGCCTTCAAATGCATGTAATTCAGTTTGTTTCAGTGACTCAGACACAGAATCCAAATCAGCACATTTTAAGTTGGCATTAATGTTTGCCTTCTGTTAAGAGGTAATATTAATAATCACTATATGACTGCTCATAGTATCGTAGTTTTGTAGTGTACCTAATCATATCATACGTTCAAATGGCTTACTAGCAAGCATGCAGCTTTTGCAAATAATACAAAACCAGTCACGGTTTACATGGTAAAATTACAAGATAACTAGATAAATTAGTGGTATAAATATATGTACATGCTTTTTACAGTTGAGTCCTTGTAGGCAATATGAAAACATGCTTCCACAGAAGCCCCAAGGGCCACTGCAAATATGAGCACAAGACGTTTTGGCATCAGACACTCCCAATGGCCAGCATTGCGTTGTGTTGGTCATGTGTGATGCAAGTCTTAGAGAAAAACAAACAAGAAAAGTTCTCTTTTCCAAGAGTCTTGAACTGAAATTCAGATATCCACTCGAAGATTCACATATTTTAGAAGAACTCAAATTCCCTTTAAAACCATCCAGGAAGGGGCACTTGAGAAGTAGTTGAGCTTGTCAGTCAATTCTCAGGCTCCATTGTGAAGGTTTCAGTAAGGGAAAGGCCGTATCCATCCTCCAGGTTTTGTGACCCAGTTGTAAGGATGATCACAAAGATTCCCCAGCAAAAGGAGCAATCTTGCTGTGGTCTCTGTATACTCAGGTTGTTCTGGACTTCAACACCCATTCACAGTGGGGATTCACACGGTACACCTCCAGTAAGAGAGCATCTGGGTCGAGACAACGCTCCCCTGGGTTACGAAACAACTACAATCAATCAATCGATCGATCAATCAATCAATCACATATGTAGTTATGTGGGACACTCTGGTAACACCGCAGTGTTGCAGTACATCATTAATAAGTGTTTGTGACAAGCTAAGCTTTATTTTACAGACTGGTAGAAGCAATCAAATATAGTAATCAACTGAATTACATATTCTTTGTAAAAATGCAGGGGACAAAATTGCGAAGCATCACTTTTTCTGAGAACATCTTCAGCTTACCCATGTTCCCTCCAACCTCAAACAGAAACTGCCTTTGTCTTCTACCACTTCGAGATCCCTGCCTGGAAAAAGGACAGTGAGATTTAGTGAGCCACACACCCAAAAGCCAGTGATTGTGCAGTTGAACAGAGCTGTTCACACACCCATTCTCAAAGTCAAAACGGGCCATCACGTCTCGTGCTTTTGTCCCACTGTCCAGCTGAATCGCCATGGAGACCTTGGCATGGAGTGGCGCCTGCACCCTGATGACCCCGTCACGAAGGTCAGTGACCTGTAATCAGAGGGTGAATGGATTAGTGCAGCTCAATCTTCCTAGTACTATCAGTTTTCCTAGCACTAGCAGCCATATCCATGCATTATTCTAACCCTGGCCGGCTTCTGATGGAACCGACCAGCGAGGGCCGTGTGTGTAGCGCGTAGAGCCAGCACCCACCTCGCTCTTCTCCTTCTGTCTGTCTGACGTACGGCGTCGCAGAAGCTTTCTCTTGGTCTTCTCAGAGCTGGGAGTCTTCTTGCCCATGGTTGCCTCATTCATCTTCCGTATGTGAGCGATGATGAAACACGGCACCTGAAGCAAACAGACTAAGAGTCACGGCACGGCAATCAACTGCCATGTTTGGGTCAGTCTGCACTCTATCTCACAGATTTCCAAATTCAAGACCAAGCAGCATTGGTGGACTTAGGTGAACCCAAATCATTCCTCTACAGAAACACACCAGTGGGGGTTTTAAAAAAAACTTAAGGAGTAGCCACATTTTAAAGATTATTTTAAACCACCACTTCCTTTTGGTGGTTATGACTATTCAGGTGCATTGACCCATTTTGCAGATTACTAGGTGTCTCTTCAGGAACATGCGGACAGGAGTCTCACCGTCCACAGTAGGTCCTGGTGGATGATGAGCAGCTGCACCAGGTGAGCAGCTTCCACGGCCTCCTGCATCTCCTCCTGCATGCCCACCTTGCCCCGGCAGATGAAGAGGTTCGGCGCCACAATCATGGAGACATTCCACAGACTCATCCGGTTCATTGCCTCAAATTCCACTACCTTCCTTAGGAACTCCAAGAGAGCCTTTAAACACCCACACACCCACACACACAGTAACAGAAAACAAAACAGACTCTAGAACAGTTAAATGGTGATTACTGGTACCTATATAAAAGTAGGAACTTAACAGTTATGGAAAAAACCTAAATGGAAGAAGACAGTATAATCTTAGCTAAGTGAGTCATATCTGGACTTCCTTGCTTTTACAATAATTAGGTAAAAAGTAGCACAGAAACCCATACAAATGAACCAGATTTAGCTGATTTGTCATGATGCATCGCAGTCATGTGAGAAAACTTCAATACCTTAAACCTAAGTGTTTATAATATCCATACCAATACCATAATCTCAGCAAAGTCACAACATTTTAAAACCATTCTGAGGTGCCTGTATTACAGAATCATATGTAGTGTTTGCATTTCGCGGTATGGAATGTCACATGCTCTCTTTAAACAGTTTGAACAGAAATGTCTGTTTATGCATTCTCATGTAAAGAATGGCAGTTAGAAGGGGTATAAGCATACACTGGCAAGCATTTATGGCTAAAAGCAGTCATGATTTCTTCTTTGAGTTACTGAAAGTCATGTGGGGCTCTAACAAAAATGATAAGACAGCAGAACACAGCCATATGTCAAAAAAGAGGGGAAATACAGACAGATGGAGACCTGCTAAGCAATATGAGCTTTTGAATAATAAGCCATGTCTACTTCTAAACATGCATTAAAAGTGTCAGCTTCTTCTCTTTGATGAACAATGAAATGATAGTTCACAGCAAACTCGCCTAACCAGTCTTTCAACCTGGAGTGCATTCAAATGTGTCTCCACTGGAATGAACCCAAGCACGCACACACACATGCACCTACACGCACACCCCCCCACCCCACACACACACAAACATGCCTGTTATCTATCCTCTCCCCATAATTAGATGACTGCCACACACTACCCTGCATGCTACCTTTAAGTAGGTTGAAAGACTGTGCAACCCACCCACTTCTCCTCCCACACAGTTCAAACACTGAAGGGTGCCAATTAGCCTCAAAGGAGAGCAAGCAGACAGAATACTCCTCAAAACTTTCAAGTCAGTACTCTTTACAAATGCTAAGCACTGGTAATGGATGATAGCTTAGACAAAGTCCTTATGATATTAGAAACATGCATCATCTACCCTGTTAGACTATAAACCAAACTCAAATGACAACCAATATCATATATCCACAGGGCTGGACTACTGATGAGATTATAACCACATCCATATCTCAGAGCCATAACCACAGGGAGTCATCGGTATTCTGATGTGATCACTCCATCTGCAGTGCATAACTGCCCAGTAGGGGCAGTAGTGAGTAGACAGGACAGCAGAGCAGCCTACCTTCAGCGTGTCCCTGTTGGGCTCAGGCAGAAGCAGGATGAGGAGGTGCAGTGCCTGCAGCTGGTGCCTGGGTGAAGTGATATCTGACACAGCAGGGACAGAGCTGTTAATCTCACAATACTCACATGCATGCACACACACCTGTAGTACACTGCTAAGTGATAGGGAGAGTCTTCAACATTATCTGCTAGCCACCTGGGGAAAAGGGTTTACAATAATTCGTGGTGTTACTGAGAAAGCATATGTGGTAATTCCTCACAGTTTCAAGTGAAACTCATCACCTGCTTTGCTTTGTGTACACAGAAGTGTTACACATCTGTGCAGTGATATCTGGACAGCAGGAGGAGCTTACTCTGGGCGGCTGTGAAGGCAGGCAGGTGCTGCAGTGTGAGCAGAGGTGACGGAAGCTCTCTGATGAACATCTTCAGCAGGCCAGCTGCGTCGTTGTGCCTCACCTGCTCCCAGTCAAAGCTGCCCTCGTAAAATTTCGTCTCTAGCTCCTGCCGCAGGTACTGCAGGTTTACACAAACAAAGCGTTACCATTTAGGCGTACTTCAGCTACCCGGATTGGATCTGGATACACCATCATATTGGGAGGAGCAGGAAATTTCTTTTCTTCACATTCACTGGAGCTGTCATAAAGCATCACAAGCAAAGTCATTTGTAAAAAAATCATATGCTAAAAGAAACCTTTCAGCAAACATCCTTACCACAGACTAAGTTTGAAGTTCCACTCTCTAAACAAACAAGCAGACCTACACGTCATCACTCAGTTCTGATAATCAGCTCCATGTGTCCGACAGCCTGCATTATGCAAGCGGTTCACCGTGACAGCTTTCTCAGAGCAAAGAGGGGGGTCTGCAGCGGTGTCATAGAGAAGGAAAAGGCAGGCCAGAGCCTCCGAATAGGTTCCTTCTTAGCACGGGAGGAGCGGCCATGTTGGTAGGGACTCCTACCAAGATTTAGAGCATCAGTCTCCTTCATGGTGACTAGCATTGCTGGTAATTTACTACACCAAAATCAGGTTTCATAAAGGACTGAATAATATAAAAACAATTAGGAGCAGTTATTTTTGGTTTTAATTTGAATCCTTTTGTAATTCTCACTTGTCTTTGATTCATTCACTGAATGATTGTTTATCAGGACCCATTTAGCCTGATCAGAGATTATTGTTATTCAAAAGAAAATCACTATCAGAATTCTGGTTTGTCTTTTAGCTGGGCTTATCTGTTCCACATGTCCAACAGCTTGCAGTATATTTGGGTTATTCTTCATGTTCGCAGTGCTGAAGTAAGCTCTTTTGGTGGGAAGGAGGAGGCTATAAACAGGTCATCTTTAAATGCATCTCTCTACCTATGGCAGAAAAGGGCTATCGCAGAAATGTTTATCTGGACTCAAGCGCTATTAATTAACTGCTAATCATGTGCTAAAAGATACAGCTGCTCCTTGAAATTCTCTTCTGGAATCCATCTCTGCCAGCTCTCGTCCCAGACAGGGCTAAGGTCACATGGAAAGTGGGTGCACTGCCAGAGGAGGGCCTCCTCTACCCACATACTGCTAGCCATAATGCACTCTCATCACCCACACATGGCAAACTCAACACATGACCCAAAGAAAGAGGGCGCAGAGGCAGCAGTAAAAATAAACAGTTGGGGCAAAGAGTCATGGGGAGCAGTAAAGAATGAATATAGTGGCAAAGAGACAAGACCCCAAAGCAGTGGAAGATAGACATCAGGGTTTAAAAAGCTCAGTGCGCAAGTCAGGCACCATCCACTCTCCATTCATGACATACATTCACCATATGACGTCAGCAGGTCTGCAAAACCGAAGCCAACTGTGGCTCTCTAATGCCAACAGCATATCTACATACATATATACATTGAACCAAATTAAGCCATGACACATGGTGCTCGAGAGATTTAAGATTAGCTAATCTTTAAGTGGAACACAAATTCAGAGCTGTCCTGTACTTTTTTTGGCTCAGAGTGTAGAGTAAAGCTATAACAAAAATTCCCTCAGTCATGGGGAACACTAAAGAATGAACAGAGTGGTATGAAAACAAGGCCCATGAAGATGAATTTGCATTCAAGGCCACAAATTACCTTCACTCTAGAGGCTGAGCCAGGCACCCTAAGAATTCCCTCAGTCTGTAGCCCCGTCTGCTCCAGCTTCGACAACAGCTGCATGCCAAGAAGTAAACACACACACAAACATATTCAGAGATAGCCTGCCATATCAAGACAACATTGCTCAATCATGATTATGCTTATAGAGCTCAGGAATGTCCCATGTTTGCTCAGTAACCTAAAGGTGCTTAT
Organism: Electrophorus electricus; assembly: GCF_041902795.1. Taxonomy (NCBI): domain Eukaryota; kingdom Metazoa; phylum Chordata; class Actinopteri; order Gymnotiformes; family Gymnotidae; genus Electrophorus; species Electrophorus electricus. Next base: position 12,835,676 of record NC_137510.1, read on the forward strand.
GCAAGCATGTTTCCATCTTGCTGGTTTCTTCCAATGTTTTTTCTCATTCTGACTCTCTGAGATGCTCAGAGATAACTCTTGTGGGCAGTGTAAGGGTTACTTTTCAGCATTCCAGCTATTTAACAAAAGATAGAAGCTGCTTTATCTCTGTTACTGATAATCCAATCAGACAGAAAGACTCTTAGTCAAGTACTGAGGCCCAAACAAGGCAAACAAGACAGGACAGGCTGTGTTGTCATTATTTAATTCAGTACTGAACCTGCCAACACCCTGGAGTGCAGGCGCTCAGAGAGATGGATGTTTGGGGTTTTATAAAATGACTGTATGACACTGAACAGCAGTAAAACTATCCTCAGCTGTGAGAATAACATGGAAGTTATCCATACCTTTATTCTGCTGTTTCTTTCACAAGAATCAATTTTAACAGCAGGAGTGCCACACTGAGTACTTTACATTCATATATATTTATAATAGAGCTCTTTTGTCATTCAGCTGTCTGACATGAAGTTTGTCTTAAAATATAACACTTTGAAGCAGAAATCACTACAATTTTCACTGCTGGGTTTTATAACAGAAGTTATCTTCCCAGATAGCCTGATATGTGCCTTCACTTCTTATAGGTGGTCTACTGTATACCTGCTACTAATAAACCGTGTTCACTTTTAGTATTTTAGCACTGTAGAATAGAATATTCTTGTGCTTGCGCCTTTGAAATAGATCACGTGCCATCTCTTGCATACAAGGTGCTTTACTGATCAACCATTAAGGCCAATCTTAAGCTAAATTTCACTGGCAAAGGGAGTTCTGTTCTGTTAATACTTTTAGCCAATAATATGGATTAATCTATGAAATGCAGAGTAATATAACTTTAATTTCCCAAACAAAATGGTACGGAAAAAAGGGGTTACCAATTTGCAGTTAATATAGAGTATGCCCCATGCTCAGTAGGCAAAAGAGAGTCTGAGGAGAAATACAGCAGTTTAGAGCAGTCCTCCTACCCTCCTAGGCAAAGTGCTGAAACAAGGGGGAGATGTGATGGGCTTTTTTGGGAAATAATTTTTTAAGAATGAAAAGAAAGGGCAACACAGGTCAGAATAACACCAGATATCACGCGGTGGCCCAAGATGAGGAGGGAGGTGCCTGTGACCTAACCCTGAGAAGTGCTGACCAAGAATGTTCCAGAGCAGCCAGGGTACAGAATCCCAATCTCCAACTTTCCACTTTGGGAAGAACCAGAAAAAGCATCACTGTTCTGTTTCAAAAACCCACTCCATGGCCCAGCAAAAACAAACCCCACGCAGAGAGATAAGCTGCGCACCTTTTTGAAAACAAGCGGGACTTTGGAACCAGGAAATTTCTTTTGGTCATTTTCCAACAGCGTAGTCAGAGGAACTCCAAATATGCCAGTCTCTGCAGAGGAAAGTGAGAAGTGTTCAGCCAAGATGCTTCCAAAAGAAACGCAGAAACAAAACGGTATCTCCAGCAGAGCTCACCCCGGCCTTTGCTCCGTGCCGCTCGGTTCCTCTTCAGCTCAACACCCATGGCATCATAAAAGGTGGTTAGCTCAATCAGAGAGATGTAACCAATCTTCTTGATGTCTTCTGAGGATAAGTCTTGTATTCTTGTCACCCCCTGCTTTGGCTTCACAATCTGAAACCTCTAATTAAATAAATAACAAGGAAAGTCCTTTAAGAAGTTAACATCAGAGAACATATGAAAGTATGTTTTATGATATATGGATTTTAACCCAGATTAAGGTACTGCTCCAGAGGTCTCTATAATGAATGACCTGCATCCAATACTGATGAAAATGTCCTATCCTGCTTTCCTTTTTTTTTCCTCTCTCAATGCAAAAAAATGTAAAAAATAAACAACAACAACTGCAAGCTTTGCAAGACATCTGGGCAAATCCTCACCATTTGGCCATGTGATTAGAGTAAGGAAAGGAGGCAAACTCACAGCTAAGCCTCTGTCCCCTGTTCTCACAGGTAAATCGCTTTCCCATTCTCTCAGATAAGCCTCCATCATCTGTCCTTACAGCTAGATCCCTGTCCTTATTCTCACAGGTATATATCCCTGCTCCCTGTCCTCAGAGGCAAATCCCTGTCCCCATCCTCACAAATAAGCCCCTGTCCCCCATCCTGGTCCGTTGGCAGTCCCGGCAGTCAAGGCCCTTTCGATGAGCCGTCACACCCTCAGAGTACGGCACTTCTAAGGAAAAGATGTTCGGCTCCAGGTGATGTCCTGAAATACTGCTCTCCACTGAGGTAAAGACAGGGCACGATTGACGAACTGAAACGAACACGATCACTTACTTTAACACTCAAATCTATATGTTGGTCAATTAAAAAAAAATACATTACCATAGTGTCGCAACTGATAATTTGGAAAACTTGGGCACTGAGCTGTATTTCACTGGGGCGATGAGCCCCTAACTAACCTTTTGGAGGGGTCCAGTGGGGTAGCCTCTGTACAATCTGGCCATTTGGGGACACTGGGGGTGTGGGTTCAGCTGGCTGTAAGAACAAAATTCATAATCATGGTTAATCATATAAAATCAATCCCTCTTATCCCGAAACCCATACTTCAGCCCCAAGTGATAAATAACAAAGTACAAACATTTTAGCCAATCTGATGTGCTATAACAGATAACACTAGCTGGAACAGTGGAGGGGTGCTGCTGTTTAACACAGCTGACACCATGTTTATGGTTGTTTAGTTATACAATTTAGAAGGATGAAGGCCAAATCCTGCTATATGTAAAAGCAACACATGGGTATACAGTGGATTTGGGGGAATGCAGTGAGGGTAAGAACACAACAGAGGGACAAAGAGTTCAAATAATAGTTTCACAATTCTCCATTCAAAGCTGTTCAAAGACCACCCATTGACCTCTGCTGAAAACCAGGGCTGAAAATAGCCCTAAGACAGGTTTTGAACCCTGTGTACTGTTCAGCCTTGAAGCAGCTAAATGAGTTTCCATTCAAGCACTGAACAACCAGGGCCTTTTCACAGTTCACCTGAAAAATAACTCACTGTTCTCTCACTCTACTTTATATTAAAGCAAACACTCAAGCTTCTGCCACATAAAGGGCAATCACTAGTAATAATATATGATAGCCAATGCACTGTAATTACAAATCTTGGTGAATAAAACATTAAATCTAATTAAAGCTCAATGTCCACCTATCTCTCAGCTTTCTTTGATTCAGTTGTTCAATAATTGTGCAAATAATTTGATATCAAACAGTTTGGAACGATCCACTGTTTAAAATAAAACTAACAGAGCTTTTCTGAGCTTTTCTTTTTTTTGAACATGGCTGGTGGAGAGATGCAGAGTTTGAATCACTTCCTGCACTTCATGTCATAACTGATCAGTTTATTTTCATAACTACACTTCCTCCTGGGATTCACCACTCTCTATAAGCTTTATTTCACCAGAAAGAATTGCCAGCTTTGCCTGTATAGATATAAATATGATCTTGGTATATCGCTTTACTGTTTGTAGCTCTATTTCAAACCTGCATTCTTAGCTTAGCCACAGTCAACACTGTGGGTGTCCAAGGCAGTGTGCCTCAGCTGCCAGTCCAGCTGGCTATGAGTCACTGCCATACACTCTGCCAGTTTTCTGTCTTCCTCTCTCTCCATTTCTTTTCCCTATATTTCCCTCTCACTTGCACTCTCTCATTCACTCATTCCATTTCTCTCCATCTGTCTCCCCCCTATCTCAGTATTTTTTGTCCAAGTGTCCACTAGAACATTCGAACAGACTATATTTTTGGCTACATGATGTTAAAATGGTACTAAATTCAAGAAACAATTATGTATTATTGGCATTCTCCAAATATTTCCAAGTTTGCTGTGTTTCTATAACACTCATTACTGTTAGTCCCGGCTGGACAAACCAGTTGGTCATCCACTCCAGAAACTCTCACACTGTGGTGGTCTTGAGAGCCTCCTTTATTTTGGCATTTGTGCATAAATTCCACAAAAGGCCAGGACCTTTCTGCTCCGTCCACAGCTCTCATACATGCTATGTTGAAGCTAAAACAAAGAAGCCCAAAATCATCGGAGATAGAACATGAGCAGTCTCAGGTTCTCCTCCTGTTAGCTTTCATCATTAGATCCGTGCCAGTCAGTGATGGCTAATTTAAGCTCTGTTTGCGACTTCCTTATGCTCATGCCCATTCTGGACCTTCCACATTCCAGTCTCAGTTGTGAAGACTGACGCCTTTCGCATGAGCAGAGAGCAGCTGAGTTGAGCAGTGGGTGCATCTTCTGCATGCTCACGAGGTGCTTGCCTTTCCCTCTCCTGCTCTGCACACGGCTGTCAGGCAGGCCATCTGCATGAGCCTAAAAGACAAGGACCCCTGAGCATGTATGGAACCACCACTCCCACTCGGTATGACACAGGATCTGAGGAAGAGAAGCTGCCCTACCCTTCGCCTACACAATCATGTCAGACAGCTGAAGGACAAGAGCTTGTGCAGCGGATATGACATGTGGGGCCAGTAATGTTAAGAACGAGCTAATCCTGCAGGATATTTGGTCCCATTTTAAAACCCAGACAGATGAATGTACTGTTTAACCTTGACTTGAAAAAAAAATATTTTGAAGACCAAGAGTTAACTTAAGTAAAATTAAAAAAAGGTATATGCACATCAAGTTGCTATTCAAGACTATTAAGCTAGTAAATTTAAGCCACTACACTCCAAAGATTGGTAAATCTTTTAGGGTGACGTCTTTTCAGAAAAAAAAAAAAAGTACCTAACAGTCAGCATCCGCCCAGTCATACATGATATCTCCAGTATTTCTGCGCCTTCAGCTCACCAACGTGTCAGCTGTGGAGAACACGTCTCGAACGTGGCGTATGGGCTGCTTGTTCCTCTTGCGCAGGGTCTGGGTGTAGTTGTCCAGGCGTTTCTTTACCATGGCAGCCTGGGATCGCGTAAGTGTGGAGAGGAGAGCCTCAGCTGGGCTGTCAGTCAGAGTTCCAGACACCAGCGTGGAGAGACCTGCTTCATGCAACCAAGCTTCCTCCAGTTCTGCTTCTAATGGGGAATTTACAGTTATACCTTAGACAGAATAATGAATGTGTGGCAGGTCAGCTATAGCTATTTTAGGCTTCAGACTGGTAGTAAAACCTGATTTCTAAATATATATGCAAATGATTTAAATACAAATGTTTTTTTCCCCCTTCTATTCAGGTCACAATGGCTGAACTACAAACTACAAGTCTGAAAGCCTTAAACTTAAAAAATTTGGCATAAAATATAAAACTGATTTAAGCATTACATACTCATAGGATTATGTATATTACATTGGACTGTACACGATTTGAGCATGCGCAATCCTATGACATCTTAAATCTAAATTTTTCCTCTAAACTTTATAAGTTATAAACAAATTATAAACAGACAGTATCTCATGGTATGGTCTGCACTTACCATCCATGACGCCTTTTTCGACTGGCTCCTGCTGGCCTTCTGGACAGGCCTCCTCAATGTTCCTCACTTCTCTCCAGTAGTCCTCCATGGACAGCCGCGTGTCTCGAGCTGCTGAGCGCTCCTGAGAGGAGGGAGGCATCGCCCCTGCCGAAGTCATCATCGCTAACCGCCGATTCTGGGATTTCCTACCAGAATGCATCACAGTACGAATATAGTTACTTAAACCCATGTGGCTCAGATGAACCATGGTGATATAACACAATGACAGAACTACATTCCATGAATCACTGTGGAGGTGTGCATGTAGGAGACCACATCAGCATTACTGCAAAAGGAACCATGGATGGAGTGCTTACACCCACGGAGAGGTAGGCACTGAGCAGAGCAGGCCCAGCTGAGGAGTGTTTTAATCCATCCCTCATCCATATCCTGGCTTTACTGCCAATAATAGCCAGCCATCATTATGGCGACTCCACAAAAGCAGACTTGGCATACCACAACCAGCTTCAGACAGAACCAGACTCTTGACAGTAGCATGGCCACTATCAGGAAGCACACACTGCCCTTGTTCCTCCCACAACACAGCACATAGGGCGTCTGTTTGCCATTTCACCACTATAGGCCTGTAATTGCACGTAGCCCTGGTGACATCACTGAACAAGTAATGCTGCCCAAAATGTGGCAGAGGTTCTGAGCTGATGAGGTCCAATGGGATGCTGGACACTCAGAGCCTCCTTGAAGGAATCAGAGATGAAAGAGCTTGGCACACCACGTAGACCTTCCCCCTTATCTGCCCCAGCAGCTGAGATGAGAGGGAGGTAAAGATCTGAACAGACCACCCCTCCACCTTTTCACTGTGGAATCTTCAAGATAGAAGTTGGTAAGATGATAAGCTGAAATCATGGTAGAAAAGTAAACAATGTATAAAGTTTAAACACTCTCCAGTTAAGGTGATACCACTTCAATGGTTTCAGAGAATAAAACTAAGATGACAAAACAAACAAAGCAAAGCAATCAGATCCAATTTAGATTCTCAACTTCCTACTCAAATATTGATCAGGATGAACTAGCTGACGATGAACTGCTAGGCTTCTTATTAGCTCTCTCAGTTTCACTGCCAGGAAGTGAAGCAGACTTCACTTAGAGGAAGTTATCGATCAGAACCATGCAAAATGGTTTATGTGTTAAAAGCAGAACTTCATTCTAATAGCTTCCGAATTCCCCAAGAGGTTTCTGCTCATCACTTCCAAAACTTCTTCCAAGAAGTATAGCGCGCGCGCGCACACACACACACACACACACACACACACACACACGAAAACATTTCGGTGCAATGATTCATTTGAATCTAGATTGGCATGGAAGCCTATGTAATCTCCATCTGACTTTGGAATGCATCCCAACAGATTTATACCACTGCTTTCATTAGATGATGCTCTGGTTAGCGTCTAAGCTGTGGCGTTTCATTCACTGACGGTCACACAAGAATGCAGTGCTTGTTGAAAAACAGGTTTACAGCCCCATCAGCCAGGATGCATGGTCTACTTCTCTTGCTAGGCCAATGTGCCCTCCAAGGAAATAGTATTGTTACAACTTTGTAGCTTTGCAGATTTCCTACAAAAGAAGTTGCCAGGAAAGCTGCAACCACCAATCACACCATTCCAAACTTAACTGTACACAGATATTCACACCAGCTTTTTCACATCTGTTCCTATGATACTGGAATTGTAAGATCCGATTTCCTGACCAATAGCAACCCAGGCTATTATCAAAATAAATTCATATCCATTTTGTTTGCCTGTTGCACTCTCTCTTAAGAAATAAAGGCATTGCATATACTTTGTGTCAGTCATAAGGGCTCCTCCTTTTCTAAATTTATCTTAGCAAATGTGTCCTTAATGAGTATGTACAATGGAGTGGTGATGAAAACTATTCCACAGCCAGATTCTCACTGACACAAACAGACAGGTAATGTTCCCTAGAATGTACAAATAAATCAGTTACACAGATCAGACAAGTTTCTCCAAGATTAACACAGCTAGGCTAAGTGCATAAACTTCACAAAAAAAGTTCCCCTACATAAAAGTGATGTGCGTTTTCTCAGCATAGCCTGTACAGGAATTCAGATGCATAGCTAGAGCCACTTTCACAGTCCAAGACACCAGACAGAGAGGCATTATTTCACCATCAGATTACTCAATTACAACAAACTTGGTGCTACCGGCCAATTTCAAATTCGCATAACCAGCACAACCTGCAGCTTCCATGACAATGGGTATGTATGCACAGCATGACTTTTCACAACACATTTCAGAGATGACTACTCTATAGGCCATACTTTGCCATCATTCCTTTCTAAATGCATGCTGCTAGGAACTTGTCATAAATGACTCCTTTAAACTAAACAGGTACTGAGAGAAAGCATGGACCTCTAGCTCATTACTCTAAACAGCTCAAATAAACAAAAGGATCCATCAGAGAATCTACATCTGCCAGTTTAAATACTTTTTGTTCAAAAACGTTCCATCACAGACACTGAAAAGTAATTAAAGTGCTTACCAGCACTGATTTGTTAATCTGGGAAAGAGTTTGAAATACTACATTTGAATTCCTACACAGTATAGCACTACAGTGAGTTTAGTACAGATAGGTGATGTGCACACTGGCACAACATAACTAAAGAACATGCTTCTTACTTCCACTTCAGCACAGCACAAATCCTGACAAAGCCTTTGAAAATGAAAAGCACAGAACACACCGCACAAGCTCATGAATGAATGTGCACAGCAAAGTCTAGTGTAATTAGCATGTGCAGATCATCCAACCAAGAAACACAATACTAAATGTTCCAAAAGAATAAATATCCCTAGCAAACACAGACTTCGCCTATTGTTGGAGAGGAAAGCACCGATTACCTTTCAGCGTCTCATTCAGCTGGGGAGGATGAAGAAAGGGCATTAGGGTATCCCACTTGGAACGGAGATATAGATCATAAAAACAAAGCCAGTTGAAAGCAAAGGGAAAGAAAGACGGAGCAAAAGAGAGAGGAAAGAGAGAGAAACAGAAACAGACACGACAAGGTTAAACTGACCCAATCTCAGGATTTCCTCCTGCAGTGGCAGGAACTGTGAGTGTAACCTAAACTCATCTCCCCTCCCTCTCTGCATCTATGCTTCCCATTCCGCTGGAGGCGAGCAACTTTCCAGCACATACACTTTTGCCTTCCATGTCCCCCACCCCTCCTCTCTCTTCACCTCATCCTGTCCTGTTCTCTCTCTCTCGCTCTCTCTCTCGCTCTCCCCCCCAGCTCATCCTGTCCTGTTCTCTCTCTCCAGCTCAGCTCAAAGCCTCCTCCTGCCTTAATCATTGCAGCCCCCCACTTCCTTTCTGAGGTCATTAAATGCCCATTGTCCTCTCTGTTTACATCGGCTGGTCTCTTGAAGACTCCATCATCAAGTATGGTGAAATTAAAGGGTGATATGAGCAGATCTGAGGTCTCAGCAGCTGCAAAGTGTCATTTTGGAAATCCAAAACATTCCACAGAAATACCTGAAAACTACCTTAATCTTTTATAAGGCATACATATGCATGAACATTTCCTCCAGTTTCTTATCAATCACCACACACATCTTGTTCCCTGCACTGGAAAACACCCCTAGCTAGAATAAACAACTGATTAGTCCTTGTCTTGACTAAAGAACAACAGCTATTTCACGTTTTGGCAAAACCACCACATCAACAGCAGGCAACCCTAGAATGAATTTAGGTCAATGAAAAAGTGCTAAAGTAGAAACATGTGGGACACTGGTGTTCAGCCCTGTGAGGCTGCTCAAACCAAAGACAAAAGCAGAATGCCCTTAAAAATCATGACCTCATTCCTCCAGGAATGTCAACACTAGAGCCTTGGTGCCAAGAGCACCATTCAAAAGCAATAGCTATTCAAAAACAGAACCAATTTTAGTGCCTTTGTCTTAAACCAACTTGTCAAGCAATTCATGTAGGGTGGGGTCCTCTAACTCCATGCCCTTGACAGGAAAACCTTTTGGAGTGCTTTGTCAAAGGTCTAAATGGCCTTTCACTGGCCATATATTTAATCGACTAAAACCTTTTCCATCTCTCATATTGACTAAAATGGGCATCCATGTCTGTGCCGATAAAATCAACAGAGTGAAAGAAAGAATGTGCCGAACTGCTGACTGTGGCACATTGTTGGAAAATGTTGAAGTGTAGACTTGCCATGTATCAGCTAAGGTTTTCAGCTTCATTGAGCACCATCAGTTCAACATGATTTCACCAGAAAACTATGTCAACATCCCCCAGTTAAACCTTAAAATAAGAAACATCTGGATTCTAAAAAAATGCCTTGGAGAGCTTTAACAAAACCATATGTACCAGGCCCAACACTGGAGGGTTCCAGCACTGACCCTTAATCATGACCTAAACACACTGCACCCATTTCATAGTGTGACAGCTTGACTAGGGAGACCGAGCAGTTGTTATCCAGTCACAATGACATTAGCACTTAGGCTAGTTTCAGAAAGTTTGTCAAATTTCATTCTTTGCACTTGTATTATCTTACACATTGATTTTACTCACATCTGGAGGCCTTTCTGCAAATGATCACTAGCCTGGCAGTCTTTGTTCAAAAGCAAAAATTACAACACTGGACTTTTATGGCATCATGGCATACCATTTTTACATTTTCAAAAAAGTTTTTTTTTTTTTTTTTTTAAACAGTGCATTTTTAGATGTGTAGTTAGCATGTATTCCCACTTCAAATGATCAAAAATAAAAGGCATATGTAGCTCCTTTAAGAACTCAAGTATGCAGAAGAATGTATCAGAAAATCTTCAAAATGTAAAAATGGTGATAGTTAAAACTAATCAGTTAGGAATAAATATATAAAAGCAGTAAGTATCTATAGCTTCAAAATGTAAGTCTTTGGGCACAAACATTTTCCCAGCCCAAACTGCCACATGTTCTCAGCAAATGCAGCCAGGTGCCATTTTTGGCAGTGTGTGGGGGATTTATGAGGAATCCCCTCACTCTGATGGCAGCCCCAGAGGGGCTATATTTATTCAGTGTCACCCATCAACAACACTGGCTGGTCTGTTCATTAAACCTGAAGCTTTTCATGGGTCAGCACATTGCGATGCTCAAAAGATGTTTAAAGGCAGGGCATTAAACAACAGGACGTCATAGAGAAAAGATCAGTACAGCAGGGCCTCAGAGAGGTTAATATCGCTGATCTTTAATCTGGCGTGCTTCAGATGGTCAGACTACAAATGAAGATTTAGGCAAGCAACACTGTGATGATTCATGGATTCAACATCAGAGAAATAGAAAAGAATGACTTGGTTTTAAAATGTCTTGCATGAATAATCCAGTGCAGAGAATTGCCACAAACAGATCTTGAATGCCTGTGGCTGATATGAGCAATAGGAGACAGCTGTAGATTTGGGGGGGGGGGGGGGGGGGGTGACATGTTTTTCGTCATCCCTGGTCACATGAGCTTAAGTCATAACCACAATAAGCACTCCTTTGTCAAACAGCAGCTCAGTGTGGAATGCTTTATTGTACACAACTAACTTTTAAAAGGTATGTACTTAATAACTGTTTAAATCAGTAGACAACAAAACCTGGACCTGGTAGCTAGAGAGCATGATTTGTTGATCAAGAATCCATTACATGCTATGTACAAGCTATGTCAAAATGCCCAGCTACAAACCAAAAATATTTTGCGTAGTTAATGTCACTTTTTAGTTACTTGGATGAGGTACACTGCCATTTACAATTCGTGCATTGGTTAGAGACATAGGAAGGAATTAGGACATCAAACTGTTTTTTTGAGATATTTGAAATTCACACACACACACGCTCACACACACACACACACGCTCACACACACACACACGCTCACACACACACACACGCTCACACACACACACACGCTCACACACACACACACACACGCTCACACACTCTTTAGGGTGGCCAGGTGTTCAGTTTTATACCAGTCAGTCCAGTTTTTCAGCTCTCTGTCCTCTGTCCAGCAGAACGCCTCAGTGAAAACATATTTGTCATCTTTCTGCCGTGAACAGAGTTTCTTTCCATTGATCAATATTATTTTAGCATGTCATTGGGTCATATACAGGTCAAAGCAAATATGCTGTATTCATTGGTTTAACAGCTCACCTCACACCTCACTTATAGCCCAAGTACAGAACGTCCACACTCTCAATGCTAATCAGTTAGGAGGTACGCAACAGCATGAAAACACCAAAAAGAAAGACAGCTTCAGTTCTTAGTGGTCAGCACATCCTTCCCTTCTGGGGAACAGGAAAGATTGCTGCTAAGTTTGGTGAATAAAATACTAATTTACCTTACAGATGTTTAGATCAAATTGGTCAGCGGTGTTAGCTAGCTAGGAAGCTTATGGCTTTTCATATTGTGTGATGTAGTCCCATATCCCCAGCACCCACTCTCTCGCACACACAATTCATGAAATTAACATCCTAAAAATTAGGTTGTGTAATTGCAATTGGGTAAAGCAGTAGTCATGGCGGCACAACAAAAAAGAACATTTAAAGCTCTATTTCAGACAGTAACATTATAAAAGCAGTAGTCCAAAGACCATAAACTGGCATATCATGGAAAGTAGAGTAGTAAAGGAATAACATTTTTAGAGGTGATCTCTGATTCAGATTGGGAAACCCACTTTCTTCCCGGTGCTTGAGGATGTCAAGCAATAGAGTTGGCTTACAATTCACTTTTTGTCTTAAACTCTACCTGGAAAATTAGCCCTGAGAGTCTGGGCCTTTGAATTTTGCTTAAAACCCTCTCTGATGAAGTTTACTTCATGCATATTTTATATAATATATATATATATATATATATATATATATATATATATATATATATATATATATATATATATATATATATGCGCCTTTGAAAAGATATCCAAAGGAACAAGGTAATAAAATAAAGAAATAAAAAAGAAACACATTGCATTCCATAGTTTTGCAAAAGGATTTGTTAAATTGAATAGTGACTGAGGGAGGAAATGCAATATACAAATTATGCCCATTTATACCCATAATTAGGTTTATATGGACAAGTGACCACCATAATATAAATTTGTTTAAGGCTGCAGTGGAACACAAATGAAATGGAATAGAATTCAACATTCTCTAAGGTGTTCCGCATTCTAAGGTTATCACATCCACTTTTACAGCCATTTACTGAAGACAATGTTCCATTCTGTGACATGGCACACTCATTAGTGATAAGGTAGATCTTGGAATTTTTATTATCCCTCCTGTTTTTTGCATAGATTCTAACTTAACACATTTACCAAAAATTCTCTCCTCTCTGTAGCATTCTGCCAGATTATGCAAAAGAGTTCTAATGGTAGAGGGCCAAAATACAATTGAACATGTGTGCATGAGGGGATTGCAAAATGACCTGGATGCTGAGGAGTCAGTCACTGAGTGCTAAGTTAATGATTCATGTTGCTTATCTAGAACGTCACACATTCCCTAAATGCACAAGCCTGTCAAACAAACACCAAACTCCAAACAAACTGCTATGAAGCCTTTGGCCATTCTTAGGTTTGTCCAAGAAAGGCTAAAAAATTGAACACAATAAAACTGCCTTGAACCCCTTGTGACTTTAACCTAATGTTTCATCTATTCATTGAACTTAAAACTTTAAAGAAACTTGTTTCCATGACTACACAGTATGCCTTTTAACCCAAAGATTAAAAGTTTTTATCCAATTATTCTAATTGTTTGACATACATTGCATATCTAAACTACTTATGACTACTTATATGTAAACTACTCATGTGCTACATGACAGGGTAAGCAACGTGCAGATTTTAGAGCATTGCAAAGTATTGAATCAAGGATAAGATAAGTCTTTAATTTCCATGAATAAACCCTCATTACAAATCCTGATACTCACAATAACATTCCATCTCCGATTTTTCCCAGTTAGCTCTTATCTACTTTCTGTACACATACTATAAAAACCAGCACCAGTAAGCCAAAATCATAAAGGTTTCAAATTGTAGGAGTAATGACAGCATTTAGTTCATGACATCTTTCCCCATCAGTAAGTAAATTAACTTCATATAACAAAAAGTTAAACATGATCTTAATTGTTACCTATTTAGCCAGTTACTGTATCTAATCAGCTCCAATAAAATGGGACCCACAATACACTGCAACCATAAATTTAACAGCAATTCCTATATGAGTTAACTGGAATATCTGGGTGGAAGGATAATTTATGTTTACCTGTGCATGGTGGGATCCTTCTCTAGATGAGTGTATCATAAATGGCAACCTCTTCTCATGTCTGTACGAAAGTAGAATGTGCAGTATTCACTCTCTACCTGAGTCAACCCCCCCCCCCCCCCCCGCCTCTGGAATGTGGATGAGCAGTGCTATGAAAAGCATCTTCCATACATATTTCCTGCTGCATTTAACTCTCATGAGGTCATTAGTCTGTGTCAGGCTAGCAGCCAATTTGGATATTCATATCATTATGGCTATAGGACTTTGCCAAAGTACACATAAATCACAGTTTATGTGATCCTGACTATAAGATTGTCTATCATATTAATCAGAATTACCACTATTTGCATATAAATTATAAAACTTTGTCTATTTTTTTCTGTCAAATACTGTCTTGCAAAAGTACTCATTTAACTCTTAATAATGACCATATTCTTCTGGATTACAAATGACACCGAGTTTGTACTGGGACATAATTTATTTTAAAAGACTGACCTTCAAAATTACTCAGTGAAAGTGATATTTGCTTTATGCAAGAAAATATCCTCTGGTAAAAATTACCAGTTGAAAAATGTTTGCATATTCAACACCTGTCCTGTGAAACCTCCAATTTGACACATATGAAAGAAACTGTCCTAATAAGGATAAGTGGCTTACAATTGGCTTTTACATTTTACAAGTCATTTTTAAAAAGCCTTTCTGGATAGAGGACTGCGAATATAAACAAAATGAAGACCAAAGAGGAGTCTAAGGAAATTCCAGATATTATATTATAGGACATGCACAAGATAGGAAAAGGCTACAAAATAATATTCAAATGCTTGGATCTCATTGAACATTGGATCACTTGCATGGAAATGGAAGCTACATATTACTGTCCAAGAAACTCGGTGTCAGAGCAGGATAAGAACTTGCGTTGGAAGCCATAGAAGTCATGAATCACTTATAAAGTAGCTACAGAGTTCAGTGGAGACCAAAGTGAAGGTGCTCCAGTCAATGACATCAAGAACTCTGCACACAACTGTCCTTCCTGGGAAGATGACTAGAGAGTAGAAATTACTAAATAAACACATCAAAACACCATCAAGCCACTAAAAAAATACATAAATAAAAATATTAAAGCTTGGGAGAAATTTCATCATCAGCAGGACAATGCACAAGGCCAAAGCAAACATAGGTTCAACAACAAAATGGTGTATGGTCTACAATGGCCAAGTAAATGTCCAGATGTCAATCCAGTGGAGAATCTTTGGCGAGTTTGAAGTCTGCAATCCACAAGCATCGTCCAACCTGAACAACTGCACTGTTCAGCATTTTAAAAATATCTCCCGACAAATTAATTGCTATTGAATTTTGAACTTTAAGAACATGTTTCCCATAAAAATTCTAGTTGGAACAATCTGTGTCTCTAGTAATCCCAAATAATCTAATGACATAAGGCAAAGCACTTTTTGCAAGGCAAAGCACTGTGGCATGTAGTTATTTCAGTTCTACAGCAGAATTTAAACCAGGTACATTTCACTTCCTCAAATTTCCAAAACATAGAGGTTACACATACAGGCTATCTGTGCTCTATACTGGCCTGAATATTTCCACCATTCTTCTGGCTGTGAGAGATGTCAGATGCCAGAACACTGGCATATTGGCTGTATGTTGTGAGACAGTAATCCTGACAGGCCACATCTCTAAATGGTGCCAAGATGCTGCCACTCCAAACAGCCAGAGTTAAGCTTCCTGTCTCCACACCAAGCAGCAGCAGAACAATGGTTGCAGTCACATTAAATAGGTCAGTCACAAGGGTGCAACAGAAACATATTAGAAATAAAACAAAAGGTGGTTAACCAACAGACCATCAAATTACCCACAAAACACGTAAAAACAGTCAAACAAGGCATCTCTATAAAACAAATATATATAATATGATACAGAAGAAAATAGAAATGTAAAGAAGAAAATAATATTTAATCCTTTTAGTAGTGAGTGATGCTAACATGTCTGGGATATTAAAACTGAATATTATAGACTATTGCATTTTTTATCCTGGCCTTGAGCATCTAGAACCATCTAGAAGTAACTGGTGCTAATGATCCAACTGTACAGACAGTAGTAAAAGCTGATCACTTTATTTAACAAACTGCAAAAGCACCAATTGGTCAGCAGCTTTGTGTGCAAGTCCAAACTCACCAAAGTGAACAATCCTGCTCATCAGTCACACTGACCCATGCATCAACACTATGACCAACACATGCACACCACCTCTGCATGCTTTACACATTCCAAAAGTGTATAGGAGGGCGACATTTTTGTGTGTATGTGTGTGTGTGTGTGTGTGTGTGTGTGTGCGCGTGTGTATTTGTGCATGCGCACACAGGCACAGCTTTAATGTCATTTTACATGGCAGGCAGACAGAGAATTTAATTAGTTCAGAAATAACTGGTTCAGGGATTAATAAAGGGGCCATATCAATCAAATACCTCACAGAATTTAATCTTCATAAAGCCTTTTTAGCTTACATAGAGAACACAGCTAAATGTTCCTAGAAGTAGAAAAAAAAAGAAGACAGATTAAATTAAATTTTTTCTAGAGCATGGTGAGAAAAAGAATCTACCACTTAATAAAACATGACAGAGCCCCAACCTCCATGGATGATGGCCCTGGTCTTGATAGGACAGGTGTTGGGATCACCCCACTTAAGACATGAAATCTTTATCCACAACATCAGACTGACTGGCTAGCTCCTAATGTAAATACAAAATGCAATGTAAATATTTTTAGATGTATTAACTGCTCCTACCAACAGTCCCTGGCATATCACCGAGAGAGTGAAAGAGAAAAAAAAGGACATAATTAAAAAGGCAAGGAAAGAAAGAAAGAAAGGTTAGAGTAACACAATACCCCGTTACTACTTTGCCCTGGCACCGCTTTTCACTTACATCACCCCCTGATGAGATACAAGAGTACAACTAGCCAATCAGAAGCTAGGAATCTCTAGTCAGTGGCTCAGCACAAGGAATGATATGCAGTTGAGGTTCTTCATTCATGGAG
This sequence comes from Electrophorus electricus, assembly GCF_041902795.1. Lineage (NCBI taxonomy): Eukaryota > Metazoa > Chordata > Actinopteri > Gymnotiformes > Gymnotidae > Electrophorus > Electrophorus electricus. Next base: position 12,852,471 of record NC_137510.1, read on the forward strand.
TCCAGATGCAGAGTCTAAATATTCCTCTCTCCTAGTGTGTGTATGAGGATGTGAGTCTGTAAGGAAGGGTGGGCGGGTGTGTGTGTGTGTGTGTGTGTATGTGTGTAAGTGAGATGATATCCAAACAAAAACAGCACTTTTCTTTTACCTACAGCCAAGCTCATCCAAACCCAAATAGCAATAATAATAATAATAATAATAACAATAATAATAAATACAACTTTTAGCTGACTTGCACTCACTTAGAAACTTTATGAATAGACTAGCATAAGAGTAGGAGTATCCAACCTCATAGTATCCCCCTGACCAGTAGACATTAATCCTAATGTTGATATAATTTTGCTTCTTTTGCTTCCAAAGAACCATTTATATTTGTTTAATTGACCAATATTTCTGGCTTATTTCCTGCCTTTACTACATACATTAGCTCATATTCTGGACCACTGAGCATGCTTGAGGTCCTACACTGATCAGCTTTTCTGACGACTGACAATAAAGGAAATTGCAGCAGGGACCATGTTTATGTTCATCATTACTGGTCCTTTATGTTTTTATATAAATGGCATCCATTTATCTTAAAACATATTGATACTCGCATTAACATCATCAGACATGAAGATAAAAGATTGTCAAAACGAGTTTGCATATTTCAGTCTATGCCTGACTTGTAGAAACGACATAGAGTCACCTGTGTAATAAAACATGCAAAATAAGGAGGGAAGGACTTTTCGATTGTGAATTCTGGACAAGTGAAGTAAGCGAGATAAGGTCCTGTGTTCAAACAGCGAGTTACAATTGGTCCCACATTTTGCATTTCTACTCTGACTACAGCTTTGCCAGCTTTCTACAGCCGCTAGACATCCATTAAAATTTTAAATGATTGCGGACCACGGGGGCATGCAATTTCACAACGTTAACATTTAAATGTCTATATCACGTGTTTTATTGTTTGCAAACTGTACACGCGCGTTTCACACATTCTATGTCTGAATAAGCTTTCAAACGCACGCGTTTTTTCTACACATATGGCCACTATAACGGTCTTTAAGATATAACGTACTTAAAATGTAAAATTACAAAAAAAGAAATATGCATCATCTCAGAAACTTAAAACAGATATTTGAGGTTGGCTGTACCTGCTAACGGGAGAAGGTGTGGACCTATTCGGAACATGGCTTTCATCCGCCAAATGTATCCTTGAAGCAGTGAATGAATGGTAAGCAGTTAAAACGACGCTTCCCGATTCTTTTACATCCATTGCGTAAGAATTGCGCTACCATGGGTAGATTACTGTAGACCCAAGGTCTGTGTAGCGTACCTTTCAAATCAGCCCGTACTTCTCCCAGCACAAAAGTAAATAATGCAATTTATTGCTCCTTTCGCGCGTGCTCATATTACGGACACCACTAGCAGGAAGAAGAGAGGCACTCCACCCGACCAATCAGAGACAAGGTTTGCTTGCATTATAATTTCATTGTTTGCCAAGAATTACAGCTAGACCATTCTCCGACTCAACGTTGAAATTTAATTTCTTCCTACTAAATATATCCAGTCAGAACCTGTGACGTTTGATGCTGATTATTCACGTGATTATTGACCTTTATGTGGGTTTTAAATTAGTCAAATAACGGGTATCATGGTTAGGTTGAGTTCCTTTTCAATAATAAATCTTCTAACACGAGGGGTATTATCCTCGTATATACGTTATATATACCCGTCGACAGACAAGATGTTGATATCAAGAAGCAGTGTAACCTTATGAATGAATCCTATAAATGTCAATACTTTTAAATAGTAGCAAAGCTGGGCGTCTGCTCCCTGTTTCTTAATGCATTTGATTTTTAACCAAGATCACCTTTAATTGGTAGAGACAGTACTACACCCAACACACTCATTTCAGGTGATCTTAACACTACGAAGATTTTGGGAAAAGTACTCCTGATGACAGTATTCACAGTAGGAGGCCATCTTCCCAGGTTCCCTGTGCCTACTGCATGTCTCAGGGCTTCCTGAGACTCCTGCTCTACAGTGCACCTGCCAATGGATCCATGTTTTAGACAGGGAAACAAACTGACTTTTTGCTTTGAGTATGGACTCATGTTTTGTGTTCTGATTTGGGCTACTTTGTGTGTTTCTGCAAATGGCTAAAACAAATCTCATTAGATTAACAAAATGAGATGAAACAGATGAAAGCCACATAGCTCTCTCACTGAGTATTATGGCCCTTTTAAACCCAGTTGTGGTTATATGGTTCCTGATATAATGTAATTTGAGTAATAAGCAATTTGAGGCATTTTTTAAAACTGAGAAGTTATGAAATGGAACAGTTTATCCACCGAAATAGATATCTACATAAAGCATTTTAGAGAGCCATATGAGTATGTGTGTTTAAAAATGAAGATCCTAAAATTTGCATAACTCTCACAGAGCAGAGCAGACCTGGCAAAAGGTGCCTGAAGCATCTCAATTGTTTAGGGGTAGCTATAACAATGCATGATTCCACCACAGAGCATCAGTCTGCATCAATGCAGACCTTTGCTCATCTGAAGAGGAGGAAGCACTTGGTAGGTAACATACTGATGTACAGTCATGGCCAAAAGTTGAGACTGACATTTGTTTTCACAAATTTTACTGCCTCAGTTTTAGATCCTTTACCATATAAACATTTGACAATAGTGAAGTACAATTATAAGCATTTCATAAGTTTTTGACAAATACATTCAGTTTAAGCAAAGACTGAGAACTGAGCACAGTTTCTCTATGGGATATTGATCTGGGGAGTTTCCTGGCCATGGATCCAAAATTTTGATATTTTGTTCACCAAGGTACTTAGTTATCACATTTGCCTTGTGAAATGGTGCTCCATCATGGTGGAAAAACAATTGCTCATCAACAAATTACTCCTGGACCATTGGGAGAAGTTGCTCTTGGAGGTTTTCCTTATTATTTGCCATTCCTTATTCACAGTGTTCTTAGGCATAATTTTGAGCAAACCCACACATGAATGGTCTCAGGACGTCATGCCAACAGTGAGGCATCACTCATGGTAGTGCTAACCTTTTCTTCTCTGGACAATCATGTCCTAATGTGAAGGGGGCTTCATCAGAGAACAGTAACTTTACCCTAGTCCTCTGTAGTCCAATGCCTATATTTGCTGCAGAACCAGTCTGCCCTTGATTTTTTTTCTTGGAGAGATGTGGCTTTTTTGCTGCCCTTCTCGACACCAAGCCATTCCAATAGCCATTCTGCCTCACTATGCCACACCAAGCCATTCTGCCTCACTATGCATGCAGATGCACTCACACCTGCCTTCTGCCATTCCCGAGCAAGCTCTGCACTAGTGGTGTCCTGATCCCATAGCTGCATCCTCATTAGGAGACGGTCGTTGTGCTTGCTGGACTTTCTTGGGCATACTGAAGCCTTCTTCACAGCAATTGAACCTCTCTCCTCGAAGATTTTGATGATTCAATAAATGGCTGATTTAGGTGCTATCTTACAAGCAGCAATGTCTTCGCCTATGAAGCACTTTTGATACGATACAATCTGCATCTGTTTCCTGGGATGTAACCATGGCTAACAGAAGAACACTTCAAACACCACCACCCTTTTAAAGCAACCAGTCTGCGCTTCTAATCAGCATGACTGAGTGATATCAGCTGCCTTGCCCTTGTTAACACTTACTCTTGAGCTAACGAGAAGATCACTGAAATGATGTTAGCAGGCCATTTTGTGGCAGGGCTGAAATGCAGTGGCTTGAATGCAGTAATTTTTGTGATTAGGATAATTTTCATGGCAAGGAATGAGTTAGCAATTAATTGCAATTCATCTCATCACCCCTCACAATCTAGAGTTAATGCAAATTGCCAACATAAAAACTGAAGCAGCAAAATTTGTGAAAACCAAAATTTCTGCTAGTTTCAAAACGGTATTGCTTTTATCACAAAATCTGGGAATATATGTATATTTAAATAAAATAAAAAGAATCAGTACTTTTCAGTACTCAGGCTACTGTGACTTATGTACCATTCTTAACCAATGTGTGTTTGGCTAGAATAGCACCATTTTTAATGGACAAGATATTATGTTACAAGTCGAACAGATGAACCTGTTCAAGTCCCACAGCATATTGTACTGCCTTGTCTATTTCAGCTTCTGTTGCTCATGTTTAATCAATAATTTTCAATAGGTAAGATATCTGAACACTAATAATAAGCATAGGAGTCCTTCTCCATCGTCTATATTATTTGATTTTTCATTAAAGAATGAGTTAAATAAAAGAACTCTCTCTTTCTCTCTCTCGCTCTCGCTCTCTCTCTCTCTCTCTCTCTCTCTCTCTCTCTCTCTCTCTCTCTCTCTCTCTCTCTCTCTCACACACACACACACACACACACACACACACACACACACACACACATACATACATACATACACACAGAAATAATGTGTCCTGGATGCTAGAGGATAAAGACGAGTATTTGTAAGCTGAAACAGAACACTTTGTGTTAGAACTGGCGTGTGCCAGCACAGAGGCACACATACATAGACACACATACAGTCAAGCTCTGTCTTTTCCAGCTCAGCTGGCCTCAGGCCCCTGAAATGCCCCTGGTGCTGAAAGACCTCATGGAACACTGAATATTTGCAAGAATGAACCCTGCAGTAACCCCCAGTTATGACATGACTTTCCAACAATGACAAGTTATCCCTTAACATGCACCCTGTACTTACCAAATGGCTTTTAAGACAAAAGAGTTATTGTTTTACTTCAAACACTAGAGACTCTCAAGGTATTGATGTCTCCAGGGAGTGGATTCACAAGTACAGTGCCAAGTGCAAGGAGTGATTTTGTTCTTCTGTGGGGGACATGTTGATTTTTATCTTTGATTCAAGTCATTTAAGCATGTGATTTATTTGACAGGGGAACAACGTTTAGTTGTTTATGGACTAATAACTCAAGACTTCATAATGACATCATGAACTTTGAACTTTGAGTGACAGCTCTTACCTACTATTAGTTTTTTTACTGATCTGTGTGGACAGTATATAAAGTAGACTACCAATAGCCCCATTCACTTTTAGTATCTCCTCTCTATGATACTGGTAATTTAAAAATCATCCTCAAACTTTACTAGCCCTATATTATGATATAGAATAACATTACTCACCATGATCAATGGGTCACAGAATAACACTACTTAGTTATCACAGTCAGTAACTTCAAGCAATTTACTCTCATGTGTAATTACTTATTCAACCCAAGAAAGTCCCCCAGAGTTGTATTAACTCTTGCAAGGTTTGTTGCGTCTTGTTTTCCTAAATGAAAATTGTAGGAGAATTTCAACACTAGGGATTTTGTTGTGTGTGCATGCAATACAACTGAAAAAACCCTTAACACTTAAATATTTGAAACATCTGCTGATTTCCATCATTCTGAAGAAGAATAAATCCCAGAGTGTTCAAAGCAGGTTTCTTAGAGTTGGTGACTTCTGCACTGAGCTATGCTCATGTTTTATTCAGCATTATGGGATCGATTTCAATCAAACCTCTGCCATGGTCCACTGATTCATCTTTATAACAGTGCGCGAGCTTCTCCTCTGAACTGAATAAGTGATGGATACAGCGGGAAATACAGTGGGGAGATGCATATTGTGGCCCCAGAGCTGGTGTCTGGTTCCAACATCTTTCAACACATTGCAGATCCATCTGGGTAGCCCGTCACCCCACCCTGGGTGAAGATAGCTGATCATGTTGCAACTTTGCCCTTTCTCTGGTTGAAGAACAACCTTAGTCTTATGCTATAGGGTTGTATTTTGGCTACTCAGTGCTGCTCTCTTTGTGCTGCTGGATAAAGCATCATGCTTTTTAGTTTGATCGGTTATGTTTTTGGATCACTGTCTGCTGTTACCCAAATTATCTCATGAGTAGAGAGGAAGCATCACTTGCCAGAATTCCACTTTGCCTATCAAATTTAACAAAGATAACAGTTGACATATTTCCCATGCTAAACTTGAACATGCAACACCCTCTGATAATTAGATAAGGCTAAATGATAATGCTGGTGCTTCGCTAACAGTTTTTGCTCTGAGTTTAGGACCGACTAGGGTGGCCGGATGTCTAGTTTTAGGCCAGACAATCTGGTTTTTCAGCTCCCTGTCCTCTGTCTGGCAGAAGGCCTGGATGGATACCCATTTTTCTTCCTTTGAAGTGAATTAGTGGTTGCTTTCCATTGATCAATATTATTTTATCATGCCACTTGGTCACATACATGTCAAAGCAAACACCTTGTATTCCTTGGTCTAACAGATCTCCTCGCACTTCACCTACCAAAGAAAGTCTATATTCTAAATGCTAATCAGTGGTTTGTATTGGTGTGAAAATACCAAAAAGAAAAAATAAACTACTTCAGTTTTCAGTAGTCAGCACATCCTTTCCTTTCCTGTCAAATAAAAGGAAAGAAATTTCATGCCTTCTGTACACTATGCCAGCCTTAAATACTGTATGTACCAAGTTTGCTGAGTAAAACCTAAATTTATATTACAGATTAAATTGGTCAGTTAGCTACATAGGATGTGATTTTACATTTACGTGACACTTTTATCCAAAGCAACTTACAATTATGACTGAGTACAACTTAAGCAATTGAAGGTTAAGGGCCTTGCTCAGGGACCAAGCAGTGGTAACTTGGTAGCAGTGGGGCTTAAACTGGCAACCTTCTAGTCACTAGTCAAAGTACCTTAACCACTGAGCTACCACTACCCCCAGTTTTTGTATGTTTTAGTGTCATATCCCCATCCCCATCCTCCATATGTCCTCCTTTTGGGAGTGTGATTTTCTCCTTGCAAGGGTTATTGAACCCCTATGACCACCCTATGACTGACATGTTTAAGAAATCTCAGTGCAACAAGGTCTAAGTTCTTATTTTGCTAAAACTCTTCTCTGTCTTAGAATCAAAATCTAGATCAGCACTCCAAACTGTTCAACACCAGACCAGATCAGCTCCCTTCTAACAGTGCAGTCTCATGAAAGGCAAAACTGCTTCCAGATCACCTTCTGTATACTCACATGGAACCTTTGATTGACTAATACCAGCTGATCAAAGATTTGCATTGAGGGGAAAGGGTCTGATGACAGTACTCAAAGGCGGCTTTGGAACAGTGAGACAGAAGCGTGGGAAACTTGAGCTGTCTGAGCAGGTCTGTGTGAAGGCAACGGTTTCACCTGCTAGTGTATTCTTTCTGCTCAGACTTGATGGCACAAGCTGGAGCAGCCTGCTTCCTTTAGAGGTCACGCTGGCAAACCCCCCCCCCCCCCTTCCTTTTCAAATCAGCCCTGCTTTAGGAAAATAAAGTGGTCGCATAGCAGTGGAGATGTAAACACAGAATGACCTTGACTGTCCACAGGGTCCCTCAGCATAATGTTGTGGTTAGTGACACAAATTTCTTACTTTGCTACTTCTGTAAGAACTGGGTATTCTGTTTAGTCATTAAACTAACCTGACACTTTTCAAATAAGGCTTTTTTTGTCTTTCTACATGTGTTTCATTCTTTCATAAAATTTGCTCAATTACACAACATTCCCTAATAGAATACTTTTATTCCTTCTTAGAACATAAAATTCTTTTGAAGGGCTTTTTTTAGTGAAGCACAATTTGAAGCACAATTTGCTCTTGAAGAATTTGAAGCACATCTCTTGGCTGCATTCCATGTGAGTGTGGACTCCCATTAGGAAGCTCATTTGCAATATTAATAAGGCAATTGGCACTGTTCATGTCATACAGCTTTAATTTCTCTGACATCCCTGATTGGAAATTTTCTGTTAAAAAAAGTCTTGTCTTAATGTTGCACATGAATAATTTCTTAGCCTCATCAAATGACTAAGCCAACTGATCAATATCAAATGTAGTTGTAAACCAAATCCTAATCTTTGACCATTTTCTGAGATTTTTTCATTCTTTACTGATATGTCAAATAATGATTGTTGAAATTTCAATTATTAGTATTTACTAATACTAATACTAAAACTACTACTAGTTAGGTAAGATTGAAGAGCACATGAAGCCACAATGACTGTCCTGAGCTGTCATAATTAATTCATTTCTGCAAGGCGCTCTACCTGTCTGTGGCTACATCCAGGTAATGACATATAATGACTCGTACATGTCACATAATCATTTGTGTCAGTTCTTCAGAGAGACTGTGCACTTCTTTATTACTGGAGAATTCAACCTGGATGAGGTGCTGGGTAGTGATGATGTGGAGGTCATACCATTTGAATTCGCATAACATTTTGGGTTGGCTTGCTTGAATGACCACTTCAGTAAGTCAGGACTCTTCTTAGACACTGTAAAACATGAAAATCCTACTTTTGAGCTACTTAGTTATTTAGTTATTGATTTAATCCTATGTTTTGCATCCTTGTATTGTTGTATGACCTAGTATCTTTTGAGTTTTAGACCACCGATAGATACCTTGACATTTCTATTGTAAAAGTTTATGGAACACCTTGAAATTAATCCTTCTGTGACTACAAGCAGTCCAGGCCTTTAGGAAGCAATGCAGCCCCATCACAGTATACTTCTATGAAGCTTCACAGCTGGGGTGAGGTTTGACTTTGGTATGCTGTGGTTTCTCCAAACATATTGCTCTGGACATTTACCAAGAGGTAAATGAACCCATTGTCATTTGGACCATTTGTTTACAATACATTATGGAACATTTGTAGCAAATTATAAATTGCAATGTTTCTTTTTATCGAGATCTCTATTCTCCTCCATAGTAACCTGACATGAACACAATGGATTGATTTTCTTTTTTCTATTGATTGACGTTCTTATGAAAATTATTAGATATGACTACAGATTCTTAGCAGACATCTTTAAGATCTTGGAAGATACTACCATGATCCAAAGATGGCTTAAAGAAGAATGTAGCAAGATAATAGATTCAGAAGACTGAAAAAAAGCTTAGGTCATATAATTATAAAGCAAAAAAAGAACCCTCCTTTTATTCTTTAAAAGCTACTTGACTTGAAAGTATGAAAGCATAATTTAAGTAATTTGCTACCTAAATAGCTGTTGCTCTTTATTTAATTGAGTATGAAACTACATTACTACTGCATTAAACCTTCATGATAATTTCACGCTAACGTTACAAACTATTTACAAAAACAGCATTTTTTTACATTATGAGCTTTACTTTTTTCTATAATCAAAGTTGGCACTGCAGGGTGATATTTCATGAATTTCTGATAGTCACTTAAGATGCTAAACAGTAAATAAATGACAGAAATACTGACAAACCACAATTTCAGCAGGGATTGAAATAATGAATGACTGTTGTCTTAAAAAAACAAACAAACATAAAATCTCTCATTTTATTCAAATCAACACACTCATCAACACACTCATGACTTCTAATTCTCTGAAACTGTCTGAAATGAAAGAGCATTTTTTAAAAGCAGCTATATAAAATAGAAATAGCAAAGAGGCCTATAAGTTGCCTTATAAGTATTGAAACTTTCATGTCAGAGGACATACAATGTTGCTTCTCAGTAAACGCTAACACTCAGACACTGGCATTCCTCCCAAAACTGCAGGGTGCCTTCCTGGAACAAACCTGCACTTTAAAGCAGTATAGATTAAACACAGAATTTTATATCAAAATGCAAGTCGCTGCTTGGTTGCTGTCGAAATAGAAGCATGAACTATGAACTTTCTACCTATGACAGTGAGAACAAATCCTGACTAAAAATGAGAAGACCCATACTGGCATTTTTTTTTTTTTTTTTCAGAGAAAGTCATTTTGTTGGAACTAGTTAGGAATGTTTAATCTCTGGCATATCATGTTTCATTTTGTCATTTATTATCACTCACATAGTGCCTCAAGCTCTCAAACAACAAATGTCAGTTGCAACACGATCTAAGGCATCTATCTTAGGCAATCTCAAAGAATAATAAGAGTTAGGAAATAGGTATAGTGTTCCTGCCTGATGAATAGCAAGAGCCTCAGTGGTGAGCTAGGGAAATGGTTGGGAGTGAGATAAAGCCTCTTCACCAAACGAAGATCCATTGCCTCGGATTCAGCAGGCCAAAAACAACTCTGTCACTTGGAAGATCATTTCGAGGATCCAGTGCTCTAAAAAAGTGCAGATTGTGTGTGTGCTGTGCATGTGCCAGCAGCTGCCATGGTAGCAAGCGTGCTACTCCTCCAGACAAGACAGATTCTATTTTAATAGTCATTTCCACACTGTGCCCAATGATATGCCTGTTTAAATGTAAACTGTCATTAAAATGAAGAAAACTATTATGTGTCTGACTGTCTGGCAAACGTCAGCATTAATCTTCAAACATTTTTTACTCATAATTTGCACAATCGATGCCTATTTCACACTGTCAGGGTAAATAAATGTGCTACTAAAAAGATATAAAGACTTTAAATTCCTTTTTATATTCTTAGAGCACAAATGTAATATCCAATGTTAAACCCTCACCACAGAAATTCTTACAGCACAAATGTAATATCCAATGTTAAGCCCTCACCACAGATAATCTAAGGTGTGTTTATCAAATTTTTAGCTTGGAGTCTGCTATCTGTTGGTCTGAGAGATGACACTGGAGTTGAGTCGTTCATTGCTTCACCACCCCCTAATCTGCCATCAAATCCAAATCATTGCACCCACACACTATAGGGAAATGCCCAATATCTCCTTACTTCAAAATACTAAGATGTGAAAGAAACACAATAAAAAATTGAACTGCTGCATTGTTTACTATACTACACAATTAAAATAAAACAAGCCTGAAACTTTTTTGGACAACCATTCATGCACCGCTCATAAGTTATCTTGAGAACTTTAACTCTCAGTGTCCTAAACAATGTCTTCACATAAAAAGCCCAGGCTACAGGCTAATGCCATAGATCAAAAGCTCTAATTAACATAGAAATATACCATACCATAGCACAGGAGGAATATGCTATACCATATCCCAAAATCAGAAAACAGAAGAAAAAAAGCCCACACATATGCGTGTATGGGTATGTGTACATTTATAAGCTCTACAAATGTTTTGTTAGTTTAATAATGGCCTTGGCAGTATTTGCCTTATGCTGTACAGATTATAAATATAGATGCCAAGAATTCACAAATAAGAAGAAAGAGGAATATTCTGCCAATTTCTACTTTGATAAAGATAATCTGAATTACTACCTGAACCAGTGGTACTGGAACAATGTTCTCTAGATGGGCCAAAAACCGAAGGGCTATTTACCTCTTGGTAAATGTCTAGAGTGATATGTTTGGAGAAAAGAAAACACAGCATACCTCAGCCAAACCTCATCCCAGCTGTGAAGCTTGGTAGAGAGAGTATACTGTGATGGGGTTGCATTGCCTCCTAAGGGCCTGGACAGCTTGCAGTCACTGGGAAACTGATGAAATCCAAGGAATACAAGGACATTTTACAGCTGGTTATCTATGATCTAAACCTGGATTTGACACACAAAAATCATAGGAATATTGGAGGAAATTAATAATAGTTTGGAAGATATTCTGTTAGATTACAACCTCCAAGTTAAAGTCCCAACATCAGTTCCACTGAAATACTAGGACATAATCTGAAGTAGACCCAAATATGTGCATGTGCTGAAAAAGTTTTGTTTAGTGAAAACCTTCTATTCACAGTGAAAGACTGATGAGTAGCTAAATAAAGCACTTGATAAATCTTATAGCCTATAATTGAAGTTCAACTGCTACATATGTTTTCAAATACCTTTTCTGTCAATTATCTTTATTGTTCAATCCACTTGTTCAATAAAGATCTTGCACTGTTAAATGTGTGTTGTATGTTAAATAAGACTTCTCCCTTAGTGTTATGATTTATATTAAGATTTGCTCTCATTTAGAAGTCATTGTGCTGATTTGACTAGTTCATTTTAGTTTTCAATAGACCCATTCTTACAAGCAATTTTGATTCTGATTTATGCAGAAATACAGGTAATTGCAACTGGTTCAGTTTACACAGTGTTTTGTCAACTTTATGTGCTCTGTATACGCCTCTTTGGGAAAAGCTTCCTAGTCATATAAAACTGCCACATATGTAACACTTTATCTCCAAGGCATTGGTACAAGATAAAGGATTATGGAACCTAATAAATGTAGTTATTAATAACAGTTTATATTATATTAATTCTTACTGTAACAAAAAGCTTTACTTGTGTTGAAGAGGCATTATCTGATCAACCAAAAATGTCTTTGAGAGTTTAGACTAAATGCAAAGATTACAGCGCCCCCCAGTGACCCCTGTATGTGATTGATTCCCATTACTTTTTGAAACATCTGGAAATCTGCAGTAACTTTTAAGTACGACAAATTAACTTGTTACCATGGCTTCTACTGTTGCTTCTTTAGCTCCTGATATATCCTGCATTGCTGTAGCTCTTGTTAATCAAAATATGCTAAACACGTGATGCTGTTTTTTGTGTGTGTGTATGAAATCATATTTCATATATCCTATATATTTAATTACATTGGGTTTGTTACTCTCTTCCTCTAAACTTTGTCATACTGAATGAACATACAAATGAGACACACTGAAAAGATGGGAAAAAAAGATCAAATATATTAGTGTGCATTTTACAAAACATACTGTATATCTATTATCCAACTACTAATGATTCAAAATATTAGTGCATGGATACTAAATGTGATGGATATAAAATGTTAGTAGATAGTTGCATAAATAACAGGAGATTCTTGCTTTCTTTCTCTCTCTATCTATCTAGCTGTCTGTCTCTTTCTCTCTCTCCTCATCTTATCCTCTGCAGATAACAAAGAAAAACCTTACTTGACACATAGGGCATCGATCTCCTAGCAGAGAATAAACAGACATGAGAGAAAGCTGAGAATGGCTGACAGAAAAACTTGTGTCTATAGGCTCTCATCTTAATCTACTTCACATAATTCAGTCTGATAACAACAAGGTCTGGCAGCATATTTAACTGCCAAAGGTACTCAAAGAAAGGTTGTGTGGAAATAAGAACCAGAGGGACCCACATTATAGGACCTCCTTCACTTCAGATTCTCCCATACACCACTAGTGGACTATATATATGTGTGTGTGTGTGTGTGTGTGTGTGTGTGTGTGTGTGTGTGTGTGTGTGTGTGTGTATAGTACAGTATTTTTGCTGTTCTTCGATACTGTGATTGCTGTTTTTTTTGTTTTTTTTTCCTTCAGTCCCTAGTATTTTTCTAGACTCTCTTATTCTTTCCTTTGGATATTTCCATCACTTGGGACTGTCACATCTATTGTCACTGCTGTTTTCCTATATCTTTGACAACAACGTCAAACAATGTTTGGTTCTTGCTTATCTGTCTGGATCTGAAGGTCCCACGGGATCTTAGCCTTGATATTCTCCACCACATTCGGTGGTTGCTCCCATTTGGACTTGTTTCCAACTCATATGTCTTGCATATATTCCTGTATATGATCCCTGCCACTTGGTTGTGTCTCTCAATGTAGGTATGCTTTCCCTGCCAGCATCTTGCATCCTGAAACTAGGTGCTGGATTTGCCCATTTGCACAGTCTGCATTGTAGGTCTTGTCTGGTGTGATACACCCATGCTTTGATCCACCTAGTGCTTAGTGTTTGAACTTGTGCTGTCATGATTAGTGCCACTGTGCTGTGCTTGGAGGTCATTGCTTGGATGTATTTGTGGGTGTTTCATATCTCACCCTGGTTGGTGGATTTTTCCTTTGTTGGCAGCTTCCCTCATGCATCTGACTGTCAAATAGCCCTTGAATGCTGAATATTGGGTGCCCATTCTTTGTGAAGAGTTTTCTGATCTTGACATCAGCAGCTTCCAATTTTTCTCTTGGCCAGCTGATGGTTATTACCCATTCCTCCTCATGCATTATTGCAGTATTACTTGAAAGAGATATAATTAGCTTTACATTGGAGAAACCAAGACAAGGCTTGTCTATTGTTTTTTTTAACAACTTTGAAGCATCAGAATTAAATATTTGTCATTTCCATTGGCAAGGTGTCACAGTGTCTGGGCGCTGGGGACCCAGCAAGGGGGGACATGCCCACTGATACATATATACACACATACATATATATATATATATATATATATATATATATATATATATATATATATATATATATATATATATACACACACACACACACACACACACACACACACACACACACACACACACACACACACACACACACACATTCACACACTTTTCCATTCTGAATCACTGCAGTTTTAAGCACCTAATCACTTAATCACCATCACCTGTACCTTGTTCTGTTTCTCCCCTATTTCAAGTCCACATGTGCCTGCCACAAGTGCTGCACATTGCTCCTAGAATGCCAGAGGTTGTTCGAACCTACGCTGTTGAGGCCATGTTGCAAGTTATTACTGCCAGCTATCTACTATGGTTTTTACTTTTTCCTCTGCCTTTAGCTTGGTGTGCTTTTGTTTTGGCGTTCTTTATGGAAAATTAAAGAAACGCATCCAGCACACTTGCATCTTGTTCCCTCTATTCTATCATCATTTTAATATGAAGGGACACTGGATTAATGACATATCTGTTTGCATTGCCAATTGTCGCTATGGGAGTAATGAAATTAGGAAACTCAAAGAAAAAAATTATCTACACTCTTGGAAGTTTAGAAACCTCCAATTATGATTTAAGTACATATTGTTTCTAACAAAAAACTATTTCTAATATACTGGTTCTTCCTCCTACAAATTCAGAAGCACTTTGCTTGCACAGCTGATGAAAGACCTCTGCCTTAAACATTCTGTTTCTCTGGAAACCATATATATATATATATATATATATATATATATATATAGAGAGAGAGAGAGAGAGAGAGAGAGAGAGAGAGAGATGTCATGCCACTACTGAGCAGTATTACATTTTGATTGCTGTATTCTGTAGCCCACTGCTTGATTCTAGGCTGAAAATGAAGTCATTTTTCAGTGCTACTGGAATGTTTTGATGGCCCTATTACAGGCTGATGAGCACTTGTACCTACTTTGTAGATCAGAGTGCATAGCGAATTTCAGTGCTCTGCTCTGACTCATGACGAATGATTTGTTGGTTTCATAAATGTAAACAAAGCTGTGTTTGTTGTTTTTGTTCAAACCTTTGAGACCCATTTTAAAACTCATCAAATCTTTAGTCATCTTAAACCTCTAAATCAGTACTGCTGTTACTGAAAAGTTTCAAGCAAAGGGTAATAATGACAGTGTCAATACCTCCGTTCTCTATGTCTATAAACATCCAGACCTTCATCTTTTGCACAAAAAACAACAACAACCAATCAAAGGGCTGACAGAACAGGTAGATTTACAACCTCGCCTGAGATTTTAGGTTGAGATTGAGTCTGATTTTTGACCTCACAAAGAACCCTGAACCTTGTGATGAGAGTGGGTGTAGGGAATGGTCAAACAGATGTTATTTGCTTAGTACATTAGTCTATATGCTAACATATGTTTTAATAAATTCAAGTAATATCTATTTATTATCATTTAATTTAGATAGGAACACTGCCAAACAGAAGTGTCATTTGGCCAAAATTCCACTGGACATTCCAAAGAGACTACACAGTATTTGATGAGAACTAGCATGTTGTGTAAGAATACCATTTTGGTATTATCCAGAGGACTGGCAGCACCATGGGGAGTGCTTGAAGGTCAGTTGTGCTTTTTCAAGGTTCCACAGAGACTCCAATACCTGAGGCATGTACAGACACAGCTCCATTTTGCTTTAAGATCTTGCAAAGCTTGCCTTCACCTTATAAACTGCCAACTGTTGAATCTTTGCCATCTCTTTTTCTCTTTGGAAAAAGAAATTAATCTCTTCCTTTAAATGAATTCAGTACTAATTTGCATATATAGTACAACAGAGAAACAATAGTGAAATGTCTAACAGATATCTACCAGAAATAGAACCCCCAAAACATATAACACATTATTTACACTGAAAGAAAATTCTCAGGCATTGAGTATAAAGGCGATGTCTATGGTTTTACTTTGCACCTATGGGCAAACACAAGTGATTCCACTGATTTTATATGTTTCTGTAAATTGCCCTGATTTCATTTGCTGCTGGCAGATAATTCTGGTGAAGTGCCATTAGTATTAAAAACAGTATTTCCTGTTCACATTCTCAAATCGTTTGATTAAAATATTGATTAAGCACCAAGTAATTTTGTTTAAACATAATTAACATATAACTCGACAACACAGAAGTGTAATTCGAGTTTTGTGTGATTTGCAAGTTAAATCATATTTGTCTTGTTAATAAGGATAGAAAAATAAATTGAAATTAAATAGAATTTAAAGTTTACCGATTTATCTGTTGTTTATAAATAATTATAATTATCTACTTCTTCTGACATGTCCCTGGAAAAGGAAATAGTGATTAAGTCTAAACTGTTCAGTAGTTGCTAAGTAAGTGTTGCAATAAACTGTGATGCATAGTTTCTCTTCATATTTGTATTTTAGCGCGATTTCACTTAGCGTGTTCTGATTGCTATTTATGAATGTCGGATCGATGTAAGCCCTTAGAACAGGAGCAACTATGTTCTAAAATCTTACTTTGCTATTATGGTACTTTTCTAGCTAAAGCTACATTAAGAAGTTAAATGTATGTTCTTTTCAAACTTCCTCATAACCTTTCAGTTTTTGTCTCTTCACATCTCACACCTGTTCAACTCAATAAACCTGATCAGACTAATATTTCATTTTGCCTCCAGTAGAGGGCTGTGTAAGAGCATGCGCACTATCCCAAAGACAACCCTATTTCTACTGTCAGAACATTGAGGGGGCATACCGACTGTCGTGTGGGTAAGGAATTAATAATTTCTTACAACCCCGAGTTGCTACACTTTGTTTTAGAACGATGACGAAGCTCACACTTTAGGAGAACATCGGTTTTGGGTATGGTAATCATTCGAATGTGCAATCGTGTTTTTCCATCGTATTTAAATGCGTTGAGAGATGGCTATCCTCGCTAATCTCTCATGTTTTCTCCTGTTAAGCAAGCTAACATAAAATGTGATGCCCCCTTCCCTCAAATGATGACACAGTAATATGAAAAGCACACAACAATGTCGCAACGGTCGTCAATTTATCGACGATACGCTGTATGTAGGGCGAATGTGTGTTTTTATCATTGTAAACAATGCGCAGCTAGCTATGTAGCTAAGTGAAACTATACATTTCTGTTCTCGGAAATGTTTCCTTTTGATATTCTACACGTAGCATTTTTGTTTGCTACAGTCGCAACTCTTCCTGATGTTTGTCGCGAGGAGCGACTTCTAGCAATAGTTAGCTATGCTAAAAGGTATTTATTATTTGACAATATTCAGTGTTTAAAATTGTTCAATCGGTGGGTGGAGTGTTAGTTTGCGTTTTAAATTAAATATAACGCCAGTGTTATTTGTTTGCGAGTTAAAAGTTTGATAGTGTCGATTTTGTCTGCTAATAAACGAATTGTGTGAATTGTGCTTGATCTTCTGAGGAATAAAATACTTGTAGGATAAACCCTGCTATGCGTTTAATTAGTTGACTGGGTGATTGATTGTTTTAAAATGGACCCTATGAGGAAACGTAGCGCAGATAAGACTATATAGGTCAACCTACCTATTTTAAAGACTCAAATAAGAAAGAAAGAACACATTTTGCTTCAGGGATTATGGTGTCATATACACCATATTTTTTTTTTCGCACCTGTAGAATTTAGACTAGCGTTAGTCAAGCATGTCTGAAGAGGAATTTTTAGGGAACTACAGATTCATTAGATAGTTTCACCACAGAAAAAGGCAATTTACAGAGTAAACACTACTTATGTAACGAGGTACTTAGTAGTTTTTTCTGCTTCAGTACCATCTGAATTTTCTGTTTTTCGTCATTGGTCCTTGAATTTGTGCTCTAAAAGTGAATTTCTGAGTGTGTTTCTCCCCTTAGTTTTCTTGTATAGCATCACTAGATACTCCATTTCATTTAAAGAGCAAGCTGTAACATGATGTTTGACCTGTTTCATCTTTGGAGTTTCCCCATGTGTGATTTTGATGGATTCTGTAAATGTAGGCTGCTGTATTACATAGAGCTCCATAAAGGCATGTAATGTGGGCTGTTAGTATTTATTTTTATTTCATTTCAGTGCCGGGAAGTTGTTGAGTTGCTTTCAGCTCTATGGCTGCCTTGTGGCACTTCCTGTTTAGTACGGTAGTTGAAGCAGAACATACATTTATTGCTTAGCAGGAATTCCTTCATTTACCTTTGCTGTTTTTTGGGGGGTTTTTTTGGTTGACTTTGAGCAAACACCTTGAAATGTAACTCAAGAACTTTAGCCTATATTGATTTATTTATTTGTTTATTTATTTAGTGTGAGAGATTTCTGTAATGGGTATTCACCTTGTTTACTTTCTTTTAACATTTTGTGTAAAAAGGATTAGGATACACAGGAAAAGAAGGCATTTGTATGCCTACAGCTGAAGAATTTGAATTTGACTGTGAAAGAGTCCTTGTCTTTTTTAAATACAAATTTGCAAAAAGCTATACCTGAAATATTCAGTGTTGATACAGTACTTAAATACTTATCTATACATTTTCACAGAAGCTTGCATAATTTGCCTGAATTAAGTTCTTCACCTTTTCTGTCACTACAGTTTTACTGTTAGTTGGTATTTAGCAGAATGTTAATTTTACTCAATTTCTTAAACACATTATGACACTTTCACTGAATCCTCAAAGGAGAGTCTCTTAAATGTCTTTAAACCCCCATATCACTTTACGTTTAAAAAGCAAATGACCAACTCTGCTTGGAAAAGTGATCTTGCATTATTGAGTTTACAGCCATGATGTTCCAGTATTACCTCAAGTATTGACCCATTGAATTGTATAATTATAACAGTAGGATATTTTGTTCATACTTGGTTCCTGTAGTTGCTTTACATGGATCCAGTGCAAGGTCTTGCAGCTGAAAATGAATGTCACCAAAACTTGTGTCAGTTGCATAGTTAGGATACTTTGTTTTGGCTTCAATTTTGGTCTCCTTATGTTTATTTGGTGAGGTGTACACATAAGGAAAGTAAAAACATTTGTTTTTTTAAAAAATATATATTACAAATACAAGCACATTGTACCCTAACAATTGTTTAGTCATTAGATATTTTGTTTGCTTTAGGATAATACAAGACTGCATGTTTGGAACAATTTTTCAGAAAAAAAAAGTCAAGGAAACCTAGTTTAAGTTGTCTTCTTGAACCAGCCTCCCAATATGTAAAAACATAGCAGTGTTTGTGTCGTGATGTTGAACACCCTTTGCATCTTTAAGAAGGAGCTCTGTTTTTTGTTTTTTTTTTGGTCCTGAAGTAGGCTAAACTAATCTACTCCATGTTGCAAAACTAGCCTGAGGTCGTAGATGATTGTCTTTCAAGTTCATGAGTATGTGGGACATTGTTGTTTTTCTGAAACCTCTACGTATCTGTACCATTTTAATTACCCTGTAAGATACAAAGGGATTTTTATAACTATAGTGTGCAGGTCCCACGGGATGATGTATTCACTGTAACGTTTGCCCTTTGTTTGGGTTTGGCATTTCCCAAAAACTTTTTATGTTTTGTTTAGTTTTTTTGTCTTGTTTTGGGAATGTCTTCCTGTGTCTGTAGTGTGCTGGTAATTTTGCTGTGAAGTTAGCAAATATAGATTTCCAAAAATATCATTATTCAAACATTCTGTATAACCTAGTCACATTTTCATTCTTAGTATATTACCCATTTCTTGTTCATAAGGCAACTATAAGCCTTTTGGTTTTTGTTCTGAGGCCTCATAGACTTTTGCTTTTCTGTTCACTATGAGTAATGGGTTTTTTTCTGTATCACAACTCAGCTTCAGATGTGTTAACAGAATGGATGAAGAAAAGGTCTTTCTTTATCTTTTTGTGTGGCAAGAATTCCATTGTTTTAGACTTCAATGGGAGGAAGGCAAATCATAGATTGTGGGGACAAAAATGTGTGTCTACAACAAAAATATCAACTGTGAATAATTTTTCTGCCTTGAATTCCTCACAAAGCCTTTGAAATTTAAGATGAATATTACTATCCATTTCCTCTGAAAATACTTGAAATATAGTGGCATTAGCAACCACTTAAAAACTTCATTATTATTAGGTAATAGGACATTTGCTTTAAATTTGTAAAATTGTCATCAAAGTTATACTTTTGTTGTTACTTGATCAAAATA
The DNA here is from genome assembly GCF_041902795.1 of Electrophorus electricus. Taxonomy (NCBI): domain Eukaryota; kingdom Metazoa; phylum Chordata; class Actinopteri; order Gymnotiformes; family Gymnotidae; genus Electrophorus; species Electrophorus electricus. Next base: position 12,872,739 of record NC_137510.1, read on the forward strand.
CATGCTCTTTGGTTCAAAGGAGGTTGATTAGTTTGTTTCATTATTAATTAAGGAATCTTTTACTTTGTGTTTATGTATGTAATGTACTTGTTTGATAAACTTTAAGACTGGCTTTAAGACTCATGTTAGTCTTTTAGTGCAGTGCCAGTTTTGTAGGCATCATCAGATAGATCTTATTAACACTCTTCTGACAGTACATTGTGTACATAGTTTACCACCCGGGATCATGCTTTTATGATCTGTAATAATACATCAGAAGCTTCTCACCTATATGTCTGTATTTCTTCCAGAAGATATTTTACTAGCATGGTTGGAGGACTCAGCTGATTTATATTTTGCACAAGAATTAAGAAGTAACCCAAATGCAAAATGTCGTCTTGGCCTAACTTGGATGTTACCATTTTAATGGTTTATATTTGTTTTTATCTTCTTGTTTTCTCACTGAAAACGAGTGTAGTTTCTCACTGAAAACTCAGTGTAGTTATGCTGGCAGTCAGCACTTGTTCTTATTCAAATTGTATAGTTTTGACACTATCTTTTGTTGTTTTTGTTTGTTTGTTTGTTTTGTTTGTTTGTTTGATGTCATTGTGGCCATGTATAGTGTGCAGGAAAAAAGCCACATGAAATGACATGTCCTGCACCTGCAATTTAGTTCGTTATCTGCAACATACTTTTTGACACATCCAAAATTATCTAAAAAGTAGAAAAAAAATCCCATATTATATGCATGTACCTAAATATTAATAAGCATAAGAGGGTGAAACTACAAAGGTTTTGTTTTCCCCTTAACACTGTTATGATGGCACTATGATGGACTTGGCATTTTGCGTCAATGACTGTATTGGCTCTTCTCTTGGTCTCTTTCTCTCTATCTTTTTCTCACTCATTTTCTGTAATGAATGGCATTTGAAATATAGAAAGTCCGACACTGTTACTGGGCTTGAAAGCATAGCTGCTGGGAGTTGTCATCGTGGCCCTTTTGTTCTCCTAGTAGTTTCTTTCTCAGCAGTGAATCAGATAATTACCTGTTTCACTTGTTTTGAAGGCCACCTGAAATGACCAATTCTTAGAGGGTTCTCCATGCCTTTTGATATTTGTTTTCTCAACATAAAAGAAGCCAGTTCTTGTTTATCTTGCATTCACTTCTATCTGAGTTTATGCCTGATTTAATGGGTGGACATCCCTCCTGTATAATTAATTTCACAGCTCTGCACAGAAGTGCAACAGAATGGTCTGCAGTGAGATGGGCATTAGAACCTGCTGCTGCCTCATACTATGCTTCTTCTCTCAGTACTTAAAATACTCATTAAGCATTTGACATAATGCTTTTCCCTTTCAGTATATTAAGGCATGATGTGGGTTTCTATGATAACGTAAATTATAGTGACCCATGAAAACAGACAAGACACTTACATGGCACTTCTGAAATTGATCAAGATGTTCACACCACACTCTAAAAATGCTGTAATTTTGTTATAGGGATCATTTTATATATTGTTCTTCTGCTATGAGAACTACAAAATACAGTACTGGGATAATAGAAAATGATATATTGTGCACCCAGGACTCATTTCATCTCATGTAAGCACACAATTGGTCCAGCACCTAAATTCTCTTTCTCTCTACCATTAAAAAGTGCAGTGCATTTGCTTCTGTGCATCTGGTATTTGTTCAGCAATTTGGGGGAAAATTGTGCATCTATTGTCCTCTTCCAGTAGTGTGCAGTAAGTATTGCCTCAGGGACATTAGTCATCTTATTGTAGCTCTAGGTTGCTAGAGCTTTTATCTGCATTCTTTGGGGCTCCCATCGGGATTTGGGTAGCAACAACCTTTCAGTGTGCTACTGACCCACTGCCACCCAAGTAGATTTGTATGAACCCAAACTTGGCTACACCTGCTGTGTTCTCATGTATATGTGTAATAATGTATAACCAGTGAGGTGATTACAGCTCATGAACAGATTCAGAAATCTCACACAGGACACTTTGCAGTCTTCTTGTTGAAAATCCAGTTGAAATGAATTTAACAAAACTCTCGTCAGAGATGATGACTGACATGTGGTTGACACTTGAAGTGTCCTTGATGATGGAGTGTTATCAGAGATCACTGGGCTAGAGTTAATCTACTCAGCTCTCACTGTGTTCAACAGCATGTTGTGTTGACTTTAAAGAAATTGCTGGCCAGTATGTGTTTTTGTTTGTTTGGTAAAACTCCTTAGACTGGCCTTTTTCTCTTTGCTCCTTGCCTGCATCATTAAATGTAATTCTGGTGACATTTAATGACAAGAGGATAATACATTTGTAGAGGTTCACATATTGGTAATGATTCAACTATGCCTTTATTTAAAGAAAAGGTTTTTCTTTTACCTTTTTTTGAAAGCTCTTGGTTAAACCAGATTTTTCTTTCATTGCCTGTGATGGCAAGTGTATTTCATATGAAGTGATCTACAGCATAATTCAGTCTTGTTTTGTCCAATTCCTGTTAGGAAGTTTAAAAAGCACAAATGGTAGGGCTTGGAATGTCCGATAGTGGCTGATGGTCATATATTGTACCAATGGTTGTTGCAGCCTCTTAGCCCCTGAGCAGCTAATTGTGGGACATTCTTTACCTTAACTGCCCACAGGCAATTTGGTAAATGGAATTGATTTTTCCCTCGTCATTCTGTTTGTGCACTTTGGCCTATACAATCTGTATTATATTGCAAAATGCACAATTTACCAAATTAAAATGAGGATTATGTAATCCTCATTTGATATCTTCATGATCTTCATTAATGCCAGTAAAGGGTTTTAAAGGGAAATGCTGAGTTAGAATGGGTTTGGATTATTTGAAAATAGTACGATTGGCACCATCATGGCACTTGTTGCATTAGGTCTTTAACATAGGAATTACTGCATAGGAATTACTTCCACGTGGACACACCATGGAGTCAATAACAGATAAAGAACATCAGAAGCAAAGTGAGCTTCAGTCCTTTATTAGTCTGGATGCTGGCATGTGTGGGTTCCATTTAGAATATCTCTGCACTTTCTTCCATCTTTATTGTGAGAATAACAGGATAACACTTACCTTAGTGTGGATTAGAGAATATTTAAAGTAAGATGACTCTGAGAGAGCATGCAATGTTTCGTGCTTCTATATGATGTAAGAACTTTTGCGCTAGTGTGGTAAATTAAATTTTTGAAGACATTTCACATCTCACTGCAGTTCATTCAGTGCTTGATATAGGGTAGTCATTCACTGACAAACTATGATCAATGCTGCCCTCAAGATTTGACTCTCAAGTGCATTAATTAAATTGTGGAGGTCAAGCACAGGCTCTAGTGATCTCTCACTCTCTCTCTCTCGCTTCCTCTCTCCCCCTCCCACCCTTTAACTGCTGTCTCTGTGCAGTACTATATTAATTACTAGAACCTTTCCATTAGGTTAAACTTTTTTTCTTCTGCTTTGATGCTAGGCCTTGGAACAATTTGGTGCGGTCGTAGAATGTGAATGGAATGGGATCTGGAGGGCCAATTCCCTGATAGGGTGGATTAGGTGAGTGTAAACACCAGTTGGAAAGTCTCCTAAGGGTCGTGTTGAGTTTTCAGATGGGCTATGGTCAGCATGGCTAATAAAGAATGTTAATTGAAACCAAACCTATCAGACTGTTGCAGTTTTTGTCCAGCTATGTCACATTATTAACTTTATCACAAAGTTTAGATTAATTAAAATCTTATACAACCATGCATTAAAATGACATTACTGAAGTTAACTCCGTTTTTATGGTAAATTTCATAAGTTATGCGAGATTACCCAACTCCTGCTTTTACAACAGGCTCTTGTATGGATTCTGTGACTGAGTTATGAAGTTTTTATTTGATCCTATAAAAAAACAAAGTGATTTAAAAATTATTTTTTTTTTTTTTCATCCCTGCAATTTTAATATTGTGTTATGTGCATGGTTATGGTTGAAGAATTTAATCAGTTATCAACTAAGTATATTTTAATGAGCTGTAGGCATTTTATTAAATGCCAAATATTTATCTTAAAATCCTAACTGACTTTTCCTTTTTCATGCTTGTGTTTTTAGGAATACAAGCATAAACCATAGCTTGAGTTGTGAGGGCCTAAAGAAAGTATGTGTGATGTATCTAACTAAGCCTAGTAATGCAAGTTTAGGAGGCCTTCTGGAAAAGTCTGGTCATCCAATACTGGTCCTTTTAATTAATGTTTCCTAGCCAGCATGTTAATAACATCATATAACAAGCTAGGAACTCACTAAACCAAACATAGCAGTGTACTTGTTTTAAACAAATAAATTAGCTTTATAGTATCTCTTTATACTTTGGTTGCACATGCCACAGCAACTTCAGCTGCCTACAAACCTACATACAGAGTCATAAAGTACCATGCATGGCTTCTGGTTCTGTTTGTCAGGACATTCCATTATTTCTGCGCTGAACGTGGTACAAGAATATACCTCAATGAATGTAGGACTGTTTAATAGAGCAGAACATGGTTCATCAAGCATGTCACCAGTGGACTGAAGCTTTTTTCCATGTTTTTTAACAGTGGATTTGATTCTTGTCTCTTGTTTTGTTCATTGCTGCTTTCTGTTTGCATCTTGTTTCAGAATCAATCTTTTTCTAATGATGCAGGGAGAGGACAGGAAAAAAAGGAAACAGAGTTTGAATGTGCGAGGTGCATCAGAGGAATACTGTCTCAGAGTGAGTATGGAGAGGCACCTTCCTCCCATTCGCAGAGCTCTATTCATTGCTTTGTTTTTTTTCTTATGTTGCCTTATTACTGTAATGTCCTTCGTAGGAACGTCCAAAAGAAGATACGACAAAGATGAAAAATAAAGTGACTGCTTCAAGTGGTAAAATGGCTCACCATGCTTGACATGTCTAGCACCTCAAATCCCTGCTGTCTTTGTTATGAAATGTATACTTAGAAGGAGGATTTGTGTTTACATCTAGTTTGACATGGTCCAACTTTAAGAGTTTTTCTTCAGTACTATTCAACCATTTTTTGGGGGGTGGGCTGGGGGGGTATTCAGAAGTTACTCTGCTAGAGGTACCCTTTTACAGATAAAATGTTCTATTCTTTGCAGTAAGTCAAAACATTTATATATGAAACTGTAATCTTTGAATGGAAGCAGTTAACAGTAAGAAGAGGCCCTGGTCATGGGATGAATATTTGGAGGAGGAGAGAGCCATAGCTGCCCCTCTGAGATGTTTTACTGAGGTGAATATGAATGAACACACACACACTTTCCTGTAGAAATTTGTGCTATCTCTGTAAATCCTTAAAGTGCTGATTGAAGTCAATACAAGGGCCTTATGCGCTACACTTTCTGTAGAACTGCAGATAGATTACAGGGGCTACAGTGTGTAGATCTCAGCTGTTAGCTTCCTGTGTTCTGTGAATGCTGTCTTGGTACATTTATAACTCTTCCACCTTGCATATTCAGAAATAGAATAAATTTATCCTTACCTAAAGTAGTTTTGCTATTATCAGACACATGATTTATGTTTTAACATAGCGATTAACTGTTAATCAGCCATTAACAGTAGATTATGTACAGCAATATAAATATAAGCAGTTTAATTAATATCAGACTATATCATTTTAATTGTTTTATGGAGCATATAGACTACTTTTTCACTCTCCCACAAACAAATCATATGACAACTATAATAAAATGTTAATGACGGCTTAATGATTTCTTAATTGAAATGATTGACACACTATTGCTATAGTGTAAAGAGAACTTGCGAATAGCCATGCATCTTAATGCCGTCATGGTGTTTGATGGCCAACATTGGAGTAAGTGGATACATTTTGATAAATGTCCAGGCTTATCACATTGCAAGCACTTGTTAGAATGCCACTTCACAGGGTGACACTGTGTTATGTTTTAAATGTTATGCTTGATCCTGAATGTCTTTTTACAAGGTATTCTGTCTACTGGCTAATGGACAGTTGATATTTGCGATACCACACCAACACACAGCCCAACACACAGCCCAACACACAGCCCAACACACAGCCCAACACACAGCCCAACACACAGCCCAACACACAGCCCAACACACAGCCCAACACACAGCCCAACACACAGCCCAACACACAGCCCAACACACAGCCCAACACACAGCCCAACACACAGCCCAACACACAGCCCAACACACAGCCCAACACATTTCGAAGCTACAGCCTGGTTCTGTATGATCCTGTTGAATGATTGTTTTGTGTTCTGTCTAGTAAATAAATTCATTGTTTCAGTCAACCAAGAGCTGTTGGTAAGTAAAACAGTTACCAATGATTCTATTAGGTCAACTTGTGGCCAGCTCTGTTTATATAGTTATTATAAGGTTAATTACTAGCCTAATTGTATAGAGGAAAATGTCCTTTTCAGCTGCAGTACAGTTCTTTTTTATTTTTTTTCCCCCTCTCTCAGGATTCAATTCTTGGGCAGCCCTAGCAACTCTCAGCAGCTGATTTGTTTGTTATACATTTCCATTTATGTTTTACATTATTAAACATATCTGAGTTTGATGTTTTAGCTTAGTTGCTGTCCTTGTGCATATCTTAGCTGAATAATAGTGACCCTTATTCAACACACATCTTATGTATGACATGGAGACACTCACAAGCTCTGCCACATACAGAATATGTGGGGAAAAAAAGCTAACACAATGGGCCACAAGTGCATCTTTACAACCTTAAAAATCTCTTGTAACAAAAGCCAGAAACACTAAAAACACTAACAAGGACCAAGCAGCTCCTCTGTAAATTTTGTTTCAGGAGATATTAACAATTTTGATATTATACATGTTGGGTCTAGGTTTTTATAGCATATTTCTGTATTTTCTTTGCAGTGTATTTCCAAAATAGCTTTTTGTTTAAAGTACGGGTTCACAGTTAACGTGCCTACTTTCCATAAAGCTGAAGCCTGAAATGAATTGGCTCATGTAATGCACACGCTGTGTAAATCTACTAAAATCTGTCAGCAACTCCACTTGTTAAGAGTCCCACTGGGCCCAATTTTCAAAGGAAAAGAAACTTGAAATCTTTTTCATTTCCAAGGGTTTCATGCTTAAATTCAGTTTCATGTTTAAATATTTCACTGTTCTAAGGGGAAATGCCAAATATTAAACATCAATTTATTTGATAAAATACACTAGCTTTCTTGCCTGGGGAGTACAAAAATAGATCATCCTGACAGTGAAGCAAAAAAAAGGGACAGATGTGTTAAGGCTGCAGAATGTTCAGTTTGAGCATCTTATTGGATCAATAAGATGTTAGTATGTAGTATGTACTGGATGCTCTGCCATCTCTTTGTGTTGGCCTATTTAGTCTGCAGGCATTTTTTTGTGGTAAGCCCTTATCATGGATGCATAATGACCCTGTCCTCTCTATGATTAATGTACTGAGGCCTGCGTGTTTGTGCTTCCTGCAGCGTTCTTGTGGCTCCTTGCGGGTCATTTGCTCTAGGCTTTGGAATTGCACTGTGGAGTAAACTGTTGGCTGCTCACACTGGTTGATACAGAGCAGTATATTGGGACACAGAAGCAAGAGCCCACAGGCAGCCTGAGTGGAAGGGAACATATTGATTAGAGAAGCTTTTTTCTGTCAGGCTGATGTTAAGCTTAGAGTGGCTGATCTAAAGGTGATCTTTTAACACATGAAGAATTGTAGGGTTTTATCTTAATCACTTTAGTGAGATTTGAAATTGGATTAATGGCTACTCATCTTATTGTAGCATTTGTAAATGTAGTGTTGTAAATGCAGTGAGATTTGTTCATTACGTGACATTCACAAACATATGTTCTGAGCTTCTAGTAATGTATTATAGCTATCTTTGTGTGTGTGTAGTGAATCACAGCTATATAGGCATGATCATAAAAATTCAAAACAGAATGTCTTTGTTAAATATCTTACCAGCTATTTGGTCATAACACAGAGTCTGGCATGCCTAATGGATGAAGTGTTTAATTATGCCACATTATGAAAATAAGCAACCTCAAATAAAGATACTGAATCTGTTCGGTTGGTTGAATGAAACTGTCATTCCTTGGCAATCACATACTCAGATTAATCTTTTACCTTCTACTCTTCTTAAAATACTTATTAATAATATTCACCTTATTGTGACTGCTGAGTACATACTAACATTGTGTAATATGGGGTAATTTGAGAAGTGCTCAGAAATGTTAAAGGTTAGCCATGACTTTAGTAATGCACCATAATGCAGGATTAGGCAGCTAACCACATACCATTATCTTCTGTTCCAAAGAAAACATGCTGTTAATCAGATTTGTTCTGTGTTGTTCTGGAGATATCTTGTGTTGCCATAATGATTTGTCCAGTAAGGAAGAAAGGTTTATGCAGACTTTATACTTAATTATAAACTAATTATTATCTAAAATGCATTAAAAGTATTACTTTTATCTAAGGGACTACAGGCTTGCCAGCACCGTCACCAGCAACCTAGGTGACATTGTTTGTCCTAAAACCAGGAACCCAGTGACAATAAAAATTCAGTGCCCTGCTCCGCTATTTAATCTCTTATCCAGAATGTGCGCATTGGTAACTATATAAAGAGTGTATGTGTTTCATTAGTTGTATCCATATATTGTTTGATGTTTAAGAATCATATAAGAAAACCGTGTTCAGGAATCTGATATTAATTTGAACAATCAGTCACACTGTCAGGTGTTAAGGCATACTAATAACCTTCTTTGTAAACATGGGGCCTTGCGTGGAGATATGTAACCCATACATCCCATCAAGATAGCAGCTGTTTTACCCATCAGGTTTTAAGGTTACATTTTCAGTTAATTTATAGATGACTGCTATTTATTTGAGTTGCTCAGGCCATAACTGTCAGAAATCAAGCTAGGTATCATTCCAGATTTGCGCTTGAATTCATCATGCTGTGAGGTGTGGCAGGTACTCTGCTGTTTCCTTATTCTGAAAGGGCCTGCGTGTCCTTCAGCACACCCATCACCACACAGGCCACTTTGTTCATGAAGCGATCTGACGAGACATCTGGTCCCTTTCGAAATGCGACTGAGCATGTATTCGTTTCCATGGCAACTTGAGCGCACAGACACTCCTTCGGTATAGCAGCATCTTGGTCTTTGAGAAATGAATTAAATGTGACAGGAGTAAAATGCCCCTAAATGCTCTTGATTTCCTGTATGCTTGAGTTTACAGAGGCTAACTGTGGTTGACGCATATGTGTTTTGTTTTTGTGTGTGTGTGTGTGTGGGGGGGGGGGGGGGTGTGTGCTTGTTTACAGTACCAGTTGTTTCCTTCCAGCAGGAATGGATTTAAAGTGGGGATGAGACTGGAGGGAATTGACCCACTGCACCCCTCCATGTTCTGCGTGCTCTCCGTGGCCGAGGTTAGCATAGTGTCGGAGGACTTTGTTTCCCAAATGCATTACAGTACACTTTAGTAAAAAAGTATGAGTCTGTGAACTCCTCCCGATCAGTTAATAGTAGATTAAGATGTTTCTGGGAAGCTTAGTCTTGATGTTCCTGTAAAGTGATTGTCATAAAAAGACCAGAGCTGTTCTTAATCAGATGTGTTCATGCTGGTTAAGTTGGAACAGTTGGTTTTTTTGACTGTGTGTCTATCAGGTTATTGGCTACCGATTGCGTCTCCACATTGATGGTTACTCAGAGTGTTATAACTTTTGGGTTAACGCTGACTCTCCTGATATCAAACCAGCTGGATGGTGCGAATCTACAGGTCACAAACTTCACCCACCGAAAGGTGAGAGATCTGCCTTCTTCCAGGTGCATTAAATAGGGGCACAAGAGAGACACGTGTTGACTTGCAGGTGGGGAGTTGTGTGAGCATTCCTTCCTCTTGTACTCTTCCACTAGATGCTGGGTGGGCCAGGATGGTCAGCAGTCCACCTGTGCCACAGTGTCCGTGCAACATATTAAGAAAACACTCAAAGCCTTTAAAGTTTTTTTTTTTCTTTCCTTAGTTATAATTCAAAGCATGTATACTGCGTAATATTCCAGACATATAGCACATGATAAGACTTCAAATTGCTTCTCAGTCTCACAAGTAATGAATAACGTTTTTGCAATAATTCAAATAATAGTTTAATATGAATATGGATTAATCACAATAGACAATAGGCACATGTATTATTATACAGTGTTTATACCTTATTGGTGTCTGCTCAGTTTCTGTCTCCATTTATCTTGAGCATCTCTTTCATTCCCCTTTCATGTTGACTCTCTCTGTACCTCCCTACTTGTCTCTGTGTCTTATTTCTCTCAGGTTATAAGATGAATGAGTTTAACTGGGAGAAATACTTGGAAGCTTGCAATGCTCAGGCTGCACCAAAGAATCTGTTCAAATCCCAAAACAGCGTAAGTGCGCGGGCTTATGCGACACAGATGCAGTAGGTCTCCTCTTGGCAGAGAACAGCGTCACTTGCAGGGAGAAACAGGCTGTCAACTTCAGTCCAGAAAAAGAAAGCTGCAGTAATAGATATGGCGTGCATCTGTTTTTCCACTGTTAGCCTCTATTTATTTACTGCTATAGTTAAAATGAAAATATTTGTATAGCCAAGAATTTGAATTTACATTACCTAGATAATCACATGGGTAACGAATTTCTCATTTCTCTTTAGCTTTCAATTTTAGCACAGTTATCAGAGTTATAGATGTTTAAATTGGCATGCAACATTAAATTTAAGATTTTGGGGTTAATTCTCTAGATAAGCCCTAAAAACCTTGTTTGACACAGACCTTCACCACCTCAAAGTTCCAAGTGGGCATGAAACTGGAGGCAGTGGACAGGAAGAACCCTTGCCTGGTGTGTGTGGCTTCGGTGGCTGATATTGTGGACAATCGCTTCCTGGTTCACTTTGATAACTGGGATGACACCTACGACTACTGGTAGGACACCATTGTACAGAAGAAGCTCACAGACACACTGCTTAAGCTTCACCGATTGTTTTGGAGTAAACAAAAAGAGGTTTAAATGTTACTAAAGGTGGGATCCCATTTTTACAAATTTAAAACTGAATGGAAATATAAAACACTTTTGTGTACACCAAGATGGAATTTTTGTCTTTTAGCTTTATTTTCAGTCATTAATCCTTTTTCTTGAATGTATAATGAAGGCACAGTGCTCTGTGTCTGAGAGGGGTCCAATTGAATTCTGAAGGCATGTCGGAGCTCATCACCTACATTCAGATGTGGAGGCACATATCTGAGGCCTGCTTTAAAACACTGTACGATAACAGCAGGAAAGCGTATATTGGGCATTCACTCAAAATTCCTCTTGCAAATGCCATGTGTTACAGGAATTCATATTCATATGGCATGTTTGAGTCAAATGGAAAATACTAGGACTAATATGCATATGATTAGGATTTATTGAAATTGGCTATTTATGACTTAATATTATAGACAAGCAGTTCATATATTAGTTTTGCATAATTTTAATTACTTAATTATTTTGGGTAATTCTTTTTAATTACCTAATTTATTTAAAAAATATATATTTTAATTTTGAATTATCTAATGCAGAAGCATGTTATATGGGGAAATCCCACATTTAAAGGAAACAGGCTGTACGAAAAGCCAGTGTGTAAAAGGGTTCAGCGTAATGTAGGATATGATTGAGATGATGGGAGATGTTCTTTCCCTCTTTGTCATGCTGCTTGCTTACAACAGGAGAAGCTCCGAGCCTTGCAGCTCTCTCTCAAATCATCTTGCTATAGTGTGTGTGCGCACGCACACACACACACACACACACACACACACACACATACATACATACATACATACACAGAGTGAATAGAGACTTAATAGTATTCACCATCTCCCTCCCCCTCTCCTCTCCCAAGCTTCTTTTTTACTTCTTGCTTTTAGCTCTTTTATAATTAAAAGCAGCACTGAACTGGTGCACTGCTAGTTTTTGTACAGTAAGAAAGAAGCTATCTTGCTGTCAAGGAATCGTCAGAATGATATTAGAATAATGATATTATTGTGACACTTAATAAAAGGATAACTTAAGTGTGATTTTATTTATTTATTTAATCATTCATTCATTCCTGTCTTGGTTTTGCTCAGGTGTGATGCCAGTAGCCCTCATATCCACCCAGTGGGCTGGTGCCAGGACCATGGCCGACCTCTCACAGCACCTCAGGGTAAATGCCTTAGTTGTGACCCAAGAATTCTGCCCACACTCTGCATATCTCTTTGCCTCAACTCCATACATACAGGGTAAAAAGGCCAGTTACTGGACACTATTTGTTCAACCAATCTATACTAGGGGAGTGGCGTCATTTTGTCTTTTAGATGTAAAGCACTTACCATAGTATTCACCTGACTCTTCTTTAATTAAAGGACACATTACTTATAATGCTGGCTACAAAAGGCTGATTTCTGTTATGTTACAAAAACATGGTTATAGCCTGCATTAGTGTTCACCTTTTTGTAATATATTTTTTGAGTACATTTTTAAATATGTTGCTTCACTGAGCAAGAGAAATGTTTTGTGAATTAAGTTTACACCATTCTCTAGCCACTCCAAGACACTTGATTATTCATCAGTACGACTTACTCTTTTCCTTGTGTGTATTTTGACTGACAGGGTTCAGGCCTAATGTACTCACATATGGATTTATTCCATGGAGAGCACTGTTGTAATTTTCTCTGGCCAGTAGTGTCTGTAAATGCCGTAAATGTAGATATGTTTAATATTATTTGACTCTTAAACAGCAATATTATTTTGCAGGCAGCTCTATAAAATGCCAAGTTTACGGTCCTGTCATTACCCACTGATTTGAATTGGTCTTTATCATACTTTGTCTCAAAGTAAAAGGCACAGAGCTTCTTTTCCTTAAACTAAATATTGGCCAGTCTATTCCGAGGGCCCCAGTTTACAGATTAGTTTTTTCCATAGTTGTTTGTTGTTTATCCATCATCTCTTTGGCTTGATGAGGCATATATGCTGTCTAATTCAATAAAGGCCCACCTTAGCCCCCAGAGACTGATTTTGATATACATATCAGCTCCTGCATCATCAGACATGGTTTACACCCACTCAAACATAAACAGTCATTGATTTGTCAGATCATGTCATAAACACATCTGTCAGATGAAAGTTATGTGTTACGGAAACATATAATTGGCATATCTCACTTCTGGTTTCACACAAGAGAAAAGTGATCTAACATCTTGGTCTAAAACTGCTGGATAAGAGCATGACTGACATTTCTGCTGTTCCAAAACAAAAACCTTGCTGCGCCATTGCAAATTAATGTCATGTGTTAATCATTTGTTACCAAGCAGGCCAATAGAGAGATTTTCTATTTCTCTCTCTCTGTCTCTCTTTTTTGTTTTTCTTTCTTTTTCTTTTTTCTTTCTCTCTTTTCTCTGAACTGCTGAGCTTCTCCTCTCAGCTCCAGGGTGCAGTGTTGGCCCAGAGATGCTCTTTCTATCCAGGTCTGCAGCGTTAATCAGATTCACATTTTCATAAACCAGAGCAGCCTTTGGATTAATCTCCAAACACAATCATTATATATTGGGTCATTGACTAGATAAAATAATGGGGCAAAATAATAATCTAAAATATGGCCACAAGCAGTGATCCCTGGGGTGCAAGCACATTCTGACCAGTAATGCAAACCACTGCTGTAATATCACATACATTTCTGTAACTGTTAGACTGATTTAGGTTGACTCAGCTCAACCATACTTAGTGGTGGCCTTTTAACAAGTTGTTGTGAACAGGTATGGAAAGTTTGGTGGAGACTAAACCTATCTATTAATGTTGTAAAATTTTGGTTTGGTGAAAATAGCAATTAATCAATATGATTTTCGTATACAATTTAGGAATAGATATGTAGTGATAAAGCTCTCCTTCTTAAAAAGTTTTGCGTTGTAACATTGGTTATTACACTTAATTTAAACAATATATCTTAGCTTTGCATTGTTTTGCATTTTACCTCAAAGGAGTGTCCAGATACCTAGTAGAGTTTTAATCAATTCATCATGGAAGATGAATTGGAATATATAACTGATGTGCAGCATCCACACAGTATTAAATTTTGACATTTTTTTAGATAATTATTTAGAGACTCCAAAGACTACAGTGAGACCATTTTATAGACAGTTCAGTGAAAGACCTATGACTTGAAAAGGTTTGAAAGGAGTTTTTAAACAATGGTGAATTCCGCATAATCTGTAAAGTTTAGAAAAATATTCCAAGAAGCCATTTCATCTGTCTCATAGAAACATTGTTTTGATCCCAAGATTTTGTGGACACGTTTGAAATAGAATGGCATTCACATTGAACATGTTTTACAAAATGTGGCCCTGAACATACCATTCAAGTTTCATGTGGATTGGCCAGTGCCAGTCCTGTTAAATGTCAGATGACCGTTAACTGGTTAATGATGGCCATGTCTTGACGGCTATATCATCGTCATCAAGGAGACCCAATAATCACCCAAAGAAACCACATGCAAAGTTTCAACTTTGGGCTGACTGTTGATGAGGATATGGTATATTTGCATTGCATATTTGCATATTGTAGCACTCCATATTAAACAATGTTGGACAGTTTTGGCAAATCGCCTTAAAATGATCTGCCATATCAGTCTCTCAAAATCTAATGAAAGCATTGGTGAAATTCAGCTGCTTATGTAAAAGTTTCGCATCTAAACTATTGAATGTATGCAAATGTCAAATGTTTTTGATGCTTATTAATTAATTAGATTAAATTATTGAGATTTAGACTCTAAGAAATACAATTTCTTGCAGATAAGGTGAAAACCCTAGGACTAGTTCACAAACATAGATTTTCCATATTATGGAAATCATCAAAAAAGTCATCATAGCAGAAATTAATGGGCAGAGACGGGGATATCAGGAAAAGCCAAGGATTAATATTAACATACAACTTCTGAACCGTAAATCCTAGCCTCAAAATTTGTATGTCAGAACGTTCAGCACTGAGCTCGTGTAGGGTGGAGTAGTTTGGACCAAATGACTAAGTTTCATTTCTGCATGACTTACAGTGTGGTCTGCATGAGTAGTTTTAGGGGGAGAATCAGAAGAAAAAGAAGAAAATGTACAATAGGGTTCCATCAAATATGGTGTTTGAACCCCTAATAAACATGCACACACTCTCACATGTGTGTGCACAAACCCTGACTCTAGTATTATATTAGGCTTTCATTATCATATATTAAGCTGCTGTTGATTCCTCAGCACAGGGACATGCATTTGAGTGTTTGGGGACCTTTTGGAGAATGGCTGTCTCTCTTAAAGGCTACCAAGATGGGCCAGAGAGGCAACCACTAGACTGTGGACTTTGGTAGTATAAATAATGGAGGGAAATGTAATCCAAGCAGACAGAAAACAGCTAAACCAGCCAAGTCATACCTACGGATGCAGTCAGAAGAAAGCAGGCAGGATCACAGTCACTCTCCCAGACTGCACAATTCAAACAGGTTATGAACCATGCGCTGCACCTAACTCAGACACAGCTCAACTATTCCTACTTGGTCATTTATTCTTGGAAGATATTATCGTGAGAATGCTGTTGCAGCCATATGAAGAGTGGCAAATTCCAAAAATGTAGATTGTTACAGTGGGATTCTACCATGGGTACCCTGTATGTTGGCTAGATTTCATTATAGATAAGGGATGTTTGGGGGTGTAAGTGTGGGTGTGTGTATGCAAGGCTAAAGCTGTGATAGGCTTTGGTAAAGCTACGTCTTTATTCCGGAGTTAAAACGGCACACTGGGCTCTCTGTTGCTTTTTAGCAGTCCTTCGGATGCACCTCCATTCCTTTTTGTACCTTGTGTATCCTCCCATTATTTTAAACACAGCTTTGTATCCAAGAAACTCTGTTAATACAAGAGAGAAATGTTTGCAATCCAATGAATTAAGACTGATATATGGAATGGATTGAGAGGAATTTGCTATGAAAAGTTTAAAGGGATAAGGCCACCACGGGAACATTTTTCACCAAGTTGTGTGATTTTCTCCCCCCCTTTGGCTTCTCATCAGGAGGAATGTAGCTCATTGGTACTTTTTTGACGTCCGTGCACTGTATAATATTGAAACAGCATATCAATCAGGTTTACAACATGGTATTAAGAACTTCTTAAATGAGAGTGTTCAGTGTATTACTTGCTCTACAATTTTAAGATCATTTTATTTTATGATTCTTTTAAGAAACCCAACCCATTTTGATTGTATAATATGTCTAAAGGTTACTACTGCTGTAATGAAAAACTGTAAAAAGTGCGTATATCTGCATACTAGGAACTGTCATATTTTAAATATTTGTTTCCAGTGCATAATGCTGAGTACTTTATTGCTTTCTTGATGTTCTGTGCAACCACAGATGAATATGGCTCTCAGTTAGGGGGAAGAGGATATTTAGGTGTGGGGTCTTGGGCCTTTATTAAAGTGTACAGCTATGTGCTTCCGTCACACAAGGACTTATGATGCATCTCTTTGCTCTTGTAGCCAAACCAATGAGTCCAAAAACATGCACCATTCCTTTTTCTGCTCAGATTATGTTTTTTGGCTTTTCTTCAAGGACACCCCAATCCAGAGCATTTTGTATGGGATGAATACTTAGAAGATAGTGGCTCTTCTGCAGTTTCAAGCCAAGCCTTTTGTATGGTAAGCAGAGAATGGCTTTCACATCACAACAAAAAAGCATTTTCTACGTCTGAGAAAGCAAAAGAGATGACATGTTTTGTGTGGGTATGTGTGTGGGTGGTGGGTATGCCTGCACCTTCTTAGATCTTGGTGTGTCTGCGCATGCATACCTATTTCTATAGGTGCATTTGTGCATCTTGTATGCGTAAGGGAGAGAGATTGAATGTGCATATTGAAGTATTGATGTCATTCTATTTCTGAGCACTGCTAAATTGTACTGCAGGATTGTGTTTCATAATGTTTCTCTTTTATTGATAAATCCCAACCACCATGTCTTAGTAAAAAGAAAAAGCAAACCTTGAGGCAGAACAAACTCTGAATGGCAGTTAAATTATAGAAAGCCCAACTCATCCTCGCAGCAGCCTGTACTTGTAAATACCACAGAAACAGTTTATGCTCCTGGCGTAAAGCTGAGTGAAGGGTTTGATAAATGTTGTACGTGTGCAGAGGGCCCCTCATGGATTCCAGATCAACATGAAGTTAGAAGCAGTGGACAGGCGAAACCCAATGCTGGTCCGTGTGGCCACAGTTGTGGACACTGAAGACTACAGAGTCAAGGTGAGTATGGAGAGACAAGGAAGAGATGGAAACTCCAGTTGCAGATCAGCTCAAGTGATATCTCTCTAATAGTGGCTTTGTGTAATTGCATGTCCTGACAGGCACGTTACATATGCCAAATTAACAACAACCACTTTTGTCAGCACCTGAATGAAAACACTCTCCCCCACATCCAAACTACTTCTATAAAACTGCTTCTGTAAATGGAAATGATTAAACTTATTTAAAAGTAAAATACAATTAATTAACTTTTTGGCTACCAGTGACGCTTAAATATGCAGTTCTCATAAAGAGAAAGTGTGCTGTGCTAGTTGGATGACTGGGTTGATAATGGTGATGATAATATATGGCGATTTCACTAGCCTATTGTGCCACCCAACCTCTTCAAATGCTGCAGTCAAGGCTTCTGTTGAAACTGATTTGTCTATGTTCAGAATATTCATCTCCTTTCTAAATCTGTAATAATGTTCTACACTTTCATTGATTTTTTTATGTACTGAACCATTCCCATGCCTGGCAATTACATCTTAAATAGACACTTGAGCATTTCTCTTAGTCTGGCTTTCATAATTCTAGTGTTTAGTGACGACTCAGAGTTGATGGCATTAAATGATTTTTTTCATAAAAATAGTCATCTGCATTTTTACTTTTAAAAGTAGAAATATTTTCTACTTGTATACACATGAGACTGTGTGATTTTTGTACATAAATACATTTTACAGGTGTGGTATGTATTTGCAAAAGGCTCTCAGAGTGCTATTAGCTGGTTGTAGGTTGTGATATTGGCTTCGTCTCTTAATGCCTTTTATGACTGATGAAAGCATCTCCCTAGTCATACTAATTCTTAATTATATGATCCGATTCCGGCTATTAGGAGTCTGTGGAATTAATGTGGGGCAAAAAAACTCATTGACTGCATTGATTTTGACCTGTTCCTCTTTGAAAACAACTATTCATCTTAATCAGACACGCTCTATATCTTGTCAGCCTAGAGCAGTTCCCATTAAGGGCAACTCATTAGAAACCTGAAAAATTCAACAAGATGTCCATTACTGTGTCAGTCTTAGATCAGCTTTACTTTATTTTCATTTAGGACTATTTATCCTTTCTGCATTTTTTATAGGAGACACTTTCAAACTGCTGAGGCAAATAAATACTACACTGGCACAGCTTGTAACTGTTAGCAGCATAACATTTAAGTATTGGTCCACTGGCTCATACTTCTTTAAGGAGTAGGAGTATTATTAATTTGTTTACACTACAAAATAGAAAACAAGAGTTAACTATGCTTTCAAGACATAGGTTGATCAGCCCTCACTGATATTTGCGAAAATTTCACTTTTGGTGGAACTAAAGCTCAGTAGTTTTATCACAGTTCTCTTACACTGCAATAAAGTCACATCAGAGTTGCATCAGAGATTGCATGCTGTGGTGGTTCACATGAAGCCTAATGAATGCAGATTCCGGGAAGGTTTTGACATTTTTAATAAAAACCCTTTATCAGAGCCATCCCATTGGTTACACAGCAAGCTAAAGCTTTTAAAGGTGAAAATCTTTAATGAAATTTGCCTCACTGTACCTCATTGTTTTGTTTAAAATATTTTTGTAGTTAGTATCAACTGCTGACTAATCACAAAACCGATTTCTCTGTCGTAATTAGATTATATCTGATGACAAAATATTGTCCTGCTATTGTCCATTGAGTCTTGAGTTTCCAGCAAGGGTGCAATTCTCATTAGATCTATTTTAAAGTTCTAAAATCTCAGCACTGGCCAAAAAAAAGATTTCCATTACCATATGTATTTTTCAATTAATAGATTTGATGATTATTGACACATGGATGGCGTTCTCTTTTAACTCTAACACCAGGTACACTTTGATGGCTGGCACTCAAAATTTGATTTCTGGGTAGACTCTGACCTGCCGGAACTTCACCCTGTGGGCTGGTGTGGAAGGACAAGCCATCCCCTCGAACCACCACCGAGTGAGTGCACTTGACTCCAAGGTGCCCAGCCTTGGAACACCACACAGACCTACATAACATGCACATCGTGTAATAATACATGATTATCACAAGTCTGCAAACATTAGCAGATATGTGTGAAACTCCATGCTCCACACATGCTCTGATTATGCATCATGGACATTCTATATGTCACAGAGACATGTATGTCACCTCTTTCTGTATCTGAGCCTGTTTCCATAGTGGTGAAATGAAAAGAACTGATCAACTACATAAGTCTATGAAAGACTTTATGCATGTAGCCAGCTAACAGAGCCCAAACAACCGTATACTGTAAAGAAAATATAAACTGATCAGGGGCCCACAGAGTAGTGGCTCTACTCTCAAATAATTTTACATCTTAAATTATGTATCCATTAATTCATATTTTATGTAGATATTAAATGCTAGCTATTAAAAGGTAGCTAGCATTTAATTAAAATTGTGGACATGAATAATGATTTTTTGTGTGTGTGTGTGTGTGTGTGTGTGTGTGTGTGTGTGTGTGTGTGTGTGTGTGTGTGTGTGAGACTGAGCTACTTTTATCAGATCTGTCCCGTCCTGCTCTGTTCTTAAACTCATTTGAATACATAATGAAACGGCTTCACTAAATGTCAGTTATTCAAAGGAACCTTGTGTTCTACATACAAGACATTAGCTTTCCGCAGTGTCTTCAGTGTTCTGGGTAATCAATGATCAATCTTACTTTTATCAAATTCCCATGAAACTTGTGAAGAGTCTTTCACCTCTAACTCCGACCTTGGCAAACGCAATCACATTTGCTTGTATTGTTTCTGGAGTAATATAACAAGCAGTGTTTGCACAGTGCTGGGTTTCTGCATAAAACTGCTACTTCGAATACAAAAGGCAAGCTGTTATGGGGAGAAAAACAATATCCTAATGTCATTTCAGTGGTTTGCATTATGTATCATGCATGTAGGCTTCATGTTTCTTCAACACCCTTTACCATAACCACATTTGGAGGTTTTGGGGAAAGATGCTTACTGCACACTGCAGCAGTTATCTAGGGATGCTCCAATAGATTACTTGGGTTGATACAACTGATGATGATTAACCAATAATTTTAACATTATATATATTAAAGCAAGTTCAAACTACCATCTGTAAATGAAGTGCAGTGAGTAAGATATGTGAAACTCTAAAAATGGATCAGTGTTTAATTTTACATAGCCATGTATCAGGTAAATCAAACACTGCAATAATTATAAACATACTGTAAGGCGAGGCAGAATGCATTTCCGGGGATGAACAATGTTTATTTTGGGCAAATCCATATTCAGAAGCCTTAATATAGTCTGTGGTTGAAGTACTGGGAGTCAATGAAACATTACCAGATAACATCATACAAAAAAGCAAGATGAAACATAAAACAAAGAGCATAAAGAGAAAATGACCTCAGCAATTGCAACAGTGAACATGCACAAGGAGAATGCCACAATAACTGATCAAGCAGACGGGAATAATGGGTATAAATACTTGGACAAATCAAGAAAAATGAGACATAGCTGCAACCAATACAGAATAGGCATACATAAGAGGCACTGCAGGGAAAGAAACCAAAACAGAACTACATGGGAACAGAACAAAAACAAAAGATGGCATACAGCATCACCTGAACTGCAACGTCAGTCATCCATGAGAGATGCATTGCAGTTAACACAAAGGTGAACAAAAATGGTTTCACTGGATTTTATTTTCTAAATTTTCTGAAATTTTAAGTGACATTTTTGCACTAGCCTGTTGAAGGTATAAGAAGCTTTATGGCTAGAAACTAAAGCACTCAAAAAGAGAATGAGTTGTAATGATCAACTCAAATGAACCGATAACGATAAGACATATTTATTTGTCAATAAGGACACTTTTTGTATCAACTGCAGATATGTTGTGCTCCTCTAATAGAGGTTTGTTTCAGCACTTTCAATATTAAGACTTTTTACATTTTCAGGAAGGAAATTGATGAACTTCAGCCATGTGAGTTAAGTGCTCAATATACATTGTTCCAGCATATGCAGGGCCTTCTGACCTCAAGAGCTCCGTGACACAGGGAGTGTGTCCAACCCCAGGCTGCAGGGGAGTGGGCCACATCAAAGGCGCAAAATACACAGGACACCACAGGTAGGACAATGCATTTTATATATTTATTTATTTATTTATTTATAGTTTAATGTCGCAGTTCTCCCAAAAGCATTTGACCTCAGAGCAGGGCAAAATTAACTCTGAAAAGTTTCTCCATATTGTTCTATGGTGTATGGGACAGGCAGAGGCAGTACAATAAAGATTCTACTGACATGGCACGTATTTAGACAATTAATCCAAGAAGAAGGCATTCTACAGGAGTGGACTATCAGAGACCCTCACAGAGGAGCAGTCCTGGCCATGGTTCAGAGGCTGCAAGCTAGTTACTCCCTGCAGCCTCCATCCTCAGCCAAGAATCTGCCTGTACTGATCCCTCCTGACCATATATTACCAAGCCTGCTGTGATGGAGGTTATGGCCTCAGCAAAACATTCATTTCACTCCTTAAGCTTTGTGCGGCCTGCCTTCTGTCTTGTCAGGGTTTCTTATATCTTGTATCAGGCATTCTCAATGCTTGGGCTATCACTGTGTCTCCTCCTGTTCTTTGCAAATCAATATTGGATAACCTGGCGAAATGCCAAATTAGTTTGAGTTTGAGCAATGTGAAGCAAAGTGAAATAAGAAATGTAATCCGCTGTTTTAAGTGGATTTAAATGTATTAACCTACCTTTTTTCATCAAGTGTTCTGGAAAGCCTAGAACGCAGTCATGGGCTTTGCTCTTCGTTCTTCTGATTTTCATCTTTTCTGGGCAGGTAAACACACAAGAATCAATTAGGAGTGAAACTTGTTTTCCCTCATGAAATACACTTTCCATCATCCTCCAAGAGAGTGAGAGATGTCCATCAGAGAACCATTTCTAATTAACACGAAAGAGAACAAGGAAAATGGGGTTTATAAGGCAATCTGCAATTCACAGACATGGATCCAAGTTTAGTGAAACATTTACATTAAATCTGCATAACCTAACATGCAGTCACTGGCAAACTCACTTTATGCACAGCAATAGCATTACCTTTTTATTGAGTTGCATGCAAGAGAGAATACAATACTTAAATGTCCAAGATGCTCATTATATTTTCCAGTCATATATTAGGAAAGGCATCCAGTCTGAAGAATATTGATGTGTTTTAATACTTTAATAGAAATGAAAATTCTAGAAGTAAATGGGTATGGCATCTTAAAGGCTGATTGTGACATACACTGAGGCATGATTATTAGATTTATTTTCAAGTTATACTGAATAAAGATTCTCAGAAAGCTCCTTGTAATTAAACATCATTTGACATGCATAAGTGCATAATCACTGAGGGCTATTTTAATATTATTTTCTCCACTTCTTCCTCTCACTAACAGAGTGCTATATTTTTGATCTTTTATCTACTAATGGAAATTGCATGAGTTGAGACATGATCTGATGGTGAACATTTTATGGGTAGTGGTGACTCAGAGTCTGATGTAAAATGCATCAGAATTGTTCAGATTTCTGTTTCATAGGTTTGGTATATTTGCTAAAAAAAAAAAAAGTGTTTTCCTTTTTTCCATTATGCAACTTATGGACTTTTACACATTTTAAGACAATCTATAAGGTATCTTGCATTTTTAATGAAAACTGTTTACTTAATGACATGTGGAAATGGGATCCTAATTCACAGTGTTCCTAAGTATTGGCCACAACTTGATGTCATGCACGTTATTAAGTACTGGCCACAACTTGATGTCATATATGTTAAGTTGTGGCTCAGCATTAGGATCCTGTTCAGTGTACTGCCAGTCATTGACACTGTTAAACATTTTTATTTACAAGAGAAGTTACCAGAGGACCTAGACACAGAGGTTAGGATCATGCTGTGTTGTGTTTCCTTCATCATATGAAGGTTTGGGGACACTGGCATCATTATCAGAAATTTCAAGTTTAAACTCCAGCATTGTCAAGTGTTCTGTTAGACATTTTTTGGTTGAGAGATGGAAAATTTAAAAAGTACATACAGTAAACCATAGTAATATTAAATTCTGAAAATTATTGTGGAAATATATTATAAATAGGACATCTTATAAATAGGATGAATCTTGGCACCTCCTATCTTACTCCTATTGTAACACTTTCAAAGATCTCTAGAAGATATCTTAGGACCTTCTCCTGACACACACACTGATTTTTGTCTGGAAGCCATCTGTACTGGAGGAGTGGGCACCATGCAGTGAAGCACAGCCCATTTGACTGCAGTAATTTTAGCCTCCTCACATCTAGGCACCTCAGCCTATTTTTGCACTCCTCCAAAACTCTGTAGAACCCCCCCCCCCCCCCCCCACACACACACACACACACACACACACACACGTGCGTGCATGCGCACACACATACATATACACATATATAAATATTCATTCTTTCTTTCTTTCTCTCTTTCTTTTCCATATTTTCCATTGCTTCCCTCATGCATCAAACAGCTGCATTGGTCACCATTGTGTCCAAAGCTCCACCACCCTGTCAACACAAATTGTGTAGAATGGAATCCATGTCTACATAATGGAGCACCAGTTACGTTGACAGCAGTTGTTTCTCTAAATGATTTTTTTTTTTGCTATATAGCTTTGTTTTGCTGATATGATACCATGTAGGTCGTGTGGGTGTGGGTGTGTGGACGGACACAATGAATTCAGAAAGTATTCAGACCTCTTGTGAATAAGAGATTTCAGTTTTTCATTTTAAATAAAGTTCTGCAACTCTCTAAAAATGTTTTCATTTGTTATTATAGGTGATTAAGTGTAGATTGAAGGGTAAAACAGCAGTTATATCCACAAAGCCACAACACACTAATCAGGTACTACCACTGCATAAATTATGCAATGAGTAAAGGGGTCTGAATATTTTAAAAATCTCACCAGTCCTTTTTTTTAATCTCACCCTTCTACCGGAGACCTGAGAATTGATGTTGTGGAGCAGTATTTTTGCTATTCCTGGATTATGCTCTTCTAGACTAGGATTGTTGCCATCATCCCTGGGATCTGCTAGAGCCACTCCTTCAGGTTAGGGGTCTCAGCTACAAGTGCCGCTGTCACCACTGGGACAGCTTTGGTGTTAGCCTTCATCATTCCATTTTTTTCTTTCAGCCCCTGGTACCTTTTCAGCTTTTTATATTCCTTCCTTTTAATGTTTCCATCACTTGGGACTGTCATATCTATTATCACCACTGTTCCTACATCTTGTCTACTGTCCCAATGTTTGTTTGGTTCTTGCTTATCTGCCTGAATCTGGAGGTCCCACAGGACCTTATCCTAGTTTTTCTCCACCACCATGAAGGATCTCTGCCTGAAATGTCCTGTTTCTCTGGAAACTTTGTGTACTTGACTGCAGTTGTGACTGCAAACTCCCCATCATTTACTGCTGTACACTGCAGTGACACACCTGGAGTCTTCTTTAGAAGAGATTGTATATATTCTATACAGCCATAACAGTAAAGCCAAACTGCTTAATATCATTGGCATGTGTAACAATTGGCCACCCTAGTTTCCCTGTCGTGTATGTTTTCCTTTGCTTCCTGGTCGTTCCGTTTCTTGGTTTCATTTTCTCCACCCCTAGTCTGTTCCTTAATTCCAGTCCTTGTTTTAGTTCTCCCTGTTTATATGTTCACCTGTGTCTGTGTCTGTTTTATTTGCCTCCCTTGTTCGGTTTCCCGCGTTTAGTAAAGAACCTTCTGCATCTGTATTCTGCCTCTCGCCTTGTCCCTGCTAACATGTTACAGCATGAGAGCAACCCAAATGATATTAAGTAGGTTATATCTTCTTCTTTTTTTTTCATTAATTCATCTAAACTGCTTAATTAAGATCAAGGTCATGGGGCTAGTGCCTATCGCAGAGCTGGACAGTGTGCAAGGCAGGAACTTTCTCTACAAGAGCAGCATGGATTAGAGAAGTGTGTCTTATATTATCTTCCACCATTAACTGCTGTTCATACTCTCCCTTCTCCTGCTGTTAGTCACACAAGAGTGGAAGTGTTTATCTACACTGTAATATGGATTCATATTGCGAGGCTTTCAGCACTATCCTTTAAAACTATAGCAAGTTGTTTAACATGGTGAATTTTGTGATCATAAAATACATGATCTATACTTACAGCTCTTAAGAGGAGCCTGGCTATTTGGCAGTAATGAACTGTGAAGGTAAAGGACTCGGTGCTTGAATGGCACTTTATTTCCATCTGTTCTCACTAGAAGTGTGAGATCTTCCTTAATGAGCAGTGCAAGCTTGGGTGGTGAGTTTCATGTAGACCTCCCCTGAAAAGTACTGATTTAAAGTCCGCCAGGCATAGCCTATTATCTGATTAGAATAGTAAACTAATTGCCCATGGTTTCTTTGAAGCTGCGTTACCAGAAACTAACTGGCTGGCTGGTACACTTGTTCGCTGGCTATTGCCGTCATTGAGTTTATACTTTTGTCACGCGTTGTCTATGGTGTTGGTTACTGTCATGTGCAGTGATAAAGATAATTGTTTATATATGCCAATTTAACACAAATTTTATCACTAATTTATTTGTGATTCAACAGGTGAGTGCATTTTGTTTCTTTTGTCATCAAGACACAATACTGTGTATTGAATTAAATTTCTGTTTCTAAATTGGACATAACTAACTCTACCAATTTCAGGTCATTTTTTTAATACACAAGTATGACCTTGAAGCAATAAAGGTCTCCACCTGAGTGGAAGACTAATGTGTTTTAATCAATCTTCGTTTCATTACTAAAGTTGCCATATGCTTCAGTACTTCAGTACTTAATCTATACCAGGAACACAACTCTTCTGTTAAGTAGCTGTTGTGGCCAGATGGTGGTTCAGATGTGAGGGAGTTAAATAAAAAGTGGCCCTTTCCCCTGCATTTTCATAACAAAAAGCAATCAGTGCAGAGTGCTGCAGCCTACTAAACAAAGAACCAGCTCAGATGCATAAGTCAAAAATCAGAAGAAAATTCAGTGTACAGTTAATGTGTGCACAATATGTATGTCCTGTGAGCAAATGTCTTTTTTTATGTTTTTAGATAAACAAATAAATTATTTTTGCCAAGCTCTTCATGCCTTTGTAGTTACCTTATAACTACCCTATATTCTGAATTGTTGTCACCGTATCTGTTTATACTAATATCACAGAAGGCTGGAACATGAAAGTGAGCACTCTACCAAATATTTAAAAATGTTATTGTGATCTATAAGCATCCTGCCTTTCAGTATGCTCAGTTGTTCACAATCATTATTATGTTGGTTTTGATGGATGACAGCAAGCACATGATTCAATAAAGGAAATAATTTTGGTAACATAAGACTGGCCAGTCTTTAACCATGTCATTTCAACGGTGCAATGATGTGTTTAATATTGCATGTGTGGCATTTGTAATATGTAGCCATATAATATGATTGTAATAAGACTGCACAGTATAGACAAACTTATCTTGGCTGATGGAAGAGCTTGTTCCCACCTGTACGAGCTGTCATGGCATAAATCACAACTTCTATTGGAAGCATATCCGAGCGGTTTTACACACATGTGCTTAACACCTGCATCCTGCCGAGTGTCCACAGCATCGTACCCAGCAGCATCCTGTTTTATAGCAGAAACCATGTGCTGTGTGTCATCATGTGCACTTGTCTTCACCAACTATGTTCTCTTCTCCTCTCTGTCTGTCGTTGTCGCGTTCCGTCGGCCCCAGTGCCTTCGGCTGTCCATACTCAGACATCAACATGAAGAAGGAGGCTGTGTTGCCCGACCGGCTGGGAGGCGAGAAGCAGATCACATTCGTCCCTGTGCACTTTGTACAGAAAACCAAGCGGCTATGTGCAGAGGAAGAGGAAGAAGAGGATGAAGTGAAGGATGAGGACAGTCATGTTGAGAGCAGGTTAGGAGTCCCACAACTGTGTCTGATTCTGCCTCTCTGGTTGTCTGAACTGACATTTTTGGGGGGGATCTTTTTGATCCTAGTCTTTCTTTTAGCTAATTTAACATCTTTTTAAGTACCATGGTCCCTACATCTTTTACATTTCATATTAAAAGCTCATATTACCTAGTTGCCAGCATAATTTTCTGAAGCCAGTGGTAAGCCAATGAAGTATGGCAAATAAACCAAATTTTAGGCAAGATAACTAACATGCGCATGGTGGTCAAGAGAATGAAACCTTCATTGACTAGATGGAGATGCATTTAGTTTCTCTTTTACAGTTGAGGTCATTTCAGATGGTTTCATTATCACCCTTCATAGCAAGCTCAGCCCTGTTCGTATAGACCTGGCCACATTCGGTAATGTTTCACAACACACAAATCCACATTAGGAAATGAGAACTGGCTGGGTTTCTAACCACTTCATTCTGTACCCAAATTCACAAGAGTGGAACAGGAAATACCTTTTAGATTTCAGTCACTGTACTCTTCTCGGCATTGAGCCAGTGGGCTTCATCTTGTGTTTTCCCTCAGCAGAAACTTCAGAGGTGGCCAAACTGGATGTCTGTCTCACTCACAGCAGCATGCAATGGTACAGGGGCAGCTTTGCCCCAAACATCTTCTGAGAGATTGTGCAAAATTGCATTTCTCCTCCCATTGCACAATCGCCCCTTGCTAAGGTTACGGTGTTGCATCAGGCCAGATGTTCAGAGAGCTTGTCAAAAATAATGGCTGAGTGCTGCAAGGTGATTCTTCAATTTAAAAATCCAATTACCAGTACTCCGCGTCTCAAGAATGTGGAAGTAAGGTTTCACTAGGAAGTGAAATGGTTGTCAAACTCCTTTACATAGTCACCAATACGCACTTTTATTAATAAACATCAAGGTTAAAACTGAGACACTAACTCGACGGGCAGTCTCATTCTCTCAGTTAAAGCATCTAACCAAGCCGTAAGGTCAAGCTGTAAAGCTGCAGACCTTCTCTAATCCACATTCCTGCACAGTCATTCCCTTGACTGCAATTTTTTGTTCCCTGCTCACTTTGGCTCTCTATACCCGTGTAACCCCCCCCCCCCCCCCCGAATAACAAAGATTAACTCCCCAGCCAATGAGAGTAAAGGTAAAACAAAGTGGCAATGAATTAATTAGCATACAACCTTAACATACACAAACATGTGACATAGATATTATCCATACATACACAGCCAATACACATGCATAAATACAATCGCCTTTTGTGAAATCTATGTGCATATCTATTTATGCATTAGGTACCTTTTTATAGTCAGTCTTTTAAATCTTTGTGATGTTACCCAGGTGATCAGAGACTGTCCAATTGTCTTTGTATTCATTTATTTATGGTGTGGTTTAGGGTCTGGTGATGGTGATTCATAGCTTGCTCTGTTACATCACCTCACTTTTTAATGTTGAATGCCCAAAGAGATGTTTTCCTTTTTAGCTGAGGCATGTCCTGTTACTGAACTTGGTCAATAGACAGAATGTTGTTGTGATGTGATAAAAAAAAATTTTATATATATATATGAATATATGAATATATGAGTTGGAGCCATAACCAAACAATGCATCAGTCTTTTGCTTTGTTTTGTGAGTGAGAGTGTGAAGCATTTTGCTTGTGATCTTTTATAACATCAATGCATACGTTTTTCTCTAATGAGAGAAGTGATTGGTTCACACATCATACAGGAAGTATTAGTCTGTCTTTGTATGCATTAAACTATAATTTTTGTTTTACAAATTGATACAATTTTATGGCTCATGAGGCAACCAGCTCCCATCTGCTGTAATGGAAGTATTGACTGTAACTAGCACAAGGACAGATGTTAATCCTTCACTGCAATCTAAATGCAAATTGCCCCTGTTTGAAGTGAGTCACAAACCCCACGCATTTTTTCTGGGCCCCTTGCATTCTATTTGGGCACCTTTGCAGAGCTGAACAGTTACTATGATCCATGCATATTTCCTGCCTCTTTCAGGGCAGAGCTGGCAAGCTGTGACGCGGCCCCACGGCTGCGCGGCCGGCCCCCAGGCCATGCCATGGTGAAGCGGGAGTACAAGGAGGAACCTGTGTCTCAGGGACAGAAAGCACTCTCTCCACTGGGGAAGAGAGGCCGGCTGCCCAGCAGGTACACCAAGCTCATCCACTACACAATAAGAGCTCTGCAAGAACTTCACAGGCACTGCTGGGAAGCTCTCACTGAGGTCTGATGAGATAACTAGGTCTTTTGATGATACAGAGGCTGTATGATGAAACTCTGTGTAATATAAGTGGCTTTTTCTTTTGAACCCAAAGTTCCAAATGCAGAGCATGGCACTATTTTGGATCACCTTATTTCAAATAGGTATAGCTATAAAACACTTTTTTTTGCTTCCCAACTAAAATAAGTAGACCTCATTCTGTTTTATGCTGAAATCAAATCCATTTTTAGAATTAAAAATGAGTATGAATATAATAAGTAAAATGTACATATTTAGAAATCATATCAATTATAGTACTTAAAGTAATTCTGAAATAATTATATATTGATTAATTATATATGATTTATTCATAAACAAGGTTGTTGTTATTACACTTAAAATGTGTATAGACATACTTCTGAAATATACAATGTCTGGATTTTGCCTGTATTTAGCCTCAGGACAAAACTGAAAACATATTTGGATTCAGTAATAAATGTAATTTTTTTTCCAGGAAGCAAAGTCACTGTTGACCAGTGAAATTTTCAGATTTGGAAAGATGATTTATTCATATTGACTCTAGCAAATATATGGATAGTGTGTAAATGTGGAGCTAAGGCACATGTGACAGAGTATATGAAAAACCATTTAATTTTGGCATTTTATAAAGCATAACATTGGACTACTAGGAAATCAATCCCATCTTTCCCTCATAGTGTTGGAGTGTTTCCTTGAGGTAAACTATATTATTATGCGCTCTGAGACTGCAGGATAAGGGGACCTCTTTCCCTCTCATCACTGTATTTTAACTAAAGATCTGGGTAGTCCACATGGATTACACTGTCAGTCTCATTCCTCTGTACAGTTGTATCACAGCTAGTGGCGATGATGATGATGATCCTGATCCTTAGCACTACTGTGTAACATGGACATGGTTATTAAAGTAAATGTGCATGCCACATGTCCATTAGTGCTTGTTCCCATGGCCACTGTGAGACTGTCCTGCCCATGCGTTCAATTCCAAACATATGTTCCATGTTAACCTGTATGATTAATACTAAATGGATTGGTTTGTTTATAGGGCTGTGTTAATGTGGTCCTAGAGGAGTAGGTGTTAGAGGAGATGATCGTGTTTCTGTAAAAGCAGAATGTGTCATGAGGATTTTTTTAAGCATGTATGAAATGGAAGATAAACAGTAGCACCCCAAACACAATGGAGCAGACAGCCACTGCAGAATGATGACTGGATGATAGTTTTCTGTGTGACTCATCTGAAAAAGCATAATCAAATAGGCCTAGTCTAATGTCAGTAGTTTTTAGCAGGAGATGTGAGCTCCATATCACAGCCATCTCAGCCATCTCACTCTGTATTCCTACAGTCCCTTTTTGCTGCCATCAATTAATCGTATCTCTGCTTGACTTTCAATAAAAACAATGTTTTGGAGCAATTTTTGGTCTCCACTAAAACCATATACAGGAGAATTCCTCAGAGAGCGCAACAAGTCAATACCATGAACTCTCTGTAAGAACAAGAATGTTTTCAGTTTCCTCTTGCTGTCTTGGCACTGTAGCCTAAAATTAGGAAGCAGATTTATTTTAACTTTATTTTATTCTATTTATTTTATTTATTTTAACCTGAATGCATTTAGTATAAGCAAAGGGGAAAAATGAAAGTGGTCATTTATTTCTTCTAATACCATAATGTTAAGAATGTCTTGTGTTTCTTTGCTATAGTAACATTTAGCTACTTTGAGAGACAGTTCTAACCTGATAATTAGGAAAATAGTTTAACTAGAGATTTCATTTTTACCATGACATTTATTCATTCCACTCTCAGTGTAAATAGTATGGTATTTTCTGAGGCTCTTTGCCCTTTGAAATCTTTTTATCTTAATTTGTTACAGATGCACTCTCCCACTTGTTTTCCCCAGTACATTCACAGCCACTACTGAGTGCACTCCTGCTAACATTTCAGTGTAGTAGGATAAACCATACACATGCTTAAAGTGGGACCTAATATGAAAGGCAAAAGCTGAAAAGTTTGTCTGTAAAGAACTTCTGTTCCTCTGAGTTTGTGTCAAACCCAGATTATATCGGATACTAGGAGCTAATGTTGGATGACTGACTGATGCCTGGAATCTGTACATTCGCGTAAAGATTCCACATAGCAAAACATCATGCAAAACCTAGAAATTCATCAGAATTGTGTGTGCTAACTAAATCAAGAATATGAAACCATAAAAATGGTTGACTTTTATATCAGGCTGAGTCATGTTTGCTCACAAGTAGTCTGAAATGCTAACTAAAATTGTACTCTACAGTTAGCATTACTATCAGTTTAGTACTATCCACATGCCATGTATCAGATATTCACGTGTATGTGTTAGCTTTACATTGTAAAGATTGTGAATTTGCTTGCAGTTATGCTATGTACACTGTATTCACTTTATACTTGCCACTAACACATTCTTGTAATTTATGGTTAAGACACCACTATTGAAGATTAGGCAGTGCTTATGTTTGTGTGGATCTTCTCATCTTGCTGCCACTGTGCATTCTTAAAGTGCACACTCATTCTCTGGCCTGGAGAAGTGACTTGCTTTCTCTTTTTCTAGATAATCACACATCTGCTTCCTCTCTTATTTGTTTATCTCCCTCTCCCCTCTGTCCAGGCTAGCCCAGTCACCAAAATATCTGCGTGTCAAAGCTGAGGAAGAGGAGATTGAGGTGAACAGCATGATTGCAGGTAGGAAATAGCCATGTCACTAACCTGTGTTGTGTGCTGAGGTCTGTTGATCTTCTTGACTGGGTTTTGAAATGTTTTTGCAAATTAGTTTGCATATTATGTATGCATTCCATAGCCCTGCCAAGAAAACTGACTACCCTGTCAATATTGAATATATCTCTTGATCTGCAACCCCTTTTGACCGTTAGGGAGAATTGTCTGTGTTTTAATGTGGACTTTTAATATGAATTTTTACTCTCATTTTTTCCACTTCTGACTTTTGATCCACATCATACAGAAGCACACAGCACATCAGTTCAGTCAGCATGTCGCTTCTGCATTGCTTTTATCCATCTTGTTTTTGTGATTGCAATTCAGCCAGCTTCACACCTCTGGCTGCAGCTGACTTCACAGTTCACTTGCCATTTCTAAATTGGTCAGTGTTAAAATGCCATTTTGAGGGTGTTCCCCGCCTGTTCTGTAGGTCTTCATCATGCTTTCTCAGTATTTAGTAGTTGCTTTTTTCTAAGCATCAGTGGCCAGTTGAATGGCATTCTTTCCCCATCATCTGTTTTTATGTTTCTATGGCAGTGTTAGCAGTCTACAGGGGAAAGGCTGAGCCCTTCAAACCTCCAGTAATTTAGCATCTATGGTGCTGCACTAAGCTGCAGGGAGAATATTGGATAATGGAGTCACTCAACTGAAATACAGTTTTTAAGTGTGCAGTGGGACATAAAAAGGGAGTGTGTCTTTTCTGTGGGCTAAGACCCCTAAAAAGTCCAAGAATTTGGTTTCCCTTTTACATGGGAAAATATGAGCTATAGAGGCACAGAGGTTGACTGCATAGGCATATGTGTCCTGCTGTTAACTGTTCAGATGAATGTGCTCTCAGACGTTTAGACATTTACAAACTGAGCCATGTTGCTTATGCATACTGGTGGTGAGTACAGGTTCTGACACATTCTGCAGCAGACGTTGTGAACTGATGACTGCCATGTACTCCTGTATTTTTTTACTTTGATTATAATGTTTCTTCCATTATAACTGAAAGCTTTTAAATGTAATGTTAGAATGAGAATTTGTCAGCAGATATATGTTAGGAGAAGTCATGGAGGCTCATTTTATTTTGGTCCCTGTTTACTGCAAAATACTACAGTTCCGATGCTCTCAATTTATAGGTCCAGCTTCATTGATTTGTTTCAATTTCCTGATTGTTTCTGTGAGTATTCAAGTCTTCACTTGTTTTGTATATTTATATGCTGTCAGCAAGAAATAGGCTGTTGGTTTTTGTGTGCATGTTTTCATGTGTGCAAGCATATGTACGTCTGTCCATAATGGCACAGAAATAGCATATTCTCCCAGTGTCTCCTCAAGAGTGCGTGGGGCTCTGCTCTGTTCCCCACCACTGAGCATTCTTTTCTCAGTGAAGCAGAGTGAGGCACTAATTTTAGCTCTGTGTGCCTGTGAGAGAGAGAAAGAGAGTCAGAGAGAGAAAGAGGCTGAAAATGTGTGGTGTGGCTAGAGGCTGTAGGCAATGATAAAATGAGAGGAGGTGAAAGAGTCCTGGACATGACAATAGAACATATTACCACCATTGACCGCGTAACCCCCCCCCCCCCACACACACACACACACACACACACACACAGACACAAACATAATGCACTCTGCTCTCTTCTTGCTCAGCACTTGAAAATGTTCATTTTTCGTGCTTTTCTTTCTAAGCATCATTGACTGTGTATGAGGGCTTAAGTATGAGACAAAATGAAATATCTTTTTATATCTGTGTGTGCTTCAATCTCAGACACTGATATCAAACTTTTTTAGAATCTTGCATTGCAGTAATGGAAACTGCATGGAAATGTGTTGTCTGTGGAAGGCCATCGTGCTGTAAATCTTGGAATTGCAAATGGTACTCAGGTCAACTCTTTCATAAAGAATCAGCATGTATTTTACACTGCTGTTTTCACTTAAAAAAAAAACTTGCTTAAAAGTTTTATGCACTTTGCATCATTTTTGAACCCACAAGTTTTGCATAATGCACTACAGTAAAATATGCAGTGTGAACAATAAGTGTCTTTTTTTTTTTTTTTTTTTTAAGTTAGTGCATGAAACACTGCAAGGAACATACAGAAAATGATTTTCTCTGTTATTTTCAAAATGTGATGTAGGTGTGACAAGGGAGGTGAGGCAGGATGCAGAGGCGAGCCGTGACAAAACAAACATTTATTAAACACTAGACAAAACAAAAGCAACATACACTGAACAACACATTAAGACAAAACAACAAGCAGTAAATAGTCTTCAACACAATAAAAGGCGCACATTAGGGCAGCTGAAGCACAGCTTACACAGCGGACCTTAAATACCTGCGCTAAAAGTAATGATGACAAAAGACAAGTGTGACACAAACTGGGCTAACAAGGGAGCAGTGTGGTGGTAAAGACGCGCGCACACACATCACACGGACCTGGGAAAGAGTCAAGGAGGGCTTTGCCATGACAGTACATTTTTAATTTTTAGGTAGGTTAGAATGGCATTATCAGCATACTCTGTGCATGTATTTGTTTTAGATCCAAAAATGTGCAGTTTGCAATTGTAGTTCCAAACATTCTGATTAACACTTTCACAGAGAAATTCATATTAGGTTTTTTCTGAAAACTTGTGTAGCCATGAAATTTTGTCCGTTCAGCGTGTGCAGTTAGTTAGGAGTGACTCAGCAGATGGATTTTTATATTTGGTCCAGTTTCTGTCCCTAGCGTGTATAGTTTACTCCAGAATCAATCGGAAAAGGTTGGTCTCCTTTTGCCTCAAACTGTACAGTTGGAAGTATGTAGATTTTGCTAAATCCCTTCTTGCTGAGTGTACAGAGATATGTTGAGACCCAAGTGAAGTTGCTAAATATTTTAAGGCACTTTAAGAGCACTGGCCCAACTGCATTTCCAGCAGTATGATTCTGAAGATGAGAAAAACATTACAATGAGTTCTAGTGCCTTCATATTGCTGATTGAATAGTTGATTGTGGCAGCCATACTGTGGAATATTTCATTTGTCTCCACAGCATTATGAATGACTAGAGGTGCTTAGATTTAGGAGATAACCTTGTTTTCTCAGAGTCACCAGGGAGAAATAGTGGCAGAATGAAAAACCAAAGGCTCTTTACTGTAGTTTTCCATTGTTTTATGTGTGTAGTATTTTTGTACACTATTCCCAGCTACCCCACTACCATTATGTTCCATGTATATTTTCCCCATTACATAATCCACTAAAAATATTATCCATTTTAGAGTGTATTTTATTTTACTTATTTAATGACAGTGAATTCTGTAATGTAACTGGAATCTTGGGGCAATGAGATTAGTTCTGTCTCATTGACATAGTGCTTTCTCCAGTGTGCCTCTCTCACCTTCGCTATGTCAGACGTAACTTCTCAATTGGTATGTCTGTGTAGCCCTGGTCATGAGAAAGGAAAGAACTAGAGTGATAATGGGTCATCTCTGATACAAGCTTGAGAGAGAGAGAGAGAGAGAGAGAGAGAGAGAGAGAGAGAGAGAGAGAGAGAGAGAGAGAGCATGGATAAAAAATGAGCAATGAGTAGAAACCTTCCAGGTTGAATGATGACTTTGCATTTGATGGAGGTAGATGCTGAATTAGTGCTGGTACAGCTCTCTCTCTCTCTCTCTCTCTCTCTCTCTCTCTCTCTCTATCTATCTCTATCTCCCTCTCCCTTGCTCACACTCTCTTACACCATTCCTGTAGGAATATGGGAGGCTTGACCTTAACAGGGAGGTTGACGGAAGAGGGCACTGGGCTCCCAATCATCTCAGCCCCCTGCTTTGCACCACTAGAGCACCAACCACACAGCCCCTCCGCTAGTCATTAGATTAACCAGAGCACACCGAACAGCTGCCATTCCAGTAGCAATGTTACTACTGCAGCACTAACTATGCACTCATATCAGCAGAATTATGTCTGCAGAGGATGTCTGTCACTTGCAGTGGGACTGTACCGATGACCATGAAGACATGCAATAGAAAATCAGTGAAGTGCAGCTTGGAGTCTGGTTGTTTCTCTGATGCTAATTTGATGCAATTAACTATTGTGTTCATATTTTCGTAGTTATGTTTATCCATCACTACCTACAGATTTTGCTGTGTTTTGAGCAGAGATTGCAATGTACCTTATTTCTTCCTAAACTGTTTACAGAGTTCAAAGTTTAAAGCAATGGCAAGTAGACTGGGTGAAGCAAATATGACAATTGTGTATATCAAAATTCCCATCCACTGCTGGTTGCTTCATTATTACATACCAGGCTGACAGTCTGAATGTAATGGCACCAAGCTGTCAGGACAGGAGCAAAGTATACTGGCAGCCAAACTAAAAAGACCACAAATTACCAGCCTAATTTGTATCAGTACTAAAGAGGCATGAATACAGCAAATGAGGCCTAGCTTCATTGTTCATCATGTGGTATTTTATATCTTTAGGCACCATAGTTTCATGTCACGGAGCCAGGCTTCTCTGCAGTGGCTTGTATCATGAGGCCAGAATAATGGTGTGTCAGATGTCTTCAGCCCAGGCCTACTGCTATGGTCTATTAGTCATGCTTCCCCCGCATTGCCACTGCCTTCCCCTCTGTCTCAGCCTTGCTCACCTGAAGCCCACGACCTGCTCTCTGCCACTTTCCGCTCTCCTCTCACGCTCCCTTTTTCCCTACTCCCCATCTTTGTCCTGCTCTTTCCATTCAGTCTCACTTCCCCTCCCATCTCTCTCTCTCTCTCTCTCTCTCTCTCTCTCTCTCTCTCTCTATCCCCTCCCCCCCTTTTAAGATTAGATTCATTTTCTGGGATGCTCTCAATGTTTCATACACACATGCCTCACCCTTGTGCTCTTCCTCTTTCTCACTGCAGAGTAGCAGAACCCCCCCCCCCCCCCCCCCCCAAGTGTCTGGGGAATGTTTCACTTCAGCCAGTATGCTTATAAATGCTACAGTTCCCTCCCCATTTATCGTCCCTGAAGCCACCACCAAACTCACTCGGGACACATGGGAGTTTATGCTTGGTGTCCTGTTCTTTCCCACCATACTGCATAGCACTGGATTTCCAACAGGGACTGTTTTTCCATTGCGTTTCATGTCGGC
This sequence comes from Electrophorus electricus, assembly GCF_041902795.1. Classification (NCBI taxonomy): domain Eukaryota; kingdom Metazoa; phylum Chordata; class Actinopteri; order Gymnotiformes; family Gymnotidae; genus Electrophorus; species Electrophorus electricus. The sequence continues at coordinate 12,910,092 of NC_137510.1, forward strand.
ACTGCAGAGTTCTGGCCAGTGTAATGTCCACTTGGCTTGCAGGGGGGCAGAGGCACATTACTTGAGCACAGTCTGTCTGTTGCTATAGCAGCAGAAGAGCACTTTTATGGCAGCTGGAGCTGGATGGAGAGGAAGGCATGCCACACTCAGGTTATCCACCTACAGCTCCCATGAGCCCCTCCGCTGTTCGCCAGAGGCTAAGCCACCTGCATTACTCCACCACACTTTTCTGTACTGCTTGCTTAGGTAGTCGTTTCTTACAAGTCAGTTTATCTTAGTTTGGGCTTTGCTTTTTTGTGGTTGTTACTGTTGTTGTGATTAGGATATTTTTATCTTACTTTTCACATTACATCACAGGCATCCAGCAGAAAAGTAAACTATTGCCCCCCCCCCCCCCAAACCAGACATACACACATTAACATTATACACAGCCAGACATCCATATAAGTGAAATAAATAATAGATAAAAGTAATGACAAAAAAATGGTTACATTGTTGGAAGCTGACAGCATGACAAGCCAAATAGTATGACAGCATATCTCTAGTTTAAGATGGTACATGGCTTGCCTGATCCATTGACTGTATATCAGTGGAATGGATGTCTTTCTGTTTAAACACATTTGTCTCCTTGCCAGGAGAGAGCAGAAGGCCAACATGTTAATTTCCCACCTACTAAGAGGAATGTTCACCTGGGCCCACACCAAATGATGCAATGAGTGGAGACTGCTTGAATACTTTTCCAGATATCCTAGAAAATGTCGCCAGAATGATTTGCTAGTACATGTAGCACTTTGAACACGTTCAAAGTGTGCAGCAGAGAGGCTGAGTCGTGTCTGCATCAGTCATGTGAGGTCTGTCAGCTTTTACCTGGAAAGGACTGATTAATTTTAAAATGTATAGCAGCATGCCTTAGACATTTGGAAGAGGAAAAAAAATCCCTGTATTTTGTTCCAAGTTTCATTTGATATTTGTTCGTCTAAGTCTGCTTCTGTTTCTTCTGGTACTGGTTCATCTAAGGCTGTTAATACTGAGGTCTATAGGTATGGAATTGTATGTGTTTAGTAGTTCATAAATTATGCTTATAGCTGGCTTTTAATGATTTACAGTTAAAAATTTAATCTAACAGAAGTGGGAAGGTATAATTGAAAGCAATCCAAGTTCGAGAGCTGCAAATATCTGTAAAAGTAGGAATATCATATTTCTGCACTACCTGTTCCAAAGAGACAAAATTACTATCAATATAGAGATCAGCTAGTGAGACCACACCCCTTCTAGACCAGACAGCAAAGGCCACATCACTGAAGTGACAAAAATGTGATTGTGTGCAATTGGAACTGCTTGCAACAGACCCCTAAGGGAGTGGGATCTTCTAAACTGATTCTAGATTTTGACTGAGTGTATGATAACTGGATTAGAAGTCATCTAGAAATGGGCTGTGTGAATAGTAGTATAGAATAATAGTACTATAGAAGTGGACACAATGGATGCCCCCTCCAGAATTGACCGTTCAGGGACAGTGGCATTGTTCTTTATCCAGTATAGCAAGGGTCATGTATTGGACACCCAGTAACAATACAGGAGATTCAGTAGTGCCTCCCATTTTATAAGAGTTCTGCAGTATACCTCTTTTAATTTGGTATCAGATTATTTGATATGAAAAAGAAAGAAATGGACTGCAAGACACTGGAATAGATACAGAACATTACTGTGTAAATTCTTCCATCTAGAAGGGTAGGTAGGAGGTTCCAGCACTCAGTATCCTTCCTCGAATTGGATAATAGAGGCTGGTAGTTAACTGCATATAAAACTTTATGGATATGTGTAACCATAGCCCAAAGTTCTTGAATGTCCCAAGGATAGTTTTAAAAGGAAATGAAGCTAAAGCATCTGACCAGCCCCAGTGCCAACAGACATCTGCTCATTTTTTCTTGAAAGGCTCTAAACTCGTTGCTATATATAAATACCACATCAACCACATAAAGCAAAACTGTATGCTCCATCATATTGTTTTCCTAGAGCTAGAGCAAGTGGTTCCATTGCAAACGAAGTAGGGGTAAACGACTGTGTCTCGTGCTATGTTGGATCACAAAGTAGGTACACAGATTATTGATAGTGTGCACAGCCAGCAATTGGAGTGGTATATAAAATTCTGAGCCATATATGAATTTACAGCCAAACCTCCCCAACATGTTGAAAAGAACCTCATTCCACCTGGTCAAATGCCTTTTTAGGATCAAATGAAAATACCACCTCTGGCACAGTGGATGAAGAGGGGTCATAATGGATGTCCAGATTGCAGCATATATTTTAAAAAGAGAGAATATTTTGAAGTCCATTGGGTATCCAACCAGTCCAAGAGATTTGCTGCTTTACAAGTACCTAATTGTTGTCATCTCCACAGTCAAGAGGTCTTCTTCCTTCAACTCAGCAGCCTTTCCTGGGTCTATAGTAGGGAAGCACAAGGTTAAAAGGTGCATAATGAGGTAAATAATGACTGGAAAAAAGTTTGCAAATAGGAAGTCATTTTTTGGCTGTCCCTGTTTTTTGAGCCATGCTCATCATTGATTGCTGGAATAGATTGATTGGTAGATCTTTGCCACAGCATGTTGGTGAGTATCTGCCCAGCTTTTAAAAAAACAAACAAACAAAAAAACATTTAGAACCTTTGTTGTGGTTTAGGGATAAGGTATTCAGCCTGCTATGTTGACAGGAGATCAAACAGCTTGCAGTGACCTTCATTGTTTGTGCAGACACATAGTGAGGACAGATGAGAATATATCTAGCTCCAACTCTTTGCAGTAAGGCACCAAACTTGGCTGACTGAAGATAGAAATAGGTGAGTGGTTTACTGTCATCAGACCTGTTAATATTTAAGAAAACAAAAAAGGTAACGAATTAGTGATGATTGTTTTAAGCGTTTCAGTCTTATTACTTGCGACTTCATTCACCATCATTGTCCTTGATGTGCAGTTTCAACTCTTCATTCCAGTGATTCCATAATTTGGTTAGATAAATAGACCTGACTAAAATAATTACTGTTTTCACCATTGAATGCTACTCTTCACTGTTTACAGCCTGAATGAGCATGTAAAGGGAAGGCAAAATGCCCACACGCTGCTTTCTGCAAAGGATCATCCAATTATTTCATGCACAGAATCCAGATAGGACTGGTCATAAGGAAGAACTGTTCACTTCCACTCTGTTTTTTATTTTTCTTCTTTTTGCTTATTGCTTCAAAATAAACAAACACAATATTTCAATAACTCCTTACAAATTATTGTATAGTAACATTTCAGTGTATTTAAAATGAATCCAATAATTATGATCATGCAGATCTGGTGAGCTTTGTCTTCTGATATGAGTTTTAGCTATAACTGCATTTTCTGAACCTTAGGATTCTATTGTGTGGAGATTTGAACCACCATCCTTTAAGGTTTTGGGGTTGGTTTATTGAATACCTGTGGGGGTGGAGAGTTGCAGCTTAACCATGACTCCCCATGTGTGCTGTCCTGGGCAGCAGCCAGCAGAGACTGCCAGCTCCAGCAGCGGCACTCTGCTAGCCTGGCTTCACTTTTGATGAGATCCTGAGATAGGGGAGGGTGGTGCGGAGGCAGAGAGTGATGGAGAGAGCTAGAACCTGGAAATGATTGGGGTGGAGAGGGACATTGGAGCAAATGAGCAAGCATATCATTCTTTCTTCCACCTCAGATGCACCTGTGCTGTGAAGCTGAGGCCCAACACAAGCTACCATGCTCTGTCTCTCCCTACATGTGTCATTGTGTTATTCGGCACCTCATGTTCCTCAGTCTAATAATGTGATCATGTAGGCAAGTGAATTATCTGTTTCAGAGAGTGGCAAAGGCAGTGGAACCCAATGAACGCTGCTCCTGCATCTCCGTTATTCACCCAGTGCGACTGAGACTGCAGCCTCCGCTTTGTCCAGTCTGAATAAATTGGGTTCCTGCAGAGCAGGTTAATGAAGTTGTTTCTGTCACGGGCACCTTACTTGTCATCATTACGCGTCTGTTTGCATGGACCCCTAGGGCCCCTTTTTTGTTTTTATTGATCAGAGTTTCTCTGAATAGCTGCAATTTGGTTTGGTCTGCAGCCAGAAATATGAGAGCTTTGTTTAGCGGCAGTAGGCAAATATTCTCAATACGACAATACCAAGGACATGCTGCTAAACGTTTTCTGCTTTATGTGTGTATATGATGCACCCTTTTAAAAATTCCAAACTTCGTTCTCCTGAAATGGAAAAGAATTACCTCAAACATGTAGTTTTAGCCACCAGTAGTCTTCTGCCATTGTCCTTTGTCTTTGGATTAAAGTCTTGGTATCAGCAGCAGAGCATGATTGATACTTGTTCCACTCTACTGCAGTGATGGTGACACTTTAATGTTTCTCAACAGTGTCTGATTCTGTCATCTTAGCCAAACTGAGCCATGCAGACCATGCGACACACATTACAAATAGGTGCTCAGACATTGATGATGCTTTTTTATTGTTGCCATGGCAACATCACCTGTGACAGGCAGGAATGGCAGTGTGCACATTTTGGACTGTACTGTCATCCCATGCTTTCACAACATGCTCCTAGAACTCAGACAGAGCATTATCTCAAATGGGCATGTCTCAATGCCATTAGGTTTGCTGTTTCTAGGGCAGTGGTAGCTCAGTGGAGAAGGTACTTGAGTTGTAATTGGGCTGTTGCTGGTTCAAACCCCACCACTGCCAAGTTGCCACTGTTTGGCCCCTAAGCAAGGCCCTTAAACCTCAATTGCTCAAGCTGTACTCAGTCATAATTGTAAGTCACTTTGGAGAAAAGCGTCAACTAAAAGCCATAAATGTAATTGTTTGCCAAAATGCAGTGGCTATCTTATGCATTAAGGTCCAAACTTATGGGCTGTTTAAGAAGTGAAATTGTAATGTACATAAATGAATAGCTTGTTAGCAGATCTTTTATATTTCTTTCTTTTGTTTACATTGTGAGGTCATATTCTATCAGAAGGTAGAGCATATTCTTTTATCACAAAAGTCTAATTCTTCTCTCTTATTGACTAATACTTGCTTAATGTAATTCTTTAAGCATTATTGAGACTACTGCTAATGATTTTAAGAATCTCAAAAATATCAAAGAATCTTACTGTTGAAGGCCAATTTGATCTCCTGAGGGTTCAAAACTATCTTACAGACAAATTCTTTAGACATTTTTGATCTACTATAATCTAGTCTGTGGAACTATCTGCACATTAAACTGTAACTATGTGTAGTTACTCTGCAGACCCACACACATATCTGCACACGGGCTCTTTGTGAGCACACTTCCTGTGGGAGTGCCTAGTCTTCCGACAGCCAGACACATGAGCATGCACATACTCCCTGTCCCTGTACTCACACTGGAGTCCATTCTCACTGCAGGACCTCACACAGATAGGCTCACGCCCATGCCGACACACTCCCTGGTGAGTTACCCAATTTCACACTGCTACTGTGGGACCTCAGTGTGGCTTTCCCAGCCATCCTGACTCCCTACCAAGCACTGCACTCGCTCAGAGCCTCTTGTCGCAAGCCTTGTTAGTGCAGCCTCCACCAGTGCTAATGAAGAGCTCCAGATAAAGCTTCTGGAATGGTGGGACACTGGCTAAGGCAGTGGCTCCTCACCCAGTCACTGCTGGCTGAAGCCTACCAATGCAGCTTTTGGATCCCAACCACTAGAAAACAGCTACAGCCTACTGGACAGAGCAAGCCAATTTGAAAAACAGTTTAAAAATTCTAAAATCAGTAGGTGTAAAAATGGCAAGCTTTAGTAAGTTTTAGACATGCAGTGGGGGAAAAAAAATCATTTTGACTGGTATTAGTTTAATTTTCCCTTTCCAGTTTTATGGTTTCTCTGCATCCAGTATATAGATATTTTTATTCACGATTGGCTTGTTTACACAATATCAAATTTAGGTCAATTGATTATGCTTGCACTGTACTGCATTAATTTTAACTTGATGTGCTTGTTCTTTTGCAGACAGTTCGTTTGTTAATACTTTTAATCAAGTTTTATGAAGCAGTTAATGCTTACTGAGTTGCACTCAAAAGACTTTGTTTCTGCCAGTGATCAGAAGTATGTTTTCTCATTCAGGACTTTTAAAACATCTATCTTCCAAAGGTGATGGCATTATGTAGTGTTCTTGTTTACCTTTCTGGCATGATTCATTATGTTTGTTTAAAAGGCAGAGATGTTGAATGTAGACTGAGGAAACACATCGCATATCCTCTTTCTCGGCTATGGTAGCTTTGTTTAATTAACATGCTTCATAGAATGCCTATTCCCAGTTAGGTCCTTGCATGCTAGTCAACTGTTCTGTGAATGCAACTCAACATTTCCTTTTGGCACTCTGGCTCTACCTCTTTCTTTCTTTCTCTCTATCTCTTGTTTACCCTTTCTGTCCCTCTCACTCTCTTACTCACTTTGTATCGCTCTGGCTTTCTCATCAAGGGCTCATCAAGGGCTTTTAAAACATAATGAATGGTTTATGAAATGTGTTCTCTCATCCTGTGGCTGGTGTGAGTGAATGGTATTGTGCATTGAGCTTTTGGATAGTTAAAGTGGGTTTCACATGTTCATTTCCTCAAGTGTATTATGTGTGAGTTGGCATGGATGAGGACTCCATATTAAACTCAAGAAGATGGTCAGTAGGGGATCTCGTCTGTAGCAGTGTGTTTATAAGGGAAATGGACCTTGCATAGAAACCTGGGGTGAGAGGAAAATGGCAGTAAGAGAAGGAGGTCTTCCATTGCAGAGCTCTAGAGAAGCTAACAGATTAAGTGGTTCAATTTAAACACACCACGGCAATGGACACAGCTGCTGATCAGTGTCTGTAGATGTGTGCCTCCAATTAGAATGCGTCTGGCTCCCTGTAGTGGAGTCCTAGCCTACTGAACAACTGCAGTAGTGCTAAGAAGCAACCATCTAAAACATGCTAGTCTTCAAATCCTACTAATATTTATTGTTCATGAGCCTTTTGTACCATTTTGAAATGTCACTATAAAATTGGGGGGTTTTTTTAATGAACATTTTCTGTAATTCATAACATTTATTTCATAATGTTTATGGAACATTCATATAAAAATATTACATTTACTGTAACAGTCATTCTAAGAAATACTTATTCTCTCAGTCCACTGCACAACAAATCTCATAACAGTAATAAAATTAGGTTTAAGTTTCCACATTGAACAACAAATCATTATTATCGTTAGATGGCATTGCTCTGGTTTCCATGTTCCCTGGTGACTGTCGAGGCCTCAATTTGATATAGGTGTAGTTGCAGTGGGGGTTTGGGCACAACTACTGAAGGCTATGTGGAAACATGAACTGACTCTCAACGAGAACTGACAGACATGGAAAGGGGCAGAAAAAAAAAATCATTTCTGGTTTTGGGGGTATTGCTGCATATCTTAGAGGTTTTGTGCACTTGTCATTTTTGTCCAAGCCTGTACTCACTTTGGAATCATTTTACAATGGCCAATATCTCTTCAGGATTTTACCTTGATTTTCATTGTTTCTTTCATTTGACATATATAAAATGAGTTGGATAAGTCTTCTTAGTTGAAATTAAGCTCTAAATAAACCACTAATTTAAACACTAAATGCCAGATTTTCATATAAAATGTATGTATATTGCATATTTTTAAAAAATTATATAACATTAAGCAATTAATTGTATTTGTAGTTGTGCTACTTTTAATTGTGTCTGTGATGTATTGCCATATCAGTCATCATCATTGACTCATTGTTTAATACATTCCTATATTAGCATACTGGTGTACAGTCACCTCACCGTATGGATTGTCATGTACAGAGCAGCTTTCTCTTCCCAGCGTATGTGATGTAGGCGCACCAATCTCTCTGCCCACCCTGTGTTTTCTGGTCAAATAACTCCAGCTTTTTCATGTGAAGACAGCAGCCACTTGGCACTTCACGTCTCTCAAGGTGATGGTGCTACTGATCCTGGGCCCGTGCTCCAAAGCCTTGACACCTACTGTATGCATGGCACAACGTGAGAAACTGCTCTAAGACCAGTGTAAAATAACACTGTCTCTTGTGCAGCTCCAATTGTAGCACCTGGTGCCAAGCAAGAGCCCACATGGGAAGCAGGCAGGCAGGCAGAGACATGTTCTCCAAGCCCTTTATGTAGGCCTTTCCCTTCTTGGCGCTGTCTGTGATTCTTGGAGGAGAGAGAGAGGGTGGGTAGTTCTGTTTCGTTTCCCACCTCTTTCTCCTCTAATCACAGAGTCACAGTGTGTCAGAGTGCAATGGCAGTTTGTACCCTGGCACTGTATGTCTTTGTTGTCGATATGTAACTGGCAGAAATTGTTTCGGTTGTATTTTTTGCATTGCTGGGTGAAATTGCCAAAACATTTCTTACATAGCTTCAGTAGTTTAAATCAGCAGGTCATAATAAATGTATCTAGCTTATTATGCAAGTTTTACTCAGTACCAAGTCTTTTAGAATGATCTAGGTACTCTCTCCATTTATCTGATCAAACAGGCTGTGTGACTTATGTCAGTAAGGCATTTTCCCCTTACCCATCCATGTGAGGAGAGCAGTCCCGTGTGTCTGTCTCTCCTCCCTTGAGCTGTGTCCTCTATGAGTTAAACTGCCTTTGAGAATCTAACAGTAGGCTAACATGCAATTTTGCTTACTCTTTCTTTTTCCACTTTGATGAATGGAAAGGCTTCCCCAGTATCAGCCACACTTGAAAAAAGCTGTGCGGGTTGGGAGTTCCACGATGGAGGTCTTCACACAGCTGGATGGGTGTGTGTTGCCATTAGGCATTGTGGTTTTTGACCATACTTGAGCTAGTTTATGGCTAAAGGCTAAATGCTACGTTACTGGAACCAGAGAGGAAGGGTTTTTATTATAGAGTATTCTTGTTTGGTTATTTTTGCAGCTACTGTGCATTTGATATATAAAAATGATCCTGATAAACCTAACCAGTTGCTTAGTAAAAATATATTGTGAGACATTGAGACAACTGTGTTTTAGATAAACAGCACCTACATGTCATCTCTAGGTCTATCCCTTTAACATCTGTGACTTTATCACTTATGTTGTGAATAAACAGGTGTAGTATAGGGCTTCATTTTTTACAATAAGAAAATTGGATCTCTCTCTCTAAAACCTGAATCTCACTCTCATGTCTGCTGTGTTCTGATGGTAGCCTACAGGCTGCCAGAAGTAGCAGTCTGCTTTTGGCCAGAGCTTCTGGAAAGTTCCCCACAGGAACTTAAATGAGACTGAATGTGATGTGATTGTTTGTTTGCATCTTGATTAGTACTGCAGAAGTGAAAAGAAATACAACTGTTTAGCAAAAAGTGAAAAAAAAACAACTTCACGTGGGCCAAATTCCCACCAGATTTTTGTGTTGGGGATGTTAACTTGGAATTTGCGCATTCAGTCTATTTTTAGTTTATTTTAGTTTTTATTGACAATGCAAAAAGACACTAGGTAGAAATTGCAATTAAGTGGAATGTTTTATATATTGCATGCTTACAGCATCAAAATGTACACTGCATGAAATTAATATATCTAGCTGAATCTTGCCTGTTTGTTTTAAATGAGGGCATTAAAGCTAATTTTAACTCCCAAGAGAGATGCTATTATTGTTGCTATTCCACAGTAATCAACTCTTTGCATCTTGAATTTATTGAAGGATTGAGCAGACATTGCTATATTTTAAATTGTAGTTTTACTTTGAATAACCGTGTAGATTTTCTATATCTGTTGCATGCAGCTAATGCCAACTACAATCTTTGGCTAATAAAAGAAAGTTTATATTATTTATTTTATTAAAACAATAAAAACCCATTTCCTGTATCTTTCCAGATAGGTTGAAACTTGTTACCTGAACTCAAGAGTAATGGTACCTAGTCTATAGTCATAAATCTAATGAGAACATAGGACATTCATCACAAGTTCAATCAGAAAGGCTTAATTGTAATTACATTCACGCATGGAGAGAGGGAACTCAGGTTTGTTTGTTTGTTTGTTTGAGTTTATTATTATTATTATTATTATTTTTGTTATTGTTTTTATTTGTGCCTATGCATAATGGCTTCAATAGGAAGAGCTGTTGGTTAGTGTTTAGTGTTTCCCCTCCCCCACCCTTTCTTTTTAATTGCATTTATTCCCCATCTCTTGCACCATCCTGAGGGACACAGACATGATGATGTTCTGGTTCTTCTATTTGAGCAGTACTAGCTGAAGCTTCCTTTTATTTCAACACTGTGACATTTTCACTCCCATCTCTGTGTCCATAAATCTCATTTAGCTTGACCACTTTATTCAGTAGATGCTCAGCAAGATTCCAAGTAGGTGTCCTTCACTGACCTTTCATTTGTGTGTGTGTGTGTGTGTGTGTGGGTGTGGGTGTGTCGGTGGATGTGGGTGTAGAGAGAAATGTGGACAGTCTACAGCAGGCCCTGCATCAGTCAGTCTTCCTGTCAGCCATGTCCGCTCACCCTGGTCGAGACCTTCCTCTGTGCTGGGAGCAGCACTGTAAGCTCCTGCCTGGGGTGGCAGGGGTGCAGGCCAGCCGTGTGGCCCACTGGACTGTGGAGGAGGTAAGAAAACCCACACTGCACAACTTTTTTCCTTTGCATTTGGTTTTCTTCTTTTTCTTCTTTTGGTTTTCTTCTTTAGTTGTTTGCACTTTCTGGGACCTTGTTAATATTATCATGTGTTTCATCACCTAATTGTGTTGGGCAGGTTTTCCACACCAGTGTTGGTGCTCCTTTACTGGCTTTAATTTCCTGTTTTAATTTGTAAGTGCAGAATGGGCAAAAGGCAGGATCTTTTGCCATCTTGCTCAGTGGGGTGCTTCAACCAACATCTTAATTCAAAGAGGAAAAGGAGTGTTTGTTTATGATGCTGTTATCACAGCTCCCTGTAGCTAATTATCTGTCTTCCTAATCTTTTAACTTGCTCACTTATTCAAAATAGAGTCTTTCCATTTGAAAGAGCTAATTAATGCATAGCTTTACTCCACACTTGAGAGAGAGACCTGGAATAAGTTGGTGATGTTTAACTAAGATAAATATATATTTGGTATAAACATTGCAAACTCACCCTAAATATATGCCTCTAATTACAACTTCCTTCCTATTGTCATCTCCCTAATAGTCTCAGATTTCCACAACTTTATTAATCTCAAATAGTTGCCTATCTGCATATTTAAAGCCTCAAGCTACAATCAGCAGAAGCCAAGTCCTGGGAACAAGTAGGACCATGATCAACAACAATGCTATGACATCGCATCCATTCCAATGTGCAATAACCTCTATCAGGATGTTGATACTTGCTCCAAACTAGTCTTGGGGCAGCTGAACTGGGGTTTTTTGCTGCTTTTTCATATACAAAGGATTTGATGTCATTTCTTATCCTTTGAATTTCTGTTTGGAGATCATCTGTTTAGAGAAGGTCAGGGCTTGGTTTGTATGCATTGCAATGATGTTCCTGAGAAAATGGTCTGCAGAGGATGCTCCAACAGATTCATGTTTAGTAATCACTGATGATTGGACACTGAAGTTAGAGATTTCATATTGTTTATCCACAAATTCGCAATGCAGTAGGCACAAGATGTAATGGCATTAAATCTGCTCCCTCACTGATTGCATTTACAACCTGTCCATGACAAGGGAAAGGGGTTAGATGCAGGTTCTTTGCCATAGTAACCAGTTGAAACTCCAAGCCTTTTGTTGAGTTGATGTGCATGAAAAGTGTTAAACATCACATATTGAAACAGATGTGCAAATATGTGCATGTATCTGTCTGCCTGCCTGCCTGTCTGCCTATCTGTCTGCCAGTGTGTATGGGCATAGTAAATAGGCCTGACTATCTGTGTTGAATGAATAGAAGATTAACTGAATTGCAAATATCACATACATCTTCATCAAGACAATGTCCCTTGTATGTTATTCACAACTGATCATTGCAATGGATTGTTTGTTGTTGACTACTAAAAACAGAATAGTAAGTAGCAATACACTTGTTTTATAAAAAATAGACAGTTTCAACGTACCCTAGTTAACTGAAATTGTTCATGTTAGATAAATCATCCTCTAATATGTTAGCTTTGTGATCAAAGTCCACTATATAGATTAACCCCAGGTTTGGCATAAGGGGCTCTGGTTTGCTATCTTTATAAGTACCATCAATTCTGTGCATTATACCATGGTGCCTCCACACTGTGGCTTTTCTAGCTACAATACACGTTCCCATGTGCTGAAAACAGGATAGGCTCTCTACACAGCACTGCAGACACTCGGCAATGAATGGATTCAGTGTGGCATGAAAGGGAGTATTTGGAATCTTTTGGGCTTTTGTGTGTAGTTTAAACACACACTGACTCGGAGTTGGAAGTGGTGGTGTGCGTTAGATTTACAATTACATCAGTGAGGGAAAGAGGGGTCCAGAGAGAAAATGTCCCCAAGGAGAGCCATGAGTAGAATGGGGGAGTGGGCTTGCACTGAGCATGTTCACACACACACACACACACTGCCAAATCCAGTTCTCATACACATTTGATGTTATCTTTCATGGCTAAAGTAAAAAATAATACCTTCCATAGAGCAAGACCTTTTCTGTTTTAATTTGTATTACCTTTGTATACTAACAGAGCCATTTCAGTAAATGGTTACACAACACATTGATAACCTGTCCAAACATGTAGATGATGATCACATAAAGTAGTTTGTAATGTAATGCCTTTAGATGTATATCCATGATTTGGTCGGATTCTACGTACTAAACATAACTAAAAGCAAACATGGTTTGTCTAGTTACTAAACACAACTAAAAGCAAACATTTTGTTCATGGTTTGTGATAGTTTGTGTTTAATCCCTGTTGAAAGATTCCTTTAGGCAATGCTTAGAGTACAATTTAAACTTTCTTAAATGCAACCAGATAATGATTGTTCATGTGCAAGGCCTTATAGCTGAATCCATATTTATATCCATGCGACAACCTTCAGACTGCTCTCACTGGGAGAGTACTGCTGTATCTGTACAGAGATGTGCTGGAGTTCTCTAAAATGAGCATTTATCAGCTTCTGTATATCCTCTTGCAGAAAGTCTGGTGTAGTCCTCAGCATTCGCTGCTAGGGGATTTGTACAACCATTCAAATACCGCTGTTAGCTTTTAGCACAACAGACTAATTCTCCCCCCTGAAATTGCCTTAACACTTCAAGGCCTTTTTGTAGTAGCCAACAAAACAGCTAATGCATCTGGAATGCAGGCTAGGAATTATTGCTATAATTGTATAGCTCTATCGGTTTCAGGAAAGAATTATAGATTGAGACAAAATGTATTTTTGGAATTGGTAATCCTTTCATAGACAAGCAGAAAGTCAGTCATTAGCAGAGTATAATCCTGTTTTCAAAGCTGTTATGCATTCACTCCCCAAGTGGTCAGACTTCAGTGGCTAGTTTCCATACATCAAGTGTGTTAACCTTAATCAGTTTCTTTCTGTCCCTCTAACTCCTTAATGACTTGAATCTTGAGAATGCTAATGAAATTTCCTGAATGGAGATTTTCACCGATGAAGTCCAAACCCCAACAAGGTACATTAACCAGCCACGCATGAATCTTCATTATCTCAGCCAAGTCAGAGATAGGAAAAAGTAAGGTGTAATGTACTATAATCCTGACACCAATTACAAATAATGACGAAGTATTATCAAAAATGTATTTAAGATGCATATTTAATCACTGTGTATATTATAAATTATCTGCAGCCAAATACATTGGAATATCTGAAAACTTTCTGCTTATTATGGACTAAACTATCAGCTTAGATACAAGCTATTACTGCAGGCATGGCACTCAAAGATCCTGTGGTCCCTAAGGAGATTTTCTCATCACATCATTCTGTCAAGTTGTTATTTAGTTCTGAACATGTAGTTAATACAGTTCTGTGGCAGCTCATCATGTCAAGTTATGTGATAAAGTGTCAAATGTTTGAGGTTGGGGGATCATGGTAGTAGGAAGGAGAATCATTAGGCATATAGGCTTTATGACAAGTGTATATTTTAATTTAGTTTAGTCTAAGTATTTTTAGTATTTCAATGCAAAAATAATGAATGCAGTAACATATTTTTTTCATTACAGTTCAATGCAAATGGAATAATACTCAATGTCATTAAAAAAGGTGTTTCAAAACATGTCATTAAAATACTGCCTGTGTCTAGCCAGTGTTTCTGCTCTGTGCCTTGCAATTATTAATAGGCAGACATTAACTACATTACTGCTACTATCATGTGCCCAACGTTTTTATCATCAGGGGCTTTTCACAAGAGCACAGCCATCTTGTCAAGTGATTACCATTCAAGCAGAATGAAGGGGATACAGTGCACGGTTGATGGTCCTGAAATGCTGTGGATCACCTGCAGCCTGCCTCAGAGAGAGAGTGTGCTAGATCTTCTGCCAGTACAGTCTCACTTCCTGCTCTGGTAGCAAACCTAGGTGCTGTGGGCCCCCATGATCTCATTACAAGCTCTGCCAGAATCCTTTGCCGTTAACATCTTTGAACATTGACTTTAATTTGTGCTATTCCCCAGCCAATTAGTGCCACAAGGTCATGAATGGCCAGGCCTGATTTACACTGCCTTCTTAGTCCCAGGGAGATTTTTTTTTAAACCCAGTGAGGTTGTTCAGGTTCATGGATTACGGCCTGAGGCAGAGCTGTGATCTAGTGCACATTTATTTTGATCTTTTGGAAGTACTGGGAATTGTATTGATCTGTTGGGAGTACTGGGTTGAAACACTTCTTTTGGTAATTAAAAGTAATGCACACCTTTCCTCAAAGTCTTATCCGATCTATTAAAATCAAATACATTTCCAGTCCTTTATTTTAGATATTTTTGAAGGTGATTGTTTGGTATTCTCTTTGAAGTCTAACCTGGTAGTGGTTCTTTTTGGTCATATTAAAGTCTATGTCTCTCTTTTAAGGCCACTCACCCACAATGAGCAGCCCTCTCTTTGTCTTTAGTTATTCAGCTGTCCTGGGGGTCAAAAGTAAGGTTTATTCATTGCCTGTAATTCAAAGGGCTGGTTTTGTTTTGTCTAATTCCTAGATACTTACTTCAAGTTTTTCAAGTTTTGCTGATAAATGTTTTTGATATTTAAATATGTACAAAATTAGGATTTAGTTCACCCTAATTTTGGATCCTTTGTGACTTTTTCAGTTGAATGATTTCATATAAATGTAACTATTATGAAAGAAATAGTGATTTCAAAGTAGTTGGAAAAATTATCAGATAAACCATCTTTTGTCTAGGTGGCTGACTTCATTCACTCCCTGCCAGGCTGTGAGGAACAAGCGAAACAGTTTAGAGAGGAGGTAAGTTAAATTCACATTGTTTCTCAAGCCTGGGGAAGCCTGTATCTCCCAATTACCAAGGCTGAATTCAGTCCATAAGAAGGCAACCCATTCCTGTTACGCTACATTTATTTTCAATTCTATTTTTTTAGCACTTTGATGAAGTTGCTATGTAGAAAGATTGATGCATTGTATTCAAAATTAGTTAAAGGGACAAACATTTAGATTGTTAATGACTCTGGATGATGTGTTTTGGCTCTCAGTTGTTGGTGAACACTGGCTTTTGCAATATGCTTAACTTGCTGAAGTGGAACAGACCCAGGCCGCGCTTTTGCCATAGTGCACTCTGGGTATCACTCTCTAGGGGACAGTGTGGGAAACAAAGCCCTTTCCTTTCTTAATAGCGCAAGCAGTGTTTGAATAGGAAAGAGTGAGGAGGTTTTGAACAAAACCTCAAAAAACAGCATTGTAAAAGCATTTAAAAAAAACAGTATTGTACACACAGGAACTATTAGGTTGCAGGGGACGTTGTGCATGCCAAGGAAACAGCATTACCTTACACTGCAGGACTCTACCTCTGATTAAACTAGATGTATAGAGATGTTCATTATTGAGCTACTCTAATACAGTGTGCTTATATAACAGAGAAAATCCCCTTGTTAATTGGGGTTGTTTGTAAGAAGCATGCATGTTCTAAAGTAAAAGTGTGAGGAGAGACTTGTCTTTGTTCTTGTCATGTTTAGGTGTTTGCATAGGCTTCACCGAATGACTGATTCTGCTTCTTGTCTCTCTTCTAGCAAATCGATGGAAAGGCATTCCTCCTGCTGACGCAGCGTGACATTGTGAAGATCATGAGTGTCAAACTTGGCCCTGCCCTAAAAATCTATAATTCCATCCTCATGTTTAAGCACGCTGAAGATAACCAATCAACAAGCAGCGATACCAATACATGAAACCCAACCAAATCTGACTTACCCCACCCTTTTACAAATGTATGTGAACATGGATGTCTACTGTACTGATGCATTCCACCCTCCCAGCTGCCCAGCCCCACCCCTTTCACTCACCTTCCTAGACACAAAGGTACTCACCCATAAAGACTCTCTTCAGTGAGGATTTCTTCAAACCTCTGCCTTTCAGGTTCTAGTGTCTGCCCTGCCTTGGACACAACTTTCTGATCTGCCTTTAAACGTCTCCACACAGCGTAAAAGCAAAGGTCAACTTACCCATGTGATAGCAGCAATTTTTTTTATTCTCTCATATGCTGTACCCAACACACACACCCGATCCCACCCCCCACCACCATTTCTTTGTCCCATACATCAAAGCTTAATTAACGAAATGACAATCAACCACACAAAGTAAGTACCATCATACCCAAGGCTGGCAACAGGGGTTTTCTTAGTGAAGGTGCTATTTATATCAAACACAACAGACTAACAACGTGGTAAACACGTTTCAGTCTCTGGTAGTTCTGGTACAGCATATGATCATATCTATTGACTTTAAACCTGGGAGAGGCCCTTTGTGCTATCTGCTCTTATTTTAGTATCTATTTTGTATAGATGATATATATATATAAAATTATAATTTTCTCTGTACCTGCTGATTCATCACCTTTATTTATTGTGCAACTCTAGATATGTTTGCACAGTTGAAGGAAAATTAATATATTGTATATTGTGAATTCCTAAATGCCAAAAGGATTTTTTTAAGATTTGAAAATGTTTATTTTTGTGATGTATTGCACATGTGCCCGAAGACTTGGAGAGGATAAAAATCCAAAACTCTTGGATGAACATTTAAATGAATCAAAATTGCTATTTGAGTTTGAGTAATTTAAAGTAACTTGAATACTTTACTGAGTGTCATTTCTGTGCTAAATGCATTCTTAGTCTTGTGAAAATAGGCTTTCTAGGCTTATCCACTGTAATTCAGGATAAGTAATGTTTATCAGGATCAGTAATTCTTATGAGAAGCTTCATAAGTTTGTTATGCATTCATGAGAAATCACAATTCCCAGGCTACCTTCACACTGCTCGATCAGGGGGATTTTCTGGTAACTAATTAAAGGCTTCTCATAATGCTCACCCTAGAAAATATCTATATTTGCTATACATTTTTGAATTTACAAATTGAGGATGTCATGTATCCTTGTCAGCTCAGATGTGTTTGCTAAAATTAGCCATATGTCAACAAAACTTTAGCAGTGTAAATCTATTGTCTTTTTCCTGCTTTCATGTTGTTTTCATGTTTTTTTCTTTTGCTTTGGGCCATCTCAATCCCAAAATGAAGAGCACCAGGTAATTTGTTACTATACATTTTCTCAAGACTGCTGTTAAATGCATGGTGCAATACTACAATAAGCTGGTTCCACCGCCAGTCTCCGTTTCCAAATGTCATCATGGATTAACTTCGAAATGTACTGTAAATATTTGTTAATCCCATTTCTTACACTGAATTTACACTTTGTACAAGAAGAGACAGTCACAAGCTCACAATGCAAATAAAGAGTGCAGATTCCATGTTGCCTTTTTATGCTACATATACTCATACATAGTAACTTTAACAGCTGTGTCATATGCGAGATCTCTGCACTTTTCAGTCTAGTTTCAGGCTTGGCAGCAGTTGAAAGCAACTAATTCCTTCCAAGACATAGTGCACTTATTCCTATGTTTGGGTAGAACAATCTCTGTTACACAGCTTTCAGACAAGTATTATTTATAGAAAAGCATGCAAAGCTCAGGTGCAAGAAAACCACAGAACTTTCTGGCTATGCTGCATACTACAAGAGACTGTATCTTGTTCATTGTGACCCATTTCACTGTTAGCTGACTTTCAAGGCAGAATGTTGGGTTTCTCATCCATAATATAAACACCAAGCAGCTGGAGAAACAAAAAGCATTCCTATCGTGGTACTCTTCAGGGAAAGCTTTTATATACTTAGCCATAAGGATTGCCCCGATAAAGCATAATCTTTAGTTTGTCTGCAGTAAAGTTTTCATTTTGTTAAAACAGTGTCTCACTAAGAAGTGCATTACATAGCTACAACTCAAAACTATACTGTTACATCCTCTCTATGTGTGGTATCCTCAAGAGTGAAATTTCATTACGAAGGGTGTGAGAAGTCCCTTCTTCTGGTACAAGAGACACTATACTTGATTTTCAGATTTCACAGACAAGGTTCCGTTCAGTTTTAGACCATTGTGCAACCACAGAAAATATTTTAATGTAAAGGATGTGGAAATAGATTTCAAAAGCTGGGAGCAGATCTAGGAACTGGTATGGTCCCATTTGTCCAACAACAGGTATGGGTGAATGAAGGCAAATATATAACATTTACTAGAGGCTTAGCAGCATATTTGATTAAAATTTAGAATGCTATTAAGCATTTTCTCATAGCAAAATAAGTCCACTTCAGACAGTTAGACAACAGCAGTTGTCTAGGACATGATCAAAACATCTGCCTGGCCCATAGTTAAAAAATAAAATTCAATAATGTAACTCCCAGACACTTTATTACTGATTATAGCTAATATAAAGGTGTTTAGCATAATACCCATATTCTGTGCTGTCACAACATAGACCTGCACCCATAAGTCCATTTTCAAGGATTTAGCTTTTTAATTAGGCCATTCAACTCAAATGAAGCTTTCATAAATGCAGCTAGGGAAAGTATAAAGTTTAGCCAATATCATGTAAAAAAAATCATGTAAAGAACTAAGATGAACGAGATACTCCCATGGGCTCTTGACATGCCTTTAATGCATCAGTGTCAGACATTAACAGGTCTTATGATGATGATGATGATGATGATGATGGCCTTTCCTAAATCCTGTGGGAATACTCCAGCCATTGGACACAAACACATGCCGTGATTGCATGCAGGAGTCTGGAGCCACACAGATGGGCTTTTCAGTACACTAAGATCGTTTTACTGTAGCGAGCACTCCACATGGATCCACAAATGGATCCACAGAGGCTGTACTGGACAAGGTGGGATTTGTTAAATGCTCAATTCTTGTGGAGGAGACAGAGTGGAAAGGATGAATAGGATGAATTGAGTTCCTGTATCAGCAAAATATTGTATCTTCAGGCAAGAAAAGGTACAGTGGCAGAAACACACATCAAAGGCCATGGAGATTGCTTCATTAGAGCTCACAGAACTCCACAGTTGATGTTAGCTAAGCCCCCAATCCTTTTAGATTTAGGTCAGTTCTACAGGGCTAAGTTACTAAGGAAAATACACAGAATGCAGTCTTGGTTGTAAAGAACATAAAAATATACTGAATGTTTAGATATTATATACAACCTTATTTTAGGCCTACAAATGACTAAATTGACACAGTTGTAGAATTCAGTATTTTAAGTCATAGCTGATTTAAAAATATATAATGATATAATTTTTTAAATATTTACATATCCTAGTAATTGTATCATTTCTTTTTGATTGGGAAACTGGTCCTGCAGTCAGCATAAATGTTTATTGATTTTTTTATATGTAAGTATTTATTATTTTGAATATTGACTATTAACTCCAATGTAATGTACATCCATACAGAATCACTTTGCACTAGTCTGGCACAAAATATTCAATAGTGGCCTGTAAACAAATATGATCAATTGTTTATTTCAAAAACTAGTTCCAACAGTTATGACTGGCTGCAACCAACTGTACTTCTTTTGAACTGCCAGTTTATCAGCATGTTATCTGGAAACAGCCCTGGCATCTTGTCACATAATGTTCTTCACAGTCACAGATATTAACAAAATGTAGTAAAATTTCCTTTTCAAATGTATGATTGTTCTGTATGCCTTAAACATTTACTGCATTGACTAGCAAACTCTCCTGCTTTTACCTTATAACTAAACCCTGTCAATAATTAAAACTACCATCTTCTCAGTTGTTGTAGACATTGTTCACACAGTTAACAGTGAAATGTTTTTACTTGAGCAGTCATATGTAGAGCTACCTTAATAATCACAGCTGAATTCCTGTGCAACCACCTGAGCACCAGTATGATGTGAACAAGCCACACCTCCAGAGAAAACTGTCAGAATGTGCTGTAGCTGGGTAGCTGCTTTCCAGGTGGGGGTTTAAACCAAGATAGATTACACAGCAAATGGGAAAAGGGCTGACTGACACATAAAACACTACAATGACATCTTTGATTTTTTTTCTATTATGTTCTAGGTTTTATAGTCTATAATGGCCTATGAACCCCCTTAAAAATGGATTTAGAGTAGTAGAACTTACATGCTTCAACAGAGTTCCAACAATGTTGGCATATACACAAAAATGTTGAAACAATGTTAAAATGCATCAATCCATTCTTCCTTTCCCAGCCATAAATTCAGCGCAAGACGTTTTTCTATATTAACATGAATATGCTTAGGTTGGTATCGCCCAGCAGCTTATTTGTCAGACTTTCTTTGCTGTTTTAGCTTGTATTTTTCATATCTGTCTGTAATGTTGAATTAAAACAGCATCCTTCCCATCCTTTTGTCCTTGTGGCACTCTCTGAAAGAGGACATTTGTGCACTGGATGTGTATAACAGTCAAAAGACAATTATTCAGATCCTGCAGCAATTTCAGCACATTCAGACTCCGTGGTATCATAGCAACAACACCAGCGCAACAGCGTAACATCAGCAATACCCCCATCACCCGTGCCTGCCAGCCACAAAACTCTCCATTACCATCTCGGCACAGAGCTTCCTGACAGGCACTCTCTGAAGAACAGCGTGAGGCTGGCGCTCCGAATCAAAGAGAAAACCCGTTGTTTTAGAGGCAAAATTTTTGAGTGAGCCATGGAACCGCTGCGAGCGCCACATTGTAGGAAGAGAATGGGTCCAGCGAGGTAGAACCCCGAATATCCCCTCCGTGCGGGATTACATGAAATACGAAGAGGTCTTTTCATTGCGCAGAATGAATTCTTCAATGGAGAGAAACTTTTTGATCATCGTCTGAATATAAAATTGGTATATATTTCTCATATGGTATGTAACGTTACTTTATGCATATACAAATGACCTTTACCTTATTCGCAGAATATGCATTTGGCACTGGGTAAGCATTTTGTGGATGTGTGGTTTTCGGATGTATTCTTTCATACATCTTTCCTATGGTTTTATGATTTTTAAATATTTGTGGGGGCTACCGTATGTCACGACGCAGCTGTTCTTTTTATCTATCTATACACAGTCACATATAAATATATACATTTTTACATTCGAAATCTTGTTACTTTCCCTTGCTTTAAGTTAGATTTATAAAGCATTGTTTTCGCTTCTGTGCGTTTTTTTCTTTTCTCTTCTTTTGGATGGGCCGGTCCAGGCAAGGAAATTATTATCCACAATGCGCACATGAGGAGCGGTGTGGCATAATTGTGCGTGTTAACACCGTTATACTGAGCATTAATCGAGAATACGTTTTCCAAACCAACAATTTCGAGTCAACGTTGTCGTCGGACAACATATATTCTTTCAAATATATTTATATATGATTAACAATATTATTTATATTAGAAAATTGTTATATTGTAGGATTTTTATGCTAAGAATAACATGCTAAGAATAACATTTTTTTATGCTAAGAATAACATGTTCTATAACACAAGATGTCACTGGCGTTTATTTCGAGGTTTTTGTGAGCATACTGTATTTTCAGTTCATTAGCGTTATAACAGGAGTGGCAACTCTCTCCCCACGCACTGTTCTCGTGTGTTGTTGCAATAGTTATAGCAGTGAAGCGCGTACCGTGGTATGATGTAGTGGCATTTCAGTCATGTGAAGCTGCAGACCACGTACATGTTGCGAAGTACAAGTGATTTTGTCCTGTAAAACAGGCGAGTCTGTTTGTATGATTATATTTTACATATGTGCGTGTTAAAGATTTAAGTATGTTCTCGTCCTTGTCATGTTTGTCACGTTTCAGCGATCTTGCCCTCTGCAGGACAGTGGACATTCTCGTCGAGCACCGTGACCACATGCAGAAAATGCACTATATTTGTCAACTAGCGAACACTACAGTGCACTCAAGGGTGAAGAAGTTCAAATCTCTCAATTATAAACTATAGCATATTTAATCTGAAAGATCTAGACGCAATCAAGGCGAGACTGACTCTCATGTTCTATGCAGTGTTTTTAGCAAGAGAGTTCCTAAGAAAGATGGTTTAAGACCCGGTGGGCAACTTGTGTTTGTTCCATTGCAATATAAATGTCTTCACACAGCCTAATCACCATACAACCTATACAGTCAAGACACACCTGGGTTCTAAGTATAAGAGTAAAAGCAATAAGACAGCATCAGTTTTGCTTTCTTTCTTTTGAATCCATGGTTTAGATGTATAGGTCAGATGAATGCAAATAAATTCAAGCATGCTAGTAGGAAGAAAGGGGTGGGAGTCTTCTTGGCAACAGCAGCTAGCCATAACCACCTAAGGTTGATCTCTTGAGCAGTACTGATGGATTGCTTTGTGCTGGAAGAATTACAGCATAGTTTTATTCCTCCCAGTTTATCACTCCTCTGCTTGACTGTGCAGAAAAGAAAAAGATGAGAGAAATCTTTTGTCAGCCTTTCATTTGATGATAAATAGGAAACAACAATTGGTTATAGAGAGTTATAGCCTTAGATTTATAGAAAAAAAAAAATTTTTTATCATTAACTATTATCAGATTTTCATATAATAAATCATTGCGTATTATTATTTTTCTGAATGGTCATTCTTTTTTGTTTTCTCTCAATATAAATTTTCATTAGAATATATCAGTGGTTTAGTTTGCAGTTTGTCAGCCTCATGTTTGGCTGTTCTTTAGTTTTCAGTTGCTGTGGCAGTGCAGAAATATGATTTTATTTTGGTAGTTTGATTTCAGTTTATTTTGGGAGTTTCCTGTCTTATGTGGGCACATTTTAAACTAGACTAGTGGAGGAATTCAGGGTTGTCTTGAGCTAGGACACAGCAAGCTTGAGTTGGACTTTACATCCTGCGTATAACTTCCAAACAAAGATCCAAGATCCTGCTGAAAAGCTATCCCACTTGAAATAGGATCTCAAATAAAGTGATGTTTCCAGTAATTATTCAACCATAAGGGGTAAAGCGGGTATACACACTTATACAGTATCCATTGTCTCAATTCAGATTCAGACTGAACCTGAAATGTTGTAGTATTGTTTATATAGTATTCAGATAAGAAACAAATTATTCAGTAGAAACTGCTGCTTTACCATCTCATTAGATTATATCTTAATTTATTTGTCCCAAATAATTGCATATCAACATAAATGTTCACGTTGCAACAGTATATTGTTAGATCAAGGTCTCTACCATTGTTTATAGGTAATTACTTAGTGTATTACAATGTATCTGTGCTATAACACTATGAATGTCAGCAGTGGAGTGAGTCACTAGTGGATGTTCACTAGCTGCTGCAGTCTCCCCATGGATGCTGAGTGTGGGGATTCCATGTTTAGAACCTGTACTGTGATAGTAATTGTTAGTTTAATGACTATGTTCTTTACTCAGGCACATTTCACTGCTCATTAAACTCCATATAGGCTCACCACAGGGCCATGTACACCTGCTTTGTCATTGGAGTGCTCATAGGTTAAATTAGCTGTCTAGTAGAATGTTTTTTCACATCTTTCTGCCAATAAAGAAGATTTTGGTGATGTGAAAAAAGGTGTTTCCAGTGTTGGGGTTATCTGATCCTGATGTATAGTTTAAAACTCTCAAGCTTAAGCATCATTTTTAAAAAGCACACAAACATAGGCTTTGTTGGCAGTAAAGTCTTCTGGTATGTATTGCGCTGGTATCAAAGCCTGTTTGCTTTGTACACAGTAGGCTTTGTGAGTGATACTTAGCCTCTCTGACATTGGCTTCCATTACCTGAGAATGCCTCAGCTGTGCTTTGCTAGATTTGGTGGACCACAATTGCTACAGCTATTTCAGAGTTTAATGTTCCATTGCATCTCATTTGTTCAGATTAACAGACCATGTGATTGACCACATTGCAGCCTTGCCACCTTTTCCTTAATTTCAGATATACATTCATGCATTGTACAGGTCATCCATGCACTGACCTATAAATATGTTGGCGACAGCATCTGTGAAATGTCATCTTTTGTGTTACCTCACCTTTCGTGATCACACCCCTCATTTCCTTGTTAACAATGTTTCTCTGCTGTTTGTTGTAATGTGTGGAAAATCCAGACAGTCCTTTGAACCACAGTCCTCAGCATTAGTCATTTACTAATTGGTAGCATCAGAGCCACCAGTTTGAGTGCACTGGATTGGAATGATGGTTTTTCAGTGGCAATGCAATTAAATTTAGTCTGTATGATTTACTTGGGTGCACTGGGGTGAGCAAAATGAAAATTTTAAATTGTTATATCTGTTGAAACAATACTGAGAGGCTGGGATTTTGGAGGGCTCAATACAAATTTTGATCAATGCATTATTCAGTCAAATTTGTTTAGAAACTTTTATTATAAAAAAACTTTTATAATGGCTGTAATTAATATTTTTCATATCCATCATCAAATGAAAGGCAGACAAAGGATTCCTCTCATCCTTTCCTTTGCTGCATAATCAAACAAATGAGTGATAAACTGGGAGGAATAAAACTATGCTGTAATTTTTCCAGCACAAAGCAATTCATCAGTACTGCTCAAGCAATCAACCTCAGGTGGTTATGGCTATCTACTGTTGCCAAGATCTCTCTCTCGCTCTCTCTCTCTCTCTCTCTCTCTCTCTCTCTCGCTCTCTCTCTCTCTCTCTCTCTCTCGCTCTCTCTCTCTCTCTCTCATAAACTGCAGCACTATACAGTAAAGATTATGGACCATATGTTTCTCAGCTGTTAGATGACCATATGTAGAGTTATTAACAGAAAGCCAAAGGCAAAGGCAACATCTCATATAAAGCACCTTTTGTTTTCCACCAAAGAGAGGGGAAATAGTTTAATAAACACCACACTGTGACAGTACATTCATCACCTCAAATTAAGAAAAATGGTCAGTGTACCCCCAGAAGAAAGTGAATCCAGAAGTGTCTGTGTGCGTTGCCCTGCTGTTTCAGGATTGATGGACGTTGGTTGTGGAAATGCTAGTATGTGTTTTTCCTCCAGAACTCCCCTTTGA
Source organism: Electrophorus electricus (assembly GCF_041902795.1). Lineage (NCBI taxonomy): Eukaryota > Metazoa > Chordata > Actinopteri > Gymnotiformes > Gymnotidae > Electrophorus > Electrophorus electricus. The sequence goes on from NC_137510.1 coordinate 12,935,603, forward strand.
AAGGCAATATAAAGATTTAATTGTTGCAATAAATTATCAAAGCACGGCCCATGCTAAAGAGTGCAGAAAGTGCATAACATTTTACAGTATTTTTTAAAATTTATGCATGTATATTGTTTTCCAGAATTTAAAGTGTCAAATTGTAAACTTTGTTTTTTCCGTCAGTTGTTATCTCTATGGCAAAATATGCATCACAAAGGATTCCAAATATCATCCTCACGTTTTGTATACAAACCTTTAGTAATTGATATCTAATGACTTAATGGAAGCAGTGTAAGACTTTTAAACCCTGTTGTTCTAAAACTGGTTTAGGAAATTAAAGAGAACAAGATAAAACTGCTCCTGTGAGCCAGGGTGGGATCCAACCTGTCTGTTATCATTAACTGAAGCTCCAGGTGTTCAGTTTGCCATCTGTTTGTTGGCCAGATGCCATTTAAGAAAATCTCATTTATGTTTTGGGGTTTTTTAATATAAATTCAGATTTCTTACATAATTTTATTGTAAGTAAGGTCAAACTGACAGCCAACAAAGACAAACCAAATCTTTTGGGAGGGGGTGGGAGGTATTTTGCAATGGTTTTTTACAGTTTATATTGAGTGGTCCTTTATAGATAATTAACACACTCTCAACAAAATATCTGTCACATTGTCATTAATGAATGAGAGAATTCATATGGTTATAATCACAGTCAAGTTTATTCACAAATGGAACAGTTCAAGGGTCATATACCAGAGATCAGACCTCAAACCAACCCATCTAACTTTAACATCAACCCTAATCCTAATCCTAATCCAAACCTTAACCTGAGAAAATACAGTTTAAAATTTATATATAACAGCTAAAATGGTATTACATGTTTAGTGACTTCTCAGGTTAACATGTAAAAATATGAACTTGGACACTCCAAATAAAGTGAAAACAACAACAATTCATCATTTTATAAACAAATCTTATTTACACAGTTGGCCACTCAAAGTGTCCCTTGTTCTTTACCAAGGTGGCCAGTAAATCTGCAGGGCACTGTAGCAGGTCCACATAAATATGCTTTAGTGCTACAGGGGTTAGAGGTTAAGATGCATAAACAATTACACTTTTAAATGTATTCTTTTTGATTGTTTGTTTGTTTGTCTGTATTTTCTTTAAAAAACAAAAAAAATCTCTTGCACTTCACTGCTGTGATGTACCAAACCACCCTCATCTGATCACCCGTGGCAAGTGTTTAGTTACACAATATGTAGAAAGGGATGATAACCGGATTCTCACTGGCCTTCAAGTTCAAGTTTCAGCAGTCGGAATACAACTCTCTTCTTGTAGTAACAGTGCTGTGGTTGAATTATTCAGGAGTTTACAGGGTTGGAAAAAACACCAGAGACCCACATCCAGGACATGCTTTCAAACTTTTAAAAGTACATTTTAAACCATCTGGGTCTAATTTCTTTGCTGTTGCATGGGAACTATGCACACAGTTAAAAAGATTTGAGAGTGATTTCTTTGTGGCATTTTCGGCATTTTTTCAGATGTTATGAGAACAATTATGTCTCCAACAGCCTCACTAAGCTCCTTTGGTATTCCTGTAAAGAGATGGAAAATACTTTCCAATGGAAATCTTTCTTCAAGGTAAACACCAATAGTAGTAATGATAATGCAATACAGGAACATAATGTATTCGATAGCAGGTGTTTGTCATTATGAAACAGCAACAATTCAGAATTTTAGTTTCTTCAAAACATGAAGCAAATAGTTTGTACACAGAGATGTCTTTTTTCAGATTTTTTGGAATTTGTGTATTTCAAATCCATGTGTTGGTTTCTCAAACAGCCAAGTATTCTTTTTATTTTTTGCTAGTTTTTATGTATAAAAAATAAAATTGATTTTTGGTAGTGGTCTCAGACTGTTGTACACTATAGTGCAGACTAGTGGTGGAAGGAAGTCATTATCATTTTAAGTATTCTGGAAAAAGAATGGAATCTTTCCCAAAACCATAAATCAAGACCCAAACCAAGACTCTAAATAATGAGACTTACACCAAAACTACATTCATGCAGTCATGGGACCTCCCAAGCATGAAATCAAGACATTTGGAAGTTTGAACTTAAAATACCTCTTTAGAAATTTTATGACCAGGCTAAAATAAATGTAGTAATCCTTCTGGTTTGACAACGCTGATGAAGAGAAACTGTAAAGCTCTTTTAAAAGCATTACAGAAATAATAAGAAAGATCCCTCTAAAATGTAAAATATGCATATTATCCATGTTTTCTGTTGTTATTATTCCTTACAGCTGCTTTGAAAAATGTCCACTTTAGTTTTGATGTGCACTCTCTAAACCCTTGATCTGCATTTGCATATTAATTATGTTCAGTCATTAGTAAGTAAAGTCCACATATGAACATGGTGCATCTCTTTGGGCTATGTATTCATTACAGGGTTTCTTTTGGTGCTAATTTGAGTATTTTGGAAACTCCTATCATTTTGTGTGTCTTCAAATGTTGAATTCACTAAGACAAAAAAAAAGAGAGAATGGAAAGAGAGTGCAAAACCCCTTTTTTACTCTAAATTTATTCCATAAAGACACCATTATCTATGTTCAGACTTGAAAATACTTGGTTGGCTTTGCTCTTGCTTTATATATGAGGAAGCCTGGAATACATTTTCATTTAAATATACCATCCTGCAAACAATGCCTCCATGGCATTCAGTTTATTCTTGTTATATCGGTGTGTGTTTTACTCCATTTCTAAAATCATACCTTTAGATTGTTAAGCATTAATGCCTGGCTATCTGCAGAGTTTACTGATCTACTGGTAGATGAAGAATTCCTAAGCAAGCTATACCTGAAAAGAGTCCTATTTTGTTGAAAGAATCCTGAAATGTCCAGTTTCTCGTTTTGCTTGTGTGTTTATGGCTGTGGGTTATACCATGTGTGAAGTCACATCTGTCTGTTTTGCATAGTGTGAGTCCCCCACGCATGGCTGATAATCAGACATGCTCTCCAGACCTGCATGAGGTGCGGTGTCACAACGCTGCACTCAAAATCTGCTCGTCTGCTCAGTCCTCACATCAGATGAACAAGCTCCAGGAGAAAGAATATTCCACAGACTTTAGTTCACATTTGCTTGGCCTTTTCAATCAAAGACATTCAATTTTTACTTTTTTGGGGGGAAGCGGGACATAATACTGAAAGAAATTGAAATACATCAGATCTTGTAAATTACTGTAATACTGTAGATGCTTTAGTATGCTTTAATCTGCTCACATTAGGGATTCAGTTTAATGGCACTATCATTCTAATTGTTGCTCTCTCTTTATGTCAAATTCAGGATGATTAATTATTCACCAGCTCTGGCCTCATTATGATTGCCACCGGGGGTCTTCTGAGGATCTCAGCCAGACGCCAAGACTCCCTCCGTGCCAAAAACCGAGCGGAGAACAAGCGTAAAAGGAAGGCCAAGAAGAAGAGGAAAAGCGAGGTGGTGGTAGTGAAGGGCAAACTGAAGCTCTTCTCCATTTCTGGTCTGGTCGCTGCGCTTGGCATCCTCGTGCTGCTTGTGGGCATTGCCTTGGCAGTACTGGGATACTGGCCCAAGGACAGCCTCTACCCACTACTCACACCTAACAGTTTACAGAAACCAGTTAGACCTGAAGATGTAAGAGTACCTAAATCAATGAACTGGACCAATAATGGTAAGCTCATTCATCAGCTAAATGGACACCTGGTCAGCTCCAATCATTCCAATGGCACAGACGAGAATTCACCAAAGTTGGGAGCCTTTGCTGAGTTTTTGAATAGACACTTATATTCAGACAAGCTAAAAGTGTTCGGGCCATTAATTATGGGCATTGGGATCTTCCTGTTCATTTGCGCCAATGCAGTGTTGCATGAAAACAGGGATAAAAAGACAAAAATTATTAACCTTAGAGATATTTACTCCACAGTTATTGATATTCACAGTTTGCGAACCAAGGACAATGCTTCGCACAATGGATTTGTAAACTATGTACAATCAAAGGGGCTTGAAGACAAACCAGGATCAAAATATAGTGCTGCTATGCTAGCAAAGGAGTCCTGGCCATCTTCAGGCACTTTCAAACTGGACCAGGGGAGCTTGCCACCATCGAGACGATCATCCAATGAAAAGGCACAGGACTTTTCCCTGGATAGGCATTCATTCACAGATACTGTGTATAGCATCTACAGGGAGCAAGATAGAACCACCAAATTGTTAGCAGTGCCCAAGCACTGGGAGAGCAGAACCTTCATGACAAAATCAGGCAATGCTTTCACGCTACCAATGATGAAGCTCAATCACAGGTCCGTAGAAAAGAGGAGGGGCTCGGACATGACTGGGAAGGTAAGCAGTGAATGTTTGGATGCAGATTCTATTCGCCATTGCCTTGAGTCTCTGGCAGCATCTGGGAGCATCACCAAAGCCAATGTGGAAATGGCTCAAACTCGGGCCATCCTTTCCCAGGATTCAGTGGAGGTTTACAAGAGCAGTGGCAGCCTGCAGGGGATACCACATATCTCCCTTCAGGGCTCCCAAGTTCAACTGCTTCCTGCTTCACCTGCCAAGGTCACAGGCTCTCACCTGTCCCTGAGTGCCCTATCAGACTACTCCAGGTCCATTGACTTAGGGATCTGCCCATCCACCCCTTCCCACCGGCACATGGAGCGACCCAGACGACTCAGTTGCCCTCGAATGGAGGGCCTGAGCAGTGGGGGTTACATCAAACTTGAGGGCCTTGGGGGAGAGTCCTTTGAGTCCTCCGTGTTTAGCTCTGCTGATCCTTTGTCCAAAGGTGAGGTTTCAGAATCTCTCCCTGTTGAAGAGGAGGCTGCTTCCAGTGAACCTGACAGTGGTGTGGTCAGACAGTACTCAAACAAAGAAAAACTCATCATGATTTCCCGATCAGACACTACTTTGGAGGACATTGAAACAGAAAGTGTAGAAATCTAACTGAACTGGTAAGTTGAGACAGTGAATTTAAATTGTGGATTTAATAGGGACATTATATGCGACTCATTACAGCAATGGATACTTTAGCCCTTAGAGAAAATAAGTTTATGCATTCACTTACTGGAGTGGTCTCTAGGTAACAATCAGAATATAATCCATACCATAGGAATTAATTGTTTAATGCCTTTCAAGATGCAGTTTGCAGTGACACAATTTGTTAAAATTATACTGGCATGTCAAGTCCAAAGACATATAATTGCTGTTGAATGAACGAGCAAAGCAAAAATGAAGGGCAGCAAAAAAGCCTCAGTTCTGCAGTGTGATAGCACAGGTGTGTCTCTACTGGGTTCAGATTTTTATATTTACAGTAGAAATACAATGTGGCTGTTCCACCCGTGTATTGTCTAGTTAATTAATGAAGAGTTGCTGTCTCAGCGGCATGTATTTTTTACTGTAGTGTCTTTTTTTAATTAACGAGAGTATTGATTTTTAAAAAATGTTTGACTTGATACATAGCAATATCTTATTTAAAATGTGGACTGGCTGTGAGAGAAGCATTATGTTTGCATTTTGACCTGAAAATTATGTAATCTTTTTTATTAAACTTGTATGTTTCTGTTTTTTTTAGATGTCTTGCTTGTTTAGAAATGGCTGTAATGGCTTTTGCCTGAATTAAATCCATCCTCTAGCACAATCGCCTGCTCTGTTCAGTATCGTCAGATTCCATGAGCTCCTATTCAAAATACCCTGATATGTTTGTGGATACAAAGTCCTGTGCGAATGTATTTTTTGTACCTGATTAAATGTGGGTAGTGTTGAACAATGCTATCTTAAAGTACACCAATGTTCCCTGTGTCAAAACGTATCACAAAACCATTATGATCATCATAGGGTGCAATCATTTCTGAAATATAAACTAGAATTCTAGAACTGATGTCTGTGTTGTCTTTTCATCCCTACTGTTCATAATGTTTGAAAGTTGGGTAATATGTAGTACTACATTATAAGTAGTTTTAGCCTGAGGTCCTTAAAGCAAGAAAATTTGATACATTGTAAATTTGAGAAACAGATTCAGGAAAATCAGATATCATGAGAAGCTCTGTCTCAGTTAGGAGCCTATGTTTTTGTTTCATCTCACAAAAATAAAACTTGGAAATGAACCTTATGTCAGCCATCTATCTTGACCAGGAAGGAAATTTATCCATGTGAACCCCAAACAACTGATAGCTAAGTATCCTTGAACTGTCCAAACTATTTTCATTAGTTGTCATCCTTTAATAAACCTTCAAATAACTTTTCGCAATGCTTAACTTTCGCAATGCTTAACAGTACAGCTCTTTCAGTGTATCTCTCTCTTTATCTTTTCTAACAGGTGGTTTATGGAGTAGTGGAGCTTTGCTATATACAGACAGCTCCTTAGCAGGAGTTTTCACCTAGATGATCTTTAGCCAGATAGCCAAACAGGTCTTGCTGTTGTTGACACAAAGCTTCTCCGTCTCTCTCTTTCTCTCTCAAAAGACACTATATACTGTTTCCTTGCGTATAACAGCACTATTATTACTTCTATCATATTTTCCTGTTATTCCCATAATTTCACTCAGTATTCAGGTTTAGTTTGGCTGATTTGGTGGTTCTTTGCAGCGTATCCTAATTATCTGGTAGGTGCCCAGACATCATCAGTTTATTGAGATTAATTGCACTCAGAAAAAAATATACCCTCCTGATTTGTATAATAGGAAGATTATTTACTTTCATGGAGGATTAGGTTCATGTTTAAGATCAGTTAGTGTACTGATGTAAATGACATGTAAGTGACTTCTAATCTAAAATATGTAATATCTAAAATAATTTCTTGGAAAAACATTAACTGAGCAACAATGGTGGTAATTTTACTATATTAACTCTGCAAGTGTTTTCTACTGAGAGGCTATGTACTGAGAGACTAGCTTCCCTTTGGCTATAATAAAGATTCTCTCCAGGGAGCAAGGACGTGATGTCATATTTGAAGATCTTCTGAATAGAAATGCACTGATGCCATCTTAAACTATGCTTCCTCATTTCACTACAGCTTTGTCATGCTGATTCACTGTTGTTTGAGAATCAAGTGTCTGTTTGAGAAACATGAAAGCAGACATATTTCTCTGTTACCCATGTTTTTGCAAATGCAACAAGACTGAGAATATCTGATCATGTTGTCTCAGTATAAACTGGAACATCACATCTAAATGTCTAAACTCAGCCATTATGAATATGTCTGCTACACTTACACAAAATGACTTGACTTCATATATTTAGCCTTTGAGGTGCTTTGAGTCTCTCCATTTAATGAAAGCACTAGCTGAGGATAATACGCACATTTGCCAGTGTTTATGATTAATCCCATCGCTGTAATCGTGACACTCTATATTTTAAAAGCTAAAAACACCTATGGCTACCATAGGCTTAAATGTCATATCAGAATTCTTCTGGTTCAAAGCCTTGAAAAAGGCTTTTCAAGATCTGGATTGAAAAGTAGAACAGATGTTTGTGCATTGCCATCTGTTTCGTTTCAATGAACCTTTGCATATGGTAACCAGAAAATAACAAAAAATAATATAGAAATGGAATGTTCATAAGGCCATGTGCAAACCCATGATAGAAAAACCTCCACTACCTGGTTTACTCATGTAAAATCAAACAGGAGATGCTTGTTCTGCTTTTACAGCTGCAGTAAATTATAAAGATCAGCATGATCTTCACAAACTGTCACAAGACATGAAAAAATCAGATATTGTTTGAGTCATATTTGTTGAGCATGGAAAGGAAAGTCATTTTTTTCTGGGGGAAACATAGACTCCATCTATATTAATGGCTGCCTGCTATAAATACTGTATATTTCAAGGCCAAAGTTCTCATCTCCCAGTGCCATCTAGTGGTACATTTTTCCACAGGCTAAGTGATGTGTTTGAAGTACTGTTTGCTCTATAATCTCAAAACAGTGGTCCTCAGGCACATATTAATTATGGCAAATGATGAATTCTATAGATTTGTTTGGGATTAAATAAAGAAGTGTTCTTGGTAGTGATTTTATGCAGTAGATTGTGATACCTTTAACACAGACTGTGTCCTAACAGCAAAGATTTACTGAAAATTAACTAGATTGACAAACAAGATTCTCTAAATTAGGGTCAAGTAAAAAAGAGCTTTTTAAATTATATGTAATATTTCTAATTAAAAACATTTAAATGAGCCTTACTGGAGGTTATTAGGTGTATATTTAAATTCTCCATCTTTATTGATTTTGATTTAATGTTTTTAAACATTTTCATTAGATTAAAAAGTTTAGATTAAAGGTTCAGTGTAATAATAAAGACGCATTCTTCAGCTATTATGGTTTTAAGATATAGGTGTTGTCATCTGTTTTATGGTTAAGATTTAGGCCTGAATTGTTATCCCCATTTTTTTTGTTTGTTTGTTTTTCTTTTTACATTTACTTTTTTTTAAATGCAGCATTTTTCCCTTAAGTCTGCAAGATGGACTGAATTCATGGACTTGTTGAAAAAGTAAATACTAAAAACCCATTAACCAATGTTAAATTATAAACATTCATATTTTAGTGAGGTGGGATTTGCAAAGCAATGGGGACAGGTCAGTATTCTTTGTTTTCAGTCATTCTTTTCTGAATAATTTTTTGAATTTTTTGATTTTTTTTCTTACTGTTTTCCTTTTTCATGGAATTACAAATTCGGGTTTCCATGTTTTAAAAATCCTAAATCATTAGAATTGTAGATATATTCAATAAATATTTGTAATACATTTTGGATTAACATCCAATTTACATAGATTAAAGTTTTATAACTCTTTGTTTTCCATCCTGGCATATAGTTGTCAGCACAAATTTCACTTGCTATCCCAAAATGATTTTACCAAAGCTCTAAAAAAACAACAACCCCCGGATAGCGCCATGTATGAGTTCTGTTTGACTTTACAGGGGACGCTTAACCCCCCACCCCACCCGGACCCCCGCCAGCCAAAAAATGCCTTGACAAATTAGCAAAGTTTTGCCGCTTAGAAAAAGAATTACTACAAAGAGCCATGATTTTTTTCAAGAGGAAATAAATTAGATACACTGTAACAGGTCGACTGTCTTGAAGGTTCAAGTTACAATAACAATTCATCATGACAAATAAGTCAATTTATGCACCATCTTATAAACAGCCAGTATCATAGCTCAAAAACAACAAGTTAACGGAATTCTACGTTAATCAGAGGTTCTTCAAACCAACCAAGCTTTGCTTTGCTGTTCTTCAGTTCCCGAGCCTGTGCTTGTTAGAGCTTTGGCCACTAGGTGGCGAGCTCGTAATACTTTATACATAATACATGCAGCCGCTTGTGTTGGATGGATCAAAACTACTTGTGTGACTAAAGCAAATGCCACACGTGCTCGTTTTCCAAATTCTACTTATCTGGCCAGATAAAGATAAAGATGTTACGCCATGAGAAGAGGTCAGAAGCAAGATAGGTTATATTTAAGCTTATATAATATGCTGTTGGACTGTTAAAAATGTAAAAGGCCTTCTGCATAACACTCCCTATAGTTTTTAAAAGCCACATGACTAAGAAATACAAGGTTGTCGATGTCCATGACTGGTGGACTGCTTCTACTACTAGTTAATTGAATTTCTATATGAGTCTGCATACATGCTTGACATTTGAAAAGAACTATTGATCATCTGCATGGTGCACTGTGTGCTTATATCTCTTCTCATGTATCTCCCTGTAAAATTAAAGCCTTTGAGCTGAAGATCTTTTAGTAACAAGCTCAGAGATTTTCAATGCACTTTTTGATGTTAATAGAAAAGATGTCTAGGTGCAAAAGTCACTTTTGCATATATTTTCAATAAGGTTGTGATGTTTAGCTATGTAACCATCTTATGCAATATATTCACATGTATGTGGTTCGTGCTCACCAGTAGATGCAATTTTATATTGTACATTCATTATCTAAAAATTCCAAAACAAAATGGTCTGAAAATGGTCTGTCTTCCTTGATTAGTCAATTGAATTTCTGACCAACACCTGTTATCTGTCTCTTATTTGTCATTATTAACCAAAATAACTATTAGTTGCAACATGCTCTTACATCCTTTGTCTTCTTTTTGGAATTATCAGAAAACGTTTGCTCTAAGATCAAAGGCCTTCATTTTGAAAATAGTTGAAATCTTCCTGCTTGTCAGTCTGTACTCATTGCAGTCCCATTCTGACAGTACAGACCATGTTCATTCTGCATTGGTGCATCCATGCTTCACCCATCTCTGGTAAGAGCCTCATGTTTAATCAAGTAGACAGTACAGTAGTATTCATGTTCCAAAGTTGATTGACTAAAATATTTTCTCTAAACATTGTCCACTCAGTGGTACTGCACTGCCAAAAATGATCAATCTATAGTGATGTACTGATAAGGCACACCAGATTTAATCTATTTAAAGCTAAAGACTAATCAATACAAGTGCTTGGTCCCTTCAACAGCTTTAAGGAAGTTATTCAGTGACATATTTTTAGAAACAGCTGCAGGCAGCCACAGTAACAATGCATTGTGCATTAGGGGCAGGAAGCAGATGCAATCTTAGCACTCAGTCAGAGCATGAATGCACAGGGGAGGCTAAAGGTAAGTAACTCTCTTCATCCATTTGATTGGATTTTGCATTTTAATGGCTCTCACACCTCAGTTTGATCAAGTTAGACAACCGAGCAGCATTGCTGCAGCCCTGTGGGAATGGACCTGATTTCATGAGAATCCCAAAATGAAGGTACCCTGTAGTGGGGCCGAGTTTCTCAATGAAATGGCTTCTTATTCTATCTAGTGAGGTCCAAAAATAACCCAGATGATAAGCTCTTATCTGCCTGCTTCCTGTGGTAAACCTATTGATCAAGCAAGAATGGGTTGCTACTGTGTTCAGGTCTTTCAGAGCCTGACTTGCAACCTTGAGCTGGATGAAAACATGCTTGTGTTGTATGCTTAACTGCAGATTAGCAACAGAAAGGTCAGACTGAGATGACTTGGATTTCTTTCCTAATGAGACAAGAGACCATGAAAGTTTGTTTGTTTGTTTGTTTTGCATTTTGGTTCTATTCGTCAGGCATGTGAAAAATTGACACCTAGAAGTTAAATGTCTTCATTTTGAATACTGAAGTGTATTAGTAATAATATTCAATGTGTGAACAAGACATAATGTCCCAGCTCTGCAGTAGTCATTCTGAGTTTGCATGAATTTATCATATCTGGATTGTGTAGTTGATAACCAAAAGGCAGAATGTGATGGCATTCCTCTGGAATTTAGACCCCATCACAGCCATAAGAGCCCATTACAACCTTTAGCCATTAGCTTTAGAAAGCAGTGTGAAGGAAAGTATTTTATTCCAGGTGACTATTTATAAAGGGGCAACCCTAGTACAAAAGCTTCAAAAGACTGCAGTCCTGGCCTGGTGTTAATTTGCCTATATTTGCCTCTGTATTTCTGACAGCTACTAGGCTCTTGACATTCTTGACATTTTGGTTATCTCACTAGACCTGCATCATTTTATTTTATTTTATTTATTATCTTACTTCTTGTAGAGTGCGGCCTAAGACGCAATGGGCTAACAGTATATCGACAATGTGCCAATCAGTCTAAAACGGGGTTAATGTCTAAAAACTATATGAAACATGTCTGTCAGGCTGCACAGACCAGTCACAGAATCATTCATACAGGGCTAGGTTATCTTGTGACGTCACCATAGTAGTAGTATCATATAGGTGTTCTAGTTATAGAGCTAACGTCCTTAAAACGGCTCAGATTTTAACTGATATGTAATTACTATCTGTACATACCTACATGCAGTGAATGGCTCCAATATGCACTGCGTGAATTTATTATAAACTATACTACTGTGGAATGAGATATTATCATAAGTGGGTGTGGTTTCACAAACGTTGAGCCTGTTACTTGTTCTTATCCAGTGCTTCGGAAGAGACGTTTGGAATCAGGTTGTTTATAGCGTACTGTGATACGCGCGCGCTGTGCTTGTGATGTGCAGTGGAAGTACAAGATTTGAAGTCGTCTTTCCGCGTGTGTTGGATATTCGTGGGGTTTTCTGACTAACACCGCTATTAGCAGCTCTTCTGAACAGCAAAACGGAATTTTTTGAGGTATACGAACCATGTCTTTATGTTAATATCTGAAACGATATGTTTTTTTTTCATAATTTAATCCAAAATTTGTCTGAATCTAATTCTAGAAATGCTGTCCGTCCGGATGATCTTTTCTAATGGGGTATCACATCTGTTGGGTGCTGCTCTTACTGGGTAGCCTATACTACCGCGCAGTTTGATTAGATTACTTTGCTGCAGGTTTTGTTTGTTTGTTTTTTCGCGTGCTTGTATTCGTGTTGTTTCTAACCCATTGTCTTGTTTGCTGAGGTCATTATTTCATTTTGTTGCATTCTACCCTAGCAGGCGAAGTAACAACGCTGGCATATTATATCTAGGCTACAGAACGTAGAATATGACGCTATTTAGAGGTTTTCGATGTTCACTCAGATTCACACTGTTCGGGTTTTGTAGTGTAGGAATAATGCCGGTGTTGACAATTATACTGGACTTTGAAATACAAATAGCTGCTGAATTTCTAAACGTGTCTGTATCCACGATTTTTCAAATATAAAATATAATCTCAAAATTCGTACTGAATATGTCGTTAAAATAAAAAAGTGGAAAGCTACTCGACAGAACGAACCCTTTTCTAGAATCCTATATTACCTTCATTAAAAAGCGCATAGAGAGTTTAATAAATTGGACCACTTTGAGGTGTTTCATTAATGTTTCTGTAGCTTGTCTGCTTTAATTTTGAACTATATCGACGTTTATCCTGCATTAGTGCGTTAATGTCAAATGTATGCTTTCGTTGAGCAGTGAAAATATTAAATCCCAGGTTCCTATTAAGTAAAAATGTGCGCTGTCAACCAACGCTATGTGCCGCCTTTAAAATCATTATCGTCTACTTCTCCGTATAATTTATGCGAGATTTTAGATAGGAAGAATTAACTGGGGCTTTGTTAACGTAAGTATTTCTATCTAAGTATTTGCATTACATGTTACAGGACAGGTCTCATATTCATAGTCCTTACATTATGGTTATGGCTATGTGTCTCTTGGCTGTATAGGAATGTGTTAGACTTTTCTAAGAATCTAAAGCTATTAAAATAAATGTTATGAGAAAGATGTAATAATTTTTACAATTAAATGTTCTTCCTCTTTTTCATTCTGAATTATTCTGGATGCTCTCTTCATTGTGGGTGGACCATTCTTTGACTACTGGATGGACCATATCTGTGAGTACCCATAAAGATCTTACTCTGCTGCTGTTGAATAATATCTCAATTTCCAGCAACAAATGTGGTGGCACAAATCCACACACATAACAGCCCAAAGTGGGTTTCAGGACATCCAAATACTTTTGGGATTCATATGCACTGTAGACCAATGGCTGTGCTCTTTCCAAATTGAGCAATGTTAGAATGGCCACAATAAACTGTCTTCCTTCAAATTAGTCATTGCAGCTATGAGTACCAATTGCTTATCTATGCCTGATCTAAAATCAGCTTTCCCCAACTTTGATAATTTTAACAAACTCTACAAAACTGTAATCAGATCAGAAGAATCAATGGCTTCCAGAAAGGCTGTCATTACTCTCAAGGGCCAATGTTATGTACTCTGTGGAGGACCTTGTGCATAAACAGCTGGGTTTTAATGGTGAGGTAGATTTTGGAAATGAAATTTAGTTGCTTGGTGTTTAATCTGCTGAACCCCTCTGAGATGGATTAAGCATGGCAAATGCTGGAACTTTACACACGCAGAGAGATTAAAAAACGCCCAGCATAAATGCCTGCTGTCAGACACTGTGTCCAAGACTGCCTGTGGATATGCAGTCATTGTTTCATTTTCTTTACCTCGTCATGGGTTTTTTAATATCCCATGGCTCCCTCTTCCTCTTTGGAGATAAGACTGGAGGTATTGGGTAGATAGTTCAGTGAATACTGGACCTGCCTCTCTTTCTGTTTTTCTGCTGATGACCTGAGCCCTGGGCCTGGAACATGAGTACTACAAAAAGGCAAATTATTATTATTGATCCACCATTATAAATCAGAGTCCCCTCACTGACCAGCAAGCCATAAAGAGCTCCATTGCAGGAATGATTTATCATACCTACATGTTATTGTTTTACTTTATTGCTTTGAATACAGGAAGATCATAAATGTCTGAGACAAGAACTGTTCTGCTGCAGTGAAAATGGTAAATCTTTCATCATTCAAACGCTGCAGCTTGCTCTCTTTTTGGAGGAAATGTTGCCTGATAACTGTATGGAAACCCTATGTTATGGGGAAACCCAGTGTTCATGGTACAGTCTCATGGGGGAATCCAGTGTTCATGGTACAGTCTCATGGGGGAATCCAGTGTTCATGGTACTGTCACATGAAAGAACCCTGTATTCATGAAGATTATGGGGGTCGGGGTATATTAGGTAAGCAGGAATAGCTTGGGTTTTTGAATGACTTTTTATGATACAGTTTTATATGGTATATTTACTCAGTCTTCTAAGAGTGTCTTCTATGATCAACAAGAATAGATAACTCCTGGACAATCAGTTTTTACTCTCACATGTCTTAATAGCACACATTATAATATATATAAGCATGTTAACGTCATGTCTTACTTAGGACAAGGCAACCTTTTCTAAACAGGCTGAGTCACCTCAGATATAAGAGTAGTCTAAGTACAAAGTACTGTAGCTATATGAAGTTTTCATTGCCTACAGCTGTTCACAGTCCTTGTTTCACATGATAAATGCAGTGACGTTCTGTGATGAGTATTAACGTTTCGTGTGATGATATTCATGATTGATTTCTTAAAGACAGCTCAGCAGAGATTCAAAGTGTCTCTGATCTTTTAACATACACTCTCCAACTTTGCTTACAACCTATGAGATTTTGTGGTACCATCTCTGCTGACACAATGACCTGTATGAGAGACTTCTATCAGTTGCCAAATAACCTTACCACTTGAAATTATTATGAAATGAACATATAGACTGTTTTTGTTGAGCAATTAATGTGTGTCTGGTGAGGATCTCAGCAAATGATTATAAAGAATATAAAAAACACACAGATCTATGATAAGATTCATCTCAGGTTCCAGATGTTAGTGAGCCAGAACCAGAGCCGGAGAACCCTGAGATGGCACTAGTCACCAGCTTCACTAGCCTGTGAAGAAAAGCACTAAAGCAGGGAAAGTAATTTCACATTGCCATTTTGATTTTGATTAGGTCTGTCTGCATGCAAAGAATGACACCTAGCTGAAGTGCTAGATGCCTTATTCCAGCTTCATCTCTCAGGTACTCTGATGTGATCAGGGGCTTTAAAATAATGAACTGTTGGAGGAATTGTATTATTCCAAAGCCTTGTCCAATGATTTACAAGGCCTACTGAATGTAGTGTGTATGGGCCAGTCATGGCACTGCACTTTGAATGTAAATGAATGTTACAGGCAACTGTTCTTTAAATTGATTTAAAAAGCATTGCATGCATATCTCTTGTATATTATTCAAGACCTTATATTATATCTCTTATATTAATTTACATAATTTATATTACAAAATTTTAGGTACATGAACCCACCTTATTAAAATGTGTTAGAAGTCTTTGAGCAAAAAATAGTCGCTATTCTAAGCATTGATCAATCACATATCCTATACACAGGAGATGGAGCTTCCATTTAAGTTAGACTCTTGATTTAACGGGGACTGATCTAATTGCATCAGCTCGCCAAGCAGACAGTGCAAGAAGATGGCTTTCCTTTCCCAAGTGAAGTGTCTGCAATATTCTGCATGCTCTATTTGTCTGGCTAGAGAGAAGCTTGTTTGCTGTCGCCATGCGTGATCACTATACTATGATATCTTGACTGCTTCTTTCTTTAGACATATGAGGTCTGCATGCTTCTACTCAAAGCCCTATTGGCACTGGGTATAGGATTACAGACTGATCTGGCAAGCATGAAGCAAGCTTCATACTTATTGATGTGTAGCATCTTGTGGCTGGTCTATATTTGGAAAGACTTTCAGCTATGCCATTGGTCAGATACTGATGGTGGGGATTCCACAGCAGGTGGGTATGTCCCAACTGCTTGTTTTTGTAGTGTGAATGCTATATTCAAGAAATGTAGTGGGTTGTGGATACTGGTGAAAAGCACTGAGCTCTAGAGACAAAATTCCTACTATTCAATATCTTTCATAATATTTGACCAGTCAGACAAACAAATCACATTTGTGTATTCCATGGCCCTTGTGATCACATCCTCGAGTCCACGGCATTATAGTTATAACTACATATCTTTTCTTTTTCTTCTCTTTATTCTTTTCTTTTTTTCATTCTAATTGTGTTTTTGAACATGGGCTCACAGCTTCTCATCCCCACGATGACATTATTAAAATGTCCTGATCCATGTCCTGGACTTCAAATATAAACACTTTTTATGTATTTAAGTATTTCATGCAATGTCCTATATTACTGATTGTCCCTCACATGTTTGAGCATATTCAATTTATTTTTCATTCAATATGTGTGACGTTTCGAGGCAATCATTATGCGGGGAAGAGGCACAATCAGACACATGTTTATTTTACATATAAGTGATACATCACACATGCTCTGCATAGGTTAAACACCAACACACGTACTACAACACACGAGATATATATATACCCAAGACGATTGCACATAACACAGAACAGGTGGACGATACAAGGGGACGTGGCAGCGCAGAAGAACACACACACACACACACACACACACACACACACACACACACACCAAGACATTTGAGGAGAGAGCAGGGCCATAACGTGACAGAGCCCCACCTCAAGGGCGCGACTCCCGGCACGCCAGTCTAACGGGCTGTGGACCCGAAACCAATGCCAAACGGCGAGGCCAGAGGACCGGGCAGTCCGCCACGGGCCAGCATGAGCAGGAGCCTGGGGGGGAATACCGGGACTAGGACAATGTTACAGAAACGTACACACTAATGGGGACTGACGTAGACACAGAAGGGAATAAAGTGATTATCACATTTAAGGTAACAGGGACAGGTACGGTGACAGGGACAGGCACTATACCACACAAATTAAACGGTCCATGTAAGAGTGAGGGAACCCCAGCCAGTCCCCCAATTGTCAGCTGGGTCGGATGCCAACCAAACTGGAGTGTCTCTCGCCTGCTCGGTTGTTGAAGGCTGTCCAGACAGAACAGCTGGACGACAGAACAGGTGGACGACACGAGGGGGCGCGGCAACGCAGACGAACACACACACACACCAAGGCATCTGAAGAGGGAGTGGGGCCATAACATGACAATATGTCATTATAATCTTTGAAGACTTTGAAGAAGTTATCTAACACTTCCCCTTTTATATTAAATCAGGTTTTATTTCTACAAAACCGATTTGATCGATTTGATGGTAATGTGGAGGCTAGCAGGGCTTGATGCACATGTGTAAGTGAAAGTTCTTTATTTTAAAAATGGGTAGACGCTAACAAAATTAAATGACACAGATGGGCTACTAGAGATATGCTGCTAGAAACAAAAAGGGAGTTAAACAGAAAAACATGAGAACAACTAGCAGGCTAACAATCGAAAACTTATGAGAGGTCCAACAACGCAGGGAAAACATTCAAAGACCAGCAAGCAAGACTCTAAAAAAGATATTTATACAAAGACTAATGAATGCAACTAGACATAGGTAATACACATCAATGACAGTGAATCCAAAAGTAGGGGTAGAACTAACAGAATGAAAACAGAGGAGCACATGGAAAAAATGAAAAATGAATGAAATGAATAACCAAAACAAAAGAGCATGAGGAAGTGTCGCCATGAGAACTGCAACGCCAGGGAGGGGGTGATTGTGAGACTAACATATTTGTGACTGTGGTTGTAGACTCACTAAGGAGTCAGTCAGATTGGACTGTATATCCTCAACACATGGAGACAAAACATGGTGAAGACGAGCACAGCTGTGTTATATGTTACTAATATATGCAGTCACAAACACAGTCCCACAAGATAGACTGTATTTCCCTAGCACACCTTCATATCAATGTATAAAGTGCTTCAGTGTATTTCAGTAGGTATCCTAATTAAAGTGCCTCTGGAAACTCAAAAGGCATATTTTAATACTCATTAGGAAACGTCTTTGACATGCCAAAATTGCAATCGTGGACACCTTTGAATGAGAATATGTTTCTTTATTGCAGCCTCTGAACTGTGGGCTAGTGGGTCCCTGGTCATTCATTTGTCCTCAGTGTGGTAACTGCCATCTCATAATCAAGGTTCAATCTCGCCTCTGCTGTCTCATCGGGAGCTTATATTTGAAGTGAGTAGGGGCGGGCTGGTGCTTTAGGATGAGATGACACAGAAAGATACAGCTTGATTAAATTATTGACTGTCTTAGTGAATTCATGCTGGCGGAGAGTTGGTAGAGAAGAGAAAGTTTGTGTGTTTGTTGGTCTGTCATAAGAACAGTGGATATTGATTGTGTCTTGGCCTGTTATGTGTATCTGTGTAACCCTCCATTCATTTATGCTGTATCGGACTGATGAAAATCAAGCTGCCTGTAATCACTGATGTCTGAGTACACACATCTGGTGCCTCAATAATCAGTAACTATGTAGGAAGGACCATATATACTCTCTAAAACAACCTCTACATCTCTCTCTCCATTCCAATCTGTTGCTCCATACCAATCTCTTCCTTCTTTCTTCCTTCTCTCGTTCTCTCCCACACCAGTACTACCACTCCCAAGCTCAGACTTTCTGCTCTTTGTTTTGTGACTCTTGTTTAATATACTCTTAATTTATGTTCTTAATTCATCTGTATCTATTGCTTCTCTCTAAAAATCTCCTTCTCCCATGTAAGAGTGTTGATCCTGGATAAAATCTACAATTAGCACTCGTAATTTAATAGCACTGTCCAGTAGTAAATGACAATACAAAAGACAATATCATTTGATTAGAAATGAGACACTTTGATGTCTCCGTGAGCAAACTGGCCTCTGAGTAGAAACACCCACTGCTTCTCTTAAAAATCATTAGAGACAAGAACATTGTTCATCATACTTTCCAGCCACTGCAGCAGACATACCTTTGCTATTGAACAATTTGGTTGTTTTCAGTAATAAAACTCAGTATGCACAAAACACTGACAATAGGATCATCTGGCCAGTGCTGATTATTGTTTGAAAACATTGTGCACTGCATGAGTCATTATGAACCATTACTGATAGATCTCGGTTTTACCATACCTTGTTGGTTAACACAGCAACCTTTAAAAATTGTGCCAAATTTCTTCAAGTCTCATCACTGGCAAGTTCCATTATTGGGCCCATAAGCAAGGCCCTTAACGCTCAATTGCTCAAAGTTGTACCATGATTGTATATTGCTTTGGATAAAAGTATCAGCTAAATGCTGTAAATGTATTTGATTCATTGTGAGTGTTAAATCTTGAGCCTTTAAATTAATTGAGGTAATAGTGAAATGGGCTGACATAAAAGTTGTGTGGGGCTTTTAGATGACACACAAGAAATGTAAGGCACACCACAACCATCAAATATCACTAATCCAACCAATAAGATTACACAATCAAATTTTCCAGTAATGAGCCTCATGGAACTAATCTAATACAGATTATACCTCTAGTTCATTGCAGCCTGAAGACTATTAGTTGATTCTGGCAACCTAAATTCATTAGATTGTCAGGCAATTTCCAGTATCTTTATTTTTCTTGACCCTTGTGTTCACTAGTTCAGAGAGCACTAGAGCACTAGCAACCATTATGATATATTTCCCACAGGAAAACCCAAACCTAAAATAGAACAACTCCCCAACCTACAAACCTACATAATTATTGGAGATCAATTGTCATTGTCATTGTTGAAACTAGAGCTGGCAAAATAAGAAGAGGAATGGCATTTTATCATGCTTATGTCTGAAATTACCTGTTGCCAAGTTTAGTTGTCTCCAGTCTGGTTACTGTGGCTTATTATTACCAAGCTCTACCTCCTACACAAGCTACCCTCAATACCTGGGTTCACTGGTCTCTGGGGAAATCACCTGACTGTACAGAATTATACTGTAGTGTAGTGTAGTTATTCCAAAGTAATTCAACACTGAAGCATCTTTTTTGCTACATGCAGCACAGAGTTTTTTCTCTTTCTGTGTGCTTTGCATTCCAGTAGAGACTAGGGCAAAGACAGCGTCAAAGAGCTCTGAAGTAACAGAACATGTAGACCAGATAATAGGACACTTAGGGTATCATGAATAAAACATGGAAAATCCCATAACCTGGCAGAGTTGCCACGTCATTCCTAACTGTTTGCCAGAGGATCATATGGATGATATATAAAGGGAGGGCTAGTAATATACAAGCTGAATTTAAAAAGATCACCACCATCATCAACTCCATTACTATCACGTGGTAAACTTATAATAGAATGTATACTGTATAAGTCTACTGAAATAAGACTTGCTGGATCAGGCAAACTTTGGACATCCTTTGGCACATTTAGCATGCTAAATGTTCAGCATCACCGGTGTATGTATTCACAATTAAAGTTCATATGGAACACAGTAGGTATGCAGATGTAAATATGCAAATACACATTTGGTGGGATACAAAGTGTAATATACTGAAGCAGATTTATTGCAATCCCCTACTTGCTGAGGTGTCTATATTTCAGAGGATGATGTTTGCAGCACAAACATGAATAAAATCTTTAGTTGACCTTGACATCAGACACATATTAATTTCAATTTTGAAAATAGTCATAAACTGTGGTGATAAAATGACATCCTTGGCAGCAAGTCAGAACTGACAGTCAGTGTTAAAAATAGCAAACAACATGAAAAATTATACTGAAAGTGTAGATAGAAATCTCATAAATAACCCATCCACAGAGCAGACCTGTGGGTGTAAGTCATCTCCTCTGCATGGCTGCTCTGATGCATGGCTATGTTAAAGCCATGCTTTGAGTTAAAAGGTTACCTACATGACAGATCAACCTCTCTCGGCATCAGAATAGTGGTGATATGGAAATGGCCACTCAGTTTGTCCAAATAGATAATCATTGTTTCACTCAGGCATTTTTAAATAACCTACAGCAGAGCAGCTAAAGATATCATGATTTAGTGCCCCCCCACAAAAAAACCCAAAAAACACTTTATTGCTTTATTCTGCTTTGTGAAGCAGAAGACATTTGTGCTAAATAATGTATTATAAATGTAGCTGAAGGGCCATTTCTGCTCTGTAGAATGTGGTGTGACTTGGCACTGGCTCTTCAGAACCTGGGCATATTTGGGCATATTTGGTTCCTGGCTGAATACTTGACTGACCTTCCTGGTGTGCGGAAATCAGCCAAGCAGCAAATGAATTTGCTCACTTTAGTCCCTCTTTTTTCCATGAGATAATTGTCTTGCCTGCATTAATGATGCTGAATTTAATGGACCAAATGACATAAGCTCAAAAATTACAAGAGCTCTAAAATCTAAAATGACACATGAAGGGAGAGATAGAAAATTGACTGACACTTGTTTAACACATATTGTCCTAACTGTTTATTTTTTTCTGCCTGTCATTGTATTGGCTGTGCTCTGCAGTTTGGTAAGGCTCCTCTGCCCTTGTGTTGTGTTGTGATGCGAGGTATCTTGAATAACCCTGTATTCCAGAGACTCATCAGGATGCACAGCAGGGAATATACCAGGATGAGAGGGGGTGTGGTCAGGGACAGCAATGGACAGAAAGCGAAAGAAAGGCAGAGAACCTAGAGAAAAAGTGAAAAGGCAAATGAGGGAGAGTGTGAATGAGATGGAGAGGGAGAGACACATAAGCAAGGAGAGACAGAGAGTGATTGAGAGAGCAAACTGAGAAAAAAACAAGCAACATACTGAGAGAGAGAGAGAGAGAGAGAGCGAGCAATAGAGAGATAGCTAGATGGAGACAGAGGGGGAGAGAGATCGTGTGCAATGGTGTAGCAGTACAGGAATGGCAGTGGAAAGAGGGAAGCCTTGGCTGCAGTGTAGTAGGATGAGAACTGAATACTGCAACCTTGCCATGCTTCATTACTGGAGCAGCAGAGCTGTACTGCAGTCAGGTCTAATGCTGTGCTTATGTACAGCATTAGCCCTGTGAAAAAACATTTCACTAGTACGTTTTAGAATCTGCCATTCCTGTGAGTGCACAGAATGAGTGTCCACTAACAGTGTTGTAGAAATGAAAGCAATTTAAGCAAGCAAACATATCAGGCAGCCCCTGTCTGTAGTCAGTAATATTAGACAAATATCAGTCCACTGTCCTTTTGGTTCAGCTGCCAAATCAGGTCTGGCAATACCAGCAGAACCAACCTTGGTTCCCTGCATGTCATCCTGCATGTCCTTGTCCATATGTGTCTGGTAGCAATCTAGAACCATCTACCCAGTTTTCATCTGCCTGGTTCCACTACTTAAAGTTGGTCACCCAACCTGAAAGGATATATGCCTTGAGGAGATGATGGGTAATGTGGTCAGTAAAAGCTATGTGCTAAATAATAGGGAGTTCACTGTAGCAGTGATTTGGCAGTATTGTTGCATTTATTTTTTGGTTAAACTCACATGCGTGTGTATTGTTGGCGCTTAGAATTTTGGTGTGCAGTGTGATGGAGGAAATCACAAGCAGGCAGCTTTAGGGATGCACTGTATGCATTACTGACTACTTTTTCCTGTGTTGTATTTTAAATGTATATTAAGTGGGGTCAATGGTGTACTTGATTATAAATAAGGCATCACCTCATATCTGGTATAAGCATTAAATCACATGAAAACACTATAGCTATAGGGTATACAGCTACCATACTCCATTTGGACTGTTACACATCATTTTGGTGCAAATATTCTGTCTTGCTATTAGAGTATCTGTTCTGATGCATCTCATGTGCAGTGATGTCATACTAATGCACATTATAAGAGTCAACTGTGGCCAGATAGAACCAGTGAGGCCAGGTGGAGATAATCTGGGCATAGTTTTGTTTGTAGCAGACTTGGAATCATATCAATGGCTATGGTGGTTCAAAAGTTGAAAAATCAGATCCTTGTATGAAATAATCAACAAAATATCTTGGTAAAGTTCACATAAGACAACCTTAAATTATAAAATGATATAAAATGTTGCCTTGGCTGCATGTGCTTCACTGTGAAAAAAAGGCAAATAAATATGTCTGTAATTACATTGTTGTGATGAGATGGAAATAGTCCCTATCAAGGACTTACCCTGAAGGTCATAATGCAGACTGTACTGCATGCAGAGGATTCTGAAAATATCATAAGAGTATAGTGATATTTGTAGTAGCTTCTCCTTACATTTTGTATCAAGCATTTTATTAGTCAGACAAAATTGGGGATTTGTCTAATATATCTACTGTGCATGGGTAGTGTACTATGAATATGTCAAAAATATGCACAGTATCTCCACTAGGTAGCCCTTTAAATCAGCTTGAGTAGAGTTGTATCTCGAAATAATACATTGTTAATTTTCTGAAATTTCAACCTTAATGCACAAGAGATTGTTGTAGGCACAGGTCAGGCTATACAGTATAGTTATGGTTCAATGAACCCTACAATCTTTAAGCAGTACCATCAAACATAAACACTAGGTTATACTACTACTACTAATACTACTACTACTAGTAATACTACTACTAATACTACTACTACTACTACTACTAATAATAATAATAATAAAAATAATAACTATTGTTGTTATTATTATTATTATTATTATTATTATTATTATTATCTTAAACAGCTTTTTAAAAATAAAAAAAAATACTAAATATGCAATTTGATTTGTTTTGGATCGACATGCAGAGTCCCCGAGCAACATAACTTGGTAACGCGTTCAATAAGCCATCTCTATGTATCCCAGAATTCTGCGCTGTCTCAGTTGTATGTATGAGTGGCCAGTTAGCCGGGCTGCTGCAGGCAGGGGCGCACAAGGGGAGACTTTGCCGGAGTCAGCTGTCACAGCACCGGGAAACCGCAGCACATCACACCGTTTATAGGGCACAGGAGAGTCGGTAAATATCTGTCTTTCGCTTTATTTAATCTAATTTTCGATCGTATGTAAATATGTTATCGGTAGCAGAGAGATGTGTTTGGCGAGTGCAAAGTGCAATAGCATTATAGCTTACAGTAGATGACGGCATGCGTGTCCTTCTGAAAACTACAGCCAGGTATTTGATTATAATTGTTGTTTTGATACAACGATGTGCTAAATATGCTTCTCATATTATACGAATACATTATCTCATCGACAAAAACATTTATATTTGTGATGTATGCAATATCACAAATACATTTAGGGCGCTGTTATGGTTAAAATCACGCATCTTTATAGCAAATGACAGTGGTTCAAACATTAAGTAGGTTGCCACCTAGCCTATAATTTTTAATTTTCGGTTACGTTAGCTGGGTGTAAAAGCTAAAGCGTCTAGAGTTGGTGACGTGTTATAGTTGTCTGGCCATCTCTGATAAGCAGACGGTTTCTATCGCTGGTGTGACAGTTTCTGACGGGTTCCTGAAGTTCACCGGCCTCGGATTTAGAGACGTGCTTCTGCAATGCGCTGGGTGTGGCTTGGGCGCACTGGAGTCAGATTGTTCGATGGATATGCCCTCAGTTAGCATACGCGTCTAATATGATTCTTCTGCCTGTGTCATGTTCATATGAGTAAAACGTGTTTTGGTCCAGTATAATACGTCATTACAGAGTACTGCAGTACCGCTGAGGAGGGACAGGTGCGGTTTTACGGGTTTAGGGCCTTGGCTGCTTGAATGCAGATGTAAGCGCTGCAACCAGTTTAGCAGGGTGTATGTGGTTAGAATTTCTCTGTCATCATGGCAGTACCTCTCTAAAATTACGTTTAATTTGCATGTTATTTGTATGAAATTTGCTTATCTATATGGATACAAAAGTCCATATAGCATATAGCAAAAATAGCATAATTGTGAACAGTGTATTTTAAAGTGACTAGTTTGGTTGCCTGTATAGTTATTATAGTTAGGTAATTGCAAAAAACATATATAAAAATATTCTGTCAACCTTATTCCAAAGTAGTGATAGTTGCCATTATAAGTGAGAATAATTCAAGCTGAATAGTTAAAATGAAGGAGTTTAGCAATTCAGCAATTGTTTGGCATGCTTGTATGTATTTCTATAATCTGTATTTACTTAAGATAATGATGGTATTCGATGCGTTAGAGGTTAAATAGCGCTACTCAGTGGGAGCGTGTTATTGTTTCGATTGAACAAATGAATAAAAAGACGCGCTTTTTTGTCGTCCGTAAATCCGCTTTATTAGGCCATCACGGCCAACCTAGCACCACGTGGTGTCAGAATCCTGCAAGTAACGGGGAACTGAAGCCTGCACTGTGTTGAAACAAGCAGGGAGTTCATGTCAGATCAACAAAGATAGAAATTCATATTATGAAAAATTCACTTTTGAAGTGCTTGTACAAATACATTTGGTTATTTGGAGTGCCTACAACCCTACACACTGAAATAAAATATCCTAGTCAGTTTCTTGAGAGCTCTTTAGGTCAGCTGAATAAGCAGTTCAGATTTGGCTCAGCTCTGCTTTTTATGTCATTATTGGACTCATTAAAATTGTACCACCCCTTGTTTAAGTATGTCCACCCATAGCTTTACAACTACCTTTTCGAATGTATGCTGTTCTTTTATCGCAAGCAGCAGACTGACTAGCATTATGTCAAAGCTATGAGATAAGCATGAAACTGATCTGGTTGGCTGCCAGACCAGCAAAAAACTCTATATCAGCCCCCACCCTTAGAGGACAAAAGAGCTGAGCAGATAAAATTTATTTTTGATGGTAACATCCCAGCTACATTCGACAAAAGCATGTATGTATGTGCTGCCCATTTTGTGTCTGACTGTTTTTCAAATATGGGTCAGGATTGGCAATGGAATGTTTAATAAAAGAGGAATCAGTACAAACTGGCCATGGCGAAGCTTAATACTAGGGAAATGTAATTATTTAAAATATTGTTATATTGTGTGTTTCTTTGGCCCTTTAGCACTAGCTAAGGCTAGCAGTTGGAGTAATTTATTAGATGCAGTTTCTGAAAAGTTGTTCGTGTTACTTGGTGCAGGATCCACAATTAATGTAAGCACTATTAGTTTCCCCCCACCCTCTGTCCTACATATATCTTGTTTGCAGTGAAAGTTTCACAGTCAGGGGTTATATATATATCTGTAATTGGGCACAAAATTGCATTTTCACATCATAGCATCTTTTCCACAAGCTTCTGCAATGTCACAACATTTATTTCTGTCAGGAGTTGTATTCATTTTTCCTTAAGATCTAGTATTGGTGATGGAAGATTTGGACCACTGTGCAAAGTCTTCTCCAGCACATCCCAAAGATTCTCAGTGGCGTTCAGGTCTGGACTCTGTGGTGGCCAATCCATGTGTGAAAATGATGTCTCATGCTCCCTGAACCACTGTTTTACAATTTGAGCATGATGAATCCTGGCATTGTCATCTTGGAATATGCCCATGCCATCAGGGAAGAAAAAAATCCATTGATGGAATAACCTGGTCATTCAGTATATTCAGGTATCATTCCTCATTCTTTGGGCACATAACGTTGCTGAACCTAGACCTGACCAACTGCAGCAACCCCCGATCATAGCACTGCCCCCACAGGCTTGTACGGTAGGCACTAGGCATGATGGGTGCATCACCTCAGCCGCCTCTCTTCTTACTCTGATGTGCCCATCACTCTGGAACGGTAAATCTGGACTCATCAGACCACATGACCTTCCATTGCTCCAAAGTCCAATGTTTATACTCCCTAGCAAATTGAAGCCATTGAAGCCTCACTGACGATTGGTTTTCTTAAGGCTACACATCTGTTTAATCCCAATCCCTTGAGTTCCCTTTGCATTGTGCGTGTGGAAATGCTCTTACTTTCACTACTAAACATATCCCTGAGTTCTGCTGTTGCTTTTCTACGATTTGATTTCACTACACGTTTAAGTGATTGCCGATCACGATCATTCAAGATTTTTTTCTGACCACATTCCTTCCTCAAAGATGATGTTTGCCCATTGTTCCCCACTTTTTAATAATGCATGGGCAGTTCTTAACCCGGTTTTAGTAGTTTCAGCAATCTCCTTAGATGTTTACTCTGTTTGATTAATGCAAATAATTTGACCCTTCTGAAACAGATTAACATCTTTTCCACGACCACAAGATGTGTCTTTCGACACAAATGAGAAGCTACTCACTGCATCAGTTAGGGTTAAATAACTTGTTGCCATCTGAAATATAATCACCCATGCAGTAATTATCCAATGGGAGGCTCTTACCTATTTGCTTAGTTAAAGGTGGTGACCTTTTTTTTTTTTTTTGGCCAGGCAGTATTTACAAAGTTTAATTAGAGACATCAGGAGTTATGAGCAATTTCCAACAGCTTTATCACTGCTTTGTATTGCCTGGTGGAACATTGTGGCTGTGGACAGTTGTGCAATATAATTATTAGAGATAGATTGGTTGTTAGATTGCAAGACAAGAAACTATCTGAGCAACTCTAATTGGACTCAGGGCTTGCCTTGGAGAAAGCTATTGTGCACATTCATCAAAAGCAACAATAGATGCTGAAATCCAACTTTAAAGGTGAAGAAGCTGTGGACGTTGGTGCTGTTTACATGTATCAGAGATGGCAAAGGCAGATCTAAACCACAGAATAAAGGGCACTTCAGAATACCTGGGAAGCAAATGGAACTAGCGGGAGCTACTGCATGTAAAAATTCAGGAAAGTGCCGACTCACAACAAATGACAATGTCCATCAGAAGTGTCATACTGTAACCAATGCAGAATGAATAGGCATTATGCTAAAATGTGCATATTGGAAGCTATCAGTGAAGTGTACATGAATAAGAAAGGAGAGGAAAGAGACATTGCAGTCCTTGGAACAGTAAACAGAGGTATTAGATGCTTCTTGGCTGACAAAATTAAAAGTGGATAAAAAAAAGTGGACAAGCAGTTGTGTCAAGTTTGAAGGAGGCCTGTGCTAGGTATGATCACTGAGATTAACATGGTAAACCTGAACTCTGAGGAAGGAGTTCCCTGAATTATTTGAGGGTCTTGGTAAACTAGAGGTAGAGTATAAATGTTCTGTAAAACCTGATGCCTCTCCTCTTTTATTTTCTGCTTCATGTTGTCCTTAATTTCAAAAGTGAAATAGGAACTGGAAAATATGGAGCAGCAAGGAGCTATCTCCAAAGTAGAACAACCAACACATTGGTGTGTAAGAATGGTTGTCCCAAAACTCAGCGGTATAATCTGCATATGAGTTGACAAAGTTGAACAGTGAGGTGAAAAGGGAGAGATACTCCTTACGTCTTTTGAACTCACACTGGGGCTACTGGGGAGAACTAGTCTTTTCTAAACTTAATGTGAATACCAGTTTCTGGGAGATCCCACAAGAATTTTGCCCTCCTCCTTTCATTACCCTTTTTGGAAAGTTCTGTTTTAATCATATGTGCTTTGGAATTTAATTGGCACCACAACATTTTCATAAAATGATGTCACAAATCCTGGAGGGGTAGAAGGGAGTTTTATGCTACATGAATGACATATGAGTCGTTGATGAGTCATTCAGACAAAATATGATCAGCACCTTTATGCCGTAGTTAGAAAGCTACAAAAGGCAAGGATAATGCTCAATGAGAAATGAGCATTATCCCTGTGCCACCTCATCGATGGGTCAGATGTCTATACAGATCCAGAGAAAGTAAGAGCAGTTACAAACATCAAAACAAAACAAATCAAATTTATTTATATAGCACTTTTTACAACAGATGTTGTCACAAAGCAGCTTTACAAATGTCCAAGCTCCCAGTGAGCAAGCCAAAAGCATCAATGGCAAGGAAAAACTCCCTAAAGCATGAAGAATAAACATTGAGAAGAACCAATATGGGGGCACATCCTCCTCTGGCTGACAAAGGTCACCACAATAATAGCAATTTTAAGAGAAGAATAAATAAATAATAATAAAAGGAAAAAAAATGCAATTAATGTCTTGTCCGGTTTTTTAGAAGTCCTAGTCTGGTCCCGATGTTGTGTACGTATCCGAAACCCATCCCGTGGGAGAACATCCATCAATGGCAATGGAAAAGACATTTGCTGGGGTGGAGGTGTGGTGGGCTACAGCAGGGGACATCAAGCCAAGGCATCTGAGACAGGTTGAGGCTAAGTAACATCATGACATCAGGGGTAGGTGTACAGAAAGAGACAGAAAGAGAGAGTAGATTATTAGGCATGTCCAGGTACAAGGGTGTGTAAATTAGGGAACTAGTCAACAAACTTGAGTAACAAAAGAGAGGTGCAGTGACAGCATCATAACATCTCAGTTTGTCTTAACTCTCAGTGCCCATGGACCCATAGATCAATACGTTTACCTAAGATGGGATGTAGTTCATAAAATGCCTGACTGTAGCCCTAAATATTAAGACTGTGTCTGAGTCTCAAACATTTGCAGGAAGGTTATTCCATAGTGTGGGAACTTTATAGGAAAAGGCTCTGCCCCCTGCAGTAGATTTTCTTATTCTTGGTACTAGTGAAGAGCTTTGTAGGTCATTAGAAGTATTTTATAATCAATGCGAAATTTTATTGGGCGCCAATGTAAAGTAGATAAGATAGGAGTGATGTGGTCAAATTTTCTAGTTCCAGTAGAACTCACTGCTGCATTTTGAACTAGCTGGGACTTGTTTAGGCACTTAATGGTACAGCCAAATATTAAGGCATTACAGTAGTCTAGTCTTGAAGTGATAAATGCATAGATTATCTTTTCTACATCACGTGAGGAGAATAAATTCCTAATCTTTGCAATGTTCCTGAGACAGAGTAAGGCAGTCCTAGAAATATTATTTACATGAGCTTCGGACAAGGGCCTGAAATCTATAATTACTCCCAAGATCTTTAACTGTTAGAGAAGATGTGATTGGGGACCATTGAGGTTCATTGAGTAATTAGAGAGCGAGTACCTAGCTGTCTCTGGGCCTAATAGAAGCACCTCTGTTTTGTCAAGATTAAGTGAGAGAAAGTTCCTCAACATTCAGGGTCTGATGTCCTTTATGCATACCTGAATAATACTAAGATGAGATATGTTCTCTGTTTTGGCTGAGACATATAGCTGAGTATCATCAGCGTAGCAGTGTAAACTAGCGCAGTGTTTACGTATAATGTCACCTAGAGGTAGCATATATAAAGAAAAAAGCAAAGGCCCTAGAAGAGATAGTTGTGGGACACCATAGCTAGATAAGATTTAAACCAGGAAAGGGCTTTTCCCCTAATCCCATCAATCGAGTTTATCTGGTAAAATGGTGTGATCTATAGTGTCAAATGCTGCACTCAGATCAAGCAATATAAGCAAAGAGACATAACCCTGGTCAGAAGCCAACAACATCTTAAAATAGTCTTTAACTACTTTAATCATTGCTGTTGCTGTACTATGATAAGGCCTAAACACTGACTGAGACACTTCATGTATCTGATTCTGATTCATGTTTGAGGTTTGCTGCTGAGCTACATTTTTTTCTAGGATCTTGGAAATAAATGGAAGATTTGAGATCAGCCTGTAGTTTGCCAGCTGACATGGGTCAAGGTTAGATTTTTTGATAAGTGGTCTGATTACTGCTAATTTGAATGGTTTACGTACATAGCCAATGTTCAAGAAGGTGTTTATTAACTTTAGTAAAGGTTCAGTTACTTCAGGTAGGATTTCCTTAAGAAAGTGTGTGGGCAGTGAATTTAGTAAGCAAGTGGAGGATTTTGAGCATGAGATCAGAGATGTAAGTTCTGGCTCTTGGATAAGTGTAAAGGATTCTAGAGTCCTTTTTGGCTTTGTTGTTCTGATCTTTAAGTGGCTGCTTGATGTCACATTAATACTTTGAAAGTTATCTCTAATGTGCTTAATTTTCTCATTGAAGACTTTCATGATTCATGAACTCATTACTATTGTGTGATGTAATCTGAGCATCGGTGTCAGTTTTATTTCTAGTTAGATGTGCAATTGTATTAAATAGAAATTTAGGATTAATTTGTTAGGGTTCTATATTTGAGAAGGCTCTCCTTCCATGCAAGCTGGAAGACTACAAGTTTAGTGTGACGCTATTTACGTTCTATCTTTTGAGCGTTTTGTTTTCAATTGCGAATGTGATGATTATACCAAGGTGCTAATTTTTTCTCCCTAATTTTTTTATTCTTAAGTGGAGCAGCATCATTGAGTGTTTTGCAGAATTCTGATTCTAAGCATTCAGTCATTTGATGAAGTTTCATGGGGTTTAAGGGTATCCTAGTCATAAATGATCATTCTGGGAGATTTGCAATCGCAATAACTCTAGACGCAGTGGCTGACGTGATCATGCATCTGGTGTGGTAGCGAGGCAAGGTTACTATATTGTGGCTCATATGTAGTTCAAATAAAATGAGGAAATGGTCTGAGATCAGATATGTGTGAACCAACAACATCTAATGTGGTTAGGAGATTCCTGGAAATTGCAAATTACCTTAGGAACTTTCTACCTCATCTTGCAGAGTAGACACAGCCTCTGAGAGACCTAATTCCAAAGTAACTCCAAAAGAATATCATGCAATGGTTGCATGTAGCACACCAAGGGATAGCCAAATGCAGTAATTGCACAAAACAATCTGACTGGTATCAAGTCTTAAACTTTAGTAAACTATAAAAGCTGGTGAAAAACTGTGATATTTGTGTAAGTGAGTATATAAATGGCGAGGAGAAACTGCTGCCTGTTGACTGTCCAGAAACAGAAAGGCTGTGGGCCAGTGCTGGGCCTGATTTATTTCAGTGGCAACACAGTATTTGCTGGTGATAGATTAGTACTTGGGGGAGGGAATATGTGTGTAGATCGCAGGCACTTTTGTGAAACTGAGTGGTGTGCAAAGGGGCAGAATAAACCCCTACACTCATGTAGCTACATGGAAAAACATATTTAGCAGATATATTTGCACCTAGATAAGATTGTTATATAATACACATTTCCTTTATAAGATTGCACCCATAGTTAAACAGAGGGGGGATGTAGGGTTAGAGGTTAAATAGCACCACCCAGAGGGGTGAAGGCATATGGTGTCAGAATCGTGCAAGTAAACAGGAACTAAAGCCTTATTTATTTTGAATAATATTCACAATGGTGCACTGAGGCACGACCTACTGTGTAACTCACAGGAAGACATTCATCACATTTTCAGAGGTAATCACTGATGTTAGATATCTACTTTTTGCTGTTGCTTTAGACTTAGTATTTCTGTATATTAAAACCAAATTTACCATTACTAATTATGTGAAAAAACATACAATCAAAAAGGGAAGAAAATCTGTACAAGATTTTACATGTGAATTCTCTCATCACATTTCCTTGGACACTCGCTGGGCTCTATTTTTGTAAACACCAAACAAGTGCAGACATAAGGCATGAGACTGTTGCAGGCACATGTGTGGCAGAAATAATGTTTGTTGTTTGCATGATTGGCAGAGGCACAAATCCAGTGCAGAGTGGCACAGTTACAAAAAGTAGCTGGGTTAGACTAAGTATATAATCAACAAGTGCAAGTATGCTTGCTGCCACATTATCCAATCAGATTCATTCTTCTCATTCCCCTTAAAAGCTGAGTATGAGCCAGCAACACAGTACAATGACAGTTTCATTGTGGCAGCAAGTATTCTGAACGAGCAGTGCAAAAACAATCAGGGAAGTTCAGAGGCCTCTTCTATATATGTGACACTCTAAGCAGACCTCCCTGGTCTGATGAGATTAAACTCAGAATGAACTGGGAAGCAGTGATTCAAATCATGATTTAAACCTCTACCTGTGGTATTTGAAGAACAACAATAATACATTAACAATTATCATCAATTCCAGAAATAATTATGATAATACATATTATAAAATTTATATTTACATAATTGTGATATGACTAATTATTTTAATTTTTAATTGTTTGTGCATAATGACAACTGTCTGATTCACATATAATAATCATTGCAATAGAATTATAGAATTGTTTTTCCTTATGGAAAAAAAGTAATCTACTGTGTTCAGTTAGTAAACTAAATTAATAATATGTTATTAAAATACTTGTCACCAGGTAATGAGTCAACAGTCCTGAAAACTGGGTTAGAACATCTCAGAGAACTATATTTGTAGGGTCATGTTAACTCTTAGAAAAAGATACATTCATACATTACTGCATGGCAGAGCCTTGACAACCAAAATTCTTGTTTATGTGACGGGATTATGTGAAAGTTGTTGAGTCTGTACATTTTGGGAATCAAACAGATATTTGACACTACAGAGAATACATGATCTGGAACATGGGGTTCTGCAGATGTTAATCCCACATTAAACTGCACAGAAAGAGAAATCATTTAGTTATGTGGTACCAAATTTGTAAACAAAAATTGCTTTTTGCCTTACATTGTGCTGTAGCAATGCAGGGAATAACTGCAGCGGGTTTTAAACCGAGGTAAATGATCATATGCAGCTTTTCTTTCTTAATGTAATAAGTGCAAAACACTCTAATTCAGATGACAGTTCTGTGGCATTATTACACAGCAGCCACACAATAAATGTGCCATGTTAACAGAGTAATTCAATCAGTTGCAACACCAGGATCCTATTTTCACTAAAGCAGAAGTTTCTGGAATCTCTCAGATGACCCACTCTGGTAAGGTCAAAAAGATTCATCATGCAGAGAAAGGAGATATCCAACTGTGTATTGTCAGAGGACTTGCTATTTCTGATGCTAATGTTCTTAGGGAGTGGCACCTCACAAATGAAACTTTTCACACAGCTGGTGGTTCAGTTTGCCCCAGATTTCTTTGCAGATTCAATTCATACTTACAGACTGATTTTTGTTGTAGCTGAAAGGTTTATGTAGGTAGACTGCTGTTAAAAGTCCTAGGTTTTTAAGCTGCTCAATCACTTTTTTAGAATTAATTAGAGATGTTTCACCTTTATCCACACTTTCTTGGTCTATTTAAGCAATTCGACACAGAAAATTAAAAATAAAAATAAAATGAACCCCAATTTACTAGATAAAATAGGGACATATTCTTACGATATGCCAATTGGAGCCTGAAGTAAAGGTCTTTTACAAATAATTTGAGATATTTTCAGCAGAATTGCCCCAAATTTATACTGTTGTATGAAATCCAACCAGACAAGGGAATTGTTTATTTTATTCTTTAACTGTATAAGATACACTGATGAATATGCATTAAGTAATGTCATATTTACCAAATTTTTACAAGAATGCACTTTCTTAAAAAGAATTTTAAAAATATTGCTGCTGAATTCACTAATATCTAAATGATGGACGTTTTCAGAAAGCTTCAGTAGAACCCGACAAGGTTATTAACTTCACAGCTTCAACTGCAAACTAAATCTGGCTCATTAGTTGGGTGGAAGTCTCAAGCATCAAGACCTTGATAAGTAAGGGAATGTTCTGACCAAACTCAGCATCTGATTGGTCATGTCAGCTGTGATAATTCTCCTTTATCGGTCTTTATTTATTCTTCCAATCCTCGTTAAACTGTGCTGATGCTCATGGGTTTTGGCATATACCTTCCAAAGGCATATACCTACCAAAATGAATGAAAGAATGGTAAAATTCATAATGATATGGTCTAATTGAAAATGGTCAGATTGATCAGATTGATACAATTAACAAGACTTTACACCCCTACTTCATTCATTTATTATGGTAAATGTACAATAATGTGAGCAGTCATGGGCCAATTTGAATTAATTTCTTATTATGAGGATAGTAATCTAGTTTTTGCTATCAAAATCAATGTGATATCAATTCATTATTTAATGGAAACAGTTGTGCAGAAGTGTGGAGGTGAATTTGAACTGTAAATCAAATTTCAGATTATCCTTGGCTGGATAATCTACTAAAGTGGATTTCTGTTTAGCACAGGGTCTTGTGATGTAGTTCTCGGTGCTCTTCTGTGTGTCTGGCTGCTTCTTGGGTGGGTGTAAATTGTGTGTACTTTAAGGTGGGCAGGCTGTTTCATTTCCCTGTCTCCACAGGAGCCTGAGTCAATTTCCACAGTGTTGTGTGCTGAGGAAACACATGGGGCAGAGTTAAAGAGGGACAGACTGATGGTGTAGTGAGTAATTGGTTGAAGCACTTGTGGTCTCAGCCAGGTCTGGGAGATCTCTCCAGATACTAGCCTGATGGAAAGAGAGGCACAGCAGAGTCATGGAATAGGGTGCCAGGTGGATGAAGAAGGAGAAAAGGAATAGTCTATTGGAATCAAAAGTTGCTTTATACAGTTTTAAAGATATTTTTTTCTTTTGAAACTCGTGTTTATTTTGCTCAAGCTCTACATGAGAGAAAACAAGTGATGAGACTGTAAAAAAAGAGAGTTACAGTATAGCTGGGTTACCATAAGTTAGGAGTCACCAATATGATGATAAATTGTCATAATATGCTGTCAGGTTGGCCAGTGCCGAAAATAACCAATGCCCACGTAAAATTTTAAAGCCACTTACTTACCAATACAAACAAATGACAAGCCACTTCCCTGACTCCCTAACTGTACAAACATATACAAAACCCACTCTCAACAAAAATGACAAACAACTCTACCACTTGTGTGTTACTCTATACAATAAACATACAAAAGGGATATGCACAAAGGTACAGTGGATAACAAAGGCTATTTGCACTATACCAAACTCAGCAAAGGTAAAACAGGATAAACCTGTCTCAAAATCCAACAAAACAAGCACATGCCAAATTCACAAACATGCAAGAACAACTCAACAGATGTCATGAAAGCTAATGAGCACCAGGCTGCCACACTATGCAATAGTAGATGCATTTGCGTTCCAGGGACATGATGTAAACGGTGCAGTGACAAACTTGGACTGCCCATGGACCGAACTCGGGGATCAGCTGCAAAACATGGGCAGGAGCAAATAGTCAGGAACTGCAGGAGCTGGAGAACCTAGAGAACACATTCACGGCTTTTTATAAAATCAGAAATATAGAATTGGAATCAGTCAGCCTACAGTCATGGCCAAAAGTTTGGAGACTGATACAAGTTTTGGTTTTCACAAAGTTTACTGCCTCAATTTTTTAGATCCTTTTTTCAGATGTTTATATGGTATAGTGAAGTACAATTATAAGCATTTCACAAGTTTTTAAACTTTTTATTGACAAATACATCCTGTTTAGGCAAAGACTTAATATTTACAGTGTTGACTCTTCTTTTTTAAGACTTCTGCAATTTGCATTGGCATGCTATGGATATCAGCTTCAGGGCAATAACTTGACTGATGGCAGCCCATTCTTTTTGAGGATTGACCACAGCTTCTCAATGGGATTGAGATCTGGGGAGTTTCCTGGCTATGGACCCAAAATTTCAATGTTTTGGTCACCGAACCATTTATTTCCACTTTTGCCTTGTGACTTGGTGCTCCGTCATGCCGGAAAAAGCATTGTTCATCACCAAATTGCTACTGGATCATTGGGAGAAGATGCTCTTGGAGGATGCTTTGATACCATTCCTTATTCATTGCAGTGTTTTGAGCAAATCCACTCTCTTGGAGGAGAAGCAACCCCACATATGAATGGTCTCAAGATGCCTCACTGTAGGCATGACATAGGACTCGTGGTAGTGCTCACCTTTTCTTCTCCAGACAATCATTTGTCCAGATGTCCCAGTCTGAAGGGGGCTTCAGCAGAGAAAATAACTTTATTCCATTTCTCTGCAGTCCAATCCCTATACTT
Source organism: Electrophorus electricus (assembly GCF_041902795.1). Lineage (NCBI taxonomy): Eukaryota > Metazoa > Chordata > Actinopteri > Gymnotiformes > Gymnotidae > Electrophorus > Electrophorus electricus. Next base: position 12,972,502 of record NC_137510.1, read on the forward strand.
CCTGTAAAATGTCAGTCTGTCCTTGATATTTTTCTTGGAGAGAAGTGGCTTCTTTGCTGCCCTTCTTGATACCAAGCCATCCTCCAAAAGCCTCCGCCTCACTGTGCATGCAGATGCACTCACACCTGCCTTCTGCCATTCCTGAGCAAGCTCTGAACTGGTGGTGACCCGATCCCGTAGCTGCATCCTCTTTAGGAGGCGGTCTTGGTGCTTTCTTGACTTTCTTGGGTGCCCTGAAGCCTTTTTCTCTGCAATTGAACCTCTCTCCTTGAAGATCTTGATGATTCGATAAATGGTTTAATTAAATCAGCTGCCTTGTCCTCATTAACACCTTCACAACACCTTCAGTGATCATTTTCATCACTGAAATGATGTTAGCAGGCCATTTTGTGGCAGGGCTGAAATGCAGTAGCTGGAATGCAGTAATATTTGTGATTAAGTTTATTTTCATGGCAAGGAATGACTTTGCAATTAATTGCAATTCATCTGATCACTCTTCACGATCTAGAGTTAATGCAAATTGCCACCATAAAAACTGAACCAGCAAACTTTGTGAACACCAATATTTGTGCTAAACTCAAAACTTTTGGCCATGACTATATGTAGCCTGATAAAAGATGGAAAAATGAAAAATGTTTACAGCAGAAACTGTTCTCAGACTATGCTAGTTGGGGTGGTGACATTAATTATCAAATCATTACTAGATATACTGAACAGCAGTTGTGAACAAGTTCATGCATGCCACCAGGGGTTTCTGAAATTAGTAATGCAATTAGGCTCAATAGCTGTCTGTTTAGGTTAATTTACACAATCAGACTTAGTCCATTGAATGCTGGTCAAATGAGTGCTGCACACAGTATGGAGTCAAGCAGCATAAACTATATTGCATTAGCTGGGAAGTCCACTTCATGAAGTATGTGGTGAAGAGGTCAGAGTAGCCATGTCCCTGAGAGCCACCTGCTCTCATTTGTGAGAGAGCTCCCATACACAGATGGGCCAAGCATAGCCAAACGAATGTGTAATGCACACCCACACCACCCTGCCCCTACCCAGTCGTTCTGGCTGAGCTTGGTAAGCCTGTATGTTGATGTCTTCTCTTATGATGCTTACAGTTCACCACAGCTGCGATCCTGCACCAGCTGTACATCAGTGGACCAGTTACTCATTCAGGACTAGTAGGATGCATGCTTAGAGTGAGAATTTCAGACATGCAGTTGGTTTTCTTCTGAGGCATCTACAGTGGTATTTGCACTGAAGTTGCATCCTTGCTACTTCTCCAGGCTTTAAAGCCAGAGTTCAAATAGCCCTCAAACTTGCAACTGCTTACACATATTTAGAATAGGACAGCTGAGACCTGATTTACTTATGCATATATAGCAGACTGTCCTGCTGAGCAATGCACATGTGACATGACTGACACAATGTATTCTAATCTGATTGGCATAGATGTTGCCAAAGTTTTTTTTTAAGATTTTAGATAGAGATTCAAGGAAACTATCAGCATATTTTCATACTGGTAGCAATAGGCATACTCAGTACTTTATTATGCTCTACTGTTTAAAGCCAGGCTGTATATAATTTGCTCATGTGAAACAAATGGTAATACAAATTTAGGTTGTAAACTGTCTGGCCTGTTGCAATATTTCTGTGGATTCCCTGCAGAGCTGTTGTCCTAGGTTTAAAGTGTCTGGAGGCCTTTTACTGAATGCTCCTACCAGACAAAATTTGGCTTCTGTGCTGAAAATGTTTCAAATCTTAATTTCCATAAGGTGTGTGGGCATTGCTTAGATTGATCAGGCATTTTTATATTTAGATTTTTTATTTATATTCATTAAAATTAACACATTACATGTTGCATTTGGTAGGTTTTAGGTGAGACACATATAGTGTGAGACATTTATATAGTGTGGATCTTTGGTGAACAACCCTGTGAACTTAAATGTAATAATAAGGTGTTGTTTTAACCAATTCAGTTAGATTTATGTTCTGACATTGTTACTACATTTGTGTGAATTGTGCCTTATGCACTTTCTGTATTTAGGTCCTTTTGGGACTTGCATGGTTCGCTTCATTCCAGCTGTGTCTGAAGAGGTAACAGGTTATTCCAAGTGAAAAACACACAGATGTAAGAGGAGAATACATTAAATGTGTTTGGAGAGTCTTTTTGACATCTGATAATTTAAACTTTTTCAAATTTGCTATTTAAGATGAAGCTATATTTTGAATAAAATGCATGATGTGCTTCAGGTTCTATACTTGCTTAAGTTCCTCCAGAAAAGGATATGTTCCCATTCAGCAGGACCAAGCCTTCACTGTGGTATCATTTGTTATTTGTGACACTGTATGTTACTGGAAGATCAGTATTTGTAATAGTGCTTTGGGGCTCAAGAAAGTAGATCTCTGCTTTTTATCCTGTGTTTGGAGGCCTGAGTAAAACATCCTAAATGGGATGATGGAGTAGCTTGTTTTACTAATTTGAAGGTATTTTGAACAAGCTCACCAACTCTTCTACAACCCTTCTGCTTTAGCAGTGCATTATGGTGTTGAACACTGTGGCTACTCCATATCCAACCCGGCCTCTGATACCACTTGTTTTAAGAGTCACAGTTTCACTGATTCTCCCCCAGGGGCTCCCAGAGACAATCCCTCCTGTGTGCTCAGACGTCCAGGAATAGCACAAGTTATTTTTTTATCTTGCGCTTAAGAAATAAAGGAGTGATTCAGATTCAGGATGAGGAACCACAAGTGTTGCTTTCCTGTTTTCTCTGTTTGATGCAGAGTCAAAATGTGATGAAGAGAGTGGCTTCAGCAGGCCAGGGCTTTCTTCTTTCTTCTCCACCACCTCTTTCCCTCTATATCTCCCCCCCTCGTCCTCTCTTCCCCTATACCTTTCCCTCTTTTTCTCTTTTGATTTCCTTTCCCCAACAAGCTTATTTTTATTTTGCTGTCTGTGTTTGTACCTGGGTCATTATCATTGTTCTTGTGCTAAAGTCCCATTCAATGGCCTCTGTATTATATGGAACTTGCAAATAAGTATTATATTACCATGAAGCACTGTTTTATAAGCTGTATTTATTACCATGAACTTTGTGTCTTTTCTAAGCTGTATTTAAAGTGAAGTTTAATTATTATATTTATAGTGAAGTAAAAATATTATTTCTGAGAGCTGTTTTTTTTCCAAGCAAGGAAACCCAGGGGATGTAAACCTTTGATCTGATCAGAAATAATGTATTCCAAAGAGCAATTTTGAAAGAAAATATAAAAATTGGATGATAACTAGATGTTATTGAAAAGTATGGTTCTTTATGAGCCAAATATAGAATTTTAAATGAGGACATGCATTATCTGCTCCTTATTAAGACATTTCTTGGGAAAATATTTTGTGTGAAGTCTCTGTTTGAACACTTTAACTGCTTCACTGCCCATTCCAGATTTTACAGGCCACCAAAGGGGTTCTAAAAGGGGCAGATGCAATTTGGTTGATGGATATTGATGTTCACATTGTTCACATATGGTTCCCATGGAAATCAGGTCCATTAAAACTGTCCCTGGTCACCTCTGTAGTAGTGGGGACATAAGGAGCAGCTTATTGCAGTGCTTCTGATAATGTTACACCATGGTCCAGGGTAAGCATGACCTACTTTAGATTAGAGAGAGAGATTGTCAGAAACAGAAAACAGACTGAGACTCAATAAGAGTGTGAGGGGATGTGCTCTGCAGTCCCCATTTGTTCATGTTTGTCATCCCTGTGAAAAGCATGCACACAACTAAGCAGAATAATATAGTTTCCTAGCTAACAGGTTTTGCCTGGGAATTTGTGGAAGGGCTTACCAAGGGGACAGTCAGCTAAACACACATTGTTCAAAACAGCAATTTTTCATAGACTAATTAATTGTGTGAGACTACACTTAAAACCAAACCCAGACAGAGCTTTAGCAGCCCCACGGAACTGAACAGCAGTGTTAGAGTTTACTAACAGAGGACATCGATAACTTATCCTATATTTTTCATTGTTAGTGGTAAAAGTATATATGATATGCCTTAGTGATGGTATTATTCAGAACCTTTTAATGCAGCAGTACTAAAATTTGGCCTTCCATTTGCTGTCGTTCCTGACAGGAGTGTTTGTGTATTCAGTACTGTGTCTACTTCATGGCCAGCAAGCATCTGTAGTTGCCAATAGCTGCTGCCGGAATGTTTATTGATGTGTGTCCGCTTAGCAATCACAAGCACCCAGCCTGAACATCCTCTGACTGTTCCAACATCAAGGTGCTTGCACAGTCTGACAAACTGTGGGGTTTTCTGCCATGCACATTGCTGATTGCACCAGAACTATAATTAGATTTGTGATTGTTTTTACCAAAAGCTGTTGGGAGCAGAGTATGCATTATGTTTTATTTGGTATTGAAACCTTGTATAAGAAAAGTTAGATGTATTGTTTGAGTGTTTTGGAGAATGAAAACTGTTGCTCAGTCTATGTTATGAAAACACATTTCAAGGTGTTTTCATGGATGTGTTGTGATATGCTGTAAACAACATAATTAACATGTTTCTCAGATACTTCATAAAACTTCATTTCATTCTTTGTTGTTAGAGTCTTGCTTCTGAATTATGTGTAATCACATAGACTTGTAATGTCGGCTAAATTTGAATCTGGATGCGTTCTATTATTCACTAATGTATGTCCAACGGCATATAACATATCAGCTCAGTGGTTAAGGTACTTGCCTTGAAATTGGAAGGTTGCTCATTCAAGCCCCACCACTGCAAATTTGCCACTGTTGGGCCCCTGAGCAAGGCCCTTAACCCTCAAATTGTACTCAATCATAATTGTAGGTTGCTTTGGATAAAAGCATCAGCTAAATGTAGTATAACTTTATATGTATATATATATATATATATATATATATATATATATAGAGAGAGAGAGAGAGAGAGAGAGAGAGAGAGAGAGAGAGAGAGAGTTCTGGTGCAGTACATCAAATACAAACATCTTACTTATGAAATTAAGAGGAAAAAGCCATCATGATCACTCCTCACTGTCAGCTTTACGTCAGTGGTTCAGCCAGTCAGGTATCAAAGAACTGCAAGGGGCAATTCTATAAAATGATTCCCCTTCTTCTGTTTGACTTGAAATATTATTTACAGTGTGACACAATAAAGCCTTGACAGTTTAGAGCAATAACCTGCCTAGAGAGCAAGCCTAATGCAAGTAAGTTCAAATACCTGCCATAATTTGCTGCAAAATGTTTAATATTCTTGAAAACATGATTAGTCCATTAAATATTCTTTGTGAATGTAAACTTCATGGACAAGAGAACTGCTTTAAAAATGTTCTTAACTGACATTTGGATTTCAGTGAAATTTCAGTGGTTTGCTTATTATTGTGAAATTGGTTTATATTAAAAGCTTATTTAGCTTACCTTAGGTTCAAGACTTAAAACAGTACTTCCAACTTACCTTCATTGTACTTTCTCATCTACTTAATATTTTAATATGCTCTGTTAAATGTAAATCCCCCATGCAATTGTAGTTGTTCATTGTTTGGACAATTTAGCTATCAATAATAAAATGTTAAAATTGTAAAAGGAAATTCTGTAATTTGTAGTAGAACCTGCATCAAGTAAATGACCAGCAAAATACAAAAATATACAAAATAACAAAATATTATTATTTTGTTATAGTGTTTTGACAATTTTACATTATCATGTAGATCAGTTTGTAGATCAGTATGTGTGCATAAGAGTAGTATGTACAAGCAGTTTGCGAATCATTCTAATCCTGATTTCTATGCTGGGTAAAGAGGGCTCCAAGAAACTGTAGGGGCTAATGTAACAATGGTGATTTGTATCTACAATGCATTATCCTTCAAATTATTCCTTTCAGTCCACCTCTTTGTATGGTGCATGTGTCTCAGGGGCATACTGTAGTTCCTGCATCCTCACACCTAAAGCCAACTATATGCTTCCATCCTTAAACTAGAGTTTGGAGAGAGATAAGACACACCCATCACTTTCCTAAATGGTTCTCATGCTCCTACTATTCCACACCATCCCTTTGGCCACTGAGGCCAAGGGTGAAGACGCTGAGCCTCAGTGTATACGTACCAATATGTTACCTTTACAAAGAGCTCTTAATCCTCCTGCATAAATAAATGCTAAATGTGAATATGCATATTAATTAAAATTGGGTAACAAAGTAATATGCATTATGATGACTGTTAAATTGAACTGCAAAGTTACTGAATAAATAGGCAATGCTGGCATATTACTTAGGTTATTTGAAGTACAGAATTGATCTTTGATTTCAGAATAAATGCCTCTTCTCACTAGTGGTGAATGTTTGTTTTTTCTTTGGCCTTTGAACTATTTCTCAGCCAAAAGCTTTAATACATTATGTACTGCCTCTTAGTAGGACTGCAATATTTTTGTTTGTGAACCATTGTTCCAGTATTTGTCTTTGCAATAGTTTTATATATATAACAAATACGGGTTTTATGTTCTTTGACTGTTCAGTCATTCCAGAAGTGTTTTCTGTGATTATTTAATCAATGACAACATTAACATGACCCAACAAATGTTAATTTTTATGATAAAAATAAATCTGTAACCATGTAAAATGAAGGATTCACCAGTGTTTTAACATATTGCAATATATAATATATGTCTATATATCTAGCAATACCCCCTGTTTCCATTGCTAGTAATTAGCTTCACTTTTGAAAAGCATCCAATAGTCTCAAAATGTTCTGTTCTTGGTCAAGTCTTTAAAACTGGATCAGTTTCTTCATATTTAGTCATATACAGTTGAAATTGATCAGCTTTGAGACTGTAGGCTATAAGACCTTCAGCAATAACTTTGACTTTGGTGGTAATCTTGCCAGTCTGTCTGTCTCTGTGTCTGTGTGGTATGGATGAAAGGCATGCTAGCAGTGTCTTTTAGTCACATGAGAATTTTTCGTTATGTGTATCTTTCATAAATTCAGGACATTCAGATTTAGGATGAAAGCTGTGTTGAAAGAATTATTTTGTTTTCAAAACTGTGCCATTGCAAACAAATCTTATTATCTCTGCTGAATTATTGTTAAAGAAACTATACTGTACTGGCTGAAACACAGACATTGTTGAAAATGTAATGTCCTTTTATGTGGAAGTGTTAGCCTATTTATCATTCTGTTGTTAGTATATATTTTTGATGCCTATATAACATGACTGCCTAAATGCAGTGGTAACTTACACTTTCATTGGTCTTTTTTGTTTCAGTGTTTATTGCCATGACGATAGAACCAAGTTCGGAGTTAGAAGCCAAGCCGGAGCAGCAGGGGACCGGTGCGGCTGCGCCCCACACAGCCCCGCCCCACACAGCCCTACCCCTTGATGATCAGCTTCCTCCTGCAGCTGCCCACAGCACGCCGGTTAGAAAAGAACAGGTAGAACCTATCTCTAAGTCCAAGGCCATAATTTCAGTGTTCTACAGGACCACTTATAAATATATAAGGATGTTTTATATTCTAGCTTTCACACAGACTACTTCCTCAATGAACAGTTCTTTTCGATTCTTCTAAAAGGTTTTAAACCATTCAGAACCCTTCATTTGTGGTGTACATATTATGTGTTAGATTTAAGGAACTCAACGTGTACATTACAAAATCAACTTCATCATTTCATGTCTGCAATTGAGGCCTACAAGTACATTTCACACATTTAAGAAATCTATTCTTGGATTATTAGTAAGTAGTGCTCATCCAGACTAAATTCTAGAAATATACATCTTTTCTAAAACCATTCACATGGTGAAATAATGCTATATATAATGTTTAAACAAATTTACAAAATAGACATCTAACTGTAATCAGCTAGAACCAGACACATGCACACAGACACAGAGTTAATATGTAGGGCATTGTTTCAAATCCATTTCTAGCACCAGGTTGCAGTCTCACCACTGTAATCAGTGTCTGTGACATTTGAAAGATTGGACCAATTTCTTTTTCTGCTCCCTCTTGATTAGAACGGGGCCAGAGAGGCAGGAGGTGTCCCACAGGGGAACACTGATCAGCAGGTGGCCGAAGACGACCTTGCCTCACACAGGTCATCCACCAGTAAGCTCTCCAGGTCCCCAGCCAAGGTGGCCAAGAAGATCAAAAATATGCAGTGCAAAGTCACGCTCCTGGGTGGCACAGAGTACACCTGTGTGGTGGAGGTGAGTGGAGGATTCTGTTTGTCATCATTTGTTGATTGCTTACCATTTTCATCCTAATGTTTAGAGTGCTGTGTACTGTCATAAGGATGATGAGGAGCTTTGTGATTGTTAAAGTTTTGCTTTTTCCTGTCAATAGAGGCGCGTTAATTAAATGTCAATTAAAAAGCTGTTCACAGTATCCTTGTAACTTGGCTGTAATGTAGAATCTTGTGAAGCCTCTGTAAAGTGGATCTACCTTTTATTTTAAGTCAGTACTGGTCTACAAGGCCTGTGACTCCTCTTATGCATGTCTAAACACATTACAAAAATAAGCCCAACCAACGGTTATTAAAGCTAATGTAAGCAATTTTTTTTTAATAATACACTTAAAGTGTCTTTACACCCTGATAGCTAACATTATAATAGAGAAAAAGTCTCTGTGACCTGTCCAGTGCTGTGTAACCAGTAAATTTCAAGGCAGGAAACGTGTGCAAATTTATAGCAAATTTATAGTGGGTTGTGGAACAATGGCCTTGATAATCAGTGTGCCAGGAAATGTGATTACTAACAGTTATAGAACTCTCATCCTTTATGATGTAGCTTGTCAACAGTAGACTACATGCCATGAGCCTTTACTAGCTCCAGCCTTACCTGATATATATAAGCAGGGGTAGGGAAGATATTAAAGTTGCAGTGCTCCGAACTCCAGCTGCATAACTTTTACAGAGCTGTGAGAAATAATTCAAAACATAGATGTGATATTTTCATGAGGTGCTTTTATGCTTAACACAGCTGTTTAAAGTTATGAGTCAGATGATATGATTTGCTGAGAAGATACTAATTAATCTCCTCAGCCTTGCATTTATATCCCACTTCACCCAATCTTGCACCTGTGCTTATACGAACAGAAATTTTGCTTTCGTCATGTATGTACTCATGTGTAACATCAGTTGCATAGGTTATTGTGATTATGAAGATGGTGGCACATGTCGTTAACAGTTCTATTCATGATTATGCTAAAGAATACCACTACTACCACCACATATAGCTTTTCTGACTGTTCAGGACAGGACGTAGCAGCTCCTGCAAGGTTTTCTGGCCTCTCACCTGTTTTTATAAGATTGACCCTATGCACCATATTGCATATATCTGTCAAGATGCTTACACTTACTGCCTTTTAGCTAACTAAGAGCTAACTACATGATTTACACCAGTAACTAGAAACAAGTCTACTCAGTTGAGTTTCAGTCTTCGCCACATGATATGATCAGATTAGTATTTACATCTGGTGAAATGATTAAGCATCAAAGACTGAATTGTCTGAATATTTGTGTTTGTGTGTGGGGTGGATATGTACTCTATAGATGAATGCCTGCTGCTACAGTAATAAGAACAACTACTAATGGATAGAGACAAAAAGAAATTTGCGGTTTTGTCCCTCATTGTCCTTTTTGTCACAGAGCAAGCACATTAGCACTGCTTTGAGCTAAAGGTCATTTTCACTGATTCTTAGTTAAATAACAGGACAGCTGCTGCAAATATATTGATTAATGAGTAATGGGTGAGACACATATAGGTGTTTAAAGTACAAAATACCATCTATTTCGGTAATTCCAGTTCAGAGCTTCTGGCTTCATTAGGTCAGAACATTATTTTAAGTGCTCTGTTGATGTAGAAGCAGAATACAAATGCTTCCACCTTCTGTCTGTCCATTTTCCTTGCTGTCTTTCACTACTTACATTCCAAAGTTCATCTTGCAATATGCACTGTTCTGAGCCGATAGCCTTATATAATGAGGTCTTGCACCAGAGGTCTGCAGAACGCTTCTGCAGCATTCTGATCTCCAGCTCTTTGGAGAAATGAGAGTTGTCAAAACAGTTATTACAGTTGTCATTGATTCATGGGAAGAACAAAATGAAGGAAAAAAATAGTTGTATTTCATGTGACACATTTGTGTTAAATCACTGAATATCATCATCATCATCATAATAATAAATTTTATTTGTAATGCTGTAATGCGAGGAGGCTTGGCAGGATGCAAAGACGAGCCGCGTAACACACAACAACATTTATTGACAGACACAATAAAGACAACGTAGCACTTAGGCTAACATGAGGTCAAACACTGACAACATCCACAATTAAAGAGACTTATATACACTCAAGATAACAACACAAAACGAGGAGCAGGTGTGATACACAGGGAGGGAGTGGCCATATGAACACACACACACACGCACGGAGACATCTGGGAGGAGGGGCCATACTGTGACAAAAGCACTTTACACTTAAAACTAATCTCAAAGTGCTACAAGGTAAAAGCATCATAAATTAAGAGTCATAAATTCTGTAAATAATTTTTTTGAGTCTCAAATGTCTGTGGTGCCCTCAGATGGTCAGGGAAGGCATTCCGTAGATGAGGGGCAGCAGAACAGAAGGCCATGTCACCCATGGTGCTGAGCTTAGTTCTGAGGGAGAAGTGTGGGGAGCTGGAGGGAGCAGAGACAGGCAGCCAATAAAGAGAATGGAGAATGTGTTCATTTTTCAGCACTGTCCTGAATGTACTGTAATCTCTGAAGACTCTTGCTGTCAATCCCAAAGAGAAGTGCATTGCAAGTGTGAACCACATTTTTGGCATTTGATAAGGTGAGAGTGGGATGAAGTTTGTCAGTATTGCTGAGGTAGGGAAAGAAGATCTTGCAGAGGTGTTTGATATGGGCTTCTTAGGTGAGTTGAGTCAAGTCTTACATCCAGATTGGTGACTGATGAAGAGAGGGGAATGTTGTGGCCAGAGAGAATCCTGGTTATAGCGGAGGACTGAATCTGATGCAGGATGCCAACCAAGATTGCTTCAAGTTTGGCACTATTTAACTGGAAAAAATTGGGTTTCATCCATACATTTTTCTCTCATCAAGACAGGTGATGAGTATTGATGGAGAGGTTGATGATGATGATAATGATGGTGAAGCTGCAGAAGAGTATGTGTCAATTTTCGTGTAAAGTTGAATTTCATCGGTGTATCAATGAAATGACATTTCATAGTGACTAATGACATGACCAAAGGGGAGCATGTAATAAAGTGAAAAGCAGAGGGCCAAAGAGTGATCCCAGGGGCACTCCGCAAGTCGCAGTGTGTGTCTGGGACCTTGCATTTCCTAAAGAAATGTAGTCTGTTCTTTCAGTGAGATAAGATTTAAACCAGGAAAAAGTGGTGCCTGAGAGTCCAATGGTGTGATATAACCAGCTGAGGAGTATACCATGGTCAGTGGTGTTGAACGCAGCAGTCAAATCAAGGAGGATGAGGAGAAAAGGTGAGCCAATGTCAGCTTCCATCAGTAGATGATTTGTGCTGTGAGCAGAGTGGAATCCCGTCTGAAATTTTTCAAATTTTATTTTAAAGTGGTCCTGAAGGTGGGCTGCAACTATTTTTTCCAGTACTTTGGAAAGAACAGGAAGGTTGGAGATGGACCAATAATATGCAAAAACTTCATGATTAAGAGTGGGTTTTTTTATAAGTGGATGATTAGTGCAGTTTTTAGAGCAGATGGAACGTGACCAGCCTGAGAGGGAGGTTTATTAGAGTGGTGATCAGACAGCTTATGGCAGAGATGTTCGCCTTCGCTAGGGCTGAAGGAAAGGGGTCTAGGGCACAGGTGGAGAGTTTCATCCTCCTGATGATGTCATCAACCTCTTGCTGTGAGCCTTCTGGGAAACAGGGGCTGAAAGAGCTCAAACTGAATATGTAGTCTGCACAGGTAGGGTGGCGGAACTAGAAAGGACAGAACAAATTCAGTCAGTTTTTATTTTGAAAAAGGTCATGAAATTACTATAGTGCTCCTCTGTAGTTTCATTAAGTAAGTGAACTTCGAAGAGATGATTGGTATAGAGAACAGCCGCTTGAAATTTCCCAGACTGTTTTGATGACGTTTCAGTAAAACTGTGACCGTGCCTCTCTAATGGAATTTGAGTAAGCCTATGTTCCCAGTAAGGTAACTTGTGAATAGTGAGGCCAGAAGCTTTGTAATGCCACTCAAGGGCATGAAGGCTGCCTTCATTTTCTGTAGCTCGATTGTGAACCAAGGGGCTGAGCCAAAGAAGGTGACTGTTATGGTTTTAATCAGAGCATGAAGATCCAAAATGCCAATCATACTTTTATAAAATCCACTGTACTATTGATTGATGAAAGACATCAACCCAGAAACTGACAGTTGACTTACAGAATTTACTTCATGCAAACCTTTCAAGCTTCTAAAGCAAATTTTATTTTTGGTCTTGATGAAGCGAGGCAAAGTGGCAACTCCATAGAGACACAGCCTGATCATATACAAAAAGGTTGCTGACAGAGGCAGAGTCAGTAATGACCAGATCAAGAGTGTGCCTCCTGATGTGCATGGGGACATCAACAAGTTGTCTGAAATTAAAACAGTCCAATAATTAGAGAAATTAAACTGCAGGGCAAAAGAAATGGGTGTTGACATGAATGTTCATATCCCCAAATATAATATTGGCAGAGGTTGTACATAATGTTGAGAGAAGGATGTACATCTTGGATATGAAGGATGGGTTTGGTTTGAGTGGAAGATAAGTATAGATGAGAAGTATCATCATGAGAAAATTCCAGATATATATAATCTGGAATACTATATGTCCATCTGCCTTCAATATTAGTCATTTGCCCCTTTAACAGAATATACACTGTCCAGGTTAATGGTCACTGAATAACGTTTTTTTTTTTTTTTTTTTTTCATTTATTGGTTTAAATAATCAATATGTAGTGACAGGTTTTTGTCTGCTGAGTGAATACTTGTCAGTAATGGATAATATCTTTAGACTAAAGAGATGGTTGTAAACTTGTCAGGATAAATTGTCTTGACCTCATGATGTCATATCTAAATTCAGTCATTGCTTAGCTGAAATTGGAATGTGCTGAAATTTATGTTGTAAAGAATTTAGCATATGGCCCGTCTAAGCTTTAATCATTTCAGCCAGGAGGGTGCTGCATAAGCATACTAGGCTGTGTTTGATTTTGACCACACTTCACATCTGCTATCCCTCATGCTGCCGCAGGCTTTCCTTCTGCTATGAAACAACACTGCTTAAAATGAGGTATTAGTGCTAGGTGCGAATGCTCATGGATAATAGCAGCCTATACTGGTGGGGGTTTCTCTATGCTATGGAAAGCTGATTCTAGTGTTTGATCATGGCCACCAGCCTTTTAGCATGTGTTGAGAAATAGATTGCATTATTATATTGACTGGCAAGAGGGATGCAGAGAGGTGAGGTGTGGTGCAGGGGAGTGGCATCGATGCTTTCTGTGCCATGTGCATCACAGGCTCTGGGGGAGGCAGGGGCCTTCACTGCAGTGCCACACAGTAACCGACAGAAGTTGCCACAGTGACTCACCCTCACACTTAGGCCTTTATGAAATCTTTTTACGAGAGCAGTCAGCATCAAACTAGCATTTAGTGCATGAATATTTCTAGGCAGTGTCAAATACAGTCAAGTGAAACCGGGAGAAGCAGGGACTTTTCATGGTTGTCTAGTAGAATTTAAGGTACAGTCCTGATATTGTATTTTATAATCACTAGCATCTGGTGGAGCACTGCGGATTGATGCGTAATTCTGATCCATATTTATTAGAGTTTGTTTAATCAGTTTTATTATAAATATGACAGCATAGATCACATTTTCATGTTAAAATAATGGAAATATATAATGGATCTTCAGTTGTTTTCCCCCCAAAGAACCCATGTGATAAAAACTGTTGATCCTTGATCCAGTTTTCTTTGAGTGCTGCATTTTGCTCCCATTTATCCTGTTAATCACTAATGTCTCATGTATCCCGCAGAGCTAGGCACAGTGTTGATATGTCTCATCTTATTCAGTACCTTTGAGATTTCTGTGGGCTGATTGTTTTTTTACATTAGGGAGAATGGATTACATCCAAATATCCCACCAGAGCATCTCTATAACCCAGACATCTGCATGAAACTGCATAGGCTTGGAACCTAACCTATTCAGAGACTTTAACTATAGCATTTTTTAATGAGTATGTAATGAATAAGTATGTAAACTAAACAATGTCTGTAAACAGGATATGGGATCCACATTTTCAGTTGTCTCTAAAACCTGTGTGGTTACACTTAAACTATAAATGCCAACATAATGTAACTACGGAGTTAGTAGGCAATGTCACACATGGATTACTTTAGAATACTTTAAGTAAATACAGTTGTGTATCAACATGCACACAAACAACACATGAACTGTCTGTTTATCTGAAATTGTAATTCATGTAATTATTCCACAATATTTGTGTTGTCACGTTAATCAAGACGTTTTGGCTTTCCAACCTGTACTTTAACAATACCTACAATACCTACATAGAAACAACACTTGGATTGTCTGTTTATTTTGAAACATAACTTTAATGTAAATACAACATCTGTGTGTGACACTGAGAGCCCTACAAAAGCATTCTGAATGATACAATAAGTGGGAGGATCCTGTACATTAGGCAATACTGTCAAATTACAGTTGCTTTAAAGCCTAGTTTTCGGTTGGATAGGGTGATTCTGTTTTAATACATACTATCAAAACTAGCTAAAGCAAATAAATGTACATTTTCTGGGCAATTACAGTGTAAAATCACATCTATTTGATATTAGGGTAATATCAAGTAGCTATCAAGTAGTGGTATGCTTAAATTAGGTTAATATCAAATGGCATAAGCAGGAATTTGTGAAAATATATATCTTGATGTCAAATGGGTTTATTTGCCACATTTGAATTTACTCATGACGATGCGGACTATGAAAAAAAACAAGTAGCATGTTGGTATCATTACAGCACAATTATGAATTCAGTGGAAATGCTAAGGTGTTTATCATTCATCACAGTTGGGTCCTATGTGCTATAAACATTACCACACATATGTTGGTGATGCTGATTAACCTGAAAATGATTATGACTATGATAATATTTAACTGAATTCTAAGGTGCTTAGTGTAAGTCAAAGCAATTTTTGATGTTCTGCATGACAAGCTGGACTAATGCCCCCAGTGTTCTGTCACATTTTTTTAATGAATGTATTGTGACAAGTGCATAATCTCAGTTGCGTCAGTGTGGAAAAAGTGATTTGTTGTGACAGTAGAAGGGATGGATTTGATACAGGCTTTCATCGTCCACAGAAACGGGACAAAGGCCAGTTGCTTTTCGACAAAGTCTGTGAGCATCTCAACCTTCTAGAGAAGGACTACTTTGGTGTCACGTTCCGTGATGTAGAGAATCAGAAGGTAGGAGTTAATTTTTGTTTTAAAATGTGAATACTACAAATGACACCTTCTTTACAGGAAAAAAGCCCTCTGAATGTGTTTTATGTTCTGCACAGAACTGGCTAGACCCTGCCAAAGAGATGAAGAAGCAGATCAGGGGTAAGTGTTCACACTGTAGTTGTAAAATTGGTTTAAACTTGTTGTCCATTTCTGAAAATGTACCCCTAATAGGCTTTCAACAATCATTAAAGGCATTTAAAATAAAACTTCATCTTAACTGCAGATATCAAGTAGTGGTATACTTTAATTTGTTGGCCTGGCAAATCTAGCCAGTCTCAAATTATCTTACAACTTACCACTTAGCTAGACCTATTTCACTTTGTAAAAGCTACCAAGCTTACTTAAATAATTAGATATATGGTCAGCCTTCTCAAACATTTTGTTAAAATACATTTGTCTGAGAACATGAAGTGGATAACGATAAGCAAAGGACACAGACACTGATTGTATTGAACAATCAGTTCTATTGAGGGCAAATCCAGAATTTTAAACATGGGAATGGTCCAGTGGTTGAAAAGCCAGCAGGGACAGAGAAACAAAATACATAAGTATGTAAAGGCTAAATACAAACATGAAGGCTAAACACAAAACAAACAGGCACGATATTAAACTGGCATGAAACTAGAATAAACAAGAAACAGGAAAATGAGCAAGGAAAACAAGAACAGGGAACCAGAACATTGCATTACATAGAATATAGTACTATGACCAGTACTGAAACAGGGAAAACACAGGGTTTAAATGCACAAGACAACAAAGGCAAACAAAAAACACCTGAAAACAATAAGAGGTGGAGAAAACTAAACAAGGGGTTAAACCGGAATCAAAACAAAGGAACACATGGCTAGTTGCTGAGGGAACCACGGTGACATGGGAGGGATCTTTGACAGAATCCCAGTGTGTGGCCCCTGAAGTGCAAACAGAAACAGAACAGGAGCAAAGACAAAACTAGACACAGGCAGAGACAGAAGACATGGCAGGAACAGAATATACAACAAGGATGGGAGCAGGTGCCACAGGAGCCAGGGTGAGGCAAGGAGCAGGGACGGGAGTTGGGGCAAAGCCAGGAGCAGGAACAGTGAACAGGACCTAGTAGAAGTACAGGGAGACAAGACATGAGACGGAGCAAGAGACCAGACAGGATGCTGGATGACAGGGGACTGGACACGATCATGGACCACGGAAGATTGGACAAGGAACTGAAAGACAACTGGAACAGGGACAGGGACAAAGGCACAGTACAATGACAGATACACACACTGGCACAAGGACAGACACAACAACAGGGACCAAAAGAGATCCAGGAAGATGGAAAAAAAAATATAGGAGCAGATGAGAAGGCCGCAGGACTCAGAGAATACTGGAAGGCCAGTGATATGGTCATGGGAGGGTTGAAGGCTGACAAGTGGGGGGATCACTGGGGGTAACACGAAGGAGGATGGGGTCGCCACAGGAGTGCCACAGGGTACAGCCACCATGAGGTCTAGCATGTCTGGAGGGACAGCCCATGGCAATTCTGGTGGTGCCATTCTGGGCAAAGTGCAGTGGGGAATAGGGTTCAGTGATGGCACCCTTGGCATCTTCCATGCTGGAAAAAGGAGGCTGTGAGGTGTTTTCCACACAAGGAACAGGAGGCTGGGTAGTCTCCTGCATGGTCCCTCGGGCCCACAGTCCTACTGACATTGGGTATAGGAAAGGCCTGGCGGACCCTATAAGCCAGAGGCTTATAGCCTCCTCTCCTTCATGGAGGTCTGCAGGCAGTGGGGAAGAGGCAGCCAGGACAGAGCTAGAGCTTGCCCTCCAGTACGTTTTCCCGATTTAAACTGTTTACTAACATTGTGTGCCATGGAGTGGCACTGACACTATCAAGTAAATTCAGGCACCTACCTGGGCTCCCATCAGGGGTGTATTCCAGTGGGGGAATCTATGTGAGGGACTTCCATGAACAATGACAAGATGCCCTTGTACCTGCAGCCCTGGGGACTTGCTCTCTGTGGCTTGGCAGCATTATGACTGAGGTAATTTTGGCTGCTTCCGTGGAGTAGCTGGAGTTTTGTCCCAACAGAACAACTACATACTGGTATGTTGTTCTCTACCTGCATCCTTAATAGGCTGGTCATTATGTAACGATAAGCAAATGGAGGGAAGACGCAAATGTTGTGTAGAACAACTTTTATTGAGGGCAATTCCAGAATCGTAAACATGTGGATGGTCCAGGGTCAAAAAGCCAGCAGGTTCAGACAGAGAAACAAAACCAATGCACAAGATAACAAGGTCAAACAAGAAACACCTAAAACCAATATGGGATGGGAAAATGAAACAAAGGGATAAACATGGCTAGTTGTTAAAGGAACCCAATGCCAGAGGAGGGGAGCCGTGACAAGTGGCCTATTGGGCAACAAGTCCTGAGATGCAAATCATCTTTAGTCTAGTTCCCTCTGAAGTCTATATGAGGTGGAAGTTAAAGTGACCTCCTTTTCACAACAAGATGAGAAACAAAACAGGAAAACTGACATGGCATGTCATCCTGGAAGCTAGTTGCCATGATGTGTTTTTTTCTGCACGTAGCAACTCATTTGTCATGCCACTTTTTTTGTGATGTGATGCCTTCTTTTGATTTTCATGTTTGTTCTACTCTGTACCTCACTTTTTCTATTTGCTTCGCTTTTTACTTTTATGAAAAACTGTGACTATTGGTTTTAATTTCTTACCTCTGTTATGTAAAAGTTAATAGGAACAAAATGAAGTATATGTATTGACACTCTGTTTTTTTGCCTTGACACACTGGTGTTGTAGCAGTCTTTGACTCATGCTCTTTCTTTGCTTTCTCTCTCAGGAGTTGCCTGGAATTTCTCCTTCAATGTGAAATTTTACCCTCCAGACCCTGCCCAGCTCTCAGAAGACATCACGAGGTCAGACCTGCTCAGCCAACTCCTGCAGGCCTTCAGTGAGCATGCTCATTAAAGCCCACTGAGCAACTGCCAACTAACAGGCAGACTGAAGCCAAGAACCACTACCCTCATATCTCTGTTATTGTACTTCACTGCAGCATCCTATAGCCTTAAGCTAATGGAAGCACTTTGATTGGTACTTGTAAATTAGCAGAGCTTCTCACCCCATCTGAATTTTGTGAGAATGACTAATCTGTGGTTTCTTTCTTTGTGTTGCCTTTTCTTAGTAGTTGCACTTTTTCTCATCAAGCTTTCTCATCTTAATTACTATTTGTCTGCCTCAGGTATTACTTGTGCCTGCAGCTGAGAGATGATGTGGTGTCTGGACGTCTGCCCTGCTCATTTGCCACGCATACAGTGCTTGGTTCATACACAGTGCAGTCAGAGCTGGGAGATTATGATCCGGATGAGTACGGCACAGACTACATCAGCGAGTTCCGCTTTGCCCCGCACCAGACCAAAGAGCTCGAAGAGAAGGTCATGGACCTCCACAAGAACTACAAGTGCGCTGCATATATTCTCTCTGTGAATCAGTATTTGGTTACACTAATGCCATAGTCTTTCTGTGTCTGATTTATCTTGATTTATCCTTGATGTCAAATGTGGCCAGTGTCATGCAGGAGGTTGAAAAGGAGTCAGTGTTGTATAGGTACAGCATTTAGAAACTTTGTTACATTCTGTTTCCCATCAGAGGGATGACGCCGGCTGAGGCTGAAATGCATTTCCTGGAGAATGTGAAAAAATTGTCTATGTATGGAGTGGACCTTCATCACGCCAAGGTAGAAAACCAACTCCCATTTCCATGGTCTGGTCCACCTCCTGAGGTTCTTTATAAGCTTGCAGCATGACTCAGAAGTGACTCCTCTTCCATTAAGCTGCACTATTTTGTGGCTTTGGCAGGCTGCTGTTCCACCACACCCTTAGGGCCTCTTCTCATGAAAAGGACACATCAAAGCCCCATTTGCCCCTAAGCCTCCACAGACATGCTTTCATTACATTTGAAAATGAAATTTCTCTAAAAATGATATTTGATAATCTGCATGTATAATTTAGTATATAGAAGCAATCTTCTCCTTGAAATGATGCTGATTTCTATCTATGTATAGTGACACTAAACAACCCCTACATCAGCTATCTTTAAGTTTCAAAGATAGATCACTTATTAATGTGAAGCATATCTGCATAATGTATGTTTCCTCTTCACAGTGATAATTCTCTTTGACCCTTCAGCTACAGTCTACTGATAAGTCTTCTATAAGCAACAGCTTATCAGTGTTTTATGTTCAGTGTTGTTTATTGTTTTGTTTTTTGTGGATTGTTATGGGTTGGATGTTTTGTCAGCTGTGCTGTAGTTCATTGTCGATACAGAATGGATAATGTGCCTACAGGCCATACCAAAGACTTATTTTGGCAAACATGTTTGGCTGATTTATTGGTGCAGTGCTACTGCCTTGTGAAAGGACCATCTTGTTACATGCTGTTCTCGTAACAACAACCTTCTAAATACTACCAAAAGAGCTAAATACTACCAAAAGAGAATTAAAATTTAAAGGCTGATCTGTTATGGATCAAAAAAAGCAAGAACACCAAAACGTTGAAGTGGTCTGTATTAAGTGCTCAATAGCCTGTTCTCACAGTGCTGTAATATCAATAACATCCTTACATTTTTAAAAATGCTCTTTTTATAGATACCTGCAAGGAACGTGCAATTATTTGGATGCTTGTAAGTTGTTGTAAACTTACTGTGTTATTAGGTATAGATAATTAATACAAAAATAATACAATCTTACAAAAAATTGCAACTCTCAATATACAACAGTCCTTAAAATATGATTATGACTGGAAAGGAATGGCAAATATCAGTGTGCATTTTCATGCAGTGGAACTCCCCTTAGGGTAGAGTCGACAGTGATGGGGAGAAGATTCCTCATGAAACTGCATTTCCTAATGAGCAGTTGGAGTTATAGTCAGAATCAGTTTGAATTCTATTAGGACATCTTCCTACTGCTTCATATTACTTTTATCAATATATTTGAATATAATTTGCTTGTGAAGTCAGTTTTAATTGACTGATTAAGCATAGGAACAGTAATGTTTCAATACTGGCTTTTGCATTTCAGAAAGTGACCTCACAGATGTCACAATTCTCAGAACATTCATATTACTACAGGAGGTTAATGTCTGTCAGAAGATGATATTGTGACAGAGTTCTTCAGAAAACATTTACCATCCCATAAATGGTCATTGGGTGGTCTAACCTGAAACAAAAACAAGACCAAGCAATGATCAGCATGGAAACTGTCCCTCAATTTGGTTAGATCAGTCCCTCTTCTTTTTCCCTTTTCTTACTGAATGGCCTAGTTGGTAGGAAGCTTCTTTGAGTGCTTGTCTCCAGCTAAAGGAGAGGTAAGGCTGCATTTGTGCATCTGTGTGTCCTTGTATGTGTGTGTGTTTCTCCCATCTAACCCCAGTCTCTGTGCATGACCATGGACTGAAGAGTCCCATTGTCTGAGCTGTGGCTGACTCGACCACAATGCGTGTGCTATTGTGGCCCACTGCCCACCTTCAGTATGCTTGTATGTGGAGGTTACATTCCCCAGAGAAAGACCCAGTCATACTTCCCTGTCCAAAACACACTGAGACTTCCAGAGGCTTTGTAAACTACTCATCAGTTTAGAAGTATTTTAGAAAAAGGCTCCATCATTATCCATAGACATCATGTTCAGTGGTAACAATAGTCCCATCCAAATGTGTAATCCAAGTGTGTAGCATTAGTCCCATCCAACAGTAATTGTAGGCAACATCCATTTTCTTCCCCATAAAACCTTGCTGAATTACTGTTGTAATATGTAATTTTTCATGTGTATATTTAACTGATTCAGTTGTAATAACAGATAATAATTACCAAAGTTTTAGCACAGGTGTTTGTTTACACTAGAAGATGTTGAATTCTTTGGATAGGATCAAGGTTATGTTTTGCACAGGCATAAAAAGAGGTACCCATCCTGGAAAGGCATTCATTTTATTACATCAGATTCTGAATGCTCAAACAAATGTCTCAAGTGCACATGTTGCATTAACTAACCATATAAAAGAGAAACATAGTTGTAACCTTTTTAATGTTCTTTGAAACAGATATGCCAGAGACTTGCATGCAATGCTAATGAAGAAGACAAGAAGCAGTAGGGCAGGTGGGGGCTGACCAATGACATCTATGTGGCCCAGAAAAGAAGGAGATTAGGCTCTAAATTGCCTGCTGAATATGTAGGGCATTTTTCTCAGGGGTATTACCTCATGCGCTGATCAACAATGGTTCCACTTTCAATTTTGAACATTTGGACATTCAGCTTGTAGTTAATGCATTTACACTTTTTTAAAAATCTATTTGAAAATGACAGTGAAGACATTTTGCATTATGATCAGCCATTAATAAAAACTTTCTGACAGACTTGATACATAAGCAGAGGTTTTTGGCTACCACCAGTTATTAGTGGAGGTATTTTGTAACATCAAAAGTATGCGCTTGGAGCCACTAGGAAAAATTTATTCCAGTTGTATGTCCAATGATTGTGGTTTGATTGGTTATGAGCTGATGGCCCAGGTTTGTTTATTCAATCATTTCCCAGGATTCAGAGGGCGTGGAGATCATGCTGGGAGTGTGTTCCTCTGGTCTCCTCATCTACCGTGACCGCCTGCGTATCAACAGGTTCGCTTGGCCCAAAGTCCTCAAGATCTCCTACAAAAGGAATAACTTCTACATCAAAATTCGACCTGGAGAGGTGAGGCCTGTTCCAAGGTTATCTAATTCTGCAGTGGATTTTACTGTCAGTTTGGATGACTTTTAGTGTTTCATGTCACTATGTCACTAAGTATATATAGATATATTGTGTTTGTTCTCTTACTGCCTAGTTTGAACAGTTTGAAAGCACGATTGGCTTTAAACTCGCCAACCATAGAGCAGCGAAGAGGCTCTGGAAGGTTTGCGTGGAACACCACACTTTCTTTAGGTGAGATCTACTGCAGTAGAATGATGTCCTTCTCAAATAGTATTTATGCTGTTCTGAAAATTGTAAGCTTTAACCCATACTAGTAGTGCGTGAAACTCAAATAAATTCCCAATTTTATGGGATTAGGTTTTATGCAGAGTAGTAATTAAATCTTATGATATTATTCATTAGGTTGGTGTCTCCAGAAACTCCTCCTAAGAAATTCCTGACACTCGGTTCCAAGTTCCGATACAGTGGCAGAACCCAGGTCCAAACCAGACGGGCCAGTTCACAGATAGTGCGGCCAG
This sequence comes from Electrophorus electricus, assembly GCF_041902795.1. Lineage (NCBI taxonomy): Eukaryota > Metazoa > Chordata > Actinopteri > Gymnotiformes > Gymnotidae > Electrophorus > Electrophorus electricus. The sequence continues at coordinate 12,995,262 of NC_137510.1, forward strand.
CTCCATACTTTGAGCGGTCTACCAGCAAACGCTACACTATGTCACGCAGTCTAGATGGAGGTTGGTTCAGTTTTCTATTCCCTATCTTTGTAATCTATGGTTAAAATTTAATTATCAAATAAAACAAGAAATTGATGTTGTTCAAAGTAAAGTAGTACAGTTATAGGGAAACTATGGTGATGTTTTTGTCTAATGAACAGATCGCACATTTTTCATGTATTCTATTAGCACTTGCTCAGTGCCCTGTTTTAGGAATTCTCTTGGAGAACATTTGAGTTTGATCGGCATGTTCACAGCACTCAGTGGAAACTGCTGTGATTCATCAGAGTACTGATTGTTGAACAGCATGGTTTAGAGTTGCATTTAGACATGAGACTACTTCATTTTATTATAATTGGCACTCTGTTGGGCCTAAATGGTGTGGATTATTTGCGCTCTTTCTAAATTAGCATGTTATTATCTTTCTGTACAATTCATTTAGCATCCCTAATGTAAAGGTCAGTGATTAATCAGATAGCATTGGTCAAGTAATGTGGACAATGTGCTCAAAGCTGCTTTACTTATTATTATATGATTTATATTATTATATTATTTTATTATATTATTATATTATATTATTATTATTTCAAATATCCTTCATAAGGACAGTCCATTAGCAATGACTTCTTACAGTTCCATTTCATTCCATGATGTTGACAAGTAATTGTGGTAACTATCAGTAGAGTTATTGTGTTATCTCTGGATTTATCCATAAAATGTCCTGCTTTATTGACATTAATATTCTTCATGGCCATGATTTGGTCATTTGTGTAATTATTTTTGCCCTAGAGCTAACATGCATTAGGTGTTCAAGCTGTTTCCTTAGACTAGTGCCAGCATGTCAGTCAGCCAAAGGTTTGTTTCATTGTAATGCATTGTGTTCACATCTTCCAGCACAGCCTTGACTTCCTCTCCTCTCTGTTTTATCAGCTGCTATAAGACCATTAATGTCTTCCATTCTGCAGCCCGCTCTATGATTTCTCTACTGAAGTGCTTGTTACCGTGCTTACTGTACTGGGCTGGTGCCTCCAAGCTTGCGGTTAATGCCAAAATAGACTTTTTTTCCCCCCAAACACCTTAACAAGAGCAAGAGAGAAAATTCACCACAAGGATTTTCAACCTACTGTTGTTTGTGAGCTCAAATACCAACAGCACAGTCACTTTTAATTTTCTGCATTTTCCCAATTAATTGAAGAATTTGAATTTTTTGCATCCTCAAGAGCTCATCAGAAGCAAACTACCTTTTGACTTGATCTGATGTAGACCATTCCACTTGGGGCTGAAAAAAGTTGTGTTGACTGTTACTGCTCTTGATCTGATATGGCTCCTGGATTCAGTGACAAGAACTCCTTGGACATAGGTAGTGATTTAATTGGCAGAGCAGAAGATTGGCTTGCTCACTACATCCCCATATAATGTGGATCAAACTATTGATTAATTTTTCATGGTCAGCATTTGTAGAAAACAAACTAAAGAGGATCTACTTATCTGCTCCCTGCATACATTGTTTGCTGTATGGGTAGGCAGTGATTAAACATCCTAACTAAAAATTAGTTAACTTACTTACACTATATTGCCAAAAGTATTCGCTCACCCTTCCAAATAATTGAATTCATGTGTTCCAATCACTTCCATGGCCACAGATGTATAAAACCAAGCACCTAGGCATGCAGACTGCTTCTACAAACATTTGTGAAAGAATGGGCCACTCTCGGGAGCTCAGTGAATTCCAGCATTATACCATGATAGGGTTTCACCTGCGCAACACGTCCAGTCATGAAATTTCTTCAATACTAAATATTCCACAGTCAACTGTCAGTGGTATTATAAAGTGGAAGTGATTGGGAATGACAGCAACTCAGCAACAAAGTGGTAGGCCACGTAAAATGAAAGAACGGGGTAGGCGGATGCTGAGGCGCATAGTGCACAGAGGTCGCCAGTTTTCTGCAGAGTCAATCACTAGGGACCTCCAAACTTCATATGGCCTTCAGATTAGCTCAAGAACAGTGCATAGAGAGCTTCTTTGATTGAGTTTCCATGGCCAAGCACCTGCATCCAAGCCTTACATCACCAAGTGCAAAGTGTCAGATGTAGTGGTGTAAAGCACACCGCCACTGGACTCTAGAGCAGTGTTCTCTGGAGTGATGAATCACACTTCTCCGAGTCTGGGTTTGGCAGTTGCCAGAAGAACGGTACTTGTATGACTGCATTGAGCCAAGTGTAAAGTTTGGTAGAGGGGGGATTATGGTGTGGGGTTGGTTTTCAGCAGTTGGGCTTGACCCCTTAGTTCCAGTGAATGGAACTGTTAATGCTTCAGCATACCAAGAGATTTTGGACAATTTCATACTCCCAACTTCGTGGGAACAGTTTGAGAATGACCCCTGTCTGTTCAAACATGAATGTGCACCAGTGCACAAAGCAAGGTTCATAAAGACATAGATGAGCAAGTTTGGTGTGGAAGAACTTGACTGGCCTGCACAGAGTCCTGACCTGAACCTGACAGAACACCTTTGGGATGAATTAGAGTGGAGACTGCGAGCTAGGTCTTCTCGTCCATAATCAGTGTCTGACTTCACAAATGTGCTTCTGGAGGTATAGTTAAAAATTCCCATAAACACACTCCTAAACCTTGTGGAAAGCCTTCCCAGAAGAGTTGAAGTTGTTATAGCTGCAAAGGGTCGGCCGATATCATATTAAACCCTATGGATTAAGGTTGGGATGCGTGTGAAGGCAGACGAGCGAATACTTTTGGCAATATAGTGTATCTTAAATTTGTGTACTGTTAACTTACATTTACCTGACACTTTTATCCAAACCAACTTACAATTATGAGTGAGTACAACTTGAGTAATTGAGGGTTGAAGGCCTTGCTCAGGGGCCCAACAGTGGCAACTTGGCAGTGGTGGGGCTTGAACCTTCCAATTATAAGTCAACTACTTTAACCACTGAGCTACCACTGCCCTAACTTTTATTAAAGCCTCAAGAAACTGCAAACATTGTGAATACATGGAGCTGTTATACAGCTAACATTTTTGTATGCAACTGGTATTTTAATGCTGTTGTTGTTTTGTGGGTTTTGTGGTTTTTGTTAGTTTTCTTTTGTTTCCCATTAAGCCATCATTAATCAGAATAGACTTTAGATATATGAACAGACAGGATAAAGAGTTTGGTAAACAAGACTACGCATATAAGTTATATAAGATGCCAGTTGCTGTGGTATTGACTCTCTATCAATCTCCTCAGCTCAACGGAGCGTCTTCCAAAACACACCGACTGTAATCCCAGGATCTAAACCACTTATCGCTTTGAATGGCACTAAACCAGCAGGTAGATACATGTGTGTCTACAATCCCCTTGACCCTAAAAGCTTGTTGGGTTGGAAGGTTATAGATGCAACATTATCCTCATTATCTCTTGAGTTCTGCTCTGTTCATTCTTCATTTCTCTTTCATACTTGGGCAGGTCCTCAAATTTTCAGACTTGCCTTCCTGCACTGATCATCAGGCCATCTCTGCATGCTTCTAACTAAGTCTAGCATGTGTCTGCTCACTGCCAGCTGCAGTTTCCCTTGCTTAACTTTTTCTTCTTTATCTCTTCTCTTCTTCTTAATATTTTATTTATGTCACACTGAATATGGAGTTTCACACATTGCCATGACCAGTGCACTAGGTGAAAATAAGTCTGCAATCACTGGCCCCTGGTTCAGTGGTTTGGTGCTTTGAGTGGTGTGGAAGGGCTTTGTTCTGGTAGCTGGCAGGTCAAAGTAGGTCAAAATAGCTCATGCCTCTGAGTGTTTTATGGATGGTTCTCTTTTTTGTATTTATAATTATTTTTAACTAAATGAACTTGACTGTACCCTGTTCTTGAGATCTGTTTTTGAAAGATGACAAGAGATCACAAAACCAAAAATCTGTTCAAAATGTAGACAGGATATTTGAATTACCAGCATTGAAGGTAAAATAGATCATATAGTATATTCCATATATTTAACCTTGTCTCATGACTAGTGTCTAATTTGACCTAATGTGAGGGTTTTCACCAAGGTGAACAGAAGTCATACAATTGTAAAACCAATATATCGGTTTTAAATTAAAGAATTTTAAGATCAGAGGATTTCATATCTGTAGTTGTAAAAATATTCTGTATCTTTGGGAAGGCATAGCATTTGACTCAGCTCCCTATTTCAGTAATTACACAATAGATATTGTTATTGTGTGACACTGAGATATTGCTTTTGATTCTTGTCAGAAATCAAGGCCAATATCTGTAAATATATGGAGCTAGGGATTTGGAGGTGTTGTATTGTGTTAATTTACCCTTGCTTTGATGCAGTTCTTTTAAACCCTATAGGTTTGAAATGAATGCTCTAAAGCTGTGCTAATGCAGATTGCAATGTAGTGGCATAAGCATCCAAGCTTCAAACTTACATATATATTGCAATCGTTAAGCAAGGAATGAAAGCCACATAACTCTGAATGACACTCTGTGTGTGTGTGTGTGTGTGTGTGTGTGTGTGTGTGTGTGCGTCTGTGTCTGTGTGTGTCTGTGTGTGTACACACGCCAGAAATGGGCACAGCATTGTACGGGACTGCAAAAGGCATCGCAGTGAGTGACCTCATCACTACAGTTACACCAGAGAGGAGGCCAGAGAAAAAAACAGTGGAGGAAGGAGTCGTGCTTGTAGAAAACGTTTTTGTTGTGGAAGAGGAGGATGAGACAACAAAGATTACAGAAGTGTCCCAGCCAAGTCCACCAACTCCTGTTCGACAGGACACAAGGGTATGCTACCTTACATTAACGATTTGCTGAAAATATTATTATGTAGTAATTTTTAAGTGTGTTCCTTTATATTGATTTTTGTATTGTAAAAAGATCAGTCTGTAAGTAACTGAAGAGTAACACAATATTTGTTTTTTGGTTCTGTGCTCCAGCACATTGGATTACAAATGAATTGATGTTAAGGTTAATGGTATGAATGTCAGCTATCTGCAGTATGAAACAGACTTTTAAGACATAGTACCTGTAACGAGGTACATAGGATGCGGGGAAGAGCCACGACTGAACGTTTATTACACACACGAATGATACATAAAACACAACACTCACGCTCTGTACACCTTACTAAACACCTTTCAAACACTAACAAACACACTACGACACAGGAGACATATATACCCTAAAGGCGATTACACATGATACAAAACAAGTGGACGACACGAGAGGGCATGGCAACACGGACGAAAACACACACCAAGACGTTTGAGGAGGGGGCGGGGCCGTACCATGACAGAACCCCCTCCCAAGGGTGCAACTCCCGGCGCGCCAGCCTAACGGGCTACAGACCCGAGACCAACACGAAACGGCAAGGCCAGAGGACCGGGCAGTCTGCTGCGGGCTAGCGCGAGCAGGAGCGCTGGGGGGGAACACCAGGACTAACACAACGACAGACACAGGAACGCACTGACGGGGACTAACATACACACAGAGGGGAACAAAGTGACAGGCAATTTTAACGTAATGGGGAGAGACACGGTAACGGGGACAGGCACTACCCCACACAAATTAAATAGTCTGGGAAAGAGTGGGGGGACCCCCGCTGTCAGCTGGGTCGGAAGCCAACCAGCCTGGGGGGCTGTGTTCATCGCCTGCTCTGTTGGCGGCGCCTTTCCTGACCCTGGGGCATGCATGGAGGGAAGTGTACCGGCTATGGTGCCTGTTTGCTGGGCAATACCCGGTGCCGCTGCCGTTTTGCCTCCCCGAGGATTAGGGGTAGGCGCCTGCTCTCTGGAGGTCCTCACCCTAGGGGGAGGAATGTCTTCCTCTGCCGCCGACGTTGCCTCTCCGTCAGTCACCCGAGGCTGCTTACTTACTCCTGAGTGGCGTGCCCTGGGCAGAGCCTTAGGTGCTGGGGGCTCGTCCTCCTCGGAGCCGATGACGTCGTTCGGAGGGGGAAATTTCCCCCTGGATACCACCTTAAAGCGCCTCACCCTGGGCAGAGCCTTAAGCGGAGCCTTGATTGCTGAGGGCTTGTCAACCTCAGAGCCTGTGACCTCCTCCACCTCCATCAACGGGTCCTCCTCACGACTGGACCACCGGTACGATTCCAGAGTGACGTCACTGCACTCCCCTCTCTCTCCATACTCAGCGTATCCCTCTGTCAGGTCCATGCAGGACCCAGCGGATTCCGCCTCTGAGTATCAGTCCTCATAGCTATGCTGGTCTTCATAAAACCGTCCAGTGGGTCCCTCCCCTGCTGCAGATCCATAGAGCGAGGCCAGGATGAGTGATGGTCTTTCTGTGGTGTAATATGAGTCCACATCGTCTGACTCCGAGGTCTGGAAGTCGTTATACCAGTCATGGATGTCCGACGTAGCCCCGTGTGACTCCCTCGCTTCCGCATCAGGACCACGCTCTCCTACTGCAGGAGTCAGGAGGGTACCCAAGAACACAGGGTGCCTCCCTGCACAGGCTGAGGAAGTGCGTTTACTCCCCTTCTTCCCCTTCTTCTTGCCCTTCCCAGGCATCCTTCTTCGGTTGGTGTTTCTGTAACGAATCGAGTAACACAGGATGCGGGGAAGAGGCACGATTGAACTTACGTTTACTACACACACGAATGATACATAAAACTAAACACTCACACTCTGTACACCTTACTAAACACCCTTCAAACACCAGCACACTACGACACAGGAGACATATATACACTAAAGACGATTACACATGATGCAAAACAGGTGGACGACACGAGAGGGCGTGGCAACACGGACGAACACACACACCAAGATGTTTGAGGAGGGGGCGGGGCCGTACCGTGACAGTACCTCTATTTCAAGGGACAAAAAGTCATTGAAGAAATGGCTGTGTGCCACTGTGTAATTAGTTAATATACAAGAGCTAACAAAAGGAAAATGTAGGGCTGATTCTAGCTATGACTTTTATATCTGGTGCTAGTCTGGTGCTAGTCTCTTATATATAAGAACCAGAGACGTATCAATAGCATTAAGGCTGAAAACTGAATAAATCAATGAGAGACATTGCCAAAACATTAGATTTGTCAAAACCAAATGTGAGGTATATTGTTAAGAGGCAGGAATGGCCATTGGCACATAACAAGGCAGACCACAGAAGACCTGAGTAGTGGATAACAGAATGACACTTTCAATCTTGAAGAAAAAAATTTAAATGGATAATTAATAATATCAAAATTTTAAATCTAGGATGTAGGCACATATCTCCCAAAGATCAAAAAGAACAAAATACACTAGTATGGACTCAGAGTGTTTATCATAAGATACAAAACACTGCTTTGCATGGGGAAAAAAACAAGCTACAGTTCATTAAAGAGTACATAGAGTACATCACGAGCCGTGTCTAACACAACAAACGTTTTTATTTGACACAAAGACAACAACGTGGTTAGCGAAGTAACCTGGTTCAAACATCGACATATCTATACGTAGACACAGGACTTATATATATACACACCAATGACACAATAAGGAGCAGGTGTGAAACACAGGGAGGGTGTGGTCATATAGACGAACACACACACGCACACATACGCACATGCAGAGAGACATTTGGGGAGAGTCCATTTGAGGACAATACCCCCCGCAAGCCCCATTGGGCTGCCTGCTTGTTACGGAGAGGAGCCTCCTGGGCGGTGCCTTAGGTGTTACCTTGGGCGCTGGAGGCTCTTCGCTTTCAGAGTCTGCCAACACGGTGTCCATCTCCGAAGGAGAATTCCTATGGAGAGCCTCCTCCACCTCCATCCCCAGATTCTTCTTCTGGTAGACCTCTGAGACCTGACATGGAAGCTTACATCAGTGTATCCCAATCGGAGGTCGGTGTCCATTTGGCGCTCACTCCAATCGTGCTGCCCGTAGTACTCCTGGTGGTCCCAGTAAGGGTAATAGGACCCCGCGGTGTCCGGACCCTGAGACTGGTCTCCCTGGCACCAGCTGTCTTGGTTCGTCAGGGGCCTGTAGGACTCTGCAGAGTCCTTCCCTGAACTACACCCAGAGCCCCCCCAAAATTCTTCAGGAGCACTCTCCTCTGTCGTCGTAGGACTGAGAGTGCCCAGGAATATGGAGAGATTCCCCTTAAGGGCTGGGGAGGAACGGTTGCACCCCTTCTTCCCCTTCTTCTTCTTCGTTTTTGCCGGCATCCTTCGACAGTCAATGTTTCTGTCACGCGCGGAGGCAAAGCAATGATGCGGGGACGAGCCATGTCTAACACAACAAACGTTTTTGTTCGACACAAAGATGACAACGTGGTTAGCGAACTAACCTGGTTCAAACATCGACACACCTATACGTAGACACAGGACTTATATACATACACACACTAACGACACACAATAAGGAGCAGGTGTGAAACACAGGGAGGGCGTGGTCATACAGACGAACACACACACACACACACACATGCACAAGCGCACACATGCCCACGCAGAGAGACGTTTGGGGAGAGGGGCCGCACCGTGACACCAATGACAGCAGCAAGATGAATTCTGAAGTGAACAGAAGCAGCTTAACTTCTCAACTTCTCATCCAACCAATTGCCTAAAACCCAGTGGATGACTCATGATTGTGTTACAAGACAATGACCCAAAATATGCTAAGAAAGCAGTTTTTCGGGGAGTGGTCAAGCAAAGCAGTCATTTTGATTGGCAAACTAAGTCATCTGACTTTTCCAGACCTGTACACCATACATTTCTTAGAGGCAAGTGTGAAAATCTGGAAACAAAAGAACCCCAAACCAAGCAGGAACTATTTAAGATTCCATTTGCTAGTATACAGTCTTGTGCAAAAGTCTTAAGCTACCATTAGATTTGTTGTTTTAGCAATGGTATAATGTGTGTGTGTGTGTGTGTGTGTGTGTGAGAGAGAGAGAGAGAGAGAGAGAGAGAGAGAGAATATCCTAATAATTTCTATATTAGCATATAAACAATGTATAGGAAATATGTATACAAAAGTAAAAAAAAAAAACCAATTGTCAAAACAAAATGGCTTCTGCAGGCAAATGTCAGTATTTAGTGTTAACTCCCTTGGCACTAAGCACATCTTGAATTCTTTTGGGGAGACTGTCCTGAAGTGTTATAAGTAATCTTTTGGTACCATTAGATTCAGTTTTTATTCCACTTAAGTGTAAGAGAGCCAGGTTCCTGCTATTGCTCAAGTGTAAGGGATGGTCACACCAAATATTTGCTACTTTTCTGTTTTTAATACTGCATATACATTTCCTGTATTTTATGGTTGTATTCTAATAAAGAGACTGAGAAATAATTAGATGGTCATAATACCATTGCTAAAAGAACAAATCTAATGGTGGCCTAAGATTTTGTACATTCATATTAATTAATTTTATATTTCCATATTCACAGTACTGTGTAAATTCAATGTTGCTGTTTTGTCTCTAGTAAGTTTATTCGGGAGGATATTTAATGATTTTCACAACTTATTTTTTTCTTAACATGGCTATATCTGTATTCAGCTGATCATTCAGCATCTTGGCTGGAAAAACCATGATGTTATCACCCCCCTAGGATGATATGTTTTACTTGATTCCAGATTTTTAATAAAGGCTGTTCTATTAGCCTGTCTGACGTACATCACAACGTTATAGCCCAGTCTCTTTCAGTCTCTTTCATGTGACCTAGTGAGGCAGAACATATCTTTTTTCTGGGCTTGCTTGTCCTTTTCTTTCACGCTACATCACTCTTCCTCCCACTCCCTCTGTCCCTCCCTCAGTCACTCATACATCTTCAGTCAGCTTCTTGCTCAGCTGTGGGGGGAGAGGGGTGGTGAAACCCAACAATCACCCCCTCTTGGACCCAAGAGCTTTTCACTTAATAATGCTGAGGAATAAGAGGCTTTGAGATCGGAGAATGACTGGCTCTCTCAACACAAATGTGTCATTACCCTGTTCCTGGGATTATTTGAGGAGACTCCTCAGTGATGAAAATGATCAGAGCACCATTTCCCAACAGCATTGACATGTGTAGGTGGGAGATATGGGAGAAAGGTGTTTGTATGTGTTTTGTTTGGCTATTTGTTTGTTTGTTTGTTGGAATGTGCATTATTAGACATATTATTATACATGCAATTTTGCAAGATGTTTTCTATGTAAGCAGTTTTCCAAACCAGCTTGTTTATATAATTAGAGCTCTGTTAACACATCTTGATGACTGTCAAACTTGAAAATGTGTGTATCTTTACACCCCATAGAAACCACAATATCACAATTAGGATTTGAACACTATTCCATGTTGATATGATTAACTATCCATGGCCCCAGTTGTACATTCCTACAAAAAATCCAGTTTAATTTTAAGTTAAACTTGTAGAATGGACATTATGTTTTTTATAGCAAAGAGCCCATTTAATTTGTTTTATTTGTTCAGATTTAAGTTTAAAAATTAGCATCAGTATTGGCAGAAACAATTGGTGATCTGCACTGGCACATAATTTTCATATAGATATATTGCTATTATGCCAGTTGGCATGAAAAGCAATGTTATTACACAGCATTACATATCCTTCATAGAAGGATGTTAAACCAATCATAATCTACCTATTTCATGTGTATTTTATGCCATGAAGCAATTTGATGAACTGCTGATAAGTTGTTGTGAATCATCTTTAATTGTATTCACTTATAATTTATTGATTTAAGTACTGAGGTAATGCATTTTAGCTCATAATCCCAACCATTGTGATATCAGATTGTAATTATTTGAATTTGTCTAATGAAAACACTGGGAAGTGAAATCATTTGAACTAACATTAGTTAAATAATAATCTAATAGTCTTGCAGATTTCTACCTTGTAACATATGAAGGATTCGGCCCTTTCTCTCACAGGAAGCTACCCAGGTGCTTGTACAGTCTCTTGTGATCTCAAAGCTAGACTACTGCAACGCATTACTTGCTGGTCTTCCTCTAAGAGCCATCAGACCTCTACAATTTGTCCAGTATGCAGCAGCACAACTGGTGTTCAATCTTCACATATGTTCAAGTTCAAGTTCACATATGTTACTCCACTGCTGCGCTTCCTTCATTGGCTTTCAGGAGCTACACGCATCAGATTTAAAACCTTGATGCTTGCCTACAAAGCCAAAAATAGACCAGCCCCTCCATTCATGAGGTCAATGGTCAAAGCCCGATCCGTACCTCGAGTACTTCAAACCTCGAGTACGGCTTGAATACCATGCTTCAAGTCTCGTGGAAGACAAGCATCGAAGCTATTCTCTGTCCTGGCTCCTAGATGGTGGAATGAACTTCCGCTTGCTGTCTGGACAGCAGAGCCCCTTGCAGTCTTCAAACACAGACTGAAGACCCATCTATTCATGGAATATTTAAATGACCACTGACCCTGCTCCTATATTGACTAACTGAAATTAGTACTTATTATAGGGTATTGTTTATTATACTGATGTTGTCTAGCAAACTCGAGTACTTATTGTTTATTGCACTTATCATTGTCTAAGATAGACCTTATGTATTTTGTACCTCTAGGCATCAGCATTGATCCCTGTATTTCTACAGTATTCTAGATGATTGCTATATTGGACTCTAACCTACTCTACTGGCTAGGATGTAGTCTATGAGTAAATGACAAAGCACTATTGTAAGTTGCTCTGGATAAGAGTGTCTGCTTAATGTAAATGTAAATAATAGGTTTGCTTCTTTCTCTTTTCATGCTTTCAAACGGATGTATATTTGTTGCACATAACAGACTGATTTCACAGACACTGCTATTGATGGTGAACTGACAGCTACTGAGGTTTGTTATACTGACCCACTATATTTAAAGTCTCTGATCTACATTTTTTTTATTGTGGGTTTTTTGTTTTGTTTTGTGTGTTGTTTTGTTTTTTGTGCATCATCTCATTTAAATCTATCCATGCTGGGTTGTGCAAAACATATTTTGTATAGATTGCATATTTAGCATGTTTGCTTCATAGCCACGGAATTTTATTGTTAACAAAGAAATACTAGCACATTTATAGCAAGTTGTTTGATTCCAAAGGTCCCCTCTGTATTTCTTATTTCTAGATTACTAGTCTGTCTCTGTTTTCTTGGGTGTCTCCCAAAATGAACAGTGAAATACGGGACCCATTGCCAGCTACCCACAAGTTTACTTTGGAAAAAGATCCAAGTTATTCTTCTAAATCTGACTGCAGATAGTGGTCTCCTGCTGGGCAGTGAGCATACATATCTGGCTTTCAACAAAGGTTCTTCTGAGAACAAATGTTGCAGAGCATTTTCAGTCAATGTGAAAGACACAAAACAGGAAACATATCTAAGGAATTACATTAATATCAAAACTAGTGAGCACAACACAAGGTGAAAAATATAAACCTGCAAATGTAAAAATCTTGAGCACAGACTTGCATGCACATTCATCATAATATAATGGTCAAACCTTTACATTCTTGAATGTTTTGTCCTTCTCAGTTTGAGAGTTGTCCTCACGTGACAAGTACATTACCTTCAGTTGCTCTGTGCTCAAAATTTAACCAGGAGCCACCAGCCAATAGCACTTGTGAGAGAAATGGTCACGAGCCTGCCCCCAAACTGTCTAAACCACCACCATGACAAAACACAAGCACAGAGCCACAGGTAACATACTTGTCGTGCAAGGACAACTGACAAATCAAGAAGGAAAAAATATTTGTAAATGAAAAATATTGTTTAAGTGCAATATTATGATAAATGCGGACACGATCTTTGGCACATGCTCGCAAGTTTAACATTTGCGCTCACGAGTGGGATTTTTACACAAACAAAATGTTAAAACTCACAGATTTATATTTTTCACATAGTGTTTTTAGTGCCCTCTAATGTTGACAGTTTAGTGACACCACACATGTCTACAAACGTGCTTTATGCTTTGTTGGTTTACACTTGTTACACTCATGCCCTGAGCTGTCACCGCAGTCTCTTGGCTCTCAGTTGTAATTATTTCATGTTACGGTTGTTAAACTGTAGATTGGTACATGACACGGAAACAAATTCGACAAATATAGCAATAATAATTTTGGAAATTTAGTCAACCATTGTCAATCCAAGCTGATAATGTTAGAATATCTCTCAATGTACTGGACCCTTGTTTTTATTTGCACATTGTTTGCCACATGATTTGTCTTATGTTTCACTGATTATGATAATGTTGCATTTTGTGTCTGGTGTCTGCAGTCAGACCAGGAGGATGAGTCTGAAATAAAGACACAGGTGAGAGTGCTTCATGGGCTTTTGTCAGATCAGTCTAAAACATAGCTTTATCCACAGTGTATTTCACCATTTAATTGTCTGTACATGGGTACATGTTTGAAATTTGAATGTGTATGCAGCCTCTCTACTTCCAGCAGCTATATGTTATTTGAGTTCTGGTAACTGCAGCAGCCTCATATAGCTTATTATTATTGGCTGTCAAAGAATCTCTCGGCAAATAAGTGGATGTGTCTCTCTCCTCGGCACAGTTTTCAGCATATTAGAGGAGGGAATGTGTTGCTCAGGCATAGTAAGCTGATGCTAGAGGTTGGTATGAAGAGGGATAATAGTGCATGAATGTTGGACTTAAACACCAGAAATTCAGTGAGATCTACGTCTGGCAAGTGTTTTAGCATGGAGAGCAGATCTGCTCGGCTCCTGACCTCTACAAACTTTGTCAGACCAAACGCACTCTTATTGTTTGGCCTCCTAACTGATGTGTTTTCTTGTAAGGCGTTTGCTCACAGCATTGCTAGGTGAATGTGCTTGACTGTGTCTGCTGTCTTACTGCTGTGGCTAATATAATGAGCAAGCAGTGCAGTATTATGGTCGTGGCTGCATGCTGATGGAGGAGGAAGGCTTGTCCTCTTCTCTAATGGCAGATCATAGCAGTCATAGAGTAGCCAAACTAATCTGGAGGGAACAGATAGTATTATGTCTTAATCATGGATATTACCAAGCCTATTTAGTAAAAGACTGATCTGCTTCTCTTAATGTTTTTAATATAATTATGTAGGCCTATATGCTTCTTTTCAGACATACAAGTTTAATCTTGTTTCTGGTGTTGACTATAAATTAAGCATCTTGCCCGTCTTCTTCCTCTTTTTGCTTTATTACTATTGTTGTTGTGGTTGTTATTGTTATTGTTCTACCAGGAGGTGGAAAAAACACCTGAAGAGCTGCTCAAGCCCCAGACTAACATCAGTGAGCTGAAGAGGACTTTCCTAGAGGGAGGTGCCGACCGGTCGGGTCTCACAGAGTGGGAGAAGCGTCTCTCTTCATCCCCTCTGCGCTCCCCCCGATTGGATGAGGCCCCAATGATTGAACCCTTAGTGCCTGAGGATGTAAGCACAGTACTGACACCACTCAACTAGACATACAGCTGGTATTCAGAGACATTTAGATTTCTTTTTTGATTGGCAGGTTTTGACACACAAATTAATTACTTGTATAATGTTTTCTGGTTGTTGCATGGGTCTCACTGAGACTGAATTACACTCAACACTCTTAACCTAGAGACATTAGTGCTGTGACAGCAGCAGCTGACACATGCTGGAGAAATGATGGAGGCTCGTTTTCAACAAAGAAACGGAGCTCCTCCACACAAAAGTGAATGGAAGGAATCGTAGACATGAGAACTGAACAATTTGCCATAAGAAGATGCGGCAACATTGATTTTTACTGCATGGCTGTAAATGAGGTAACAGCAAATGAGTCTCATAAAGAGTGCGGAACCATCAGAGGCAGGGAGACTTGTAAGGTTTTCAGCTTACTTTAAGCTGCACTATCCATTTAAACAAAAGAAAATCATTTTTCTCTTGTTATACACAGATGCAGAATGAAAATTCAGAATAGCAATCTCTTTTTCTCTCTCTACAGACCTTTAATGTTACCTTTTCTGTGTTAATGTTGACTTTGTGTTGTCCTGTTAATTTATTTATGTAATTGGAAAATGTTGCCAATACATTCAGGGCTGTCATTTGGTGTTCTGACTCATTGCAACTAAATGAATAGTGAATAAGCCAAAGTAAAGTTGATGATTCCTGTCCCACAAAATCAAAACCAGTGACAATTATTTTCTAAAATGATTTTGTGTGGTTGCTATGTATGAGCGAGCAATATACAGCATGTTACATGTACATAATTTCTTCACAAAGTTGTAAAGTATCTGTTCAGAAATAAATATAGGAAAATAAATGTCAAGCACCTTACACACTGTAGGTCAAGGGTCATGATTTATGACCCATTTCTTAATGGCAAATGTGTCATCGCTCACTTTCTGTCATTCCTGCAGAGTAAAGAGGACTCAAAAGCAACTGTTGGAAGGGAGGAGGTTTCTGGAGACCAAGGGGTGCAAGACAGCCTGGAGGACAGGAAGGTTGATGTGGTAGGTGACAACACTGCTGGGAGACTTCCTGCTTCAGGTGTCATCAAAAACAGCTGTCAACATGAACAGTTATGTGTTTGCCTTAGAGACGCTACTTAGTATGTCTCTCTTCTAGCAGGCGAGACTGTTAGAGTCATCAGATGAATACTGGTTTAAGTCTTCTTAATGCATTTAATCATTTCAAAGGGATGTAAGGATTAATAAGGTTTATTGACTTTAATGTAGAATGCGGTGGGAAGTAGATGGCCTCAGGGTTTTCCACTGATTTTCAGATATTAGTATGTTATTAGGTAATGGCAAAAGCACTAATACTAATACTAATAAATATTCTCTGTTGCAGTCTTGGCTTTAAGTGTGACTAACTTCTCTTCCATAGTCACCTAACATGCCTCTCTATATCTTGTATGTAGGAGTCTGATGGTTGGGTAATTATAAACAAGGTTCCTCCCAAGGTACCCGAAAAGAAAAACATAGTCAGCTACAAACTAGTCGGCATCACAAGCACTATGACTGCCAATGAGGTTCTGGGGGACATAGCTGTCAAGCTCCAAGAGGGCTCTCTGGGGGAGGCAGCAGCCAGGGAAGAGGAAGTGCATGATGAGGACTATGCCCTGGGCAAGTCCTATGACACTACCTCAGGGAAGATCGTGACCATGACTGCCAAAGAGGGGGACTTCCCCTCCCCGACCTTCCCAGTGGAGAAGAAGAAGCTCTCAGATCAGGCCAGCACTGTGGCTGTGAAGATTATTCCAGTTTCCCCTGAGTGTGAGGTAGCTAGCCTCGTGGCTACAGGAGACATGACAGCGCCAGCAATCACCATTAAGGAAGTCAGGACCCCATCCCCATTTGAGCCCACAGGGGGCATTATGAGGACGGTCTGGTCCAATGATGAACCTGGAGAAGCAAAGAGGGCGGAGCTAAAGCTGCTCGCAGACCCATCACCGAGGGATGGGAGCTCTCCTACGCCTAGATCTCCCCTCAGATCCCCACTGAGATCCCCCCTCAGATCTCCAATGAAATCACCGGTGGATCTGCACCTGAGCCCTGCTCCGAGCGCCTATCTAACCAAAACGTCCCCAACAGCCCGAGTGGTAGTATAACACCGACGCTGATATTGCCAGCACCCTTCCCAGCTTGCCAGTGCCCTCCAGCTATGCAGGCCTGGCTTTTCGAAAATATACAAAAGAAATGAATGACTTCAAAAAGCCAGCGCTTCGCAGTCTTAGCAGATGGATATGAATGCTCTTGGATGTGTTTTTTGTTCTATCAGTTCGCTACATAGTTTTCCCTGGGTTTTTTCAGTTTTAGACACAAATCCCTTACCATGGAATTTGATGTCACGCTTTCTTTTAAAGCCGAGTCTGCTGCTTTATGGGGCTAGCTCTGACCCAATTAGTTTTGGCACACATTTGAGCAGCTTATTTAGTTTCTTATTGCACCTTTGTTTTTATTACTAGGCCTTGTCTGCCACTCACACAAACGGAATGTCTTTGGCTTTAGTCACAGTTTGAGGACATGACAGAGTTCTTTTCCTTTTGAGTTCCCAGGGAGATTTATGCTGCTTTAAATGGAATGATGAGGGTTCTGTTCATAAGAGGGTACCGATTCCAAGCTTACTGATGTCACCTCCATTTTTCGGTGGCCTTTGTGATCTGGTATTCATAGGTCATGAAAAGGAAAGCAGCAATATCTCAATTAGAGTTGTCCCTGTGGAGCTGAAACATTAGCGCTTAGCTCTGAAATGTGAGTTCTCACTCTGCGTCTCACTTTGAAAAGGTTTCACTATTAAAATCAAGTCATTCAATATCCTATTTTCCCTTGTAATTTTCCCTATAAAGGTAAAATAACACATTATAATAACTTATGAGGGTTTTCACTTTTTCTCTTTTTAGAGTAAGAATTTCAGGGGCAAGCATTGTCAGGCTAAAGCATGTTCAGCTTAAGTTCAGGGTCAACAACCAAATATGCCTAGGTCAATCCTAATGCTGCCATAACAAGTGATTTTTCTAAGGCAGACTCTAACTGTGATTTTCACAGAACTCATTGGCTCTCTTATGAATAACCCTGAATGAAGATGCCTTTCCCAATGAGCCAGAGCTTCACTAAATACAGATCTTTCTTTCCACTCTGCATTAATAACAAACTGTCATGTCTGTGTGTACGTGTGTAAACCTGTTCATTTTAACCCTCCACCTCTTTGTGTGCGTGTTTGTGTATCTCTGTTTGTGTACGGGTGCATGCTCAGCCTAAGCCCACATTTGATGAGATGTCTCCAGAGCTCACTGCTCTCTTGCAGTCTGCTCGCAGCTGGGCCTCCACTACTCCGACTACAGGGCATCATCAGGTCTTCTTTAAGGTGGATTGCACCAGGCAAAGCATTCCAAAATATACATCCTGGGAAAACACAGCAAAGCAGTATTTCATAAAATCCAACAAGGGAAACCATCCTAGAACTGTTGTGATTGCTTACATTATATAATGGCTTGTGCTGTCTTAAGCATAGTAATGCCTTAATATGCTGTTTTATGATTTGCCAAAATATGTCATTCTAGCCTCCTGCATGCTCTTACAGGTCCTTGTGTCCCCATATCCTTGTTAGGCATTGTATCCATCAGCCATCTCTTGTCTTCTTGGCCTATGTCTTGTCCGTCCACTGCCCATTACCAAATGACAGATTTATGAGGCCATGTTTTCAGGAGTACCAGAAGGGGCCTTGTGTATTCAAAGTCAAGCATTAGCCATATGTAACTCTTCAACTTTCCTACCTCTTACGGGTGTTAAGACGTTATTTTAATGTGGCATTAATATAACATCTTAAGGCTTTTAGATGGATAAAAAGAAGCATGTATAAAAAAAATTGCCACCTTTTTGTGAGTCTTAATAAATAAATATTAATAAAGCTGGCTTTTGTTTTGTTTGTATTTGCAAAATTTTACTACTATTTCTTAATTATAGCCTCTGATCTTGGCTTCTTTGTGTTTCATTATAGACATCTACCGGTTCTGAAAGGACTCTCCTACAGACAGTAGATACACAGCAACTTCCAGGAAAAGATCATCCAAAGGAAGAGGGACAGGCAGCAGATAAAGAGCAGGATCATCCAGCCGGGCAGTCGCAGGTAGAGCCATCCGCTTCCCTGGCAACACCCTCGAAGCACAATGAGGTTTCTGCTGATGTCCACACTGAGCTCTGTGGCTCTGCGCATGTCCAAGACCAGTTGGAATCAGACACAGACTTGTACAAGACTTCCTTTAACTCCACTAGTGGGGCCTCATCTACATTCAGCAGGCCTTTCTGCCCTGTGGGCACTGACCCAGCAGCAATGCCAATCTGGCACCCCATACCCAGTGGCAGCGAATCAGAGGGTCAAGAGCTTCTGTCTGTCCACTGATGATGATGAAGTGGGATCAATCGCCTAGTATGGTGTCCAGCTCCCCACTCAGGCTAGCAGAGCAATCGGGAAGCAGAGGGCCGCAAGGAGAAGGTAGAACCCCATATGCCTGTCCTAGAAGTGAACCCCTTTTTTGGCCCCATCATCCTAAAGCCACAGATCCCAAGCAGTTGCTCCAGGCCCCAGATCCCAAAACTTTGAACCCAAATGCCTCCCATCTACTGTAATAAGGCTGGCGCAGTTGCACCATGGTCATTCACAGCCAGTGTGTTCATCTGTGCACAAGGGGAAAGAGAGCTTGCTTAGATCTCTACTGAGGGTTTTAAAGGAAAGAATTGTTATGCAGGACAGAATGAGTCTTGAGTGTATATCATGCATCACATGAGCTGAGACATAACTTCATTTAAAGAATCATGAGAGTAACTTTTTGTGAGTGTATAAATGTGTGCACACACAAAATGTGCCAGATCTGCACAATGATGTACACATTGCTACAACTCCCCATAAGCAATTTCTTATTCTTAGCTTCACCCATGTCTCCTGTGAACATATCCCTAATATTATATGAAAAGGCACATAAAAATATAGATAGGTCTGAAGGTTTTTGTGTACTAACATTCAAATATATCAAATAGCAGTAATACAGCCATCATAATTGTAATTATGTCAGTGCTTGCATATGAAATTTATGTATTTGACAAGTATCCTTTTGATCTAGTTCATCAGCATAAACTTGTTTTTTTTTTCACCTTTTCTGCTGTTTATTCATTTGTCACTCTTAAAACAAGATTTTTAAAGATAGATCGTGACTTACAAGATGATAAGAAAGCTATGTTTTTAGGATCTTATTCACACCTGTTATATCTTCAAGAATATGGTGTGACCTTTAACAACAGGCCTTCAGAATGAAAGAGCAACATCATTCTGGTGACTGCTGAGACTTTACTCATAATGAGTCAATATGCACGCACAGTATTGTAAATAGCTTGTGCTTTGTGCCATTCTTATTGTTAGAGATGGTTAGTTCTGACTGACCTTTACAAGCACAGTGTACAAGTTAAATGGATGCCTTTTTATACTGTATTTACAT
Source organism: Electrophorus electricus (assembly GCF_041902795.1). NCBI lineage: Eukaryota > Metazoa > Chordata > Actinopteri > Gymnotiformes > Gymnotidae > Electrophorus > Electrophorus electricus. The sequence goes on from NC_137510.1 coordinate 13,015,165, forward strand.
TAATAGCATTATAGCAGTACCTTTCTCCTATTAAAATAAGCTTTGTGTGTGTGTCTGTAGCTTTGTGTGTGTGTCTGTATGTTTGTCATCTATATAAATGCATGCATATAGAGACTGGATAAACATATTTACAGGGAAAAATTACAATTCTGAGATGCATAACAAAATTAATTTTGTGGGATCATATGAGGATTTTGTATGTATATCTGTGAGATCATATGAAAGCTCTAGATGTGTGTTTGAGTGTGTTTAAGTAAGAAAGAGATGAAGACATTCAAAATCTTCCATTTCTACTCTCCACCCCTCCTAGCAGCTACAGACAGAGGTTGTGACATTGAGTGGTGGGTTGTCAGGGGACATGGAGATGCTAGTGACACAAGAAATGCCAGTGATCCACACAGAGATGAAGACCATAACATACGAGGCCCTGCAGGTACTCTGCCCCCTGCAGGAAGAAGAAGATATACCACTCAGGAGTAATGTATGCTGGAATAGTCTATCTGAAGCTATGGAAACAGTTTTTTCATTACTTTTGAGACATTTACAGTCAAAATGTTAAGCAAAGATTACATATAAAGTACTGTGAAAATGTGAGGTTATGACTCACCAAGAAGCACCCAATTACACAATTACAGAGGTTTTGCCCCAGAAGGCTCTGATCTTACCTGATTGTACATTTATGTAAGCTGTCAACATATGCTTGGATTTTTTGTGGAGGGGGGTATAAATTGCATGTTGTCATGTTCATTTTGAGCTGATAAAGCTTTTTCTTTCAGTGACACACAGTAGATATGTCGGATGTTTTGTGCAGGTATCAGATAAGGTGATTGCCTATCTAATGCTCTGTCTAATCCATGATGACAGGGTGACATGGATGGCGACTCTGAGCCAGGTATTCTGATGAGCGCGCAGACCATCACGTCTGAGACCACCAGTACAACCACCACCACGCATATCACCAAGGTACTGCCGCCTGACGTGTTTCTCCACTTTCTAGAGCGGATTTCTAATGAATTTATGTACATCAGTAGAAATGTTCCTGATCCATGATGAAATATTGAAATATATGAATATTAATTATCTGTGGAAGGTATTGAATGCATGAGAAATAGTAAGCTAAATGTATTTAGTTGTAATGTATTAAGGTGCTTATGTCACTAATTAGATCATTTCCTATTCCTGTGCAGTGACAAGAAATGTGGCCAAATTATGTGACTAGCCTAATTTCCAAACAACATGTAGAAAGACAGGAAAGGGATTATTTGTTTCAAATGTCATTTATGTTCTTCTAGTTGAGCTAAAAGAGAAATAGTAAACAAGGTCACATTTTCCATGCCATTTCATATACTCTATGTTGTACCTACCAGGTAAGGTATAACACTGGAAACATGAAGTACCTACTGTTGTGGAATATCTTCCTTCCAACAGAAAATGGGATACTACAAGCTGTTTAGATTTGCACTCCACATAGTTTCACTGTGCTTCTAAGTACTGTGCTTCACTAGTAGCACAGTGTCCACTCTGCCTCTTATTGAGGCAACCTGTGAGAGCAGTGGTCATTAGCATACTGAATGCTGAATCAGCACCCAGAAAATGACATTTTCTTCACAGTGACAAAGTGATAGAGTAGAATATAATACAGAAAAGCTGAAATAAACTACTCTTCACCTACATGTTTCAAAGAGCACATGGAACAGTGCTAAATGCATCTACAACTGCACAGATGATGTCTCCTCGATTGGTGATGAAACTTTTGCAGTATAATTGCAAGCTCAGCGAACAATTCAGAATCAGTCAATTATATCTCCTTCAAATATCTACACACACATGCAGAGACAGGATTTACTAAGTCACACTTCTTGATTGGTCATATCATGGTGCATGAAACGGTCAGATTCAGTCAACTCAAGTCAGTAGTGAAACCTTATTTGTATTTTCCACTCGGGATCAATAAAGTTCTGTGTAGCTATATAATTTATATGTTGTGAGACTTTTCATGGTTGAAAAAAACAGTGCTAAAATACTGATTTGTTTTGCCTCAGTTTTGCACATTTGGATAAGTTGAACCCATTCATCAATGATTAAATAATAGATATTTTTGCACATGTCATTATGTTCTGTCAATCAAGAATCCTAGTTTACCCTTGGTTTATTGGATTATGTCATTATTTGGTATTAAGTGTGTTCTCTGCTTTTTTTATCAGACTGTTAAGGGAGGTATCTCAGAAACCAGGATCGAGAAGAGAATTGTCATCTCGGGAGATGCAGACATTGACCACGATGAGGTGAGAATCGCACAATCAACTCACACCGAATAGCTGTTTAGCCTAACACTTTCAACACTTCATTGAATCCTGAGGAGTGTGTCTTCTTAAATACTGACTTGGCCACTATTGCTTATAACCTGATATTACTCTAACCTTAAGTCCTAAGTTTGATTGTATCTTTGTATTGTTTGGTGACTACCAGTGATGCTCTTAATCAACAGAAGCCAAAAAGACTCTCTGCCATAGTTTCTCCACACCTTGGTGTAAACCACACCCACTTTACAATTTCTTAAAGACATAATTTATCATTCCCATCCCCACACCTCTTTGTTTTGTCATCATGGGGTGCCACTGGGGCCAGGCCCTGGCTCAGGCCATTAAAGAAGCCAAAGAGCAACACCCTGACATGTCAGTGACCAAAGTAGTGGTCCACAAAGAGACTGAAATCACACCAGAAGAGGGCGAGGAGTGATGCAGGTAAGGGAAGAACCAATCATAGCTCTGTTTGGCTTGGCAAACTGCAAACTGATCTTCCATTTCGCTAAAATGGCCAAAGCTCCAGGATCTGCTGCTGGCCAGAATTCTAACCCTATATCTGCACTTGTAATTATTTTAGACATGTTGTAAATACAGTACACTGCTTACTGAAAGAATGACATGCTGGACATATTTAAAACAACATACTAACCAACCATCCATTTGTGTTCTTGTTGGGTTTTTTGTGTTTGTTTGTTTGTTTTGCTTTGGGGTTTTGTTTGGGTTTTTTTTGTATTGATTTGCACTTCTTTGACAATAAGCAATTAAAAGGAAGGAAAACGTTCCTTTAGAGTTTTGATACTAAAGAAATAAAGAAATCCTTTCCTAAGAATGGTTTTTGGAAAAATATGGCGCACTCCACTGGACATAATCAGTACTGCAATTTATTATTTGCAGCTAATTGTGATGCTCATTTTCACAGTTTGCTTGGATTATTGGTTCTGTATATTTCTTAATAGAAATCTATTGTTATTGTAAATAGGACTAGCTTGGTGTATTTCTTATTGTCAAAATGTTCTATGGCATAAAAGCATGTATTGGAGTTTTTGCATTGCAGGTGACTGATAAACCTAACATTGTTGCATGCCTTTTACAATTTACTACTATATGCATATGATATTAAAATGTATTAGGAGCCAATGCTGTATAATCACAACTAATACAAAGCACTCAAAGGCACATACACTGTGATGCAAAGAGTAAAGTGGTGCAGATACCATTTACAAAGCTTACTTCCATGCTTCTTAATGACAGGTGTCAACTGTTGGAGGCAAAAATGTGTTAAAGTGTGATACTCCTTTCATGAAATATTATGAAATTTTTGTTTATATATTTTTAGGATTAGTATGTCTTCATGCTTTCTGAAGCGAACTCATATCTACAACATGCAGAATGAAGGACGCTTTGGAGAAGTCACCCATGGAAACTGCACTTCAAATAAACCAATGGATATTACTTCATTTGAGCACTGTTGGAGCAGCCTCTCATAAACACATACACACATGCTCCCACTCTCCAAAACACGCTTACAGAACCACTGGGCAGCCTGGTCCAGCACTGGATCGCTGCTATTGCATGACAAGGGAACAACTGTTTTTTTGTAAAGAGAACAAAAGACACGTACATTTTAGGAAGCACTCTATGACAATGTAAATTTCAGTTTACCCTGAACACTACTAAAGGGAAAATGTATGTGACATGAATTTTGAAAATAATACTGATACAAATAACTTCATTTTATTTATTAGAATACTGCTCAGTACAAAGAAGGAAGAAATAATACTAGACTGTATCTGTATGAGCACATAATATTTAACCATGCAATATGTGTGCTGTTCGTCGCAACTCCACGTGTCCATGCCTACTCTGCCTCTTATGTGCTCATGTTGAACCTACCATATCTGACTGAGAAAATGAATGATTAACCCATTTGCTTTATAGATCGTGCATATTAGAGAATTAATATAATTTTTTTTTTTACTTGAATTATATATGCATTTTATGTTTCCCTTATATTTAGACTGAATGGCAGATGTGCAGGATTTTGACTGAATTTTTAAAGAATGGAGCCTGGCACTGTGACATTTGTCACTTACTCTTCATTAAAATTGATGTCTTCACAAGTGTCATTCTTTTAAGTCCTTTGCAGAATTCTCCATGCCCATGGTGGCATAGCCAAGCCTTAAATTGTATGAGCTGGATAGAGAACATGAACATCTCCAATTGTGTAATGTTTTTTGTTTATCATTAGCTTGTGTGTTTTTAAACCATAATTCTGTCATATGCTGCAGTTCATGCTGGTTGTTTCCCACGAGCTCAAATAAAATGGAAAATACACCGATTTTTGGCGTTTATTCTATATCCAAAAGCCAGACAATGTCTAAGAGATGGGCACGCAAAACATTAGCTAATCACGCCATACATTATATTGCTGAATTCATTTGTTGTTGAATAGGCCTATACCGCAATTGCAGACACTACTTTAACATTTGTTACTCATGCAGATATTCATAAAACATTAGAGTGTGTTGACAGTATATTGTAATGACATTTACAAATATATCAAATCAGTATTTAGGGCGATGCCAACAGTGCTTAGCATAAAAAGGATATAAGGACACATCTGCAATCAAAACTTCACCAAAGCAACCTTAATAAAAACCAGTCAAAGCGACCAACATAGCAGTACACGATATTGCTGTCTGTGTGTGTGTGTGTGTGTGTGTGTGTGTGTGTGTGTGTGTGTGTGTGTGTGTGTGTGTGTGTGTGTGAGAGAGAGAGAGAGAGAGAAGGTGTAGGCTTAATTCACTAATTTACATTTGTATATAAATTTCAGGATTTTAATAGATTGGCCTTGTTTAGCATGATATCTTAAAAGTTATTTAGATGCAAATAATGCATGTGCGTACTTTTACTGAAAGCTAAGCGTTACGGTAGATGTTAAATATTAATATTATTATTATTATTTTTATTTACATTTTAACTGTTGGAAGGCAATTAAAGCTAAAATTTCAATTATTGCTGAATTCTAGTTTAATCTAAATGAGTTAATGGGTTGTTTTACCCACATGTTGCTGCGTTTAATGAAATGGGTTTATAAACTTCACATTTGTGTTAATTTAGAATTATTTGTGATCCTAATTTCGCGAGTGTTTCATTTCCACTGACATACATCCAAGATTAAGTTAAAAAAAGAAAAGTCCCATCACTGCTCAAACTTCCTTATTTCAATTGTACACAAAATCGGCGCACTCTTTCCCGCTCGTGACAGTGGCTTTCGCGCCCCGACTTTGTGCCCGCACCTTCAGGGTTCGCGCTCCAGAGATTTCTGTAATTTGCGCAAACTTCAACTACTGCTTGCTCTTTGTGTAGGCTAAATTTGCGCTGTTTGCGTAACAGCATTCACTGGCACCATAGTTACGTACGCACTTAGTCACTCGTTTTCTGCAGTTCCGTGCTGGCGCAGCGCGTCCTTCCGTGTGTGCTCGTCCTCAGGCTAACAAAACACAAAGTACATTATTCTCAACTGACTGTGTGACATTTAACAGAGACTTTTCCTGTGGCTCAAAACGGCACATACGGGTAAGAAATACATTTTTTTGCGAATTGCAACAGCTTCTGAATTATTGCATAATGTTTGGCCAAGATGCCTGCGCGCTCACGGTTTCGGAAAGCTCGAGTTCGTCATTTCAGGAGTGTTCATGGCTGCTCGGGCATTTTCCAGGCGGTGACGGGCGCTCCCTTGGCGTGCTTGTCGTCAGTCGGAAACGTCGTCCATTTCTTGATGTTGCTCGGGGAAAGTGATTCCTATCGTCAAAATGGAAATTTTGTCATACTTTTAAACGGAATTTAACGCACTTCTGAGAGTAGTCTGCTTGCTAAATTGTTTAACAGATAATGTAGATATGGTTTGCTAACGCTAGCTAGTTTATTTAGCTAGCTGCCTTACACTAGCTGCAGCTCGTGCCTTTCGATTACATCATAACAAGATGGAGCTAGCTAGCCGACCAGCTAACACGGTCAACAAACAACATAAAGGACGGTGGGCTAAGTTAAGATATATGTAACACTACACATGTTTGTACGGACGCGAACACCTTCCGGAATCAGTTATTTAGTAAGATTGTGACATCTAATCACTTTGCCCCAGACCGCAGAATGGCTAAAACTAAAAACTAGCTAGCTAATGCTAGGTTAACTATCCTAGCTAGATAGCTACCGATGTGGTTTAAAGCTGTGATTGAGATTGTCAGTCGCCAGGCAATCTGTCTTATCCATGAGCATTTTGGACAAATTAATAGGCGTTGTAGTAGTTAGAAATAATCGCGGTGTTGTTAAAAGTTTGGAATAAGTCAGATTGAATGGTTTTTTTTTTTATAGCTAGTTGGCTGCCTATCGTTGCAATCCCAAGGAGGTAAATTGTTTCGTAGCCTGATGTGATACACTTCTTGATAAATGAAGAAAGTAATGAGGCCAGTGGTACGTTACTGGCTGTTTTTTTTAGCACTTAAAAAGTAAATAACACTCTCTTGCTCTCTTTTTTTCATCAGAGTTCTGTTCCAGCATGTCAGAAACTGTGAAATATGTGGATGATGAACACAAAACCATCTTCTTGAAGATTTTGAATGAGCAGCGGCTAGAGGGTGAACACTGCGATATAGCAGTAGTTGTTGAAGACGTGAAGTTCAGGGCACATCGTTGTGTGTTAGCAGCATGCAGCAATTATTTCAAAAAGCTTTTTAAGAAACATGAGGTGGACAGCTCCTCTGTCATAGAGATTGACTTCATCCGGTCAGATATTTTTGAAGAAGTGCTGAACTACATGTACACAGCAAAAATTTCTGTAAAGAAAAAGGATGTGAATTTAATGATGTCATCAGGACAGATCCTCGGAATCCGCTTTTTGGATAAGCTCTGTTCTCAGAAACGGGACATGTCCTCTGAAGAGAAAAATGATGTTAGAAATGCCAAATTTCCCTATGACATTGTAAAAATTGGTCTTCAAACTGATGACCCTCAGTTAAATCAAGACAGCGATGTGCAGGTGCTTGGGGACCAAGACGATACACCCTCTGATGATATTGTAGAGGAAGCTCAAGGCAATCATGAGCTCGACAAATCACCCAACAGTGCCCTGCGAGTAGAGGAAGCAATTCTAAAGGAGTTGACCCAGGGGGAAGTACACAAGGTTAGCTGCTATGATCAAGAGGTGGAATCAATGGACACTGAGCCCAAAGAGCTTGCAGCACATACTCAGACACTTTCATTTGCTGACAGTATGGGGGAGGTTAAGGATGAGCAAGCCCCTGGATGGACCACAGCAACTGCCGATATGAAGTTTGAATATCTACTGTACGGCCACCGGGACCAGTTTGCCTGCCAGGTTTGCGGCAAGACCTTCATTGACGAAAGCCGGCTGAGGAAGCATGAAAAACTGCATTCTGCTGAGAGGCCATTCATATGTGAGATATGCACCAAAGCGTTTACCACTCAGGCCCATTTGAAAGAGCATCTGAAAATCCACACTGGCTTCAAGCCATACAGATGTGATGACTGTGGTAAGTCTTTCATCCGTGCCCCAGATCTGAAAAAACATGAGAGGGTGCATAGCAATGAGCGTCCCTTCGGGTGCCAGATGTGCGAAAAAGCCTTTAAACATAAGTCTCACCTGAAGGACCATGAACGACGGCATCGAGGCGAAAAGCCATTTGCGTGTGGTTCCTGCACCAAGGCTTTTGCCAAAGCCTCAGATCTGAAGAGGCATGAGAACAACATGCATAGTGAGCGCAAGCAGCTGTCTGCTAACACTTTACAAAGTGAGACTGAGCAGCTCCAAGCAGCAGCTATGGCTGCAGAAGCTGAGCAACAACTGGAATCCATAGCATGCTCATGACATACTGTGTGTGTTATGCTCACACCAGTGCACTGTAAAACAATCTTTTCTTACTCGTTTTTTTTTTGTAACAGATGTAGTCTTATTGTTTTGGTTGATCTTATTTTAAGTTCATTTTTTGAACTATTTCAATCTCAGATCTTGATAGTGAATATAGATTTTCCTAATTTTAGACAGATTGTTGATTTACACTGTTGAATGTTTTTATTTTCTCTCTGATGTAAATGATGCAAGACTTTTCTCACTGTACAGTTCATACCAAATGTATTTGAGCATTTGTGGCAGTCCAATGTACTGCCTTGCCCTTGTTGATACAGTAAAGATACAGTTGTACAGCACCAGTTTTGCTAAGAAGACTGGAAAGGAAATATAAAGATAATAAAATCTGAACAATTATGTCTTTGATGGTCAATCATTCCATCAAATATGTTGAAAGATAAACAGATTTAGCATATGATATTTTTGCTGTAATAAAAATGCATTTCCAATGGTAATATGTTTGCGTATCATTTTTTCACATTTGGGTTTTCACCATGATCTACAAAGCACATCTGTCATGTTTCAAAGAGGTTCTTCGACAGCACTGGTAAGCATTTTTAAGCATGCTTGCACAGCTGATGAAGGATCTGTCTGAAATGTCCTGTTTTGGTAGAGAAATCTTAAAAATAAAATTGTAATGGCATTATAAGCAAGGCACAATCTTAAACAAGTAATTACTAACTATTAGTATTAACATTTATTAGTATCTTTACAGTGTTAGGGCTGAAAACCAAAAATATCCATTACACTGTCATCAATATTCACAACATACATTATAGTATCCCGTATATAGATTTGTATACAAACTGGTTACAAACTTTGCATTTTGTCAAACATCCACAGAAACCGCTTCATCAAAGGGTTTCATGTCCGCACTTCCTCACCTTGAGTGACGATGAATATATTTTTGAGTGCTGTAAAGTCTAGTCTTCAAAAATGCATTGCGCATGACGAAGAGTCGGACGGTCGCAGTGACTAATGAGCGTGCGCAATTGGCTTCCTGGAGAACTTAAGGTCTTCCAGGTGCGAATGAGTTAGGCTTTCATCGGCGTTCCATTATCAGTTTATCAGGTATTGCGGTCACCATCTTGCTAAGACGTTTTTCTTGCTTTAGGTAGGTTTTTTGGGGCGTGGGTTATATAGCTGACTTCTCAAACTTTGGAAGGTGTGTTTAATTCGCGTGTCCACGCTGACTGGCGAACTCATCTTTGTCTTTGGAAAACGCAGTCTTTATATTTACTATATCCTACTGTAGACAATATTTCTATTTAAAGTTAATTCAGAGTGACGAGTAGTTTTTGTCTAAGATAGCAACACTGCAACTTAAGGTATACTGTGCCAACGGATGGTGACCATTTCTGTTCAATTATGTCAGAATAAATTCAAGACAATTATCTCGAGGGACTCAAGTACAACCGCGTTATCTGTCTTTTGTCGCCTATTTTTTAAAAACTTAGATCAAACGTGCGAGATGAAACCAAAGGGTGATGAGAGACAGGAAAAGGACAATGCACGCAACAAGAAGAGCTCGGCGCGTAACTATGAGAAAGACTACCGCAAGTAATGGCAAAGTTTTTAGTTCTGATTATTTCTCACCGCCTGTGGAATGTAAACATAATAGACGTACCTTTGTTACTAGAAATGGGAGGAAAGTGACATCAGAATCTAAGGATGAAGAGAAAAAAACAGAATTAAATAGAAAGCACCACAGAACCTCTACAAAGGTAAACTTCCCATAAAATTGTGTTTATCTAATGTGTATAAAAAGGCTGTGGTGAATCTAATGTATATAAGTTAATTTTTCTTTCACTTTAAGAACTCAAGGTCTTCATGCAAACCTCTGCAGGAGTCTAAGATCACAAGGTTTGTTTGGGGTTTTTATTTTTGTTTTTGCGTTTTGTCCCGTTGGTCTTTTTTAGTATTGTGTCAATTATATGTTGATGCTTATGTTTTGTATAGCTCAGAAAAAGTGAAGTCTGGTTCTGGGAACAGTGGATTTGACAATGATGGCATGGAGGTGGTATAAGCTTTAAATTTGCATATATGATGGTAATTCTCTAAGCAATAATTATTTTAGTGCTGACATTTTAATAATTTGTCCTCTGTAATAATTTGAAGTATTTTGTATAAAGTTTTTAATGTAATATATTTGTATTTTAGGATACAAAAGAAGACTTTGAAAAGAGGCAAGTTATTTATTAGCTGTCTGGTTAAATAATCACAAATGGCTGTGAAGTGTTTATCAGAATTTCCTGTGCATCACTGAAAGTTCATTTGAATTATCTGACATTTGATTAATCTGACTGTTTTATAGTGTGGCATCACTGGATGGAAACAACAACTCCACAGTAATAATGCTTCCTTGTAGAAAAACCGAAAATGAAGAATGTGACATGTTAGCAGCACTAAAATTTACCTAAAATTTTATATTAGTTGTGGTTATAAGGACAACAATATTAATGGGCCTTTTTTCTCCTAATTTAGCAGTCAAAATGAAAAGGAGGAAGTAAACAAACATAAGGTGCACTGCATTGTTCTTGTTTCTCTATTTCTTTTTCTTTCTTTCTTTCTTTGAGTAATCAAATTAATTATTCTTTCTTCTGCATAATTTCTAGAATAAAAGTAATGGCAGGGAAGGCAGCCACCATCTCCCTATAAGAGAAAAAAATACAGATAATGAAGATTGTAAGATGTCAAAGAGCAGGTAAAAGTAAGATTTTGTCTTAAAAACTTTTTTTTCATACATCAATAACCAATGTTTATTTCTGTGTTATATATGATCTGTTGATCCTAACTATAAAGATAAGTGGTAGCATACTTTCTAAAGAATCTAAGAAGCCTTGCTGGGGGATGAATCCTTCCTCAAAAGCAATTTCAGGGAAAGCACAAGATTACACCACAGCCCAAATGATGGGAAGAATCTTAATTATTGGCAAACTACAGTGTTTCTTAATTCAGCCCAATTCTGACAAAAGGAAGCTCAGAAGCTTTTTTCAAGCCTTGTGGAACTGTGTGTGCATAATATATAATCATGTTTTGGTGATTGTAGTAGGGTCTATTGCATCAGTCACTGGTGTTTGTTTAAAAAGAATGAGACAATGTAAATTTACAATTGTTTGAACGTTTGCAAAAGACAAGCAATGTTGTACATTTTAATAATTTTCAATTGGAAATGTGAATATAAGAGTCTCTCCTCTCTGCAGATCTGAAAATGATTGGAAAAATAAAACCAGTAAAGTTTCATCTGATGACAAGAGTGATGAGATCTATGTAAGTCTAAATGAAAGCAATATTTAGCAAAATTATACCAAATATTCATTATAGCTTATAGAAATAAACAGAATGACCTTGTCAGTTAAATGCTTCTGTGATTAACTGCAAATAGAAAAATGGAAATTGTGTAGTTATGATATAGATGTTATAATTTACCACACAATAGAACTTTAACATATAGATGAAATGAGCCTACTTATTGGTAATGCTTGATTTAGTTATGAAAATATTTTAAGAGGCAAAAGTAAAAAGGTCTGATGATCCCATATCTGTGACTGTATCTGTTAAAGGAAGAAAATGAAGAACTACAAACTTTGGAATCAGTTTCTGGCTGCAGGCAAGACTGTCTACCTGTTGAGAATCATACCGAAGTGAGAGAAGAAAATCACAATGCTGAAAAGACTGCAGAGAAAGAGCATACTGTCAGTAGCACAAAATATAAACAAGGTCAGGAGAAGAAAAGGAAATCTCACAGCAAAGATCATGATAAACTGAAGAAAAATAAGAAGTTCAAGAGAGAAGAGGATGAGGACAAGAAAAAGCAGAAAGGAAATAAAGAATCCAAGAAAGCTGAAGAAGCACCCAGTAAATGGAAATGGTAAGGGTTTTTGGGGGGTGGGCACTGCATAATGTCTTAAGCTAATAAACTGCATCCAGATGTAAGGTTTTGCTGCAAAAAGGGCATAGATTTTAGTTTTCCTGCTGTAGGTCTAATATGAGCAAGTCCCCCGTTTGTATGTGGGGGGTTTCCCCTTCACTCTTTATCGCGGAACTCAATAACCTATTGGTTCCTAGTAAGACGATATTAAATGTTGCACAATATCGTGTTTGCGTTTGTTCACATGCTTGCGTTGGGGTATACATTAATTCGTTTTGTTTTCATTTGTAATGAAAAAATATTACGCTGCTCTTTGCCAGCTAATTCAGAATTCAGCGAAATTTAATAGAGATTCGTGTGTTTACTTTGTGAGGAAATATGCTCGCGCATCTGAAAACATGCTCATGCCAAGGTTAGTTAGGGTTAACACAAAAACAAAACAACAGCAACAATTTTAAACCCTTTACGAGCTAAACTAAGCCCGCTAGGCAAGAAACAGAACACTAGCTGTTAGTTGCCCAAAGATTAACTAGCTCGTACAACTCGCGGGACAAAATAACTTTTATTCATCGTCCCAAATGCAGAACATATTTCCTCATCCTTTTAGGCAAATTTAGTAGATTAGCTGGGATCACAATTTACAGATCTGGTTTCTGTTCCAGGGCACATAAAGTGTGCACCAGAGCTCTTCAGGCACATCACTGTAAAACAAGTTAACTTCGGTTTAAAAAGAAATGCTTCTGCACACTCAAGCTCTGGTGCAAATACACATTTATCTATAGCTCTACAACTGTGTCTTTTTGTGCTTGGGGTGACAGTGCTATGATTACTTGCCACAGGATTTTCTGATAATTCATTAAAAATGGTTTAAATCTGCCTGTCAGGTGGGAGGAGGGGAAGCACACCGATGGTCAGAAGTGGAAAAGTCTTGAGCATAAGGGACCACTTTTCCCACCAGAATATGAGCATTTGCCAAGCAGTGTGCCATTTTTATATGATGGTGAGTATTCTTCTCAGCAGGTTCCTACTTCCTGTATTCCTGAAAGCTGAGTGTGCTGGTTTCAATGGTTATAGGAGAGCCTGTAAAGCTCAGTATGTCTACTGAGGAGGTAGCAACGTTCTATGCCAAGATGCTGGACCACGAGTACACCAGCAAGGAGACTTTTCAAAGTAACTTCTTTACTGATTGGAGGGAGGTGAGGCTTAAGGAATCTTAGTAAGTTATCTGTGCTCTTTGATACCTTGTGTCTCTTCTCCCTGGTGGTGCTGTATAGAACAGCTTGTTGTTGTTGTTTTTTTTGTCTTTAGGTAATGACAGAAGATGAGAGGAAGCTGATCAAGAAGCTCTCCAAGTGTGACTTTAGCCACATTCACAGTTACTTTGTGAAAAAGGCTGAAGAAAAGAAGAATATGACCAAAGAAGAAAAGCAGGTGTGTACATTTCATGTTTGTCTGTAAATTGTGCAATGGCTTGTTCATTTCACTGCAACACTTCCCCCACATTTTTCTGCATGTATGTATGTGTAAGTTATTTAATTATATGCCACTCAGGTTCTAAAGGAAGAGACTGATAAACTCACAGAGGAGTATGGCTACTGCCTGCTGGATGGACATAAGGAGAAAATTGGAAACTTCCGTCTGGAGCCTCCAGGGCTATTCAGAGGGCGTGGGGAACACCCCAAAATGGGCAAACTCAAAAAACGTGTCCAGCCTGAAGATGTGATCATTAACTGCAGCCAGTAAGTGCATGCCTAAATGTGACAACCATTGCTTTTAATTGTTTAGTTATCACATTCTAGTGATTTTATAAGTTGAATGTCATTTTTAGTTTTTTCTATATGGTTATTGTCACACAAAATGTTGACAAACTGTAGTGTTTTCAAGGTTTTTTGTTGTTTTTATTTTTGCATCTTTGTATTTTAGTCAATAATCGGTGAACACCATACAAATTATACAAAATATTAAAACAAACAAAGCAGATAGATAGATAGTGTATACAACATAGACATTTACCAAGGTACAAAGCAACTTTACCTGGTGCTTACTGATAACATACAATAGATATAGCTCTAAGAATTCAAAGTATATTTATTGCCTAGTCTTTAAATGGAAAATGAGGTTGCCATGAGCTGTGGAATTTCCCAGTCGAACCTCTTGGGGTGAATGTTTTTCCAGTTTAAGATGCTGCATAACTTGTATGATCAACATGGAGTAAGTGGGAGGCTGTAGAATTAATGGGCTAAAAGGGTTATGAACCTTAAAGTTCCCACCCATAAATATCTTATGAGTATTTAACTGAACTTGCCAAGTGGATCAGATGATGGGATGAGATAAAAGGGGTGTTCTAGTTTGTTAAAACTAGAGATTTAAAATGGAAAAATTGAATGGAATTAGACCAACCTGCCCTTTTTGCAACTGGAAATGAGCTTGGTTTCTCAAGTGTCTCATGTAGGAACACAATTTCAGCATTAAGCTTTTTTTGTTTTTTTTTAATGAGTTAAAAACTCTCACTTCACAGCATTAAGGCCCTTCATGTTCCAGCTGATGCATCTCTCTAGACTCCCCCTTTAATGCACAAAGATATCAAACCTACCTTCTCCTGTTACTGTCATATTAATTGTATCAGCAACTATGATTTTAACAAGCTGCTTTGAACAACACCCAGATGACAAGACAGAGCAGAAACAAACCACCAACACCCTGCTTTTCCCCAAATTAAAGGGCAGAAAAACCCAAAATGGCACAAATCTTAACAAATCATAAGTAGTTCCTAAACAGCAGTTCAGACGTAGCTTAACTTTATCAGCAGCAGTCATAATATATCGGGACCAAGGTAAAAGCTGAGCTGACAGGCAAGAGCTTGATTTCATGCTGTCCTAAGATATCAAAGTCGGCATCTTATTGTTAAAATAAAGCTAATGGGTAGAAAGTGAATATTATGCACACTCATAGATGAAGCATGGGATCTTGGGGCTGCCCAAAATTAGATTTTCGCAATAAGGACATCATCTGATTCCACTGCTAGAAATGGGCCTGTACTTAATGGAGTACCAGAGTACCATATCGCGACTTATTTTTGTGTACCAGCACTTCTCACAAGCTCCCCATATCCTTTTCTGCCCTCTTTATATAAGGTTCTGTGCAATTCATAATTACCCTATTTAAAATGCATTTCCCAGGGGGCTCTACATGACACTCACCTGTTCCTGTTCTCTCAACAAGTCTAGTATGAGTAATGTTAATGCTAAATAACAATGTAGTCCAGGCTGCAAAAGGGCACAAAGGGAACGTGTGAGTCAGAAAATGACACAACAGTTTCCACCAGGACAATACTAAATGCAGGCCAGAAGCAGCAAGGTACTTTAGTGCAACTCCTAGCAGCAAGGAGTCTGTTGATGTAGCATCAGCAAAAACAAGCTACTACTATTGCAGCCAACTATGACATTAACAATAACTTCAGTAAAATTGAATGGCCTGAAGGTTGGTCTAAGGATCGAATCATGTATTTTTGTGCGTACACACAGTACGCAACATGCATAGCATCAAACAGATTACATTATTAAATTATTTTAAAGCCTATTATATGACAGTTTGACCAATGGTTTGTCAGTTTAGTAATTAAATATATGTTGTGAACAGCACTGATGTCTTCTATCTTTTCACTGTAGAAATTCAGAATATAATACTTAATTTCCTGATAGCAGCCAATACACACGCCAACATGTGAATAAGGGGAGTGCCATTGTCACAATGAAATCTGTGACCACCGAATTCTGTGACTGTAGCAGCAGAAGTACACAGGTCACATTTCTGATTACTGTTGTCAGAATGTGTGACCCCACTGTACAGTTATAATAAGCATCAATCATGTTTTTAGGTGTTGTGATTTCTTTATGGCTGTGCACTGTTCATGCAAATGAATGAGAGGATGGCACAACACCTGAAAACAGTTAGGTCTGATGACTGCACATGGGTACTCTATTGTTTGTTTCCTTGCAGTAAAATCTGTAAAACTGTTAAATGTTGCATGTTGGTGTAGGTAAACAGTTTGAGGATGTTAATGTACAGTCTACAGTTACAAAGTTTTGTGATCACAGATTTTCCCCACTTTAAACACTGTCTAGTTCTGAGCCTGTGTTTAGTGTTGAATAACCTATGGTCCTAGCTCAGTAAGGGGCAGTTAAGAGGACTCAACTTATTTCGCTCTAGAGGTTACCGTGATCCATGGAACATTTTCCATGAGAAGCAAAGCTTTCAACTGAATGTGAAAAAGTGACTTTGTCCTGTAATTAAATGTTTCCACAAGTGAATGCATAGATGGCTGACTAGTAGTAAATTTAAAATAAGTCATCATGGAGAACGACAACAGGGATACATGGGGACGGTAGCGTAGCCAAAGTTATATGGCTAATTACATATGGCATTAAAAGATGGTCAAGTCATGTTAAATTCGATCAAGATAATGTGTTACTTTCAAAATGATCAAACTTTGGATGCTTGGCAACCTTTGTGATGGAACTGCGTGACACTTTTTGGAGTGTCAATATTGTGCCTGACGCTATAAAAGGGAGGACAGTAGGGGAAAACAGACTGTATTTGATCTTGGCCTTGTGTAACTTTAGCTGTCATTAGATTGAAAGCATCTTGAATTTTCCCAACCTCAGCAGCGAGATCTGTGAAAAGCTGCTTAGCTTTTATTTTAACATGTGACCCAGTTGAGACACCTGAGTCCTTTGATGGTGCTGCAGTGCTTTTGCTTGGAAGCTTTAAGGGTTTTTAGTTAAGTTTCTTTGTTGGTTAGTTAGTTGGATTTTTTTAGTTTCTTTTTAAATGCCCAGTTGTCTTCATCCTTGTCAGAGACACAAAGATCCCAGAGCCACCATCAGGCCACCGGTGGAAGAGAGTGCAGCATGATAACACGGTCACCTGGCTGGCTTCCTGGGTGGAGAACATTCATGGACACATTAAGTACATCATGCTCAACCCCAGCTCCAAACTGAAGGTAAATGGTTTCAGTCCTGTGCATCAGTCCTGTTATTTTCAAGCACAGTTGTGTGTATTCAAGCACAATGTCAGGTGAGTGTTTTTATAATTAATGTGACATCCCAGTGTAGGAATCTGGGTAAAGATTCTAATCATTCTTTTTTTTAGTGCTGTTCTGGCAATTCTGTTCTGGTTGCTTACATGCCCAGTTTTAGTAACATATTAAAAATAAATCCTGGCAGGAGTTTGTTTATTCAGTGCAGTCAGCCAACCAGCCAACACTTTTTAAGTCAAACCTAGTCTACTGGCTTCACCAATGGTTTTATAAATAGTGTTGCCATATCATTTTGTTCAGAATATGTTTTTCTGGGTGGTGCTTTCATGAACAAAGAATAAAAAATAATAATTTGCCATCACTCTAACAGTGTCTTGATTTGAGTCCTGTATTACTTCCCCTGAACTGGGCAGGGTGAGAAGGACTGGCAGAAATATGAAACTGCTCGAAAGTTGAAACTAAGAGTAGACGGCATCAGGAGTGAATACCGAAGGGCCTGGAGAGCTCGAGAGATGAAACAAAGGCAGCGAGGAGTGGCACTGTACTTTATTGACAAGGTACATGTTTAAGAACCAACCTGCGTGTATGTATGTGTATGCAAAAACCTTATAGCTGCCTTTCAGAAAATGATCTTATAGCTGCATATCTATCTGTTCATCCTGTGTGTGTTTGTGTGTGTGTCTGCACTTGTAGCTAGCTCTGAGGGCTGGTAATGAGAAGGATGATGACACTGCAGACACAGTGGGGTGCTGCTCTCTCCGGGTGGAGCACATCACCCTGCACCACCACCTAGATGGCCAGGACTATGTGGTGGAGTTTGACTTCCTGGGCAAAGACTCCATCCGCTACTACAACAAAGTACCTGTGGAGAAACAAGTGAGCTTTGTTTTGCTGTCAGGTTTTTTTGACTCTGAAGTCTCCCTGCCTAAATGTGCAATGGTGCAAATGCAGTTCATAAATTCATACTCTTAAATGGTCCTGAAGTGTGGCATGTTGATTAATTCTCTCATCATGGTTTGCATATTTTATATTTTCATTCAGGTTTACAAAAACCTGAAGCTTTTCATGGAATTCAAGGGTCCGGAAGATGACCTTTTCGATCGAATTTCTGTAAATACATATCTTTAGTCATTTGTAAAATTGCTCAATTTATACACATGTGAATGTTCTCAGACAGAACTGTTGCCTTTTTTCTATGTGCAGACAACCTATCTCAATAAGAAGCTCAATGAGGCCATGCCAGGATTGACAGCCAAAGTGTTTCGAACCTTCAACGCTTCTACCACCCTGCAGGAGCAGCTCAGCAAACTCACCGTCGGTCAGTGCCGATAGTCCATGCTTTGTGAAGGAAGCTCAAAGTAGCACTGCTGAATCAGTTTCATGTCCATGTGGACTGGAAACTGAAGAGGACTTTAACTTCACCCAGGAATTTAGCAATGGGTGCTCAGCTCCCATATCTGGAGTGTCGGAGACCAGCGCAGTTTGGTGATTTTCTTTGCTTAGTGCAGTCTACTAGACCTGGTAATTAACTGATAAGTTGAATAATGTATGTTTGATTAGGGATTGTGCTGAATTTTGGCCCTCCAGGAACAGTGTTAGGCACGTGACTGATATTATATCAGTCTTGGAACATAAGTCTGTATCTGTAGGTAGTCTGTTAGTAAAAACGTTTAAAAATAATTTTGTTCCACCGTGTTGTTCACGGTGAGGGCTACACTTCTATAAGCATTTCTCTGCTTTGACACCTCATTCAGCTTATCAGCTAATTGCCCAAGTTGTTCATCTGCAGTATCAGTCATAAAAGGTGATACAAACAGGAATACGTTAAAAATGATTTGTAGTCTAAGGAGTCTCAGATTAGTAGTTCTGATATGAGGGAGAGTTTTGCGTTCTTACTTAGAGATGCTGTATGAAAACTGGCCAGCACTCTGAATACTGGCATTGGCATTCTCTTTGTGATTTAAATCATTTATTAGAAGTCACAATTACAGAATTTTGTATGATGCAGTGCAACATTGACCTTTATTGTCGACATTATGCAGCTGATGTTGATGTTAATCTTTTTTGTGGGTAAATGTCAGATGATATGACCGTGGAGGAGAAGATCTTGGCTTACAATCGTGCTAACCGAGCTGTGGCTATACTCTGCAACCACCAGAGGGCAGCACCCAAAACATTTGAGAAATCCATGCAGACACTACAGGAGAAGGTAAGATCAGATGTGAGAATGAAACCTTAGTCAAGTTAGGGGAAAGTTCATGTAGCTGAGGTGGATGGAGTACTTTGAGAGTATTGTCACAAACTTTTTTTTTTTTTTTTTTTCAAACAGTTTATACATCTATGCCTCTTTACTAAAAGCCTATATTTCCGTGCTGTTATCCGAAGCACATTTTCCAAAACAGTGGCTGCACTGTAAATTCTTCATTTGAAATGTCAAGCGGAGAGATGATGTGGATGTAAGAGAAGCAGGCCTGCGTCTGTCGGTCAGGAGCTCTTAGAGTACTGGTGTTCCATTCATTTTCTTAAAAAAAATTAAGCTGAATCTCAGGTCAGCACTTGTCGTCTTGTGTAGTTTCAACAAAAACATTATTTGGAATGGCAGGTGCTGATCTCTAAACACAGTTCTAAATTCTCTCTCTGCTTTTGAGTGTCTTTATTAGTAGCAGAGGCTTGAACAGATATACCAGAAACTATATGAATCATGTCAGTCCTGGCATGCTTTTGGACGCTTGGCTAAAGTATAATGTTTAATGTGTTCAGGCTTAAATATTAGCTTCTAATATGCAATCATAGAATGGTACCCTTCAGATTAAATATGCTTGAAGTGTTATGTTTATTTTACTTTTTATAATACCATAAGCTCTCTAATAAACTTTTTAGCATATGTATTTGCAATTCTAAGATTTGTCAGCGTAGCTCAGGCTAATATAGTATGGTGTTTTATAATTACTGTCATAGCAGTATAATAGACTTCAGTGTTTGCTTGTGGTGTGTGTTTATTATAATGGAAGTGATTCAATAATCACTTCCAGCATCATTAGTTGAATAGCAATACATGTGCATGCATATTCCGCTTTTTGTGTAACTTTCTAAAATTGCTTTGGATGTTATGTTTGCATTGTAATTGCAGATCAGAAAGAAAAAGGAGGATCTGGAGAATGCCAAAAAGGAGCTAAAACAAGCAAAGAAAGCACACAAGGAGTGTCCAACAGAGAAGACAAGGAAGTAAGAAATTGGCCAAGTCATTTCCATTGTGTACCCTGTTGCTGCTATGTTTGGATTTGATGTTAGTCTGCTGAGTGTTTTGTTTTTTTGTTTGTTTGTTTTTTTTCCCCCTGAGAAACATTTTGGACATGGTTTTGGTTTTTTAAAAAAATGAATAAAGTCTTCAAATTCAAGGAGTAAAAGATAACAAAGAGAAGCAATTACCTTCAGCATTATTCGGAGAAATGCATGCTTTCAGATTAGATTTTTCTTTTGTTTGTTTTGGTGTACTATTTTATCTCCATTTGCAAGATCATATGTATTCACAGAACAGAATACTTATACTTTAATGTGCATATAATCATTTTAAGTACAAAGATGATCTTGTATCTGTTTCCATGCATGAGAAAATAGAATCGTACTTAACCCAAATAAAATCTGTTATGCTGGAGGAAATTTTTTTTTAACATAAATCAGTAGTCAGTGGTTACTCATCTGCATATTGCTCTCTCCTGCAGTTTGTCTATCTAAAAACAAGCGCTCTCTCTCTCTCTCAGGCTGGTGGAGAAGAAGGAGAAAGCTGTAAAGAGGCTGGCAGAGCAGCTGAAGAAGCTCCAGCTGCAGGAGACTGACCGGGAGGAGAACAAGGTCATCGCTCTGGGCACTTCTAAGCTGAACTACCTCGACCCCCGCATCACTGTGGCCTGGTAAGCACAGCACAAATGCATGTTCCAACTGCACACCACACACTGCCTGAGGTTTACTGATTAAACCAGGGAAAATATTAAGACTACATATTCCCCTTCCAGTATATTAGAAACATTTATACAAGGATGTGTATGTGTAGTTGGAGACTGTAGTGAACCACAATTTGTTGATGCTACCATGTCAGTGTCACTGTTGTGTTGAGAATGGTCCACAATCCTAAAATCATGTCAGCAGTGGTCAAAATCAGTAACTGACCAGTGTCGAATGGCGTAGCTGACAGTCTTGTGTAATAAACTGACTATAGCCTGTTATTGTACACCTATAAAATGCAGTGTTTGGTACTACTAGTGATTGTAGGTGCAAGGGGTTTCTAATAGAGTGGGTGGTGAGTATATAACTGTACCGTACTGTATTGCTCTGCTTGTAGGTGTAGAATGTTGTGGGGTGATGAAGTGAGGGTTCATCCAGTTCATATGTCTCAACATGTGATCAGATTAAAGCCAGTAATGTGCAAAGGAAAAGATTGAATGTGGGAAAAAAAGGTTACTTTTAAAAAGTATGGTTTCTGTATATGGTTATAATTGAGAGATTTATTTATTTATTTTTTGTAAAGTCTTCTGCAAGTGGTTTTTGGGCTCAATAACAGACCATGCCACATCTGTTAAAAATTATAAGTGGTTAGTGACAGGCTGACCTGTTCATTCAAATAGACTGGGACCGATAGTCAATGAAATGTTTCACCTACTTTGTTTACACACATTGTCTAATGGTTGTTGGAAGTAGGCAATTTTGAACAATGAAATCAAAATCTGATTCGGTATGGTCAGTGCTATACCTTCACTTTACCCTTGTTGTATGTGTAATTTTATGAAAATGCAGTAAAACGTGCAACTTCGAACAATGGGGTCTAGATCTAATTTTTCTCTGTATATTTAAGGTGATTTTAGTAGAATCTGCTGTCAGCACTGAGGTTTACCCAGTCCCTCAGAGGAGCTGACTTTGAGATTTGGGTTTTCAGTTGTTCTTATCAGAGCACTGTTTCACTGGCAGGTGCAAGAAACACCGTGTTCCAGTGGAGAAAATCTACAACAAGACTCAGAGGGATAAGTTTGCCTGGGCCATCGACATGACTGATGAACATTTCCAGTTCTGACGCACTGAAGATGATTCATTCTTTTGTTGTTGTTGTTGTTGTTGTTGTTTTTTGTTTTGTTTTTTTTCTTCCTTATAATTTTTGGGCCATTTAAACAACTATTTAGTGTGATATCTTTGACAGACTCGGTTTAAAGAAGACCAATATTATGTCTTGTGTTGAATTTTTGTGTAGTAAAATGTGAATACAAAGCTGAAGGTCACAGTGATGTTGGTTTTTTTTTTTGTTTGTTTTTTTTGTTTGTTTTTTTTTTATATAAACTTCCCACTGAAAAGGTGTGTGATCATGTATTGTAAGCACCAAAGACGGTATAAATTGTCGTTTGTTGGGTGTATAGGCGGTGCAGGTTTTTGATATTGCAAATATGTAATGATATTGCAAATGTGATGCTACTGAAATAATACATTATCTGTACTAAATGCTGTATAAATATACACTGTTTCATGATGTGTAGTAATAGCACAAGTAGAGTTTACGATGACGGATCTTGAGGTAATGGGTTAGTGTGTAGGATGCAAGGTGAAATTCAGGATTATCTTGCTTGTTTAATGTTAATACTGCTTGGGTTAAAGCTGTTGGAATGACATGTCTTGGGTGTAGAGTTTGGAAAATAAGATACTATCAAGCACAAAGAAACCAGTACTTACAAGGATAGGCCTGGTCATTAGTGATATTCTGGGCAGAAGCCCTTGCTCTAAAGGTGAACTATTCATTGATGAAGGACCTCTCATTCAGTAGTGTAGAATTAAGAAAAGATGGTTTTAAAAAACTTTCAGTGGGTTTTGAAGCAGTTTTTCTGTGTCATATTTTTTTAGAAGAAAGACAGGAATCGGACTGTAATAGAAAATGTGATGATCCTTTCAATTCTGACTATACAGAACTACAACAGGTTCAGTTGAGAAACCTTGAGTTCTTTCAGCTGCTGCAGAAAGAATGTAGAGCTTTCTTAACAAAGCATGAGATCCTCCCATCTGAGGGAGCTGGCAGCAATGCAAAACAGGAATTGGAATGACTAAACAACTCTCATAATGGTACAGATAGTCTTCGAAATCATGTTGGATAGTTGGCCACTGCAAAATTTAATGCTCATGTTAGGTTTTGGGGCTGTTCAGCTCAAGGTTGTCATCATAATAGCCAAGCTGCAAGTGATCATTCTCTTTGAGACTCCCTACAGTTCTGTCATCAGCAAATGAGATGAGCTTAATTAATGAGTGGTGGTCAGCAGTGCAGTCATTGGTATAATGGTAAGTAAGGTTTGGAAGAGAGGATGCACCCCTCTGGTGTGTACATGTGAAATCAAGCATAATTCTTGTACCAGGAGTCTGATCTGGATATATTGTCTCCTGTTTTTCAAGAGGTTGGTAACCCATGTCATGATAAGACATTGGTTGACTGTAGTGAAGGTGCAGTTGAAATCAATAAAAAGGACTTGCATAAATGTTGGTATTGTGCAGGTAGTCTAGGATGTAGTGAAGACCCATGTTTACCTGCATCTTCTAATGAAAATTTAGGCCTGGAGCCAAATTACAGTGGGTCAAGAAGTGGATCCACATTGTCTTTCACAAATGACTTGATCGCTGATCTCCTAGCCACTTGGTAATCGTTGATTGGTAGTCACTGAAGATAGCAATTTTCGTTTTGGAGATTGGAACAGTAATGTGAATTGTTGAGTACTATACATGATTCTTCTGGTCAACAACAGGGGCTTATTACGGTTGTAAGTGTGAAATCCTGTCTGTTCCTACAGTTTCATGACCCTTTGCTTTTTGATTTTGTAAACCTGCTATTCAATGAAGAGTGGTCTGTAATCTGTGTCAGTTTAATGCACTGCTAGCAGAAAGGTGACCCAAGTGTAACTATAGGCAAAAGGAATGTAACTGGGGAAAAATTGTCTGGGGGTAGTAGTTGGACATGAGAGGGGGTGTGCAGGATGTTCATTGTGGCAGTAGAATCTGTTCATCTTATTAGAAAGTGTGGGGGAGAGTTGAGCCTGGTTGCTTCTACGTTTGTAATTGGTGAGGCTGTGCATTGAGTGCCATAAAGCAAATTTCTGCTCCAGTTTGCACTTTAGCTCTCCAATTTTGCACGTTTGCCTTTAGCTTCCTTGGTGGGCTTCTCTATCTTATTCTTAGCCCAGTAATATTCCTCTCTGTCTGTTTTCCTGCTTTTAGTTTTTTCTGAGCTTTCTAATCTTACAGAAATGGACTAAGATTTTGTACCTCACAGTTGTCAACTGACTGTGTTGGTGCAGGTGTTCAGTCTTCAGTGATGTTGAGGAAAGGCATTCTAATGGACGCATCCCAGTGGGATTTGTTGAAATTTAGTTTATCCAAAGCGACTTCAAATTATCACTGAATACAACTTGAGCAATTGAGGGTTTAGGACCTTGCTCAGGGGTCCAACAGTGGAAACCTGGCTGTAGTGGGGTGGGGCAAGCTTCTGATTACTAGTCAAGTACCTTAACCACTGAGCTACCACTGCTCCTGCTCACTTTAAGCAGTCTCTGGTCATTTTAAGTGTACCTATCTTAAATACATTCTGTTCATCAGTGGTCTGTTTTTGACCATCAGACAATTATGTATCAAACATTATTTAGGAGGCACAGACCATTGTTAACACTGATATGGTAGTGCCCTGGCTGGGGGTGTCAAGCTGGTACAAGTGTATTAGTTGCAGCAGTGTTACCATTGGATTCAGAGTGGTCTACTATGCAAAAAAGTCGAACCAACATTTTTTCCATGGTCAGGGACATAATATTGATAAGAGACTACAAAAATATTTATACAAATTGTCAATGGCAAAATATACCTCATGTCTAAGTGTATAACACACTATGGTTTAATATTTTAACACATTTTTCAAAAGTGTGTTGGCATAAAGATATAGCTGAGGAAAATTTATATTTGTTGAGTTAAGGATACATCTTTAAAAATACTTTGAAGTGTGGAGAGCGACTGAACTGTCTAGACCAATGCTGAAAGGTTTTTTCACCACTGAAGTTCCAGAATATCCAAACAAGGTGGATCTTGCTTTGTGCTTCACTAACATGGAAAGGGCTGCTAAGCATCATGAGGTGGAAAATGAGGCTTAGGTTTTACTCGTACATCAGAAACCAAAGAGGTACTACTCTAACAATTTAATTTGCAGAGGTGTGTGTGTGTATGTGTGTGAACCAGTCTCTAAAGTCAGAGGAAATGCAGTACCTTTCTTATAGTCAGAATGAATTTAACACTTAAGAATTTCTCATTTTGAGTGATATTGTAAATGAAATTGCTCATAGCATGTTTTATATTATATAATTATACATAGAATTATATGTATAACCCCTGTTAAACTAGCCATGAAGAGTGTTTGTTTCTCTGTGAAATAGAGCTTTAGGCCTTCTTTTGAATGACCTATGCTCAGTGTGATTAATTTATAAAAATCCGTTTGTTTCAGGTTCAGATTTCATATTACTGGTAATGGGACGCAATACCTTTTTATTCCCAGTGTATGGTCTGAGACATGATTTGAGGACAGGTTTGGTTTTGTTTGGGGGTGGTGTGGTTTTGTTTGTTTTGTTTTGTTTTTTTTCGCATATTGTCAGATTACTGGGTGATCATTGTTTTAGATACTATTCACTATTTGGCTCACAAGTGCAGAGTATAATCCCCATTGTGCACATTTGAAAATATAGTTTCCCTATTCTCAGGTGTGTGCTGTGGTGCTAGCTGTTCACAGTAGGTGCAAAAGCTATATGGCTGACTATCATATATAAGTATATCAGATTGCTGTATTGCTGCTTGGTTTTTACATAGCAGGTGCACTATTACCAGATCTATAGTAGCATCCTGTTGAAAAATTCCCAAAATTCTGTTTCCTCCTCAGTGTCATCAGATTATACTGAGCTAAATCTAATAACTGAAGCCTGAGATCATGCCCTATCGCTTTTTTTGTTAAACGACTTGTATGCAGTTGCACAGAATGGAAAGTGTGACGATGGGGTGGGGAGGTATGGTGTGTTTTCACCCGACCTGTGCAGAAAGTTGTGGCATAAATAATAATACCTAACTATTTAAAAATGGTGTATAATTTTTTTTTCTTTTCCAAATTAGATGAACTCTGTCAAACACAAGATTATATTTCTGAGTTTTGACAGCAAATGACTTCCCAGAACTGACTAATAGGATCCAGGCTGAAATTGTGCCTCTAATTTCATCAGCCTGTGATGGTATTCACTATATGTATTCCTGCATAAAAACCAGTTAAAGGACATATGACTAAAACAGCAGATTTCCTCAAGTCTCTCAAACTGCTGAAATACAAGCATCATATAGACTACTAAAATAAGTTCCTCCAATGGTTAGAAAAACTGCTGCTAAATAATAAATATTCACCTGAAAGCATTTGGATGAGTTTCCAGCCATAGTTTTAGGTTTTTAGTGTCTTATCCTCACTTTTAGTTCAAGAATAGGCTTAATCTGTAAAAAAGGATGGCCTTTAAAGCAGCTATTATTAAAAACCTGAGGCATGCCCCTGGGCGCAGGGTCCTCATGTGCTCCATAAAAGAGCCAACATGAGGAGGCACAGCAGGTACAGATTCAGAAATTCTTTGAGACCACTTCTAAAGCAAAATATTAGCAGAGCAGTTTTGATGAATGACAGAACCAGCCAGCTGCCAGGTGCTTCTGCCTGAAAACAAGTGTATTCAGTCATTTTATCTTAAATCTTAAACAGAGGCAGCTGCTTAATTAGTGATTTCCTATCTTGTAGTATATCACAACAGTATATCACAATGTTATTGTACATT
This sequence comes from Electrophorus electricus, assembly GCF_041902795.1. Classification (NCBI taxonomy): domain Eukaryota; kingdom Metazoa; phylum Chordata; class Actinopteri; order Gymnotiformes; family Gymnotidae; genus Electrophorus; species Electrophorus electricus. The sequence goes on from NC_137510.1 coordinate 13,042,163, forward strand.
AATCTTTGTTTTATTTGTTTGTCTAGTTCTTAAACATCATTTAGGATTAGAGGTTTTGAAATCTAAATATGAAAATTAAAAATTGTTATAGTTGAGCACTATACCTGTCACTGCCCCACAATTTTTGGTCACAATATATCTCAAAACACTAAGCCATGTGAGTGAATAATTACAGGCAGACTTTAGTTCGGTCTAAATTCCTTCATCATGAAGGAAGGGAGCCGGTTTCAGGTCTGTGACATCATGCTGGATTGAAGCTGAGTGAAATATTTGCCTCCATTCTTCCATATCCCAGCAGAGGCTGCAGGAATGCAGCAGGATTAGCGCCATGCTGTGAGGATGGAGGCTGTGGAGGCTCATCTGACACTGGAAATAACATCTGGAAATGATAATGGTGTTTTGCATACAGGCTTGACAAATCCGCCAACATATTGTCTCTAACTTGGGTCTTGATAGGTTTTGTCTGTCACAACATCTCATTATATTGTATTCTAAATAGTAAATATCCTTGAAGGAGATTTGTTTTACATGCATGAACAAATATGAGTTGCTTCCACTGATGAAATAATATGTTCAATGTGATTGTAATATCTTGTAACTTTGGTATGAAGTTAGGTCTTTTAGTTATAAGGTCACCAAAGTTGTTTCAGAGTTATTCAAAACATATTTATGGCATCTAAAGTGTCAGTCTTGTCTTGCAGGATCGTTTCTATGTGCCTCTTTTTTCATGACTACTAAGGGACTGAATTAATAACAGCAGTCTGAAGAAGGCCACACAAAGATCCATTCTGGTCTCTTCAGCTGTGGGCATAACAAAGACACAACAAAGAGAATCTACAGGAGGTTAAGATGGTACCAATCATTTAGTCATTACATATGCTTTGTATCTGTTCTTGAGCAACCCGAATGTCCCTCAAATGCCAAACATCTTTATAACTAACCAAGATAAATCTTTTCTTCATCATTTTTAGAACAATTTTAGAGAAAAATGTTTCAGTCCTACACTTCTGTGTCTTTGTGCATGAGTGTCTGCTTATTAGGAGCACTTCCTTTGTTGGTAAACTACTGAATTGTACAGCAATTCTCTGTATGCCACTACCTCGAATCTTCATAAATATTCCTCCAGCACCAGTGAAGCAAAGTCCCATCTGGACAGGCTGTGTTTAGTGCACTACCAAGCACCACATCAAAGCACTATTCAGCCCCTCCTGAAGAATAAGAGGAAATCTGGAACAAAGTCCACTTCCTTCCACAGCTCAGCCGCACACAGGGTGAGTGGCAATTTGTTTTTCAGCTATACAGATCATGACTGGATGACTGTGGGGTTGGCTATGGAACACCCTCGCTACCTTTAATTTGATTCCTGCATTTTGAATTGGCTTGAAGTTGAAAGCATTTTGACAATGGAAAACAAATATGTAGGTGATTTCTAGTGGGACAGTGATAAAATCAAATTAAATCTGTGTACATAGGAGGATTGTGAATGGGTTGTGTTAGTTCAAATCTAATCTGATACTTGCAGCCACTCATATAATCCTATTTGAAGTAGTATAGTGTTCTCCAGAATTATTGGTAAGTGAAAAAAGGCTATAAAACACTTTTTATCAGTTTAATCTTATATCAAAAATATGAGGGAAGCCTAACCTTCCTGTGAAATAAAATTGTTAAAAGAAAGATTACATTTCAAAAAATGTCTTACAATTACTGGCACCATTACCTTTGAGCATGATTCCTTTTCCAGGAAAGCATAAAGCTGGATGAGATGGGTGAACACATATGAAGGCATCTAAGACCATTTCACCATACAAAATTTCCCCAGACCCATCAGACTGCTTAGCCCTCGCTTGGGGACTTTTCTGCTATACTCCTGAGGTTTTCATTGGGGCTCAGCTCAGGGGACTGGGATGGCCAATGCAGAAGCTTTATTTAGTTTTGTGAGGACTTGGAGGTATGCTTTGCATCATCTGGAAATATATACCATGACTTTGCAGTCAGACAGATTTTGATCTAAAATCTCTTGGTATTTAATGTAATCTAGGAACTACATGTCTCCTAAAAACGATTCCCAGGGTCTTTGGGAAAGAACTAGCCCTTCCACATTATAGATTCACCACCTTGCTTCACAGTGGGGATTAGGTTTTTTCTGAATTACTTTGGCTTTTTTTTGTGCCAAACCTTCCCCTGGTGTTTGTTGTCAAAATGCTCTTTTTTCCTGTCTCATCTGATTGAATAACTTCTTTCTAAATCAAAGTTCTTACAATGTTTAGTGCACTCTAAACAGCAGATAACAGCAGAGACCTCTAGCAAATTTTCCAAATAGGTTGTTGGCATGTAGGTGGCATCTAATTGTAGTGTTGGAGACTTGGTGATCCCAGAATGTGACCAACTGCAACTGTCAAAATGTGGTCTTTGGAGAAAGCGTTTCCTTTTGAACCATCTTTCTCACTGTATGTGTGGGCAAAATACACTGGTGTCCACTTCCAGGCAGTTTCATCACAGGTCTATTTGATCAGAACGTCATTATATTTCCTTTATAATGGAGATGGATGTTTTCAGGTATGAAGCTATTTTTATAGCCATTGCTTGATTTGCATAGTTCAACAACCCTATGTCTTATTTCATTTTATGTATTTTCTGAACTGCCATATAATGATGGATGACTAAGGGTCTTTGACCTGCATGTCACTTCATATTTATAGGCTACCCCAGTGAAACAAGAAGTTAAGGATGAGTCAGGTATGCTTAAAAAATGAGATAAAATACGAATTCCTTATATTTGTGTTCATAAAAATTATATATGTGCTAATATCTGTGACTAAGGGTGCCAATAATTCTGGAGAGCATTGTCCTTGCAGCAGAGATACTCTTATTAATATACAGTTCTTATTTTCACTCTCTATGGGATATTAGACAATGGGGTGGTTGCTATTGGATGTCCACTGTGTATCAGAAAGGTTTGAAAAGGCAGAAACACTTTTAGTGGGTTAGAAAGTGCATAATTAATAAGGTATCCAATGTTTAATTTCACCCTATACAAGGAATATACAAGAACAATCTCTAAACCAGAAAGCAGTAGAAGGTTAGAAACTTCAGCATAAATACATGAAGAGAAAACAGGCTGACCTTCCATGTAATGTCAAATCTGCATCTCATATTGCTGTCTCAGATCCCTGCTAGTCTAATTCTTCTCCACCTCGGTAAATCCCTTCATCCGAGCTTTTGTATTTCTGTAGCCTGCAAAGTCACTCTGATCCTAATCAGTAGTCTTAGCTGCTCCACCAGCTTCTTTAACAAGGATTTTTTCCTCTGTTTGCCCTGAGGATTAGCAGCTGGGGTTACACAGCTACAACAAGCTTACACCTGAGATCTAAAATCAGATGCATTTTAACTGAAAAAAGACAATTCTGTATTTCTATGTCCTCCATTGAGTGTCATTGTTTAAATTGGATGTTTGTCCTTGGACGATTGTATACATGAAGCAGGATTTCCTCTATTTAAAAAAATTATTTGATTTTAGTTTTATCAAATCATTTTGGTGCTTTCAGGCATTGTTACTGACGCTGTTGTTTATAGCTGCTTGCTACGAAGGTAGGCAGTAATCAGTCTCTAATGTCTGTCACAACATTAGCTATTTTTTTCAGCCTGATAGAAAGGGAATGCTGAGTAGAATGGCCATTGCTTGATGCCGTTGTTTGAAACCTTAAATTACAGGAAGGAGAATGGAACTGCAGCTTTTTTGACACCCTGAGGCACACAAATGTTGGTGTAAGTGTGCAGGTGCACATATGCACATACATGAATAACAATGTATGTTAAATTGCTGAACTGTTCACGTGTAGATTTTTCAGTTGTAGATAGTTAATGTTATAGTCCCTGTATGGATGGATGGATGGATGGTTGGTTCGTAGCATTCCGAGGAATAACGTGACAGAATCTACTCTGGGTTAATCTCCTTCTGTGCCCGAAAGACTCTGTGAAGCCAACAGCTGGAGTGATGTGTCTCGCACGGATCAGCGTCTGTTTACATCTTCCACTTCTCCACCATCACTGTCAGTAAAACATGTGCTTGGCATGCTTGCAGATGTTTTGAAAGCCCTGTTCATCAACTTCTGCCAGTTTTATTTTGTCAGTTTGTTAGGAGTGGGAACATCTAAAAAATATGTATGGTAATCAGCTGAATATGACAGGGTTTGTAAAATTTAGAACAGTGCCAAGATCAATGCTTCTACTTTTAAAAGAGAGTTTTTATAGAAAGATCTGATTAGTGCTACGAAAGGGATCTGTGAGCCATACAATTTAAAAAATGCATCTTTGATGAAGTTCCACAATTTGAGGTTTGCTCTTGATTTTTTCAATGCATTTTTTTTATCATTTTGTGACTGACTGTGCTCTATACTTGTTGGAACACCAGCTAATTATCCATTCTACCCTAATAGCAGATGTGGTCTGCACTTTTGACTCATACATTTATTCATGATTTCTCAAAACATCCTCTAGTTCCCTCTTTTCGGAAAAAGTGTCATTTTCAGGAAGTTGTATCTTTATCCTGCTCAAATCAAGGCATGTACAGTTCAGGTTGCTTTTCTCTCTTTTCATCTTTTTATATGCTGTGACATAGAGAGGTAGCTAAAGCATCTCAATGGAGCCATACGACCTCTAACCCCAGCTAGCTATCACTAACGGTGACAAAGGACCACAGGATATCACCCATAATCCACCAGTAGGATTCTGTGTGTTAGAAGAACCCCACTGAGAGCAAAACAGGATCACTGCTCTTTTCATCTCCCCAGCACCCTCTTCGTGCCTTTTCCTCAGTTTAAGCGGCTGCCAAGTAGGAGTGAGTTTTTTTATTTGTGCTATTAGAACGTGTAGGTTGGTGTGACGCAAATTGAAGCAAAAAAAAAAAAAAACCCAACCAAAAAAAAAAAAAACCTGGTATGTCAATATTATCACTTGAAAACTGCATTGCGAAATTAGTCCAACATTCAGGCCTTTGAGAGGTTTTGACACTGAATGTAAAGACAGAAAAACAAAATTTAATTCAAGTTTACTCTCATTTCCAAATTATCAGCATCAGTGGGCTTCCAAGGACTTTTTTAGACCAATGTTCATATCAATTCTCAAATGTGTATTCTCAAATATTTCTGCCTTCTGAACTTCTGAAGAGCTGCGAAATGCTTGTATGTTTTCCTTACACATCACAAATTCCCTCAGCAAGCATATTTTGGTCTCATTAAATATGCTTTGGTTCCCAGATGGGCAGGAGGGCAAGGACTACGATTTGCAAGCAGGCTGGCAGACGCCCAGGCCAGCGCAAGGGAATGGCCGTCTGGGCACTGCAAACATGTTCACCTAGGTGAGAGCTTCCACAACTGAAGGTGCATTTTGTACAAGCCAGTATCACTAGGATTCCTCTCAGACAAGACACTATGGTACAGAGGTGGATGGGGCAATAAAGGATGAACTAGCAAATATGATTTTGGACACATGCTACCACAAGTAGTTAATGCAATGTCATATAACATGTTGTGTGTTAATTTGAAAATGCATCAGCATATCTGTTGCAAAGTGGCTCTAGGGAATAAAATAAGGCCAAAATAAAAGAGGCAAATGTATACTTGTAGTTAATGAATTTGGAGTGATTCTGTGCCCTCTTCCATGCTCAACCAATGTAGGCCTTTAAAAAAATAAAAATTAAAAAATTAAAAAAATTAATAAATAAATAAAAATAAAAATAGTGGCCCAGTTCTATATGAAGCACCTGAGTGTAATTTATATTTGCCCTATCTAATGAGTGTAAATGGTGGATGTGGTTGGCTCCAGGCTAACAAAGTCTACAGTGTGAGTGAGACATGAACATAAATCTAAGATCATTTAGAAATGTGGAGAAGGTGGCTGGGGTGTGAGGAAATTTCTCACCCAATGACAGATTTTCTCTTCACACCTGAGTTGTTTTTCACAGTTTTAATTTCTGCAAATAAATAACTATAATAATTTTAGAGCGACTATGAAAAGAACTTTGATATAAATTAAAGATGATGCTGGCAGACTATAACTTATCGTGCTCATATAGTTAATCTGATATTAATGAAAGAACAGCACTTGCAATTATTCAAGTACAAAAGGAGAAAGATAGATTTATAATATCTTAACTGTGCAGTATAATATTTGATAAGCTGACAGACCACAGATTTAATAACCACCCTGGGCCATATGTTATTGTCCCTTTCACTTGTTTTGCGCTTTTTCCATTTTAAAAGTCACAATTAACCTGCTGATAACAGTGACTCATCCGCTAACAGAACTTCCCACAGTTACTGAACCTAAAACGCAGGAAAATTCATATATCAAACTCACTGGTTTAACTAAAGGCAAATGGTCGTGACAGTGCACTCTCCTCCAAGACCGCGCTATTAGTAAATGGAGAAGTAGGAGGCTATGACGCGCGCATGCGATAAGAGGCACGCATTTGATCGGGCGTAAATAGTCACAATTATTCTGGTCATAGAAACGGAGGCTCATCCTTCGTTGCCTCTGAGGAATGCAAAGACCCAGCTCAGAAGTTTGATTCTCTGCTAGGATTAAGTCACGTTTTTGGGGATGCATGAGGGAAGGACAGACCATTCATTGTCCCATACATGGATATTGTATCGCGGGCTGTCCTTTTATTTAAAATGCCTGACCTAAAAAAAAGGATTTAGGGGAAAATCTGTCAAGTGAGCAACTTTGCTTTGCGGTCGCTTACGCCCATACCGAAGGAAATCGTTTTATAGACGTCGCGTATGCTTGTCAATTTGTCGAAACTTTGGTTCTCTAGTAATTGATTTTTAAAGACACTTTGGAACGATGTTTCTATCCTCATTCACAGTAATGATCACCACAATCATCTTCATTTTGAACACCGGTAAGTATCTTAATGGCTTTATATATTAATTTTTGTGGAAGCGCCTCTCTCAGCAGTACTCACGTGTAAGCCCAGCGTCTATTTTGTAACCTCTATAACGTGTCTCTTCTTTAAGACAGTCACTAGCATCAGATGTAACTCGATAAGCGATTTGTGTTGTGTATTTAAATTCAGCGTTGTATTAGTGGAGTGTGTTTAATTTGGACTTTCTTTGTTTAGCCGAGCAAGAATTTTATCTGTTCATTCGTTTTCAAAAGTTTGATTACTACATATGTTTCTAAGTTTAATTTTTCAAGAACTGAATACGAAGTAGAGCACTAAAATGTATTGTGACTTAAATTTGTACTGTACGTGAAATCACAGCTCTACTAAGATCTAATGATATAACCACCACCCCCTCCCCCGCCCAGTTTTTTTTAATAATTATGGAATTTGTATGTATATCCGAAAGAATATTTTAAGTCAAAAATATAATCCTGGGTTATTTATAGTATTTGAAACATATGTATTGTGGTGCCCAAAATGGTTGTGATGACGGTTATATGCCATTTTATATTTAAATTCCCTTGGGCTTGAACGTTATCTCAGTAGCCTATTTAGCCGAAGAGTGAATTAAAATGTGTGGCTGAAAGGATAAAAAATTGAACTCCTGAGACTGTGCACCACCTCCACCCTTGTCCTATGGCTGCAGGTTGGTGTGAGAGATTGCCTCCTCAACCGGTGAGGTCCACCCCAATGCTGATGAAGAGCTATGGGACTCATTCCAAACATGATCATTGTCACTATATGCTTAAACATCTTCAAGATGGTGATGAGATCAGAGTGCACATGCCTCTTGATATAGTGGGTCACTGGGTGTCGGAAAGGTAATCTCTGCTTCTGTCAGACATATGTCATACGTATGTGTACTACTTTATTTATGGGGTTTTGTTTTAATTGACTTGGAACCAAAGTTTTACTCCCACCTGGAGGATTATGATGTATAGTGGTGTAATGTTACGTCAAAGGTAAATAAAAGTTTTACTTTTTAATCTCCTTTAAAGCTGTGAGGTGAGACCTGGACCAGAGTTCCTCATGCGATCCTACCACTTCTACTCAAATCACACCTTCCAGGCCTTTCAGTTCTATTACCAGGACAACTACTGCACAGAGCCCAGCTACACGCTCCTCATCCAAGGTACCGTGCACCCAAGGCAAGGCTCCTGGGTTGTCCGCGGGGGCACAGAGGCAGACTACCAGCTGAGTCGTGTGCTGCTGGTAAGCCATAGCCCCACAGTGGCCAGAGAGCTACAGGCAAAACTGGCATGGAGCTGTGGTCTGAAGGAACACCTGGAGCCGGCGCTCAGCTATGAGGTGTGGGCTGAGGGCCCAGAGCACTCCGGTCGTGACTGCACCCGCAGCCTCGACTTCAGCATGCAAGAGCTGCAGCTACTGCGTGTGGAGCGGCGCCATCGCCATGGCGACCCTGGCAGACAGGGGGAGGAGTTGTTCTTGGGAGACGTGCACACAGAGCACACTCAGAGAAGACTCCACAAGCCCTCAGGCTACCAACCCCCCATGCTGAGTGTCAAGGTCAGTGTCTTGCCTCAGCATACTGCAGGGAAGGGGACAGAGCTCTAGAGAACACCTTGCCATTCCCAAAGCTTGATATTTGCCAAACAGAAGACATCTTTAATTTCACTGCTTGAAAATGGTTTAATGCTGCCACATGGTGCCATCATTCATAGTTTTATTATTCAATTTCAGTAGAACAGAACTGAAGGAAAAAGGATGGAGAATTATTTTGGGAACAGGAAGTTGCCTTTTAGATCTTTCCCACTGGGCTTTGTGTTCTTCAGTGGATGTTTATATGCTGCCCCCAGCAGGAAAGACCATTTTTAAACTGTCAAGAAAAGTAGCCTCATGTAGTCACATATCACACTAATAGAGGTGATGGCCGAATCCTCTGTCAGCCCCAGCTAACTGGAACTATCATTCCAGTTCTAGCATTAGAACTATCAAGCCGGATCCTTTCAATATTAGATCACCAACAGAGATGCATATCAGCACCCTACCATGGCATGCCCACAGCAGTTTGGGTCACCCTGGGAGTAATAGCAAGACTCTTCTTCCACAACACGCCTCGTCTAGAAACAATAAACACGTCCTGCTGGGATACAGCAAAATGGGCTATGATTCATATTTATGTTTTCACAACACATAGCTTATGTCCAACCAGCAATTACAACTAAGTAAAAAATGGCTAACTGAAAATGAGTAACAGCACTATAAACCAGATTTTACAAAGGGTCCTTTCGCCTTTGAATATTAATGTGATTCTTGGGACCACAAAGATTTTAGCACTAGTTATTTCACTGTAGGCTTCTGTCATGTCCTGCATTTCGTCCAATAGCAAAAATGTGCACAAAATCTAAAAGATTTATGAGATGTTTGATAGAAACCTGTTTAATTTATGAAGTTATATGTAATGTAAAAGGTTGTATTTTACATAGCTTTGCTTGACATCAGATGTGGCAATGTGATATGATTAATTCATGTCATTAGGTTGGCCTCATCTTCCTCTGTGTGCTTGCTTCAGGTAGTTGGCATGCCCTTCCTTGTATATGGTGAATGCATTAGGTATTCATTGGCTTGCTCTTTCCCATGTCATGCAGTTCTGCCCTACTATTACCATGATCTAACGTCAACCACTCAACTATTTCAAACAAGGCCAATACAGAACAAATAGAAGCATTCCCCCTGCCATTTTAGTGTGATTTCAGATGGTGTTAGAGCATACCCAGGCTGCTTATCCACTGCTATCCCCTGTCTACTTCAAAGGGAATGGGGAAATAGCGCTGCAAAGGGCATCACTCGAAATTCCAGCTCTGCCTTGGTGCGTGCCTAAGGCACTAAGGCAGGGCTGAGGAAAAGCTGCAGCCAGACTTGAGAGGTGGAACGGGGGCTTTCGGGTGGATTAATGCCTTTTATGTGTGTGCACTCACCCCCCTCCCAACCCCATCCTCACACGCACTGCTCTTCATTCTGATGCCTACAAAAAAGTGGTATGAAAAATGTAATGCAAAGTTAATGAATTCTGGTTTGAAGCTGAATAATTTAAGGGACGGATGTTGAGTCATGGCAGTCAAGCAATGGCGGCAGATCAGAAGTCAAATCATTGCTTCCAATAAGTATACTAGGCTCACACATTTTAACTTACCAGGTGCAGGGTAAACCCAAATGAATAGGTGGTGGATTGAAATTTAATGTTACCTTATTTCACAGACATGGATTAAACCTTGCTTTTGTCTGAATTATGTTGTTAATGTAGACTCTTTATTGAAAAATACACATGTGGCTTGAACTGGAACATGTAAAAAATGTATATAATAAAACTCAGCAAGAATGTGTCTTCCTGAGCACATTCTTAAGAGATGCTTTTTAGCCCAGTCTCAAAAGTGGTTATATATGGTATTTCAAATTGCCAAAGTCAGAATTGCTTTGGTTTTTCATGATAATTGCTTTATTGCCATTACTCATGAATGGCCTTGTGTTATAGCCCCATAACTTGGAGCCACTAATTCCTGCCTTTTCTCTGTCGAATACATCACACCAATACATCATCTTGGGTTCTTGCTGGCTGGGAAAAACACAGCATTTCTTTCTCTCCTGTCTGTCTAAATGATATACCATGCAATCTTGGGGTCTGTAAACAAGACTGAGCTGAGCAGTTAGCCCTCTAAATATGTATATGACCATTTGTTTTCAACATATGGCATTTTAAATGTATCTCTTGACATCAACAGAACTCTTGCTTTAATTATGTTCTCTCTCATGATCCTCTTTTATATTTAAAATACCACAACCAAAAAATTCTAATTCAAAGCATTTTACATTTGAAAATTCTTTGTTGTTTCAGACATACGATCACACCTGTATTACGTGTCGGCTCATCTCTGCAGCTGATCTTCACCATCCACCCATCCTGCCATCCCAGAATGATCACCATCTCCAGCTCTATGGTAACTGGGTTAGCAAGCGTTGTGAGGTTCGCCCAGGGGTCCTCTTCCTCGTTCGCCATTTTGTCTTCCATGAGGATAACATTTGGGAGGGCCACTACTACCACTATTCAGATCCGTTCTGCAGGCACCCTACTTTTAGCATCTCTGCCAGAGGACATTACAGCCAAGGGGTTCCATCTACAAAAGTCATGGGAGGCACTGAATTCACTTTCACAGGTAAACATTCACTAGAGGTGCTAATCCACTGTAACTCAGAAATTAAAATTGTGGTGTTTTGCTCCATACAAAATTTAAATCCTTGGACACAGTTTTCTGACAAACATTCCTATTTATACATATTGCCTCACCTTGCTGAAGTGCTGAAGAGTATATTAGCATTACAACATATAAACCATCCATAGAAAGTAGCTCTTTAGTCTTGGTGTTCCCAGAATGCTGAGTGGTTACAGTGGTTCTCCATCTTGTTACAGTGACCCATATGAAGGTCACTGCCATGGACATGGCCACTACATCCTTGCTGAATATCTTCAGTGGGGACGAGTGTGGTAAACAGGGCTCATGGCAGCTGGGGGTCCAGCAGGATGTGACATACACCTCAGGCTGTGCTGCCCTAGGCATCCGTCTACCCCACACAGAGTATGAGCTCTTCCACATGGAACGGGATTCAGCTGGACACATGCTCCTCTTCAATGGCCAGAGACCTACCAATGGCTCCAGCCCGGACCGTCCTCACAAGCGTGCCACATCCTATCAGCCACCACTGGTACACTGTATCCCCAGCCAGGAAGGCAGTTCAGGTATTGGAAAAGAAGGAGACCATCACTTCAGGCTTGGGAATGGCTCCAAGACCCAGTACCTGCACTTGTTCTGTGTTATCTCTTTGGTTACACTTGTGTTCTCTGTCATTTAGGAAGTAATTAGGGAGTGTTTCAATATGGTGCATGTTGTACCCCATGACACAGATCTGGTATCATTCTACTCATTTGCTCATTATAACAGGAATAGCTGGAGCGGTGGTGAAGTGGTCCTAGATACAGATGCTGAAAACTTTCATTGGACTGTGAACCTATTGTCAAGGATATTGTGGAAGTATTTCAGTGACATACAACAATTTTTATGTTGTGGAATTTGTGGCATTTACTTGAACATATCCAAATACAGGCAGCTTGTGCCCATTAGGTGCTGTACATGAGCAAAATAGATGACGAACATTTAAGCACTATCCGATATCCATAGGAAGGTATGCATGTTGATTACAATGACATCCACTGAACTGTCTACCAAGGGGACCACCTCTGAATTTCCATCAAAATGCACAATGGTGTGCAGAGATGCCACACAAACACTGCAATGAGAATGTTAGATATTTTATTTAACTTTCATATTTCCTCAATGTTAAATACCATAGGACAGGACTGTAAGAGTAGTGATCTTTATTCAGTCAATAGTCGCCTCACAAATGAGTATATAATTTGCATAAAGAAAATGCTAGTAAGATGTGTATTTTTCAGGTGACAGTAGGAAAAAATAATGCATATGGAAGGAGGCACATTTTTCCCAGCTAAGTTCTTCACATTCAAGAAATTAAAATAAGTAATTGATTGTGAATAAGATTATTTTACTGTCAAGTGGCCATCCAGCAAGATGTAGCAAAATCCTTTTTTAAATTGTTTTCTTATAAGGGTTAAAATAACATACAAGACAAATAAAACATTCCAACACTTATTAAATCCACAGAGAGAAAGAGAACAATTAATTTTATTTATTCATCATCGATTTCCCCCCCCCCCCCAATTTATCAAGGTCTCTACACACTGCCTCAATCTGACTGCAACTGATGTTTTGATAAATGTAGTTTGTCCCATCCCCCAAAAAGAAATACCCCTCACCACAAGGAGAAAAAAACAAAACAAAACAGAAAAAAGTGGAGAGACTTTGTTCTTCTTGTATCTGAGTGTATGTGTACTAATTGTGTGAGATTGCAAAAAGGCAAGGCCTGTTTGAATGATTCTGTACACAGACGCATTTTATCCCGTCGCATTAGGCCACACTAGCACTGATGCGATGCTGAACGACAAGAAAACACGCTTCGCCCCTCAGGCCCCAAACAGACTTAAAGGAGCTGAGGCAACAGACGCATTTATCCTACAACACAAACTTCCCCAGGAAGAATCCAATGAAGATGGCCGCAATGACCACAAGCAGTGAGGGGAGCGATTTGGAACTGGTTTCCTTCCTCACCATGGCTCCTGTGTTAGAGACCATGTTGTCTGACCTTTGGGCCTTCCTCATCCGCACACCCTCGTCCTAACAAATGATAAGAGAATTAGTCATACCTCTAGCAAGTTTGTTCAATCAACTGTTAAGCCTTTGTAAATGTTTCCAGAATCCAAACTACATAGTTTCTGTTGATATAATAAATGTTTTGCTCTGTCTTGCTTGGATTTCTTTCTGTACCTTAAGTTGCCTGTTCTCGTCTACAAGTTTGCTCATTTCAAACTGCAGCCTCTTGCACTCCTCCATCAGTTTCCTCATCTCCGCATCATCCAGGGATAGGCTACTGGGCTTAGTGCCCAATGTGCTTTCTGCCTTGGAGGTGTTAAGGACTGGTGCGGCTTTGGTTGGGTCTATGTCATTCTACATGGAAAAGACACAAAGAGCTTTAGTAAGACAAAGAGCCAAAACCGAGGAGGATTAACAGGCAAAACAGTGCAGTGTTTCTCATAATACAGGACTGATTAAACAGCAAGATAGGGTTCCATGAGTGCTAATATTAGTCTAGGGTAGTTTGCAATTAGTTACTTAGTTATTTGGGATTTATACTGCCATTGATGTTAACATTTTGTTTGTGGAAGGATTTTGCTAATTTTTATTTACTTTTTTGAAATGCTAATGATCTTATACCTTCAGCAGCTCGATAGCAAGATAACACCAGCTTCTTAACTGCAAATCTTGCATGTTAACTCCCAGATGACAAACAGAAAAGCCCCAACCCATAAAGATCTTAGCCTGCGCTCACAAGTAGTGCTTTTCCCCCTACACCAGCCACCATCTACTTTACATGGAATCCTATGGGAAACAGCTGCAAGGCGCTCAAAAGGCAGACACTCTTTAAAACATACTGCAGCCGGCTGCTTTTTTAGTACAGCAGAGTGCTTTCAAAGTTGTGAAAACTTTTCTGAAAAGTGTTGTGTTGAGTCAACTGGTTTTTTTCCTTCTTTTTTTGTTTGGTAGCGTTTTTGTGTTTTTTGTTTTGTTTTTTTAATTAACTGGCCAGCTCAGAGTAGTCAGGGAGCAAGTATAAGGAGATAGAAAATATTAAGGTTTCCGGTAAGTAACTGCAGTTTACTATAAGAGATGTAGATATTAAATTTTGTAGTGAAGTACACACGGTTTCATGGTATATTAAGGCAAGAAGCCTCTTCCTTGCCAAGGCTATAATGTTGAAAAGAAGAAAAAAAAAAGTCAGTATCTACTTATAGATAGCTAGCCAACATGATTAGATATAAAGGAGAACTGAGTGGTCTGTTGTTATGGTTACAATGTGCATGTTACATGAGCCACTTTTTTCATATCGGAACAAAAAAGGCTCTAGGCATTGCTTCAGCTACTAAAAAAATACTACATGTAAACAGGCTGTTTACACAAATTCAGGACATATTTTACACTAACAGTGCTTGTATTACAAAATACTAATTGCTATTAGAGAACCATGTAGACAAACTCACCCATTAATTACTCAAAACATGGTCTCTTCCTCCCAAAGGACAAACCACCAAAAAGTTAATATCCATTACCTGCAACACTTGCTCATGACATATTACTATGGCTACCTCTCACAAACCTGACTCTGTCTGCCCTTCCCTGTTCTCTGGGCTGGCCTGAAACTGGCCAAGTCAAATGTTTCCTGCTGGTCATTCAGCTGCAAGCTGCCTAGAGGGGTGCAGTACTCTCCAGGAGTGGAGGCTGCCCAGTAATCCATATACCTCTGCAGTCTGGTGGTCTGCCCAGGGTTGCTGAGCCTGGCTACATGGGCATGCAGCTCTTGGCAGCCAATACCTGACTTCAAAGGGCAGAGCAGAGGGGTATACCACTGACATGCATACAGAAAAGGCCACATTCTTATCAGGCAGGTGAATTTACATTTAGGATACTTTACTCAGGTAAAAATTGTGCAATATAGGTGGGAGTCTCCTCATGACTGACAAGAATACAACCTCTGTGCAATGCAAGGTTCATATAAATGATAACACTACCAATTACTCTAAGAAAGAAAGAAGAAAAAAAAAAAAGAACAGCCAGTAGTGAAAGTATCCATCAAGCAAAGTGTGTGTGTGTATGTGTGTGTGTGTGTGTGTGTATATATATATATATATATATATATATATATATATATATATATATATATATATATAGTGAACTAGTTCACAAAGAACATTTAACCTACAAACTGACACAAACCATGTTAGGATCAAATTAATATTAGTATCCTCTCAGAAGAAGAGAGAAAAAAACTAAGCATTAAAAACATGCATATACAAAAATGTCCTTTGAGATCACTGTACCTAGCAAATGCTTCAGGAAAGAAATAATCCCAGGGGACTCTCAGAGCATGGCAGATGTAGCACCAAGCACAGAGAAACCATTTCATTTGAAAAAGCCATGTAAGCACTTATATGTTCAACAAACCATGACTTCCAAAGAGGATATTTGCATAGTCACTATTCTTTTTTTTTTCCTCAATGAATATTTTACTTTAGCTAACTTTCCAAGCTCAACCCAGAACTCTTGAGAACAACTAAAAAAAAAGTACAGTAAGTATTTGGTTACCGATTGTACATTTTGGGGAGTGTTGTTTTGAAGCACAAACTTTAATCAAGCAACTCTCTTACAGGAAATGCCAAAAACAGCCTTTGCAGCAATTCCTATTTGAGACTATGAACATGCTTTCATTACATTCAAAAATAAATAGCTATGCATGTACTAATCCAATTTTTAACATAAGACAATATTGAGAGGATTATAATGTAAGCCTTTGGGAATCATATTACAACTACATTTCTAACTCACTGCCTCCATGGTCATATTAGTTTAGAATAAAGGCAAGTCTACATAAAGTATGGATATCCTCTCTGCTCATTTAATATTCTCCACATCACCTCTCTATCCTGAATACCCAATATCTTCTTAGGGAAAGTATAGCAATACTCACCACTTTATCATTTTCTGAAGGCAGTTCAAAAACACATCTGAGCTTAGAGTCCATAAGATCCTCTGGTTTTGCATCTTTCCACTGTGATGGTGGTGGGAATATAATTTAAATGCTGACTATATACTGACTATGTTAAAACACTGTTAATATTTATTTCTAATGTAAAAAACTCAATTTTTATACAGCAATTTCTGCACAGTTAATTGTAAGACAAACGTTGATAATGGTTTGATCTAGCCTATGTTTTTTTTAAACATACAGCTTTCCTTAACTATATTATTTCCTACAGGTCAGGAGGGCCTCAACATTGCAGTATGAATAAAGTGTTTACTTGTACTGCCCTCTGTTGGTTAAGGCATAAAAGTGTTAACAGTGCTTTATCAACAAATCACAATATAGAAAGCAGATGGCTAAACTCATTACATATCACAGTGATATAGCCAAAAGATGGGACATCCTTTCATGCAGCTTAACAAATTCATGAAACACTTACCATTGCTTCAAAGTCAGTTATATTGTGTGGAGCAAAAATGGTCTGCACCATGAATTTATGCTTGCTTTTTTCATTTGGGTCATAGTCAAAAGGCTGCAGCATTACTAAAGTAAAGAGGGGGAAAAACAGCAACTGTGATGCACTGGCCAGTAAAAGATTCATATATTTTTTAATTCAGGGTTTATTAAACATGAATCAGATTCTTGACACAATCAAAGACTTTGATTATAAATTGAAAAAAACTTAAATGCATCTACTGAGCAAAATGGTTTTCACAGACATTATTATTCCATTCCCCAAAATGTTTGGTTTGAATATTGTCTTTACTTATGTCACATGCATTATTGAGATTAAATTCTTTCATAAGAAAGGCTGTCAAAATTGAAGTAAAATAATAGGAAAAAAAGGTCATAGTGCATGATAATTCCTAAACTAACAACTTAAGAGTTAAAGACAACAAAAACAAACAAACAACAACCACCTATTATCATGCAAGAGAGGGGGCAATACAAACCCAAGTAACTGATGCAAGACAGGGCTAACTATTATATGTGTATGAATGACACTTGACTTCTTCTCACCAGAGATAGTGACTGAGGCACCAGGTTCAATTACCCCACTGTTGGGTCGCACACAGTAACGACGTGGAGCTGTCGTCTTCACTTTGAAGCATACTTTTCTGTCAGATGGATTCCGGAGTTTTAGGTTGGTGGTCACCACATCTGTGAAGGGGCCTATGAACACACAAAAAAAATCTTTAATAAATAGCTAACTTATATTTGTATAATTTTCCCTAAGCACTTCAGTACAGGTCAGACACTATGTTGAGATCAGTTTATAACAATTCCTTTGGAGTTAAAAGGCCAGGTACTCAAAGCTGCTTACCTTAATTTGTTCTGTTTTACTAAACAATACAACCAGTGGGTATAAAGTGCATTAGAGAAAATACATCAGCATTTCTATATCCTAGCAGGTGACTATTTAGGGTGTGTGGTTTGTAAAAAGCACTGTATTTACAACTGCACATATATAGACTTTTCTAAAACAAAACAAAACAAAAATACAGCAGCGGTCTGCCTTGTACAGATTCAAAACAAAAGAGATGCTAACGCTCCTAAATTATGATGACGTTTAAGTTGCAGTTTATATTTCCTACCATCTGGCTAGCTAACAATATTCTGACGAAGGAAAACTAATGCTAGGTTACCTAAACGCAGAGCTAATGAATGACTGCCGATTGAAGGACTGAAGTGTAGAAACGAATGAAACGTTAACAGCAAACCATGCTAACTTACTTTCTATCATTTTGTTTTAGTCGGTGAATGTTATTTGCAATAACGAAATTAATAAAACGCTGATGACCAAATAAAGCCAAAAGTTTTTAAAGGAAGTTAGCTAACCTAGCTATTTTAGCTAACTAGCTAAATCATCATCATCATCATCTTAACCATAACGCTACCTATTTGAATAATCCTGCTCAACAACAGAAATGTCTGGATCTGTTAACTATCTAAGATAGCCAACAGTGTGCAACATTCGTTATCTAGAGAAATCAAATGCTATTGAATGAAGACTTTGCAGGCAACAAGCTAATTTCTAGCCTAGTTAGCAGCTGTATTTCCTCAAGCAGCTAGCTAACATGTTACTCGTATTTGGCAAGCGAATCACAAGTGCTAGCGTGGCAAGTGTAAGGACACGGCGACCGAGTAATGTTACGCCTTCAGTCGGTATCATTACATTCCCAGAAGGCTAATGTTAGTTAGCTAGGTATGGCTAGCTAGATTTTAGATCACAAATGTTACCTGTTTAATGACACCTTAAACTAAAAACAGCTGAAATGTTAGCTAGCTAGTTTAGCTCAACTCTGTGTGGTAAGATAGCTAGCGGTTAGTTGAGCCCAGATGGTTAATATGACTTAAGTTAACTGGTCATATAACGCATATTACTGCTGTGCCGAACTGGCAAACTAATGCTCGGTTTATATTACAGGCCCCTACAAATCCTCGCCCTTGGTTTCAAAATGGCGGTAATGGCTATAAGGTATAAGAGATGTTACATTATTCTCGATCTGGCACGATCAGCTTGCGGGTTAGCTACCTAATGCTGACGCTAACTCTAGCTACAAATCTGAATGGAGATTGGCTAGGTTAGCTAACGCTAGCTCGCTAGCGCAATAGCCCACTGACAGGTAGGCTAATTTGCTACATCTAGAGAATGAATGTCTGGAGTCTTACCTTTAAATTTCAGATCAGACGGCGGATCGAGAATCAGTATTTGTTCCAGTTTGGACATATCTGCCGTCAAGCAGTAAAGATCCCCGTGCCAAAAGCCGGCGTGGAAGCAGCTAGCTAGCTAACTGAATATTCACCTAATCGGCACTGAATCTCACTGAGTCACACAGAATCGAAGAGCGCGCACACGAGTACCACACCGACGGCGCGCATTACACGGCACGTCATCGCGAGACACAAACTTTTTTATTTACTGACAAACAGAGGGCACCGTTAAAAACTCATAGACTTGCTCAACATAAATAACATAAGTATAAAATGTAATATGATGACTAACAATGTTTCCTATAGCACATTGCACCCATACTAAGAATTGCGTACATATTGCGTATGGAAGATGTTTATGTTTGCATTGCACTGCTTTACTTGTAAGTAGCAGGTTCAACCCCTGTTGGTATTTATTCTAGTTTATGTTATTTTTTTCGTTTCTATCTTATTATATATTATTGTGTTGCTATGTTTGTCCTATGCTGAACGGTGCCGTTGTAACAAACACATTTCCCTCAAGGGCAATTAAGTATTTCTTATTATTAATACACATACATTAAAAATAAAGAGCAAAAGAAAGCCCCCATGTTTCCAAATAAAGAATAACAGGGGATTAAGCGAGGGGAACACACCAAGGATTGTTGTCTGTTTTAATGGGTTCACAGTCTGAATGGAAATGAGAATTGCGTTTACCCCACCCCTTTAAATAACAATTTAAACAGATAAATAACAATGTAATTGTCATTTAACAATTAACGAGCCTGAAGTTTATACATGTATTCAGTTCACTTCAAACCTAAACCCGTAGGTGGCGTAAAACTAAAGATTTTCTTCGCATGGGGATGCAGCTGGAACGAGTTTGTCAGTGTAAAATCTTGCGTTTCGCGTGACATTTATATTTACTTCTTGCGATATGGATATTTAAGAAAACGAAATGTTCAAAATAAGCTTTTAAAATTTGAATTTAATTTCTTCAAGCGAAATTACGCGCAACTAGTTGACAATTTATCGCGCATGCCTGCGTAATACTCAGCGCCCCAGATTCCTGTAGTACAACACTGCTGTTGATTTTAGTCTGCTCACTGTATCCAGGTTGCTGTCTGAGTTCAGGCTTCCTAACTAGCTCTTTCTTTCCGCCCTCCAGTCGTTGCCTCATCGGCACAGACCACTTTTAAATGTAGGACCAGGACAAGATGGCGGGTATGTTGGATTCATCTTAAATTACACCACGAGATTAAGACAATTCGTGCCTTAGAATTCATACTTATGCATCACCTTTAAATAGTGTAACGTTAGCTAGCCAGTTGGCTAACTGCCTATTTTATATTCGAAAGAAAAATGCTAACTGGCTAACCTAGGTAGTCCTTCAAGTTTAGGTGTATGTCGGCTAGCTACAGTCACGACTGAACCCGTTTTTGTGACTTTGTTACAGATATTTCGCTGCTTCAGGAGGATTCCCAGGAGGAGATAGACGGATGTAAGTGTTGTGTTGTGTTTCGACTGTGTGAAGCTACTCTAGCTGGTTTTACATGTCATTTGCTACCACCCTAGCTGGTTTATGTTTAATGTGCTAAGTGCTACAACCACGCAAACTTTGGTCGCTCTTGGGTACGCACGACGGCCTGTGTGGCTAATGCATACTATTAATTTCAGTCCAGTATTATCTTGAATTTAAGGCTACAAAGTTTCGGTTTCATATCTTGTTTATATTAAGTTGTATTGATTTATATTAAATATCCAATCTCACACTGATGTTGGTTTTCCGCTAGCTGGTGAGCTGTACACAGGTTGGCGTTAGCTAACCTAGGTTAGCTAGGCAATGTTAACCTAGCTACCTTAAAAACCCCGGTACAATCGCTGGCCCATACTGGTCCATAATAAATACATTTCCAACTACATCGCTAAGTAATATTTAACTACCTAAATTGGTAGCTAATTCCTTTGCATTAAACTGGTCTCTAGTTAGCTGGGATGTGTCTGAACTGTCTTAAATGATAGTAGGTGCAGTTGGTGTCCGGCAAGTAAAACCGACAAGCTAAGTAGCTATCTAGCATTAAGTGATATTTAAAGAGTAACTTAATTGTGTAGATGAAATGCAGAAACACCTGTCAAAGCTAAACGGGGACTGTTAGCTACGATACTGTTCTACCAGGTGTTGGTTGAATGAGTGTTGGTTCCGACTCGACGCAGTTAATAGGTCAAGTGCTTTTCTAACGCTTAGGGTGTTTAACTGGGCTAATGCTAACCCGTTGCGGCATCACTGGAAGTGCAGAGTAAAGCAATAACATGAATCCGGTGTGCACGTCCTTTAGTGATGGAGATATTAGAATACAGCTGTTTTGAAAATCATTATCTACTAGTACACGCACAATTATAAAAATGGAGGAGCCCTATCTGTGGCTTGGTTCATTTTCAGTGATGCTTTATGTAGCTGTGACAGTGTTAAACTGCTTATGTGTTTTCCTTTTTTTTCAGCATTCTACTGGTGTTTTTTCAGCATTTCTACTGGTGTTTTCTGATAATTGTGAAAAAAAAGCTCAATGCATGCAGCATGTCTTTAAATATTTTTGGTGAACTTGCTGTGTCCAGTCGGGCTTCTCTTGATCAACTAGTAAAGGCTTTCATCACTGCCATAATGCTAGGGTGGTGGGTTCTGCTCACTGTATTTCCAATGTCTCTAATAGTTGGTGTGGATGACTACAACTCAGAGTCTGACGTCATTATTATACCTTCAGCCTTGGATTTTGTATCGCAAGATGAGATGCTGACGCCACTGGGGAGGCTGGACAAATACGTTGCGAGTGAAAACATATTTAACAGGTATGCAAATATTTGCACTAGATTTATTGTTTATTGACTTTACCTAATTGTTGTGTGTTTGGCTGGTTTCATGGAGGAGTTCACAGTTGTTCATGGCTGCTAGTTTTTTTGTGCGTGTGTTATGTAACTATGTAAATTAGTATCCTCTCATTATGAGGATCTGTTTCTTTGCTCTGAGGGAGGGAAGTTTCAAATTTCTATGGAACCAACATTTCATTGTCTTCCACAGTTTGAGACTCGGGCTGTTCTTTTTAATATTGTGATTCACTGATTTAACAATGCCATGCGATAATTCATTAGTGTTTTATCTGCAGACAAATGGTGGCCCGAAGTTTGCTGGATACATTGAAAGCAGTTAGCGAGGATGAGAGGGATTGTATTGCTGTACTGGAGAGAGTAAGCAGGCTTGCTGATGACTCGGGTAAGTTTGAATGTTGATGCATCATCTTTGCCTGCCTGTCTGTTTTCTTTTAAGTATTCTGAATGTACTCTGTAGTTCTGTATATATGAATGGTGCGCTTGCATCCGTGTATAATCCCCTAAGAAATTATATTGTATTCAGAGTATCCTATGTCCTTGCTGTGTCTCAGGTTCAGTGATGGAAAGCAGTGTGCCCCTTTGGCAGGGTACCAAGACAGAATGGATACATTAATGTTTGATGGGAATGGTGTGACTTATTAAAGGGCTTTCACCATACTATTTTACAAAAACAAAATGTAAAGGCCTGATGCATTTAAGAGTTTTCTCACATGGCTTGCTGTCTAAATCCATCCATCCTTCTAGCTCTGCAATATACCTTATAGAGCTCTTTGAATACAGCATGGTGTCCCATCTAGACACTGCAGAGAATATTTGTGGGAGCTCTTTAGCATTTAGTAGGCACTATAAACATTCTCCTTACATTTGGTACTGCAGCCAAAATGACGAGTCCTGTTATCGTTGTCACGTCATGTGTTTTTTCACTTTTAATATCTTAATTGTATGCATGACTGTGCATGACATTCCAGTACACCTTTTGTTCACAACCTGATTCAAATTGCCCAACTCTGAAGGAAGATGAAAGTTGCAATGCTGTAGTGTATCTAATTGTCAAGTGGCAAAATGCCATGATGACATTTCCTACTTGGTAAATCCCTCAGCATTGCGACTCGGAAACATGACCCAATATTGATGATATGACTTAGATAAGATCACTAATCATGAGTATTTTAATACACCAGGCTGTCTGTTTCTTTTTAGAGTCCACAGTTCGAGCAGAGCTTATGGAACAAATTCCTCATATTGCCATTTTCTGCCAAGAGAACAGACCTTCCATTCCATTTGCATTTTCAAAATATTTGCTGCCCATTGTAGTGAGATACTTGGCTGACCAGAACAATCTGGTAAGTGCATTCATCATTATAGTTTTTGACTATGTTCCGTTACACATATGTGTGTTCTACGTTCTATAGGATGCTGGTGAGTTTCCACAACTGTATAAGCCAAGGCCTATAGTAGCAACTACCACTGAAGAAAGTCTGTTTGTTTCGTTATTCTTGAGTCTTTAGCTTCAACATTTGGGATTGCATCACAAAATTTACTTTGCTTTCTCATCATGTCCACCTTTACACCTTTATACACTTGTTTGCTAATATTATCTAACCTGCTTATGACTCAGTGCTGTTAAAGATTTAGCAATATAGTATTTGCTGGTATACCAGTTTGACAACATGAAACCATTGTTCCTGCTGAACCGTTTTACCACAGTGCCATCTAAATTTCTCTTTGACATTACTGCCTTATAGGTTAGGAAGACCAGCCAGGCAGCCCTCCTCATGCTTCTAGAGCAGGAGCTGATAGAACGAACAGACATTGAGAATCTGGTCTGTCCTGTCCTTGTGGACCTTACTGCTCCTGACAGCAATGATGATGTCAAAACTGAGGCTATGGCAGTGAGTTTCTTGACATGGTTTAGCGGTATAAGCTTTAGCCTCTTCTCAGCACCATATGTTGGATTTTTATCAGTTGACTTAGGTTTAAATTTTCTGTTTGTTTTTGCATTGTTTGGAAACAGATCATTTGTAAAATGTCACCAATGGTGGGGAAGGATATCACAGAACGCCTCTTCCTTTCACGTTTCTGTGAGATGTGCTGTGACTGTAGGATGTTCCATGTGCGTAAGGTGTGGATCTCTAGCTGGCCCTCTCAAAGATGCTTGGACTGAAGCGCATTTTTAATTAGTCATTTATGACTGCTCATGGATAGAGAAGATTAACTCAGTAATGCACAATGTGCCAATAATGTAATATTTCAATTTTTCTTGCCTTGATAGGTGTGTGCAGCAAATTTCGGGGATATTTGTAGTGTTGTTGGGGGAGAAGCAACAGAAGAGTTACTGGTATGTATGACTTTCTTGTCCTCTTAAACCTACAATGTATAGATATAATTGCTTGAATAGAACCAGTTTTAGTTTAGTTATAGAAGTCTTACCTTTTTTTTCCAAATTATATTGGAAGCATCTAGCTTGTGGTCATGTCTCAAAATGCACACGTGGTTTTCAAAATAGGGCATGAGGCAGGCAGATTTGCATTTTCAAATGTAGCTTTCCCCCCCCCCCCCCCCCCCGTGTATCTCTCTTCCTGTGCAGCTGCCACGGTTTTTCCAGCTCTGCTCGGATAATGTGTGGGGAGTACGGAAGGCCTGCGCAGAATGCTTCATGACCGTGTCCTCTGCAACCTCTCAGGAAGTGCGCAGGACCAAACTCGCATCTCTTTTCATCAACCTCATCAGTGACCCCTCCCGCTGGGTGTGTGACTTCCCATTCCCCTTGGCTAATCCTCTCAGGATGTTTGCTTAGGTTTGAATTTGATCAGCCAAATTGGTTTGTTTATTTTTAGATAAGTATGATTTTTGTGTGTTTGTTTCTGCAAACCTGGTCAGTTACATTATATACATGTCTTTAATTTTTGACCAGGAGTTGGGTTCTTTTTCATTTTCTTTTTAATGCTTTGAACTCTGAAGTACTTATTTCATGACGTAGGGCATTGGTAGCTCAGTGGTTAAGGGACCTGACCAGTAATTAAAATGTGGCCAGTTCAAGCCCTGCCTCTGCCAAGTTGCCACTGTTGGGCCCCTGAGCAAGGTCCTCAACACTCAGTTATTCAAGTTGTTCAGTCATTATTGTAAGTCGCTTTGGATAAAAGTGTCAACCAAATGCCATAAATGTGTCCAACATCTTTCAGAATATATGTATAGCCCCTTTTATGCCGCAAAAAGCACCTACGTGACATAGTTGTTGGCTGCATTTAAAGAACAGATAATTACTCCATGCTATGTGTCCATCAGGTGCGCCAGGCTGCGTTCCAGTCTCTGGGCCAATTCATCTCCACTTTTGCCAGCCCATCCACTAATGTAGGCCAGTACTTCAAAGAGGGGACAGAGGACACCAACTGGAACCAGCAATCACACAACCAGTAAGAATCTGCTTTCTTGCACACTGAAATTTTTTTTTTTTTTTTTTTTTTTTTTTTTTTTTTTTTTAAACTTCTCCTCTGTGTTGAAGGAGGCATATTTATTCTCTTTTCCTGCCCCCTTCCTCCCTTCCAGGGATGGTGAGAGAGCCCCAAGAACTACCACACATGCTGCAGACTGCTCTCCCACCCCTTCCACAGAAGACAGTGCTAAGAGCCTTCCACAAGGGGAGACAGCAGTCTCCCACCAGCAGGACTGCACTTTCCAGAATTCTCCATGCACTCAGGAGCACTGCGAGGGCCAGCTGTGCAGGCCGGCCCGGGACGCTGTGGATGTGGCTGTGGAGGGTGGAGGGGAGCAGGTTGCTGAAGCTTTGCCTCTGGACGAGTCCTGCTGTGGTGTCGACTCAGACAGACCTAGTTCCAAGTGCCTTCTTGTGCCAAGTGATCCAGACCCAGATCCAACAGGGGAGGAATATACATTTTTGCCAGAAGCAAGCCCAGCAGTACAGGAAAGCTTCTCGTTAGAAATCCCAGTGGCAGAAAATCCCACACACTCACCTGAGGGTACCACTGTGGAGGTCCCTGAGCAGAGTGCCTCTGTCGGCAGTACAGATGTTACCTGCACAACACTACCACGACCAGAAGCAGTGAAAGTGGAGATTCCAGAGCAGGAGCTATATAACTCATTCCACTACTGGAGGACACCCATCCTGCAGATAGACCTCGATCTGGAGCTGTTGGAGGCAAAGTGCAACAGTAGCAGTGAGGCTTCTGTCAACAGCTCCTGTACCCAGGTTTCCACACCTACTTTGGGCAGGAAGCAGCTAGAAGAGCTCATTGAGAACCTAGAGCCTCACATTGATGACCCTGATGTCAAAGGTGAGTAGGCATGGCCTAGTTCATTTAAAACAGTTCACCAAAAAGAGCCATGTTTAACTTAAATGAACATACAGCAGTTTAGAATGACCTCAATGTTTCTGCTTCACAGCAGTGCTCTTCCTTCTGTACTATGCCTGTCAAAGTTTGTGAAATGGTGGGATGTGAATGTGGTTTCACAAATCCATCTTGCAGGTATCGTTTACACTACTGTATAACCATGAGCATGCTGCTTTTCTCTTAGGTTTTGTACAAAGGATTTTACAGCAAAATGCAACATATGATGATGAGCTATAGGATTTCACCTTGCTTATCTAATTACCCCCCACCCCCAGTTCCTTTTCTCCAGTAGAACTGTTTTGTAAGTGAACCAGAGGCTTGCTGACAGTAGCGCCACCACAATCTCAGCACCTTGTTTCATAATTTGTGACTTAAACATTTGCACAGACAAAGTCAAGTATTATACCTGCCCTAAACATGCATCTATTCTCCAGGAATGACTGATTTTAAATATCATTTGTATTAAAGGTTTTTGTTGATGTCATTACTGAATGTGCAGTTATAATATCTTAACTGGGCCTAGTGTTTCACATTTGAAGACTTGTGCTTGGCATTTAGGGCCTTTGAACAATGCTGGTTGCAATGGGGCACTCAGTATTTTTCTCAGGCTATTACGTACATAAATATTTACCACATAGCCAATTAAAGATCAGTTGGTCCATTCCTGTGAGAGGACAGATGTATCACAAGTGTTGTGGGAGTTCAAATTAATTGTATGGACTTGATGTGTTATGGGCACTTGTCTGTGAAAGATTTTAGAAACAGTCTCTTGCTGCCAGGGATGGCTGAGGCAGTTAGGCTCTGATCCCTTTGTGTTTTGTGGAAGGAAATGAGATTGGGAAATTGGGCAAACAATGAGTAGAAAAGGGTGTGCATGAAAATGTTGAGTTAAAACAGTATTTCCAACAAAAGTAGTGTAAACTAGAATGCATATACCGTCATTCCATCTTAGTTGTGATGCATGCCTTATATTAATTTACTATGCTGTATATGCCTTTTACACATCTCTGAAGGAAAGATCATGGTGACATTAAATCCTGCTGTTAAATGGTGGATATTGTTGTGTGGGTGGCTGCGTGCTGCCTCTGTTCATGCTGTAAGTGTTGTGTGCATGATTGTGTCAATCCATGTTTTCTGATTCTTTCATTATCCTACAGTGTTGCTTTATCCCTACTTTGTCACAAACAGCACAAGGTCATCTGCTTCATGCCGGGCCTGGCCTAATACTGCGTGTCTCTGCCGATGGATCTAATGACACCCCTCTGCTCCTTCTCTTTTTAATGTTTCCCTTCTGCCCTGTGTTTCCCTTCCCTTCTGTGTGGTGTATTCTGATTTAACACTGCTGGTTTACGTGGTTGACCCGTTCCTCACTGACAGTGGCCTTGAAAGAGCAGAGACTCTACATAATGGCTCTGTTAACTGGGCTGTATTATCATGGAAGCAGCTTATATATTTCACCATGCTGTTCAGATGCTGTTTCTTTTGAGGAAAATGCATTTTACAGTAGTAGTATAATTGAATTAATCTAAGAAGCAGTGGTAACATCTCGCTTTGCTATGAGTCTCGCTGTGAAAAGTGTCTTGGGTTGTCATGGGTTCTTTTGGCTGCAAACATTTGCTAGCAAAGTAGCAAGGACTACAAAATGTTTGGTCACTTACAGAACCAGTGTTCTTTAATCAGTATTCTGTAATTTATACAAGGTGATGTGTTGTTTTGTTTTGTTTTTTCTCACATTCCAAGCATAATGTTTTGAATTGGAATAGGCTGCTTGATTGGAGAGTAGCTGCCATTGCTTGCTGTGACTTGTTTGCACTGTGATAATGCAACAGCTTTCTTAAAGCTATATGCACAACTTTGTGAGGCTTCTAGAATACCCTGTGTGCAGTAAGAGAAATGCATCATGCAATGTTCATCTAATAATCATTTAGTATTTAAACCAGTTAGTTTTTGTTGAATATGGAACTGTCCTGTCACTAGTTAAAACTATTGTGCAACCAAGTGAAGATTTATGGCTATAAGCTTGAAGTTAAATGCACAGTGTTGCACAATAACAGGTAGAGTGCATAGTGCATAACAGCAGGCATGCGTGTTAATCATGGGTTTCTTTACTCTTGCAGAGGTACAATGATGGTCATTTTAAGACTTGCGTTTATATCAGCCCAAAGGCCTGTGTAACAGACTATGGTTTCCATCCACCAGTTTTTATATACAGTTACACTATTCAGGCTCTTGTTCTTCAGTATTCCTAAGAATGTACTAGTTTACCAATATGCTGCCCAAATTGGGTAGTTCTGCTCCAAAATGCATATTGCAGAAACCTCTATTCAAATTATAGTGTATTTGAATGTTGTGCTATTCAATAACATGTACTCAGTCATTTTGTGTGTTAAACAAATATTGTTTACACACACGTTACATACCATGAGGGATGAAATTGGTTCAGTGTTGACATACCATTTTGTTTTTGCCCAACAGCACAAGTAGATGTGTTGACTGCTGCTCTGAGAGCCACTTCGTTAGACACTCATCATGATGAGGCATTTCTGGAACCTCGGCAGGCCCAGAACAACCCCTACAGTTCCTGCCACGTCCCTCTCATAGAGGCTTCTGATGTAGAGGTACCCCGATCACTGATTTTAAGATTTTTGCATCATCTTGTGTCATAATGATCATGCTGGTAGATCGCAGATCCTAAGTCTTTTAGGAGCCTGCTTATCTAAACCTCTTTTTCCTCTGATCTGAGATGCTTGACTAGTTAATTGGAGTCATGCCCAGTAAATGTGAGGTGTTTGTACATTGCAGAGCCAGGAATCCACTCTTCCAATGAGTCATGTTGATGAATCAGAGTTAAGTGACAGCAGTATGAGTCCAGAAGATGAGAGAAAATCCAAGCAACAGGTAAAACTTGTCACAAGGAGCAACAGCTCAGTTTAACCTACAGTTTGAGAGATCATTTTAATCTTTGCCATAAAGACACTTGTACCACAGTTTCATTTTTTTCCACTCACAATGTTTATTACTTATTTACGTTATTTACTCTCTTCTCTGTGTACTGCAGGATGTGGTTCCTCAGGTACTTTTGGATCAGTACCTGTCTATGACAGACCCATCCCGGGCTCAGACAGTGGATATGGAGATTGCCAAGCACTGTGCTTACAGCCTGCCAGGGGTGGCCCTTACTTTGGGCCGCCAGAACTGGCACTGCCTCAGAGACACTTTCGAGACGCTGGCCTCTGACATGCAGGTGACTTAAGACTACACTGTGCGATGCACCACAGCACAACACACCCTGCTGTGTGTCCTCTGTAACACACCTGATTGGGGCAGTGGTAGCTCAGTGGTTAAGGTATTTCACTAGTAGTCAGAAGGTTCAAGCCCCACCACCACCAGGATGCCCTGAGCAAGGCCCCTTAATCCTCAGTTGCTCAAGTTGTATTCAGTCCTTTGGATCAGAGTCGGCTGAATGTTCTAAATGTAAAATGACACTTGCAATAAAAAAACTGAAAAAAAAACACCTGCTGCTTCACCAGGTGTGATGCACATGTGCTTTTGGTAGCGTGTAGGATTTGCTTCCTCTGTGTTTTTTCTCTGGCACTTTATGATTCTGAGAATCTTACATCTCGGTCTATTAGAACATTTTCTTATTTTGTTGTTATTTTTCCTGGCTAGGTTCTTAAATTTTGGTTTGCACCTTTTTTGTCTCATTCGTTTTGGTATTTTCAGTCCAAAATGTTTGTGCTGTATTTGTCCATAATTCCATAATCCATCACACAGCCTTCCAGCCTGTAATTCAGATTAATTCAGTCTTTTCATTCTTCTGACATTTAAGGCTGGTTGCTATAGACGCTGAATGAACCTTCTGAGTTGCGTCTTTTTGTTTTTGATGCCATTTAGTTTTATTGCCTTATTTTAAAGGTTAGTTTTAGCCAAATCAAAACTAGAATATATATTTCTTGGTAAATGTTTTCTATTTAAAATCATATCAGTCATGTATCAAGACAAGCAGGAAATCAGGCATTTAGTTTTATGCAACATTTTCATCTATATAAACAATATTTCATACAGAACTATGGAACCCAAGCATTCACTCCCCTTCTCAAGCCCTATTGCCCCTCTTTACCCTCGGTTCCCTTTGTGTCTCTCACTGTTTTGCATAACGTAAATCTCTTCTCTGTAGTGGAAGGTGCGGCGGACACTGGCTTTCTCCATCCATGAGTTGGCACTGATTTTGGGTGACCAGCTGACTGCTGAGGATCTGGTGCCCATCTTCAATGGCTTTCTTAAGGACCTGGATGAGGTGCGCATAGGAGTGCTCCGACACCTCTACGACTTTCTCAAGGTGAGTCACAAGTTCACATTGTTGCTTGAGGACAGTTAAGTGGTCTGAAATTGACAGCACTTGCTATAAAAGGGCACTGAGCATAACTCTGCATATTGGAAAGTTGTTTTTTTTTTTGTTAGTTTTTCTGTTTTGCACAAAGGTTTGTAACTCTCGAGTGCTGTCCTGATGGTTTGGTTTAGTTTTATGTGTGTTAATACGCAGGTGTCAAGTCAGCATATTATTATTATTATTATTATTATTATTATTATTATTATTATTTTTTAATTATTATTTATTTTTTTATTTAGTTGCTGCATCAGGAAACTAGGCGCAAATACCTATACCAGCTTCAGGAGTTCCTGGTCACAGATAACAGCCGCAACTGGAGATTCAGATCTGAGCTGGCTGAGTATGACACGTTATTGTGCAGTGATGTTATCTGTATCAAGGCTGTTTTATTGTATAAATTTGTTGCTTTTTTTTATTTTTTATTTTTTTTCCTGACAGACAGCTGGTCCTACTGTTGGAGCTGTATAGTGGGCAGGATGTGTATGATTATTTGCGGCCTCTAGCATTCTGCCTCTGCACAGACAGAGTCTCCTCTGTGCGGTGGACTTCCTATAGACTGGTATAAGTAGCTATGGACACACCTACATACACAGTCTGTTCTGCCTTTATCTTTTACACTGTACTTGTATTTTAAGGGCAGAGTCCTTCCCCAAATGGGGGAAGCAGTGGCTTTTTGCTTATCCTGACATTATTGTTGACAGGCTAATCAAGGCTCTGGAAACTCAAATACAGACGCTCTATTGCAATTCCTCTTTGGTTTTAAAATGTTGTCGCATTGCTTCAAGTGAAAAGTAGATTTTTATTCCCATTCTGTTTTTCTCTGTTTAGGTCAGTGAGATTATCCGTAAGCTTTCCACATGCCCTGTGCTGTTGGTGGATTTCCTTGGCGAGTTGGTGGATAAATTCTGTCACTCTCCAAAATGGTCAGGGCGTCAAGCTTTTGCCTTCGTATGTCAGGTAAGGACAAAAATGACCACCCTGCACAGTTTCTTTAAACTATGACCAGTTAGTGAGTAGTTCGTCTAGATAATGTTGCGCTGCATATTGTCCTATGATAATGATGGCATTTTGTAGTTCCTACATGTGCAATGTGAAATGATGCAATGGCAGGTTCATTTTCATCAAAAGAACTTAACCCTGCAAAAATTTAACTGGTCTGTACCTGACCAACTGCCAAGCAAAAAAAGGTGTTCCCATCCCCCTCCATTATATTTTAAATGTTCCCTTTTAATACACACCTCATTGGAGAGTCATGCTTTGGGGAAACAACCAGTTTAGAGTTGCTAAGACTGGATCAGCGGTGCCATATGGTCAGTGCAGGGGGTGGGTAGGAGGCGAGGGGTTGCTCCATGGGCCCCTCTCCACTCTACCCCGTTTCACAGAGGAAGTATAGTGTCTCCTATCAGCCACCTGCTGGAGGCTGAGGTTATTAGGGCAAGATTGAGAGTTTCGTTTTGCAAGGACAATGGCACAAGATGTTCTTGTTACCATGTGCTTATCTGTTTCATCAGCTTTGTTGCAATAACCTGGAGGTCACTACATGTTCTGCCTCTTTTTTTTTCTCCACAATTCATGTCTAAGATTAATGTCCTAAATACTCCTCGCGCTCTCTCTCTCTCGCTCTCTCTCCTTCCTCTTTTTAGCTAGCTATAGAGGAGGATTGTGTGGCATTGGAGCAATTCTCAGAGCACCTGCTGGCTCCTCTGCTGCAGC
The DNA here is from genome assembly GCF_041902795.1 of Electrophorus electricus. NCBI lineage: Eukaryota > Metazoa > Chordata > Actinopteri > Gymnotiformes > Gymnotidae > Electrophorus > Electrophorus electricus. The sequence continues at coordinate 13,074,363 of NC_137510.1, forward strand.
TGGCATCCGACCCCGTGCCCAATGTCCGTGTGCTGCTGGCCAAAACCCTCCGCCAGAGCCTCATGGAGCGAGGTCAGTTTCAGTCTAATTACTCATTTAATGCAGGAGAGGCTCTGGTGAAGACTAATATATGTAGTTGAATGTGTGAAATTGGTCTTGTTTTACAATATATTGACTGGTAGCCTGGTCAGTAGATAAAATCTCCTGCTCTATTACAAAGTCTCTGTGGAGATGCTCAAACACAAATATTCCTAAATCTAAAATTTCAGTCAAGTAGGCCCCTTTAACTGCAGTCCTGAAAGATATTTTAAAAACCACTTTGGTATTTGATTTTTATTTTTATTTTTATATATATATATATATATATATATATATATATATATATAATAAAATTACACACACACACACGCAAAAATCATAGTTCTAGGAATGTTTGATGCAGTCCTAACATTTCCATGCTGCCCTCCTTAGAATATTTCCTACACTCATCCAACTCACACCAAGAGGCCTTAGAGCAGACGCTGGTGGCCCTGCAGATGGACATGGACAAGGATGTCAAATACTTTGCCAGCGTGCACCCAGGAAGCACACGCATTAACGAGGATGCCATGAGCACCACTTCTTCCACCTACTGAGTGTATGCGCACACCACTACCACCACCACCACCAGCAGCAGCAGCTTCATGCTGGATAATGGTTGAGGGGCTTGGGCCAGACTCTACCCAAGGCACAAAAACTGATAAGCAGCTGCTCGGGGAACATCATCAACCAACACTCATTCCCCTGAGGGTAACTCACTACAATAGTTTGTTTTTGTGCATTCTTTGTTTTTGTTTTTTTGCCACAGAAGCCTTAAAAGTGTCTTCCTTAAAACCAGAGAATACTTGAATATCTGGAGCTGTCAGAATATCAACAAACTAAAATGAAGCAGTCACAATGTCATCTCAAATCCAGGCAGTAGGTGATCATGAGCTTCCTACATCCATCCCTCTTTCTCTCTGATATTGATGGACCGTCATCATTTCTCTCTCCATAGTAGCAGGAAGCCACAAAACCATTCTACCAGGAAAATCTGTGGTGCCAAGTGTTTCCCTCATTTGATCTTTTTTTCTGTTTTGATTCTGGAATGGGGTGAGCTATTTATATGCTGCAAAAATAGTCAGAGTTGAAAATGTGTAACCACCTCAGTCTTCCTTCTTGGAGCAGTCTGGGAGCTGACGAATGATGAAGCATGGTTTTCTTCTCAAGGGCTCAAGTCGCCAGTTTTAAAGTCTAGTGCAGCACATTGTTGTACCTGTAGGACACAGGCCTCCCCTGGCATGCAGGGGTCCATGTCCTAATGGTGAAAAAGAACTATTGTATTTTTTAAACCAAAACCATGAGTGGTCCATTTTGCAGTGTATGGAAATTGAGTGTGATTCTCACACACAAGCCCTGCAATATTTTAACACAAATATTAAATGCTTCACCATGACCCATGCATCACTTGTACTGTACATATTCTTATTTTTTCCATTTTGATCAGTGATCATATAGAAATGTGATATAATGTTCTAACCTGTCCAAAATAAAAGTTCAGATGCAGTTGCTTAGTTTGCTCCTTTTTCACTTTGCATTGTAGCATCTGGACATAGTCTTATTTAATGTAAAATAAAATTGCACAAATTAGTTTGAATTCCCAAATTTTTCAATTTCCTTATGGGTTCATGCTAAAACCAGGAGCTCTTACATTCATGAACTTTGCCTTTCTAGGTTTACACATAATATTCCAGTTTACAAGAAAAGGAAAAACTCCATGTGTACTGCAGAGGGCAGTATAAACATTGCTTTGCATATATTTCAGGATCTGTTCTATAGTTCAAAATCAGCTTTATTGTCATTCAGACTATACAAGTAGTGCACAGCTGAATGAGATTGCGTTTCTCCAAACTCTGATGTGCAAATATACAGTATACATAAAGGTAAGTGCACAAGACAAGACATTAGTCAGCATAGACAAGACAGTATAAATAAATGGCATTAATTTTAAGGACTGAGCTGACATGGGATAGTGTATACATAAACAAATGGTTTTTGCTGGTATTTTATGAGTTTTGTCAGAACAGTGAGGCAGTTCATACTTGACTGTAATTTCATAAAGTTTGGGGTCAGAACACTACAAAGTTTCTGCTGTGCAGGCACTTAAAGGTGCTCCTTGTGCCTCATCTGTAAGAACTTGACAAATTATTTCCTATAATACAAATAGCCTATTTAAGGTTCCTGGCAAAGATCTTTTGTCTCCTAACTAGTAATGACACCACCTGTGTCATGCCAGTGCAGGGTGGTCATGTGACTGTACCCATCTTCCCCAGTGGAGAAAGACTCCTTTGTGTGACTTGAAGGCACAGCAGAAGGAGGAGCCTGCAACAACTTCATTTTCCCACAAATGGGCCTAGCCATGATATGTCAGAATCAGGATTTATTGGCCAAGTATGCTCATGCATACAAAGAATTTGTTCTTGGTTACAGAAGCTCACTGCGTTGTACTGCACAGTTGCAGTACAAGAGACATTTCTACCACACATACAGCCATACTTGTAAAACTTAATGTGCATCCAGCTTCAGTTGTTAAAGACTGCTGAGTGCAGTGTGCAGCAGATGCAGTTGTAGATCGAAAGTAAAAAAAAAAAAAAGTTAAGAGGGCAGAAAAGTGTAGGTAAAGGTTATAAATGTGACCCAGAATCAAGCAATCCAGCTGGTTGTCTTTTTAAGGCTGGGCTGACACCTACTTACTGAAACTAGCTGAATATGGGGCATATGTATGATCCAAACTGTATTTTAGTTAGAATGAATAGATCAAGTGAATAGATTTGAACATTGTACAGACAAAACAAAAAAGTAACATGATATATAAAAAATTATGGCCATTTAAACTAATGATGGTGTACCTAAACAGTATGATTGAAGCAGTTTTAAAAATGCCCTGAAACTACTTAACTTGTAATGGATTTCTTGGTGAGGCTTTTATTTATTGTTTACTCAATCAACTCCATCATAGCAGGAGGAAAATGTTAGGCTGTAGGTAGTGATCATCATTCCTCTCACACAATTCTATAACCAGAATTGATTTTTTTTTTTTTTTTTAAATGAGCATTACTGAGTGGCAGAAAATGAGTGAGCATTCTAATACAATGCTGTAAACAGCATCCTTGATATACATACATAAAATAGTCAGTATAAGAAGGCTAGAAGCATCAGACATTGGCATGTTTTAGTTAGAACTAAAGTCTCACCCTGAGGATTGTCATAGAACCTACTGGTCTAGTTACACTGCACAACAGGAGCTCTGATCTAGCTCTGGCTGAGGCCCCTATATCAAGTTAAGGTATTCATATTGTCTATGAACCAAATGTAGACTACTAGGTTAAATTAGAATGAACATGACTTAAGTATATACATTTGTAATAGTATCTGTGTGGAAGTCTCTCTTACATGATTAAAAGCATTTGACATACTACCTGCTATCATTTGAAGAGCAACTAGCTATGCAAAATTACATTTAAGAAAAGCATCTTAAAAAGGACAATCCATATATCTTTGCCAAGAAACTATTAAAAAACACAAAATTTAACACAAGGGAAGAAAAACAAAACAGGGTTTTACATGATTGAAGCATCTTTTTTCAGGTCAACCTCCTATCACTGCAGTCCTGTAATGGCACCCTCTACTGGCACAAGTGTTGCCACACAGATCACTCTGAGTGGCATCCGAGTGGCATTTGAGTGGTCCACATTCAGAAGAGGCAATTCATACACTTGACTGCTTTGCTGCCATAGTCGACACACTCTGGCCCGATGCATTCACAGCACGCGTTGTGAAACCAGCGGTATTTTGATCCCCCCATGGACTCGCAGTATTGCTTGCACTGACGAATCGACACACAGTCATCAAAATACACCACTGTGCACATATTGTCTGGCGGGGGGAGGGAGGGAGAGAAAGAACATGAACAGATTTGGATGATGAGCATCTTTCTGGGGTGAAAGTATACTTTTTTCCAGCTTCTTGTTTCCAGGCAATGAATTTATGAGAATAATTACGGTATAAATAATACAAAATACTATGAAGTGCCTGACTTCAGTTATGAATAATCGGCAAGAAATACACAGAGTAAATTAAACGGCAGCTTTTTTTCCCACTGAACACTACACATCAGTTTTGATTTCCTTCCAAAGAGTGATGACTCTTCTCAGCTGGTGATCTGCTTAATGACCGAAAACAATCTACATCTGGTATGCAAGTTATGATCAGTGCAGCAGTGAGTTTTAGATTTAGTGGAGCAAGTGAACATTAGAGGGTGAAGCGGACCCATTTCAGTTGCAATCAGAAGGTCTCAGCTGGTGGCACTGTCAGGTCTAAATGTTCAACTCCATGCCTACCTTGGGTGTTATCATAACTGCTATGAATGCTGTTGCCTGGGAGTGAGATGTTCTGATGCTGTTCTTCCATGGTCTCTAGGAAGGAGACCAGGTTCTCATGGTAAGAGAGCTCTTCGGCCACAGGAAAAGACACCACCATCATATTGATGGGAGCTTCACCCTCAGTGAGGGCCCTGAAGAGTGACGGAATGGGTCTGTACAGCTCCTCTACTGTGCTCTTAGAGGTAGCCGGAGTGTCGCTGTAGTTCTTCGGGTTACACATGCCTGAGAAAGTAAACATAGCTGGAATTCAAAACACAGATTCTCCCAAACAGAAAAGAATGAGCATGAACAGCATCAAGCCATGAACATGCAATGGATTACAACACTCATTCCCAGAAGAGAAGAGAGATGAAAAAGGAAACATGGACTTGGAGCTGGTACTTGCAGTCAAGTCTGAAAGCATTCTTTTGAAAATAACTAGCTCCATACTGGTCATGAACCTACCAAGTTCCAGAAACATGCAGGAAGGGTGAAGGGGGAAAAAAAAAAAAAAAAAAAAAAAAAGCCAATTTACATTGGATAATGATTCCAAAAGGAGAACTAGCTCTTCATTTAATAGCCTATTCCATGTTCAAAGCCCTATAGAATGGGGGAATAGATCTGTTCTGGGATGAAACACTAGGCTCACACTCACCTACACAGTCACAGCACTCCTCCCACAGTGTACCCAGGCACAGCATACACTCCTTACAGCAGGAGCAGTTGCCATCCGATGGTCTGCACTGACACAGTTCCTAAAAAACAGAACCCAATTGCATACCGTGGTCTTCTTCAGCAGTGATTAAGCATATTCCAACAGTCACTAATATAAAGAAACAAGACACCTAGGCAAGTCTAGTTTTACCAGACCACCATCTACTGTACAGCATTTTTCATGCAAGCGTCAACAGCACGATTTATGAAACGGATGGAAATATCAGAAAAGGAATGAGTGGTCTTCTGTGTTCTACTCCTAAGAAAAAAGCCTTGGTTCCCTGAGACATGGTATCTTGATAGGTAAACTGTTGCATAACGTGCCAAACTATTAGCCCACTTTGTACACTGCAACTGTTATAGCTACAAGCATCAATAATTAGTCCCTTGGATCTCTTATTCACAGGCATCTCAACAATGGGGAGGATGTTACTCATAAATCCTATGTTTGCTAGATTTAAATATGACTAGATAGTTACTTTGTATGTTCCTCTTACACACAACAAGCAAGCTAAAGTAAATTTCATCAAGGTAAATATAAATACAGCCAGTGTACAGCTACAAATGCATTCATGTGCAAATACAGAATTACAATATTCCAAACAAAAGTAGCACACCCATATGAAGCCCCACTTTGATATGGATCAGTGCTTGCTAGGTAACATTAGCTTAATCAAAATGTCTCAAGATTCCACAAACATTTCAAGAATGGGACTCAGCGGGTCAGTCAGTGAACAAAAATACCTCATCTAGGCCGGCCTAGACAGTCTGGAAAAATAAAATACTGAGGGGGAAAAAAAGGGGAAAAAAAATGGAAAAAGCAAAAAGGCTCAATCACTGAAGATATACTTCATATCCCATTACCATCATCGAAACCTTATTTAATAATTTTACTTAGTGTAAACTAAACATAAAAGTTGAATTACATCAAGTTCTAATCAAAAGAAGGTGCATTAAAATATCTACATTCTACATGGCTTTTTATATCAGAAGCAAACATCTCTGTAAAGACTTATAATTCTGTGTTAATGACCCCTAACTCATGGTAGTCATGATGAAATGATACCAAAAGCCAAAACTACCACACTTCCCTTCCACTTTATTTAAACTGGATCAAGTTCTCAACAATCTCCCTTAATTTCACTCTGTGTTCATGAATAATTTACTTCCACAGTACTGACATGATCTTTACAAAGCTGTGTTACTCTGCTTTGGAGAAACCTGGCCAAAAAGATGATGGCTATTAAATGCTAGTGAGCTAGTAGGTTCTACAGGAAAGTGGATACTAATTGAATGCAAGTGTCGTTATTTTCCTAATGAAGTGCACTTAGCTGATACTGACTGAGTACAAGTGTTGTAGTTTGACATGGACTGCACAACCCCAGGCCGCCTTTATAACAGCAGGAGGAGTCAAGAGTAGAAGTCACATTCCAGATGTGTACAAAGACACAGAAAACGAAGCCTGACCACCACAAGCAAAGCACAAACTAGTACTGCACAGCTGTCTTCTGGCACACACACCATTTCAGCTCAATACATTTTAAGTACGTTTTAACTTTGTACATGAAAAAGACTTAAGCCTGCTAGCTTTCTAAAATGAAAAAAAAAAAAGGGATTTATGGAAATATTTCCTCTTGGCGTTCATAGAGCTCAGAATGTCTTGTCTACCTTTGTCTTTTATGTATTTGTATTTAGAAATAAAATATTTGATCTTCAAATCATACATTCCTAAATGACACATTTACTGCAAGGCAGGATGCAAACCTTTATCCTGGTATACAATAATATAGGTCAAGAGTATGACATAATTCTAAAACTACAATCAAATTAAATCTGAACAGTACTCTATATAGCTTACTGTTCATAAAAGACAAAGCAAGATCAACAAGAAGTATAAGTAGTGCGTTAATGATTTCTTACCTGAATTAAACACTTGCTGACATCACTGGCACACAATGCTTTATTACAGGCGTCTGAAAGGGAGAGTCCCGGCAAAAGAAACACAAACGCCGCAAACGGTGAGATTCGCTTCTGCATTCCGCCACGGCCAAATCTCATCCAACCTGCATGGACAGAGGAGTAAGAAAACGAGACATTTCTTGAATATATTCCAGTGTGCATGCGGTTGGTAGCACAATAGCACTGACAAAACAATCAGTGATCAGCACAGACACACAAAGTAGACAAAAGGCCAGTTTCCTCCCTCGCAATTGTGGTAGAATAGGCTACAACATCAAAGGAGGGAGCGATCCATAACGGCACACAAGGCTCCTCAACCAAATCTGGTTGGAACTTTTCTTCACAGCCCTCTCACATACGTGACCTCGCAGCATGATCATTTTTACAGTGAAAAGTATGACTGTTAACCAAGTTAATGCCTAGTCTCTCCTCAGAACTTTTAAAGTGCACGGTATAATATCATTCCAATCATTCGTCCCTCAAGTCTGTGGGACCTTTCACCACTACTATTGCAGTGGAATTAGCACACTCATTTTAGGATTTTTAGGCTTATAAATAGCAACAATGTGATCATCACTTCCTACGAAATACCCTTCAAGCCATGTTGGGTACGATCTTGAATTTTGCAGTATTCTTTCTAGGCACAGAATAAATAGCAATATCGTATCTCCATTTGTATAAAAGAAGCAAAAAAAGAAAACTCCCTTGTTCCATGAAGTTTAGAAGAGGCCAACACACATACACAAAAAGCAGATTACAAAACGAAATCAGTAACACAAACTTACCGTTTCCAGATAAAAACTCTATCGGATTGTTCTAAATATTCTATCTTTTCCTCGTTTACTTGAACTTTTTTTTGTAATTTAAGGCATGTTCTGTTTCGATGGCGTGATTCCCCTCTCCTCTACACAAAGCCAGACAGGAGTAGTCAGGCGTCTTAAAGACACAGGCACCAGCTAACTACAGGTGAAGTCATACGCCCACCCCTCCCCTAATAAATTTGAAATAATACAGACACACACAGACTGCATTTTATTTCTGATTTTACTTGCATGAGCAAGAGATCGGTTAATGGCCAGAAATAATAATGGGAGACAGGAAAATTTAGCAAAGGTGAGTGAGTGTTTTGTTGAAGAAGAGAAAAAATAGTGAGATCATAATGACTAACCCACTCGGCGTTAATCCCCAAGACAAAGAGATACATTGTTATAATGTTTCATGTATCAGATGAAGGTAAAATGGGAGTTAGAAAGTAAATCTCACCACAGTGTTTAAGCAGGACTGGTACTGCTAAAATGTTATTAGTTGCTATAACAGCTTTGCTTGAAGCTTGTAGTTGTCTGCATGGGAAGGAAGGTGCTTTTCTCTGCCGACATTTTACAGGTAGATAAGGATGAATACCCTGTGGAACAAAGGTTTGAAAAAATATATATCCTATAGTCATCCCAGATGTGTGTTTCTCCAACTGAGTTATAGCAGCACATAGTTTTAGGCTGGTTTCAGTCAGATGTAGTTTACATTAAGAAACACTATAATCACTTAAAGACCCAAGGAATCTAAATATGTATTTTCTTGTATAAATATGATGCTCCTGGACAAGCAAAATGCATACACAGAGTGTATTCTTTTTTTTTAACCAGAATTTCTCTGCTTCAGAGGAAAAATGGGTGTTCCTTATGTTGTGTAAAGCTTCTGTAAAATGTAATCTCAACAGTTATGAAGCTAATGCTCCTCCCACACACCTGGTTTCCCACCATTTTCAAATCTGACTGACCTACCTAGCAATGAAAACTCTTAGACATATACAGTGTAATTGGCATCTTTGGGAAATAACTAAGAGTTTATGCATTCCTGTGTTGTCAAAGTGAAAAGTCAATTGGATGTGGATCAATATAGCTACTGTAGTGATTGTCTTTGAGTATCTGAATGAGCAGATCTAAATGATTTATAGCCAGATCAGCCAATATTACTACTGAAAATGCATTTACTATTGTAAATTAACTGCATTTTAAATCTGTGGTGTCCACTGCAGTGGACAGTTGTGTATCTTCATCAAAATAATAGATACTGAAAAAGAATCATGTTTTAAGTCTTAAAATTCCACTAATTTTACATTTTTTAATAATTTATATCTTCAGCATTTTATCTATTATTTTTTGAAGGCAAAAATCTCACCTATTTTCAGCCTCTGTACATGTACACTTGAGTAGGTCTTATCCACATCTACTTTTGGTAGATGTTCTTATCCACAGAGACAAATGTATTTAAACAACAGTTTGTGTGTTCCTTGGGAATTCAAACCACAACTTTGGTGTTACTAGAACTATTCTCTATCTGCTCTACCAGGTGATCTACAGGAGATTATTTCAAATGCTCTGCATCTGCTGCATTGCCCAAAAAAGTATTTACAGTACCACATGTATATGCAAAAAATGTTTTCCTATGTAAGTACAATGAGAAAGATACAAAAAGGTAACAAAAGAAATACATGTTCAACTAAACAGAAAAAAGCAAAATACAATGAAACACATTACTCTGCAGACTGTCTCTGATCCTGAAGGCCAGAGGACATCATCCACATCGGCTGCAATGTTCTCCTTGACCATGCAGCAGGGGGAAAATGCCTAGCATGGTGGATCGATCACTCACATTCATCTGTTTCGATGTCATCACCTGCCTCCTCCATTGCCTAGAGAACTGGCACACGCTAGTTGGGTCTGCTTTTGTACACTCTCCACTGCAATGCTGAAAACATTTCCTCTATTGGCTTTAGAAATGGGGAGTACGATGGAAGGTACAGCACTACAAAATGTGGGTTGTTGGCGAACCTCTCTTGGACCAAAGCGACCTGGTGAAAACTTACATTATCCCACATGACAATGTGGACTGCTCTTGTTCCTCTTCCTATAGGAGGATGAGGGCATTTCTGAGTTTGTCATAAATTGCTACCAAATGTGGAGTGTTACAGTGCTAGTGTTATACATTTAGCATTGTGATGTATGACGCTGCGCTAACCAACAGCAACACACATGGTGACACTCCTTATAAACAGAACATTACACTATGGGGTACATTTCTGAGCACTGTTGATAATATCCACAGAAACCATAAAGCTATGGTATCCTGCAATTAATGTAGTGTAAAACTACTCAAGTGGTTACTTTCCTATTCTCTTCTCTAAAGGTCTGGTTAACTGAAATCCACCAAAGCTGTATAGATTTCATTGGAAATATCGGCATGCCTTTTCCTTCCTCGATCCCTGGTCTCTGTAGCTTGTTAGGCCTCCTTACTCTCACTCTTCTTTTTCTGTGTTCTTGCTGCTCCATCTTCTTGCCCAACACCTGTATAAATCACTTGAGGCCTCTTTCATACTGTGTGAAAAATGTTCAAAGTGTTCTGTCAACTGAGTTTGAACAGGTTCAAAATGAGTAAAACTAATTGGTTATCAGGGTGTTGCATTTTGAAGGAAAGTGATTCTAGGTGATTAAAATCAGCTAAATGATGCGTGTTGAGATTCGCAAAACTGTGATTGAGAATATCTGAGTGAGAAAAAAACTGAATAAAGTTTAGCAGTTTGGAGCAATGTTGATGCAAGAACTTTTAGTTTTTAGAATTGTGTGTATAACTCCATTATTTGTATAGGACTGGAAAAAACAGTAAAATGTAACTCAAAGCTTCCCAAGACACTTTTGCATCTTCTCTTCAAATAGTTCGGATATAAACAGAATACTAGAAGGGATTATTTCTATCCTGAGCTATTAAAAAATGTAACAGTGGCAATGTCAATTCCCACCTCATCTCCAGCTTCTATAAAACAGGCTGCTTTGAGTCCAGGAGCCCATGGACTTCATATCTCCTTCCTTTTGCAAAACAGAAGAGCAGAACGTGCCCAAGCCTGACTTCAAGCTCATGTCTGCTACTAATGAATGTTACAATTTAGAGCTAGAACTCAGCCTTTGCTTCAAAGCCATATTGACAATGCTAACAACTAATTACCATAGAAAATGACAAAGCAATCAACTGAAGTCAACTCAATCCCAATAAGAGAAAACCATGAATTGACATCTTATGCAGTCTGAATTCAGCTCAAGCATAAAGTAGCCCATTCATGAGTTGACAACTATTTTTTAATATTTAAATGATTCTTAAAGATATCGGTCAAGCCTAAAAACATCAGTAGGAAACTTGGTTGATAAATCAATTGTACTTAATAAAAAGCATGTACAACTAGGTATAAAGCATTGATTTCTGATTTACTACGGGCTGGAAAAGCCCAAAGCATCTTAAAGATGATAGCCCATTTAGGTACAGTAGTGTACTATGCTTTTAAAAGCACACAAGTACTAGACATGGGTATCCAAATTCATGCCATGAGACAGTATAAAACTCATAGGCCTAACAAATACAAGAAATAAATTAATTACAGATCCCCCCCCCACCTTCCAAGCACGACCCAGTAAGTACACCAATGCATTTGCAATCATAAGAGAAGATTCAAAATCCTGAACACACACTTGTAAACTAGTCTGGGGATAGTTCTATACATGAAAGAGGACAAAGGAGAACCAGAAGAAAAACAGGCACATTCTGAGAGCAAATGAGTCCATTATTACAATTTTTCTTCATACAGTCAATAATCCTCCATAAACAAAATTGCAGAAGAAAATGGCCCATAAAAATGCAGTGTACATTAAACCGTGGCAGAATCAGAGTTGGTCATCAACCCTGCACTGGGGTGAACCCAGCCTACTATACACAAGAATCGGTGCCAAAGGGGAGAGAAAAAAAAAGAAAAAAACAAAACAAAAAAAACCAAAACACCACACACACACACACACACAGAGAGAGAGGAAAAACCTCACAAAAAATACAAAAACAAAACATTTCAAGAAGCATGTCCAATGCCATGGCTTTCTAGACCAAAAATAAAATTCATGCAGTTATGCCTCCAACTTGTCCACAGGCTAAAAAGCAGAGGTAACAAAGCCCTAACCTTTTAATCTGATCAGTAATCAAACCAAATCAATCTTTTTTTTTTTTTTTAAATTCTACTGCATTTATCCAGTCAGCAAAATAATTTTTTTTTTAAAGTTTATTTATTTATTTTTACATTGACTGGAGTAGCTTTTTGTTGTCAAACTCTTTGATAATTTGCTCCTTTGTTATGTTTGAAAAAGATGACCATACTGTTGAGTAATTACAATGCATGTGTGCATGGACCAGTCACGGACCAGAGTGTTGCAGGATGGACAGGGATGCTGGTCCCTTAGCAGACTGAGCTCTGTATAGCATTGCTCAATGAGAAAAGAGCCACAGGATCAGGAGTCTTCTTTACTCATCTGACCCAGCCGAACGTTTCTGCGTCCTCTTACGGGGTGATCTTCTTGGGGAGGCCTTATCTGAGGAGAGGAAAATCAGGTAACTACATTAGCCTTACAGTCTTCTCATTTCACCACCTGCACCAATATAGCATCCCAAGAACCAGAATATCTGTGTCTACACTGAGTATTTAAACTAGATCTCTGCAACAATATCAGTAATAGTATTTTTAATGTTGGTCTGAGTGGGTTTACATATTTCTGATGAATGTAAGTGTTCATCAGAAATAATCCCTCCCTTTTGTAGCACAAAAATAATTTGGATGAGAAAACACATCCAAGTCCACACCAGATCTGAAGAGAAGGCTATAACTGCAAACTGCCTCAATGAGTTTGCAGTTCTGGCCTCAGTGAGAATGAAATTAAGATGAAATTAAGTTCTCAAAATCTTCAAATGTGTACAGGTCATGCTCAAATTTGTGTTTAAAAATGACATAGAAGGTGAAAGTTCTCAAGTCCAGCATATAACATTACAGGATTACATATGACTTCACTACTACATGTTCCTGACAGGAGAAAGGAAGTCTCACCTCGCCGACTCTGCACTGAGGTTGCAAGAGGAGAGGAAAAAGGAGGAGAGAATGAGTGATCCAGAAAGCAAGCAAGAGCACCACTGAATTAGCAACATCAGCCAAGACCATGCAAAACAAAATAAAGGGAAAAAAGTGCCAAGAAGGTGTTTCTGAAGAACAGTTCTGACATTCATATCTTTGTAAAAGACAGGGGAAAAAAAATAAAGAAACAGGCAGGAAAGTAATTTCTTCACACAAAATAGAATAGAATAGAAACTACTGAGTATCTGGTTTGACATTACAACTAAATGGTACAAAAACAATAAAGCAAATCTGCTATTTAGTTTGCCAGACCATGCAGACCTTTGTCTTCTGTGGCACAACATCCCACCAAATCACTACTACCATATTTAAAAATAAAGTGGGAAAATTGGAAGCTTTGATTGCTTTTCTGATTGTACTGAAAAACAGCAGAACTCACTGATCTGATTGAGTGTTTCCTGAGGAATCCAGCTCATATCAACATCATTATGGTTGGAGGTTCCCATCTCCACCTTTGCCGCAGGTCTCCTCCTCTGCAGAGAGATACCAAGTGCATCCACATTCAACTTCTGTGTTTAACATACTGTAGGTTCTCAATGACAATCACGCATCTCAGTAATACAACTAGTTCAATGTTCTGTTTAAGAATTTAAATTTCTGCTGATCGATTAGAAATAAGTGGTAGCTAAACTTAATACTTTATAAAGTATACGAAGCATTTTTATTTTACCTTCCTAGATTCCAGTAGCTGGTGCAAACCAACCACAACCAGCAGTCCAAGCCCCGAAAGGAAGACATACATAAAGATTCTGTACAAAGAGAACCAAAAAAAAAAAAAAGTTATCCAACAGGCTCTGTCAATAAGTAAATAAATAAAGATTGGTTTAAGAGGTGAAATATCCACTTGTAAAGCATACAGAATTAAAATCTTTTCAAAGTTCACTCACGTCTCCCCATCCAGTCCATCCTCTTTCTCAGTGATGGTGACAGTCTGGTTAAACACGGCATCCTGGAAAATGTTACCCTGTTGCAACAAAGAGAGCAAGACAGAGTGAAAGTGTGTGAGAACTTTGGACATCACTGTCTCCTACTACAACAGGCTCCCAAAATACTAACAACTGTAGTGAATTCAACGACCACCACTCAAGTTTTCCTTAAAGGTCTATGTTGCAAGCCAAAGTTGTCAGGCATTAATTAATTTGTGTGTGTGTGTGTGTGTGTGTGTGTGTGTGTGTGTGTGTGTGTATGCATGCATGCATGAAGCAGGAAAGCATGTTCTAGCGAAATAACTGTTTTGAGATTTCAAAGTGGCCTGGACTAGCAGTTATTCAATGAAAAGCTGTGTTTTTCCTCAATCACCCTAAGGATATTTTCAACCAAGTCCAAATCAACCCCCCTCCAAGCACCACCACCTTTAACCACCACACACCATGAGTGCAACTGGGCATAAAGTGATTTTCCAGTATGCTGTCCACACTGTGCTACAAGGGTGAAGACTTACATTGCTGTCTTTGTAGTTAAGGTTGATGACTAGGCCAAAGGGGCGACCTCCCATGGGCTCAGCAGGGATGAAAGAGTACTCAAACGTGGCCTGGCGCTGTGGCGGTACCACTGTTCCCAGTTGGAGAGCAGTGAAGTTCTGGATGTAAAACTGAAAATCCTGAGGGTAGCGGAAGGAAGCATCCAGAGACTCGACCACAAAGTTCTCACTCCCTTTATTGGTGAAACCCAGCAGGAATTTCACAATGTTGTTGGCTGGAAAATCTAGGATCAAAGAACAGTTTGAAAAAGTGTGAAAAGTGAACAAGAGTGAACATAACGCAAAAGCAATCAATCAATAATAAAGTTGCAGCCAAAACATTGTGAAAATTCAGCATACAAGTAATGCTTGTAAATAGGGGTGCATCTTACCCTCTCCTTTGACAAAAAGAATGGTGGTATCAGCATTGGGGGAAGGCTTTACCTCCCCTGCTAGAGCTTCTTCCTCCTCTTCATCTTTTTCTTCAGTCTGACACACACAAAAAAGCCAAAAGACATTTCTATGCACAGTAATAAACATAAAACCTACAATATATGTTCTTAAACACTGGCTCCTACCAATTCTGTGTTGTCATCATCTTCCACCTCAGCCTCATCATCCTCATCCTCAGCAATCACGTCATCAGCAGTATCTTCATCAGCTGCCTCTTCATCCTCTGTTACATCTTGTGCTGCCACTAATGGACCTGAAAGGAGCATACAATATGGTGAATCTGTATACATCAATAGTCAATCTATATTAGTGTGAGTTATTGTAAAAGCACATACATACATACATACATAACAGACACACACACACACAAAATCTCAGTAAAGTGTACTATATAAATGTAAATAATAAAAATAATATTTAAATGTTGTATTCTAGGACTTGGCTCCTATGTACATTTTTACTTTCACTGGGATTATAAATTAAAATGAAGGAAAACACTGACAGGCAAGCTTCCATTTGCATCTTTTACTGAGAGGCAGTGCTTCTACTACTATTGACATCATCCACGACTGTTGTAGACTTACTAATGTTTTAGTGGCATATTAAATACCCAATGAGATTTTAAAAGCATCCAATTTGTAAATAGAATGCGTTGGAATATCTAAAAGGTAAAGGCTGATTTAATAATGAAAAGCAAAAGTTCCTGAAAAGGAAATAAGGCACGTTAAATGGACATTGCCAAATAGCCACCTGATTTGTTTGGACAAGAGCACGTCTTATGAACTCAGATTTCAGAAATTCTTAATAATGTAATCTCACATAAGGCTTGATTATTAAGATTATGTATGCCTATTCAGATCAAAAACCTGCAAGTCAAGAATAATCCAACTAAAAGTATTACATTGCCATTTACATTGTTTTATATAGTACTAGTCGCATGCTTACACAAAAGCTCTAATCTCTATTTCTCGCATTCACATACTCCTGCATGCCTGACTCCTTCTGGCCTTCTCGTGCTCTCGTTATTATGCAACGGCCTTCGCTATTCCCTTATAGACAAGACTATTTATCTTCCGCATAATAAAGCATAGAAATTGGAGAGAACTAAATATTAATTGTCATCGAAAGAAGCAGTCTAATCCAAGGAGACATTTGCAAAGATTACATAGAACAATCAATCACATTTATCATCAACGCGTAGTGTCATTATTAATTAAAAAACCTGATGTTTATCTTGCTTGCTAGCATTAGCTACAATATTAGCGCCGAAGCCAGGGGATGGTGGGAAAAACAAGTCAGGCTAAAACAACTCCTATGCTTAATATCTTTGTTAATAAGACATGTTTTTTTTTAATAACACATTCATTGTACAAACACTAGTACGCAATTTGACAACGTCAACACAGCTCTGAACCATTGTGCCAATAGCTGACTAAAGCGAACTGCTTCTGCAGTTACCAAAAGCTAGCTAAGATAGCTGTTACCAGCTAACTACTCGGTTAAGGACACGTCAGTAAAGACGTGCTCAAGTTTAGTGTGAATCTAATTTATTTGAAAAACAAAAAACATGAGAAAATAATTTCCACCTAATTGCCATACAGACCCCTACATATTATGCAAAAAATTAAATGCACATTCAACTGCGTGGTGCCTTTTAGGAAAATTCAACGTGGCTACATGGACTTCTAAAGATAGGCTAGCTAGCTAGGCTAACGCTAACGCTAACTAACTAACAATGTAAGCTTTTTAGCTAACCTAGCTAAATAACCGGTAAATTGCAATGACCAATACCTTCTTTACACTGAACTCACCTTTCATGAAAACTGTTGCCGGAAATGCTAGTAATACTAGCAGCAATAATTTTGGAAGGAACTCGAGCATTGGAGCTATTTAAAATATCGCAAACTAACCAACAGTAGCAAAGCGAACAGTGTCCTTAACCTGCTAGAAATGCATCTGAACACTGCGCACGCGTCGCGTAAGGATATTGCACGCTGAAGTATGACGTCGAATATTAAAGAAACCACGTGTTCAACCCCGACACGAGATTTTACGATCTACACATCATATAATATGCTTATAATGTATATCTTGTTTAAATACGATCAAGAAACTGAACCTGGACAATACGCACTAGCCATTTAAAATGTTTAAATACTTTTAAGACATTGCCAACGACAACCTCTTTGTTTTAACATTGCACATTGAAAACATCAGGTAGAATGGAGGAAAATAAAAAGGCTTACACTAATGGAATAAGCCAAAGGCGACGGTGATGATTGGCACTAATTTATTCCTGTGACGAGAACTTCTCGAGCAGCTACGTTAGCCGGTCCGGTCCAGCAGGTGGCAGACACACGCCTGTCTACAAGTTTCCTTTAGTGTTTGGAGTTTACCCGGAAGAACTCCTTGTGTTGTGGAGGTGGAGACTAAAAAAAAAAAAGTATCTTTGCTGTATGACCTGTATATACAAATTTGTTCTTAATTCTTTACTGTATAATAAAGATGGCGATGGATGACACACAGTTTCATGTTCAGCTTACGGCTATCCTAGATACGCTGTTGAAAAAAGCTGTTACAGATATCTGCGCGCTTGCTGACAAGTGGAATTCTTCTTTGCAAATGGAAATAACCCTGAGCAAATCCGAGAACGAGGATTTAAAGCGCAAACTGCAGATTATGGAGGAGAATCTCTCGCACAGAGTGGGATTGAATGGGTTTGGAGAAAATCCGAACACAAATACCAAACTCTCACAGAGCGGTAGTGCGGATTGTTTTAAAAAACTCTACGGTCAGTGGCTAGTGAATGTTCTCTTCCATCGTTTTACTGTACAAACGTAGCTAGAATCCGAACCATCCTACACGGCTCAGAATATGTAGGCAGAGCTTAATGAAGATATATATATATATATATATATATATATATATATATATATATATATATATATATATATAATGTGTGTGTGTGTGTGTGTGTGTATATATATATATATATATATATATATATATATATATATATATATATATATATATATATAATGTATGTATGTATGTGTGTGTGTGTGTATATGTATATGTATGTGTGTGTGAGAGAGAGATGAAGAAAGAGAACATATTCATATATATGTATAAATTCATTTCCTTCAGAGTGTGGACAAAGGACAGTGGAGAGTGAAAGGTATCCTAAAGGAGGTCAATGGGTAGGTATTTGTCATTCTGAATGCTGTCATTGGAAAATCTAAAATTATAATATTTTTAGAGCTTTTGTGTATTGCTGACTTCACAAAACAGGTAAATTGGTATTCTATGCATATGTAGATGTGATTCTTTTTTTTTTTTTTTGCTTATTTGATTAAGCCATTATGTTTCTTCTTATTACATTCCTATCTTTTATGTCCTCATAAACACAAGGTGTTGTAATCTTTGGAAAACTAGGAATCATACAATATGATAACTTCTGAAATTATCACAGATCTTCTACAAATTCTGTCTTTGTGTCTGAAGCTTTTTGTGCAAGTCCTGTTTTTTTTCCTGCATATTTTTTCCATCTTACTGTTTGGTCTTGTAGGACTGGAGCCCTGTGTTGGCAGGAATAAAAGAGGAAGAGATGGAGATATCCATTACTGGAAGAGCAGAGGGTAGACTGGATGGTAAGATCAGAACTAAGAATGTTAGCTGCTTTTCAATATCAGGTCAGAAAACTCCAATTATCTACTTATTCATCAATTATTTTTGTCCTTTATTTGTCAATTGATTGGCTTACATAATTTATTTAAACTGATAATTTCATATATGTTTTTTTGTAATTCAAAAAGAGTTTTCAAATGTTAATAAACCCTACATTTTGGAAGTGCCCATGTAGCAATGAGTTTACCATTAAGATAATATGAAATTTGATAGCAAAACAAAAACCCAGGCTCTCCATCAAAGTAGCATAGATGTCACATTACATTGTTTGCAGTGATTGGTTGTTGAAAAATTATGTAACAAGTGCATGTGCTTCTTTCTTGCCCACAGCATCCACTGATATAGTTCATACTATTCATCATACACATACAAACCACCACATTTCAGAACTCAAGACTGAATCTGAGAGCATTACTGAGCATGGGTCCCAAAACCCAGAAGCTGAGTGCAATGAAGGCATCACCGTAGACTGTGAAGATGAGACTCAGGACTCTGTGGCTGAGGATGGAGAGCATAAGGCTGAGCATCAGAGCACTCAAAATATCCAACTCTCTCCAACAACAGAAGGGAGCGAAGAAGAGGAGGAGGAGGAGGAGGAGGAGGAGGTATCAGAGGGGGGGGATGATGAGAGAACCAACGTGCAAGAACAGTGTGATATCTCACACTTAGTGACACCTAGTCTACTTGACGACACAGCTTTGTTTAACTCAGAATCTACTAGCTCAAATTGCAATGTACTTGTAATACTGGAAGGAAATGCTGACCTATCCACACCAGCCTCAAAAACTAAACATTCTGATGCATCTGAGACAACTGTTGGTCATTCCAGTGGTAAGAAAAAGAAAGGACCTAGATTTATTTGCAATATCTGTGAAAAAAGTCTTTCATCAAAATATTCACTTACTGTTCATTACACACTACATACTGGAGATAGACCATATGCCTGTGCTCAGTGTGGAAAGAGATTTGTTAACAAAACTAACCTACAGATCCACCAGAATATCCACACAGGTGCAAAACCATATGTCTGCACTCTCTGTCCAAAGTCATTTAGTGATCCAAGCCCTTTTGGAAGACATAAAAGGATGCACAGCAGAGAATTACAACAGAGCAACCACAGTCCAAAATGTAAATTTATTTGTAATATCTGTGGGAAAAGCCTTTCAACAAAACAAGGATTAACGTACCACCTTACAATGCATACTGGCGGAAGGCCCTTTACTTGTACTTGGTGTGGGAAAAGTTTTGTTCAAAAACATAACTTAAAAATTCATCAGAATATCCACACTGGTGCAAAACCCTATGCCTGCACACTGTGCTCAAAGTCATTTGCTGACCCCAGCAGTCTTAAAAAACATAAAAGACTGCACATGTAGTAGGTATCAAAAAATTAGTTGCAAATAACAGGAGTGGACTAATACATTTGGAATTTCAGAAAACTGACATGACATTTTAAAACAAATCATGCACTGTAGAAAGGCAACATTCAATGATGCCTTAAAGTTTAAGGACAGTGATCTCAAAGTTTACAAACTTGTAAGGTTAGCCAATTAAAAATATATGGTGCATTTAATTTTATTTTCATAGTTGTGAACTGTTTGATGTTATAATTTTAATTAAAGTTATCTTGTAAAGTGTTTGAAAACTTAAGATCACATGGGCTTGGAGTTGACCTAGAACCTTTGGGCATGTAAATATAGTAAATATATAAATATATATTTTAAATTATGTATTGCTCTGTATCAGTGCCCTTTGATAAAGTGCTGCAGTGCTCCTAGAGTATGGAGTATGAAAATTAAAAAAATTGATCAAATGTATGACAAGGTGGCAATAAATAAAATGAAAATTGAATATTCACAGTAAAATTTCTGTTCAATAATTATTGCAATTATGTAATTATATGCATATAAATGTATGTATTTATTTCGGGGATTGCTGGAGTCTTGAAATGAAACCTTACTTTCGCCCTACCCTATACTATACTCCCTGTACAGTTAATGTGTGTATATAAAGGTCTATGGACTGTATGACTAAATATACAGTCTATGGCCTTGTCTACCTAACCGTACGTTCTCACTAGCAGCCAAGTTGCTGATGTCCCCCCACGTTTGTCTGTTGTGGGCGCGCTCGAGGCTGCTCGTGTTGTTGTGTGTGGGCGTGTACACTGTGTAGCTCCCGATAAGCAAATGTGAAATAAATGCATCTTAACCTTAAACCGTATATACTATAGACTATACTTACTATACATAAAGTTTATGTTTAGGGAGTGGATGCTTGTGACGTCAGACAATGCCTGTCTGTGATTGGTCCTAGAAATCAGCTGGACCCAATTACTTAGACTGTCCGGTTATAAAAATTTACATAAATCTGAAAAAAAGTTAAACTCGCGTTTTCCCGGTTAGTATTCGATTGCTCTAGACCGCAGACGCTGCGCTTTCCAGAACACTCGCTTTATGTTGAAAAATTACAATTTCTGGCGAAAGTGACATTTTCAAATCTTATTGTATGTCAGTCTGTGGTGTCATGGAAGTATATAAAAATGGCACGTTTCATTTAAACTCACTTAAAATGTCTATTTTTATTTATTGCCACATTAACACATATTTAATTTTGACCACAAAAAACCCTCCATACTTGAGTACTGACGTAGAATAGTATTTTAGACATATTTGCTGTACAAAACATTTGGTTAAAAATATGAAACGGGATTATTGTTGTACGCAAATTAGGCGTGAATGTGAAAGTCCACATAACACAATATCGACACTACACCAGAAAAAGAAGAATCTTAAAGTTGGCGTTCTTACTCGTTTTCTTCATAAATGTATATATGAATATATAGTATGATATTCTTTCAGTTGCTGCGTCTCCCATCCAGCAGATGTCGGTAACCATAAGAGTGGGTGAAAGCGAAACAATCATCGAAGAATATCCCAACAGCGGAATCTGACGTCTTGTTGACTGAAGCTAATTGTCACCTGTTAGCGAAATACCTGTTGTTGGAAAATATATTAATTGTGATATTTTTTCTTTATTCAGTGGAGAGTGATCGATTAAAAAGTATGGTTGATTCACATTTTCAGGTTCAGCTTACAGCTGTTCTAGAGGTATTGATGAAATCAGCAGTCGCCGACATTTGCGCTCTGACGGACAACTGGTTTAGGTCTTTACAGATGGAAATAATTAGAAGCAAGAAGGAAAACGAGGAGTTAAGGCAGAAGTTATACATAATGGAACAATTTCCGCCTGAACCTGAGCTGGAGAATGAGATCACCAAAGGTGGGAAAGCTGGCACTGGCAGTGAAATGACAAATTCCGCCGGTTAGTACCCTGCTCACCAATATGAAACTTTTGCTAACTAGCGAGTCTAGTTTGGACATGGCACTTTGTTTGTGCTTTTAACTAGCTAATTTGGTGTTTGAGCTAGCTAGCGTTACCTAACTATCTATCGTGCGTGCACTAAACCTTGTTTTTCTGGCCACTTTCTTGACAAAGGATGTATGCTAGTTAGATAACTAGCTAACTAGTTATGTATTTCACAGAAAATACGAGTGTCAACAGCACTTCAACAGGTAACGTAGGTTAGCTAGATAGTTAACTTGTAACCGAATTATAAATTTGGCGTTATCTTACCCTAGTCGGTACTTTCCTTTAACTGGACATTTTAAAAGGTTGGATAGTAACTTTAAAACGTACATATCTTGCAACAAACATTATAAGATTGGTGGCTGGATTTAACTATTGTTTTCTAGGTAATCATTTTAAAAAATCATCTTGGTTGACTCTGCTAATTTAACAAAACTGAAGAATTTTTCACTCACGTAAAATCTTTATTTCGATGTTTATGGCTCCCATTTCCAGTCACCACTGCTATTGTGCTGTCCACATTTTGTAATAGAACTTTAAAAAAAAAAAAGTTGACTGGGAAGGTTTCATCTGCAGAGGCACCAGAAGTGAATCAACATTTAGATGGTACATAAAGCTATATAACAGGACAATTTCATGTTGTAGTTATATGACTGCATATTACAATGGTAATTGCAGTAACTTATTGGTGACCACATTGTGATTGTTTAAAATTCCAATGAACAATCATAAATTCCTTAGTATACCTTGGATCCCATATCTTCATTTGTACATGCAGGATACAAATAAAGACATGATTTGATGTGATCAGTTAACAAGTAGTAGATTAAGCAGCTAAGATGGACGTGTAAATCTCAGTCATAACATAACAACAGAACAGGATCTTGTGGAGTGTCAGAGTTGAATGAAACACTCTTGAGGTTCTAGGGATATTCTGATGATATCAATAGGATGATCTGATATTGGCTCCTGCTTCTGAAAAAAAAAAAGGTTGGGGATACAGACCTAAATTACTTTTCAGAATGGTGAAAGAAGACAGTCTTGCTGTTATATATGAGTAAAGAACTGGGTTGACTCAAAATCTATATGACGTGACTATCAACGGATAAAGTTTACCCCAAATTTTTAATTTATTTTTTTTTAAAGAATGCCTATCCTAGACAGCTGTACAAACCTTCATGCATTAAGCATGCGTGAAATGTATGCCAGAAAACGTTTTAAAGTAAAAGTGGCCTGCTGAAATCAAAGGTCACCTCTGAGTACACTTGGAAAATTTCCTTTGGGAAATTTTATTGGGAAAGTATTATCTTCTCTTATAAGCGTACGTTCTGTCACTAGAAGTTTCCTACTAAGGACTGTATATTTATAGTGAAAAGGCACATGGAAAGACCAAAAGATGTCCTTATTGTAATCACACCATTAGTAGTAAGAACCTTCAGAAGAATAGATGCATAGGAATGGTGTCAAAAGCGAGTAGTGTGATAATTATCTTCTCTTATAAGCGTACGTTCTGTCACTAGAAGTTTCCTACTAAGGACTGTATATTTATAGTGAAAAGGCACATGGAAAGACCAAAAGATGTCCTTTTTGTAATCACACCATTAGTAGTAAGAACCTTCAGAAGAATAGATGCATAGGAATGGTGTCAAAAGCGAGTAGTGTGATAATTATTCGGAATGGCACGAAATTTTAGAAAATTATAAAAATCAAAAGATTCTCCAATCATATTTAATACACATCCCTACAACACATGCCACATTTTAATGAAATCTGTTGGTGGACTGCTAAACATTTTATTTTGATCAACGGATTTTCACTCATCACTGCTTGTCTATTCTGCAGAGGCTAAAAGAATGGCTAGAAACTCAGCAGCTGAGTCTGCAACACCCAGAAGAGGACATTCGGTGGGTGAATTTAGATAATTGGGGTACTGATTTATATTTAATTAAATAAACTAATTATAATATTCATATTGTAAATGATTATATCCATGTATAATATTTATATAATATTATTATAGGATTGTCAGTTAGTACTCAGTATAAGACATAGCACATTTGTTCTGACTCTGACCATGATTTTTCTCTGCTCTTATCATTGTAAAGAAGTTGGGCCTGATACTAGGAGTGAAAGCAGAGATGATGGACAGATCTGCTAATGAAAGAGTGGAGCAAAGCCTGGATGGTAACAGCAAAGCAAATACAAAAATTGGCCTTAGAATATCATGCCACCATTTGTAACATTTCAAAAGGACTATTTAAATTACTGTTTAGAAAATAAGTAATGCATGTATGGCATTGGTAACTTTGTCACAGTATTACAGTGTTGCAGTATATTTTCTATGCTTGACTAAATGGAAGCTTTTAATCACAGTATAAACAACCTTCTTGATTCTCCTTTCTCAGCAGAATCCAGTGATGTAGTTTATGCTCCTGTTTGCATAGAACCAGAAATAAGATGCCCACTTTATGACATCAGTCCTGACCTCAAGACTGAACCAGAGAAGGTGCAACATGATCTTCAAAACTCTGTAGTGGCATGTGGTACAGATGTCCATGGTTACTGTGAAGATGAGACGGAGGAGACTGTATTGCTGACTGGAGAGTGTGAAACAGAAAGCAGTCAACACTTCCCTCAGCCTAAAAGAGAAGAGGAAGAGTTTGACATCTCCTGCTTGCTGACATCTGATTTGCAGCATAATTCCACACATCTGCTTAGAGACACTAATGCAGAAATGATAAACTCAGACTATAGAATGTCCTTAAATTTAGCCAGAGACTTTAATTTCATGGTGACATCTCCAAATGCTAAGCATTTAAATTTTCTGGAAAGAACCAGTATTTCTCTGACGTGTGAGAAACAGAAAGGAAAAAAATATACTTGTAATGTATGTGGCAAAAAACTTTCAACAAAATACTCATTTGCTGCTCACTACAGATTGCATACCAAGGAGAAACCCTTTACATGTGCACAGTGTGGAAAAAGATTTGCCAAGAAATTTAACCTAGATATCCACTACAATGTCCACACTGGAGCAAAACCCTATGCCTGTACACTCTGCCCCAAGATGTTTGCTGACCCCAGTGCTTTTGGACGCCATAAGAGAACACACTAAAAAAGAACACCTATAACTGTGAATGTTTGTAATGTGGACAGTACTCACTTATTACTTAGTACTCTTTAATTTGCACACTGCAGAGAGTTGAATGGGTTTTGTTCATAAAATTGCACTACAGATTTATTACCATGTCTACAGTGGACCTAAACATTATTTAGCATTTCTCTGTCAAGTGTCTTATGCTAACCTAAGCTTTCTTAAAAACAAAAGGACTGACGAACAGAAATTACCACAGAGGAAGCATAACCACATCACTACACTACCTGAGTTTAAATAAGTTATTATGCCTCAGCTAATGTACCCAGTAGTTTCCATTTCCATTTGAAAAAGACAAAAATGTACCACAAACATTTTAAATGTAAACAAATGAATCCTTTAAAATGTTAACAGGTATTAACCCTAAAGCAGTATCTCAACATTTTCAACCCAATCCCAGTCTCTAGCATCCATACTGTATTGTATTATTAACAGTCAATAATTTCAGTATGATTCCCAGTCCTTGGCTATGAATGGAAAAGAACTCCAGATAAATCAGAAGCCTAATGGCAGTTGTTGGTCTCTTAAGTTTTCTATTATTTTCAAAGTACAGTGAAATGTGTTAAAACTATTGTCTCTGGAAATTCACTTTAAGGAAACTTGGAGGATAGTCATATTTCTTTTTGTTTATTGACCATATTTGTGCATACGTTTCCAAATAGTTGGCATGTAGTTTCTCAATACTGAAGCTTTCGGCAAAGTGCTATGTGATTATAAATGAAGAGAATCAGTTTTCATAGAGTAGGTGTTGGAAATAGCAGAAATCGGGGTGGAAGGTTAGGTTAGTTATTTGATATTGGCTCTTGCTTCTTTTTGTGTGTGTGTAGTTTGAAGAAAATGCATTAGTTTTCTTTTATTACCCCCTAAGTTACTGATGCATGAACATTAGCTAAGAAACATTTTATATTGTAAGAAAATGTACTAAATGCACCAAAAGTAAATTATTCTGACTAAATGTGTGTTTATCAAACATTCTATGCATTTGCTTGTTACCAAAAAGTGCTCTATTAGATTGAAAGTCTAGTTCCTTTAGAGGCCATTTGAGTACAGTGAATTCGTCATGTTAGAGGAACCAATTTGAGATCATTTGAGCCATCACATGGTGTGTTATCCTGCTTGAAGTAGCCATTAACAGAAGAAAATATTTAGCTGACGCTTTTATCCAAAGTAACTTACAATTCTGAATGATCACAAATTGAGCAACTGAGGGTAAAGGGCCCCAACAGTGGCAACCTGCTTGTCAAGTACCTTAAACTCTGAGCTACCACTGCCCCCATGTGGTAACAATAAGTAATGAATGCAGTAAGTCTGGGACACGGCTGCAGTTCTAAAACAAATATATCGAACTTATGTTTGCAAGGTTTTCTTTGTTAAAGTAAACACAAATGGAGTTTTGGGAATATGGCAGATCTTTAATTGGGGGCTATACAGTTCATTGACATACACTGGATGTCCTGAAGAAAAGTACTCTTGCCTTCAAATGTTTACATTTAAGAAATGTTAATACAATAACAATTTTATATATGTGTGCATGTGTGTGTAAGAGAGAGATTGATTAATATAACTTATTTATAATATCTGTCCAAACATGCAATTTAGTCCATGCTTAGTAAAATCAAACCTTTTTATTGGTAACAAATTACATTACAAAGTTTCAAGAGATCTTAAATGTAAAAAAAGGCCTTAAGATCCACATGGAGCATGAGTATAAAGGAGCATGTGCTCTTGATTGTCCAGCTTCAATTTCATTTCATGAATACACTTCATGTGAAAGTCAACTTGTATAATTCTGATCATAAACTAAATTGGTTTTCTATTAATGTTAATGTTACATATCAACTACCTGAATGCTATTCTTGAGATGTCAAATCTTCCTGAACTTGGAGAACACAATACACAGAGAACTTGGCATATACATTACAGATTAAAAGATTTTGCTAACCAAAATACATACACAGTAGTAGTTCCATGTCTTCATTTAATTATACACAGTGATAAAACTTAAATTTATCATGTAAAACTATTTAATATCTGTACCTCTACAACTAAGAAAACACAACTCATACCAAGGTCTTTCAGCAAGTTCTTGCAAACTTACTGAAATGCTTTCACCATTAAACTGTATATCATATAAGGCTAACAAACACACAGTTCTCTTTAATTACAACTACTATATTTAATCATTTGCAGAATTAGGTCCTTTAGATTATGCCAGAATCACTCTTGACATGCTAGTAATACTTGATTTTTTTTTTAAACCAAAAGTTACAAAATATTGAATTGCTGCCAACTGGTCCACTAAAATCGAAAAAACAATTGTTGAATTAACACCAAAAATAATTCTACAGCATTAACATAAAGCTTCATAAAAATCAACTTTAGCAGATTCCCATTTGGGACCCCATGTGATGGGAGCAGCTGAAGCTTGCATTACTACTCTTTGGTGTTAAATGTTGAAATCTCTTTGCAACCACAAGAATTCTTAGATATCGTCTGCATCACATGCAAGTAGGTAATAAAAAGGACAATTTGCATCAAAGCATTATAGTTTACTAATGACTTATACCCATTTGTACAATTGTACTGGTTCTCAGGGGAGACTGATGTTAAGTAATATAGACAAATTTAACAGTTCTTATAATTCTAAAAATGTGTTGTCAATTTTAACCTACCTACAATAGAAGTTTAGCAGCAGTTTTAGTTTCTAGGCCACGTTTCCAGACCAAACACTACATTTAAAAAATAAAAATAATCCAATTCAGTGTCAATTCACTATAGGCATTGCAATTTACTCCAAGACTAGGCTTAATGCATATCTCAGAAACCAGCTTTTTACCAGTATAGGAGAAGTTACAGAATTTGCCAGTGGTGTCAATGTAGTCATGAATTCAATGCATAACCACTTAGAATTTAATTTAAATTTAAAGACTGATTGAAGTAAAATTGCTACATGTGTAAAAAAAAATTTCTTTCCAGGGAGAAATGAGAAGTGTTGAACACCAATGGCTATATTTGTACAAAACAATAAACAAGCAATAGCCCCCCCCCCAAAACAAAAATCCTACACATATAAATGAGGTGTGTGATTAACTGTGATTCAGCAGAAGCAAAGTTGCATTGATGCACAATGCAAGCCATAATACTGAAATTGCATAAGATTTTCAAATGCATTTTTTTTTTAATCACATTTGTGCATTTAGGCAAACCCAAGGTAAAATGTGTATGAAAGATCATATTTGCAAGTAACATGCTAAAATAAATATCAGACAGCTCATGCCTAACCTTGAGAGCCACTGAAAGACCAAAAATCTGTTTAGTGCCACTCGCGTCACCATGGCATATTTTCTCATTAACCCATTATTACACTCCTCCCACTTAGTTGCATTTCACAATTTCAGACCATAATTTATGACAAAGACCTGAGCAAAGGTTGCTTTATCAACTTTATCAACAAGATTATGTGCTGAAGAACCTATAGCATGACTACCTGGACTTAAAACAACAACAACAACAACAACAATAATAAAAAACAATATGTCTTATTAGAGAAACATTATACTATAAATAATTCCAAAATTATTCAGCAAGGTAATTGTGTCCAAATGTCGAACACATGTTCTACCAAGTCTGTCTTTTTAAATTACCATACTCAATACAATAAGTGGATACATTTTCCATCGAAACTGTCAGATTGCAGACCCAAGAAGTTTTTTCCTGTTTGCACCTTGTAATTTCTGTATATTCAATGCATACTTCTGAATAAGACGATACACTGTTTCTTTCCAAATCCTCAGACTATAAGGTTCAGTAACAATATCATTGTCCTTCAAAGAGCACCTCTTCCTCACTGGCTATCTTGCTGACTTTTTCCACCAACACCTCTGCATTGATCTTGGGAATGCCATTGTCCAAAGGACAGCCCTCAACCAAACTGTTCATAGGAGTTGGGGGTACACCAGAGTCCTCCTCCATGCCAGCATCCTCCAAGCACTGTTGACAGTCACTCTGCTCCAGTGGGCACTCTTCCTCCAGCTCCAGGTCTTCCAGGTTGCAACCATGTGCCATTTTCCTTTCCCTCTCTTTAAGGAAGTCCAAAATAATTGGCAGTACCTTCTTACGAGAGGCCAGTGTGTTGCCCTGAACATAAGTCTTCACATCGGGGTACGGAGTGCTCATTGGACTAAGATTTAGAAGGGAGTTTCTGGCTTTTTCCAGAACTTTGCTTACCTATTCAGTAAGGCAATTATAAAATATAAGATTACTATAAAGAGTTTTAAAAAATAAATAAATCATTCATGCATACTCCTTTTCATATGTTCATATGTACTAAACTGAAGGGGTAGAGATACCTCATCCCTGATGAGTGTGCTGGAGCTATAAACAGCAAGCTGTCTGAAAGGCTCCTTATTGTCTTTGAAAGAGATAGTCATGGCAATCACCAGGTTGTAGTTGTGCTTATGACAGAATTCACAAAGCTCCTGCTGTAAACATCGTCTCTGAAGGAAAGACTATAAAACACATGTCCTATCAGCATTTCATCACAGAAAAACTATTACTGCTGGGATAAAGGAGAAGCAACTGTCTACTGTCTTTTAAATATTTCCTATTATGGTAGTTCATATATGTGGGATAAAAGGAATTCCAGAGTTAGGTTTTATTGTTATCAGTGCATGTGTAAAAGCTTCCAAGCATTAGGAGGTAAGGGGACTATTTGCAGACTTTTTCCTGTATTGCATCTTGTGGATTATGGTTGCTAAGGAATTTACACTTTTTTTAAGAATGGGCACATATTTCCCTGAATAAATCTCATGTTTTAAACACACCCCAACAAAGTCGTTTTAAAGCTATTGTAAACAGGAAGTTATACAGTTTGTGTTGTATATAATCAAATTATCACACCATCTTTTATAATTATCTTGGAATAAAACCCATATAAAATAATATCTTCATGCAAAGTATTGTTTGGTATCCAGTCATCTTCCAGTAAGGCATTGGGTCAAAAGAATGCAAAAGGATAGGCAGAAACCAGAGTGAAATCATTCTCTCATCACTTACATCAAGTGTCATGTAGATAATACTGACAGCCAGTTTCAGATCTCCCCCGGATACAGCTTTCATGTCCTTTAATAACATCTGCTCTGTGGTGAGGCCTGATTCATAGAACAAAACTTTTTCTATTTACAATTTCAGCAGACACTATACAAAAAAAACAACAACAAACAAAAAAAAACCTCACTCATGAGTCATCTGCAAAAGGGACATGTAATTTAAACACCTGGAGACAAGAAACAGGCAGGATTTTCTCCCCATCACATCCCACTTACCTGATACATCAAACTTGGCGCTTTGTAGGGACTGGAAGAGAACACTCCTAGGAGGGAGCTTGGGAAAGCGTGTTTCTAGAAGCACGGCGTACTGGCTGTCTTTGGGTGTGACTTTTCCTGCCTCGGGTGCCATATTAACACAGTCAGTGATAATAGAGCCTGGCAACAAAAAGCAAAAGGTATGAATCTTTAAATCGTAAAGATCAAATTGACATCTCTTCCTCCTAGTTACATTTTGAGGTTAAGAAATTGACTAGTGGATAAAGCAAATCTGCAAAATTTACCCTCCACTCCCACTAGCAAAGTACACAGTATTGTGTCACTGAATGCATTTTAATCTATTAAACTTGTTGTGTTTTTGTGTGCACACATGTGCTTGAGTAGGGAGGTCTCTGCATTGGCAGACTGCAAGAGTAGCTCTATTCATTCAAGTGCATTTGTAGAGTCCATTCCTGTATTGTACATTTCAGGAAAATAGACTTTTTTAATTTAAGGTATGATTGATTTAATTAAATAAAAATTACAAAATAAATGTTTAAAATACATCTGCTTTTACAAAATAAACTGGTTACTATTACATTACTTACAGGAAACCTAGTTTGTTTGAAAATAGTAGCTTCACAAACATCTGTATATATGCACAAACAACTTATGAATAAAAGACAACATTAAATCTGTGTTTTGCATCCAAGCTTTCCAGGCACTGCCAGTTGGCTGCACACAAAGTAAACAACATACTGAGCTCTGAGGACACGCATTCATGTTGAAAATTGCTGCCACTTAGCCTGGTAAAAGGCCATGCTGTGGTGAGCTTCACAGACCAAACAGTCTGGGGATTTGCACAAGTCCAAATTTAACAAGTTGCATCACATGATATTAACAAATCATGTCTTCATAATAAAACCTGAAATTTCTTGCACTGCTTAGCAAGCTCTTTCTTTTCATGAAAATATATCACTAAGCATCAGCACATAAAAATAAAAACAAACAAGATAAATGATTTTCAACCTCTCATGTTTAGCATGAATCATTTTTACATACATTATTTAATAATGGACAAAATGGTTGTTCGGGTAATATTTAGAAGCATGAGCAGTGCACTTTAAAATCAATTAGCCTATATTTTGTGTATGCTAGACTATGCTAATTACCATATAATAGCTGTGCCACCTGTTGGTCCAACACTTCGGGTGCCTTTTGCACAAGGCGCTCTGTCACCAAAGTGGCACACGAGCCTACGGTCTCCATGGTGACATGGCAGGATGGAGAAGGAGTCCTTTCTAGATAGTGATGGTCAATGACCTCCACCACAGCTGGCTCCAGTGCACTGTCAGCTCTGCAGGAAAGTGGTGCCATGTTACAACACAGAGCACAAAGGCCCAGTGGATGCTTACTGAGCCATATTTCATCACAATATTCTCACTCATTTGCTTCCTAGACAGATGTTATAACCTTGGCTAAGCGTGGATGACTTCAAAAAGGAATCACTTTGACCTTATTTGTATTTACATTGAAATATATTCCAAATGTACTTGCAGTGAACTGAAGCAGAGCAAAAATATGCCTGTGTCAAATAAACAAACAAACAAACAGTTGTGACTTATCCTGACAGTGCATTATGTAGTGAAGCACAACATGGAGGAAACATACTCAGGCAACACATTGTGGTCCACTAATGTGATAGCCAGCTGTTGCAGGCCATGGAGGTCCACGTCGTCCCTGAACAGTAGGTAGTCCGGAGACAGGCCACTCTCTTTCAGCAGGAAAATGCTGTCAGAGCGCAAGGGGAACTCTGCTCGTGGGATGTTGAGGACAGGGACAGCAGCTTCCCCAGAGCCCAGTGTCTAGGACCAGAACAAGGCCAAGGCCTTAAACAATGCACAACTTCTCAAAGCATCTTTGCAATAATATAGGAGATTCTAAGTACTCTGCACATAGAGCACTCAAGCTGATACACTTAGTCCAAATCAGCAACAACAAAAAAGAGTCTAACTCACCTTTGACAGAAAATAGGCAAAGGTGAGGGCTGATACCATGGAGTCAATATCACATGCTTCATTTCCCAGCACCACATGCAGCAACTCTGAGCTTTTCTTCATATGATTCTAAGAGTAGTGTAGAACAATGGATCATATTAATATCAATTTATTATTAAGCACTATATTATTGTTAATTGTGCTTACATTGATTCTCTCTTTCCTTAGACACTTTTTCTAGTGATCTAGTATAATTTTAATTCTAAATCCCCACTGAAAACCAAGACTCAGATCCCCTTATAGGAATTTTAAAATTAGAGAGCAGAATGTTGACAAGAGTACACCATGGAACTGGCAAAAAATACTTGCCACTGGAAATGGTTAATAAAGAAATTAAACTTGCTTTCCTAAAAATTAATGAATCAAAGCCAATTAAAAATTCCCTTTTTCCACTATAAATGGAATGATCAACCGATTACCACATATCTGGTATGAGCTCAACAGATATATGCAGTGAATTTGTGGAATAGAATAGAAAATTACTGCCATAAGAGCATTTGCCTCAATAGATTGCTAATTCTCCAAAGAAAGCATGATTCTATGGTCATATACTACCTAAGCAGTTTTGAATATTATGTCATACTTAATACATATGGGTGCCCTCTGCACAATTTTTAAATTATATGCTTTAGATAGCTGCTATAACCAATAATTAACAAAACATTTACTTTCAACAATTTGTAGAAACACATGATGCTCATAGGTTTAGCCCCTCCATGTTTGTCTACATTTTTGCAAAGAAATGAAAGTAACAAGTGTTTATTATTTTAAGTGAAGCAGAGTGGAAATACACACTGGGACATGCTCCTCGTCTCTCAGCACCAAAGTTGTGCCTAGGCTACAGCACTCTGCTGAATGCTCAGGCACAGTCTTTGGATTGATGGACTTTTTAAAACTTAGTTTGACTTTTGCACCCACATAGGCATTTACAGAAATAATTTAATCAACAGTAATGTAGTCAAGTAAAAAAAACAAGATGTACTGTTATTTGATCATATTAAGGACCATAGTGAAGGATCTCTCAAAGAAATTAAGGGCCTTGCTCAGGGGCCCCAACAGTGGCAACCTGGTGGACCAACTGGCAACCTTCATGATGACTAGGCGAGAACCTTAACTACTAAACTACCACTGAGCTACCAGAATTCAGTCGTTTAGCTAGCTAGTTAGCTAGCGAACATCATAGACTGTATATTGTCTATGGCCAACATACCCATTGAAAAAGCTACCTGGTTAGCGAAAGCCAACTGACCAGAGAATTTGTATACATCTAAATTTGTTTGATGCATGCAAATTCATACATCTGTATACATCATTGCTAGATGTATGCATATTCATACAGCTACATCATACGGTACCAAGTTGCCATATAATGAAACCGTGAGAAACATCGCAATAAACAGCCTATTGATATTTCCATTACGACGTACAATTAAAAAAAACAAACAAACAAAAAAAAAAAAACCCCACACACACACACAGCCACCGTATTCAAGGAAACCGTATATTTGCCGCTCAGTACTCTCAATGCGCCCGTCAGCACGAGACCAATTCATACCGACATACGCCACGCCATACAACACTGGTGACAGTACAACCGCCATTCATCAACTTTTTAGTAGTTACCCTGTCTCGCAATCTAACTATAGGCACACATTTTTCTGACAAATGTCTAAATCTGGCCTGCTTCAATAACACAAAACTAGAATCTGCACAACGTGCGAACTAACATTAACAACTCGACAAACTAAAATGGGTGACCCTCGCCGTTAACGTCCCTTGTATTTACCTTTAGCACATCGGGACAGCTCCGTAGATATGTCTCCATTTTTACCCGGAACCTGAGGTTACTCGAGTATCTAAATATCCTTACGGCTTATGAAAGTATTGTTTGAAAATTGTCTTGCACAAGTTCACAATCTCCCTTCACAAAATTGATTGTACCAACGTTTGTCAAATCTGCAAACCTGCCCGATTTAGACCGCACATGCGCAGAAAGTCACGCGTTTGTGCGCTAACGTTACATTTATATATGGAATGCCAGAAAGGACAAAGAACACAGAACTCAAACTCGTGAGGAAAAAAGACCTACCACTAACAGCATGTTTTTTTTTTCTACACCTGCAATCGCTTAAAGACTTTACTTTGTGAATGAACACTTGACTGAACAGAAGAACCAAAAGAAGTACTTGGTAATGCAAAGAATGTGACAAATGATATCTGAAAGTGTTCACAAGCGCTTGGATTTTTTTTTTTTATTTATTTTTTTTTTTTACTAGTTAGGGCCCATTTTGTTGTGCACAGTGGTGAATCCCAGGTAGAGATGTTTAGGAATACTCACAGCTCCACAAAGCATTCAATGCAGCCTCGTAGCATCCGCCCCAACTGCACAGCAGAAGAGTACTCAAACATTCAATTCATGAAGCACAAGTACGGTGAATGGAGCAACAGTCCTCCCAGTCTGTCCTCATGATACACAACTCACTGAAGATGCAGTATGAACTTGAGATTTATGCAGATCTGAGCAAGTCTTGGACGTGGACATTTGTAAAGCTGCTTTGTGATATCTTTTGCAAAAAGCATTATATAATACATTTTGATTTTGAGTTTTGAAGTCAGTATGTGAAATGTGTCAGCAGTTCAGTCACAACTCAGTGCATAGCTCCATGCTTAGCTCAATGTCAACCTTCTTTTATGAAGTCTGCTCTTCCAGTGGGAAGTTTTCACATGGAGGAGTTCAGGTGTATGCTTGAGTACTTCAGCAGACAGCCTTTGCTGAACAGTACTTCCTCAAAGTTACAGAACTTCAGAGAAAATAAAAAACAAACAAACAAACCTACAACAGTGGGGTGGCTGCACTGACAAACAGCTTAGCACATAAATCAAAAAGGGAATGTTTTAGTTTGGGGCAATATACCATGTAGAGTTGTGGCCAAAAGTTGTGACACAAAAAGCAAGGTTTTGTGGTTTTAACAAAGAGGGTTTGCTCAAAACTTTTGCCTAAGAACATTGCTATGAATAATGAATGGTATCAATTTATGAAATGCTTATAATTGTAATTCACTATACCATATAAACATCTAACAACAAACTGAGGCAGTAAACTTTGTGAAAACGAAAATTTGTGCCAGTCTCAAAACCTTTGTCCACGACTGTATATTAAGTCTCCAAACAATAACAGTCAAAAAACCTATAAAAATCTCTCCTGAGAAAAGAAATTAACTCCAAACTCCCCTTCCCTCTCCAGCTTCTTCTCCAATTTTTTAAAACGTATTTTTATCATTACCGATTGATTGATATGTTGTCTATCTTAACTTTCACTTGATAGGTCCACTCCCATAGGGGCTGACAGAACTACCTGACAAATGGCATGAAAAAGAAAAGGACACTGGGAATTGAAGCTCTCCAACACCATTCTGGGCTCACATTGCTCAGAAATAAAATCCTCAGTGTTAAAACGTAAGGATCTCATCATGATATTTAGTTTACAACAACTGGAAAATGCAATACCAACAGATGCACTCATACAAGTCATGCTTGGGGATCACACCACCATGCATGATGACAGGCTCTTTTCACTTGGAGCCATCTAGCACCACACCTTTTAGTTGTTACCACAGGCTCCTTACTAGGTTCACCCAAACTATCATAGGTTAAAAGTTCAGCAGACTTTTACTACTCTCAGACCTTTTTAGACTTTCAGTTACCCCTATACGCTCTTTAATGAGATGACTGCATCTTACACTCACTTTCGGGAGAGAATATAGATGTTTTCGGTAAAGCTTTCCGGGTCTCACATACCAGCTAAGTGGCTAGACTCTACTATATGTTCCTCCCTAACCTCTTCACCTTTCTGAGAACTCTTGCCAATGTCCTCAGCATAACACCCATATTCAGAATCACTACATGATATACACTGGGCTGCATGCAATGGCTCAGTACTTGAATTAGATGTCTTTGGGTCAGTGTTTGCTTTCTTTTCTTTAGCGATTCTCCAACAGAGAGCCTTTACTGAAATTACTGGCTCAGAGTCAACTTCTGGATTTAACCCAACTTCCTGTCCAAGGGGCAATAGATGATTATGGTGCATTACTTTCACAGGCTCCATCCCAACTATGGGCTTTAGGCGATATACAGGCAGGTCAGGCAATTTACTCTCCACCACATAAGGAGTTAACCCCCACCAATCAACAAGTTTCTACTTACCTTTAAGACCAAGACTTTTAATGAGAACTCTGTCCACTGGACTCAGACAGTGATACCATACTTTTTGATCATATTGCTCCTTGTTTCTTTGGGTAATTTTTGCAGCCATAGTCAGAGCTAGGTGATAGTCCTCTTCCATTTCCTTCTTCATGCTTAACACATTTTATATATGATATGAGTGATGCACTATCAGCAGAGACACCAAACATCAATGGCTAGTTTTGCTTCTCGTCCAAATAAAAGATAACATAGGGAAATAGCCAGTAGCCTCATTGGGTGTGCACCAGGTGAATAATGTGCTGGCTCCATTTTTACTTTTGCTGTAGATTCAATGTACCCAGCATATCCAGCAGGGTTTGAATGACCCTTTCTGGCTGGGGATCACCTTGAGGACGATATGGGAATGTTTTTAGATTTCTTTACTACCAACATGGTCAACATCTCAAATTAATTTACTGTCAAAGTCCCTTCCTTGATCTGAATGAATTCTATTGGGCAGGCCATAGTGACTGATATGTTTCTCCCACAAGATTTTAGCTACAGTTTCAGCCTTATGATCTCTGGTGGGAAACGCTTGTGCATACCTCATAAAATGATCAGTCACAACCAGGACATTGCAGGAGTCTGGATCAATAGTAAGAAAATCGATACATATAAGGTCCATGGGTCCAGGGATACTCAGATGGGATAAAGGACCATCTCATTGAAGTAAGATTTTCCTCTTTATGCAACAATCACAGGTCTAACAATAGGTATCTACCTCACGCTTCATGCAGGGGCCAGAAAAATCTGTCTTGCACCTGGGCATAGGTTGTCAAAACCCAAATGTCCACAGTCATCGTCCAAGGAGTTTAAAGCAACACTATGAAACTACTTGGGACACATTAGTTGTTGTTTTGTTCACTCGTCATGGGGCTAAACTGTTTGGTACTATAGTCCTCGGTTAAGAGACAATTTCTTCCATTCTCTCTTCAAAACTCTAATGTCTGGATGTTAAGTCCCAATACTCACAGCAGGTTTCCTTTGACTAAGAGCTGACCAAGCTTCTCCAATACACAGGTCACTCTGTGCAGTTTGGATATCAAATATATATATATATATATATATAAAATTTCCTTATGTACCCCTGTTTTTTTCCCCTCAGTTTGGACAGAGCACTCTCAAACCATTTCACTGCGAGTTATAATGTGTATGACTATGTACCTGAAGGTCATCCAAATACCTTAAGAAAGTTCATGTCCCCAGCTGTTGTTCCATAACTCTCTGGTAGATTGCAGGTGCTCCACAAATTCCTTGAGACATGCACTCAAATTGGTAAAAGCCTAGAGGACAAATAAAAACCATCTTTTCTTTATCAGCTTCACTCCTGGGAATTTGGTAATACCCACTTCTCAAATCCAAAACTGTGAACCACTTACTCCCTGACAAGCTATGGAGACCATCCTCGATTCTCGGGATGGTATACTGGTCTGGTTCATGGGTTGAGTATCTGGTAATCCACACACTTCCTGACTTTCCCAGACTTCTTATGGACATCCACTATCAGGGATGCTTAGGGACTTCTTGACCCAGAGTTAATCCCATTCTCTTGAAGTTCACAGATCTTTGTGCAGATCCTCTATATATGCTGGAGCTAGGCGACAAGATCTTTCTCTGAAGGGTTTTGCGTGAGTCAATCTGATCTCATGCATAATATTTTTTAGAATAACCAACATCCCACTTGTGGCGAGAGAACACTTCCCCTCTCTGTCATCTTACAGAAACATTGCTTGTCCTCCTCTGGCATTGAGAGTCTCTAAAATCAAACGAATCAGGAGACAATGTATTTGTCAGTTTAGAGTTAGGCTATGTCTCCAGCAGTGAAACCATTGTGATAGTAAAGATATTGGCAAGAGGCACTCCCCTTTTCTGGGACAGGCTTGCTGTAAATGATTGTTACAGTGATAATTTCACTCTTCTGAGACAGGACAGATGCTGAGTGAACTTCATGTCTTGTATTTCTGAAGATCATATCTCTTGATGCTGATCTACCAGTAAAAGTGAGTTGGTAAGTTTACCAGGGAACTTGAGCACACCAGCAACACAACAAACTTGACTTGGTTGCAAAGCAATTGGCTTATGCTGAACAAACCACATCGTTCCTTTTTTTCTGGTTCTTTGGTCTCTTTCAAAGACTCATAAGCTTTCCTGATCATGAGTTGTTAAGTCAGAGTACTCCCCCCCCCACCTTGATTGCTACTGGAATTAAACAGCTTCCTCACTATCTGAGTGTTTGTTTCCACTAACAGGGCTACATGGGACTCAGAAACACTAATGTGTCTATGGTTTCCTTTACTCCTGCAATTCCCCCAGTACTCGAGTTTAATTGACAGATACTCATCATAAGGATACTTAAGAGAACTCAACCCCCATATTTCAAAGTCCTCAACTGGCTCTAGTCACAAATGCTTCAAATGGCCTTCATAAAAACTCCTGCACAAAATGGTGAACTGCAAACCATGCCCTGGCATAAATCCCCTCTATCTGAACTGTTGCATCTGATATGGGACCCACTAAACCCTCAGGTATCTTTGTGGTGCTTACTGCCGTAAGTGAATATTTAGTGGAACATGCATCAATTGGCGCTCTATGACGCTCCTTCATGGAGCTCCCATGAAGTTTCCCTTCTGCCGGTTCATGTTAATAAGCTTCTGATTAATCTTACTCAAGTCTTCAGGAGTGTTATTTTCTCCAGGTGTGTCCATCTTCCCCACACTGTTAACAGAAAATTCCTGCCATGTTGGGTCTAGATTTTGTTTTTCTCTGAAACAACTTCATCAGGTACTATTTGACTTCTAGTCCTAGCTTCCTCCACTACCCCACAAAGTACAGACGTCACAGTTGCCACATTCAACAATTTAGCAACTTTAGTTGACAGTTCCTTTACCTTTTTCTTTAAAACTGTCTCATTGAGGCATTTCAGCTGGCAGTAGCAACCACTGCCCTCACCCCCTCTCAGGCCATGAGCCATTCCACTTCTCCAATTTCCTTAAGCAGTTGTGAAAAAGGAGGATGATCTCATAATGTATTGGTCATTCAGAGCCTAAGAGCAACCATATCACTGGTAAGGGCCCCTTGATCCATACAGGCTTTATTCAAGCTTTCAGCATCAATTCCTCTTTTCATAAGTGCTTGATGAAGTTTATCCAGCCAGTATAGGAGGACAGAGAGCTTCTCCCCCTTGGTAGATATGTCTAAACTTAGGCAGTACATCTGCCCTACTCTCAATAGTGCCATATGCAGCATCAAGGGCAACCAAACAGTTGGTAGCAGTAGCCAACGGATTGCTAACCTTCAGGAATCTAACAACGTCAGCAGCTGGTCCCCTTAAATTCTATCTAATATGCTGCTTCTTTGTGGCCTCAATACACTGCCATTCATTCTCTTGGTGATGCAATATGGCTTCTCCTACCACTGCTAAACTGATGACACCGAATTATTTCTTTCTTTCCCAACCTCCAGCAGGCATGACTGACACTGCATCATGGATGACAGCCCACCACTTGAAGCTCAACCCCAGTAAAACAGTTTTTGTACATCCCAGGAATTTCCAGCCCATGACCTCAATTTCCTTCGAGATCTCTATCTGAAGCTGCTCGTAGCCTGGGCATAAAAATTTGGACATTCAGTTTTCATTCTAAACATGTTTCAAATCCGACCCAGTCTTGCCAATTTATTTGCCCAGGTACTTGTGTAGTTTCTTGTAATCTCAAAGCTAGACTACTGCAACTCACCACTTGCTGTCTAAGAGACATCAGACCTCTACAACTTGTCTAGAATACAGCAGCATAACTTGTCTTCAATCTTCTGAAGTTCACGTCACTCCACTGCTGCGCTCCTTTCACTGACTTCCAGGAGCTGCATGCATCAGATTTAAAACCTTGATGCTTGCCTACAAAGCCAAAAATGGACCAGCTCCTCCATACATGATATCGTTGGTCAAAGCCTGATCTGTACCTCAAGTGTGGCTTGGCTTGAAATATCATGCTTCAAATCTCATGGAAGACAAGCATTGAGACTATTCTGTCCTGGCTCCTAGATGGTGAAATGAACTTCCGCTTGCTGTTCAGACAGCAGAGTCTCTTGCAGTACTCAAACACAGACTGAAGACCCATCTGTTTGTGGAATATTTGAATGACCATGGACCCTACTACTTATTGTAGGGTATTGTTTATTACACTGATGTTGACTGCTCCTATATTGACCAACTCTAGACCTTGTTGTTTATTGCACAAATTGTTGTTTGAAACAGAGCTTAAGTATTATGTATTTTGCACTTCTAGGCTTCA
Source organism: Electrophorus electricus (assembly GCF_041902795.1). Taxonomy (NCBI): domain Eukaryota; kingdom Metazoa; phylum Chordata; class Actinopteri; order Gymnotiformes; family Gymnotidae; genus Electrophorus; species Electrophorus electricus. Next base: position 13,115,477 of record NC_137510.1, read on the forward strand.
GCATTGATCCCTGTATTTCAACAACATTCTAGTTCATTGGTATCTTGGACTCTAACCTACTGTACTGGCTAGAATGTATTCCATGAGTAAATGACAAAGCACTTTTGTTAGTTGCTCTGGATAAGAGCATCTGCCAAATGCCATAAATGTAAATGTAATATAGGCATCATGCTCCTCTTCTCCTTGGTGAACTGGTCTAACCCCTGAAAATGGCCTTAATTTTCTTTAAATAAACCCAGTGGCAGGTACTTGGCCACACCTGTCAATGAGTTTGCCATTGATATTAACTAAATCTACACTAAGGTTGGCTTAAGGGGGTTGATTAGCTCTGGCAATGGCCAGGACATCGTCCATAGATTTACCTTCCTGCTGTATGAAAAACTGGAGAGCTGAAATCCCCCAATAGACTACTCACTAGAAGCACAGCCCAGGGCCCGAACTCTCCTTCAATGCCAACCTCAGAAGGCACAGTACCATGCTCTGAAACCATGCTGCTCTCCACTAGAATAAATACCTGTCTACCTGTGGAGCCCTTACAATGACCTCATCCTAGTATGCCCAAACAATTTAACTTTTCCCAACACACTTGAAATAATCTGCCACATCAATGGGAACCTTACTCAGCACCATGGAATTGGAAGGGCTAATATTCTTGTCTACTCCATTCACCAGCTTAAAGTCCATGTTGTCAGCATTATACCTCAATGTCAAGGGGAAAACAAATCTAGTAAAAGAAAGTCAGAGAAAATGATCCCAGTGGTGCCTCAAAATTTTTTACCCCTGCCCAATGACATTTGGGGGGCAGGAGTACATCTCAAAGATATGTAATCCTGCAATTGTATTGTGTTCCTTTAAATTACATGCACTATATAGTAATTAGCATGGTGCCTCCAAATAATCTAATATTCAATTAATATCTTAATGCTTGTAAATTTCAACTCTTAAAATGAACTGTTAATTCAGTAAATCCAAAACTAGGGGAGGCTAATATATTTATTTTGAGACCCAAGATTATGGAACAAAAACAAAACCCTACCACTAACAGCAAGTTGATGCGGTACGTGAAATAGTCGGTACGTGAAATACGCCATAGCTGTTCAGTCACAACTCTGTGCTTAGCTTAATGCCAATCTTATTTCTTATTAAATCGGCTCTTAAGAAATTAACTCCAAACTCCGCTTCTCACCCAATTCTTTTAAAAAAACCCTTTGTAGTTATAAAATGTGGTAGCCTAGATTAGATTGGTAGCCTGTCAGTCACTTGATAGGTGAACTCCCATGGGGGTTGACCAAGAACCACCCGTGAAATGGTGCGAAAACAACGAAAAGGACACTGGGAATTGAAGTTTGCATGACAACAGATACAAAAAGTGTTCCCACTCATTTTCTTTTTAAAGGGTTCCTACATAAACATTTAAAAACATTGTTAAATACCATAAATTATAAATGTTTTCATTTTCAAAAGAGGCGTTCTAATAGTGTCACGGACTGCTCCCAGTCCCACTGGTCACGTGGTACGGCATGCCGCGTGATGTGGGAGTTTGTCTCTTCGTTTGTAACTACGCCCATGTTTGCATGCATTTAAACCGTTGCAGGAAAGTTCAGGTCTTTGTTCATATTAGTATCGCATGTTATGTTTATAACCTGTTGTCCGTACTCACCTACCTGGTTTTCTGTGCGTGCCGACATGTCCCTCTACGTCAAGAGAGCCTGTGTCCTACTCCTCGCCCTGCGGCACTCGGGCCGTTACGAATAGAGTAATGAACTCCCAACTGCATAGTCAGCCAATAAATTTGAACATTGTCTGAACAATGTTGAACAAGATCAAGCTAATTCAACACGGATTGAATCTTCTGATAAATAAGTGACCTTCCTCATCAATTTGGAGCCTACTGTAGTATGTATTCATTAATGTGTACGATAAAAGTTTCATTACCACTGAAAAAGTTATTACAATTGTTGTCCCTATGAATGGTTAGTTAATTTGTAAGTTAATTTGATTAAGCATAAGTTAGTATTTTTCACAACACTAATTACTTACGGGCGCCCTCATACCATTATTTAGGCTATATGGTCCTGGTAGTTGGTATAAAAAACCTAATCTCTGTCCGAAACATCCTGTTTCTCTGAAACCTTGTGTACTTCACTACGACTTTGAATATCTATCCATATATGTAACGGTGAGCTTGAATAAACGAAGGCGAGGTGAAAATAAACACGACCTTAGATACATGGAATACACACAGCGGTTTTACTTGGATAAATAACGAACATACATGCAATTAACAACCAAGACAGAAAGTACCAGACAGGGTTTAAATGTATGAACTGATTAACTCTAAACCAGACACAGGTGAAAGTAATAACAGGCGTGGAAAAACAGACGAGGGGGCGGACAAACCGAAACCAAGGAACGGAACAACTAGGAAGTAAAGGAAAACAGAGACGCGACAGGGAAACCATGGAAACAGGGACGCCAGGAGGGTGGCCAATCGTGACAATATAAGACTCCAGGTGAGAAACTGCAGTGTACTATAGTAAGAGGTGTAGAGATATTCAAAATTGTAGTAAAGTACAAAGAGTCTCCAGAGAAACAGAATGTTTTGCAGGGTCCATCAACTCTTTTCATCTGATTGCATCCTTATCTTGGACCTTAGGTCACTGGACTAATCTCTCCCTAAAGGCCCTCTGTATAACAAAGGGATGGCCATATTTTATTTAAGTGATGACAAGCAACTAGATACACATTGCTGTCATTTCTATAAAGGTTGCCATCAAGAGGTTTACGTGTTTGACCGGTTATGCATAGGATCACCCTTAAATATGAAAGGTTCTGGGACTGGCAACTTGTTAAAAAATCAAAATCATCAATGCCCAAGATGTGTTCATAGGCCACCTTTATAATATCTGCAGTAACAGCCTGACATGCATCTATCCATCTACTTGTCTAATCTGAAGGAGTAGTAGATTGTCTTAATTCTCCATACATGCTTATAATTTCCTCTTTGCTTTTCAAGTTCATCAATCGAACTCCCAAGTTTCCCGAGTTTCGGAAATATTAGACTTGAACTCCTCTCTTGCTTTCTGGACTGAAACTTGCCATTGTTCATATTTAGATAAAAGTTTAATTTCTCATCTTTGTGCCTCTTCCCTTTTCCATAAGTGTTCTCTACTCCCTTTTCCATGAGTGTTCGTGCGTGGCAGGATTGTTATAGACCATCATCCAACTCTTGCAGTTGGTTGCAGTGTAGATTTTCATTCTTCTCAATGTCACTTTTAAGTTATTGTCTCTCTGCCAGCTCTATTGCTTTCTATAATGCTATTTTTTGATCATGGACTTTAATTTGAAGGCTACTCATTTGTTTCTTTATCCTGTCTATATCAGATAATGAATGAACTGAATGTGGCATTTCTACAAGTTAATAATAAGGCTTAATACAGAACGCGGATTTGCCTCCGATCAGGAGCTTTTCTCAGTGACCTCCAAAACCAGTGGGCAGAAAATCAGAGTAAAAATCATGTAGTGTGAAATTGGCACTACTGAGATAAAACTTGGCTGTAGGTATGTGGTATATTTGGTGTATAGTAATGTAGCAAAATCTATTAATTATTAACAAAGGGGTACCACCTTAAACATATAGAAATTATTGTTTATTATTAATAATTAATTACTGAAGGTTAATTAATACCTAATCAGTCTCATTCTGAAATTAAAATGTGAAGTGACTTAATACAGTTGGTTAAAATATACTTTCCATGATGACCAATTTAATGAATAAGTGTTTGGTTTTGATAATTGATTTTGATTGATTAAACTATTGAGTTAGCATGGAGTGACACAGACACTATTGTAGGCACTCTGAAAGGCTCTTTTATTCTGGAAAGATTCCCCATGTGACAGTGGAGGCACAGAGGGAGCGAGAGGCAAGACTGGAATAAAGTCTTTTTTATTTTCCATCAAAAGCCCCCCACTTAGCAGCAATGCAGGAACATAGGTAAACTAAACAGGCATTTGGCTTGGATCAGCATAGTGGAGCTCAGGCAAAGCGCATGGCTCTTTGGTCTGCTAACATGCAGTGCTGACTTCAGGAACCTGTGGGCTTTAATAGTGAGAGTGAAAAATAAGAAACAGGCAATTCTAGTTAACATGCAGGTGATTGGGACCATGGCAGGTGTGTGGTGCAGTTCTGAGCAAGACTGGGTGTGTCCCTCCTACTGGATGACCGGCCTACTGTGACACCCCATCGTCAGATGGTATAATCCACAGGAATCATGCATGGATTTTGTGTCAAGGGTGGAGTACAGAACACCTCCAAATAAGTTTAGTGTTCTCAATTTATTAGTAAAAATTGTGAAGCCAGCCCACCAGCCATTAAATGACTACAACTCTCATCTCTTCAATCTCCACTATCTGTGCTACAACTCCTTAAATACAGGAAGCCCCGCCCTGGGCTAAACCAATATCTCAGGCAGGTGGCTCTACAGAAGAACAATAAAATCAGCCCAATATATTACAATATTTCAATGTCAGTCCTGTGCACAGTTCAATGGCCATTACATTAATACAGTTATCAGTAAATCTGAACATTTGTTGACTCAGTCCTTTTCTCTCTATAGGTGTTCTCTTCAGCAGCTCCACACTTCCCTTGTATGGTCATGGGCCCTTCTGTCATGTACAAAGGTTTGAGCTGCTCCTGCTTCCATTTTGTTTTGGAACCAGGCTCTCAGGTAAGTCTACTTAGTTGAGTCACTGCATATTATAACAAATATCTCTACTTGCTGGCAGGTGACATAGTGATGGGGCCGGTCTCTTAATCACCCCTAGCCCAGGTTGTGCTGTAGATGACAACATCATCAATATATGCAGCAGCAAAGTCTGCTGTGCTTTTGAGCACCTTGTTCATTAGCCACTGAAATGTTACTGCCACTCCATGAAGGCCAAAAGGCATAACAGTGAAATGGTACACACCACTTGGTGTGCAGAATGCTGTCAATTATTTCACTGCTGGCATGAGTGGGACTTACCAATAACCTTTACACAGGTCTAATGTTATCAAATGCTTCACTCTACCCAGTCTCTCTATCAGCTCATCAACTCTTAGCATTGGATATGGGTCAAAAGCTGATAATGCATTCAATCTTGAGAATTCCATGCAGAATCACACAAACCTCTTTGTTTTTGGGACCAGTACCACAGGACTACACAACTCACTTTGTGATGCTCTATAACTCCCAGCTCAAGCATCATATCCACCTCCTTCTTCAGAACTGCCATCAGTTGTGCTGGCACGCTGCCGTTCGACTGTCTGAAGGACGAGTCTATCAGACAGACAAACTGCAGAGTGCCAGCATGTGAAATCTCTTGCCTGGCTCTCCTCTGAAGAGATCTGATGGAATGAGACTCTCCAGCTGTGTGTGCTGTTCTGGCTCTAGGTGTGACAGGTCAAGTGATCTGCTGTCCCCTCCTTTTGATGGAAAGCATTGTTCCCATGATTCTTCCTCTTCTACCAAAGCTCTAGTCCACATCTACTCTTTGGCATCCTCCTTGGGCTCTTTCCATGCTCTGAGCATGTTAATGTGCAATACCTGTTTCTTCCTCTTTTTGTTAGGGAGAAGTAGATCATATGAAGTCTGTCCAATCTGCTGCAAGACCTTGTATGGTCCCTGCCACTTGGTGTCTGATGTTGGCGGAAGAACGAAGGCTTTTTCTCCTGGAATAAGCTTTCTGTTCTTCACTGCTGTCATACTCCTCCTTTTGATACTTATTGGCTTTCTCCATGTTTTCACGGACCCTGTCTCTCAGTGAGGCCATGTTCTCATCTTAAGGACATGGGACAGGCTGTTGAGTTTTTGGTTGGTGTTGTGACCTTCCCACGCCTCCTTCAGCACATCCAGTGTACCCCTAACCTCTCTGCTAAAAAGCAATTGGAGTGGAGAGAATCCAGTGGATGCTTGTGGCCATGTATCCCAGTCTGTACTCATATCTGCGACAAACTAATTCAGCATGCCCTTTAGTATCTTTTGAATCTTTCAACAAGGCCATCGGTCTCTTATCCCCTTTATCCCTAGTAGCTTAAATACTTTCCTGAAGTTCGGTATGCCTACTCTGGAAATTAACTGCATCAGAGCATTGACCAACTTGTGTGTTTTAACTTTCCTTAGGGGAAATGCTTCTGGGTAGCAAGTTGCATAGTCAGATTACTAGTATGTGTCGGTTTCCTGACTGGCTTCTGGGTAAGCAACCGACTGTATCCATCACAATCCGTGTGAACGGTCTCTACTATGGGTAGGTTTATCAGTGGTTCTGTCCCCCCCCCATCAAGTTGGTACTCTGGGCAAGTCCTGCAGAACTCTAAAACATCTACATGTTGACTGGGCCAGTAAAATCTGTGCCATTCTGTCAAGTGTTTGTGTGTCCTAAATGTACTGCCCAAGTTTCTGAATGTGCTAGTATTATGACATCTTACCTTTTAAGCTTTTTGGTACTGCCAACTATACTTGATCACCTTTAACCCTGTAGAGGATGCCTTTTAAAACTAAACAGTTGTCACTTTTGTATGTTGCCTTGTCTTTGCCACATTTTTAAAACAGTGGTTTCAGTGTCTCATCTTGGCTCTGCAGCTTCACGATATTGGGTAGAGCCTCTATCTGTATGTCTGGGTGTTCTAATTTTTTCAACCAAAACTGTGCCCATTACCTTGTCCTGCCTTTTTTCTCTTAGTATTCTTCATTCTATGCTCTGTGCTGAATGGCATTTCCTTCAGCCAAGCTTTGTTCTCTTCCTGAGCCTTTTCCCTTTTAGTTTGTAGCCTGGTCACTACCATCACATCAGTTTCTCTCTGTTGCTCAGTTAAAAGATCTACTAAGGTTGGCATGTCTCTTCCTAGAATGACAGCATATGGGGAGCTCTGCATAACCCCTACCCTAAGGATGTATGACCCTTAACTTCTATACTGATATCAGATGCTGGATAAACCTGCTCGTCCCCATGTATACATTTTACCCTTATTGTACCAGAGTAGTTCGCCTCAGTCTTGTAAACAGTCCACTGAAATCATAGGCACTAACGAGTCTCAGGGCATTGATTTTTACTTTTTTTTAAATGCATTTATTTTTTTACAGGCATGCCATCTATACTACTTTCCTTTTAGCTCAGCACTTCTTTCCTTTTTAGGGATGAAAGTCTAAACTTATTCTCAAGCATAGGGCATACGTTTGCTTTGTGGTCGACTTGATCATAATTATATACCTTAGTGTTTCTTTTTCCCGGTGTTGCAGCCCTATCACTATTTCTACAGGTATGCCAGTGACCCTGTGTGTGTACTTTAGTGAACTGCAGCCTAGGACCATTACCAATTCCATCTACCATATTTACCGGGTTCAACATAAGGACGTTGTGTTTCCGATCCGATATTCTCCCTCGGATTGTCTGGCCACCAGGAATGGCTCTCCACAGCTTGGGCTGGTCATATTCTCCCTTACTGGACCATATCAAGCCAGGCCACATGGCTACCATTTATTCTATTCCTGCTCTACTTGACTGAAGTCTCTCTCTTGAGAGGTGTAACCATAAAGCTCTCTTTACATGCCTCTTGCTGTGGGTTCACAAAATAAAGACCATTAAGCAGTAGTATTGTTGTAGAGTTCTTGATCAAATAGTGTGGAGTTTGATATCTGAGATGTAGGCAGGCAGGGACATTCCTTAGGGAAGGTTATACTCTGGTATTTGTCCAAGGATATGGAATTTTGACAAACATTGTAAATCTTAACAATTTAAAATGCAGACTATATCCTCACATTCCAAGTGGTCATTTAAATACATTTGAGAGGTCAAAGAACCATACAGTCATAAACCTCTTACCAAGGTGATTTGGGGAGCCAACAAGGTGAGTCCAGACCTGGTTAAGCCGTTCTATGCTCTGGTCTTGGTTGCCCAGGATGGGTAGGTCATGCTCTCAAAATACATGTTAGTAAGCAACCAGGTAGAAGTAAATCAGTTACAACAACCACAGACAAATTTCCTGTATTTCCAAATTGAGTATGTACAAATCAACAGTTGCACAATGATGGCCACATAGCCATAGTAAATGTGAGGACATGCAATGCTCTGGCTTGTTAGTCATGGAAAAGTTTGTGTGGTTGATTCTTGTAAAACAGTTGGAAATCTGTTACAAGGAGGAAGTAGATGCAGGAGAGCCTCTCAAGCCTAAGTAATTCAGAATTGTGCACTAACTCAGTACAGTGGCAGAGCATTCAAAAGAAAATACATTTTTTTGGACAAGAGAGAGAAATTAAAAGGGGGGGAAACGCAAAAATGTTGATGCAAAATAAAGTACAGGGAGGTTTTAAATTAAGTCCTATTGTAATGCAGAATGAGGCGAGGCATGCTGCATTTGAGATGTTTAGTGAGGGCAAGTCCCAAATCCTTATCCTTACCGCCCATAGTCGTGTCCGGAATCAGAGAAACGAAACCAGATAACATACCGAACAAAGCAAACCAAAAGACAAAGCGAAACACGAGGATTACAACACCGATAACAATCGCAGCAATGATGACCGAATTAACATCAGAAACAATGACCGACAAAGCAGTCAGGAGAACATGCCATATTCATACAACCAAGTCAGGCGAAACGAGACATAGGTGAAACCAGTGAATAGCGGAGATGTACAAAACACGAGACAATGGCAGAAACTATAAAGGTAACCCCACATGGGAACCGCGAAACCTACATCTTTCTGGAATTTGTAGTGCACAATCACATTTTATTTCCTGTTCTGTAACATTGTCAATGTCACTGTCAGTGAAACTATATTCGAGAACCTTTGTGCAGAGATGTGAACTGTGCTAGAGTTAATTTAAAAATCCCATTTGGACTTTTTTTTTTTTTTTTTTTTTTTTTTTTTTAAATCCTTAAGAAATTGGGAAATTTTAGAAAACTTTTAAAATTGCTGTAAATTACCATGTGTAACTATATATAAAAAATTAATACATTTCACAATCCAACAAAATGCCAACAGCATGTACTAATCATGTTCCACTAATTAATGTAGCTACAGTAACTGTAACTAAATATAGTATGCTTGTCTTAGTCTGTAGAATTTAGGGGTTTTTGTTTTTAATTAAAAAAGTTAGTCTCAACTTGCTATGTTGACTAAAGGTGCACAAAGGACATTGAACATTTTAGGCCACAGCCATGCAAGGCTAACTGCAACAAAGTATTATTTAACTGTACATGCAGCAAACAGGATTGGAAAGATGATAACCAAATTTAAAGCATTTGGAATATGCTCTATATTGGCATATGTCCCTGTGAAGCAAACCCATGAACTTGGTGTTAGAGGCAACTTATGCTACCTTTCCCAGGCTACCCTCCCTAGCTTCAGTTTGTACAATAAAATTAAAAAACAAAATGTCTTAATTTATCTGTAGTTATAAATTGCAACCAAAGCATTATAGCATATTTCACATTTTTGTTGTAGTAATTCTTGCACAGAGTGCTGACTATGCAACTTGGTTTGTAAAACTGCAATCATAATGTTCTGTATTACATATTACTATATCTTAAGTGAAACCACTCTTGATATGTGTCACTGAAGGAATACAATTGACACAGTTGTATGTCCAGTGCTGATACCAACATCATGAAGCCATGAGTTTCAACTCCTTTTTCTTGGTTTTCTTGTTCTTTTGATTTAGATAGGAGACAAGGGTATTGGTTGACATTTTCCAGGGCTCTTACACTTCCACCCAGATCAGATTGTATTACTGGTTAGAAATAATCCACTGGAAAATCTGTTGTCCAATGCATTGAGTGTGTTGGGTGTGATTTAAACATTGTTTGGGATATCATCTTTTGTCACTCTCCTCAAGACATTTTTTTTAAAAATTGAAATTGTATTTTTTTTATACTTTTTTTTTTGTTTTGCTTTAATACTACTTAACTTTTATGCTGTACATTTCTAAGATGCCCTTATTGTATTTTTGCCACATAGATTAACATGAAGATTAATTAATAAATTCAATAAATAGATTTTGCAAAAAAGAGATTAAAATGCATTTTCTGATTTTGCCCAAACTATAGTGTTAAAAGAATTATGACTTAAAATTACATTAATTGGGGATTTGACACAATGGTTATTGATCAGCCTGGCAGGAAATCTTGTGTACTAGATATCTTGGAGCACTCAACATCTGTACTTGCCTCTCAGGGTGTAAACACTTAGCAGTTGATTTGATATTACCTCACCCTCGTTTAGTCTGACTGTAAGCACGTCTTTCTTGGCTAATGAACATTTAAAGTATTTCAATGTGTCTCAAACAGCCTGAAAGGAGGCCTTGGCTAATGAACAGCATTAAAAATATCAACTTTATTTGCTTCTAAACACTTACCATCTTAACAGGAAATTTCATTCCATGCTTTTCTTCAATGGGGTACCTTCTTCCTATTAAAAAAGGATGGATGGCACATATACAATGACATACTGCAGGACAATCTATTTTAATCTGCTGAAGTAAAAGAAAAAAACTTCATCTCTCAGCATGACAAAGACCCCAAGCACAAGGCCAAGAAACACAGGAATGGTGAATAACAAAAAGGTGAAAGTTATACAAGGGCCAGGTCAAAGTCCAAATCAATCAAACTGAGTACTATTTGCAAATTGTGGCCCAAGTGTCATCCAACCACTTGTCCAAGGGAGGCTACAGTTGTGCTAAACCACACACTTTAAACTACCTTTAATAGTGCTACAGAACCTGGGGAAAAAAAAAATCACATTTAAGATGCCTGAAAAATGCAGTGTCTCAAATTGTATTACTATAACAGTCACTCATAAAATAAACATCTGTTAGGAAGCTAATATTTTCTAGGAAACATTTTCTTACCTCCAAAAGCTAACTGGGGCTTAAGTTAGTAAGTTGTAAAAATATGCTACACTATATGTAAAGCCTGCTAGGATAAACCTGCAAATTAAGAAAATCAAGCCATTATCAAGCTAATAAAAAAAAAAACTTACATCAATGGGGCTTTTAGAAAAGGTCCTTTAGAAAATTAATACAGATATTACTGCTTCAAAACAAAACAAGCAAAAAAAAAAAAAAAACAGTTCACATACATTTCAAGCTTCAATGATGTTCCTAGGGGTTTCCTGCAATTTGATTGGCTGAATTCTCAAAGCTAGAAACTGCAGATTCTGCAGTTTAAGCGGTTATGCTCCTTGGGTAGGGATTACATCTTGTAGAGCACACATTCACAAGCAAACCACACAAATTTTCAGGATAAGCACTTAAATCAATATATTCTTCCAGGCATTATATGAATGGTTTGAATGGTAGGAAACTTTAATGTGTATGTGTAAAAATATGGAAAAGATGATGATAATGAAGTGAAACTATGTCTTTCCACTAATGGTAGACCAGGCCATGAACAAATGTCAAAAAAGCCAATGTATCTGTTCTTTCAGTGTCCCCTTCCATATTGTCTGAGATGAAGTAATAAGCTAATGCATGTTTATCAGCCACATAATATTTGTGTCTTAAGTGATAGAAACTGTATTGATCCCTAAGGAAACCACAGGGTAGGAGTAGCAGATGTCACAAGTTAATAGCTTTCACAAAATACCAGCTTCTCTTCAGCAAAGAATAAACAGTTAAAAAGAACTAAAATATAAAATAAAAAAGGAACTGATAAAAATTACAACAAAATTGCTGCATTCAGGTCTTCTGCATTTTAACACCATTTGGGCAAACTGACTGTTACTGTACATCAAAGGATTTTTTTTAGTACATCTGAATGTAATAAAATGTAATATTTAAATTTACAAATATGTAAAATAACTTCAATGTCCTATAAAAAATTCTCAGGAAGCCGAATACAAAATTATCCATTTATCAAGATAAATGGATGAGCCAAGTTGCTTATCTTGTCTTTCTCAAATTTATATGGTGGCCATTAAGTGTAATATCCTCTGATATCTAGTGATTCTACCTAATACTGTTGGACTTATTTTTGATCTTTGCTGTGCTTGCTTAATTGATTGTTTTTCTATTAGCATACTGATCTAAATCTTTTCCACATAGTTGCCAGGAAACATGCCTTCTCTTCCCCGTAGACGGCCACACCACCAGCCTGAAGTGTCTGTACAGAGAACACACAGGGATACAACATTAATGCAATTTGCCTTGCAATGCAAATGTACAGAAATGCAAATACCTTCACATATACAATGGATGTAATCTTTGCTATACATAAATGTCCTATACTAGTGTTTATTACCTTCATTTAAGATCTCTATGATGTCCTCAGCATTGAAGCTGAGCTCATCAGTGTCCTGGGCATCATATGCATAGAGGGCACGGCACTGTGGGGATCGAGGCTTGGGTCTGGGGGCTGGTTTTGGGAGCCCTGCTCCTGGAATGGGTTTAACCTCTTTTGAAAGTCGTCGATGAAGGCTATAGTTGGGGACAACAGGGCCAGTGTGAGAACACAATCTCTGCAATCCAGCTGCAAGTAATGCATATAGGCCGTGATCTTTGTACACAATGTCATATTCATCATCACCAATGTGTCATGGAGCTTTTGTATAGTACATAAAGTAAAAACAAGAAAGAGTGCTTTTAATCTCACCCTGATACACCCTGGTCAGGCACATTCATGAAACTTATGTCAGTGTTAACTGGATTCCGGTTTTGACTTGGGCGAGATCCATGTTGGCGGGGTAGGATGGGTTGATCCATACTGGACTGCTGACGAAGCAAAGAGCCCCTAGAGGAGGCATGACGGCCCTTGTCAGCTACTCCTCGACCTGCACTCCTGGAGGGCTCTAACATCATAGAATTTTTTCAAAACAACCTTTTCTAACTTTGTTTTTAATAAAATGTGTCATATCAGTTGAGGGATGCTCGGGCTTTACCGCATAAATACTTGTCACGGCCCTGATGTGGATTTCCTATGAATCTGCTCTTTCGCTTGTCTAGGCGAGTGGGCCCTAAATGAAGCACTCATTATACTCATGTAATAAACAGAATTAACATGTGTACACACACCCACACCATATGTTCTCACTTATTGTCTTAAGACAATTAAAATTATTTTTAATTCTTATCCAAAAATCAAAACAAATTGCAGTTAAATTACCAAAAAAACCCAATTTTTTTTGAGGCAAAAAGCAGCATTCATAGTAGATATCCATGGTAAGTGTGAAAGACCTACTAGAATTCCTTGGAAGGCCAGGTCCAATACCAACAATAAGGGTCTTGCCACTTGGCTTGAGGACCACATTATCTCCCTGGCCTGTCTGGAACTGGATCTGCCGAGAGCCGGCAGATGCAAATGGGCCCCAACCTTCCTTCTTCACCTTAAATTCAAGTCTGGGAAGACCAAGACATTAAACTTCACAAGATACAGCTTCATTAAATACAACACATATGAAAAACAAAGGAACTCTATTACTTGCTATGTTTGAAAATAACTTTGAAAAATAAACATACAACCACATGCTTAGAAAGCAATCAGAAGATATAAAGTCAAGTTACAGGTTGTTGAATTTCAGGGCCAGCTTCCTCCGAGTCTTCTCCTCATAACGTTTGTAGAGCAAACTCAGGAACTCCGTTTTAAAGACGGACTCCAGCACGCTGTCGTAGCGCTCCTCATGAACAATGAAGAAGTCATCCTGGAGCGTACTGAAAGAGGTAGAAGGTTGTTAGTCGGACTCCTGGCAGAGGAAAGAGTTGAGATGCAAGCCAGCCTTCATGGCAGTAGCTATACATGGCCAGTATATGTCCTATGATGTTATCAATCAATGACAGGTCACATTTTACAGGTTAAAACCATTTATTATGATGGAATTTTTAATTATATTGATTTAGTTTTACCATTAATTTAATAGTGTGTGAAGCTGTGATGTGACTTTCTAATCTTCAGAAGAAATGTACCTCAGAGAGACAGACTGAATCTTCTCCAGCTCAATTTGCCTTTTGATGACCTCTCGAATCTGGCCCTTCTCAGGCCCCTGCTTCACCTTCTCCCGGCCAATCAGATAAAGAAACTTGGAGGTCAAGATGAGATCACGCTTGACAGTCTGGGAGTGGAGAGAAAACATTCAAGAATGTGATGTCAGATTTTAAAAAAAGTTAAATGTGTCAGATAAATTCATAGTCCCAGACTAACTGAATTTTAAATCTCAAAGAGCAACAGATGTGTTGCACACATCTCACACACATCCAGAAAGGAGGAAAAACAAAACACGCTTACCTTAAATCTGCGATCATATTTGACCACAACATCAGCAAATTCAATCCTCTCCCTGCGACCCACAAATTGCCGGATCTCAGGGCGATTGTCTGTGCCAATGTAGTCACCCATGAAGTTCCGGTTCAGGCTGTTTTTCCGCCGTTCCTTCTTATTGAACAATACGTCAGATGCTAAAAGTCAAGAACCCAATTTCACAGTCTATCCCCATACTATGTACAAAAGCATTACATTAAGTATTACTTGAAGCACTACATGTTAATTGCAGGTAACTGGAGAGCGTAAAACGGTCAGGCTCTTACCCTCCTCTCGCATGCGAACGTATTTGCGAACAGCAACGTGCTTGCGCCAGGCTTGCTGGATGACCCGGGCGTACCCATTATACTTTCTCTCTCTCATCTCTTCCAGAAGGAACAGCTGCAGGGGACAGTGGCTGACCATGAGTGACAGCATTAGACAGACAAAAGCTAAAATGGAACAGACCACCAACTGACCAAAGCACCTGTGAAAAGCACCCTGACTAAAAATCCACTGATCACTTCAATTGATCACTTCCTTGACTATGACTTTGAGAAGAGCAGAAGAGCAGTCACATGAGGCCTGCCACCAAAGACTCCTCATTTACATACTGTGATGCTGAATTATATCCTAAAGCAATATCTTAGAGGCATGTACTCATTTTGCCGAACTACAAAGTATTTACAATTTACATCACAAATACTGTATATATTACATATATCACAAAAAGTGCAATCATGTTTGAAACAGTATTGTAGGTGGAGTATGTTGAAAAATATTTGGAAAATCACCACCACCAAGTCAAAATGGCCTCACTGATTCTGGGGCCTTGATGAATATTTTGCTTTTGCCCAGCTGGTACTGATCTGGGTCCATGTTGACAGATTTCAGCAGGTGCAGGACACCTTGCTTCTCATCTCCACTCCACTGTGGCCACGTCTCTTTAGTCAGGATTGCATATCTGTGGTTTAGAGCATCTATTAACAACAATATGCAAACCACATGGACTGTACCAAAGCGAGGCTTGTTGCTATGGGTCTTCCAAGCTCACCTCTGTAAGAACTTCTTGAAGACACGGCGGAAGGCGTATCCAGCCCGGCGCACGCGGATATTCTCACGCAGGCCCAGGTATTCCACCTGGTGCTTGACACGGCTCTCCTCCCAGTCCCGGGGCTTTTTGGTCTCGTTGGGTTTAATACAGCGAATATAGTGGGGGGTGCATTTCATCAGTGTCTGCACCAGGTTATTAGCTTGTTTCTGTGAGCGACACAGCAGAGGATGTTTCAATGAATAGGTACACCACTACCTAATGTAAGATGCTTGTGTCATTTCTATCTACTGTGTTAGGTGCCTTACCTTGATCTTGGCACCTGCGGTTGTGGGACGGCCCTTTTTCTCAGCTTCAAGATTCTCTGGGAAGAGGCTTCGGATGAAGGCACTGTCAACACAGAGAGAGAATTTAGACGGACTGGTAATTTATTAAAAAAAAATCTTCAGACTTCAAGTTGGCTAGAAGATGCCATCAACCAATATCAAGCAGAACCTGATAAAGGGGTAGAGGAGGTAAATGCTGAACTTACAATTCACTGCTTTGCATCAGTTCTATGATGTCATTGAAAAGCACATCTCTGTTCCTCTCACAGAATCCATTAACAATATATGAAACCTACAGAAAAAAAAAATGGATCACTGGTATCTGTCAACTGAACATTGCAGATTAATTAATTTATACATCACATGAAATGATCACAGGGTTGGTTGTTGGGGTGATCACAGAGTTGGTGGTCACCCTGGCAGCTCCAGGGTGTCCATGCACGACCTTGTACTTCGTGCTTCTGTGAAAGCCTGATTCACCTCCAAAGGTAATTACTATGAGCGAAATCAAGGGTGTCAGAGAAAAAGAAACACAAACGTGCCAGACTGCGATCGGAATGCACTGCAGCAGGGCAAAAGTGTTTCTGAAACAGTGGTATTCATTCCTGCCTGCTCATTTAGTGAGTGATGAAACAGCAGGAATGTATAGGCAGAGAGCAGGATCAGTATACTGCCTAGACTGCTGGGTGTCAGTGGTTGTTGTTTCTTTCCTGTCAGGGGTTTTATCTCACCAGGGACCCAAAGATGCTGTGTTTTTTTCTGAAGGCCTCAGGTTGCAGAGGTTTCTGAAAGGGCATTAAAGCCCTTCTTTCAGTTTGCAGAGAAAGAGTTAAGAGTAAAAATAAACAAACATCCACACCATTAAAAAAAAAAAAAATCTGTGGGCTCACAGATACTTGTCCTTATGCTACAGAAGAGTTGTTCCTTTGTTACTCCTAGCTTTTCTTTAAGTCATAGATTTCATGCATCCTCAGCACATAACTCAGGCCAAGTGCAACGGCCTGTTAGAACACAAAGTCATTTTATACTCTTGAGTGATGAAGCTGATTATTATAGGTGACTTAGTCATGAGGCTCTTACATGCTCTGATGTCTAGGCTACAAAACATACCGATTTGTGTTTAGAAATAAGTCTGCCATTTACACTGTACTCAGCAAGGTGATACTGATCCCATTCAACAAAATGGACAAAGTATAACATGCACAAATGCACAACATCCTGCTCCTTGAGATGGTGATCTCTAAATCCAGGATGCCTATCAGGTAGGTATGGATTTTCAGGTTTTGAAGAAAATTTAAGGCCACCTCTGTTTATTTTCATACACAAATGCTAAATCAAATCAATATCATATAATGTCCACACATTCAAATGATGACTTGAGTACACAAAGTGAATGGTGCTTTAGTGTTGCCCCTTACCTTGCCTGCATAGTGGTGCACTATGAAGCCCTTATTCCAGCTATTGAAGTGTTCATGAGTGCCGACCTGTGCTTGCAGTTTCTGAAGCAGAGTCTGGTCTGCACCCTCACCCTTGGCGTGCATGGTAGCACACACATCATCCAGGATGCTCATAATACCCACAGGGTTCTGGGAATAGCACAGGCCAATTTAATACTTTACTCATTTCAATTCTAAGGAATATTTCCTGATTTGAAAAGTAGCACTTGCGTGATTATCTTCCAAAGTAGCATATAAATAAATGTGAGCGTTTAAAATCATAAGGACATGAACACTCACCATTTTGGACTCCATCAAGTCACATACAACTTTGTTGTTAAAATACTCAATAGGTGTCCATTTAATTCCTTCCTGCACATACTCTTCCTGTAAAGAGAAAAGTGAGACACAGCAGACACATTGGCTTCAGAGCTGCCTCTAAACTACAGTGAAAACAAAACTAAACTACTACTGTCATTCTGAAGTAGAATCCCAGCTGCTCACCTGCTCAGCCTTCAGGGTGAGCTCAATGAAGATCTGCTGGAGCTTCTCATTCACAAAGTTAATGCAGAACTGCTCAAATCCATTTTGCTGTAAGTGAATGACAAACCTGACTTTTTTACTTGGGCAACATTTGCAAAGAAAAAGTGTGCAAATTCAAAGGGGCTTTTCTAAAAATTTCTACCTGGAAGATTTCAAAGCCATAAATGTCCAGCACTCCAATGTTGAATTCCTCATGGTCCTTCTGCATGGCCTTGTTTATCGACTTTAGATGTAACAGAAGAGATTACAAGGAAATGTTTAATAAGTACACACTTGTTTAAGTTTCGAGCTAGGCTAATCACACATTAACTGAAGGACTGTGATACTGTACTTGTGTACAATATCCCCACTTTTGCCCTTAACTCCTTTTCCTTCATCCTCCCCACTCAGTGCAAATATCAGTCAGGGCATACCACCATATGTGTGTGCTGCATTTAGTTCTAACTTTAGTGATGAGACTGATTACGATGTTAATTGACGGCATATATTTGTGATCGTTGGGAAAGCGCCTCAGCAAACAATCAACTTTATTAAAACTAAGGGATGAGCCTGGTCAAAATATATCAAACAATAAGAATTGAAGTCTTAAAATGGTAATTTAATATGATTCGTGGATTGCAAAACAAAAGACATGCAATGTAAATTTTTGGTGTGCCTGTATTTAATCCAAAATGTGCAGAGGATACATGCGGTTTTAAAGCCGGAGACGTACGTCTACGAGGTAGTCAAAGAGTCGGGCATAGAGTGCCTTGGACAGGGCATCCCTTGAAAAGCTGGCTTGCTCAGTGTTCAGTGTAACAGAAATGCTTTCAGTCTTGCCTCCCCATTTACTGTCCATAACCCGACTTGTCAGTTTCTTCTTCAAGCCGTCCTGAGATATACCCAGCAGATAGGATGGGAAGGCGAGAACTGCACAGGAATGATGGAAGGCTAAGATGTGAAGCCTTTTCAAAATTATACCAAAGTACACAAAGAAGCTAGTTTTAAGCAAGTCCTATTTTGTTTATCAACACAACAACATACAGCTACAGCTTCAGTTTTAGTATAATGCTATTTTATCTGGAGGTATGGTGCACATTAGATTGTTTTTAATGAAAATTAATATCCTGATTTGGACAAGCAATCAGTTCACTCAGTCAACTGTTTCAAGTCAGTTTGTTCTAGAGAGTTACATGTAATACATGTGACTGATATGATGATAAACTGGGTGAGAGTTACTCACAGTCTTCACTCTCCACCACAGCATAGTTGCCTTCCTCTCTGAAAGTGATGTTGCCCAGATGAAGAATGCCAGCCACAATCTGTAGCACTGCATCTTGTTCTTCCAAAGACAAACCAATGACTGACATAGCCTCCTAAAAATGCAGTAGGGAAAATGAAACAAAATCTCTGTTAGGGTGCTGCGAACAGCATGCTTGTAACAGTTCATTAGTCACAATGTAAAGGTGTGTGTATAGTTCCTCATTTTCTGAAGCTGCAGAGACTCACCATGGTGTCAGAGAACTCCTTCTTGTCATTCATGTCATCCACAGTGTAGGTACCAGACTGGTTCATGTAGAAGTAGTAGTCTGCAGTGGTAATTCCCAAATTCTCTCTCTGCTCTTTACTTGCACCTGCTAAGAGCTGCAGGACAAAATAGTACTTGAGATCAGCATCTAACAGGACACCAGTACTAAGACCTGTTCACGTGTTCCTTTACAACAAACAAACACTCCATCTCGCTGATATTTCAACCCATTAAAAACATATCTATTACAGCACACAAACACATCCAATTACTTTACCTGGTAGTATATATGGAAATTTCTCTCTCCTTGGTTTTGAGACACAACCCTTGATTTCTCCAACAGGAAGTTAGAAATTTTTCCTCCATCAGGTTCCCCTCCCCGGCTGAACTGGATCTCAAAATATTTTCCCTGAGGTTTGAAATAAACACAGTGACTCAAGAAGATAGCTTAAAGTTGGTCCAATGTACAAAAGGTACAACAACCAGCATTACAGACTTACATATTCACAGCAGTTTACAGCTTTGCCTGCACCCAAACACACTCACATACACAAAAAAGCCAGCACCACAAGTCTTCACTTGTTGAGAAACCATGTACCGTTAACACTAGCCTAAAGGCTATTGGACAGGAATGCATACAAAATGGCCACAGATGAACTGCAGTTGAATGTATGTGGAAGCAAGAGGAAAATGCAGAATTACAGGTAATTCTGCCTGTTAAACATGAGCAACCTAATAATCAGCATGCAATGGCAGAAAATTGTTAATCTGTAAAACTCATTATAGACCAGTGAAGTTCCTACTGGCATTTTCTACTGCATTTGTGTATAAATAAGTACTAATATGGGCATGTTTATTCCTTACATTAAATGTGTATCATGTCTGGATCATATATGGATTATATATGGATCCATATATGGATTCTCGCAAATGCATCCCCAGTATGACCAGATGAAATCTGAATTTACACTCCCACGTAAAAAGCACCCATACATTGTTTCCATTTTACTTACTCCTAATCTGCTATTACCGGTGTATTATATGCTGTCAAATATAGGAAGAAACCATACAAAGCAGGCAATGAATCCTTTGCATCTATGGAGGAGAATGGTCCTTGTGCTGCTTTCATTTCTGCTGTGGTCAGTGCCACTAACATTACTGGCCAGAGGACTTATTGGGCACAAAAGAGTTAGGACTGGTGCGACAGAACTGGGTCTGGTTTCACTGATACATAGTATCTGTTATTCTTTCATGTACTATGTCAAATATTCAGTATAATTTGTGAGAAAGAACAAGCGTTGTCAGCACTCAGCAGAGGTATTTGCATTTACTTAACTTTATGTGGATATCAAATCACATGACATTTACACTTTTATTAAATTTGATCAAGATCCTGTGGTCTCTAATCATCTCTGAATATGGTTTGAGTGATCTGATCATAATACTTCCCGAGGGGTGTTTATCTGGTTTTTCACATGGCCAAATGAAATCCGAACTTGATCCAATCATCAAAAATGCATGTTAATACAATGTGTAAACAGCCTCTCAATCTTATTTTTAAGGAAAGTAAATATTTTGGTGGCTCAACTCACAAAGCGACTAGAGTTGTTATTGCGCACTGTCTTGGCATTCCCAAAAGCCTCCAGTAGGGGGTTTGACTGGAGGATGATATCTTTAACATGCTGATCAAAGAGGGAAAGAGATTGGAGGACATGATGAGAGATGAATGAGACATGAGCAACACTCTGTGTTAATGTAGAGTACACATTCCATTTGTTTATCTTAATAATTCACATTATTAGGACACAAATACAGTAAATCAGTAAAGTGTCTACTGTGCACACTAAACTAGAAAGTATTTTCAAAATACCATTAACATAAACCATTACCTCTATGGTTTAAATATTTTAAAATAAAATTACTACAAAAATACTTTAAAACACACAGCGTGCATGCGGACATATTGACAGAAATAACAGTAATAAAAAGGTTCCTACCTGAACTTTTGGCCCACCTCCTGAAACTTTGGAAATGTAGCTCATAATGTACTTGGCTGCCACAGTCTTTCCTGCTCCACTCTCTCCACTATAAAATACATACTTTGGTTTTAAACACACAAATATCACAGCATATAAACATCTCATCACATAAATATAAATGTATTAGATGGGTTAAAAGGTCCCTGACCTAATGATGACACATTGGTTTTCCACATCGATCATCATATTACGGTACATGTTATCAGCCAAAGCATAAATGTGTGGTGGATTCTCATATTGAGCCTAGTATGGAAACATTCAGACAGACAGACATTGTTCATTACAAAATTATGAAAAAAAAAAAAAGATTTACATGAGAAGTAGTAATAACTTTTTTTTCTGATGTAATGTGAAACCCCTGATCATCAACCTTAGCTGTGACAAAGCTTGAGAATGGTAAGAATACAAAGATCAAATTAATCTTCAGGGGTAAAGATTATTATTGCTATTATGCCGGTACTCACACAAAATTCTGATGCAATAAAAGTGTACAATGTGATGGGTTTAACTAGTATGAATACAGGAACTCACTGTTAGACTTGCTCTTCTCTATATTTTTAAGGGACAGACACAAGACTCATTTGTACTCAGAGAGAACAGCAGCTCCTTGGTCACCTTCGGATTTTGAAATTAACCACACACACTGGTTTATTTTACCCTCACTGTGCAGGCACCATGGCAAGTGCTAACATGCTGCACTACCACTCTGCCAATCTCATCTGAGTCGATCCCTGCTTAAATGAGTTATCCTGCAGGAATGGCAACCTGCTCCTGGCTCCTCACTCTACTTCTTAATCCACACACTGACAGCAACACTAACCCTTAAGAAGCCAAGCCAGATAAAGAGGTGAGTCTACTCACAGCTCCCTGATAGAGCTCCACTTCCCGGTCAGAAAAATATGACAACTGTTTGAAAGGATTTACAGAGATCAGCACAGGTCCTATATATGTCTGAAAGGCACTGGTAAAGGACTTGGTAGTTGATAGTTATACATTTTCAGACATTGATAACTGATACAGATACTGATAGTCATTTTTTTCTATAGCTACTGCAATGCTGTCTGATCATCTACCTTTTTAAAATAGAATTTTAAAGAGAATGCCATTATATTTCTAACAAAGGCATGACATACCATTTAAAAACTATTTTTATTTGCTTAAGAAACAATTACTACTGAAAAAGCAAATTAATATTTGCTAAATACTGAACAGTAATACAGACTGTAATAAATTTCCTGCATATATTGATGAGTGTCACACAGTAGCACCACAGAAGGATTTTCCCCCTCCAATCATCTTTAAAGCTATACCTGTAAAATTTGTATATGTTTGAACAGTCTTCTCATAGCATTTTCATATATTTAACAATTTTTTATTTATTTATTAAACCATCCTGATGTAGACATATCATGCATGTTGAATGAAAGCACTTAAATTGAAACACTTTGGAAAAATAAGATATGAATACAGACATAGACATAATGCAAAATGCATTTTGTCGCAAGGATACAAAAATGAAGTCATCCATATATCTTTTCTTGAGGTTGTCTGTGATGGCATCTTCACTGATCTTGGAGAGGAGGACCATGTCATCCACCCCACTGACCTTTACATTTTGTGTTTGCCAGTGATATCGCTCCTTACTGCCCTGAAAATGTAAGCGTTTGTTATTGTCTGTTAGAGTAACCTAAATGTTATTTGCAAATTAAGGTTAACAAATAAATCAATATTTATGGAAATTTATGCTTGTTGAACACATTGCTTAAGAAAAAAACTAGTGCTCCTTCATTTCTCAGTTGTGACCTGAATGTGGTTGGAGGCATCATCTGGTTAATAAATGTATTTGTGCACTCATTAACTCTGAGCCAGTAAAAACAGATTTGGGGAGTGGCTCAAAAAGTGTGTAAACAAATGACTGAGCTGACCATGTTAAGCACTTTAATAACATACTCAACACAAATGATGCTAATTTGATCTTTGTTTGCCTTGTGGAATGGAATTCCCAGATGCTGATACCATGTGTTGCACACTGGTTTATGTGCACTTAAGTTGACAAAAATGACTTTAGATGTGTAGCAGGATAACAGATAGCAACAAGTTTATTTTTACACCAATCACAGCTGTGTTCACATACAACCTCAAAGGAAAATGTACCAAAAATTACAACAAAACATACCTGTTAAACCCTGTATAGGTAGGGCCCTATCTAGGCAGATTTAAAAAAAAAAAAAAAAAGGTTTTTAGGTAATGGTGTTTGTTGGACTCCAACTATCTTTACAAAGAGAGAAGTGAAGTTGTTTCTAACTTACATTTTTATGTTCTAAGAGCTCTGAGACATCTATTTTTTGTTCTGTTTTCCCCCTGTGAATCATGACTAAAAAGGCTCAAAAGACAAATGCACAACAGAGTGTAGTACTGTTAGGAAAATTTTTTGGTATGTGGTGTTCAGAACCAAATCAGGTTAAACTTGACTATAAAATAATGTATAATAACACATTTATATTGGTACTGAAGTCATAAAACCTTAAAAGGAGACTATGCTATCTCTAAAAGCAGGTGAGTAAAGTGCTCGCTTATGTAAAGACAAAAAACGTAACATGAGGCATCAATTTACAACCCCCACATTTGAGTTGAGATGAAGTTAAATTCAGTTTCAACACATCTGATCCATCTAATCGAGGACTTGATCAAGTTATCAGCGATTTAAGTCTAATAGTAATGTGGGATCTAAACTTTCTAGGAAAGTACGTTTTCTAATGCCACTAAACCCTTGGTGAAAGGGCCTCACTGAAGGAATGAATTAATGTTTTTGGTTTGTTTGACATGAGCCAACAGCAACACGAGGATTAACGAAATAACTCACTCTTCTAAAGCAAATGTTTCGAATACTTCAGAGATTTGTACCCTACTTCAGGGGATTTTGACCTTCAAAATATCCAGCTCTTTCACTAAACAAAAATATTTCGCATTAACGGCAACTCAAAATTCAGTGTTAACGAATCAGTAAGGCCGCACCCATCACAAGCATCAACCCTTTTATATAGTGGTACATTGCAGGTAGCCTAAATTACCCAGATGTCCATAATTCAAATGCATAAAAAATACTTGTTTTGACACAAGGTGTTTTGACACAAGCGGATTCAAGGAGTTGTCACAACCCAGTCAGAGATCATTTCTCACAACAAATCAATTTTCATGACATGTCAGACTTTCAGTAAATATTTCCTTTCCAAATTTCCCAAATTAAACTGCTGAAAACGTTCCCCCACATGTAGGACTCTTAAATAAAACTGGCACAATACGCATGCATTTCAGGCCGGTCCAATTTAATCAACAATCAATTTAAGCGTACTTACCATCTTGAAATAGAGATACTTCCTGTAACACAGTCCTTGAACAACAGTCCAGTACTCAAGAAAATCGAAAATTTCAGGTGAAACTCAGATTTTATGGTGATCAGTATTCTGTGTCCATTTGTTGTACTATATAGCTTTGGAACCCTTAGGTATCCTTAAGTCCATCGAAACTAAGTGCAAACATGTAAAATCATGAAAAACCGACTTGTAAGAAAAATCGGTCACTGACAATCTATAAAGCGACAAGTGCGGACAGGTAAGGAACTTTTTTTCCACCCCTCCGTCTTCGTCCTGAGAGCATTGTGGGTAGAATTTGAGTATTATAAAACTTACAACATCGCCCGCTAGTGGTCTATGCAAGTGTTTTCAAAGATTTGATTATTTCCATTATCAAAAAGTAACCACAACACAATGAAACAACGTTACATTGGACAACATTAGCACTCAGTGTGTGAAACAGACATTTAATTTATTATACAAAGGAACATTCACAAGTTACGGGAGGTCATTCACATAATCGTAAGAGCTGGTCCGACTTACAAGTTACAAAGGAAGGAAAAAGATCTGACACAGAAAACTAGTATAAAATGGTAATGAAAGATATACATACTGGTAAATGGCTTACTCAAATATGTCCAAATAATTTGGAAGAACTGGGCTTCATCTAAAAAAGGTGAGCTAAAACTTACTAGAAAGGGGTCATACCTTCCTTCTGTTGTAATAAAAATTTAATTCTAAATCTGTGCATGTTCTGGTATGTAATTATCCAAAACTAGATATTAACAATGCATTGATTTCTTCCATTTATGTGTAGCCCTTGCTGTGTTTTGCTACCATCATTTGATCAGATCATATACACAACTGCCACTTTCACCCTATGTAGCAACATTTGAACCTCTGCTCTCAATTAAAATACAAGTGTTCAGTGGCTACATTACATATTAAAGCACAGCTCCCCATAATTCTGACAAGAGACCATGCACATTCTGTAAGTTTTAAATTTTTGTTATGGACATTTATACAGACTGGGGCATCTTGGAATGCCCAAAACAATTTGAAATTATCAACAGAATGAAATAAGAGTAAAAGCAAGTCAGACTTGTCATGTAAGAATGTAAGTAAGCATTTGTAAATAGGAAATAAATAGTGTTTTGACTCTTGGTCTTCCGTTTCACACTTTTAATACTTAAAATGGTTAGAATTGGACTTTTGGTAAATCTATGGATTTTTTTCATGCCCTAAACAGAATCCAATCAATTGTCACTACACATATTTAGGTTTGTATCCTTCCCATGCTTCTGTGCCTCAGCATGACAAATTATGAGTGACTATCTTGCAACTGATAAGAGGGGCTAAAAGTGTCTGGGAGATCAAAAAAAGCCAATATAAAGCTTTATTGAGCCAACTGGGACACCTTTTGAGAGGTCCAATTTTGGAAACTCTCAGTTAAAGCCCGACATCTTAACAATTATGTTCAGAGTTGTGAAAAGTGTGTGGTTCTCTCAATCTATAGCTAAAATAACACTGATCAGACCACACTGGAGAACCCACTTATGACTCTGTGCTGTTTACCCTCCATCTTCCCCTATCATTTATATTACAAAGCACACATCCCTCAAAACATTTCTTAGTTTGACCACTAGTCGGTTGTCTCAGCGGTGATTGCATTGTGTACATGTGAAAAACCGAACGCTGTTCACTCAAAGTAGAGATCATTAGTGATTACAGACACAAAAATTGCTCTGGAACACATGGGAATTTAAGACAGTAAGTACAGAGCACATGGATGAATACAAATAAATGAAAGAAACAAACAAATCAACAAAAAACAAACAAACAAAAACACTGAGCAGTTGAGCCTCAGCCTACTATTTCAAATGATGGATTAAGATACTGGACAAAAGAAGATTCCAAAAGGATATCCAGAGAAACACAATACTCCAAAAAGAAAAGGGGACAGGACTCAATTGAGAGAAGGCTACTGAGGAAAGAGTGAGGAAAAAAGACAAAGCAAAACTTCACAGCTGAAACCTCTTCAGTCAGAGTATAAATTCCATGATCAAAAGTCAGTCTGGCTTTACAAACATGCCAGGATGGCAGAGGGGCATGGCAGACAGTGGGCTTGGGAGGGGCCTCTGAGAGTGGTACAGTCTTTTCCAGTTCAAACATTACAGTCCATGACACGCTCTCCAGGATTCCCGCCTTCATTCACATGATGCCATTGGTGAGATACTGGAAGCCGTCGTACAGCTTGGTGGTGATAGAGCGCATGGAGCCATCCACCATCTGCTCAACCAGCACCTGCAGCTGTTCCTCCGTCAGGCTCATGTGGAATCGTTCCTTTAGGTTACGGATGGTGCTGGAGCCATGGAAGCAGGGCAGCTGAGAGCCTAGAGAACAGTTATAACAGTGCAACCATGATGTAGCCACTGCTACAGAGAATTTCACTAAGTGAGCTGAGGGAAATGGTACGGACTCCTATACCTATGCCATGCAAGATCAATACATAGTGTTCCCACTCTAAATCAATGTCTAATTCCCTGACATTCACTGACTAAAAAGCTGAATTTGACATGACCTATAATGAATGGAAAAACAGGCCCCCTTCGTTAAATTGGCAAGGAATTTTTATTTATATTTTTTACATTGTCAAGTAACCATAACGAGCACTCACACAATATGGAAAATGTGTGAAAATATAACATTTTAGTAAATTGCAATTACAATTTAGATGCTTGACACAGAAAAGATCAAATGTCTTGACTTTCCATGTCTGGAATAAATATTCCAGAAATTTCATGACTAGAGAGAACCCTGAATACAAAATGTTTTCAGTGATCATGCTGATCTCTGAGAAGGGTGCTTTTAAGTGGAAAGTACCTTGTTGCATGATCTCCACTATTTGGATGACTTTCTCCATGTGTTTGCGTGCAGCAATGAGGCCCTGAAGCATAAGCATCTTGTAATAGTTGAACATGTCTCCATCCTGACCTCCCATTACCTAGAAAAATAACAGTCTTAATATGCACCAAAATTTCATGAGGGGGTTGTCCTTTTGATACATGAGGCAATTCAAGGTGCTTAACAAATTAAATTATTAGACATTTGATTTAAATTGAAACAAGTAAATTATATATATATACATACACACATTATTTATACTGAAATAAATAAAATGGCATTACATCTACAAATTCATTGGTCAGTTTAAAGGCAGACGTCTCAAATCCCAAGTTTCGAGGAGAGCTTGACAAAATGAAACCAAAGTCAATATGAATAATATGGCCTTCAGAGTCAAGCAGGATGTTTCCATTGTGCCTGGAAAGCAGAAGAGAGTTACAATAACTAAGGACTGAAAAGGTGAACATATGTGTGTTCATTCAAATTACACATCTGTGGTACGAGGGGAAAAATATTTCATTAAAACTGAATGAGACCATTTATTAAATGCATATCACAACTGGCACCACTCTTAAGAAATAGTACAAACAGATGTAAAGCTTCTTTTTGTAGTTTAATCAACTGCAGTTTTTTTTTTTTTTTTTTTTTTAGTCATCTTTAGGAATTTTGAATATTAATGAATTTAGGCTTTTCTAGTTTTTCAATGACAAACTCCAAAGGTACAGAGAATAATGTCTAGTTTAAAGTTACAGTGAGAAAGCGTAAAGTGGCAGAGGCTACCCATCCCACCTGTCCTTAACCTGCAACAGGTAGCAGATAAGACAATATCCTGCACAACTCTGCACAAAGTTTCGCTGAGCAGTGAGGAAGGCCTCCGTAGTGTAGTTGCCGTGCTCCTGCAGGAAGTAGTCAAGCAGCGAGAGCTGGCTCTGCTTCTTTACTTGGTGAATGGACACAGCATTGACTACTGGCTCAATCATGCCACTGTCTGAGGAGATGACCAGGATCTTATAGGGCTTAATCCATAGTGGAACCCGCTCTTGCTCCCAGATAGACTGCAGGTGTGAAGAGAAAGAAGGTCATCATGAGATTTAAGTGATCTATCTCAGCTTCGAGTTGAAGGTTAAAAAAGTTAATCTATCTATATCCATGAAAGAGACTTAACAGCTTTCGTACAAAAATATTTGCCATTTTATATCCTATATCAGGAACATTTTTATAATCAAGCTGTTCAGTCTCTGAACTGACACAAATTATTCCAAATAGTGACACCACCTACAATGCCAATGTCATGAACTGGCATTTGAAATGTCTTTGAAACCAACTAATAAAAATAAGATGGTAACCTGAAGCTGTTTCAGCACTTGGAAGGCAAGGAGCTCCTGTCTTAGGTCATCACCACATTTCACTATGACTGAGAGAAGACGCCAATTAGGCAGGTGCCCATAGGGAGATGCTTCCCGGATTCGTCTGTAACAGCAGAGGGGAGAAGATTAGAACAGAATACTTCAACAAAAAGTAAGAGTGCAAGTGACTTTTCTTCACTTACCTAACCTTCTCCTGCCAGGGCTCTTTTAAGGCTACTGCTGAGGGATCCTCTGGGTCCTTCTTAAATGTGGTTGGCGTGTGGGCAAGCTGCTCTGACAGGCGCCGCCTAAATAAGTGCACACAAACCCAGATATGGTGAGGCGAAAGAGCTAATGACCCAGAGGAAGGCCAAGCTACATGTCACGACAGGAGATGGACAATAATGTGCTTACGCCCAGGTATGAATCCTCACATAACAGTAATACATGCTACAGAAGTGTTGATATCTTTGATTTTCAGTGCATCTTAAATGAAGACTATATCTACATTATGGGTGGGTGATATAGCAAAAATATGACCTTGATATTTTTTTCCCCACACTCATCGATATCGATATTTATCACAATATATAATATGATAATGTTGTCAGTTTGAAGAGTAACCTGATAATGGCTGAAGCCTAATTAAACCACGGGGTTCGTGGGTTAAACTTTAGTTTATTTCCAAAAATAGAATAGTAAAATGTAAACATTTAACTATGCATGCTTTATCTGATTTAACAAAACTTAATTTTAACAAAAAGTAATATTAGTTATGTACAGGTTTTACATCTCTTTAAATCTGTGTAAAAATAGAAATCTGTGTAAAAAAGTGCAAAATGTAAACACTGTAAACCAGTCATTATGCTACATCTGAGTTTGCTAAGCTATATCATTGAAACTGTGTTTGTTATATCCTTATACCTTTTTAATCACTTTTCACATCAATGGTTGCAAAATATAACAATTTATTGTTGTTTAGGCACCGACCTGACTAGTGCTGCTAAAATAAGGAAGGACCAACATAAAATAAGGAAGGACCGACTGTATTTTCAAGGTGTAGGTGTGACTGCTGTGGTCACTGGGATGGAAACTTTTCAGGTAATGAAAAAGATTTGTTGTGCTTCCCATACTAGTTTGCACTGACCAATGACATATTTTGCAATTAATCAATGTTTCACTGCTTTTCACATATCAAAACCACTTCCATATAACTGGTGTCATGGTAACTTTTTTTTCAACAATTTTCTCAGCTTTGGAAGATACCGCAAGTTCACTTTCTTGCATTTTCCTAGTTTTTAGAGCCTTCTTCAGCACCAATAGTTCATACAATGCTTTGCAGTACGAAATAGGCACATCATTTAATGTGCAAGCCAAAAGTGAATAACTGGTTGTTGTCATGTTTATTTCTGCTGTATGCTGTTGCATCTATCCTTTTTGAGTAAAAATGTCAAAAGCTTGTCATCATTATTGACATAAATTCATTGCGATCCTGATTCTAGATCATTTTATTGCCAAGCACCAATTTACACACTTCACCGGCTCTTGCTGGCCCACTGATTATCAATGTTTAAGCACCTACAAAAGGCACTGACTGAGAATGACCCCTCTTACTAATATCTTCAACATAGGTTTTGAATGACCGATTCAAAACCTATGCGGCAAAACTATCCAAAGAACTGAGAACGAGACTTGAATGTTTCTGTAGCAAATCACCCTCAAAGACAGCCAAAGAAAAACAAGTATGTTCTTGCATCACAATATTTCTTACAGTTCATTTAGTTTTACTACAGAACTGCAGCTCTCTCAACTTTAAGAAAAAAGTTCTCAATCATTCTGAGCTTGGGCATGAGAACATTAAAAATTAACTTTCAAAATCATGGAATCCAGTCAAGAAGAGCAAATATTTTAGATCTGTCTGTGGTGATAGCAAGCCAATTTAGAACACTTTTGGATGACCAATTCATGAATGAAAGTACATTCTTCAAGTAGCTTATTCTAAAACCATTTCATGCTGAATTTGCTACCTTATTTCTTTTTATAACTGATCTCCTGAAAATGGAACTGTTCTCTCAATGGATTTATCCCCAAACAGAAAAGCCTTAGATGTTAATGTGTTTAAGATTACCAAACACACAAAATACACACCTGATGTCACCAGCGGCGATAAAAATGGGTTCTTTGCTCTCCTGGCTGGTGATGCTATCAACTGAGAACTGGGATATGTTGTCACAGCTGTTAGTGTGGATCTCTGGCAGCTAAAGGGGTAAACAAAGTATGGGTGAATTTACAGTGAGAAAAGCATGCTCCCAAAGAAAGCCAACAGCTGTGCTCTGGTACCTCAACCTGTAGCTCGCCAATGTCATCCACGGACCAGGCCTCATCGTCGTTGTCGTAGTTGGGCACGGTGGAGAAACTGCTGGCTCGCTGGTCGGGCGTGATGCCGCAGTCTGGAAGATTCTCCACAGAGCGTGTGCTGCGGATCCGTGTCTCAGGAATCCTTACCGGAACACTCGACGTCTCAAAGTTCTCACAGTCCAGAACTTCCACATAAATTAGATATGGTGCCTGGAAATAGCAGAAAATTGGAGAAAGTTCTGAGATGTCTCCATTTCAAGGCTGCCTAATTAATGTCAGCTCACCAACTCCACATTATATTTACCAGTTTGTTAAAAGAAATAAAAACAATCCAGTGTGACACACAAACTCAAAACTTATTAAGAAGCTATGCTGCAACTGGCCTGTGTCTATTCATTTGATCACAGCCAAGTTCACCTTGTCTTTTGAGTTGAGCACAACGGCCTGTGTGTGGGGCACCCGCACCACATGGTGGTCGAAGGCAGCTGTAGGCAGCCAGACCCGAGCAGGCAGCTTGTGGTTGAGCAGGGAGAGCTCGGAGATAAGTCTCTGAGTCTTCTGCTCTTTGGTGGGCAGGGTGGCCAGCCTCTTCCCAATACCCATCAGAGACTTAATGAACTCCCGCTGAGGAGTCAGGCGGACAGGCTGACAGGAGGAGACGAGGACAGAAATCCCATAGATATGGGAGAAAAGAGGAGAAGAGAGAGAAATACAAATGTGAATACACAGATATTATTTCATATCTGTGGATTTATCAGTTGTAGTATCAAGAAGTTATAAATGGCCTACAGGTAATAAAAGTTATTTGTACTAGTGATGTCATTAATACTACTATAAACAAAAATGATGTAATAGGCTGAACTAAAAAAAAGTCTACATGCATGACAAAATCACACTGAAATCAAAGCAAAGCATGAGAGTTTAAACAAATGAATGGAAAAAGAGTGCTCTCTAGCAGCAGCAGCTGACCACAGGGTGGCATAGGTGAGACACAAATTAATAACATCACCTGAAATGAGAGGACAATTTACACAAACAAATAAGCCCATTCCACAATGGCAAATGTGGAGTAAGACTCTACAAACTCCTCCATCTGTGTTCTTCGCATGTTGAATCACCATGTTTATTTACCACTCCCAAGCCAACAGAGACAGATTGAAAAACGTGTAGAAGAGGTTGGAAAGACTAACCACCAAATAATTTGCAAAGATTCTGTCAAACCATAAACCTCTTTGGGTAAACAAGAGCATGTACACCATGCCCACAAAGAGAATTCCCTCTGATTAATTTAGCAAGTGAAATGCACACCCATTATTGTATGGTGATTAATTTACCATAATAAAAGATACAACATTCATAACAAAAGATAAATCCTCAATGTAATATCAATACATGTGTGATGAATGAACACACCTGACAAAAAAAAGCAGAGCTCACTTAATGAAAAAACCCCACAAGGAACAGATTCAGAACAGCCTAGCTACATCTTACCCCCCCTCCTAAAAAAGCATTCTATGCACAATCTGTAATTTAATATTCAATTGCTGATCATGGTGTCAGACTGAAAAAAATGCCCAGGTTTTCTATAGCTAAACTAAATGTTAAAGAGACTTAGAAACAAAGAAAAGAATGCCAAATAAAATGACTTGACGGCCAATAAATTCCTGATTTTATATATATATAAATAAAAATCAGTAGACATTGTGTTTCTATGCTGTTGTATATTACCAGCCATTACCACGCACTGAATTCACATGCAAAACAGCAATCTATCCTCCCATTTACCTAACCGACCCCACGATTTAGTGTCTTGCCCTGTGTTTAATGATCATTGAAATATAATGTGTAGTGACCTGTAGTTTAATCACAAGTTGCTTAATTTATTGTATAGCTTATGGTTGCACTGTTGTCTGTATTTGTCATATTTATTGACAATTTGCATTGTTTTTTTCCTGTCATGTCAAATATAGCATTGTGTCCTACAGGAAATCATTTTTTCCTTGCTGAACACCTTGCTGATTGTTTTGGACCATCAAAATTTTAATACCAACAGAAAATGGCATTTACACAGGCATTTTAATACTAATAGACACTGCATTAATGACATATTCATTTGCACTGCCAGTTGCTGCTATCGCAGCAATGAAGTAAAGAAGTATAAGGATAAAAACTAATCTACATTCTCTAAACTTTAGAACCCCATGAAATGAATGTTATGATTTAAACATCTACTGTTCTGAACATAAACTGGTTTCACCTACAATTTCAGGAGTACTTTGCTTGTAAAGCTGATGAAGGGCGTACTTTTTTATCCATCCATCCATACATACATATATGCAGGTCCATAGACAGACCACTCCAAAATGATCACTTTCTCTTTTTTTTCTATTTATTGGTATATGTTTGAGTAAAATACAATGTTTTAATCAATAAACTACTGACAACATTGCTCTGAAATACCAAATAAAAAAATTCATTATAATATTTATTTGCAGAAAATGACAACTGGCCAACTGGCACTATTTTCAGACCTCAAGTAAAGCAAAGAAAAAAGGTTCACATTCATTTTTAAACAACAAAATGATGTTTTAACCTGGGAAGGATTCAGAAATCAATATATGATAAAATAACCCAGATTTCTTGTGTCTTGGCATGCTCTCCACTAGTCTTTCACATTGTTCATTAAATGAGATTTGGTTCAGGTGATCTCTATCAGTGCCACATTACATAGAATAAGTTGTCTGTGTTGGAATTGAACAGGAATAAAATGACACACACACACACACACACACACACACAGTTTCCAAAAGAAACAGATCATTTCAGACAGAAGTCCTTCATCAGCTGTGCAAGCAAAGTACTTCTGAAGTTCTAGGAGATTAAACATAAGTTCCAAGAATGTAGATCAATTATTTTGCATTACATTTCATAATTTTGTTGTTGCCATAGTAACAACTGGCAATGAATGCCTTAAAATGCCTTGCCAAGATCATACCTTAATTTTGACGGTGTTCAAAAAAACAATAAGCAAACCTTCTTTTGGTTTCTCCAATGCATAGCTGATTACATCTTTTGCCAAAGATACAATAGACAACAACTGCGTTAATAAATTCATGGGTTTCACTGGAATTTATGGCCTCCTTCAATCTACTTTTACTTATTAATATTGGTGGCATTTATTTCTTTACCCGAGTAGTGCCTGTATCATCCAAACTGACTTCACAGTTAACAAACATTTAATTATGGGTTTTGCATATGCTAATGCTCCTTAAATGATCCATATTCAATAAATCAGAAATCTGAGCTTTTGCAACAAATTATGACATTATACCAGAAAGGAGAAACCCTTCTTGAATTGTCCCATTCACTGAGTAATGGGTAGCATCAAAGGGGAAAAGACAAAGAATTCAGGTTTCCAAGCATGTCAGGTCATAGACATAATTGACAGGCAGAAGTCACTGTGGAAAGGTCGGCTTTAATATCACAAGGTTCAGTACACCTCAGAACTTGTCACTTGAGATGACATGCTTGCAAATGTCAAAGCTTAAAAAGGCACACATCTGAAGGAATCTGGGAGTCCAACCCCAACTGCGAACAGAAACAGCCATCATCCCACAATGCACAGATAAGGATGTTATTAGACAGTGGTTCACTTACGGTACCAGCCTCTAACTTGAGACTGTCGGAGCTGGAGCTCATGTCCTGGGAAAAGGGGGATGGGTTATGGTACAAGAACAGGGGGGAGTGGTGAGGGGAGGGGGTAGCAAGACAAAACAAAAACAAACACACACACACACACACACACACACACACACACACACACACACACACACACACACACAAGGCTTGCAGTTATAAGATCCATTACCACTCCATGGTCCTGTTTATGACTCAGCATGCCTCAAAATTTGATGTTTACTCCTGGCTGCAGCCTGTGATTAATCCTCAGAGACATATGGGAGGGCCAGCAATCTTGCATCATGACCATGCTGAACAAGGCCAGGGATTGATAAATAAGTGCAGCACAGCACCCCTTAACCTCTCCTGTACACTCTCTGCACAGATACAGGCCACCTTCTAACATTTTCATTGCTTATTGGCAGTATGGAATTGATCTCATAAAGGAAATGTTTAAACATGAAAAAAACATTTAATGTCTGCCATTCTGAAATATGTACAGAATCATCACTTTATATTTTATCACACTGACAGTTAAATAACACAGAAAGGCAAAGTCTAATCTGCCCAATATTTGCCCTTGACAATTTCTGCAATCCTTACAGCTCATCCTTTCGCTACATATACCTCAGATCTGCTGATCATCTACTCTCTCACATGATACAAGTTGTTTCCAAACACATAGGACAGAAAAACTAGAGACAGGCAAAACAGCAGAAACAGAAGGATGCCTAGGCATGCTCAGCTTGTTTACAAAAGCATGTGGTTAGGCAGTGGCTGTTAGGCAAACAGAAGCAGAAGTCCAAACTCTTCCATATTAAGACTAATCACCATTCAGAAACCCACAGTCACCCTGGACTTTCATGGATCTTGTGGAAAAAACAACCTGCAACAACCACACCATGTTTGTTTCTCAGTGATAACTTTTATGATTCTCTTCTGGGAAAACCTGATTCCCAGGCGCTTGTGCTATACACAAAGGTTTGGGATCTGACACACTGAAATGCACTTCCTGAAGAACTAATTGTTCAGCCAATCACGTATACCTAAAATGACAGCGGCTGGAGCTATACAGAAAATGTTAGATAAGGCATTCCTCCTTGATAATGACTATGGCTGCTTCAAAACAATAAACTGAATACAACATTAGCAGTCCACTGAAAACATGAATTGGAACAGAAGGTTCAGTTTCAGAGGATTGCAAATTTCTTGCCATCTCTGAGATACTAAAAACATAAAACACTCTGCACTACAAAACAATGCTCGAACCAGGTGTGGCACCCCATTATGGTACACATTATAGTGTACGACATATTCTACTACATACATTTACCCAAAATATTCATCAAACTCAACAAATAAAATCAATATTTAACTTTTGGTAACTGAAAAGTGGATTCCAGGCATCATCTGAACTGCTTTATTGCCTAATATAAATCAATATAAAGCCCATAAGCATTACAGTCTGAAGCGTCTTTCTCGCAGGACACAGTTAATTCTCAGGAATCCAAAATGTATATTCACAAGGCTTCACTGATCCTTGGCCCATGTGTTACAGCTACAGGCTCTTAATATAAGTAGTGCTACCACTGATTCTATGGAAACTCAAACATGCAAATAAAAAAGGAGTTAGGGTCAAAGAGCATCCTATAGTGAGACAAATAATGAAAGGTAATAATCTTGACCAGTGATTGAATGCCAAATTTCACATCACAGTGAGATGCCTGTGAGAGAGGAGGGGTGGATCTGCTAAGGGTAAAAATAATAAGAAATATTAACAAACAAACAGACTATACAACCCACCTACACAAAATGGGAGGAGACTGATTAGTTGAACTTATATTCTGCTTAAAGCACAAAAGAATATGACTATGTGAAAGCTGTCTATTCTAATGTAGGTAAATAGAGACTATTAGGGATCTAATAGGGATCTGTTCAGGTAATACAAAACCCCATTCATTGTTTCTTTGTCAGGCAGGGCCTAAGTGACAAAGGTATTGTGGTCATTCTCTCATGCACTAAAATTTCTGTGTGGAATTTCTTTTTAAGGTCAGAAACAGGAAGAGATATTTCATGTCCAGCATTCTAGCCAATAGAAAATTGACTATGTTGGTGCCCTTCTGGTGTAATGTTACATTATCAGCACGGTGACTCATTATGCATGACAGAGGGACAGTACAGGTGGCATGTGGGGTATAACTGAGCTAATGGACGAGTGAGGTACACGACCCCAACAATGGTAGATGCCATGGACACATCTGATGTCATTCTACTCAGTGGTCCACAAAAGATCTGTTTTCAGAGTGGAAAGAAGTTTACTGGGCGAGGACCAACTGGCTTGTGCCTTATTCCTTTACCAGGATTAAAGTGTATTTATATGGCCATATGGCTCATAAAAAGGAGCACTCAGCACAAAATCAGCATCGCCTGGCATTAAATACACTGTAACTATGGTGTAAACTGACAATTCCTAGTCACTCAAGAAAAGCAAAGAATAAGAAATGTCATGTGTATACATTACAAAAAAGCAATATTTTATATTTTGTGCTACTGATATTTCTGTACTGCAAACATTTGACAGACTGAGGCCAGACAAGAGGTAATGAGATTAACATTCTG
This sequence comes from Electrophorus electricus, assembly GCF_041902795.1. Classification (NCBI taxonomy): domain Eukaryota; kingdom Metazoa; phylum Chordata; class Actinopteri; order Gymnotiformes; family Gymnotidae; genus Electrophorus; species Electrophorus electricus. The sequence continues at coordinate 13,152,900 of NC_137510.1, forward strand.
ACCAGGGAATATAACTTCACAGCCCAGTTACTGCACAGAGCACTCCTTAACATGTGCCAAAATGTTACTCTTCATCAAGTAGACCTTCACTTTTATACACTTTTGAGACAAAAGAAGGCTGCGTGATATGGACAATACATCATATTGTTAATATATTGCTACATCTTGCAATAAAATCCTTAATATGATAGTTAAACACGATCAGATAATTTTTTAATGGTAATAAAACTTGTTAGTCTTGTCACAGAATTGAATTGATTCATCAAAACACTCATTATGAACTTGTGAGGTTGATGTTTACAGCGCATAAAAAGGTTTGGAATCTGTTATAGGGTGCATTCTGCAACCCACTCAGAAAACTGAAAACAATATTGCATAAACACATAACTAATGATATAGTGTGTGGGTTTGCAAGCTAATAGTTTGCAGTTGCATGTATATAGCCACATTTATTAGTGTGGCTTGCAAAGTTGACAGTATGCCATCATAAGATGACCAGAGCTAGAAAATATGCAGATTACAAACACATATGATATACCCCTAAATGAGCTCTGCAGCAGTGAAGATGATCAAAATGCACATCTCAGTGCACACAGTACTGGCAGTGAATAAGACAAAATAAAGCCTCTGCAATAACCAGCAATCAAACTCTCATACTCCAGCTATGACAGAGGTGCTCACCTCGTCCTGACTGCTTTCTACTTTGGGGTTGCTGGCTGTCCTCTTCAGGTTGCTGCTGAGACTGATCGTGACTGTGGCATCTGACTTGGAACGCTGGTGTGTGCGTTTGGAGGGTGAGAGGCCGTGCTCGCCCATTCCCTGCCCGTGGTGGCAGGGCGGGGGTGGCTGTAGGGCCTCCCTGCGTGCGCGCTGGCCAGCAGGCTTCAGCTCATCTGACAGGATAACCTTGCGCAGCTTGGTGCCACGCGAGTGCCGCTGCGTGGAGATGTGCATGTCAGAGGAGTAGGCCCCTAGTAGCCAGGCGCACTGCAGCGAAAAGTTGATGCTTTGCCGGCAGCGGTGAACCACGTAGGGCTTGATGGCATCACCCACATCCTCGTCCATGTGGATGTACATGTTAAGCAACTGGGGTAAGTAGAAGTCCACATCCTCATAGCGAAAGCTGAAGAGACGGTTGCCTATGTAAGCCTGTACCCCTGGCTCCTTTGAGTTGTACAGGTAGGAGATGGCCATGGAAATGTCAAACAGTTTGGATTCAAAAAGCCGCAGCAGCCATGATTGCTTAGAGGAGTTGTTGTTCTGGCGCCGGCGCGCACTCTTCACTGTGTCCGAGGGGGCCTCCTCCTCGCCAATCTTCTGAGATGTGCACAACCTCCTGCTATCTCTATCTGAGGAACCTATGTGCCCGGTTCCATTCACCAGCCCTGGCTTAGTGGTGACCAAAGTTGATTGGCCCTCACCTTTGAGGAGCTTGACCTTCTGCAGCACCTCCTGGCAAGCTTTCTTGGCTACTTCAGTATCTATGACCAGGCTCAATTCTCCCACACCCTCAGATATCACATCCAGTGGCGGGCTGGAGGTGGACAGGCCCTCACTGGCACTGGGGCTGGAACTGGTGAGAGGCCTTGGCCCAGAGGATGGAGAGGAGGGTAAGGAGAGAGACGAGGTAGTGGAGGTGGAGGAAGCTGACGGGCTCTTCTGCAGTTCCTCCTGTTGGGAAGAGGAAACCTCCAGCTCGGTGTCACCCATGGCCACATACACACAGGCCACTGCACAAAAGACAGAAACAGCATGAAAAAGAGGAGGACAGTGTTAAGATCAACAATACTATAACACTTACAGTTGGATTTTGTTGATGGACACATTCTGCACAGCTCTTGAGTAAATTCTCAGCTATTTTTCCTCACAAAACAGAGGCTGTCCACAAACAGATCTGCGTCTCAGATAGCAATTAAACTGAAGCACTTCCCAAGGACAATTTAACCCATAACCTTTAGCTAGACTGTCAATCCTTAGAGGCAGCTGATTATTGTTTAAAAGCAAGAGCCTTGTGCTATTTTAAACTGTGGTGAAGAACTGCAGATTTCACTGATCCATATTTAACTTGCCACCTGCAAAAAGCCTTATAAAGGGGTAGGAACAAAATGCTCTTTACAGAAATGAACTCTCTACAAAAATCAGACTAAGTGTTTATTTATTTAATTTTACTTGTTCATTGTTTTGTTGCAAAGCATTTATGGAGTGCAATTTCTATGGTATTACCCAAGCCTACATAGCAATTTTTTTCATAATTTGTAATAACTTACCCCACATGGTATGATTACAAACCCAAATGAAAAGAACTGTTGTTTAGCCTAAATTATAGTGAGGTACCAAGGACCACTTCTGAAAAGCTCTAAACTATTGTGTAGGTCTAATTTGTTTATTGAGGACTTTATAGGCCAACCACTTTTGATATGAAAACCTAATGTTTTTTTAAACATAAACTCATCCCTTGTCCCTTGATATCCTGAAAAGAGAAGTTCCATGCGATCTTAACTTTCATATGAATGTCTGTTACCATGACTGAGGAAGGACACTTTCCCTCAGCCACAGCTACATCCTATAGTCATCAACTTCTTCAGCCGGTTACACCATCAGAGGGCCAGCTTGAGATAAAGGGAGGAATCTATGCTTCAAGCTACACTGTAAGTGTGAACATAAAAGTGGATGGAGGAATTAAAATCTGCAGTAACGTTAACAAAAACAGTATAAAATAGTTAATTTTAAGCATCATATCCAAAGTTCCGCAAGCAATGTTCAAAACAAATCTGACAAGAATCAAAGGCCTGAGAACACATCAAAGTTTCAGACAGCAGCTGCTCAGGTTTGACAATTTTGGCAATGAAATCAACACTTCACAACAAAAAGTCATAAAAATGAAATTTTCCATTTAGCTGTAAGTGCCAGCACAAGCCCATTCTCTGAGTCCAATGGCAAACTCCTTCTATACATCTTGAAAAATTCAGTGAAGTCTGTGACATTAATTTGCACCAACTCATAAGATTCACCTTACCTAACACTAAGCTGCTGTGGTACCAAAAGCCTGTTTATTGGTGTTGCAACAAAGCAAACTTGCATCTCCGATTGCAATGGAAACAGCTTCAATTGGATCCAGTACTGACAGGCGACACCACTTCCACCTTGCTTAGCTAGCCACCCTTACTAAACAATGAACCGATGGAGCACAGCCTGCATCGTATTATCTTTCCTAGTCTAGCTAGCTAGAAAAGTTTCTGCTGATGGGCAACAATAACGCCTGTAGGGCAGGGTTATGACAATAGACCGAAATAACGTTATCCGTCTTTTGGCCTAGATTAAAACGATTTTGTAGATGTGACATATCTCTTATTAATAAATGTATTAGAACACGCATAGCTATCGAGCTAAAGTAGTTGCAGCTATGTCAGGACTATGAAATTTTCAATGCAGATAGCTTCCCGAGTTAACTTACCCTAGCTAAACGACACATCATAGATAGCTGTCTAACCTTTTGCTAGTTTACATGCAAATATTTTAATGCAGCTAAATCAGCGTTACGTTAACGAACATCCTTAATGTTTAATAACCTTAACTAGGTACATAGTGAACAAGTTACCTAATATTAAACATCATCCACATTATTCCAATACACAATTTCGCCACAACAGCTAACCCTGACACTGAACAAAATAAGTTAGCTAACGCTAGCTAGCTAGCAAACTAAAGTCCACAATTTGGCAGATAGCTAGGTTAGCTACCCAAGTAGCTAACGCTAGCTAACCTATCTTCCTAGCTAGCTAGGATTAGCACACTGATGATCGGGGTTCGCTAACCTAGCTAGCTAAGCATTAAACACTGCTAGTCGGTACGAATCACAGCTAACTAGCTGTAATTACCATGGATCGCGACAGTTGTTTCACGATTATAGCAAGTGCAAGTTCTAAGACGGATAGGTAGCTAGCCTAGCTAGGTAACGTACGATTAAATTATATTAGCTACCTAGCTAACTAAGGTTAGGTGGGTGGCGAAAGGGATTAAATAGCTGGAGAGCTAGCTAGCTAAGTTAGCTAACTAGCTAGCTCGCTCAGAGGCAAGACTGTCTGGTTAGCAAAGCAGCTACAAAGCTCTCATAAAATAAGTATCTATTTTTCGTCAGTAAATAGTAAAAGCCCAATTAACTGATAGACACCAACACCAATGAACTTATTTTACCTTATGTAAACTGGGTGATATGATTATTCCGTCTATCTCTGGTGTAACATCCCCATTAGGGAAAGGTACAATTCCCCGTCGGATGCCGAATAACCGGCTTGCTAGTTGACGTCCTAAGTGAGCTAGGCACACTTTCCCTACTCTCTCGAACTTGGTAAAGTCCATGCACAAACCCCTTTCGAATAGCAAATTATTTACTTATTTAAAGTAGCGGCCATAGTTAGAGAGTATAAATTTAGCCATAGTAAGATACAAGTTATTCTATATACAATATACTGTAGTTTTAAACAACATTTTTCTGAACAGAAAGTACTTTACCGCAGAAGAATGGACTTTTCCAAAAAGTAGCGACGAGGGGAAGTGAAAAGAAAGTGAATTTGGACCAGCGTTGTCCGTGTATGGGTCTGGTGTATGTGGCAGTAAAGGCTTGTAGTTTATAACCTTTTCATTAACGGTTATAATACCTCAAAATCTAAAGGTGGAATGACAAAGATGGAGAGAATAAAAGACATTGACACACTCAACACATTAACAACTATGAATAGGAAGAGAAGTTATGAGAAATGTTGAGAAAAGAGGTACGTTTTAAGTTGTTATTTGAAAGAGGAAAGTGAAGAGCAGAGACGGAGAAACTGAGGTAAAGTGTTCCATAATTTTGGGGACATAACACTAAAGGATCTGCCTCATACAAAGACCAATCTAAACTTGGGGATGGAAAGAAGACCTGAATCAGAGGACCAAAGTGTACTGGTGGGGCAGTATGACTGTAGGAGTTCAGCTAGGTAGGGAGGTGCAAGACCATGCAGAACTTTGAATGTAAGGAGGAGGATTTTAAACCGAATGCATTCAGGGATGGGGAGCCAGTGTAACTGATGTAGACTAGGAGTGATGTGGGCTGATTTCCTTATATGAAGGAGGATTCTGATGGCTGAGTTTTGGACATATTGAAGTGAGCAGATGGTTTTGTTTGGGATACCAACAAAGAGAGAGTTGCAGTAATCAAGACGGGAGGTGACGAAGGCATGATCCAGTGTCTCAGCGTCTTGTTTAGGGAACATGGCCCTAAGCCTAGCAATATTACGGAGGTGAAAAAGGGCATTTTTGACCAGTGACTCGATGTAGGGTTCAAAAGAGAGTGAGGAGTCAAAAAGCACATAAAGATTCCTAACTGTGGATGAGGAACTGATCAAGAGACCATCTAGATTTAATTTAAAATTGGAGAAATTTGAGATTTTGGACTTTGCACCAATAAGTTGATATTCTGTTTTATCAGAGTTTCGTTTTAAGAAGTTTATGCTCATCCACTGTTTGAAATCTTGGATATAAGAGAGTAAAACAGGAGGTGGTAGGGTAGTGTTAGTAATATAACTCTGAGTGTCATCCACATAACAGTGGAAATGAAGACCATGCCTGCGAATAATCTGACCAGGGGTAGCAAATAGATAATGAACAGGAGAGGGCCAAGGACTGATCCCTGGGGAACACCTTGAGTGATGGTATCAGTGTGTTATTTGTGTTTACGTAAAACAACAAAATGTATTCTATTTGAAATATAGGATGAGAACCATGAGTATGAGCATGTTATGGTTAATTGTGTCAAATGCGGCACTTAAATCTAGAAGGAGGAGAATACCCAGGTCACCAGAATTAGTAGAGAGAAGAAGATCATTGAGAACTTGTAAAAGGGCTGTCTCAGTGCTGTGCATGGGATGGAAACCAGATTGGGAAGGTTAAGTGTTTAGTATTTAAAGGCATACAATCTTGCCCTTAGGCTTTGGTCCTATCCTTTTGGGAACACCTTGGATACAATACATTTAAATGTGTATGCAAATGATGGAAGAAATGAAACATGATGGAATTAGAGAGTAAAAGAAAGCAGACCTTAAACATAGGGCTGATTGTTTGGACAGCACAGGTAACGTTCTTTCTGTTAAATTTGTTTCATCTGCATCACCTGAAAGGTCTATTTGGAAATTTTGATTTAACTGATAGTAGCAGCAGTAACTTCAAAGCTTGTACAATAGTAACACTAGAGAATGACCCTGGCTTGTTTTCCCCTTTCTTAATCAGTAATGCCATGGTATATCAAGTTTTACAAACAAAGGAAAAGTTCTTATCTGTTAGTGAAAGGGTCTAAAGTCATACTTAATGTATAATTGCCTCTTTTGGCCTGGTCAGTTACTAATGAAAATAAGACAAAGCTGGAGACAGTGGCTATTCCAAATGTATACACAGGATGTCAAACATAATCGGCCAAAACATTAGGGTTTCAAATATGGTTGCGTTCACTTACTTCATAATAGCTACTAAGAACCCACTGCCTTGCCAGTTCTTCTCAGGGGTCATCAGGTAAGCATGTCTCTTCACTGGTGTTCCCTGATTTACACCCACATACATCAGATTATTTTGGGGTGGCAAAGCTATATCAGAATGAAAATCTGTTTGCAGACATTCATCATAGAAACAGAATACTATACTGATCATCTATGCCTAAAGATAATTAAAAAAAAACCCCAGCAAGAACAGTGATGACAAAAGTAGCTTCTTAATATTCTACTGGTATAAAAAGCTAAAATCATACAAAAGTAAGATAACATATGTTTAGGATTTCTCTGTAAAATAAAACTGTCAAAATGTCTATGACAGGAGCACTCATAGATAATTGTTAGAATTTCCTACAATGGGACTCCCTTTTCTGTACAGGACAGTCTTTTTTATCCAGCCATATTAAAGTTCTGTCCTCTATAATGTTATTCTCTCTATTTTTAGATAATTGAAAGGCTATGTCAAATATGGTCTGAGCTAGTATCAGATGGCTGTCTCATTTTTGATACTGCATATTTTATCAAGTCTGAACATGTTGCACTTGCTATATCATACATATTTCATCTTAAACATCTGCTTAGCCATCTATATATACTCATGTATCTCTGTATAAAGTGTGTGTGCTTCTCAGCATCTCTAACTCAGAGTCAGTTATACTGAGATACATGCTTCAGGGCCCTGAGGAAGGACAACCAGATAGGGCGAGGAATATGGTGGGACTAGCAGGACAAGTTCAAGAAAATAGGGTATTTTTCCTTACAATAATTAAAATCAAACAGTAACATAGTAAAAACATAAAAAAACAGGAAAAAAATTCTCTTAACCTAAATGACCAAATATTTTAGATGGAGGCCTTGAGTAGTGTCTATGCACTCAGTTGAAAAACAATGTAACCCCCCCCCCCCCCCCCCCATACCTTTAAGAATATAGCACACACCCTTATGGTACTTATTACCATTCACTTAGTACCATTCACAAACCCATATGGCCACAGCTTGTCTATTTCGTTCAGAAACACAGCAACTGAGGAATTCTGGCTAAAGTCCTTTTTTTTTTCAATGAAAAGGGAATGAAAATATGTGGTGTTGAACATAGACAGATGTATGAACAGATAATTACCAGAAAAAAGTAGAATTCACAAATTATGGTTACATACCAGAAGATCATACTATTTTATGAACTTGATATGATCAGAATTATTAATGAGTTTAAGAGATTCAGTGGTATAATTAATGTCAACCACCAAAACGTTGAAATTATGGGAAATACTCCTCCAAACAGTTTTTAGTCATGTAGCTATGACAGAGACCTAGAGAATTAAAAAAAAAAAAACTTCCAAAATGGGGGTCAGCACTTGACATTCCATAAAACATCAACAAGTCAGTAGATCAGTGCTGCTGCATCAAGAACTGCAGATCTTTTTATTAATAATGCAATTGATCAAACCCACTGCCCATGACTCTCTAAAATGACATTTCTGAATGTTTTTGGGTGTTTTGTATTTTGTTTGGTTTAATAATTTGGCTAAATAGAGAAGTGCCACGTTTTGAATGACTGTGCGCTTGCAGCTTGCCAATGTTACATACTTTTGTGTTGTGCATAGTGTACATGACCTAAGGTCAGTAACTGATGTTTGTCTACTTAATACATAGCCTACTAGTTAAATATCAGTGTATGTTGCTAGAGTTAAATGTTTATTAGCCTATAATACATGGTGTGGTATTGAAAGTTCACTACTCATCTCAGATTTACCAGTAGCATTTCTATGTATAGTGTTCATAATTAAAACCTGTTCATAACTGAAACAATTCTTTACATGAATTTGTTTGCTGATATTAGTTATTAAGTGGTAGGCTAATATGCTAAGCTAATGCAAACCAACGCTAAATAATTAATGTTTTGTTCTTTCTTCTATTATTTCAGACCACAACAGACTCAACTATCACTACCTTGTATTAAAATCATATGATCTTTCAAGCATAGTACATTTCCATGTTTACCACGCAAACATCTGCCTTATTACTGACGCTGGATTATTTACGATATTATCATTATGTGTATTATAATTTTTTTAAATATTGCGTTTATCCGCATATATTGGTATATCACAACACTCCTAGGTTATAATAGTGGTCTTCAACCAATCAATCTTTCAGGTTAATTTTCTAAGCCGTTATTATATTTCGATAGCTAGCTAGCTGCATCCCTTGGCATAATCGCTTATTAGCTATTACCCATATCCCAACTACAGTGTGTTTTCTCTTTCTCTCTCTTCCAGCTTTATTCAGAAAACAAAATGTCTGAGAGGTCTTTGAAAAAGAAATATTCCTTTCACCCAGAGTGGGAGAATGAAGGTTTTTTAAAATATATATATTATTAATATATATTTTGTGAAGTGGCCTGCACAGTATTTTTCTTCTTTACTCAAATGATATATTATCAGTAAGGGTGTGATTGTCTTCATACCTCTGTTTTTCATTGTTTATTGCGCACAGGCATTTTCCTGCAAATTTATTTGAAAATTGAGGTCACTGTACCGCCGGATTTGCCTGCCGACTAAAGGTTAATGCAGAACACTTACTGAAGGAAATGTGGATAATAACTTGGCAAGTCTTTATTTTTAATTAACAGTTAATGTTTTTATTTGCCACTTTATTCAATAACGTAGCAAGCAAAATATAACAATGTGAAGGCTAATGTATGTTAATTTTATGAAATTTAGTTAAGCTACAAATGATTTTTTATAACGTTACGATACACTGGCATGTTTGAAATTGCCAATAGTCATTGATTAATATGTAAGAAATGTACACGATTCTGTTATAAATACGTCTTTATGGCGTCCTCTAATTTAACCAGAGAATTGTATTAGCCACTATTTAAACACGGCACGGATTCCGAGGCTCTAACAGCCTTCCCACCTTTCAGGTTCAGACAAGCAAACCCGTGCTTTTGCGATCCGATTTCCAGCCTGCGCTGTACTGACTAACTGGGCAGTTACGTTTCACACCGAGGCTGTCAATCAATCCTCTGGTCTCCACGCCCACACAGCAGAATGGTAAAAGACAACGAAGAAAAACGAAAATTCAAAATACTCCTTTAAATGTCGTTTCAGGGGAAAATGGAAGGTAACTGGAAAATATATAATTATTGGCGGAAATATTTGCTTTTCCCCGATTAAAAAAAAACAATAACAACCGTTCAGGGCCTTTAAGGACCAAACTGCGTGATAGCGTATGGAAAGTGTAGCTTTGCCCAAAAGAGGTAAGTAATGTGGAGCACCATCGCTAAAGAATCGAAATCTTTTACCAGATCGCTAGAACAAAGGGGGTGAGGGGAAATATAACCCACTGAAGCTTTACGTGTTGTACAAAACCGTTCCCAGGTGGAGAAGAGGAAATAGCGGTTGCTGCTGACTCCTTATTTATCCATACACATACTTCAAAAACAAAGATGAAATAAGATATGAGAAAATTGCCTCTTGCAGTTACAACTGTATCACTGCACGTTTCACGTAGCCTAAATGAAGGCTTACACGTTTTTGCTACATTTTTGAACATTTATGCTGGTAGATTTGTTCACGTTTCTAAAGAGAATCTTATTCCTAAAAAAGTTGGTAACTGCCGCTTTACAGTGTGTGTTTACGTGAATGGGCTTTAATAGAAGGTGCCAAGTCACCTATGGATCGATGTTATTTATTGCCATTAGCCTAACTTTGTCCAAATAGCCTTGCTTTGCGAGTTAGGTTTTCCAATCAGGATGTTTCTCTTTCCCCTTATATATTTATGCTCTTCTCCATCACAGGACAGGTCCATAGAAGGGTATTAAACCAGCAGCAGGGCCTGGTATCTGCATCTTTGTTAGGAGGAACAGGAGGAGCACTGCCAGAGCCTTACAAAGTGACCTCCAGTAGGCTACTGGTGTGTATGTTACTGAGCAGAATGCTGTTTTAGCATTATGGCAGTCCACACCCCTTGGGGGCCTGTAAGGCCACCCAATGGAACAGATCCTTTCTCATGTTTCAGGTTATTGCATAATATCTATGCAGCTTTCTTGGTCCAGGTAGATTACACTATCAAAGTCAAAGATAGTGTAGGTACTACACCAGTTTGGTAAATGTTATTCAAACAGTCCACATGAATTGTGTACAATCCTGGATTTGACTACACCTACAGTGGACTCTGTGAGCAACAGCAGTTTTTTGTGAGGTTAAAAGTACCAAACATCTTTCATTTAAGAGTTCTTACATATATAATTTGTGAGCCATGTAAGAATCTTCATGTTATTTTCATATGCAGTGATTTATTTATTTTGCATTTAATTTCTGCGTACTGCAATTTCATACAAAATGTACCTGTTTAAAAATACTAGGGCTACTTGAAATACAAAAGGCTGGCAGTGCAAGGAATATAATAACTAGGTGAGAGGGATAACTATGAGTAATATTTCATGGATCATTTTGTAAGATAATCCAAGGTGATTCGCTGTTTACAGCCAGATGTCTGAGGTGCAGTCTCCTCCAGGGTATCGGACCTCATGAGCAAGTGCAGGACCTTCAGGCTCCTCCCCAAAATCCACCAAGAAATTCTCATTGACCTTCAGGCCACCTTTTGTTGTGTCTACATCAATCTGCAGCATGACAGATCCTTGCCTAATGACAGGAAAATAATGAATTTGTGAATCCGAGGATAACGTATAGTTCAGTAAATTGCACTAAAATGAAGTGGGCTGTAGTGGGACTGACTTGATGAGCTCAGGATAGAACTGTTTGTCCCATGCACTGTACAAAGAAGTGGTTACATAAAGTCTTTTCCCATCCAAACTCAATTGTAGCATTTGTGGACTCCCTGGTATTCGCTTGCCCTGATGGACAAGAACAGACAACCGATCAATTTTGGGGACAAGCAGTGGTGGATTGATTAGCTGTGTGTCCACAAATACATTTTTAGAGCTGATAATTTTACCAGGTAGCTCATTCCATATTAAAACATACACAGCCATTTCAATAACAGGCACATAATGCTAATTTAAAAATCATCCCAGATGCAAGAATTTGTTAACAATGAAATAGACACTATGTACTTTCACTATCCTTGGGGATGGTTGTCTGTTCAGTTCCTTGTCCTCCAGTACTTTGACAGGACCATCATTTTGAATGCTGCCTCCAAGGAAGACCTTACAGCAAATAGTTATTATACAGCTTGGAAGCAAGACCATATGAAACTTTGTAAACATATGTAAACCAAGTAAACGCCCACAAAGATATCTACTGATTTATTAAGCATATTGATGTCTGGAAGTTTGTCAGGGTTCTCACCTGGCCCACCATATGGGGATTCCTCTTGTCAGTGATGTCATATTGACGAATGTCACCATGCAACCAGTTGCTGAAGTACAGGAAGCGATCGTCCAGAGAGATTAAAATATCAGTGATGAGACCTAAAGCAAGACAAGTTTATACTTATAAATGGGTCTCAACAAAACACTATGGAAATGGTTAATTCCAGACTAATACAGTCTCACTTGGCATTTCAGGTAGGATCCAGCCCACTACTTTTTTGGTAGGTACTTTGATGATTCTCTCAGCAGTCCAGTCACCTTTCTTAAAAACCCATACATATATTTAAGGCAATTAACTGTTTCTGAGAACATACACTATAACTTTTAAATAATGATCAACAACTGAATTTTATAACTGGATGCCTATAAGATTTGCTTGCCAGAGTCTTGGAGAAGTGGAAGACAGTGCCCTGGAGTGCACAGCCTACATAGCCCTCAGCTGCAGCAGGGTCATGCAGGAAGCGAATCTCTAGAGGGATGGCACCCTCTTCTCCCAGATCCAGAGTCTGCACACATTTGTGAGTGGTCCAGTCCCACACATGGATGCGCTGTCCATAGTGACCTGCAAAGAGAAGTGTAAATTATATTTCTAGTCACCATTGAAACACGATGACTGCACATTGAAAAAAGACAGTAAATCATTAGAGAATTAGAGTAAGCATATATGCAATAAGCATATGCACCCATACCCACCAGCTTTGACATCTGCAGGATTGAAGCCATTCGCAAGCACTTTGGGTGCTCCCCACTCAGTACTCATCATGACATTATGGCGTGGTTGGTACCAGAAGTCATAGCCAAATGGTGCTGCTTCACCAGGCAATTCCCAATTGCCAGTTATTTCAAATGTCTCACCATCCAACAGCACAAACCCTCCTACGAACATATAAAAGAAATTTATACTGCAAATTTATTAAACTTAATAATGACTATTAAAATGGCACTGGTAAGAGATGGTTGTTGGTTTAAAAAAAAAAAAAAAAAAAAAAAAAAAAAAAAAAAAAAAAAAAAAGGGGACTACTTGACCATATAGATTAGGTAATACACAATATGAAACAGCCAAGACTGTAGCTAATCATCCAAAGTGTATGCATGTGTCTCATTTTACCTTTGCCATTTCCTAAGGGATCACCCAGAGTACTGATCATAATTTGGCCACTGCCCAGGCAGTGCGAGGTATGAGGATTAGCCAGGCCACATTTCCAGAACATTTCCACTGGTTCCACTGTCTAGTGGAAGAGAAAGATTAAGGGGAAAAGTGATGCTTGTGCTTAGAATGTGGTCAGCTGCAAACTAGTCTTACCAAAATGCAACAAATAAAGATTATGATATCCATCCAAATAATGTCAGTTTCTTAAAGGGCTATAATTTGGGGCATAAAGAATTCCCTCTATTTTAGTCTTACCTTGTGAAGTCGAGGTGCTCGGGAATCTGTGCCCACATCAATGATGTAGATGCGGGAGGAGATGAGTGAGGGTAAGATGAGACGGTTACGCTTTTTAGAGGTATCGCCATAGCAGCTGCTGCAGGCATTCCAGCCAGAGTGGTGGAGCTCATCATTCATGTTGGGCATGGGCAACCTGTGAATGACCTGATTACACCCAAAACAGAGTGATCATTATTCACCCTGCATGCTGCAGAATTAAGGAGGATACTAATTTTATATACGCCAATGTTTATCTGAATATTAAATGAATTAACAAAGCAAACAAAACAGTCTGATCCAACTCTTTATTCTGTGTCAATTACCTTGCAATAAGTGGCAGATTTGGGATCAACATCAACTGTTGCAAGATAGTCGGGTTTTCGATTTTCAGTATTCCGGTAAATGCAGGGCAGGTAAACAATCTTCTCTCGAGGCCCTTGCAGAATTATTAAGTAATTAACTTCAGGTTGTTCAGGCTTTTAAGTGGAATCTCTTGATATTTAGATTTAATTTTATCAAGTTCCATGTTGCACTCACCATTCATGGCATCCAGAGGACTTTTGTATCCTGGCCCACATCCTGAGCAGTTAGATGCTGAGAGCAGAAAAACAAAGACAAAGACACTATTACTGATATACCACACTTGGTAGAATACATTTTCCAGAGCCCAAGTGACACAATGACAAAAATCAATTCAAATGCAGACGTTATAGGAACACATACAAAATCAGAGATAGTTATGAATATAAACTAGTATGCATATCTAAAATACACACATATAGTGGTACTTCAGAAACATGTAATTCATAAATTAAAGTACAGTCACCCAAAGAATGCTGCATTAGATAGAGCTTCAGAAGAGAGAGACAACATTTTCTCATGTGAATGGTTAAAAAAGCGATTGGGTATATGCAGTATCCATGCAAAAACTTCCAACTTCATTGGTTGGGGGCAGGGCTTAGAGAAAAATCAGGGAAAGAGGGAGTCTGTATGGAGGAGGCGGCGACAGACCCTGTCAATCAGATGCAAGAGGAATGATGAGATTAGCATTAAAACCAATCTGGAACACTAAGTTTACATGAGCATTTCACATTTTTACTTCCACTTTATTTCTGAAGTCGAGAGTATTTGTGCTGCAAAATGGTTACTGAGAAACTATTAGTGGTATCTGTCATCCTCCAAGTATTTCTAATATAAACATATGAACCCATAGCCTGTAGCTTTAGTTTGTCCACTTTCCTTGGTGTTTCAAGACAGCGGTGCTACACATGTAAAGATGCTTATACACAATTTAGTAATGCTACAGTGAGTGGGGAATCTATGTAGACCATTGAACAATTCCAATGAAATATAAATGTAAATTTAAAGCCAATTTTAATGAAATTGTATAAAATTAAAATTCTATTTTTTATACAGGTTATATTAGATTGTATTAGGCTACTTAATTCCAAATAGCTATAAGTCACCCTGATCCTGACACCTTAACAACCCCATGTTTAGTAATATAAAACTGCGCATGTACATTAAATTTTTTAGGTTTCAATAAGAGGATGTTCCATGTGACTCACTGCATAAGATTTTGAACAATTACATTTTCAAACCAGCTTTTATTAAAAATAAGTTTAAAAATAGACTGACTTGGAATTTAATAAGCAAAATGGGCTATGCAAGCCATATAAGAATTTCAGATAGGTGGATTTGTCCAACCATGCAAAGCTGAGTACATTTAATTTGATGTGGTTACAATACAAAGACATCCAAGATATCCAACTGTTTGCAATCCATAATTTCTTAACTATTCAGATACATGACGGTTAACCAGTACATTGGCCTCTTCATTTGCACAAAACATATGAGATTTCACAATAACACAAACAGTGTAGAGAATGAGCATTGCCAATGATTTAGCAACATCCTGTCTGTGATAAGAATAACCATTAGAGAGTATTGTTTAGTTAAATCTTCCACCAAAGCTGAATGACTGCCTTTTGTGTCGACTAAAATCTATAAGTACTTCCCACCATCTTTGTTCAAACGTCTTAATTCAGTTCCATTATGATTTAGAGGGGTTAGTACACCTTCTGCAGAGATTAATCAGACTCTTTGGCCATATGCTCTACTGTTTATGGTTATCAAAAAAGACTGGCTATCAGCTCTTAGCTATCAGAATACGGTTTTCCGTTTCTTCTGGCAAGTATATTCAAATATATTAAACTCTGCTAACACTCAGAGTTGGCTTATGCTTCCAGGATTTGGTAGACAACCGCTGTGTAGCCTGTGAGCAGTTGGGCAACAGCATTGTTTTTGTGAGGTTAAAGTACAAGAGAGCATGTGTTAAGTTGTATTGGGATTGTTGCTGAAACTGTCACGTACAGCTCTATCTAGAATAATTTTCACCAGCCACCACTGCTTACAGTTGTTACTTTCTTTCAAATTCAACATTAGTAAAATTGATTATTTAAACTCTTTCATCTTTATGTCTCTTAAACATACAGAGTACAAAACAATACAGCCTTGCCTAACCAGAAAGTCGCCATTGTCGCTCTTCTTTGGTTATATGTACACTAAAGCTCTAAATGAAGAACATTAGCCTACACAACAAAACATTTGCACTTACCCATTTTGATCGAGTCGATCAAACCCGTCTCGCATAAGCTACTGAAGAAACAGTGCACAATTATATAACCCTCTTGGAGGGGACCGGCAGTTACATAATTTACGACGCCACACAATGAATTAGGATAAACCAGTGGCGACTCCTCGCGGATGCCAAAGGCAACTGGACTCTCCCCAGATTAAAAGAGAACATATAACTTTAATCTCCATTAGTTCAGTGTAACACGGCCAGTGCTTTAGAAGCATTAAGAACGATTTGTGCAGGTGTGCTTCTGTTTTTTTTGTTCATGGTTTGAGCAAGCATGCTTCTGCTTTTTGTTCATTGAAAGATTATTACAACCATAAACGGTATGAGTTCACTACATCTTTTATGATAAACTTTAGTCTTTGGTATTTTTTATAAGGCCGATACCCCCGCAAACCCTTTTTTAATTGTGCGAGGAGTCAGTTATTTGTACGTTTGTAACCACAATGCTTGTCAAGCACAATATAACCTTGCAGGTGTGAAACTAAACTCAAACTATTCTAAGACCTGACAACTGCATGTATGAATTATATATCCTTGAGGTCGAGTCTCTTGCAACACTCCAGGAGGTTGACTGACTGAACCAAGACTAAGCGAATTTTGATAATTTTCAAAACAGACATTTATTAACCATTTTTTTTTACAATAAACATTTTAATGCCATGTAGTTAGATTTAAGACATTAAGATACTCAACGGTCTTTAAGCTATAGAGCGAACTAAACAACACAGTTCAATCCGGCCGGCCAGTTATTATACAATCACTGCTGAGCATCGTCCCACCATAAGTAAACATTTTAGTGGGTGGGCAAAGGAAGCCACTGTCGATTTGGGTTTTGTGTTGTATATCGATTTCGACAACTTGCCATTTGAACAATAACTGAACATCAAAGAATAATCATTCACCTTTAGGTTTATACACACGTTTGGAATAGCCCTACTAAACAGTTAGAATGTATTATTAGGCTTGTTCGAGATAACCTCCTTGACTTTCACGAGAGTAGCCTGCTGGAATATTTTGTTTATGGTTCAAGCCTACCCTCTAACGTGGATCTTCCCAGAAGTGTAAACTAACCTTCAGGAGGAGTCTATTGGTCCACCATCAAGCCTTCTTTGAAGATCGAGTTATTTCAGTTAAGAGTTCTTGCTCATAGACAAATTCTAAGATTTCTAATTGAAGGCACCAAAAACAAAGTGTAAAATTGTACATGCATGTTTATCTAGAAAAGGCGTTTTTTCCCTATTTTCCATCCCCAAGAGATCTATGTGCTTCATTTACGTTATCTTAAACAAGAATGTAGGAATAAAGAAGCTGTTACAGATAGATCTATAGTTTTCATTTCAATAGGATCCAATCTTCTCACAGCAAACTAAATCAATGCTGAAACATTGCTGCCTGAGCTATTTGCAAAAAAATGTTGCTCCTGTATTAGTTTTCTCATCAAAATGATGTTCAGTGGGTATACGGTATAAAACCAGACTCATGTTTAAGGTTGCAAGAATAGATTATTTTAGTATTTGAATATTTTTTCAATCACTCCAATGATTAATCGATTAATGATTAATGGAGTAATCGGATACAAATACTTTTGCTTTATTAACGAGCAATAGTAAATATACAATTTATTATTTAAGAACAATCCAAATTGTATTGCTTAAATTGCATACAGTAAATAATTGCATAGAAAACAAAACATACTTTAGTATATTTTAGTGCCATATTAATTTAATAAATTAATTACATTAAATTAAAAAAAAAAAGATATCCACATTTTTCACGTGTTTTTCTTAAAGACGTGCAGAACATCCGTGTGTGAACGGAATCGTTAATTTTGACAAATCTGGTGTAATGATGCTAAGTGATTCTTGATAAGAATTGCAAACACAGAATAGTTTCGTTTATACACCAAACTATTGATGTGTTTTCACATTGATGTGTGTTTACAGACTGAAAAATATAAACCAAACAAGTAATTTGCTTCTTTCCCTAACCTTTACAGGACAATCAGTGGGCATCAACATTTGTGTGAAAGTAGTTTTTGAAAACAGTAGCTAACGATAGATTTATCAGAACACAGAGCAATTTATTTCTCCAGTGTATCTGGAGGAATTTATTATTTCTCCAGGTTATCCCCTAACAGTATATTTTCATTATATATTCATTAATTCGTTCCAAATAAAACTGAATGTAATGCATCTTACCCCAGTCCATTTACTATAATGCCTACTACATAGATTAAAAACGTAAAATTCGACGTATCTGCCAATAAACATGAGAAATCGCTCCAGTACAATTCAACATTCTGACGGTTAGTGAACTAGCTACTTTGCAAGCTAACCTTCCGTAAAATAGCAGTGAGAGGACTACATGACCTCTCGGGTCATGCACGATAACCCTATTGTGTGAAACTCTCCTGTCACTGCAGTGATAACCCAAGGATGATGGTACGGACTGTTCGGACTCTGGCAAAACTCGATGTCGGCTTTTAAGTAAACATATTCGTCTACCGTCTTCAATAGAACATGCTCGACCTTACTGCTATGAAGATACTGGTTTCTGGGATCTTATTCACAGCCTCCCCGTCGCTTACTGAGAAAATACGCAAACTTAAAAAAAGTCACATTTGGCTTCTTCATATTATCCTCTCGTCCTTAGAAGTAGAAGCAATACAATAACACCTCGCTTTAATGTTGTTTTGGTATGTTCGCGCATTTTTGTTGTTAGCGAGCCTAGTATTAAGCTACTGAATCTGTTTTCGGCCTCATGGCCGTTTTGCACATATTTCGCACAAGGCACAATGGGGCATATTAATATCGTATATAGTTATATGGATTAAAAGAAGATTCGATACAAGTGATTAATAAAAATCATCGATGCAAATTTAGTTATTAATGTTGAAATTAAGAAATTTAAACATATTTCTTAGTACCAACATCTATTAGCACAGAAGCTGTAGTTAGGCATCTTTCTTGGTTTTTGTAATAGTATAATGTAAAATAAAGCTCAAAGGCGAGAGGTGTGACCATTTGTAACCACTCCAAGTGGTGTCTTCAACAGAACATACTGAAACACACATAAGAACTAGTAACTAAACGCGAATGACGAATGTAAATAATTCAAAAAATAATTACTTTACTCAGAAATACATGCAAGCATTAAGAATAAAAAAAGTGTCAGAAAAGCACAAATCCAAAACTCTACTTATACACACATAACTGAGCAAAGTATTTAGTACCCTGCTCTTAAAGATTTTAATTCAACTCTAACAAGATGAGTTAAGATGTCATGTCTTAATTCAACATAGCATAAACCATATTTTTTGGGGGGGGATCCCACCTTCCCTATTCCCCCAGTTTGCAGTTGGCATTGTAGTTATTCTAAGGCAAGTGTAAAATTCTGCTTTGTAAAGTACACAAATGTATCCAAATCCATTATTACCATCACTTCAGCATCACTGAGACATAAAGGCAATGACAACCACTTTTACCTGAGTGGATGAAATTAAACACTTATGTACCAGACATATCATTTAATAAACACAAATGAAAATTGCAACAATTTCGGAGTGAGTCTTTTTTCTTTAAGAATGTATATTATTAAAATTATAAATTAATAAACAAAAAACAACCCCCCCCCCCACCAGTCACAATCACCTATGAATATCTTCAGTTAATGCAGCTTGTGTGAAGAAATGAAGAGCTACATTTTCTAAATTTTTCAGGTTTTAAAGATTACATTTCACCCTACAATATTAGATAAGTTATTAGTCATGCAAGTGGCCTTGTTGTGAAATTAAACAGATATATTAAATCTTTAGACAGCATTTACTGATTCTTTTACATTTGTGTAATGTGATACGGTATGATATGGTAATGTCCTTTTGAAGAAACAAACAGCAGACTAGCCGTTGAGTCCAACATCTAGCTGGGTTTCAGTCAAGGTCTAAATATGGCTCTAAATGCTTCGCTTTCTTAATAATCTTGGGTAGGGCTTGTGACTGACATAAGGGCGAAGGGAAAATCAACTTTTTGAAGTCTCACTGGATGTCTCCAAATCTTTATTCATCCCTTCCTGTGCTTGTTGTTCAGTCCTATTACTCTCTGTCACTGTTCTGGATTCAACATGAATTTCATCAACTATTTGTCTCTCTGCTACTTCAACATCCTCCTTTGAGTGTGACTCTTTGCATAATGCATTTTTCATTGTCTCCATTACACCATCATTGCTCTCTGTGGACTGTTCCTCTGCTAGTGGCTTAGGGTCTGCTGCCTCTGTTCCAAGCATGGCTTCTGTCAGCATTTTCATCAACTCCAACTGTGTAATAGCTTCCTTCTTATCTTCTTTTTGCTTAGTAATCACATGAGAAAAGAAGAATGAATACTCAATCAGCTCAGTCCTTCTACAAGCAGCAAGAGCCTCCTCTAGCCAAGCCACAAGTTGCCAAACCAGATCTGCTGCCTTGACCTCTGCTACTCTACCCTTTTCTGCCAACTGAGACCAACGAGCTAGCAAGAACTTCTGCAGCACAGGACGTACACACATCTCCAAAGGCTGACACTGGCTAGTGCACCCAGATGGAATTATGATAGGTAATGTTTTGGTGCCACTCATAGTAGACAGGAAGTCTTCAGACATGTGACCATGATGGCCATCCATAACTAGCATGGCCTTATCCCTATTCTGGGAGCGTAAATGCTGTCGCCATACACGAGCAGTCCACAGCTCAAGCTCTTCTTTTTCAGAAAAACCCTCAGCTCTTGCCTCAAGTAGAACCGAGTCTGGTAGCTCTTTGCTAATATTCTCTAAAGGGGTGCCTTTAAAAAACAGCATTGTTGGCAACATCGTGCCATCCGCCAGTACTGCAAGGTAAATGTTTATGCAAGGTTTCCCAGTACCTTCTAAGCGAAAGACTGTCTCTTTGGATGTGGTTGAACTTTCAACAAGCACATCAAAGTCAACAAAAACAGAAAGCTCATCCATGGCGCCAATAGTAGAAAGAGGAATACTGTGCATTTTAATCTGTCTGTGAACAAACTCAATGAAATGGAGGCAGCTTTCCTCCATGCTGCGTGGAAGCTGGCAACTGGACATAACACTGTGCAGGGCAAGCTTGTGCCGAAGCATAAAGTTCACTGCCCACTCATACGAGATGCGGAAGGAACTGCTCTGAGTAGTTTGACTGTGGATCTCTGAAGCTTTTTGAAATAGATTCTTCTCACTAATGGGATGTTGCTGCTCACGTTCAACTAACACCCATTCCACCAAATTGTCAACAGCCTCTCCACTGCTGTAAGTGCCAAGACTCTCATCGTTCAGTCTTTTCTCTTTGTCACGAAGCCAGGCTCTAATGAGCTGAGGCTTAGTGTCCATTTCTTTGGCTGCTTTATGGATCCCAGAGCACAATGCAAAAAGCAGGATCCGTAGCTGCCGCACAGACAGTGTCTCCTCTCTTTCCTTTGTGGTTTTTGTTGAGTTAGGTTTTGGAGTAGGCTTGCTGACTTTGTATCCATCTTCTGTCTTAAGGGCCTTCTGCTGACTACTGTCGTCAATCTCCAAATCTGAATCTGATAAATCCACGGGGGCCATCTCCTGATCAAGGTCTTCTTCCACTCTAGAGGTGTCCTCCAATGATGTAGCAGAGACATCCATTGAAGATCCATGGGGAAAGCTTCCGAAAGTACTGGAGTTCAGGATAGGCTGAAGATATTGCCTGAAGAAAACCATAAGCTTTACATATTAAGAAACATTAGATGTAGGTAGAGATTATTGTTTACAGTATTTGGAATAGGGCCCTGTTCTTTATGGCATATCTGTATAATTTAAGTAGTAACACTTCACAAGAGTAATTTTATTTACTTTGGCAGACCATAGATATTTAGAAGCCATTGATTTCATGGCCTGATGTTAATTACTGATATTCATTTCTTAATAATGGCAGATACCAGGAAGATGTGTTATATTACATACTGCTTATACCAATATTATTTATTGGCAAACAAAAAAAGCAATGACTTTCTTGTAACAAATTTCTGATCTATGAAAAAGGCTCAACCTTGTCAAAAAGTTCTAGTGGCTGAAAATATATGATAGATAAAAATCAGTTTACATTAGAGTTACATTAGCTGTTTTTAAGAATTTAAAGAAACATTCTCCACATACTCAAAGTCACAGTGAAGACATATTGCATTGACAAACTCCACACTTATATGTAAATGATAAATACATAAAGATATACCTGTTATGCTCCACAAATCCAGTTTTGGGGTTACCTGTAATAGAAAAGAGAAATGAGTAAGATTACATTCAGTGATATTTTATTACAAAGTGGGCATATGTAGGAAATTAAGTAAGAAGAAAGAAATTAAGTTCTTTGAAACTTTGTAACTACGATGCAAACACACACACACACACACACACACACACACACACACACACACACACACACACACACACACACACACACACACACACACACACACACACACACACACGCGCGCAAAGGTTTAATTGGCCTTATAACCTTTGAAATTTGCAGAGAAACCATGGAAATCCCAGAAGCAATAGGAACCCTTGCACAGGTTGACACGACATGCAGTGCAGCCATACACACTCTCATGGCGCCGATTCTTTAGGTTGCAACTCTTACATCTTCTGGTCCTAAAAGTAATTTTGGCTAAACGGTGCCTGACCACCTCAAAAGTACTGGTATCTTCTTTACTACCTTCATATCTCTGTTGATGAAATCGGTCCTTGTTCATTTGCTTTTGGAGAGCTTGTCTTTCAGCACATTTGGCAAGCTGGTATCCCAGACGTCTACGGTAGCTGGCCTGTGAGAAGTGGCCACCCTGAAGCCACGTGGGTGGGTTGCCTTTCCGAGTCTCTCGTAGTACAATGAAAGAGTTTATGATGCTCAAGTTGACAAGGAACCAAAACAGCTGCCGCCAGTTTGTGTCCAGGACCAAGCCACCTAGCTGGTTGCAAGCCAGCAGCTGTTTGCAAATGTCCACACCACGCATGTTATCCTGAAGGAGCTTAAAAGCCAGAGGTCTTGAGATGGTGGAGAGCTCACCTACCTTTGTGGTGGACCTCCTCCAAACTGTATCTGGTTGGCCAGCCACAGCATTTGTTGAAAGGCAGACCATCTCTTTTGCATCTTTCCACCTGGTAAGCAGCAGTGGGGGGTACTCAAATTGAACGAATGATCCAGGGCTCTCCAATGCAGGCTGATCCCAGACATCTCTAGGAAGGACTGGGCTATGAGCGGGGATGGAGCTGGAGCAGTATATGCTCTTCTTTTCTAACTCCTTCATGAGGGGGACACTTACTAACAGGCTGGATATGAAAATTTGATGATGCTTTCCTTCAAGGCCTGCCATGAGGTTAGGCACAACCAAACTTCCCAAGTCTCTGTTCTTTTCCTGTTGGGTCAGGATCAGCAGTTTGTGACAGTAACCAGACTTGGAGTCACACAAAAGCCATATTTGTGGCTGAGAGTTTCTACATTTTTCCCCATAGGTTCCCTTCTCCTGGGCTGGCAGCAAGGCACAATCAATAGTCAAATATTTGTTTGGTTTGTAGGCCATCTGCATGTTCATCTCCAAAATTTTCAACAGGGGCTGGAAGGAGGACAGTTTGTTCATACTGTGATCATTCTCCTCTGCAAGCATGCTGCTCATCCGAATGTGAGAGCTGATTTGCTTGAAGCGTGTGGCAGACATGGTTCTGTAGAAGATGCAACAGTTATGGTAATGCTCCCAAGACCAGTACATTTCTGGCTCTGGAAGAGACTGCAAGCCCATCAGGATACAGAGGCCTATGAAGCCCTTTGCCTCCTCATTTGTGAGAGGATGCCAGGTGGGGTGCCCTCTGCCAATAGAGTGTTGATATTTGGCAAAAATATTGGTCTCACACACAATTAAGTCTATGAGGCTGTCAGGGAAGATTAGTTGGAAGTAGTCAAGGACATCGCTGCTCTTGGCCATGAAATGCTGGGGCCCATAGCTGTCTGTGAACTCTGGCACAGATCCTCCATCACTTGGAACCCTCCAGTGCTCCATGGACAACCAGTCAGGCTTTGCCACAACATCACTAGCTCCTTCCACTTGTGGACCCTCCACCTCCTCCTCAACCTGGCAGAACTCAATATCAGTCTCCAGACACTCTGTAGGGGAGGGGAGGGATCATAGGAATACACAGTTAGTCTTCTTTTTGGAGTCTGATGACCAATACTACTCCACTTTATAATAATATGCTCAGTGCTTAAGTGGGTCCCATGTGCCAGTTAGCTTTTTGAAAGGACTTCAGAAGTAGATGGCAATTCCTTGGCTTACAGTCCTTTCGTAAAGTGATTTGTCTTTTTAAAAATAGAGCTTCTCTGTGTTAGAACTCCTGGATATCTCCATTCAGCTTTTGCACAGAGAGAATTGTGTATGCATTTATTCTCTTTCTCCCACCCACAGTGTTCTGACACAGACTTGCTGTGACGTAACAATAATTTCTGTGAAGTAGCACCAGGTAAAAAAACCACGTCTTTTGAATATAAAACTCAAGATAAAATCCTGTGATGCAAGTTTATTATAAACCCGATAGTCCTGTACAAGTTTGTGGAAAGTGTTTGGGACAGGTGAATCATTAAAACCTGCAACACATCTACAGTGTTTTTTTCTTTACAGTCATTGCAGACCATTAATGAAAAGAAACAAAAAGTGTATTATATAAGAGGAAAAAAGAAAGAGGCAAAATGGCACTTGATTTTAGTGGCTGCCTCAAATTTCTTTGCATGACTACCATCAATGCAAGTGAAGATACTCAATTGGAAGGGGAGGTGATGTCTGGATGGACATTTTCCATAGGTATACATTACATACTTTAGACTTTTTTAGTGTTTGAATAAAACTTTATACGTGCATTTACAGTGTATATATAAAATTTTAAATCTATATTCAGTGAACCATATAGATACTCAGTTGTTACCCAACAAGCTGCGTCATTGCATCCTTTGTTTATGCACAAGAGTCTGGCATCTTTTGTCTCAACACAAGGAATAAAGTGTCACTGCCTGTCAAGCTGGCCATTACAAGGTAAAAAAAATCCATCCCTTAGTCACAACATTAGTTGCATCAAAATCAATTATTTGATGTATTGTAACCTGGAACACTGGTGAGTTTAGCAAGAGCACCCTGGCAGACCCTAGAAGAGTAAAATGGTTGCTAATTTAATATTTTCAATCATGTAGAAAAACTGTTGAACAAAAAAACGCTTTATAAGATGTATCCATAGATGTGTGAAGATCTGCCATAAAGAAGAAAATATCAGCATGACTTTTGAGGGTTTAGTACAAGATGCAAATCACTTGAATAAGAAGTGGAAAAGTCTTTTCTTCCACAGTAGCATGATGATTTTGAAGTGTGCAGAAGCATATTATATTATCTGTTCTGATCCAAAACAATACCTCAAATATCAATAAATAGCACTTTAGTTTACAATTGTCCAGTGATCAAAAATTCTCTACTCATACAAGTACAGCGTTTTTCAGGGACAAACAGGGGAATGTTAGAGGCAGCACAGGTCAATCACCCAACCCAAAGTTCCATGCAATTCTCTTACTGAAGACAAAACTGACATTAAAAATCCCCCAAAACAAACAGGAACTCAAAAATGCTGCCTGGCACAGATTTCTCAGACTTCAGGCAGGGATCAAATACAAATTATTTACAAGTACTAAACATTACAACTGTATTTAAGATTAAGTTCACTATGAAACTATATATATAATGGGCTAGGATATGGTTCACCCAATATAGATATAAATATCAAATATGCCCTCAATCTGCTTGAATAAAGAACTAAAATGCACTGTCCAGTTATATACAGACTGCACTATATATGCCAATTGTTGGTCATTCCTAAAAACATACTCACCTTTCAGAGTGAAGATACTGTAAGAGTGACTAGGGAACTGGACAAGGTGCTTAGCCATCAAGTCTCCTTGACTGGTCTTGTAGCTGCAGCATTCACATGTAAGCCTTAACCAGCTACAAAAAAAAGTTGGATCTCAACAGAAAATACCAGAGGAAATAAACTGGAAACCATGAACACAGAAAACGCGTTACCTTAGAGATGTCCTTTTTGAACGAGCTTTATGAGCTCTACCCGGAACATGATTGCTAAAATATAAGTACAAACATTTGAGTCACCACTGAGTGACGTCCTAGATAAGGTCACTGTTCTTTATTAACATTGTGTTAAAAGTAAATGCTAAAACACAAAATGCAAATTAATATTTATGCTACAAGGTCAAATGTGAAGGTACATTTTTCATAATAATAATAATTATTATAATTGAGCTTGACTCACTTGATCATGTGGTTAGCATATGCACGGGAACAGCATGTGCTATAAGGGCATAAGGAGCAGTGGACATATGTAGGATAGTGATTGGCAAAGTCTGGGATGTCAAAGGTGCACTCCACACACTTATGTCTCCCCAACAGTGCTCTGAGTAAAGAAACACACAAAAATGGTTCCTTAAAATCATGAGTTTGGGTCAAAAGTATATACTTGGAATTAAAAACAGTTCTTAGAGAAAAAACCCCAAAATGAATCAATCACATTTAAAATTTCTAAATGTTTGTGAACAGTAGAGTCAAACTTTCTACTACTGTTAGAAAGAAACAGGTAATTTCAGTTTTGGAGCGATAAAATTAGTGTCGTATTTTAAATCCACTTAGCCTGTAACTAAGCCTGGGTATGATACACAGTGTTGAAAACTGTAGAGCTCCTTGATTATTAAACAGGTAAAATAAAATATTTTTACCAACAGGACCTTAGCATTAGCTTGCTATAATCAGGTCTTATATTTTTAAGTGTTTTACTTTAATATCATTTCTCCATTGGAAGTTTCACTCTTTAATGTTTGACGTTACAATTTGTATGGACTAAAGTTGCCAATGAGTAAGTGCCGTAATGGAACATTTTTAAAAAGTCAAAACACATTCAAATTTGTGTCTAAAAATGTTAAAATTGTTCAGACAAAAAAGTGTGGTTGTAAAGGGCTAAAATGATGCCGCCACAGCGCCTCCTTAAGGACAGAAATTGCAAAAGCAGACACAAAATGGTGACACACCCTTTATATAAGAACTTACCTGTGCTCCTGGAACTTGGATAGAAAGTCATACATCTTTCTGACCTGTTTCTTCCCAGTACCACTGCTTTGTGGGACCAGTAATTTCTGTGTTGAAGCTTGGACATGCAGAGCAGGGTTTACGTTCCTCTCAGAGGGATCTTTACTGGCCTTAGAAGGCATCTGGCTTGCAATTTTTTTCTGCCCTGCATAAGCCCTTATAGTTACCTATACAGAAAACCATACAGAAAATTTAAGAATGAGACACCCACAAAAATGATTACGTAAAACTTTCCAGCAAATTGACCAGTGAGTGTACACCATAATGAGTAGGACTCAGTTTGCTCTCAGAACAGCCTGAATTCTGGGCAGCAAGGATGCCACAAGGTGTTGGAAACTTTGAGATTTTTAAATGATTGCATCACGCAATAGCAGAAGATTTGTTAGATGCACATTAACACCGTGAATCTGTTCTACCACAGCCCAAATGTGTTCTACTGGATTCAGATCTCATGACTGGGTTTGCCACTAAAGTACACTATGTCATGGTCACAAAACCAGTTTTAAATGTTTTTGTGCTTTGTGACTTTATCATGGAAGTAGATATTGTAAGATACCATGGCCACAAAAAGATACACATGGTCAGCAACAATACTCAGATGAACTGTAGCATTCAAGTATGATTGGTATTGGGGAACACAATGTGTACCAAGGAAACATTTCCCCACACCATTACACCACAACCACCAGCATGAACATATACAATGCAGGTTGAGCCCATGGATTCCTGCTCTTTATGCAAAATTCTGACCCCACCATCTTAAAGGCACAACATAAATCATGATTAATCAGAACTGGCAATATTTTCAACTTTCGTAACCCTGTGCCTACTGTATTCCTTTTCCTTTTCTTTTCTGATTCTGATTCCTTTTCTTGTCTGCCAGGAGTGGAATCTGGTGGGGTCTTCTACTTAAGTTTGTCTTATGGTTCAATGTGCTATACATTCTGAGATACTTTTCTGCTCGCAATAGTTGTAAAGAGTGGTTTAGGTTACCTCTTTTGATTTGATTAAGGTTACCTCTTCTTTCGGTTTGAACCAGTCTACCATTCTTCTCTAAACTTGTTTCAATTCACAAAATCTCCTCCCACACCATTCTGTATAAAGTCTAGACACTACTGTGTGGCAAATGTCAGCAGTTTCTAAAATACTCAGATCAGCCTGTCTGGCAACAACAGTCATATCAAGGTCAAAATCAGACCCCCCCCCCCACCCCCCAGTCCTGATATCTGACGAACACTGACTGAAGCTGTGTCTGCATGATTTTACCATCTCCCTGCAGACATATGATGGGCTGATTGGATAATTGAATGAGCAGGTGTGCAAGTATTCTTAATAACAACAATAATAATAATAATAATAATAATAATAATAATAATAATAATAATAAGGCCAGTAAATGTATATTAAAACACACTTCAGCCAGAATATTAACATTATTTTCAATGTACATTAACAGAAAAATGTTCTTTTGAAAATGTCATGAGGTTTCTTTGAGAGTTCATGTGTTTTTCTGGAGATTAAGCTGATACTAGCATTGAAGACTTACTTTAGTTCCAGCCTTAAGCCCTTCTAGTTGACTTGGCTTACGGAACGTCTTATGGTGATTGACTTTATGCTCAACCTTCTCCTTTGTGAAGAGAAACTGAAGTCGACATTTGTTACAGTTGTAGACTGTTGAATTCTGCAAATAGAAGCAAAAACAAATTAATAACATTTTGTTGCAGAAGTGTCTGTAAAAGACATTCAGTCTGATACTTGTTTACAAATGTAAACACCTACAGATGATGGCTACATTCCATTCCATCAAGAATCTTAAGTCTTTGTCTGAAATCGACAACAATAAACAGATGTGGACCTCATTTACCTGATGACGACTGAAGTGTAGCTGGTAGCTACTGGAGTTCTTAAAAACCTTTAGACAGTAAACACACAGCAGATAACGTGTATCCTCATGCCATGTGCGGAAGTGATTATGCACATCACAGTAGAATGAAGATCGATACTGACACACCTGAGAAAGTGATCAAAACCACATTCAACTTGGAAGCAAAAACATCTGCATCATCAACAGAATGTCAAGCAAACATTTTCTAGATTTAATGTTTTTAATAACTGTGCTGTGTTCAATGTAAGGTATTTCACCTGGCAGACATATGGCATCTCGCCAGGTTTGTGAGTGTTCTTCATGTGTTGCAGGAAAATAGGTTCGCTCTCAAAGGCCCACTCACAGATTTTACATCTCGCTGCACAGAAAGTGTACCACCCAAATTAAAGCAAAAAGAAAAATCTACAGAATACAATGAATTACAGCTTAAGTACATGCAAAATTATTTTACTTATACAAGGTAAAACATTACAATATCTACACCAGCTGCATTAGTTTATATATTGAATAAAAGAGGCACCTTTAGTTTAAAACATCTCATAACTTTGCCTATACAGTGAAACAGAACTGAAATGCAAATCTTGCTTGCAACATAAAGTAGTAATCTTAAGAACTTTGTATCCAGCTATGTGAAAGTGATCAACATTCAGCATTATTCTGTGCTTTCAGTAATTTTTCATAAGCCTTGAAAAGGGTCCTTTAGTAACAAGTGCCTCTTACAAGTCGACTCTGAAGCACTGTGGACACTCTCCACGTGGCACTGAAGGCGAAATGGTGTTGGGAACTGGCGGAAGCAGTGCGGGCAGGATGTGTGTGTGTCCACCTCACCAGTCTGCTGCTCCACATCCATGTGAAACTTCATGTGGTTCATGAGCCTATTCAAGGTGCAGCAATTAACCAGACTGAGCTGACAAACCAACAGGTCTGAGATACTCTAAAGAGTGGCATTGAGTGTCATCTTCAACTTTTAATCACCTTTACTGTACATAAAGTACTGCACTTAATATAACGAGCACAGGTTATTCAAATATTCAGTTTTGGTCCTGACCTGATATTGTTCTTCAGCTTCTTTCCACAGGTGAAGCATTTGAATGATATAGGCTCTTTTAAGTTGTCCGTGGGCACATAAACTCGATTTCCCTCAAAGGTTCCATAGTAGAAGTCATCTACCAACATAACAATCTTGGACTGGGTCTCTTCTGGACCGACATCCATGCTTTCGCTCTTTATTTGCATGGAGAAGCTTTTGTCCTGAACCGTTTGAGGTTTTGCTGCAGGTGCAATATTGCTTGTGCTCACAGTACGAGTCATATCTGGACAGCAGAACTATAGGACAGAAAAAGACACTTCACTCTCCAGCATCCCTATGGTTTCAGATAGAATCAGTGTTGTGTCCACGTATTTATGTACTTACACACATATGTCCTCGTAGTGCCTCGATCATCTTGAACTGAGCGCCACACCGTGGGCAAACGTGGGACAGTACTGCAGAAGCAGCTATAAAAAAAAAAGAAAGACCTACTGATACGATGTTTAAGTTAGTTTAGGATTTCTCTCTTTCTGTGCCATCAATTTTTTATATATGGTGCTGTATTTTATTCTTTGTTGTATACATTTTATCTTTATGCATTTCATTTCAACTTTGCATCACATTTTCTTCAATTTTGCCTAGATATTTCATAATTAAATTTATTTATTTCATTTCACCTCTACTTTTGTAAGCCTGTTTACAAAAGTGCTATATAAATACAGATCATTATTATAATTATTTACTAATCTAACATATCATTTGTAAGTGAGCTCTTCTGATTCTCAACGTCATCAATACCAAAAACTTCAACTCTTTCCATTCATGTCAACTCCTAACTATTAACTGTTTAAAAATGCATTACCATCTCTCAGCGTACCTTGCACAGTGTTGCTCTGAGTTATAGGAACGGCTGCCTGGACAGCAGCTGAACAAGCACTGTCAGTCTTTTGATTGCTCATGACAACAAAGGCCTGCTGCGGACTACCAGCAGGGAAGGTGACCGATTTCACGATGCTCATCATGTTCTGAACATCTAGGTTTCCTTCTGGCTTTACTGTCACTGCCAAGGACAACATGAGACCCATGTACAAGTAACCAACACAGGATTTCAAACATTATATACCAAATGTTGAATACTGTTTTCAGTTCTATTGCTGTACAATCAGAATCAATGAAAAGGTAAATGCAAGAATTTTAATTTGCAGTTCTCAATGCTGTTTCACTGTTGAAACTCTGAATTCAGCTTATCTCAGCGTTTCCTCACCTATTTGAGTTGCTGTGTTAACGGGGAGCACCCTGGGAGGGGTGGAAGGCTGGGGGCCTGCAGTCGAAGGTGTAGGCTGGGCCCTGGGCTGGCTGGTTGGTACAGTGCTGTGGAGGGTAAGGGTGGCTGGGAACTGCACAGCGGTGAAGGAGCTGGGTGCCTGTGCCTGATTCACAACTGGAGTCGTAGGCCTCATCTGAGCTTGCTGTGTGATTATCTGAGTTGCTCCTACTCCTGGTTTAAAAATGCCAGGTGTCCCAGCTTTGTCAGAAAAAAATAGGTAAATAAAGCAGACACAAATACTAGTATTTACCAATCCCACTACTGGTTGAAACAAAACAATGACGAAAAGGTCGTTAGTAATAGAACTGCCGCACCTTGGACCAGAGTGAAGGGTCGAACAGTTTGGCCCTGCTGGACGTTTAACACAATGCCCATTGGGCTCTGGCTTGATTGGATATTCTGAACAGGGATCCCCTGTAAAGGCACAAAATAAATGAGACAGCAGTACAAATCACATGATATATGGTACAGTGTTCAACAGCCAGTGACAAGAGAATGGCCGCCGAATCTCATTTGAGCTGAGTAAATGGCGACCAGCCTGCATCTGTGTGGTGAAGTAGATGGGCTGACCACCAGCAGCACTGGAAGCAGGTGATGTGCCGGGGAGGATAACCTGGGACAAAGCCACAGGTGCCAGTCCCCCTGCACCCTGCGTTAGAATCAGCTGCTGACCAGGTGCACCCTTAGGTATCCCAGCAGGCATAGCGGTAGGCACTAAAAGAGAATGAAAGGATGTTGGACTCTAGAGGCTTAAAAGGCATGGTAGAAAGTCAGACTGGGTGGGACGATGAAAACGATTGACA
Organism: Electrophorus electricus; assembly: GCF_041902795.1. NCBI lineage: Eukaryota > Metazoa > Chordata > Actinopteri > Gymnotiformes > Gymnotidae > Electrophorus > Electrophorus electricus. The sequence goes on from NC_137510.1 coordinate 13,185,054, forward strand.
CTCACATGTACTGGCGAGCAGGGGAACAGTGTTCACATTATTACTGGATGCCGGCATGCTGGAAATCACAACTGGTGTGGACACAGGTGGGGTCTCAACTTCAGGAACACCTCCTGAAGACAGCAGATAAAGCCAAATATGCAGTTTTAGAACAGTGCAAAAAACACAAAAAGAAACTTCAACTTCAAAAAATAATTCAGGAAGCCTCTGGAATTACTGTCACCATTGTTACATATTAACAAAAATGGCATGGAACAAAGAGTCAATTATTAGTATTTATTTCATGCAATTTGGTAATCTTCCACTTAATCACTTAATTTATTAACAAACTAACAAACAAGGAAACAAAAACACATACATCACTGCTGCACTTATTTTCTCTCTGTATTTGTGTATCCACACTAACTCTGCTTCAGTTCTGGATATGTGATAATGCCAGACTGGCCCTCTGAACTTTATTAGGATTTAGTAATTATTTGTGCAAGCAAACCAGTTTCCTGTAGTTACCTAAACAAAAAAAATCCAAACTGAAAATTACTGCTTAATGTTTTCATCTATTGTTACAACATATGTCTGTAAGATTTGTAAACAAAATCTTTGTGTGCAGCATGATGAAATCCTACTTGATGATGATTATTTCCAGACTGGAGACTGCAACACAGTATAATCCCAAAAGTGAGTTGTGTTTACCAAATTTTAGGAAATCATAAATTGTGGCAAGAACTCTTGATGGATGCAAAAATGTCCAATTTGGCCTTCTCTACTCATCTGCTCCTCTCTTTTTGACCCAGAAATATTTCCCAATTCAGCATATTTTTCCAAATACTGAAGAAAATTAGTAGAAAATACTAAAATTCAGATGGTTGCTGGCAAAAGAGTAATGCTAGTTGTACCCTTAGCAGAACCGCTTTGCTGTTTCTTTAGTGAGAGGTGCTATGTGCTATTCATGCCGCATCTGAGATGCTAATTTCTCTATAATTATTTCTCTAATTATATTCATCACATTTTTGTTTGTAGTGCATTTTATCAGTTTAATAACCACCCGTTACGGTGACTGAGTAGTCACCGTATTTGACTAAATGAATGCTGAGAATTACAGCATTCATTTACTCAACATACCTGTTGACTGTCAAGTGTCTATTTATATTCATAGAGGGCATCTGCTTGTGTATATTCCTAACCTGACCTCTAGTGGTACAGAACAAGCATATAGGTCAAAGGTGTATGCATTATACATGAATGTAATAATTCTAACATAATATCCTGGTATTACTCATCAAAAACAAGCTTACGTTACATTTGAATTTTAATGATGGCTTTTGTCTTACAAATCATCAAATTATATTTTATGCAGTATTGTCAAATAGGCTGTTTACCTGTGAGACCGCTACAAAATGTCACCCTTAAATAGGAATAAAACTTACACTGAAAACAATTATTGTTAATGTCCGTGTGTAATACATCACTGTAAATTAGCTGAAAATAATATTTACCAGTGGAGGTCTTGCTTTCAACAGTGGCTAGTGAATCATCTGGCTCATTCTGATTCATCTGTTGCCATGGCTCCAGCTCCTCCTCCTCACACTCCATAAACAAATCAGCATCCTCCATATTACTGCAATGAATACTGTAACAGTTAATGAATATTCATTTTAACAGAAATGTTATTAGTTTAAGGTTATTGTATTCTCACATTTACTTTTATACATTAATACTTTAGTTTTGCTCCTAGAACATGCCAAAGTGATCATTTGTGATTGGAAAATATCCTTAGTGAATTAAATAAATTACCTGGTGTGTTTCTTTAAAATAGTTTCCAAATTACCTCGCTGAAACAGACCTGTAGTCTAAACGACGTTTGTGAACCTTCTCAGGTTCCAAGGGCCTGAAATAAATACTCAGTTAGGCCAGTGTACAAACAAGGGTAACGTTGGTGGCTGTCATTATGGTCAGTTTACATGCACCTGCAAAATGAAAAAGGTAATAAGTATGCAAACCAGCTTTTACTGTCAATAAGTTTATACTAAACACCAAAAACATTCATTGGATATACAAGGTCACGAGCCTCACGCTGCGTATGACAGTGACGTTAAAATAATCTTGGAGAAATTCTCAAACGGGTGCAATTTCAGTGAACTGAAAAGGGGCGGAGAAAAAAGTAGTCCCTGTGCTGAACCAAGACATGACTCAAACTGTTGCAACTGGCTTTAAACGCCTACGTATTTTTCCAAGTACACAGTGCAATAGAAAATAGTTGGTGTCAATTATTGTTCTAACAAAGTATTTCATTGAAATAGACATGGTATTTCCAAAAACTGGGCGGTTTCAATTGATTCGCATGGCGGAAAATAGCAGCCACTTTACATTGTGGCACTCCGCGCATTGTTCAACGCGCATATGATAAAGAACTAATTTATAACCTGCGTGCTCATCCTTCGTATCATAGAATGCATTTAACGTTATGAGTAATACTCACCATTTTAAAGCTTATTGCGAAACGACCTCTAAACGATACACAAGAACAAAAAGCTTCACCGGTACGTCACCAACGAGACACTGTGATGAAGGTTTTCCGTTTTCAAGAACACAGATCCGACTGGTGGAATATCTGCCTACGTAATATCCTGGGTTCAACAAAACATGCTGATTGGCTGTTGTCTCCCAGAAAGAAAAACTGTAATTTTTGGAACAATGGACATATTGTTAAATTGCGTATGCTACACTTTTAGTGCTTTATTTGAAGCTATTGTACATTTGTATAGCCTATATTTGAGATTGCATAATCACATAGCCTATACGCGATGAACATCGCGGATGAAAAGCAATTGTTGATCGTGTAAACGCGCTTATTTCCAAACTAAGTGTTATGTTTCTAAATGGGCAATTGCAGATCTACAGTTTCTCATCTAAACTGGGCCCACAAGTATGGGAACATGTGTGTAGGTTGTGTGTTAACCTTGCTGTAATTTGATCAGTCTGACCAGTAATGTGTATTACCTTCTTTTTTGACACTTAGTATTGGGGCTCTCAAGTTGGGGCCAAAAAACCCCAAAAGACCTGCCACGCTCTTTAAAGTAGACTGTGTGTGCATGTTCAGAAGACCAGAGCTTCAAAGACATTCATAGCAATTACTATGCTTTGTTTTTTTGTATTTTATATATTAAGATGATTGGAACAACCTCATTAAAATCACTTCATTGTGGCCCAATATTTAATCATGCATCTCGTTCTTCCATCATAATTCACCAGATATGTAATAGGCTAACTGTAGTGACCTAAGCGCATAGTCTCAAATCAGCCAGTATCTGAGGCTTAAGGAGATAAGCCGCTCTCTCTTCATAGATGATTTGGACTGTGGAGAGAGGGATAGAGATAGAAGCCTAAGCTGTCCTCAGGAATTGACCGGTGGATACTTTGGACTCCCAATAGATAGTCCTTGACTTAAGATTGGGGATCAAGTTTTGTCATCTGCATATGTATATGGCTCGCTCATTGCTGCGACAGTGGGTTGTAAGTCATCATCGGTTTTATCAATCATTTTAAAATCACCCACTGTATTAATTGATGTAATAAAGTGATTGTAGCATATACCCCATGGAGAAAAAGCTATTTTGTTGACCACCAGATATTATGACTAACCTTTCTTTTTTTTATGTAGGCTATTTAAGCCTGGATCACTAATTTGTCACATAGTCATTACTACATAAGTATAAGAATGAACTTATATAACAAATTAAGCTACATAGTGGTTAATACCAATTAATACCAGGAATTACAAAACTTGTGCTTTGTTCACAAGGTCAGAGGTAATCAAATTAAAAATATGTACAATAATATTTCTTAGCATTCAACATTTTATACTTTGTTTTATCATATTTTATTTGGTATCCAAACCATGACACATTATTACAGTTACAAAGTAGGTATAGCAGTTAAGCAGACAATGCAATCACTCATCACTGTGCATCTACTGTTATACAGTGTTTAAACTTAAGATTTAAAAATCTTATAATTCAGCATTTTTGACATTTTTAATGATTGGAATATAAGGCCATTGCAAATAAGCAAAAATGCCCCTTCTCTTTTACAAAATGTTAAGTTAGAAAATCTAAAATATTTTATAGACTGTCTCAAACACATTCTATAAATAAGAAATTAAAACCTTGGCCCTGACCAATGTGGTACCCCAGGCAGGATTTTGGCTGCTGCCCTTTGTGTCATTCATTCATCATTCATTGTGTTTGTACACTCACACAGACACTGCATAGCTATGTCTATGAGATTTTCTTTATTTTAGGGACAAAAAAACAGTATTTGTTCAATGTCACTTGCTTCTTTAATACTGTTTTTTGTTGCTAAAATAATTATTTATACTGCATACATACAGTATATACTATTTATACTGTATTTACATTGTTTTTTTTTAATTTTTTTTTTTATAATTTATTCAATGTCATGTAATATATAGAGGAGCATATGTGACCATTGGGTGTTACAATATGTTAATAATAAAAGCTGCTGATTATGAAAGCCATCTAATAACATAGCCAGCACCTAAGCCACATTATAGTCTGTAAAATTATAAACACAAACAGCAAGAGTAAATTACACCTAGCCGTCATGCACAAAACAAGCATTCATGGAGCACCACTCTCACATGATTGATGCTGATGACTATACATATCAAATGCAATAAATGAAATGAAAATGCAAAGGCTTACATTCATTAATGACAAAATTAAAATTAAAGGACCATTATAAGCAGGGTTAATATTGGTTAGTCTAACTCGACTAAGATGTCAATAAAAATGTTTGCATGGATTCTTCAGGCAGACAGTGGATAGGTCGTGCAAGCAGCACACATAATTTTGAGAAAAAATACTCTTTCTTTTATGGAAGTTATTTCCCATACACTTGGAAAGTTGGAATAGTCATTCCAACTTTCTCTAATGAATTTAGGTGAGGGTATCTGACACTAACTGTTGCTAGATAGTTATTTATTATTACTATTTATTTGTACAAGACTTCATTTTTGGCTATACAACTACAAATTCAAGCTCGCAACCTTTTAAACATCACAGTACAACTTCACATTTGCCTCAGTAGACTTGTTGCGAAACATGTGCACGTGTACATTTTAGTTTTCAAATTTAGCTTACAAGTTCTCACATTAAAAATACAAGTACAGATTTTATTTTACAAATTCTCAGATCAGGGCCTACAAGTTGTCAAGTTTTCCAACATAGTTACATCCATAAAACATCAACCAAATTTATCCTCGTCATTTCAGTTTACACTGTATAAATTGGTTAGGGTCACTGGGTTTTGAAGTTCATTCCATGTAAATGGGGCATTAAATAAAAACAATTTCAAACTACTTAGTAAAGAATGAAGAATTCTCCTAGATAAATGATGAGTGCGGAAAATGTAGTCAGGAGCAAATACATGTTCCTAATAAAATAAAAATGAAACATCAAGGGTATTCTATTAAATTGGAAATAAGAATATTGTCTTCTATTTAAATTTTTCAAATACATTTGGATTTGACATATTATCATAGCAGCAAATTCAATGATCTCCAACACTGGCATCGGCAAAGAAACAGCACTGGATACAGCTCACCGAGTTGTGGTCCATCATTCAGAGCCAAAGCAGGTGTTCATCATGCCATGATGCCCTTATACATCTTCATGCTATGTGGTGTGCGAATTTAAGGGGCTCAAGTGGTGATCACCTACCAGGACATGACATGTGCTGAGCTGGCATCAGAGGAGATTCGTCAGGCCACAGGAAGTGGGAATGTTGTCTTGCGACACCTGAACTTTTTTCTGTCTGCGAATTTGCCAAAGAGTTCTTAGCCATAGAGGGATGAATAGACATCCTTATCAATAATGCAGGTTCTGAGCAAGCTCAGTCAAAAAAATATTATACAGAAATGCCTTGAGTAGGTACAAAATTTGTCTAAGTGTGAAAAGTGCAAAGCATGATGCTTTACTGAACAAGAGTCCAAACCTAAGATTGGTTCTGGAGTAATCTAGGGGCAGATTGGAACCCTCTCACCAACATAAGGGATCAAATCTGAAATATAATATTTTCTAAAGGTGAAAGATAATGTTTTCTGAAGTTGTTGTTAAGCTATAAAAACAATGTGGGGTGTAACAGGTGTAATGATGTGTACCAAGTGGATAACAGATGATGGCTTTGAGACACAGCTAGCAGCCAAACACCTGGGCCATTTTCTGCTCAGCAATCTCCGGTTGGAAAGACTTAAGAGCTCTGCCCCCAGTCGTGTGGTGACTGTGTCCAGTATTGCACACGCTGGTGGTATTACATCTATTAATCTTTGAAAAAATAGTTTTAAAGTATTTAAAGAAATGTAATTGCAGAATTTTCAGAGAACTCTAAATAACAAATCATTTGTAAATAAAATAATTTTACCCTCAATCCCTTTAAATGGCAATATCCAGTTTTCACATATTCATAATGCGTACATATTTTCATGCAGGAAAGATTGATTATTTAAGAGGCTATACAACTCTGGTTAGCTCCAAACAGAGCAAGCTGGCAAATGTCCTGTTCTCTAGGGAACTTGCTTGATGGATGAAAGGTAAAATGCCCATCTAGCTCTGAAATTATGAAAAACATTTTTTTTTCTTTTTTCTTTTTTTGAAACTTGAAGGTGTATGTTTTTTGTACTGTGTTTGTCTTACCTTTTAGAAAATAGCTAAAATATAAATATATTTGTACTTTAATGAATTACGCTACAGTTATGTGTGTGTGTGTGTGTGTGTGTGTGTGTATGTGTGTGTGTCTGTGTGTCTGTGTGTGTGTCTAACATGTCTAGTCATGACTGTTTTTGGAGATGATGGAAATTTTCAGTGGTGAAGTGAAGAAAGTTTCACTTAAATTAAAATTAAAGTCCAATATTAAAACACTAATATGTGCTTGATAATGGAAAATAGAAATATATTAAAAGTAATGGCTTTTTATTTTTATTTTATCTCTCTCATTTTTACACACACCTTACATGTACATTGTTTAAAGTCACTAAAGGTTTCCACTTTCCACAAATCTTTTGATAAATGTGGATAAGTATATAGAAAGGTGTGTTGTGTTTCATATAAGTGGAATAGAAAGAAATGGATATATTTAGAATAGTGGGTTGTGTGCCACTAGAAGACCACTAGATGGCAGAATCATAAGGTATAGTTCAATGCCTTGGCAATTATTGTATCACTTTGGTTACTGCTCTTTGGAATTGGCCTTATTTGCTTACAAAATGTGCTAGTACTGCCTATTGCAGTAAATGACTTACTGTAACCTTGTTAGCTCATGCTGCTGCCACAGTTTGTTAGTCAAAGTCTGTTAACAACCTTAGGTGGATTATACTTTATACAACAAATAACAACATTGGCACTAGTGTCATACCTTCCTATTACTGAACAATGTACAGAGAATAGACTTGGTAATTTATTACTGTGGCTTAATTAATGTGGCTGACATGAAAAATTGAGTGACTAAAACAGTATGGTCCTGTTTTCAGATAGTCATTCATAAGCCTTAAAAAACTGTATCCTCCTTCTGCTGTAGATTGATCTACCTTTTCAGATGCAAAGAAATGCACATTTTTGGACAGTCATGTTCACAGTAATATGAACATCATTTTCATGGTTAGTGTGATCAGACATTCAGTTTTAGTCTGGACAGTCCGTTTTTTCATCTCCCTGTCCTCCGTCGGGCAGAATGCCTAGTTATCATTCTTTTGGAGTGAACTGGTTGCTAGTTATTGAAAAATGTTATTTTAGAATGTCACTAGGTTACATACATGTCAAAGCAAATACCTTGTATTTCATTGGTTTCACAGATTGCCTTGTACCTACCAGATAACCATAGAAATCTAGTGTTAATGGTAGAAAGTTACGATGTTTGCCATGGTGTGAAAATGCTAAAAAGGAATGACTTCAGTTCTCAGTGGCATGCACATCTCTTCCTTTTGAGGAGTAGGACAGATGAATTTCATGCCTTCTGTGCACTATGCCAGAATTCAGTACTGCAAATAGGTGCCAAGTTTGGTGATAAAACATAATTTATGTTACAGATTTCTACATCAAAGCTAGCTACACAGGTTATGGTTTTCATCTTTAAGATTCGTGGCTCAGTTAGTCCAAGGCACTGACGTATACAGGGACAGTGATAACCTACTATAGCAAACACAATAGGTGAGTCAGCTAAGGATTCTTGCATATCACAAACAAACTTGAGTCTTTAGATTGTACTTCATGGTCAATATAGCACTTATTGCTTATATAGACTGTATAGACTTCCATTTAGAAGTTTAGGAAGGGCAGTGACTAAATCATTGAAGTGTCTGTACATGCTGTCCCACTGGGAAACGACCACTAGACTGCCTTTTGTCTTCATACAGATAGGAGTGTATTGACTAGGGAACTTTGTGGTTTCTTGTCTGTAGTCCAAATATTCTCCTTTTATTAGTCAGAGATAAAAGGGGTAATGAGATAATGCTCTGTAAAGCCTCTAATGCAGTTTATAATTTATGCATTATGTATGTGTATCGATTTAATATCAGTAGGTCTAGATTACATTCATTTGACATGCATGTAAGAAAAAGTCAACCATACCTAAAAGGCTGTGACAACCTATGCTCTCAAATTTCATGTATGTCAGAGATTCAGGAGTGTATTTTTCATGTGTAGTTCATGTGGCTTCATGAGTCATTTACTATTCAATATGATGCTTTTACGCTAACTCAGGTTGGTCTTTATTCTTAAGTTCTTTCACATGAGGATATTTCAGCACAGTCATGTGATGGACAAATTGCTTATGCATTTGATAGTGCATTTAATTTGTTCTACTGCTGTATTTACTGTCCAGTCCAGTATATACTTCCCTCAAGTTGAATGCCTCACATGTGATCACATCTTAGATGTTTTTATGAGATACTAAATCAGTCATTGTCTCTGCTAAGAGAACACGAAGTACAACTTGCTATGTTAATTAAGGAACAAGCCGCAACAGTAATTTAATCTATTAAGGGAGGCATAAATTAATTAAGTAGTATACTTCTCATGCACATCAGCAATGGCTTCACTAGGCTCTGTGTGTTGACCTTAGGAATTAATGTTGCACATGATCACTGCAAATGCCCCTTTGATGAGGCATTTGGGAGAGTTTTGAGGAATGTAAGCTCTGGATATGCTCTGGATATGTCTGCTACATGCTGTAAATGTAAATGTAAATGGATATACTCCAAAAGCCATGCCTCCTAATGCTTCCATGAGACTAACTCCCAGGCTGGGATGTTATACTAACTGCACAGCCAAATCAGTTGACTCCCTGTCTGCCCTCCCTTTCTGGCCTTCAGTATGGGTTGAAGTGCAATGGTGTATGGCTGAGAACAGGTTTCTGCAAATTCAAAATGTAGCAGCCATAGTTCTTACTAAAACTAGAAAATTTGATCCCATCACTCCTATGCTATCTACTTTACATTGTCTTAAAGCAAAATTTCATAATAATTTTAAAATACTTTTAATGACCGTTGTCGGCCAGAGAAGGATGAAGGATGCCCCCCCCCCCCCAGGAGTTTTCTTCCTCCTGCTCTAGGGAGTTTTTCCTTGCTACTGCTGCCCTTGGCTTGCTCATTCGGGGCTTGGACTTAGACATTTGTAAAGCTACTTTGTGACAACATCTGTTGTAAAAAGCACTATATAAATACATTTGATTTGATTTATTTCCATTACCAAAATTTTCAATGTGGTGCCCCATACTGATAGCAGGTAAAGTACTAACCTGTGGCACAGCAAGGGTCTAAGCACCAGCAAAACACACCTGCTCAGACTTATGTGTGCATGTTTGAGACTGACATGCTATCTCTAACTTAGGCTGACAGAAACAAACATTGTCTCTTTTTGACTCCAAATGAGGCTTAAAGTATTTAGAGTATCACTGCAGCTAAGTTTTAGCTCCCAGCTGCCTAGCAGGACCATCCAGGCTGAGATAATGGAAGCAGAATCTTTTCCTCAGTGAAGGAGGACAGGCAGATTTTGACTTGGGTGTAATTAACGCCAAGCTTGAATCAAGGCTTACATGGGGGAAAGTCAGTGCTCTGTATTACACTACTGCATGTATGTGGGCATGCTGCAATCAGTCCTACTCATAGAATCAGTGTGATTGCATAGAGACAGCTGGTGCCTTGACACACACACAAGCAGCGTGGTTTCCGCCCCTCAGAGAAGCAAAGCTTCAGTTGCAGCTGTATGTTTTTGTTTTTTTTGTTTTTTGATACCCCATATGTCATGAAAAGTAGTGATATGTTTTTTGCAGTCGCAGAAACAAGGTGTTTTACTGCTTTCCATTTGGCCACATTTCAGCCAAATGTCCTACCTGATTTATGTGTGCTATAAGCATTCACTATGGAACTAACCTGATTAATAGCCATTCACCCTGAAATCTATTTGCAAGGTGTTATAGCAAGAGATCTGATTAGTTTTTGTTTAAAATGTACTTTGGCTGTTTATATTCCTACTACTACGGGCTAATGTGTAAATAGTCCTGACCAGGGGCATTGGCTGGGAATGTAAAAAATTCAGGGTTGAGTCTTACAGTGTAACTTTCATAGTGCTACAGTGTATTTTAATAAACTTGAGATGGAAAAAATAATTTGGGGCTGATATTGAAACATTAAAGGCTTAAGCCCTGAAGGTCCACACCTAACAATGCCCATGTCTCTGACTTATTCCAACTGAGAACTCTCTGCAGAAGTCATTACTTGACAGATTCATGTTTAAGTGCAATATTAGATAAATTATTGCACCAAGATGCCTCCATAACCATCTGCACCGAGCCATGCTCATTTTCTCTTACTGGAAACATCCTGAGTTTGCACAACATCTACTTACATCCTAATGGATCAGGAAGTTTGATGCTTGTATTTGCTTGGCAAGTTGCTCTACTTCCTCTGATCTATCATCAATCCTGATGCATTTTTTATGATGTGCACTTAAGATCCTCAGGAGTCAAAGGAATCTCACTATCATCTATAAAATAAACAATTGCTTAAGGAACCTGAAGAGAATACTACATTGATTTGGTATTATTATGGATGGTATAAATAACTTTGGAATCACTTAATATTTAAGTGGAAATTTTTTCAAGCGGATAACCAGAGACCCATCGGCCTAGTACCCTACTCAGCTTAAAAACCTACATTCAAAAGCCTCAACCAGCAGAGAAGTGCTGCATTTTTACAAATCACACATTTTAAAGAAAATATTTACTAACACGTCACTATAACACTGTCCAGTGAGTCAATGTCTATCTAGTAATGATAGAGAGGAAGAGAGGCATACATGTACACACACATGTTCACAGAGAAAGTGAGAAAGAGAGAGAAACAGAAAGAAAGAAAGAGAGCGAGAGAGAGAGAGAGAGAGAGAGAGAGAGAGAGAGAGAGAGAGAGAGAGAGAGAGAGAGCGCAGGGAAGCTTTATTGCTTTATTTAATCTAATGACACTGCTGACCATTTCCAGTGCCCAACACAATGCACTGAAGATGAAAAAAATACAAAACAAACTGCAAAAGGGAAGATGAGCCATGCAACTGAACCACTACACTGCTGTTTTCAACTGATGTGGCAAGCATGGGTTTTCAGGAAAACTTTGTGGTAACAGTATAAGATTAAGGCCACCTTACACAATATTAATGCAATGATTCTCTTAGTACTACAGGAACAGAGGTAGTCCAGAGTCATTTATGTGTGAAGATAGCAGACTGGTGTGACATAGTAGTCTACAACTTATCCATTCACCTAACCTGAATCTTAATCAGTCATATTGATCCCCTCAACATGCTTTAAGATCATCAAGAGGTTCTGCATTAGAAGATAAGCTGAGATAGTCGTGTCCAAACCTTAGTCCAAACTAATGACTTTACCATCACGGGGCAGTTGTGGCACTCAGTCTTTAGTTCCAAACTGATTTGGCAATATTGGCAATTACATCAAATTTTCAACTAGTGTACAGCTTTGCCAATGTGCATTTAACTGTGATGAGCCAAAATAAAGCATGCTCATATCACAACTAACTGGCTTTAAAGAAAAGCAGGGCCAAGCCATAGCAGTCCTATTCCACACCAGTCTTATCCTGTGTGAACAAAAACTTGATTCAGTAGTCAAAACATAGATCATGTATTTGAATGACAGGAGATGCAATTAGGGTCTTTCTGTGGACACAAAAAGGCAGATCAATCTACAGCTAGCATATAAAACTACAGTGTAGAGAGAACACAGTCTTTTAAAGCTTATGAATAATGACCAAACCAATAAAAGATGTTTTAATAATTGATGAGGGGCATTTAGATCTCAGTGGAACTTTTGATTAGTGTGGGCCTTTTAATACCAAAACACAGAACAAAAGAATGTTTAGAATGCACATCCCAACTGGCCTTATTAAGTCACTGCTCTACAGCTGGGACTCAATAAAACACAGGGATCTTTGTGCTCACACAGATGAGCAGAAGTGTTGTGATGTTGTTGTGGCTTGGCAAATGTGGTCACAATGTATGTTATGGAAATAATAATATGGCCCACTAAGGAGAGGAAGCCAATGTCATAACAAGGTAGTGTAATGGCTCTGTGGATCTATAGAAAGATGGTTCTTAGAGCAGAGAGTGTAACTAGATATTCTTGTTGTTGGCTCACTCCATAATTGATGGGTGTATAGAGTAGAGTTTCAGGGTTAGCATTACAATGAGTAGGTGCATCTCACTTGTCAGTGTTGGTACAATGGTTGTCTTACTTGGCAATATTGTCATAAATCCAGTCTCTGTAAGAAATCTATGCATGTTTATATAAAACAGTAAACAGAGAAAAACCATGGGTTACCAAAACCTCTCATACATTTCAAGCAGATTCACAGCAGGCTAATTTTCTAATAACATGTTCAGAAGTAATGTAAACCGTTTTATGGCACATTATGGCTTGACCAAATGAAATGAGAATGTTCCAGCGATCTCCTTTAACAGAATATAACCCTGGATATGGCACAACATTGATTACTGCAAATAGCCCTTGGGCTTAGTGAGCAAAATTATTTCACTGTTGTTACATAACAAGAGGTGTTGTTATCACTGTATGATGCTTTACATAAACCTATTTGATCGTACAATCTATATTTGGGCGGACTTTGTTACTTTGATATTAACATAGACAATACTCAAAGATAATACTCAAAATGGCAAGAGACATGATTAATAGGCGAAATCTCCACATATCACATTACAACGTCAAGAGCTAAACCTGCTCTTTAAGTGTCCTGACATCTACAGTGGTAACATTTTTTTACCATTTGATGCTCTAGATTATTTCCACCATCAATTCCCTTATTTAATCCAGATGAAGTAGGTCTTGCATATTTGAGCCTGTTCCTCTCTATAGAGGATTAGTGTTCATGTTAATGTGGCCTGGGAACAAATAAATACTGTGATACCTCCTAATGCAAAATTGAAGAAATGTTTTTTTATGTTTGTCAAATCCAGTGGTACCATATATGTAGTAATGGGTATTTTAAAAAAGCCCTTTCACTGAGTGTACATCATAATGATGTGACTGACTTAATCCCACTGTGTATCTGAATCATTAGAGGACAATGCAGCTTCATGATTTGGTCTGTATTGAACTAGTCATGCAGGACTCAACATTGCATGGTGATAGGGTTTCACTGAATCTTTCATTTGGTAGTATAATGTAACCACACACTGCAAGAAAGCTAAATCCCTGATCATTGGCCTTACAGCTGGAGTATTTTCAGATGTGAAATCATTTTTTATCACACAAATAAATTTCAAAGGTGATATAGTAATATTGCATAAGGTTAATAAAATAGGCAAACTAATTGTGAAATATGAAGAGAGATTTCCCATTACCAGTGTGTTGCTTTTACTATAGACAACCCCTTTACAAATAATGAAATCTTGTGTGTCACCCTCTGTTGATACCTTCCCACAGCCAAAACTATATGTAGAAGCAGAGAACTGGTCAATGTATGGAGTTTGTTGTTGTGGCTGCTTTTTGTAGAGTCAGCAAAGAGTCTAGTTATATAGGCACTGCTAAGGGGCACTTTAGCAGTTTAAATTCCAAATGTTTATATGTGCTGCAAAGTGCATAAAACCTCAGCTCTACCACTCCAAACTCTCCAGGTTTCTAATTCAGTATTTCATCAGAACTGCAGAATCAGTAGTTGGCACTCTTTAAAATTTCCCTCTTTAATCACACTACAGTGCAGAATCAGTGCAGAAGTTAAGCAAATAGAGGAAACCTTATTCAAATAAATCAGTTAACTAATTAATAACAAATTAATCAATGTATTAGTCAATTAATCAGTCAATTAACTTCAGTACATCTCATAAGACAATGAATTATGGTTCTTAAAGTGATATAGACATATGGCACAAAATGTTCATTCATTGTTCAAGGACTTTTAGATTCCTTTGGAGACCTGTGTGGAGGTACAGTTAGAGAGTTTACAATTAGGCAAGATTTCCCAGGAATAACAATGACACACATTACAGGAATATTCAATAAAACATGATTTATCGATTTATTTATAAAATAGGTTTTATTGTTTTGTAGTTTTGTGATGTCTTAAGTCATTCACATAACTAACTCACTTTGCTTTATGATATCTAGTATTGATGGCCTGCATAGGTAGTGTAGATATACCTATGACTAAAAACACAAGCAGTAAAGATTGCCACTTTATCAGATAAAATCAGTGGATGATAATGACCTTTTTCTGTGTCCATATAGCGACTAAATTCTGGTTAATTTAGTATAGCTATATGGTTGTGCAAGACCATAAAAAGACAATGGAAGAGATTAAGACAATGTTTTTCTACCATAGGGAAAACTATTTACAAGATGTCTAAAATATACAGTTGCTTATTCAAATCTCTGGAATGAACTGAGATGTCAGCAGATTTGCAGAGGTAGAAAAGTTACTCAAAAAAGTTAATTTAGTTCAACAGAAAAATGCTGAGAGGAATTGAGTCATTTAAAAGTAGAAGTGAGTCTGGAATATTCCACTTAGCTGAAAGTACCAAAGTGTTCACAAAAATGTTCTAACAAAAACCGTTTCCAATTGTTAATTTTTGTGGCATTCAAACCTAAACTAATTTTGCCTTTGGTTATTAAACACAGCAGTGTATGTCTAACTTCTTTGTTGGGGGAAGAGGGGCTCACTTACAAATTTCCAAACCAAATAAATTAAAATGTGCATTTTGCCCTTTGTGCCAGACTCTGATTCCCAGCATTCCTCTGTCTGGACCACACCCATCGTTACCTTGGTCTGATCTATTTGATCTAATTATTAATAAGACACCTGTTACCAATTTGCCCACAGTACATAATCCCTTGTTTTTCCCATATTCCTCGTGAAGTCTGACGTATGTTTTCCCTGCAATTTTAAGCAGTTGTTCCATACTCATTGTCTCTCTGGTTGTTACTTGGTTTGTTTTATGTATTTTCCCCTTTGGAATTCATCTATTGGATTTGTCTGTTGGTCTGCTTGATTCTCTGTTTTTGCCCCCTGCCTGTTTACTGATTTTTTATTTGGATTACAGACTCTGTAGCCTCTGCCTGTTATTATTAAAGTCATAATGATTTTACACCTGTGGTTGTCTCTTCTCTCTCACGCACATGCTATAAACAACATAATATAATACACTGTTCTCACATTACATAATTTTTATATTTAACCTCAATTTTAAATACGTAATTTTTCCAGTAATTCTTCTTCAAATTATGAAACACACATTAGATTGACACCTAATGTCCTGAATGTATCATAGATTCTATACTAAATGTATTTTAAACATAGCCACCTCCATGTGGGGGACCTACTCTAAGGAGCATTAACTGGTTCATTCGAGGACTACGAAGCAATCTGATTAATCTCATGTGAGCTGCACTTTATAGAAAAATGAAAAAAAAAAACTTATTAGAATGATATTATAGTGACTTATTATAGTGATAATAATAATTTATAAATATTGTTTGCTACCTAATTGTGGTAAAAATGACTGCTCCTTTAGATTTTCATCACTTTGCTGTTTTAAGGGCATTTACCTAACTTTTATCCAAAGCAACTTACAATTATGACTTAGTACACCTTGAGCAATTGAGGGTTAAGGGCCTTACTCAGGGGCCCAACAGTGGCAACCTGGCTGTGGTGGGGATTGGCAACCTTCTGATTACTAGTCAAGTACCTTATCCTCTGAGCTAGCATTTCCCTAGGACACTGCACGGTGATACATTTCTACAGAATTCTTTACCTGGTCAGTACAGTATATATAAAAGGAAGTCATGAGGTGAGACACTATTTTAGAAAAGGGATGTTTTTGAGTTTTGATTTAAAAGAACTGTGCTAAATCAACCAGACTGACTGATCAACCAGAACAGTATGTGACTGAGGATAATCATTATGTCAGTAATTTAATGATTTATCTACACTACATTTTTGGAACAATAGACTGGCTGCTAAGTTCTTTGGTTCTCTTAATCTATGCTTTAAAAATGAATAACTTTGTAACTGCAATAACTGAATTATAAACCTGAAAGCTATAGGATGTTATCTTACCACTGTTTACCACAGAAAGGCTCATCAAATCATTCTCTGTAGTCTGTAGTGTTAAACTGGGTTTACTGAGGACTCTGAAGCTGATTAATACTAATGGGCAATTAGTGGTGAAGAGTTGAGATAATAGACCTTAAATGAGCTTGCAGTGTGATTGGCAACCATCAGAACATAGTGCTGCTGACAGCTCTCTCACAAGAGTGGCTTCTATTTATAGGGTTGACCTTTTCACTCACAACAAAGGGAGTTGCAAGTGCTCTATAAGAGGGCTTAATCTTATTATTGTCTGAACATCGAGGAGGAGGTGGAGGAGGATGTTGTGATTGTTTAGATGATAAAAGTTCCAGAGCCATAAACACAGATAATTAATGGAACTGTTTGGATACAGAAAAAAGGATGACGTTGACTTTTACATGGCACATTACAAAACCAGTAGCTACATGCTAAGATGAGAAGCTGTAGATGAGCACAAAATTGTCATATGTATATGTTTCTATGCTTGAATATTCTGTACCCTAAAACTCCCTACATTGTTGTTGTTGTTTTCTTGTTTAATTGCCTGGATTGTAAAAGGCCACTCTATAAAATGTGGTTGTGCAATCGGTCTGATGAAACTGGGACAGTAGTTCTCCTTAATTCCATCTCTGTGATGGATTAGTGTGTCATTCCTCTGATGCTATAGTGTCATATTTTAGGGTTTAGACTTTGGCATTTACTGAGATAATCAAATCGTATTTACTGCATGTGAGAAAAAAATTCATTACACAGTAAAAGCATTAGCTCCATGAGACAATTAAACTTAATTCAGATTTGTATAATGAACTAAACTAAGGTTCAGTATTGCATACTGCATATTGGCTAGGAACACTCAGTAGAAAGTGGTTGGAAATCAAAATTAGCTTATGAAAGATACAAAGGAAATGATCAGAATTAAACAGGTTTACAATATGCTTTACCCAAGTTTTACAATGAAGGATTAGAGATAAATGGACACAAGCAATTAAGACACCATTCATGGAGCTAGGTAGACAATATGATCCTACTTCCAACCTCAAATTACAATTTTTTTTTCTCTATTTTCTGATTTTTACTCCAAGGTCTGTTCATAACCTACCACAGACATTTAAACGCAATTTAAACAAATTACAAAAAAAAAATAAAAATTGCAAAATTAGGCCTCTAACTTGTTTTGCAAAGGAGTTACAACTTCAGGTGGTCTATCTCTTAGATACAAGCTCTACAAAACTATGTTGTGAGACATTCAAGACAGGCCATGGTGAGCTGAAGATAATAGGTGGTCATGTATTTAGATCTAATTGTTTAGACCCAATCTATTTGTTCCTTCATGCACATAAGATATGTTATCTGTATATACTTTATGTATAATAACAGTCAGATTTTCATTGCAAAGCAAAATTGGTAGCTTGATGGAATCATCTTCATAGAGGCGAAACTATTTCCATAGTGAATAATGCAAGTTTTACAATGTGTAAATCATGACAATATACAGACCCACGAAAAATATACAAATAGTTTTCTAAACTGGTAAAGTTTACTCTGTATGTGTGTTGGAGTCAGATAAGTGACCAATGTCTGTACGTCTGTATGTCTGTACGGCACTGCACTAACCTACCTTTTCTATTTTGTGAAGTTAAAAACTTTCTTTAAGAGCAAAAAAGAAAGAAATGTCTGAGTATTCTATTAGTAAAAAGTAAATATGCCAAAAGTAGTGTTATGTCTTAGGTACTAGTTAGACGTAAATGTCTTTTGTAAAATATTGCATAACTAAGATATCATGTTTTCTACAAAATTACATTGCATCTATCAAAATGTAACACATTCACTTTCATGAATGATATTGACTTTTTCACCTTATATTAAGTGACTGCATTCAGTTTATATACTTTGACAGCATTTTCTAGAAAGCCAGACTTAATGCAATTTTCCCATCCTAGGCAGGGTTAGAGAAATGGAAGCCGTATCTTAGTTCACATTATTCTATAATATGCCTCGCCATTTTGGTGTGACTGAACGATGTTCACACTAAAAATGAACAATCCACTAAATGGGCGTGTAAAATCAGCGTGCAATTGGCCATTTTTGTGAATTGCTTTTCAGTAGTACGGAACTTAACTACATCCTTCATGGCGGCGGTCGTATATTGCACCTACTTCAGAAATGAGTGGAGTAAGTATTCTCGGAGCACAGGAGCACAGCATTCTACGGTTTGGTAACGACAAATTGTCGCCCACATGTGCTCGAGTGATTCAGATTATTTTACTGATCTCTGTAGGGCCTCATCGATTATGCTTTAAGTTTCAATTCACAACATCCTATGAGTCACAATAAATAATAAACGTAATACAAATTGATATTAATGACGTGAACGCGTGACCATTTAAAATGATTATGGCCTATTCTTTGTGTCCAGTTTCAGTGTACTTCCCTTAGCCAGTGACATCATCGCGATGGAGGGACAAAGCGGGAGTAGCATAGCTGCAAGTTCTTCAAACCGATAGAAGTCTGAAGACACTTATAACGGCTGGAGGATAGACTCAGGCGAGGATGGGTGCACCGATATAATAAGCAGCACTAGTAAAGATTAGTTTTTTATCATTTCTATTTCTGTTTCACGATGAATGCTACGTCCTGAATGATAAGATCCGCGGATTTAAAACACACTGGATGGAAGAAGAGAAGGCGGCGAAGTGAAGAGACACGACACCGTAGTTTTTGTCTCGTCTTTATGTCTTTCCAAAAGCTGGACTTCTTGAATAAAAGCAAATACAGATAGGACTTCAGAAACGGGATTCTTTCGAGGGAAATCGGTAAAGCTCATAATGAAGAAGAACAATTCAGCAAAGCGGGTAGGCACCGAGTAGGCTAGGGTCCTTTGTCATTGTGTTTTTAACTAACCTACGTGCTTTGTGTTTAAGTTTTTTTTTCTTGAGACGCTTCTGACCGTAGGAGCCAATTACTACATACTGATATTGGTTGAGCACTAATATGCATCATTGTAGCTTTTCATAGGTTGCGGTTTGGGCTGACTAGGCTACACTGCACTTATACCCATTAGTTATGGCAAAATTGACATTCTCCATGGCCTCTAATGGCTTTTGATTTGTATAAGTTGCTTCCTTTTTATGTTTATCCAGATGCCGGGAGGCATAGTTTATAGCCTTAAAAAAGAAGAATCTTTGGAAATTTATGCTGCAGAAGGCTTTTCAGTTATTACACGAAATCTTCATGCTCTCACTGTAAAGTATGGTGTATTCACACAAGGCATGCAATAGTCTACATGACAAAGAAAAATGATAGTGCCTTTAGGACTACACCTATCTGCTTTTGTGAGATGTCTCTTTGGACCCTAAAGACCCATTCAAATAATTTTAGCCTGTTTCTCATTGCACTGTATTTTTTTCCCATTTCTTTTAAAACTCAGGGCTTGCAGGACTTCAACCAGCAGCCTGCTCAACCAGACAAAATTGGGTGGATTCGCAAGTACTGTGGCAAGGGCCTCTTCAGGGACATATGGAAAAGCCGATACATTGTGCTAAAAGGAGAAAAACTCTTCATCTCAGAAAAAGAGGTTAGTTTAGTAATGGTGAGATGAATTTTGCACTTTATTGCAGTTTCTATTTATTATTATTACCATTATTATTATTTTTAAATTCTGCATTTGCTGTTCATTGATCAATAATGGCAGCAATGTCTGCTAGATATATGGCCAGGATTGTTGTTATTGTTGTTATTATTTTTAAATATACCAGGACTGCACATAAAAAGTGTATCTCATGTACTGCTTTGTTTCTAAAAAGGAAAGTGGAATGATTAATAATATTTCAGGATAGCTGAGCTGTTACACTTTATATGGTTAACAGAAGTTATGAAGCTTTACAGATTATTTGAGGATCCCATTTGAAACCTAATGTACACTGGTACTTATAGCATGGAGTAGGCTTCTCTCTGTCAGCCAGTGTTGACCAACACAAGTAAATTGTTAAAAATGTGAAATGGAATAATGTACACTTACATTGTAAATAATTCTAATTAATTATCTGACAAATCAGGTACTTTTGTGTTGCTGATGATGAGGCTCCCATGTTGGTAATCAGTGTTGATTCCTTTAATTGTGCACACTATAATTTAACACAATAAAGTGATGACCCTTTTAAAACAAAGACAATGAAGTTAATCTAGCAGGTGGAAAAGTAGTTAGTATCTAAATGTTGAGTAAGTCTTTAATTGTTTTATTTATGATGTACTTATCTGTAAACAATGAAACCAGAAGGATCAGAAAGCATCTCAGATCTCCTGAGGCATCTACAAGGAATCACCTTTAAGAGAATATGATTCCATGCAGTAAAACAGATGTAAAAATGTTTTTAATGGATGCTTAAAAGGTACCCAATGAGTATTTTGACTGTAAAAGCCATTTCCTTTCCTGCACACATGCACACACAACTGTTAGAGATCTGTGGTCATCTGCTTTACACCTGCTCAATGACTTATTTTAGGAGTCATCAATTGCATGATGTATCACTGACAACACTGGTTGCCTTTGTAACCCTTTTACAACTTTTGCCATTTGAATTGGCAGAAGTTAATATTTTGTCAAGTAGATTTGGTGCTGCGGGCACAATCTAAAACTTCCATTAAAGTGTTGTGTTTTATGAATGTATTGTTGTCTTAGTATGTGCACTTTCCTAGTGCACCTGTTGAGCTGTGCTGTGCAAGCAACCAACTGTCCTCTTCCCTCCCCCTGACAAGAATGAAAATGTTCTGCAAAGGAAAATGTAATGAGCTAAGCAGGGCTGGCCAGCCTACATCACAGGCTTGTTTGTCTTAGCAACCAGGACCAGCTGACTTGCAGTAAAATGTGAAAAATACCTGTCCAAATAAAAATTTCACCACCTAATTGTGAATTCTGTAGTATAAAATACATGGCAATCTATGGTGTGCTGGTTTCAGCAAAGTCAAAATTGTTAATTTTTACTGTATGTTCAGGCTTTTTGTATTGAAGAAGAACAACGCTTCCAGAAATTTTATGTAAGAGTAGTTTTTAGGCCCATGTTTATTGTTATTTTTTGTGTTAGAGCTCCCATTTCGGTTAGTAAAAATACTATTGAGAGATGAAGCTTTGCACTGACCAAATCCTGTGAATGGTTTCTAACTAATTATATTTTAATTCATTTTATGGATGAATGAATAAATAAATCTAAATGTTACTTTATTATTTTATAAGGAGTTATTGAGACTCTGTTGGCTCCAGTGGCTCCAAAGGTTTATGACCAAGGACAACAGTAAAGGCCAAAATTCAACCTGTACATTCATAGTTATTTTAGATGGTTCTGGTAGTCAGTAAAACTAGAAGCAAGTAACAAAAACAGAGTTCAGTGAAAAGACAGCAGTTGCAGACTCTGGCAGCTCCTTGCAGGAACATTCTGGACAAGCAACCAGGATACATACTTGGGGACTAATATCAATGACATTGTCTTGTAAATAACTAGTCCTATTTCGATGTACTCAGATGGTGTCATGTTCTGTATTGTGTTGTTTGCCTGACTATTAGTCAAACGGTCTCCATGAAAGGCTTAACTGGTTTCTATATGCATGAGCAAAATAAATTACCCATTATTCATGTGCAATTTCCTAGCCTAGGCAGTGTGGGCTAGGGCAAAGTAAAATGAAATAAGTTTGAGTCATGTTCATGGTGAAAGCTGTTTGCTGTGCTCAGCATCAGATCAGACCATGCTGAGCCAGCTAATGGAATAAGGAGGATGACCCTTTAAGTTGGAGCTTTCATCATAAGTTTCATCATTGACCAAATGTTTTTCTACAGCTGTCGATACAGAAGCCTTTAACGAAACAATGCCGCTTTTTAAAAATTTTTTAATTTTTATTGCCAACAGTGTCACTATAAACACCTGAAACCATTTCACCATGGTCACCGTGTCACTGAAAAAGTACCCGTTTTTGTCACTAAGAGAATGTAACAGAATCATGGAATCATGCCAGATCTAATGAGTGGCAGACGATCAGTGGGTCACCGTAAATTGAACTAGTGTATTCTTTGACATTTGAGAAGGTTCTGGGAGCAAGCATGATCCCCAGTGCTGGAGTGGGCATGTGGAGGATCAGGTGTCCTGTGCCGAATGGTGTTCTCAGAGTGGGACAGCTGCGAGGAGTGGGTACAGACATGTGGAAGAGCTTATTTTCACTGTTCACTGTCCCTGCACCTTGTCTTACTCTTCATTCCTTCTCTTTGCTCCCTGCTTGGATTTTAAAGGTGGTCTGTATGCTATTTCCTGTGCAACTTTGTTTTATGTGCCTGTGTACTTACACAGTAGTGGTAAATATATAAAAGTTGTATGGTCAAGCTGGTAGCCATAAGCCTGAGTGCATGATGGAATAACACAAGCATTAGTGTAACATTTTACAAACTTGGTAATAAAATTAACTTGTGCAATAAATCAGCAGGAACCTTTTAAATGAGTGTTTGTGTTGAAGAGGAATTAAAAAGCAAAGCAGATGTACAGTGCCTGTACACTTTATGCTCTTCTATTCCAAATAAGTCAATCTTATCATGTTCTTTCATGTTGAAATTATTTCCTGATCTCATTTCTGCATTTTTAGGTGCATGCATGCATGTGGACGGTGTGCGCTTAGCAGGATATTGGTCACATCCTCTATTTCACACTAGGACCTGTTTTTAGGTTGTTGTGTGTTTGATTCATCATAAGCATCTTGTCAGTGTTTCTTTTGAGTTTCACTAGCTACCATGTCATTTTGTTAGGTAAAGTGTGCATGAGCAGCAGAAGACAAAGTAATGGAAGCTTTTTTTTATGCATGTGTCAGTAATTTAATGAGGTTAATATAAACTGTCAGATAAAATTGCTAAATAGAAACAGTGTGGAGGTTGACCACATGCGACGTACTATTTAAAGAGGTGACAGTTTTTAGGTGTTTGGCTCTTTCATGAGAATGTTTACGAACTGAAATTATATTGAATATATGATACTTTTTTGATACAGGCAGCTTATTGACCTTTTATTTTTTAACTACTTTACACACATGGCATGACACTGTATTTGTGTTAAGACCAAACTGGGACTAGGACTGTGACATGGACTATGAAAAAGTGTACATATCATCTTCATTCTAATTCATTTTTATTCAAACAGATTTGAAGCAACTATTTTCAGTGTTCTTTCAGTTTCAGCACTCTTTCCACCACTAGAAATGTGATATTTAATTTCCACTGAATGAAATTGGCAGCAAGAGCACAATTTACAACCTTGTATATTGGCCATAAACTGGGTGGGGTGCACATTTTGATTTATGCATCTTGTTTTGTCTAATCCAGAGAGCTATGAACTCTGCATAATGTGTGTCAGACTCTGAGAGTTCTCCCAGCAGCAGTCACTCTTAGAAATGGAATTTGTCATTGTATGATATCATGTAGAGTAAAACTATATCCGAACAACATGCATCTCTGCCTCATTAACACAAGAGGATATACTAATACTATTACTTGTACTTCTACTACTATTACTACTACTAAATAATAATAATATTATTATTATTATTATTAAGTTCAGTTTGTATAGTACTTTTTACAAACCCAGAGGTGCATTTCATTGTGAGGGGAGAGAGAAGTAGTTTAATTAATTACTTTGCAACCATAGTTTTACCACTGTGATACATTAATTCAGTGCCTGGCAGAAGCTGTGGGGGAAGCAGTACTAATATAAATCTAAATGTTGTCAGCATAACAATTCATAAACATGGCCTGAAATTTCACTATGTGGCCTAGTTGAGAAATATATAAAATGAAGAGGTCCAAGGACCAAGGGGCAATGGATGATGTGTATGTACTTGAATTATTGAATTGAATTATGCACTTATAAAACTTATTGAATATGAATTGTTTTCTATTAATAACCCATGACCAATTAAGTTTTGGCGAGAAATGCCAATAAATGATTTTAGAGTTTAGAAATGAGTATGTCATTGTTTACATATCAAAAGCTCCTGTGAGAGCCAAAAGAATATTGAGGAACCAGTCATCAGGTGAAAACAGCAGATAATTAGTAATTCTTAAGAGAGCGGACTCAGTACTGTGCAGTGTGAAAGCCAGGCAGAAAGGGTTCATACAAATTACTTCTTGACAGAAAAGCAAGAAGCTGTGAGACTACTTCCATGACTCCATTCTGGCTAAGGGAGATTGGAGATGGGTCTACAGTTGGCCAATGAGGATACATCTAACATAGGTTTTTTAAGTATAGGTGTAACAGCAGCAATTTATAGAGAGGGAGGGAGAGTACCTAATAAAAAACACAGGTTAATTGGATGAGCAATAACAGTTGAAATAACAGAGGAAAAAGATTTAAGAAAAACAGTTGGAACTGGGTCGAGCTGACACAAACAGTAAAATGGTTTAGTAATTATGTCATAGGCAACTGTCAGGATTCTGATGGACAGTAGCCTGGAAAGATAAGAACCAGTTACCATTGCGAAATGCTTGTAATTTTGTTTACTTTATCCTGAAAAAAATCCAAAAAGACTCACTGAGGAGTCATGTATTTAAAAAAAAAAATCTTCTTTGACTGTTAATGTTTAATTTTGTGTGGTAGTTGTGCTTAGAAGCTGAGCTTGGGTCAGTTTGTGGGAGCCCTTAGGTTAGTAAAAGGGTTTAGATCTAATAAAACACAGCTGAAGTAAAAACGATTTTAGGCCTTACTTTGAAACAGTTGTTAGATGTGTATAAACCATGTCAGCTTGTACCAGAAGAAACACCTTTTCTTTAATAACAAGTGAAAATATGAGGTTATTGGCACAAAAAATAGATATTTGTGCTGTTCTCTCTGCATTCTGCCTATACATTGCCTGGAGAAGTGACACTAAGAGCTCTGAGGAAGGAAGAACAATTATTCAACAGGTTTAACACATGGTTCAAATAAAATCAGTTTGGTGATCTATTCTGCATATCCATCCTTAGCAAGGCTTTGACCAACTCTCTGACAGTGTTAAAAAGTGTTTGCCAATAAATGACCTTTAAGATTCCTTGCTAGCACTGGTGTAAAAATAGGATTTTTGTCATCATGGTCTTAACCAGATTACCCTGCCAAGAGGGTGCATTCTTTGTGGGATAGCCATGCACTATACTCTGTGCTTATGTAAATAGCTTCAGGATCTTTTGGGGAGTTTGGGGAAAACTTCAACTAGTTATGTATTAGTGTTTTCAGGCTTGAGCTCTTCAGCTCAGTGCTTAAACTTAGCACAAAATGGGAAAAAAAGCTAAATCATACTTAGTTAATTTGACACTTTTTACTTGTTGCTGGATCATTTGCACTCTGTTGTAGGTCATTGTAGGTTGTAGATTTTACTGGGTTTTTTCCTATGTCTGAGCTTTAGGTTTGCTCTTCCCTGCCTCATCATGAGAAGTCATCTATATTCCACCTATCTAAAGATTTTTTCCATTTTGATGCATTATAGAGAGCCATATTCCTGTGCCTAACTTACTGTTTTCCGGCTCCTCTGGCTTGAGTAAATGCAACCAGCTGTTGCTGTGTATCTTTGCTGTCACCTTACACCTACATAGTTTCTGCACAAAATACTTGGCATGGTTAATTAAAATGTAAGGACACATTTCCTAGGAGTTTTTCTTTCTACTTCTCTTTAGGTTGATCTCATAGCTTCACAAACATCAATTCCCTGACTTTGCTATCTCTACAAGATCTAACACTAATGGAAATAGATATTTAAATGTCATGGCCTAAAAGAGGCCAAACAGTGGCCAAAAGAGAAAAGGATCCTCAAATAGGGAAAGTTCTAAATGGAAAGAAGCCAGTCCCACTCTTATTCTGCCCGTTCAGGCTACGGAGTAATAGTATAAACTGAAATATACTACTCTGCCCTTTTTTGGTCCACATGAATGCATGTCTTTTTCCTCATGTACTGTGGTGTGAAAAAGTGTTTGCCTCCTTCCTGATATCTTTTTTTTGCATGTTTCTCACACTTAAATGTTTCAGATCATTAAACAAATTTAAATATTAGACAAAGAACACAAGTAAACACAAAGTGCAGTTTTTAAAAAAAAAGGTTATTATTAAGGGGAAAAAAAAATCCAAACCTACATGGCCCTGTGTGAAAAAGTGTTTGCCCCTAAACCTAATAACTGGTTGGGCCACCCTTAGCAACAACTGCAATCAAGCATTTGCGATAACTGGCAATGAGTCTTTTACCGCGCTGTGGAGGAATGCTGGCCCACTAATCTTTGCAGAACTGCAGAATTGTTGCAATTCAGCCACATTGGAGGGTTTTTGAGCATGAACCGCCTTTTTCAGGTCATGCAACAGCATCTCAATCGGATTCAGGTCAGGCCTTTGACTATAGGCCACTCAAGTCTTTATTTTGTTTTTCTTAAGACATTCAGAGGTGGACTTGCTGGTGTTTTGGATCATTGTCCTGCTGCAGAACCCAAGTGTGCGTCAGCTTGAGGTCAAACAGATGGCCAGACATTCTCCTTCAGGATTTTTTTGGTAGACAGCAGAATTCAAGGTTCCATTTACCACAGCAAGTCTTCCAGATCCTGAAGCAGCAAAACAGCCCCAGACCATTACACTACCACCATCATATTTTACTGTTGGTATGACGTTCCTTTTCTGAAATGCTGTGTTACTTTTACGCCAGATGTAATGGGACATACACCTTCCAAAAAGTTCAACTTTTGTCTCTTCAGTCAGAGTATTTTCCCAAAAGTCTTGGCAAAACTGAGATGAGCCTTTATGTTCTTTTTGCTCAGCAGTGGTTTTCGTCTTGGAACTCTGCCATGCAGGCCATTTTTGCCCAGTCTTTTTCTTATGGTGGAGTCATGAACACTGACCTTAACTGAGGCAAGTGAGGCCTGCAGTTC
Source organism: Electrophorus electricus (assembly GCF_041902795.1). Taxonomy (NCBI): domain Eukaryota; kingdom Metazoa; phylum Chordata; class Actinopteri; order Gymnotiformes; family Gymnotidae; genus Electrophorus; species Electrophorus electricus. The sequence goes on from NC_137510.1 coordinate 13,212,617, forward strand.
TTTGGATGTTGTTGTGGGGTCTTTTGTGACCTCTTGGGTGAATCGTCGCTGCACTCTTTGGGTAATTTTGGTCGGCCAGCCACTCTTGGGAAGGTTCACCACTGTTCCATGTTTTTGCCATTTGTAATTAATGGCTCTCACTGTGGTTCGCTGAAGTCCCAAAGCTTTAGAAATGGCTTTATAACCTTTCCCAGATTGATAGATCTCATTTGTTCCTGAATTTCTTTGGATCGCAGCATGCTGTCTAGCTTCTGAGGATCTTTTGGTCTACTTCGCTTTGTCGGGCAGGTCCTATTTAAGTGATTTTCTTAATTGAGAACAGGTGTGGCAATAATCAGGCCTGGGTGTGGCTAGAGAAATTGAACTGTTTTCCAAAGATGTGATAAACCAGTTAATTTATGTTTTAACAAAAATCACTTTTTCACACAGGACCATGTAGGTTTGGATTCTTTTCCCCATTAATAATAAAAACCTTCATTTAAAAACTGCATTTTGTGTTTATTTGTGTTATCTTTGTCTAATATTTAAATTTGTTTGATGATCTGAAACATTTAGGTGTGACAAACATGCAAAAATTAAGATATCAGGAAGGGGGCAAACACTTTTTCACACCACTGTAAGTGGTTCAGAGGACATATGAAGGACGATTGAAAGATAAGGATTCATTTAGTATCTGCCAGACAATTTTATTCTAGAGACATGAGGACAGTGGATAGTGTGATAGAACTTGTTTTTTTGCAAGTCAAAGGGCAGAGTGGTACACAATGCCAAGCTTAAAAAGCACTGGCTGCAAAAAGCAAATGGCTGACATTTGGCAGCAGCTACAAACATACTGTCACCTTTCTATCCACAGGCAGCATCAGGGTCAGACCTGATTGCCACTTAATCTGTACTGCCAGAATAGTAGCTGTACTGTCTGTGCAGTCTGTCCCTGCTGTGACAGCAGTGATGCAGTGATTGCTAAAAACTAAACATAGTGCTGTAGCAAGACTGCCTCCCTGCTCTTCAACTGCATGAAATTGATTGTAACCTAATGTGATCTTTCCTCAGGGTTTTGCAATGCTGAAGTCAGGCCATGCTCTTCTTCCTTGTGTACATGCCTAAAGGGGTTAAGTTTTGAACTATTGTTTTTTGTTGAATTTCAAAGTCAGCTCTACAGTAGAGCTACTATCTGTTCATGCATAATGTAAAGGTGCTTATGGTGTTTTATTCTCATGATCTGGCCTCAGTAGGAATAGCTTTGATTCTTAAAATCCTGGATAAAAATTACAACACTTCTAGTCCTTACACAGTAATAAAGATGTATTGACAATAAATATCACTTTCAGTTCCACCTATTGTATAAGCCATAAAACCCTTTCATTTCTAACCAGAGAATGCCTGGATTACCCTTGTTTAACTGACTGGCAGATGTAACCCCGTCCCTGTAAGATGACCACCTTCTTAAGGGTCAGGTCTGAGGGTGGTACGATGCAGGCAGTAGCTTTGTCCCCACACTGCTTTTGGACATGTCTCCAGGGTGTTCTGTGCACTGTGACTGTTGCCAGCATCATGAGCTGACACACAGCATGCCAAGTGGTTTACATTATAGGCAGTCTGCTGTATGATCAGGGCTATTCTTGCCTTGGTCTAAGTGATTCTGCCATGAGTCAAGCCTGCAGAAATAACTGATGCATTGGATTAGGTCTGCAGACACTGAACAGACCTTTATTGGTATCGCAGACAAAAGCAGGGAGAGCATGTAATAAAAAGAAAGCTGAACTCTAAATCAATTAGGTTTCGGTATGAACCAAGTGCTGTGAATTTTCTCCCATAAATTTTGATGGTACAAGTTGTGAAGTATGCTCAATGAAACAAATATAAGACTTTGCATTAGATATCTTAATAGAATTTTAAGATACATTTGATTCTTATGCTTCAGCATATTTTATAAAAATTCACAGGGACCCAGTGTAAACAGCTGGTAACTGGCTATCTCAAAATCAAAAGATCATTGCAGTAGCATAATATTCATCTCTAAAAGTGAATGCAACTAACACAAAGTTTCTTGGGGAAAAAAGAAAAACTTCAGTTTTAGACCCACCTAGAGTCCACCTCAGACATGGGCTGCAGTAATAGATTATTTTAGTAATAGAGTATTGTACCGAGTACTCCACTGAGTAATCAGATAAGAAATACTTTGGCTTTAAAGAGTAACAGTAAATATACAAAAGAGACTATAAGACCGCTTAACATGATGACCAAACTAAAGTGGTTTCTAATTAGAAAAACATTTTTATTGCATAAATTGTCAAAACAACCAAATTTAATTTATTTAAATACCATATTACAGTCTAGGTTTAAATAAAATATGTTCTGAAATGCAAAAACAAAGAAGTAAATAAAGTCAATTTCAATATATTAAAAAGATATCCTTGATATGTTTCACGTGACTTGTTGATTTGAATAGCCAACATAAAATAGTTTGTTTTACACATATGAAAAATATAAACCGGATAAAACAAATTAATTGATTTGCTACTTATCCTAACCTTTACAGGCACACTAAGCCAGCCACAACATTTTTTTGAAAACAGTAGCTAAATTTCTCAGAACCCAGATCAGTTCCCCAGTGTACAAAAGATGATTCCCCAACAATTAATTAATTCACTGCTCATTCACTAAATTCATTAATTTGTTTGAAATTCTGTTGTATGTAACGTAACTCCAGTCCATTTACTATAATGCCTACTACATAGATCCAAAAATGTAAAATTCTACATATCTGCCAATAAACATCAATCAATTGAACAATCTCACGTAGTTAGTGAACTAGCGTTAACTACTTTCCCAACTAACCTTCTGAAAAACAGGAGTGGCATAACTGCATGACCTCCTGAGTCATGTACGATCACCCTGCTGGGTGAACCTCTCCTGTTTCTGCAGTGACAACCCAAGCATGATGGTAGGGACTTTCCGGACTCTGGCTAGGCATGATGTCTGTCTACTTTTAAGTAAAGACAGATGTTCGTCTATCATCTTCACTAGAACTCGGTCGACATTACTACTATGAAGATACTGGATTCTGAAAGCTTATACTTAGCCTCCCCATCGCTTGCTTATAATAAGAAAATATGCAAAAATAAAGTCACATTTGGCTTCTTTATATTATCTTCCCACCATTCTATGGTAGAAGTAATACAATATCACCTTACCTTAATTTAGTATTTAACTACTGAATCCGTTGTTCGCTTTATTGATGTTTTGGACATATTTTGCTCAAGACACAAGGGGGCATAGAAATATTGTGTGTGTATAGTTATATGGATTAAAAGAGGCTTTGATGCAAATAATTTGCATCATTCATTTTTAGTAAACAAGTTACTCGAGTTTCTTTCAGCCCCACCTCTCTTGCATTCCAGAAGCAATGCACCAGGATCTTTCAAATAACAGTCAAGTAATATGAACCTGAGTGGTTTAAATGTCTTGTGCTTTCTTCAGGTGAAGGATGAGAAGAAAATCCATGAGGTGGTTGACCTAACAGACTATGAGAAGTCTGAGGAGCTTCGCAAGGCCAAGAGTCGGACCAAGAAAAACCACAGCAAGTTCACCCTCCTGTGCTCGCAGCAGCCAGGCAACACTGTAAGTAGAGAGACAGTATGGGGGAGGATGGGACTTGCTTTCACAGGAGAGCCTCCTACACAGGCTTGTGCTGGGTGCATTAATTAGACACTTTCCAGAGGTAATGCTGATCAAGGAGGGTTTAAAATTGACTGAACAAGATGGGTTCTAATAGTAAACTACAGTATGTAATGAGTTATATTCTACATAAACAGTAAGGCATGATATGCCAAATGTACACCCCCAGACTTGGGTCAATGTGGGGTTTTTCATCATGTCTTGTATAATAAGCTTTCAGTAAGAATGTTTCAGCTAATTGGCTTTTCACAAGCTACCGTATCCCGTTCATGTAACAAGAACTTTACACTCCAAGAGTCCAATACATGTCTCAGATAAGTGCTACAGCATACTTGTTCCTTTAATCATTGTTGAATTTCTGGGACTTATGCACACAGAGAGCAAAGAAATATTTTGAAAGAATAGAATCTGGATCCGTTTTCAGCATTTCTGAAGGTTAGAGGAGCATGATCAGTCAGAGGAGCTGATCAGTCAGATGTAGCCCAGCACTGAGACAGATGGTTAATTCTGAGGCCTGGGTTTATGGGCATCTAATGGGGAATCTGTTAGTGGCGCACGCCACCACGTGGCAAATAAATCCCACTGCTTCCAACAGCTGCTCCCGCAGAGTGGTTCAGGAGAACGACTCTCGATACCCCATCTGACATAACCAGTACTGTCAATTGATGTTCACTCTTTGTTACCAGATTGCCAACCATTATGGATTGACTGTCTAAGTACTGTTCTATAATCAAAGATACAGAGAAGGATTTTGGATGTAAAATGCATATTAGCTTGTATTGTAAACAGCTGTATGAATGGTCGTATTGTAAACTGCTGCTGTCATATGTTATGGAGTTGTGTCCTGTGATTTGGTGGCTGCTTTCTACTACTTTTGCTGCCTTTGAGGTTTGGAGCCAGAACCATATAACTGTGCTTGGCCCACTGCACATGTAATGTAGGTTCACTGAGCACCAAAAATATATTTCAGGTACTGCTCGATCCAGACACTTTTTAAAATTCCTGCATATGATGTAGAACTGCAAGGTATACATTGGTCCTGTCAGTAAAGATCTATGATACATGTGTCATGTTAACAGTAATATGTCCTCTAGGTTCCAAATCTGGTATTCCTGGCTGTCAGTCCAGAAGAGAAGGAGTCATGGATTAATGCCTTAAATATAGCCATCACAAGGGCCAAGAACCGCATCCTGGATGAGGTGAATTAAGAATACATGTGCACACACATCTACACGCACACATGTCGCTCTCTGCTCTTGCTCGTGTTCAGTCATTTCAGAATAACCTCAGGACTTCTCAGAGGACTGACATATAATGCTAACCACACACTGCTACCCTCACATTCCTTTTTCAAAGCGTAGTGAAACCATTTGCTTTGTTTGAAAACAGTTGGAATTATTTCAGATGATAGCTATGACTGATTTGAAGTATGTATAACCTCAGTGTATGTTCTCTAATTCAAAATGTCATGTGAGACATCCATCTTGTCATCTCAACTATCCATTTATCAAATTCAGTAGAGGTAGCTATACATACTGTTGGAAGTACTGAAAAGGCAACGCAACCATAGTGAAAAAGGCTTGACTGGAAATAAGAGTAAATGTACCACACAAGTGTGTCCTTGGATGCTGACTGATTCATGCTCCATACTGAGTCCCTAAAAACTCTTTTGGAGCAGTTGGCCAGGAATGGAGTGAATAAAGTCAGCACACAAAGGCAGCATCTTCTTGCCCCAGTGGCCTGTATATTCTGTCCACATAAGATCAGGATTTTCAGGCATGACTGCCCTTCCACAAGTCCGTCAGATGGGGGGCATAATGGCCTCGGTTTACTGACACACACATTTACTGCAGGCACAAATAGCTCTAACCTAAATAGTAGATATTGTGTCGCACTACCCTAGCATGTTTAAAAGGTTTTAATGGTTTGCCTTTAAGTAAGGTATTAACCTAATTATATATTGTCAGCAGTTTGCTTGTGTGAATTGGGTTATTTAATTTGTAATTTTGCTGGATTCCTTAATCCTTGGTCTATCTTTATGCTTTTTATACTACGCTCACAAATCTACTGAAAATCGAGCGTTTTGCAACAATGTCATTATTTCAAAATTTAAATTAAATATTATTTTCTATAATAATAACAACAATTATAATAATAGTAATAATAATAATAATAGGTCAGATGCATTATAATGAAGGTCCAAGTATGGTTTAGTGTTATAAAGCTGACATTGATCATGTTGTTGAGTGTAAGCCATACGGTCAAAATTGTCTTGACTTCAAGCAAATGCTTAAAAGTGTAAAGAGGGAACTGTGCAGCATGTGGGGATGAGCCACAGAAAACTGAAACATACGTTTAAACACTCAACTTGAAATACTTAGCACGCAGGCTAACAGGGTTAAACACCAACAACAAAGACTCATAAACGATAGACTTTTATACATGTAAACTAATGACAAACAACGAGGAGCAGGTGTGGAACACAGGGAGGGTGTGGCCATACTGATGACACACACACACACACACACACACACACACACACACACACACACAGGGAGACGTTTTGGAGGAGGGGCAGTATTGTGATAAAAAGTCTTGTACTGTTTCATACAACTGGGCAAATAGTAATAGTAAACATTAAATAGGGTGTCTCCCATCTGCTACCTAAGCATAACTGACTATAATTTTATTAATAACCAATAAACTGTGTTGTAGCTACTAACTGTTAAACAGTTCAGAAAATGTAATTGCTAGAATAAACAGAGTGACTAACAAAGCTTATTAATGGTCATCAGGGCTAGAAGCTTTAACTTGGCTTGTATCATTTAACCATTTCTGACATTGAGTAGTGTTTCTTATTTTAACCCATCCTCTTTGTACCATTATGCAATTCTTCCCCAGTTTAGCACCCTAACAGTCAAGACAATAATAAGTTGTGTCTGCCTCACCAGTGTTCTTATGTTGTGCATTATTTTTGCTTTTGCATTATGATCATGACATGGTCAAAAACTAATTTTTCCTGATCATATTGTTTATGCAGTATTTGTTTTAATTAGAAAAAAGGAGATACTGGGATTCACTACAGTCATCCACACATTATAGATCCTTCTTGTCTCCATGTTGCTGCAGTTTCTATGTGAAGCCAGAGACCCCATGTGGCCTCATCCTTTACACTCAGCTCATTAACTACTTTATCAGTACACAAACAGGCTACTGTGGAGGCATGTTGCTTCCTGCTCTCACAGTGTGACTGATCTTCCCAATCGAATCCTCACACATGGATCTTTAAATTCCCTTCCAGGTTACTGTGGAAGAGGTAAGCTGTCTGGCCCATCCCACACGGGACAGAGCTAAGATCCCCCACACTCGACGACTACCTACCCGTGGGCATCTTTTGGCTGTGGTAAGCAGTCCATTTATTTACAATGGAGCTACATTAAACATCTCAAGGAGCCATTAGCAACATGCACTTTTATGTGTCACAAATCTTGTTATACGAGTCTTTCCATAAATTCTGTTTACCATTATAGCAATTTTATTTGAAGCCTAATCTTCCTGTGCTTTGCAGGCCTCAACCTGCACATCAGATGGCATGCTGACACTTGACCTTATTCAGGAGGAAGACGCACTAGCATCTGATGAACAGGAGACCTGTGAAAAGAACTTTCTGTGTAAGCAAGACAAATCTGTGAGTCCTCTCACCTTGAGCCCTGGGGCAGAAAACTGCAAGTTTTCCCACGGTGCTGAGGCTTCAGGGAAGTCCCAGAGCTTGCCGCGAAAGAGCGAGAGCTCCTGGGACTGTGCAGACATCCAAGGCAGAGTGGCTACAAAGAAGCTCATAGTGACCGAGAAGTGCCGATGCGTCTCCATGGATGAGATTCTGTCGCACTCAGAGGTACAGGCCACCAGGGCTGTCATCCTGCATAGTCCATTACCAGCTTCCGCACAGTCAGTTGAACGGCTACAGTACCTGATCACACAAAAGCTGGAGAGGACACATGAGCTGCTGAGTGAGGTGCGTGCTCAGGGCTGTGTGGGAAACTGCAGCCTTGCCAAAAACCAGAGTGTGGAGGAGCAGCGGGTGGAGGCTGAGCGGCTGCTGGAGGAGGCCTCCTCGGTGTGGGGGCACGCCCGTGACGTGCTAGGGGAAGTGAAGGAGCTGCGGGCACTGTGCAGGCAGCTGGACTCAGCCTGCTCTACTGGGCTTGCCTCCTCCATTAGCAACAAACTGAAGAACCCACAGCACACAAGTTACAGGAAGAGCATGATGTGAAGCATGGACAAGGCTGAGGCTTTAGTCAAAGCCTATTATGAGATAAGTTATTAATTTAACCAATACAGTGATCAGTTTTAATTTTAATTGAAATGCTCCATTGTCATATAATATGCCACAGTGATCTTTGTGTTACACGCATTTGGGTAAACTCACCAGAGATCATTGTGAGATTTAAGTTACACAAGTCAGTTATTTTAAATTGTACAAGTGGACTTTGTTCCTCGATTACTAGGGCTGAGGGCATATATAAAGTTGATTGTCACGTGCAAAACCCAAAACATCAGTGATGTGCAAGGACTTTGCTGTAATCTAGGCATTGTTGTGTGTTCCTGAAACTGCATGTGCTCATCATTCTAACATGCTATTTGCTTTAGTAAACCTGGATCTGGTTTGCTGCTCTTTCTTTGGTGGTTGGGGTTTGCTACCAAGAGTCAGAGAGAAATATCCAACTGGGCTCCACTTAGACTGGTTTTAATCATAGCAGTTAACTAGGGTGTATATAACAGCAGAACTAATTGAAGTGCCAGCTGTAACTGCTGTGCTGGAGCACTTCATGATGTGAACCCATATGAAAGACAGCAAGGTATGCCAGACAGCGGACATAATGGGAAAACCACAGTCACCATCAGCCTGTTACAATGCGAATGGTTTCCCTCTTTTGCTTATACACTGGAACAGTTATGGTTCAACGATGCTGCATGCTCTCTGAACTCTGTTTTTTTTATACAGACACACATATGCACACACACGTACACACAGGAATGGTTGACATCATTATGTAATGTACACAGGATAAGCGAGCTGCAGGCAGCAATGTCAGCTGGCCTAGAGAAGAGGCTCATTGTGGAACAGGTGGAGAGAAAAGCCAATTTGGAAGTTATGTCATTTTCTGCTTGATGTCTTTCTATGTTCTCTGCACGCTTTCTGCAGATGTATCCCCAAAAGCCATGCGTACTCATGTTATTATGAATACTGACAATCTGGTGCCAGTGTGTTGCTCTTGGTTTGGAAGGAGGAAGCAACAGAGCTGCCGTTAGAACTAACACTCGATGCAGTGAGAAGACTAGGGATGTCTATCTTATAGGAGATTTGCACTATAGAACACTGTAAAATAAGAGTGGTACTGGCAAGCTATCTTTTAAAGTGTAAGGAACTGAACAGACAATCCAACACAAACAGCAGCTAAGAAAACAGACAAAGCCAGTCCCTAAGTGGCATTTCCTAAAAGGCTGGTACGTAGGAAAAATAAAACTCAAAAACTGCCTTAGTGAACGTTCAGATGGCACATACGATCAGTGTGTCAGTTTAAAGAATACCGCTCATGTTTGTCATAATCAAAATCCAACATCCAGGATGCCTGCAACAAAAGCAAAGGTGAATGAAGCAGTGGCACAGGGGCCTTTAAGTCAGACCTGATCAGCTTGTGCAAATCTTTGCTGAACTTTGGAAAACTATGCAATGTTGCATATTGGCCTGAAATGTAACAGGCATCAGGAATTACTGGAAGTGTACAGAATGGTACTGTACCAGACCAAAGGGTATGTGTTGCCAGTATCTAACACCTTGTTTTACAGTTGCTAGCTAAATGAAGTTTGCACAAAACTGGGTACAATTTATTTTGTTCTGTCACTGAGACTTGATTACAACCAGTGTTATTTTTTGTACATTTTACTGTAAATTGCTTTTTGTAGAGTGAGTAAAGGTATTCTAGAATTACTGCTATTTCCCAAAATGATTTACTTTTACTATGCTTATCTGAAAAAAAAAAGTTCAGTATCATTGTCTGACTCTGGGGTCTCATGGTATCATGTTGAAACCTTGTTAGCATTTGAAAATTTAACAAAGCACAATACATTTCTGTCCTGGGCATTTTGGCAGTCTGTGTAATAGATATTCTGTTGACCCACTCATGATTCAAGTGCTACCTAACATTCCTAGACTAATCAGAGTTTCCTACTAAATGCAATGTTATTGCTATGAAGATACTGACAGTTTCTGTATTTCACAGTTTGACCAGCAAATGTGCTTTATTATGCATATGACTGTAACAAATGAAAGTGAACATATTTACTAAATCAGCTGTTAACTAATGACATCCATTATCCAAAGTGCCCAGAAACTATTAGCACCACAGAAAAGTACATCAGCTCAATCCTGACATTGATCTTTGATGTTATGCTATAGACAAGGCACTGGTTACAGCCAAATTACTTCTGTACCTACATAGTCATGCATTAATACATCACATCTTTGCTTTTTTAATGAGAACAAAAATATTGTGAATGCATAGAACTTAAGAATTCCTGTAAGCCATAATGGAGTTAGAAATTTTTTTTCTGGACTTCTTGAATTTTATTAAATTAATTAATGTAAATTAGAGGTTATGTAATTGGACTCCAGACTGAATCATGAGATGTGCTCCTAGGAGACATTGTAGACTTTTTCAACTTCCGCTTTTGCCCAGTCTGTTAAATGTTAAATGTACTAGGACAAATGTACTAGGACAAATCTGAAGAGGTTCCAAAGTGTAGATTAATTGCTCTAAAATATGTAGGGAATTAAGCAGGATAGAGTGACTGGAATGTTAATGATCATTAGACCCTGATCGATTGGGCTCTGATTCATGGATGACATCACCACCATTGTGATGCAGAATGGTCAGACTGCTGGAAATACCTTTTTATTGCATACACCTTAATTGCATAGGTTTACCTGATTAGGCTACCTGGAGGTAGGGAACAATTTGTGAAATTCATTCCTCCCCTCAACTCTCATTAGCTCATTAGTCTGAATGTATTACAGCAAAGCTGGATAGAGTTACTTGTGAATATATAAATGTAGCTGTTGCACTTAGGTTTTTATGCTCAGGACTGGTACATCTCTGATATACTTGAGACACATTTGTGCAATTAAAATATTCTAACTCCATAACTCCATTCAATGTTTATTGAGTGAATGTGTATTACATTTTGACAGCAATAGTAACATAATTCTTTAGCTATGCCAAAGACATTCAGCAGACCAATGCTCCGAAGCCGATTTCAATCAATTACAATAATTTATTAAGGAAGGTAGGTACACAAATAGTTTGTTCTTTTTTTTTTAGTAGTCTTTCTGTTCATATACTGTTGTCTTGATCAGTAACAAGACAGAAAATGCAAAATATGGCCAAAAAAACCCATTTAGTTCTGTGTGAATATATCACCACCAGAATATAAAATTAATTTATTTTACTCATGTGGCTCTAAAACGTGCTGAATACCCTTACATTGAGGGCTTTTTTTCTTTAAATGCTCAAGAACCATATAATTTTGCTGTATATAAAATATATTGGGTTTTACTTTGTAGTAAACAGCCTGTAGCTATCCCCCTAAACAACCAAAGCAAAAAAAACAACAACAAAAAACATTACCTACCATTAGATTTCAAGACACAAGACTTTAAATTCCAGTGTACATAGAAAAGATTTTATTTGATGAAGGCATTTGTTGTTACTAAAACCTTACATTTCTTAACTGATCTGAATATTCATTTGAAATAAAAGTTTTAAAGTCCTAATGACATGTAACAATGTACCTATTTTATGATTTTATTAAACTGCTGTAGTGGGTACAGGTAATCCACTTAAACATCACTGAAAAATATGTTCATTCAATTCCAGACAGTGTTAATAAGAAAATAATTTAAACAAATCAACACCACTCAGTAGTGTACAGGTGTAAAGATGCAGTGAATGTTGTTAATCTAGTAGAGAATGGTGCAATGGTATGAATTCTAAGTAAATGTTACATACATACATAGCATAACAGAACCAGCAGCTAATGAGATTTGTGCAAGTTGTGAGCAGGAGCCAACTGACTGGTGACATTGCACTATCTGAGGCAGGAGTACGTCAGCAACACACTCAAGGGGTGGGAGGCTGTAAGTGTAAGTGTACTGGTGCCGGAGCTCTGGCACCAGACTGCTTCTGCTTCTAATGATTATCAATTCTCAGTCTGAAAACATTTCAACTTTGTGACTAATAGGGGAGTTAAATTGTACTTAAAACAACAGTTAACCTACCGCACTTTCTAGAATATTTTGCACTTTGAATAAACCTGACCAAAAATTATAATACATTACTTAATAACACTACTATTCATCAAATATGTTATTGAAGGTTTTTGGTCCTTATTTTTGAATTTATTTTTCGCCCATCTCCCCTATAAATTATCTTGAATAAATAAACATTTAGATTTTTGCAATAATCCTGGTGTAAGTACCAGTTGATAAGTAATAAAGATATTTTATCATAGCTGGATTATTTTACATTTAACCATGGTGGCAATAATTCTGGCAGATGCTGTAAAATGTGTCACACTACAACACACAAACACATTAGGGGTAGCATAGCCAAGAATGACTGTAGAACTATGAAAAATCTTTGAGGAAGTTTGTGCATTAAAAACAAGTATCTTGGTTGAGCTCATTTTTTAATGCAGAAGTAGAATTGTCTTTTACACATAGCAAAGCACAGCCATTTTTACTGCCCACTTATCACTTTAAAGGAATATCAAATAATCCATTTTAGGGTGATGATTTTTTTTAAAGCATTCTACTGGCCACTTGGATGAACGAGCTATCCATAAGTGTATAAAATATGAAATAACCAGACAATGCCTTCTGGGATTATTTGACTAGTGAATAATTGGGAATGACTGCTGAGGTAGTAGCAAACTGTAATTAATCTTTTGGACTCTAGCAAAGCTGTTCATTACTTCCCATGTATGCTCTCATAGGTTGTGACCAGGGCACTGGTGAAAGGTTCAAATAACTGTGACTTAAAAGAGTACACAGACAAATATCATCCTGCATAATTCAGCACTTTTATGCACAAGTGCCTAACATTTCTAAAGCTAATATTATGCCAGGAGCATAATAATGAATAGAACTGTACACATATGCTTTTACGATGTATTATATATTATTAGAATTTATGTCAATTCAAGTGAAAAACTATTTATTTTGAAAGGGGAAAATCATTGTACAATTGTGATAATGCTTTTTCTAGACTGTTGTCTTTCATAACTATCACTTGACCAACAAAGTTTTTATTTTTGTTTGTCATAAATGAACAGTCAAAGCGCTGTCTGTGCTTTGTTTGCTGTGTCTGATATTTGAGCACCAGGTGTCCTCTGGAAGGGCTGAAGGTCAGTGCAGGGCCACAGGCATTTATGAGATCAGCCATTAAATCAGAAAATATTGCATTTTCCATTCCAAAGCTTGCTTTTTGGATGGGTATATGGACTGCATGAATTCAGACAGTTATGGCCCAGACAAGTCAGCCACCCTTTATCTCTGCTTGAAGAATCATAAGCTCTAGAGCTATATATCTGCAGTATTGCTAGAGTTCTACATAATGCAGTGTAACAGTCTGCTTAACGAAAGTCAGACAGACGTAGGTGTAGCCTCATTTTATCATCTCTAGCACCACCTGCTCACAAATCTAATCGCTACATATTACAGGAGGCAACTGCCCTTTCATGTTTTATCGATTTGACCAATAGGGGCTGGTAGTTTTACACAGCATACTTTATAAACCGTCTTATGCAGAACGTTTAGGCGAGAATTGCTCCTCTTTTATTAATACAACAAAGGACATTTTTAAGCCAACAATGTATGTACAACTGTGAATTACAATGAATTACAAAGTCAAACAATGTGGACGTAAGTAAGCAATAGATGGCAAGATTTTTTGGAAAGCGCTGAAACCTCCATCTAACACATTTTGAAGACGTCACGTTCACCAGTTTAATAAGCAGTCACTAGGAGGTAGGAAGTAGGAATGGCGATGGCAGATCTTACGAGGGATGTAGACAGTTCCTCACATGCAGGTGCTTAAATGTAATTTAAAAATAAAACAACAACAACAACAACAACGAGGGTGAGGGTAGGGCATTTACAGTGTCAGGCTGTCCCTGAAATAATGTCTCTGGCATAATTTTCCTAGATGGTGCTATGTCCAGTGCTGGGACGGCTGTATCTACGAAAAACAAATCTCGTGTTAACATTAAAAAAAACCATCCCGTGTTCAGGATCCACACAGCTATTAGCACTCAAATTACGTGTTAACTGAAGCAAAGAAAGGCATGAATTGTGCCAGAAGAAACTTACAAATGCACCTCTGATTCCAGTCACGTTGCAGGGCGACGTGAAAGACCTCAAATGCACCCAGGTTAGGAACGCACTGCGCACATTTTAAATAAATGCACGCTATTTAGGGAACGTTGTTAAGGTGTAATGTAATCCTCCTAGTAATAACCATATTTAAAAAAAAATTAGCAGTAGTGTAGGTTATTTTTCTGCAACTGTATCCTGATTGTATCCTGATTACGTAACGCCATTACATCTTAGGTTTATTCCGTTGCTGCTCAACCCTGGCAATATCATACCCAGCCTCAGTTAATAAGCCAGCACCATATAATCTTGCAGAAACAAATATGCACATAACCAATAGCTAAAAAAGCACCAAACTATTATCTAATTCTTCTGATTATTATTATTATTATTATTATTATTATTATTAACATCATACATCTAAAGCTGCCAAAATGTCATCTGTTTTGAATCTTCTAGACCTTTTGGCAGCCTTTGACACAGTAAACCACAACATTCTTCTCTCTGTTCTCCCCAGGCTTGCTGTGACTGGCTGTGCATGGAAATGGTTTCAGTCCTCTCAGGAAGGACGGTCCTGTCAGGTGAAATGGAGAGGATGCACATCCAAACCATATAGACTCTCCACTGGTGTTCCACAGGGCTCAGTATTGGGCCCCATTCTCTTGTCTTTGTATACTCATTATCTTCGTCATGTAATATCTTCTCATGGTTTCTCCTACCACTGCTATGCTGATGACACTCAATTATTTCTTTCTTTCCCACCCTCTAACATGCAAGTCTCCAGATGTATCTCAGCATGCTTGACTGACATTGTGTCATGGATGACAGCCTACCACTTGAAGCTCAACCCCAGTAAAACCGAGCTTCTGTACATCCCAGGCACTCCCAACCCTTACAATGACCTCACAGTATTCTTCGAGAACTCCCTGGTATCACCCTCCGAAGCTGCCCATAGCCTGGGCATAACCAGTTGTCATTCTCAACTCATGTTTCTAATCTAACCCAGTCTTGCAGATTTCTCCTTTGTAACATACAAAGGATTCGGCCCCTTCTCTCGCAGGAAGCTACCCAGGTGCTTATGCAGTCTCTTGTCATCTCAAAGCTAGACTATTGCAACTCGCTACTGGTCTTCCTCTAAAAGCCATCAAACCTCTACAACTTGTCCAGAATGCAGCAGCACGACTGGTCTTCAATCTTCCGAAGTTCACACATTACTCCGCTGCTGCGCTCCCTTCATTGGCTTTCAGTAGCTGCACGCATCAGATTTAAAACCTTGATGCTAGCCTACAAAGCCAAAAATGGACCAGCCCCTTCATACATGAGGTCAATGGTCAAAGCCCGATCCATACATCGAGTACTTCAAACCTCAAGTATGGCTCAGCTTGAAATACCATGCTTCATGTCTCATGGAAGACAAGCATTGAGACTCTTTTCTGTCCTGGCTCCAAGATGGTGGAATGAACTTCCACTTGCTGTCCGGACAGCACAGTCCCTTGCAGTCTTCAAATGCAGACTGAAGACCCATCTATTCGTGGAATATTTAAATGACAATTTACCCTGCTCCTAAGTACTATACTATACTTACTACTTATTGTAGGGTATTGTTTATTACACTGATGTTGTCTAACAAACTCTAGCACTTATTGTGTATTACACTTATCATTGTTTAAGATAGACCTTATGTATTTTGTATTTCTAGGCATCAGCAGTGATCCCTGTATTTCTACAGTATTCTAGATCATTGGCATATTGGACTCTAACCTACTTTACTGGCTAGGATGTATTCTATGAGTAAATGACAAAGCACTTTTGTAAGTCGTTCTGGACAAGAGCATCTGCTAAATGCCATAAATGTAAATGTAAATATATATGATAGCATATTATTGTGAGCTCTGAAGTCTAAACATAATGCAATGTTTCTAATCATCATCATTCAAATGTCCTCTTCTGAAATGTTATTATTTTGAGTTGTTTCTGTCCTATAGTAATCCACTATATAATTTTTTATGAGAATTTAGTTTAGGAAGCTATATAATGAAATATATTTTAATTTTACCATCATAAATTATTATGCAGTATTACAGCAGTATGCAATTTGTACACATAAAACATCTCTAAAACTGGTTTATTAATGCATAATGATATTGAAATGTAATAGCAAAGTATCCAAAATGGTTCTTAATGTAGCTAGATAAATTATGTTAGGCTGTTATTATCAAGTACCAAGTTTTCATTAAAGAAATATTTACTAGCAACAAATTATTTTAACTAGCCAGAGAAATTTCACAGGGTTGCTAAGCAAGCACTTAGTTTGCTTGTGTTGTGCCAGCCCATCAAGAGCCCCTTGTAGCCTATGTTTAATGTCTAAATTCCACTTATTGTTTAGGGATGCACACCATATATGTGTGACACTTTAACTAGCACAAACGGACCAGTTGTCATCACCCATTCCTCCTCATGTATTACTGTGGGAGTTGTCTACTTATAACTTGCAAGAGATGTAGTCAGATGTAGTCAGATGTAGTCGTTTCCAGGAGCAAGGTATTTTAGTACTGATGGTATTAAAGGTCTGGACTCTGTGGTGGCCAATCCATGTGTGAAAATGATGTCTCATGCTCCCTGAACCACTCTTTCACAATTTGAGCCCGATGAATCCTCGCATTGCGATCTTGGAATATGCCTGTGCCGTCAGTGAAGAAAAAATCCATTGATGGAATAACCTGGTCATTCAGTATATTCAGGTAGTCAGCTGACCTCATTCTTTGGGCACATAACTTTGCTGAACCTAGACCTGACCAACTGCAGCAACCCCAGATCATAGCACTGCCCCCACAGGCTTGTACGGTAGGCACTAGGTATGATGGGTGCATCACTTCAGCTGCCTTTCTTCTTACCCTAATACACCCATCACTCTGGAACTGGGTAAATGTGGACTCAGCCGACCACATGACCTTTGTCCATTGCTCCAGAGTCCGATGTTTATGCTCCCTAGCAAATTGAAGCCGTTTTTGACGGTTAGCCTCCCTGACAAGTGGTTTCCTAAAGGCTACACAGCTGTTTAGTCCCAGTCCCTTGAGTTCCCTTCGCATTGTGTTTGTGGATATGCTCTTACTTTCATTATTAAACACATCCCTGAGTTCTAAAGTTGTTTTTCTATGATTTGATTTCACCACACGTTTAAGTGATTGCCGATCACAATCATTCAAGATTTTTTTCTGACCACATTCCTTCTTCGAAGATGATGTTTCCCCACTGTCCTTTCACTTTTTAATAATGCGTTGGACAGTTCTTAACCTGATTTTGTTAGTTTCAGCAATCTCCTTAGATGTTTTCTCTGCTTTATGCATGCCAATAATTTGATCGTCCATTCCATAGGGCTGATCGTCCATAAACGTCCATTCCATAGGGCTGATTCTCAAGATTGCAAAATGTATTTTGTATGGGGATAGAAAATTAAAACATAATTTGAAATCCATCAATATATACTTTCATATATCTTTGAATACATAAATTGATAATGTAGCCAATGCTTTATTTAACAATATATTTAAAAGTTAATGCGATGGAGCATTGTAATAGCTGGAGCATTGTGTTAGATTGTAACTGTCACTAACAAGTCTTTGTTGTTCCTGCCACAATTAACATACTCATCGCCCGCCTCTCAACCATTGGCATTACTAATATGGTTCTTGAATGGTTCACCTCCTATATTTCTAATAGATCTAATAGATTTTGTTGTTTTTGGTAAACACAACTCGCACACTGATAGCATCACTCAATTTGTTCCCCAGGGATCAGTCCTTGGCCCTCTGGTTTATTGGATCTCTGCCTGTTTCATTGGATTACCCTCGTTGCCTGTTCCCTGTCTGTTTTGGTTTGCTTCATTGACTGCCTTTTGGATTTTCAACCCTGGCTTATGTGCTTTTGATTACATCTGTGAAATTCCCATGTTCTCTAAGAAAGCTGCATTTGCCTTACCGTAAGCAACTACATCTAAGCACATGCTCAGACTGTTACAATAATCTATATGCTACCCCTTGGTCAGATGATCCACAGGCTTAGTCTTTATTTCCACTGTTATGTTGAAGACACTCAACATTATTATTAACACCAAGGCTAACACTACCCTACCACCTCCCGTTTTACTTTCTAGTATCCAAGATCTCAAGTAACGGATGAATATCAAAACAGAAGTTCTACTTATTGGCACTAAATCCAAAATCTCAAATTTCTCTAATTTTAAATTAAATCTGGATGGTGTCTTGGTCAAATCCTCATCTGCAGTTAGGAACCTCTGTGTTACTTTTGACTTCTCACTCTCTTATGAACCCCATATCAAATCACTGGATAAAATGCCCTTTTTCATCTCTGCAATATCGCTAGATGCGCTCCTAAAAAGATGCTGATACTCTGGCTCATGCTTTTGTCTTGATTACTGCAACTCTCTCTTCATTGGTATCCCAAACAAAACCATCCACTCACTTCAATATGTTCAAAATTCAGCCATGGGGATTTTTCTACATGTTAGAATATCAGCCCACATCACTCCTAGTCTAAGGGGGCTCCTGATCCCTGAATGCATTCAGTATAAAATACTCCTCGTTACATTTAAAGCTCTGCACGATGTTACACCTCCCTACTTAGCTGAACTCCTAAACTCATACTGCCCCACCTGTACATGTTGATCTTCCGATGCAGATCTCTTTTCCATCCACAAGTTTAGAGTGATGTAACAATGGCATAGATGAAGCAGGTTACAAGAATGAAGGTTTTAAAGCCTTTTTAATGTTGCTTCCACAATCCAGTGACTAGGGCATTGTGTAAATGAATATCTATAGCTCATCAGTGTTTAAACAGAAAATAAAACACAAGACCACATAATGGGACCACAATAGAAAATTAGAAAACAGGCAAAACCAACACTGAACCAGGCAGACAGCAAAACAAATACTTCACAGTCTTACGTAGAAGTAGATGAAGGTAAGTAAGTCACCTGCAGACAATGACCATAAGGAATAGGATCATAGGTAACAAGGGGGAGTAAACAAAAGCAGGGCCAAGAAGTAAACAAAGAGCACATGGCAAGACTGACAGACAAAATAAACAGAACTAGTAAAAAAGGGACAAAGTAGAACCATGACAATTGGTCTCTGTAGGAGGAAGATCATTTAGTGTCATGCCTCCAAAATTAGCGAACACTCTAGCTCAATTTCTCCATCTCTTCACTCTTCATTTCTCTTCACTTTCCTCTTTAAAATCACAACTTAAAAATACCTCTTTTCTCAACATTTCTCATAATATTTATTCCTATTCATATTTGTTAAACAATGTTGAATGTGTCAATTAAGGTTTTTTTTCCTCTCTCCATCTTTATTTTGATAGTAAAGCGACCTTGAGTCTGTGAAAGGCAATGTATAAATTAAATTAAGGAAGATGACAATGTGGTTTCCTTGTGCAACAGTGTCAAGAGTATACCATGAATAGTGTGATAAAGAATTAATATCCAGTGAAAGGGCATCTCATAGATGTAAATAATTCATCAACGACCCACGAAAGGAATGCGATGAGAATATCAAGAATTGTTAGGCAGTGAGCAGTTAAGCAAATTGCAACTGAATACATCTCTGCTGCTCTGACTGTCATGTCTAAATGCCCAACTTGTTGTTCCTTAGCACAGATGGGATGTAACAGCAGACGAATTGAGTGCCAGTGCTGTCTAGGGGAAACAAATATGCATGACTCTAGTGGGCAAAAGAGCACAAAAATTAGATCACTGAGCATTGGGAAAACATTGCCTGGTCAGATAAATCCATATTCGGTTGCACTATGCTGCTGGGAGGGTCAGAATTAGATACAAGCAGCATGAATCGATGAGCCCTTCCTGTTGGGTGTCAACATTTCAGGCTGGTGGAGGTGGAGTAATGGTGTGGGGAGTGTTTTCTTAGCACACCCTGGGTCCTCTGATACCTGTGGATGGCAATTGGATGACAGTATGACAGTAGGGATTACCTAAGGGATTACCTAAGTATTCTGGCCAACTTGATCCCTTCAGGGCAGCTGTGTACCCTGTGGCAGAAGAACATGTTCAGCAGGACAATACACTATGCCACAAGAGTTGTGTAATCATGGATTGGTTCCAGGAACAAGACAGCAAGTTTTCCTTGTTTCCCTGGCCTTCAGAGTCCTCACATCTAAATCCTATAGAGCATATCTGGACAAGGTATAATGAGCTATTCAGAGCATGTTAGTACATTTGTCTAATTTGCAAGAAGGTATCCTTCCTGCATGAGCCAAGATTGTTGAAGAACGATTTCAATACCTAATGGAATTTATGTCCAAACAAATTGCTGCAGTTCTGAAGGATAAAGGAGGCCCAACACACTACTAGATGGGTGTCTCTAATAAACTGGTAGTTCAATGTATCTTGATGGACTATTGGCATGATATTTTACAATCAGCAGAATGCCATATTTCTTTTATTTATTTATTTATTGGGCTTTCTTGCCAGGAGCACAAGGGAAAACAATGATGTACAGAAACACATCACTTGCCTTAACATTTAATGTGCAACAGTAAAATAACACCAGGTAAATTTTAAGATTATAAAATTATAATATTATGCGTTATAAGATTAGAAGATTTACAAGCATTATGTTCTGTTACAGGTCTGAACATAAAATGAAATTATCACCTTTGTTCTTTCTTTCTAAGGATCATGTGTCAAATTCTTCTTACAAGATCAGCAGAATATATTCAGGTTTGTAGTCATGTCAGATCTTGTAGTGTGTGTGTGTGTGTGTGGAAGGGAGGGAGGGAGAGAAAGAGAGAGAGAGAGAGAGAGAGAGAGAGAGAGAGAGAGAGAAAGAGAAATATGATAACATATTGAGTTCCTCTCAATGTTAGTGTTTCAAAATCATGTCCTGTCCTCTAATTTAAGTGATAATTTAGTATCTTACAATTTTATGGTATTTTTTTTGTGTGCAAATTTTGGTATACTTACCCCTGATAAACTGTGCAGCAATAGGGGTAATTTACAGCATTGTGGAATAAAGGGATAATGTAATGTGCACTGTACATGGTGAAAGATGAAGGATACTGTAACTGTTACTTTGGTTAAGGTTGGATGTACAAAGAAGAGACTTCCTGGACATTAGAGGATCAAAGAAACATTTATTTATATTTGGTTTTGTCTGTGTTATGGCTGATGAATATTCTTGGATTATACACTGAAATATCCTTCTAAATCTGAAAAATTCAGATTTTTTTCCTGTTAGCTATCTTACTACTCAATCAGTCTTGAGTCTGTTCATAGTAAATCCTATGTATTTTATAATTTTGTATAAAACTTTAACAGCAAAGATTTTTTTATTTATTCTATATTATATTTCACTGTCACAATTATTTGCTGTAGTGCTCTTTGTTTAAATAATTAATTATGTAAATGTTCAGCCAGTAATAAGGGAAAAAGACAACAGAACTTGAATGTTAAAGTCAGATTTGAATAAGTAAATCGAGGGCCAGAAAGTCCCTTGAATGAAATACATAGGCCTTAAGTCATAGATTAGAACAATTCATCTATGTTGTTTTCCTTATTTTGAAAACATTTCTATAATTTTGTCCTTTGGAGACATTCAGAAGGTGAGTCTGATCACAAAAACAGCTATAGGTACATATGCACTCACTAATTCTTAGGAGGTTACTGCCATAAATGCATCTATGTTGTATCTACAATGGACCTGTCTGTTACACTGCTAATTTTTTTAAGTGACCTAATAAAATGACTTACTATATTAAGTTTAAATTCTCCCCATCATTTTAAAGTAAAAATTAATAGATTTAAGGCCATGTTCTGAGCTTTAAGTCACACGAACCAATATATAGTGCTGTGAAAAAAAAATTTGCCCCTCAATTTTTGCCAATTTGTCACATTTAAATATTTCAGATCATCCAACCAACTTTAATATAATATAAAGACAACACAAGTAAATACAAAATGCAGCTTTTAAATGATTATTCTATTTATTTAAGATTTATTCAAAATCTATATCACCCATGTGAAAAAATAATTGCCCCTAAATCTTATAGTTGGTTGTCACCCTTGGCAGTAACAACTGCAATCAAACATTTTCAATAACTATAACTTGTGATGAGTCATTTACATCACTATGGAGAAATTGTGGCCCACTCTTCTTTGCAGAATTGTTTTAATTTGGGTACATTGGAAGGCTTTTGAGCATGAACTACATGTTTAAGGTCACAGTATCTCAATGGGATTCAAGTCAGGACGTTGACTCGGTCAATCCAAAACTTTTGTTTCTTTTGGGCCATCTGAGGTGGATGTGGTTGTTTGTTTTGGATTATTGTCCTGCTGCAGAACCCAACTGTGCTTGAGCCTTATCTTATAAACCTATGGGCAAAAATTTCCTTCAGGATTTTCTGACAGAGAGCAATAATATTTGGTTACAGAAGCAAAGCAGCCCCAGACCATCAGACTACCACCATGTTTGACTGTCATCACTACTTTTTGAAAGATGAATAATAAAGAACCTGTTGATGGAACTTCACCTCTCACTTCCTCTATGCTGCCTATGTCACAGAATGTGCAGCCTCCCAGAAGCGAAGCGAGCAGCCCTGAATGGGCTCACCTGCTGGCTGTCCAGATGGCAGTGCTGGATCAGCAGAGACAGGAGATTGGAGAGGTTCGCTCTATGGTGCAAACGCTCGGCCAGCACATCCTTCACATGTCTGTGAGTACCGAGAAAAGAACGAGCTCTCCCATCAATCCGCCGGTACACGATGGAGTTAAAGGGTTGATTGCCTTTGTTGAGGCGTATGGTGGGGGACCCCGATACCTGCAAAGGTTTCAGTATGCAGTGTGAGCTGTTCTTCGGACACCAGCCGCAACTGTCCGACCATGCTAAAGTTTTGTTTGTCATCTCAAGGCTTACAGGAAAGGCACGCGTATGGGGTGCGGCGTTGGTCACAAACAACTCTCCACTTAAGAATGATTATGCGGGATTTGTTCGAGAACTACATTTGGTATTCAACCATCCCCATCAGGGAAGGCTCTGCGGGCAATCACTGTTGCGCCTAAGGTAGGGATTGCGATCCGTGGCCGACTACACCATGGAATTCTGGACCTTAGTGGCAAGAACACGTTGGAATGAACCCGCACAGATTGACGTGTTTGTGAACGGGTTGCGGGCTGACTAACAGGCGGAACTAGCCTCTAGACAGGAGGGGAACACCCTAAATGAAGTAGTTCACTTAGCCATAACATACGACCGCCTCCTGCAAGGAAAGCGGCGGTGTGCAACAGGAGGCTCCGCAACGAAGCAGGACCAGACCCGTCCGGCAAACTGACACTCCGGAGGAGCCCATGCAGCTGGACACAGCCTGGGTACAGCGAGGAGGAAGAGGCAACAATAGGGTGAGTTGTTCTTCCTCTCGTCCCATGTTTAAGGTGCCGGTCAAGGTATCGTGCAAAGGCCGTGTGCTTTCAGTTTAAGCCCTAGTGGATTCGGGAGCTGCTGGGAACGTCATGGACTGGGGCTTTGCAAGGAATCTAGGTATCAAGGCCATCGCTCTGCCCTCCTCGCTAAGCGTACAGGCCCTGGATGGGGGTCTGGTAGGTCCAGGTTACATTACCCATATGACACCCAGGGTTGTCCTTGTGACCAGGGAGGGACATACGACGCATTAGTTTCTTCCTCCTACCTTGCCCGTCTCACTCTCTCACCCAAGTTTGCCTTGGCTGTGTGTGCACAATCCACAGATGCTGTGGACGAAAAACCGGATCCTGCAGTGGACACCGTCCTGCTATCGGAGGTGCTTCCCAAACAAGGCAGTACCCCTCCAGGCTACTTCAATAGAAAGTCTTGAAGCTGAAAAGCAGGTGCCTATTCCTTTAGAGTACCAGGACCTGGAGCAGGTCTTCAGCCCCAGCAAAGCTACACAGCTTCTACCGCATCGAGATTGGGACTGCGCTGTAACACTCAAGGAGGGAGCAGTGCCCCCTCAGTGCAGAATATACCCCCTCTCTCAGGAGGAGGAGTGGGCTATGGCACAGTATATCAAGGAGGCACTGCACCAAGGGTATGTCTGACCTTCTACCTCTCCGGCATCAGCAGATCCCCCGTCGCCTATATCGACAACTTTTTGATCTATTCCCCCTCCTGGAACCAACATGTACACGATGTGCAGGCCATGCTACAGACCTTATTACAGAACCACCTGTATTGCAAGGCTGAGAAATGCGAATTCCATTGCAAGGAGGTCGACTTCCTAGGGTATACTATTCAACAAGGGTGTGTGAGTATGCAACCAGGCAAGGTGGAGGCAGTGAAGGCTTGGCTAAGACCACTTACACGCAAAGCACTACAACGCTTTCTGGGCTTCGCCAACTTTTATAGGAGGTTTATTAAATCCTTCAGTTCACTGGCAAGGCCCCTCGCAGACCAGCTCCGGGGACATGTGCGAAAGATCAAGTAGACCCAGGAGGTTAACAAGGCCTTCGAGGAGCTCAAGAACACCTTCTCAACTGCTCCCGTCTTACAACAACTGGACCCAGAGAGACCTTTCATGGTAGAGTTAGACGCCTCCGACATAGAAGTGGGCAAGGTACTTTCACAACACACGGGGGAGGGAGGCGGCCTGTGGCCCGCCGCTTACTTCTCTCGGAAGCTGAGCTCAGCAGAGAGGAACTAAGGGGTTGAGGACTGTGAGCTCCTGGCTATGAAGCTCGCGCTCGAGGAATGGAGGCACTGGCTTGAGGGAGCACGACACCCATTCACAGTGTATACTGACCACAAGAACCTAGAATACCTCCAGACCACCAAGAAACTAAATGCCAGACAGGCCAGGTGGTTAATCTTCTTCTCCCGGTTTCAGTTCAAGGTCACCAACAGGCCAGGAGAGAAGAACCCCCGAGCAGACGTGCTCTCTCGACAATACACAGCAGAAGCACAGTCAGCGAGCTCAGAGCCGTTACTCTCGCCCACCTGCTTTTTGGCGTCCCTAGAGTGGGAACTGGACCAACAAATCAAGGCTGCTAACCCACATCCACAATGTCCCGCCAATCACCTCTATGTCCCCCCCGGCACCTCAAGGAGCACTCATCACATAGGCACACACATCCTTGGGGATGGATCACCCAGGTGCAGCCCACACCGCGCAACTGATAGGAGTGCGTTATTGGTGGCCTGCTATGCCCGAAGACATAGTGAGGTATGTGGCTTCCTGTCCCGAATGCACATGCAGCAAAACGCCCCAGGTAGCTCTCGCAGGGAAACTCCTCCCCTTGCCTACACCCCACCGACCATGGTCCCACCTGGCAGTGGACTTTGTAACCGACTTGCCAGTCTCTGAGGGCAACACCTGAGTATTGTGGATCGGTTCTCAAAAATGGTTCGATTCGTTCCTTTGTCAGCCCTGCCCACCGAGTTAGAGACGGCCGATTTACTGTTTGTGAAGGAAATATTGTTGTGTTTCTTTCTCTATCATTGTAAAGCGTGAGAAAGCTTAGCATAAGATTAGAAGAACAGGACGTT
Organism: Electrophorus electricus; assembly: GCF_041902795.1. Lineage (NCBI taxonomy): Eukaryota > Metazoa > Chordata > Actinopteri > Gymnotiformes > Gymnotidae > Electrophorus > Electrophorus electricus. The sequence continues at coordinate 13,238,276 of NC_137510.1, forward strand.
CCCTAGAGAACGTCCTTGAAGAAATACACTCCTTCCAAGGAGTTATCTGGTCTCAGCAGAAGCAAACCCTCCCTCGTTCTCTCGAACGCTACGGCTATTATATAAGGGGAGGGAAATCACCCAAAGGGGAGCGAAGCAAATAGGCACGCTCATTTTTTGAAACTAATAACTCAATAAAATCTTCTTATCCACATCTGACTCCTTGTTTGCTGAATTTCCACCACAGAATTTGGCGTAGTCGGCAGGATCAGCGAGAGGCACCATGCGGAGCAGCGGTGACTAAACTTCGAGGACGCTCCTCAGAGAGAGAACTGAGCTGGAGAAAGAGGGAAACCCACAAGAATACGGGAAAGTACCTAACCAGGGAGTGACGTCCCGCTTGACTCCGGTGGTGTGCTCCGCCTGATCTAACGAACATAAAGTAAGTGGTGAAGTTCAGTAATTCAATCCTAGAAGAAAGTGACGTAGTGATCCGCCTGAGTCTACCCTGGGGTGGGTCTGTAAAATAGCATAGTATATGAGATACTAGGGCTTAAAAATAGGGTCTAGAGGACTCCGGAGTCTGGGACTCCACCAGCCTAAGAGAATAGGCACACTGAGTAGACGTACTAGTGTAAGAAATAGGCCCGGGCCGACAGAACACCCCGCAGGGAAAGGAGTGGACTCAGTATACTAGCACGATTTGCTGGAGTGGAACTAATCCATATCGGGGGTAGATGGTGTGGATAATAAGATAAAAAATAGGAAAATTGTAGAGAGTAGGTAAGTTTCCTTTGTTCGTTTGTTGCCTGAATCCAAAAGTAAAAAAAAAAAAAAAAAAAAAAAGAATGGGTGCGGGCAATAGTAAGGAGTATGAGTTCGGTAAGGACAAGCTCTCCAGTAGCCTATTCTTTCAAATGAGTAAAGATTATGGGGAACATGTAAACAAACATGTCCCGTTTTGGATTAAACATTATGGGTTTAATACCTCAGGGACGCTGAGTGTTGCATACCTGTTAAAATTAATTAAGAGAGTCGAGGTCAAACCTAGAGAAGCTGATAAGAAAGCACGGAAATATTTTGACAAAAACAGTGAGGATATGCTAGAAAAGGCAAAAATGTGGTTAGAAGAAGCTGAGAAAAGGCAGAAGAAACAGGAAGGGCAAAAGAAATGTAATAATGAAGTGTCTCAGTGTGTTTCCTTAGCTGATCCTGACCTCGATGCCGCCCCGCCGAGAGCCCCCCAGCTGATTCAGCAACCACAAGCGCTAGCAAATCCACCTCCTTATCCCCAACCAGGAACTTCATCAACACCAAAGCCGTCTCCATATGACGAATTAAGACGACAACTGGAGGCAATAACCTCACCAGTGGCTCATCGTACCCAAAGCCACACCCCTGCAGAGTCCTCCACAGAGCCTGAGGTAGGCTATGCCCCACAGTTCCCGATGGTGGAAGTGTCAGGACCTGAGGGAGTGATTATGGTCCACCGTCACTGGACTACAGACGACATCATGAAAGTGGCCGACGGCCTGAGCAAGCCAGGTGATATCGGCGGACGACGCTTCGGACAAGAACTGATGGCATTCGTGCAGTCCTGCAGACCAACACAGGTTGAACTGAGACGGTTGTTGATGATTCGACTCGGACCACAGTATAATCGCATCGACAGAAACTGGGGGAATGGAGATGTCCGTCTCCATCTGCCGGAGTGGAATGCACCGCCCCAAGGCCAACCTGACCTAAATGGCCCATACAGAGAGATGATAAGAGGACTCATCGAAAGGGTGGAAACGGCCTATCCTACCACCATCAACACCGACGTGATCGCATCATGCAAACAGAAAGATGACGAACCCATCGCTGACTTTCTCGTCCGTCTGACACGTGTCCACACTGACCATTGTGGCATTGACACACCAGCACAACGAGCAGCAGGACCCGGAGAAGTAGGTGCGTGGGAAGCTCATCTGAGAAACAGCTTCCTAATGAATATGAGAAAAGACATCAGCGATCTCATTAGAAAAAACTGCATAGGCTATAGTAGAGCTCCCCTATCTACTATTGAGGAGCACGCCAAGCATCATGAGACGATCCTGGGAAAGAAAGACGCCAAACGAGAGCGTCAACGAGCAGATACCACGCACCAGGCAATGCTAACGCTAGTCCAGACGGTGGGAGACCAAGGGAAAGGTCGCGGACGAGAAAACAATCGTGGAAGGGGACGTGGCCATGGACGAGGCAGAGGCAGAGGCAAAGGAAGAGGAGGGAAAAACGAGTGGATGGAAAAGCAGGAATGCTACAACTGTGGAAAGCTTGGACATTTTGCCAGAAACTGTCCGGAGGAGGATAACTCATATGACGGGGGCACAGACCTGGATCCCACTATCCACGAATGACGGGCGGTGGAGAGGCAGGACAGCAACGGACCACTGAGTGAAGACGGCAAAAGGGAAGTAACAAATTTAAATTACCAACTATTGCAGCAGATTAGTAAAGGGCCAAGAGGCCTCCCCGAGGTAACTGTGAAAGTAGAGGGAAAAAATGTTAGGTTTTTGGTTGACAGTGGTGCCACCCACTCAGTGTTAAAAGAAGGTTTAATAGAATGTAAAATGAGAACAGGATATGGGATAACAGTAATCGGAGTAGGGGGTCATCCCATTGATGAAAGGATGTCCGAGCCTCTCCAATGTAGTTTAGGAAGCAGCCAATTCAAACACAGCTTTTTGGTGTCAGAAACCTGTCCAATTAATTTGTTAGCTAGAGATTTAATGTGTAAACTCGGGTGCACAATTAGCAGCAACCCAGAGGGGTTATTTGTTATGTGGGAAACACCTACACAGGGAGTCCAGCTAGAGGCAGGAGTCCCTTTGTACGTGTATGAATTGCAGTGCACTGCTGGGGAAGTACTAACACATTTTATGACTGAAGTTACTAACACGCTACCTGGTGAGCTGACAGTTAAACAAAGTGATTCTATTCACTGTACAATGAAGGTCCATGAGGGATCTGATGTTGATTTTGAACAAAAATTTGACTTAGGGGGCAGTGACAGTCTGATTATCACAGCTATAGCGTGGGACTGCGAGTGGGCTGCGGGAGTGGTGCAGCTCTCAGCTAAACAGAAATCTTTATATTCAATCTCACATGCAGCACCTCATGTGTCGCTGGCTAGCGCACATGTTGACCCAGACTGGCAGAGAGTAGGGTTGTGGACAAAACGCATGTTGAGCACAACTGATTGGATAAAAGGACCCCAGTGTAAAGTCATGTACAGCCCAAGCATAGATGTGTGGAAAATGCCAACCCCGTATAGGCTAAATTGTAAAAGGGGGGTTGAGCTTGTAAGTCCTAATATAGTAATTATGGCAGCCTCTGTTACCCTCTCAGAGGAAGAGGAGGAGGAATTGAAAACAGTTCCTGCAGGATTATGGGCACAGGGAAAAAATGATGTGGGCTTAATAAAAGGATGTGAGCCTGTCCACATCACCCCAAAATCTGATTACAGACCACGCCAGCACCAATACCCTCTAAAACTAGAGGCAGTGGAGGGCATCAGGCCTGTGTTCCAATCATTAAAACAAGCAGGAGTTATCGTACCATGCCCAGACTCACCAGTACGTACTCCAATTTTCCCAGTTAAAAAGCCAGGGAGAGATGAATGGAGATTTGTGCAGGATTTGCAGGCTGTCAACACGGCAGTACACCCTAGAGCCCCAGAAGTTCCAAACCCGCACACCATTCTCTCTCAGATCCCACCAGACAGTAAGTGGTTCAGTGTAGTTGATTTGGCCAACGCTTTCTTTAGCGTACCTGTGCACAAGGATAGCCAATTTTGGTTTGCTTTTACCTTTGAAGGAAAGCCATACACATTCACGAGATTGTGTCAGGGGTATTGTGAATCACCAACTATTTACAATGCCGCCTTACATCGAAGCCTAGAGGCTTTAGAACTCCCTGAAGGAACAGCCTTGCTGCAATACGTTGATGATCTTTTGATTTGTGGAAGAACACGAGAAGCGTGTAAACAAGCCACGGTGGCACTGCTACATCATTTAGCAGGGGAAGGCCACAAGGCATCCAAATCCAAATTACAGTTTTGTAAGCAGCAAGTGCATTTTTTAGGACATGACATCACTGAACAAACGCGCATGCTGACTAAAGACCGAGTGAATGCCATTTTGACTATACCAAAGCCCATAACGAAAAAACAACTGTTGTCCTTTTTAGGAATGTGTTCCTATTGTAGGACATTCATACCATCCTATGCAGAACATGAGGGACCACTCAGAGATATAATACCGACCAAAGGGTCAAATTCCTCACAGCCGGAATGGACGCCGGAAGCTGAGGCGGCCTTCACAACACTGAAACAGCTGTTACAAGTCATGCCAGCGTTGGGCATTCCAGACCCAAACAAATCATTTGAACAAACAGTAGACGTTAAAGGGCAATATATGACAAGTGTATTGACACAGAAACATGGGGACAAACAAAGGCCGGTGGCCTACTTCTCAGGAAAATTAGATACAGTCGCAGCAGGCCTACCTTTATGTGTAAGAGCTGTGGCAGCCGCCGAGAAGGCACTAGTGGCTTCCAGAGACATAGTAGGCTACGCCAAGCTTACCCTATATGTGCCTCATGCAGTGTCAAGAATACTGCAAGATCAAAAGGTGGCACATTTGTCCACTCAGCGATGGCTTAGATACCACACTGCCTTACTAGACATGCCAAATGTTACTGTGAAACGATGCACAACTCTAAACCCCTCCACTCTATTGCCTACAGGGGAGGAGGGAGAGCCCCATGACTGCCAACAGGTGTTAGAAATTGCAACATCTCCCAGAATAGATTTAAAGGAGGAACCAATATTTAATGCGGACCTGGAATTGTTTGTGGACGGTTCAGCTAAACGTGACTCTCAAGGCACTAATCGAGCAGCATATGCTGTTGTGTCACACACAGAAGTGGTGAAAGCAGAATCACTCCCATCTAATTACTCAGCGCAGGCAGCTGAACTTGCTGCACTCATACAGGCGTGTAAACTAGCACAAGATAAGACCGTGAACGTCTGGACCGATTCCCGGTACGCGTGGGGAGTGGCACATGACTTTGGGGCTATTTGGAGACATCGTAACTTCCTTACGAGCTCAGGAGCAAAGATAAAGAACCATTGCCTAGTAGCAGAACTGTTGGAAGCAATCCAACTACCAAAGAAAGTGGCCATCATAAAATGTGCAGCACACACAAAAGCAGGGGACCCTGTGTCGAGAGGAAACGCTTATGCAGACAAAGTAGCTCAACTCACAGCCACACAACCAGTCCATACACAAATGGCACAAATAGATAATGGAACCAGGATAACAACCAAAGATATCCAAAAACAAGCTACTCCACAAGATTATGTGAAATGGAAAAAAGGGGGGTGCAAACAAATAGGCGGGATATCGGTACACCCAGAGATAAACAAACCCTGTCTCCCCACGGCTTACATGAAAGGACTAATTGAGATTGCTCATGGGAGGAGTCACATGAGCAAAGGGGGGATAGTGGAAAGTATAACAAAATATTGGTATGCACCAGGAATAAACACACACACCAGTAAATTTTGTTCCCGATGCTTGGTATGTGCACAAAACACACCACACGGGGACAATCATACCAAACACGCACCCGCCGGACACCCGCCGCCTAGTGAGCCATTTCAACATTGGCAAATAGATTTTGTAGAACTAACACCAGCTGAAGGAAAGAGGTACATGCTTGTGTGTGTGTGCATGTTTAGTAAGTGGGTGGAGGCCTTCCCAACGGGAAAACAAGATAGTGAGGCAGTAGCAAAAGCGCTATTGAGAGAAATTATTCCCCGGTGGGGGTTACCACAACGAGTGTCCAGTGACAATGGGACACCCTTCGTACACGAAGGACTAAAAGCTTTGACTAAATACCTAGGGGTAGATATGAGAAAACACTGCAGTTACCACCCTGCTAGTGCAGGGGCAGTAGAACGGACAAACGGCACCATTAAAGGAGGTCTAGCTAAACGCAGGAAAACGCAGGAAACAGGCATGAATTGGGTAAAATGCCTTCCCCTCGTCCTGTGGCAATGTCGAACCAGACCACAGGCACGAACAGGGTTATCAGCTTTTGAAATAGTGTTTGGACGGCCTCCCAACACGGGGGTGGGTCCGCCCGACTGGGATACTAACCTGATCAATGAATCACTTTTGCAGTATTGTGTGTCTCTGCACAAATCTCTCTCCCATGTGTCTAAGCAGGTGAAGGCAGTTCTTCCCGAGGTGACGGATACTCCACTCCACACCCACCAACCAGGTGACTGGGTGCTGATAAAGGACTTCAGAAGGAAGCGGTGGAACCAGCCCAGGTGGAGAGGACCATTCCAAGTGCTGCTGACGACTAACACCGCCGTCAAAACCGACGGACGAGCAACGTGGATACACCACACTCATTGTAAGAAGGTGCCAGAACGACCTGAGGACTCATGATGAATTCTCTGTTTGTTACTATCCTACTCACTACTCTTGCCCCGATCGCGGGACGACAACTCCTGCCAGAGGAAAGATGCAAAGGCAATATCGCTTGTGCAATGGCATTGGTGACGGCAACCACTGCCAAGCCAAACCAGTCTTGCCTAGTGTGTCACCCCTTTCAGGTGCCATGGACGCCCATACCCATCACCCACGACATGGCAACCCAGATGACCAATAAGACTACATGTGAACTAAATAGGCTAACAGGACAGCTCAATAATTTATCTAGAGAAATCATAAGCTCGATGAAAATACCCGGCTGGGCGGGTAATGGGAGGGCAGAAGTGGCACATCGAAATAATGACTGCGAGACTACGACAAAGATGCATTTAGCCGATATGACTTTTGATACAACTAATATTCAAGGGGACTGGTGCTTGTGTTCAAAAGGGGGGGAACCCACTGACCCTTATCTAGGACATACCGAGTGTAAGGTGAATTATATAGCATTAGATAAGGATGGGCACAACTGTACCATTCAGGGAAGAAATGAATTAAGGAATGCCACAAAAACCTTTAGTGGGAGATGCAACAGTATAGTCAACCCTATTACACAGGGGGCAATGATGTGGGCATGTGCGGCAAAAACCTACTCCGCCCTCCCCATTACCAAGGCCAGTAATTGGAAGAAAACTGGAAAGAACTATGAGTTCCAGTGGTCAGGATGTTGCACACCAGTACTCCTAACCCCGCCAGTGTCTATTTTCAAACTACGTGGGGCACATGCACACACCATACATAAACGAGGCACTGGCAAGCAGCACCCCGCTAAATACAATGGCTATACCCTGGCCGACCCATGGACCACCCCTGCATCGGCAATAGGTTGGTCTATATTTCTGGGAGGAGGCACCACTGCAGCCTTGAATAAGATTAACGGTTTAGCGTGGCAAGTCCTAACTCTGGCCAATAGGACTGAGACGATTTTTACACTCCTAAACCAAGAATTGCACCAGATTCGCCAAGTAGTCCTGCAGAATAGAATGGCCTTAGATTTGCTCCTAGCCGAGGAAGGTGGGGTGTGTAAGAAGATAAATGTATCATGTTGTTTTCACATCCCAGATTATTATGATAATATAACAGACCTGATTACACATATGAAACAGGACATCCAGGAGCCGTCCCCAGCAGACAATTCATGGTTCTCATGGTTCACCTCGGCCCTGGGCCCGTGGGGACACTGGACAGTGACGGTGCTTTTTCCTGTGCTCATTGTCGTATTGATGGTTATGTGTTTCCTGCCATGTATTATGAATTGTTGTGTCACCTGGGTGACCAATCTTACTCGTGTACAGTATCAACTGTTGCAAGAACTGCCAAAGGGGGTGGATGAGGATTCTGAGGAATTTAATGACCTCCAGGCACTATTCATTGAAAATTGAAGTCTAGATGATGTTGATGATTGACAAAGAATCAAAGGGGGGAAGTGTGAAGGAAATATTGTTGTGTTTCTTTCTCTATCATTGTAAAGCGTGAGAAAGCTTAGCATAAGATTAGAAGAACAGGACGTTCCCTAGAGAACGTCCTTGAAGAAATACACTCCTTCCAAGGAGTTATCTGGTCTCAGCAGAAGCAAACCCTCCCTCGTTCTCTCGAACGCTACGGCTATTATATAAGGGGAGGGAAATCACCCAAAGGGGAGCGAAGCAAATAGGCACGCTCATTTTTTGAAACTAATAACTCAATAAAATCTTCTTATCCACATCTGACTCCTTGTTTGCTGAATTTCCACCACATGTTCCACCAGGTTTTCAGACAATTTGGTCTACCCAAGGACATCGTTTTGGACCGAGGTCCCCAGTTTACATCACAGTTTTGGAAGGAATTGCTGGGCAAGCCTAACATCATGGTTAGCCTAATGTCTGGTTACCACCCTCAGGCCAATGGGCAGGTGGAACGAGTTAACCAGGAGCTGGGTAAGTTCTTGCGCCTCTATTGTAACCACCACCCAAAGACATGGAGTACGTATCTCCCATGGGCAGAGTATGCACAGAACTGGATGCGACACACGGGAACTGGTCTCACCTCCTTTGAGTGTGTTCTAGGTTACCAACTGCCTGTCTACCCCTGGAACATCCCTACATCATACCAGCCGTCGGTGGATAGATGGTGCTGGAAGAGTGAACAGACCTGGGAGGAGACACATCAGAATCTAGGTAGGGTGATCGCTGCCTACAAGAGGAAGACCGACGGAAAAAGAGGAGAGACCCCCAAGTACGAGATTGGGCAGAAGGTGTGGGTCTCTACCAGGGATGGCCGTGCGAACACCACAGGCAAGCTCGAGGAGAGCTATGAGGGACCTTATTCCATTACTGGCTGGATTAATGAGATAACCTACAGAGTGGGCCTGGCGGGGAGTAGTTGGGCTTCCTGGGCCTTCCACGTTTCCTCACTGAAGCCTGTGAAGGAGGGTCCCCTAGCGGAGGAGGGGGATTCCTCGAAGGACCAGTGTACAGGGTGCATGCTCTGTTGGACTTCGTAGGAGGGGGAGGGGCCTCCAGTATCTGCTGGATTGGGAGGGATATGGCCCCGAAGAGTGCTGTTGGGTCCCGGCATCCTCATTGCCTCGTTCCATAGGCTGCACCCACTGTTGGCGGGGGCAGCTGTGGGCTAGGGGCCAGTAGGGGCCTTTTGGGGGGGGTTCTGTCGCGGTTGACTGGTCCCCAAAAGGGGGGGACACGCCCCTACCAGACCAGGACTGTATTACTCACCTTCCCCGCTTACAATCACCTGTCTTCTGACAGGAGACACCTGCGTCTCATTAACCATTACACGTATTTATACACCCACAGGTTCGGAGGGACAGCACTGCACATTAGCGGTCAAGACCGTACAAGTCTACTGCAGAGACGCTACCCCGTTCTTGGATAGCCAATAGACTCCTCATCGCTGCTTTTTGAAAGATTAATAATAAAGAACCTGTTGATGGAACTTCGCCTCTCGCTTCTTCTCTGTTGCCTAAGTCACAATACTACTATTGGCAGCTACTTTCCCCATAGTTCTTTAATGGTAAGAAAACGCATGTTATATGAACACAAAGGAATAATCCTTTAGTAACTTTGACACTATTTCTCAAACACAGTACAACATGCAAGAGCATGCAGACCTATATCTCTGTGTTTTCTCTTTTCCAAGTTAAAGGTGTCCTATGGCACTGGTTCAACTGTTCAGCTCTCGGGGGGAGGGAGATTTTTTAGTTTTTTTCTTTTCTTTGTCCGTGTTTCTGACACACCCATATATTAGCCATAGGAGCGGCTATGATTCCGCTACCTGTTTGTTCATGCTGGGTTGGTTAGGACGGGGCAGGAGCTAAAACAGTTGCAAGAGAGGTAAGAGGCAGGTGCCACCCCCCTATACTTTATTTGTATAGGGGTATAGAAAAATAATTGAGTAGCTGACATTTCATTTGTTTAAAGGTAATAGGCAGATGGAAATTTGTTTTCTTTTCTTTCTTCTTATTGATTGAATACTGCAAGACATTTTAAATATGTGTCTGTGATTTACTCGTGGTTCCTACTTCACTCTTGGCTCTTCTAAAAACTTGTTTTTGACTCTGGTTGCTCTCTAGACAATGCAGTGTTGTAACAACAATTCTAAAGACAATTCTAATGCAGATGACTAGTGCTGAATAGTTTAGGAAGGATATCTTTGTAGAATATTGTTACCCAAACGTTTGGGTCCTTTGCACATTCCATATACTGTATGACTCCTTTAATGCTCTAATCATATATGCATTATCTGTTTTTCTAATACTAGAATTTTAAATAGGAAAAAGCTATGTAACATATATATTTTTAGCACAACAGTAAACCAGATACTGATGTTGCATCACAGTACAATGTCTTGGGAGCATGAACAGATAGTATAAGCATAACATGTCAAAATTAAACCAAAGATAACAAATCTTGCACGTTTTGACACATCAAACCAGAGCTTTTAAGTTTCTCATTTCTCTCACAGACAGAGAGCCTGTATAACATGCTGAACAAAAAAGAGAAAGTAACAGCTATGGTATAAATGTTAATACAATTAACTACAAAATGGAAATAAAGACAACAATTACTGAAATAATAAACAAAAGGAAATTAATCTAACTGTGATTCTGCTGACACTGTTTAAAACTTCACAGAGGTAACAGAACAAGCCAGACTGATGGAGGTGCAGTCTGTAGCCTTGCCCTTGCCCAGTCTCAACATGCTGCTGTATATAAGCACACCACATTTAGCTTGCCAGCAGTTCATTTCCCCACACTTACTTTAACATCATGCACACAAGACTGTTCTTTCTTTGTCTGACTGGAGCTTTGCTGATGATTTTGGTCTGTGGTAAGTTTCATATCCTCTTTCAATCTCAGTTTTAAGGTTTCTGCTTAAAACCTTTCACACTTCTCCTTGTTAATTCAGAGACGGGTTGATGTGACAGTAAAAAATGTAACTATTTATGTTGAAGTTGTTTTCAAAAACATTCAAGAATAACTGTCTTAGGCAATCATGGGAAAATCATTCATTAAAACAGTTGAATAAAAACACTTTTAACTAAATCATGCATCTGCTATAAAGAATGAAATTTGTTCCTATTCATGTTGAGCTTTACTGTTTTCAAAACTGACAAACGCTAATGTAAACTTACATGGTAGTTCATATAATAGCAGAGGAAAGCCCTTGTAGCCAATAAACCAAAAGTGTTTAAATAAAACTAATTTAAGAGATCATTTTATTCTAATTGAATTCTTTTAATTTGATTTAGCAAAATCCAACATTACATATTCATGCTGACACTCAAATGCTCAACAATAATATACGCTTTTAAAAATTTATATTAACATGTAAATACAAAACCCCCAAACATCTCTAATATGATTAGTAACTTAAGTGTATAAAAGATTAGAGAGACCAGGTTATTGACATAGTTTAGAAAAATTAAGATTTGGAGTCTTTGTCCCCCCTCAAAGAAGTTCTGTGCCCCCCCCCCCCCCCCCTTTTTTTTTTTTTTTTTTGGTTCAGTAGGAAGTTCAGAGTTTCACAACTTGTACCAACTTAAAGAGGGGGTCAAACTTTCCAGATATATGTTGGGGGATAGGACATGCCATGTTCATTCAGTAGCCTTTGTTTTCATAATGGGGGACAAGAATTTCTATAAGACATACAGGAATACAGAAGCACATAGGATCTACCATGAATCAATTAAACAAAGAAAGTCATACATTTTCTAACAAATTTCTAAATCCTGGTCTTAGAATGAAGTTTGTAAAACAAACTCTGGGATGGGCAGAGCAATATGATAATCAACTTACTGATTTTTAGACGTTACATACTACTGACTTTAATATATTGTCCTATTGGTTTATATAGGGTTTTGAGTAAACGCAACTAGGAATTAATCATTAAAATCTGTTTACAATAAGCATGAGGTAAGCAACATACAAATGAAGTGGTGAATAATGCAAATTAATAGGGCACAGGTTATGAATAAACAAACAATAGACACCTATAAACTAATAGTAGCAAAGGTATATTTATATTAAAATAAGCACACATTACTGGCTGATTATCAATTGACATCATGACATCAACATTTGACATAGAAGGTTAAATGGCAAGTTGTTACTTTGTGAGTCTATGGGAAAGAGAAACTTGTATAACTTTGAACACATTTCTGTAGGATGAGAAATGTTGGTTGTCCTGTTAAGGGTCTGAATCTGATGGAATTTATGGTCATAGTTCCTTGAAGTATAACCAGGCTAATAAGAGCTTCTCACATTCCAATCTGTGGCTTTTATGACACCTGTGTAGAGGGAAAAGGGTCAGAAAGCTGGGCCAATGTGAAAACCTAGGCTGTTGGCTATGGGTTTGTTGCTCAGCATCAAGGTTCCAGAGGCGTCCTGGGTTCTTTATGTGGCCCGGAGGTGAGAGAAAGCCCACCCTGAGCAGGTCAAAGATTCATCAGGGGAATAATTTGTAGTCTATCTTCAGTGCAACTAATAGACAGGAAATTAGCCTGATATGTAGCAACACTGATATGTGCATTTGTTGTTATTATACTATTATTATGGAAAATGTAATACACATTCATTGTTCTCTTTTTTGATAGACTTAAATGTATACAAAAAAAAAAAAAAATTAAAGATCTTTAGTGACTCACTCATGTCTTGAATGAAACTCAAATTCAAACAAAAATGCCAAAGACTGCAAGTTCTCTATGTTGTGTGGTCTGAGCAGGAAAGCACACTATTTATGTAGAGGCATGTTTATGATTGTGTCGACTGCCCTAAGGTTTTGTGTATTATTAGGGGTCCAAGCACTGAAGGTGCAGGAACCCTATTATAATTGTTCTGATTTTTCTTCTTCTTTTTTTTGCCTTAAATTGCATTGGGCAGACCAAACTGTAAGTACTACAAACATGAAACATGGTCAATAAGTAGTAGTCCCTCCCGTTACTCTGGTGCATGATGCCAGCCTAATCTGACTATAAGTGGCACTACAGCACAACCAAATGCATTCCAGTCCATTACTCCTACACTGTGCTACAGAGAATTTCTTTCCCAGTGATTATTAATCTTCCAGTTTACAAAAAACAAAACAAAAAAACTCCCTCAATCACACGAAAAATCACACAAATTCTTAAGCATGAACTAGTCATAGGTTTTTCAAACCTACACAAATCTGGTATCCAGGCATTCAAGTTGTAAAGTTTAATAATTATCCAAAAAAATATGGAGATTTCCACATTATGTAGTTTCCAGATGATGATCAAAAACAGGGCTGGAGCTTCCACTGCAAAATCTGAACATATACAGCTCCATCTCATGAACATTTGGATGGAACAGGCATGTATCTGTCATTCCTAAATCCCCCAGTCAGCTAGTCTTAAAGTTAAACATTCAAATATAAAATGAAGATGCAGACTTCAGAATTAGTTAAAGAGAATAGCTGGTGCCGTCATTTATTGCCACCATTACATCCAAACATGTCAGACATGTGAGGTGGTGCTCAAACATGTGCTCGAACCCCGACATTGCTACTCACAGCTATATTTAATCCTATTATAAATGAGATAAATTATAAATTTTTTCACTTTCACTTTCTTAAATTCTTGTGCCTTGACTCATTTTTTAAAAAATCGACCTTACAACTTGAAAAAAACTAAAAATTGCAGTGTAGAATACAATGCTACCATAAATGTTTTTTCGAACAGATGTTATATATCACCTGTGATGACAAAGTGCTTATATATTTGTTTTAACAATATAGCGATTTGGTATGCTGGTGTCCCTACCACTTGGGACAAAGTTCTTTAAAGATAAAAACAGATCTGTGAATATATAGAACTGCTACAAGACATTCTGAGTGTATTGCACTTTTATTTTTCACCAGGTGACACAAGTGTATATGAAAGCGATAAAGACTCAACAGCTCTCTATTATGATGACTCTACTGTGATGCCAACTACTGATTATTTGGATTATACATTTGAATACGAAGTGATAAGTATGTTAAATCCTTTAAAGACTTTTAAAATCCTGCTAATACATTTAGTCGTACGTATTTTCCATCTAACACAACTGTACTGATTTTCATTTCAGGTCATTTAAACAGTATAGATTATAGTATGTATGAAGTTCTCAACCGAGATGGAGGAAAGAATTCTCAACAAATGACAAATGGTACAAATAAGGTACTTGAGGCATTTACTGTCTATAGACAAAGTCATGCATGCTCTTTAATTCTATATAAAAGTACACTGAACCCGATTGAATGATGTTAGAAGAAACATAAAACTTGAACATTATATCATTTCTGATATACGACCAATCAAATCCCAATTTCAAACTAGGTTTAAACAATGTTGACTTAATCAAATACATTAAGGAGCAGATGTTTTAAATAGGCTCATGGGGATAAGCCCTCCCTGTCTTTCAACTAATAAAAACATTCGAATAATCTTTACTTTTTTTTTTTGTCATCCACATCATATTATTTGCCTTCAAGCAGATTATTATGGACGTCAGTGGAACAATAGCACCACCTACAGTCATAAGAAAAATAAAAATTGGCTAAAATGGTCTGATTAGATCTAGCCCCAAGCTGTATATTTAAACAGCCTATCTACAAGTGTATTTTGAGCATTATACAGTTAACTGCCCCCTTGATTAGATATCCATTTAGGCAGTTTGTTTTTTAGCCTACAATATCCAGCTCCACCTTCCCACTGTCTGCATTCAGTACTATTTGAAGCAGATAGAATATATAAATATATAGATATGGTGTATCAGAAAGCTGATCCTTGCCTGCAAGCAGGCTCTTCCTTCTTTGGTTCCATGGTGTAATGGTGATTATGGTGGACTTTAAATCTACTGATCTGAGTTAGAATCTTGGTGTAACCTGACTGATCCTTGCTGTCCTTGCCTGCAAGCAGGCTTCCCCTTCTGGGCAGTGGTAGCCCAACGGGTAGGACATTGGGTTCTCAATTGGAAGGAATCTTATTTTATAAAAAGCAACACACTGACTGTAAAAATGTAGAAGTTAAAGAAAATCATGGATGATCATAGCAGTGAGAACCTTCATAACATATAGCCATGGTTGTTTATAGTCATTTTTTGTTTATTTAAGTGTATCCTAGTCTGTTCACTCACAGGAAGAACTGCAAACTATTAGCTAGCTAGGTTCTATTGGTTAGTGAAAAGCCTGCTTGTTTATATTTTTCTTTGATTGTCAATTTCCTTTATACTGACTCTTGCTGGAGACATCCCTTCTTTAAAAAAAAAAAAGGTGTGGCCACGACTTATTAATGTGCGGGAACAAGATCCTAGCGTGTAGAAATGAGTTAGTAAGATGTGGGAACGAGATAATGAATGCAAAAGAATGACTTCATGGAACCAAGATCATCAAGAGATCATCATTAGATCATTAAGGCCTTGTGAACACATGCAGCAACAGCTAGGTTTCTGTGGAAAATGGAGAGTGATTTCTTTCTATTTTACTATTTATTTTTAGTATGAATTATATTATGTCAATTATATATATATATATATATATATATATATATATATATATATATATATATATATATATATATATATATATATATATATATATGAATAAGTATAAGAAGAGGCCCATTTGTCCCCAGTCTGGCCCCTTGCCCCTATGTTGCTGCATACATTGATACACCAATAAAGGGTGTATCAGAACTTTCAGTTGGCAAATACATATAACAAATACACATTTTCTTGATTGCCAGGCCTCAACAACAGTCTATAGATCCACTGCTATACTAGTGGGGCTAATGGTGCAGCAGTTCTGCCTACAAACATAACCAGGAGTTCACACACAGACTGTACAAAGGTGGGTCAGACCATCACAACAGCAACACGGTATGTAAGATGTTACAGTAGGTATGCAATAGAAGAGAGCCAGAAGCCCCATTCCTGTAGTAACACATCCTGATATTTGTTGCTGTGCCAATACATTTGAGCCACAGCAAGACACTTTTCCAGAAAGCCAAGCAAAATTACATTTATGTTATCTTCAGAGGGTACATTTTTCCTTCAGCCAATCATGCCTTTTATACATTCTGAATAGAGCAAATAAAGTCAAAGGCTAACATACATCAGCTCTAACCAGACAGTGAAAGGATCAACCTAAGAAACCTAAGACATGTCAGATACACAAGATAAAGATGACTATTTTTAGTTGTAGTCTTAGTTGTACCTCATACACATTTCATTTCAACAGGTCATTTGTTTCAAGGATGCTGTAGGTCCAGACAAGAAGAATGATGATTTCAGACAATTCTGCAATTATGTTAATGAATTGTAAAATAAATGATTGTATGTTAATCTTTCTAATCTACACAAACTGCCATTTTGTTATAAACATTGCGAGGCCTACATGTGACAGTAAAAACTAAAAGTTGTAATCTTATTTAAAGGATTGTTATAAATATTTTCAACATTTCTATAGAGGAAGACAAATCTTATCCTTACAACATTAAATCACCTTCTTCCTCGTCACCATTTATTTGATAGCAATGGGAGCATTTGCATAGTGTTTGTATAAAATAATTCCTGCATGTATAGAATGATTTATATCTTTAATTAATTTACAATGATTAGAATTACTATAGCTGTTACAGCCCATGACAATAGCTATGAGTGGATATTGATTATTTGATATTGTTCCCTCTGGGAATTTTTTTTCTTGGACTCAGCCGAGCAGTAATAATAATAATATACCAAGATACAAACATTTCAATAATGCTTATACATACACAGATACACTGCCTGGCCAAAAAAAAGGTAATACATTGCTTTATGCTTGAGAAAATGTTTTGCAGTAGAATTAAAAATATAGGAGACAATTTATATATGAAAAAGTAGATGTTTAAATTATAACATTCATTCCATGGGGTTGTAAAGTGTAGATCAGTTTGTTTGTTTTTTTAGCTGTTTTTCTAATTTCATTGCTGCCATAGCAACAATTGGCAGTGCAAACAGATATATCATTAATGGAATGTCCATCAGCATAAAAATACCTTGCTCCTGGAAATGACTACATCTGACTACATCTCTTGCATGTTATACAGTAGACAACTCCAATAATAATACATTAGGAGGGATGGGTGATGACAACTGATCCTTTTGTGCCAGTTAAAGTGTCAGTACAAGATCTTAGGGAAAATTTAATGCTACTCTGGATAGAAATAAATGTTGTGACATTGCAGAAGCTTGTGGAAACGATGCCACAGCGAATGCGTGCCGTAATCAAAGCTAAAGGTGGTCCAATTAAATATTAGTGTACGACCAGGCAGTGTATAATCACACATACAAAACCAAGAATAAAACCAAACAAACTAACAACAAAGACCATTAAAATTATATTGTATAGCCTACCAACATAACCCATTCCAGGTATCATATTACAAAAAGCCAATATTACACAAAGTCCACCATGTGGCACTGTCCCTTACAGTATTGCAGTTCTCTGGGCCTGATTATTTAAAATCTTAACTGACACTGGTACAAATAAATGTAATCTCTTTATTTATCTCATAACTGATCAAGCTGTCTATAACTGACTGATAAAACAGAAACAGAAAGGTTTATACACTATGTTGTACATAACTTCTGCTGTAACCTGGAATACAGACTACCAACATGGGTTTTCCAGGTAAATGTATTATCAATATGGACATTTAAGTATTTGTAAAAACATACCTGATCAATAGGAGTGTCATGGATAATAACTGGACCATAATCACCCAAGGCCCTGTAATCTAATCTCTCTCTCTCTCTCTCTCTCTCTCTCTCTCTCTCTCTCTCTCTTCTGTGTTTTAATAAAAAACAATTTGCACAGAGTGATGAGCATTACATTAATGGACAAAGTGTTCTATTTCACAGTAATAATCTAATGTGTCAAAATCTTTGTACAATAGGCTTAAAATATAATATAATGTAATTGGATGGGTGTTTGCTCCCACATTCATTTTTCTGTACAAAGTATAAGATGGGTGGACACACACAACCCTGGGGAATCACTGTGCTGTTAGATTGATGGTCAGAACGTGTGTTGTTAATTTTTACAAGCTGGATGTGATTAGTCAAAAAGAAAAATACCATTTAATAATAAAAGGGCTGACACTCATCTATTTCACTTTCTGCATTAATAAATGTATCTCAAAGGTATTAAAAGCTGTGCTAAAATAGTTCAAAACCAAATGTGTGTAAACTTTAGTGTCATTTAGGTGCTTCAGAATAAAATGAATTATGGTATTAATTGCATCATTTTTGCCTCATTCCTCTCATTAAGTGACCTGCAACAGATCTAACCATAACTTTACCTCAACTTTGTGGATGGACACCAAGTCTTTTTGAAAACACTTAATTACATCAGTTAAAGCTACAGATATAAATTATTATTGTCAATGGGACAATATTTCTTTGGAACTGGAGTAGTAATGGTTCTTTTCTAAAGGTTTGGAACAGTCTCCATTTATTTTATGACGGTTGGAAAACAGGGCACCAATCAACCTCTACACAGTTATTTTCTACAAAAGCAGAGATCCCATAAGGACCTGTGGACCTTTTGGTACACGCAGAATGGGAAAGTCACTGAATCTTGTGCGGATCCACCAGCCTTGTCTCACAGTCACCTAACATGGTTTCCAGCATACTGTTACATTCATGAATGAAATTTCATTCATGAGTTTCAAACCTAAGATAAAAATCATTCAATTCCTTCTTGAATATGACTGTCCAGGGCACAGTCCCCAGAAGGTGACTGCTAACTGATTTAATTTAGTACATTCACTAATTCAGAACTAATGTGTCTGACAATGTAGTCAAAAGAGCAAACATTTTGTCAGGAAGACTACTCAACAAACAATGGAATTACTGTAAATCCATAAAAGGTAAAAATGAATATAAAAAAATAGTACACCAGTACAAATGTACTAAAGAAACTGTTCATATTATATCTTGCTTGTCAAGTATTTGACTAGTGATATTTCTTCCCCAATAACTGATATGTTGACCATTAGCATCAATGATATAAAAAAGTATGAGCTATTGAACCATTTTTATACTCTTTATAATATTGGTATGTTTGTGTTCACAGTGCACACTCTACACTCTGAACACTCAGTTCTGTAGAGGGAGGATTGCAACACCTTTCCCAAAAAGGGAAACTCTTTACCTGGCAATTTCTCATTATTACCCCCCCCCTGAAATTCATTAGTATAGCATTTACAGGCTTCTCTAATTTATAGCCATGTTTAGTTTTGATTGATGTCCTGAATAGATGGGTAGTGAACTCTTAACTAAGGACTTAGTAAATGTTATATTGGCACAGTTTATATTACTCCACAAAGCATAACAAAAGCCAGTGTACCTGAACTTCTCGTTTATCAAATTCGTTCCATACATTCTCAATGTCTGTCACCCCAACTCTCCAACTTTAATTTGTCTAATTTTTAAGGAGATAAAGGTGCAGACTTACTGCTCAGATTTAGGATATTTCTTTATTATTTCTTTATTTTCTTCTCCACAATAAACCTCCCTTCATAGAACTTAACCTTCTGTCTTTTTGAAAACAGTTTGGCTCTATAGAAAAAACCCAAAAGGTCCATCAGAACACTAAAAGACTATGTTTAGCAGCATTCCCAAAGTAGCTCCGTTGAGCTTTGCACCAGTTACAACATCTTCAGAAACTCATACAAATAAAGTGTTAATCTGCAAAGGAGCACGATCAAGCACAAATGGACCAATGTTGCAGGTTTCCTGCATCCCAGGTAGCTTGAGCGCTGGAGCACCGGGAAACAAGGATGTATGCAAACGTTCCTGTTTTCAGAGAATCTAAAAAGCAATGCCTCTAAAAAGATTACACTGCAAATGACTAATTTAACACCGTTCTTTAAGATGTTTATTCACCACATACATGCAGAGGCCACAATTAAGAACCGCAATTCCCTGTTATTGACACAATATTGCCTAATATGCTCACACGCAATCTGCAGAATATTCAATAAGGCAGTGTTTGTTCTTTTGTTCATCGTTTTCATAAATCAGGCTGCTGATCTGTATTTTGAGTGCCCCATTAGTGTGATCTGTTAGCGTGTTGTGAAATCATTAGTAACTGGTACAGGTTTTAATGAATCACGAGGCCATCTGCCACACATAAAATAAGATTTAAATATAAATATGCATCAATTATATGCATAAGGCAATGTTAATGTATCGTTTCGTATAATTTTTAGTATTGTAAAAGGGCGGACAAGTGGAATTGTTTTGTGATCGTTATTTGCAATAAAACATCCGTCACGAATATTAAGTAGGTTATATTTTATTTTATATGTTATCACCAAGGGATTTGGTTTATTAATACACAGTACCACTCTACCGATCACTTTTATTGACATCTAACATTTAGTCCCGCCCACCGGCACCACCACCTGCACACCACACTGAAGCAAGCAGCACACTGAAAGAGCGAAGCTCCCGAATATGCCTCAATGTAGACGTCATTCTCTCCGGAGCGGAATTTCTGGAGGACTTGAAAGGATGGAATTACTCACCAGATTTGGGCTGACAGATGCTGATGAAAATCGCAGCTGTTTTGTTTTGTTTACTGGTTCGATAATCCGTACGCATTAAAAGAAGGAACTTTTCCACGGCGCTGGGAAAACGGCAAGCACCGTGTTCAAGTCTTTTAGCCTATGCAGATGCGAATAGTCAGTGGCGCAAAGGTAGGCTGCAGACATACAGTCGTTTTATAGTTTTTGCAGTCATCTGACGGCTTTGTTGTTCATTTATTACCTAGAGTGCAGGCCTACGAATTAAATAGTATCTGAATCATAGTATTTCGACCTACTCCAATTATTTTGTAATATTAGAGATGCCTAGTTTACTGTACTCAAACACTACTGCTAGCATTCCCAATAGTGATTATGAATGGAGATACGAATACTACGATGACGAAGAACCTGTGTCCTTCGAGGGACTTAAGGCACATAGATGTAAGTCACTGTTTTCACCCTGACTGCAAATAGTTTGTCAATTTAATGATTTTTTTTTTTTCATTCTAACGTGATGGTTGAGTAGGAATAATAACTACCGGAACCACTGGAAGACGGATATTGTTAAACTGGGATAGCAATTCTGAGAGTTGATCAGTAAAAATATGGTATTTCAGTGCCTTCATGTGATGTAAGGACTATATAACCAAATGCACATGATATAAAATCTAAATTATCATTTGGTTATAAGATAATCCATCCAAATACTTTATATGAATTCTAAAACATAATTTGAACAGATAAATTAACTGCTTAGTGACATACTGAATTCTAACCATTTTTTAACTATTGTGTGACTTGAACTCAAATAAAATATTATTTTTCAGATTCCATTGTAATTGGCTTCTGGGTGGGCCTTGCAGTGTTTGTCATTTTTATGTTTTTCGTGCTGACTCTTTTGACCAAAACAGGAGCTCCACATCCAGAGTAAGTCTCATCTTAGTTTAAAATTTTCAGATGCATCTTGTCAATCCCAGGAATTTGATGTAAAGTGCCCAATACATTAATACAAATTTTCTGCAGATATTCTAGTTGAAACATTTTTCATAACCATACAGTATTCTACTTAATTCAAAGCAGGGGTCCGAAATGTATATTTCTAGCTCTACCACAGTAAAATGGTTCTGCATGCTCCTTTCTATCCATTGTGTTCAGAGCTGTCTCTGCCTTGCTCATTTCGGTGTCTTATAATCTCCTCTTGGTGTGTGTGTGTGTACGTATGTGTAGCCTACCAACCTGTCATTAGCTGTATGCTAGGTCCAGTTCTCTAGAGTAACATACTTTGAACCCACCTTTGAAATTCTACTAGGATACAGTGCTTGAATGAGCAGAGTTCTGAGATCACACCCAATTAATATAATGCTTGGTAGCAATTATCCCCACCGAGCCATATCTCCCAAGTACTGCAAAGAGCTTTAATGACTGTTTGTCATTTAGTCAAAGCATGAAATTCTGAAGTGCCTATAATAAGAAGCCTATGACAGATACACATAAAATGCAAATTATTTGAATCTGCTAGAGAAACAAGCAGGTAAACAGATACTCACTTATATAGCTAAATTAATGGGCATATGATCAAGTCTATTATGTAGTCTGTTTCTGGTCCCTTAATAAAACTGATGTAAAGCCATGACTCATCCTTTTCTTTTGGCAACTAATAGTACCATTCTTTAACAATCCTGGACTGCTGAACAGGAGGGAACTGCAGGGCCATGGAACTACGCATATTAGAGCAAGCTTCAGGTTTCTTTGGACTGCATTTTGAATTTGAAATAAGAGTGAGATCCTAATATCCTAGCCATTTGCTTAATTTGCTGAATATTAATATTTCTGTATTCACAAAGATGCAAGTTAGCTTGGCCTAGAAGATGTTTGCTACACATACCACAGCAACTGTCAGGCTTAAATATATTGCATTGTACCAGACACCAATACTTGTCAACTGATTCTTTTCAGAAATCATAAATTAGGCTCTGCAATTTTTTTTTAAGGATCAATAAAGTGTCAATCGTATCTTAAAGGAACTTGCACATTATCTAGATGCTATCCATTATTTTGAATTTAGAGCCATTACATTGAACACCAGATAAAATGATCTTTACTTTAAATATCATTATTCACACAGAAGTGCTGAACCATGCGAGGATTGTGTGCATCTGACTAGCTGTGTTGAAGAACTAGGAAGGCCCCGGGACCCAGACAACAGACAGGTTGGTCTGGCCCGGCCTTTGCTGGAAGAATCGCGCTTTCTCTTTAACTGTTACATTAATGAAGAGGAGCAGGTGGGACAAAGAAGCGTGAACAGAGCCTGCCAAGCTCATGTACAGTCAAGCAGCACTGAGTCAAATGGACATGTGGACACCGTTGGTCTGGTTGTTCAGAGTGCACAGGAGGAAACGAGGGATGATAATGAGGCAACTTTTCTGGCTCATTTCAACATTCCAAACTTTGTGAACTCTGAGCTCAGTTCTACGCTGGGGGAAGATGACTTGCTGCTGGGAGACCCGCCGATAATCATGGACAGTGAGTCTTACAGCCGCAGCACCCACCACATTAGAGACTAAATGTGTCAGCTTCTAGAAATTTGACCAAAGGGACATAAAATAATTAGACTGACTAGAACTTATGTGCATGGAGACTAAATACTGTGGTACATACAGCCTGCAAGCCAAATTGTACTCAATCAGTAAAGCTATGCTATCCAATTAAAAAAAAACCCCATATGACCAGAGTTTTAATTACAATGTTCAGCTGTTAGGAGAGCTGAGTAGTGGAAAGCTTGCAGGTGGTCTTCTCCATTATGCCCAGAGAACAGTACTCAGTGTTTTGACAAGCGTTTAGCAGAAGCTATTTCTAATTTTTTTCATGTGTTCATTCCTTCACCACTATACATTCTTTTGATCGATCAGTACACTGCAGTGGCTGACTATAAAGTGCATTTACCTCTTCAAATTCATCATTTTTGTTACCTTAGAAGTTCAGATACACAAATGGGCTTGTCTCTAGTTAGCTAGCTACATTTATCATAGTTACAAATGCAACTTATTTACACATTTATGAATAGAAATATTTATTGATGAACAATGATTACAACAGTGCTGACAATCCGTAGGTACTTGGTAGTTTCAGCTCCCCTCCAGCCATACACTGCCACATACAGCTGTCTAATATCAAATAACATTGTTTTATCAATCACTTTACTGATACTACTTTTTTTTTTAAAGACTTTGTCCAAATTGTAATGTGATATAATTTTGTTGGTCACAGCCACAGCAAGGACCTGTCACTCTTTTCAGATGACCAGTTCAAAACTGCCAATTTACTGTGCCATCTTACTTTAAGAAAGGCTATTTTTGTTCTCAATTAAAAGACTGCATTTACAAATGTATTATACTACAGTATTGAGAAATAAGTTATAATTGGACAGGGATTGCTGCTTGTTTTATGTTAACAATTTTATTCATGGTTTTGGATCAGTCGATCTCAACAGTATCCATTTTCTGCTGGACATTGACTTGAATGTAAATACAAGTGTACATTGCTGTTTTTATTTCAGTTTACAAGGCAATAAAAAGACACTGAAAGTTTTGCATTTCATGCTACAGTTAACAAATGCCATTCCCCCATTGGAAATCTTTTCAGCACCTGCTTCAGTCAAGTGGAAGTACATCCTGATTTGGTATTGATGCCCCTCAAAATCAATGCTGAAAGTGAAGCCTTTGGCACTCAGAAAAAGTGTAACAGCATCATTTATAGATAATCTCTGATAATCTTTCTCTTGATGATCTCAGCTTGATATCAGAAGAAAAAAATCAATGTGATCTACAATCAACATTATTTATTTATTTAAAGACATATATGCATAGCAAAACAGTACGGTACTTTTAAAATTTATCTCAGTCCCACTCATGTGTCCCACTCTTGCACCTTGTCCATGCAAAGCTATTGCTGCTGCTTTGGGATTTAAAAACAAGCTAGTTATAGCTGGTTTATTTTATAAAGCAAACTTTAACAATTCTGTGTCTAGTCAATGTTTTAGACATGTTTTATTGACTGTCCAATGAGGTATCTTTCTCTGTTATAAACGCCACAAAACTACAGGATATTAGAAAAAAAGCAAATCTTTCCAGTACTTCACTGAGCAGATTTCTTCTGCCTTACCCCAGCTGTTCTGGTTTTATTTCTCATCACTTTTCTATAAAACAACAAATCTAGACCTGTCCTTTATTATACTATGGATGTTCATGTATACCTATGTTCCTGTATACGTAGGTGTCTTTTCACACAGCTCTGGCAACATCTTTGTAAACAGCACTGTTGTGTAAAGAAATAGCTGCTAAGATTTAATCAAAATTCATTATTTTTGTTTATAACCTGTTTTTGTTTGTTTTTCATCCATTGTGAAGAATACAGTATTTCAGCAATTGTTTTGCAGTAGATTTTGTAAGAATTATGAGAAACTTTATCTAAATTGTAACAAAAATGAAGTCCAAAGCTTATTCGGTGAACAGGAGATACAGTGAACAAAACCATTAACCAAGAAATTGTGAAATATGAAGTCTCTATTACTAAGCTGTAATTAACTTTTTATGGAGTGCTTGTGATTCTACAAGCTAAATATACCCCATTAAATCTTAGAACTCAAGACTGCAAGAAATTCAGAACTGCTGTTTATATATCATGTTTCCTGTATGGAAAGTTCATCCAACAACCAACAGAGTTAAGCATTTGATAATACTATATTATTAGTACTTACCTCAAATTTGACTGCAAATACTCTGCTATTTAATAGTAAGAAAAAAAAAAGATTTTCTGCATTATAGACATGCCCCTGGCAACTGGACATATTTATCTATGAAGTTATGAAAAATTGTTTAATTAAATGCTAATAAAACTGAACTACAGCAACAGTCATGCTTTTGATTTTTAAATACTGACAGGCATTTTGGGAATGAATACAAAGTTGATGACTAAGCTCAGGTAAATATTGTCAAATAAGGAAGCAGTGTTGACAGAGCAAAGATATAATAGTGATGTGAGGACACATGGGTGCACCTTTAATTTTAAACAACTGGAACTGGAAATTCTAACTGTGCCAAGCAGATTTCTTTTTGCCAGCTCTAAAAAAAAGCCTGTTACTGAACTGTGACTTGAATCTATGGTCTCCAAAACTAGATTCTCCAATTCAAATTTCAGATGTCAACCTTGGCAATACAAATTCAGTGCTTATTCATTCATTCATTCATTCATTCATTCATTCATTCATTCATTCATTCATTCACACCCCACTCTCTTCTAATTTAGTCGTTATGTCAGTTCCCACATGTCATAACAACTACCAACCACGAAGGGTGTAGTGAGCACATGCATCCATGATTGACTAGTGCTGCAGTCAATGACAGGGCAGAGTAATACCACCCCTTACACCCACAGAGCAGTGCCAATTTGCTTTTTTGGCCCCCCGCTACTCAGTGATCATTTATATTAAAAAAATAAAAAATAAATAACTGAGAGAAAATAGCATGCACGGCCCTCAACATCTCTGCAAGGAACTGCTGCATAAAACACTTCATCCAGAGTTAAAAGTCAAAATACACCATTTTGTAAAGATGGCATTTTTTGGAAAATGTGTAAAATAGCACAGATGATAATGGAAAATTAACAAATAAACTTGCTTGAATACACTTTAATACCAATAAATATTTAAAATGGCACACAATACAATTAGTTCTTTTCAAAATGTACATTAAAAATGACAGTTTGGTTGTACATATTGTGAAAATTTAATAGCTGGGAATTTAATTAAAATTTTATTGGTAGTGCTGCAGTGCTAAGCAAATTGGCAGGTATGCCGGGTAGAAATAAAATTAAAAAGGAAACAGCAGAGCATAAGAATAGTCTTCATTAAAGTCCAGACTCTCTGACTTTACTGTCTGAAAAGGCTGGCATATAAAGAAGCTAGATGTAACAAGTTTTTTCTCTCCTCCTTTTTGTTTCTCTTAAAAATCAAACAGAATTTCAAATATTCCATTTTGTTAGCCCTAATATGGCATACAGTTCATTCAATCATCATTTGTTTTTTTAAGTTATCTGTACTCAATGTGGGATGGCTCGACACTAGCTCCAGCTTTAAAGAGATGAAGTAGCAATTCCCATATTAGTTATATTGTTTTCACAGATTTGTTGCATAACCAAGTGAAAAGATCAATTAATGGAAATGTACCAGGTCAGGATTGGAGTGGTTTAAATATGAAGCCAGCAGCAGAGGAGTGCTTTGTAGCAGGAATAACTACACCCTGCTTCTGGAGCTCTCGAAGCACATCCAATATAGAGTCCAGCTCCAGTCTGAATGCCTCAAGCTCACTGCTCTTTCCCTGAGCCAGCCTCTTCCAGCGAACCACCTCAGCCTCCTGCTCCTGCTCCACCATGGCCCGTGTCTGAGCAATCATCTGCAGCATGACAAACAGTAATAAAATGGTGCCTGTGTTTATAGTGTGGGCTTGTGTTGTGTGAACACCATGCATATACCTGCTTTAGTTCCTGCTCACGCTGATTGTATCGGAGTTCCATTGTATGGATTTTGCGCTCCAAACTGGCAAAGTGTCTCAGCCCAGGACTGTGGAGCCCTTTTGCCTGCTTTAGCTCATCTAGAAGCTTTGTCAGCTTTTCACACACACACACACACACACACACACACACACACACAAACACACACACACACAAACACACACACACACACACACACACACACAATTTATCAAGTACTACAATCCTGAATAGTCATGAAATTAGATTCATTTACTTGGTTGTCAGTCCTTGTTTTTGGTTGATATACTGGTTGCCAATTATTACCTTTACCTTATTACATGGGTATGATCACAATGAGGCATAATGGATTATTTGTAAAAAGGTGCAGTATGCAAGAAGACTGTCCAAGCAAGATCTACGTGGTAGACCAATGGCAACAAAAAGAAATTCATTTATAATTCTTTAGCAAAACACCACTGAGTGCATTAGCACTAAACACTTAACTCCACTTTACCATATGAAGGTGATACCAAGGTGAGTCACTTCATCTGTGAAGGCTAACGAATGCTGGAATTTATATAAATACCTATCTACTACATAGATCCTTAGAAGAGGAATAGAGGTAAAAGACTGGAAAAAATTGTTCTGGGTAGTTGTAAAAGTGAAAACAATGGTCAAGCTGTGTATGCATTAAATTGACAGAAAGGCAAAATGTATTAGCATATTTTAGGAGATCTTCAATGATGAATATTGGATAATGAAATGTCTTGGTTACCTGGCTCTGCAAAGTCTCCTCCCGGAGTTTAGACACAGAAAGAGCATCTTTATTACCCTGCAACTCCTTCAACTGCTCACGCAAATGAAGCACCATGATCTGTAACACATGAATACACAAACATATAACATTTATTTAACTATGTATACATAATTACAACTTTGTATCTCCATAAACTATATCTAATTATCTAAATTATGTAAACTTGAACTAGTTACTGGTCAACTTTTCCAAAATATATTCATCCTCTTCTAAGGATCATTCAGAAAGTAGTATAATATAGTAAAATTAAGCCTGGTCCCATAATACAGAATGACCTTTCACTCACTGAGAACAGCCTGGTGTGCTACACTATATGCAGCACCTCAGGGTATGAAGAGGGTGGTAATAAATGAAGGGGCTCAGAGATAAGAAAGGATAAAACCATAAAGTGCTTTGAAAGTCCCAAGATATTTGATCCCAATATGATAAAAGCCTGTTAACAGAGCCTGTTACAAAAAAGCAGAAGGGGTGTTGTTAATCAATAAAAGATTCAATGAGGGCATATACAAGTGTTTTACTTTCATGTCATGATGGCAATGGCAAGCATTGTCATGGTTATCAAAAAATGCAGCTTTGAACAAGACAATGTTCAAATTTAGGCAATGAATTTAACTGTACCAAAGTTTCTAACAACTTGAGGGCGATTAACAATATTGAGTTTTGGGTCTACCAGCAACATTTAAGTTTCTTCTGAATTTAAGATAAGGAACAGTTTGTCTAGGACACATATTCTGTATTTATCTTTAGATCAGAGATAACATGCCTTACTTATAGGCCTGATGTGGAAGAGGGGTGATGGAGTTGGTGCTTTAATTCTTTTGAGTCTTATCAGCATAGAAGTGAAAGCTGTATCCATGACTATGGACAAATCTGACAATAGTTGAATGATATAACATTATTATAAAAGGAAGGGGACCAGAAAATCAGAGAGGCCATGCTTAATTTATATTTCTCTGTAGTGATAAATTATTCACTGTTAATATTAGTGGTACAATTCTAGGGAAGCACCTGCAAACCCAGTAGAGAAGAGATGGTAAATAAAGCATTTGATGGTTAACAGTAGGGCTGGGTATTGGATCTCATGATACTTGCAAACCATGTATCTCAAACTATTACTATGACTCACAATGATCACAATGTTTAAAGCTCAAAAATAATAAAATAATGGTATTGTTAAAATTTAAAAACAGATCAGCTTAATTAAACGCTTCCTGAATATACCATAAAACAAGGCATAAGCCAGTAATTTGGATATTTAATAAATAATTTGTAACTGTGCAGATACTGTTGCATAATCTCACATACCGCACATTCTGCCATTGTAATAGGTATTAAGTACGTACTTGTATCACGTTGAGCTATAATAATAATAATAATAACAACAACAACAATAAAAGGTAAGAACAGATAGATATACAAATAGATTTATAGAAAATATTGATGAAGCACTTCAAAGAATTGACAAGACGGTGAAAACGAAGAATAATAATTCAATGGTTAATCATAGCAACTGCACAGCTCTAGTTTACAGTGCTACAGTACTAGAATGCTGCAATGAGGATGATGAGGAGGAAGAAGTTAAGAGGACCAGACGGAAAGCAGAAAGTCATTAACCAAAAGAGCAAACTTTTTAGTGTACTGTGTTTAACAGATTTGAAGGGCTCATAAAAAAACATTTTCAATAATAAAAGCTTGAAGTTGAACAGCTTTTTTGAGCAGTAATTTTCATTAATTCAGTTAAGGGGAAGTTTGTAAATTGGTCTGTAAATATCAAGAGATTGCTGTGTCAAGGATAGGTCCATCTGTATCATTTTTAAAAGGCAATAGGGACTAAGACAGATGACTGATATTTATTTTTCAAAAAAAGCAAAAGGTAACAGACGGAGATTGCTGTTTATGGTCCTAACTAGTGGGTTCTGGGCTTACTTGTTTCTGGCCCTAAAGTCTGGGCAGGTGTTCTGGGAAGGTGTTCAATATTCTCAATCCTTCTGAACATTACTAACACAATATGCATATTCATTTGTTTAGTAATACATTTAGGAAAAAAAGGTTTTAACATTGCCAGTGGTAATACTTTGGTAATGCTTTTCATATTGACAGTGGTGCTTAAGGCCAAGAGGCTGTGACTGGTCTTTATATGATTATTTAGTCGAAGTCCTAAGCAGCATGAAATATTAAGTCCTAGCACAGTTTCAAATCCATGACCATAAAGCAAACAGGTTAAAATCCAACTGCAAAACATAAAAACAAAATGTGAAACGGATATTAATGATGAACATTTGCTTAGGGGAAAAACTGTAAAACTTTTATGAAACCACTGGCAGGCAATTAAAACAAATACGTTATAACATGACAATCTTTAAGGAATGTGTGAAATGCTTGATTATAAATGGAAGCTAACTTATGTTACCACTTCATATGTGTCCACACCTCAGACAAGCTTACAGTAATGAGCTGATAAGCCAGCAAGCAAATTGGTTGCAGCGCTGACATGCTCTTTCTAATAAACATGTTCACACAGCTGGTATCTATTAATAGCATAAACAACATAAGTGTCTCATCGCATTTGTTATTCATGTTCTTGAAATCTGTACAGCAATTTCTTGCTATTTTAAAACATTTTTTTGGTTTTATTTAATATGAGTTCATTGTAAAACACTGAGTGCTGTTGTGGTAGATAAATAAAAAAAACAAAAACAAACCTCATGTGCCTTGACTTGATTCATGAGTTCAGCTACTTTAGAGGAAGAGTGCTCTAGGGCATGGCGAGCCACAAGGTGCTCTATCTCTCTTTGGTGGTCAACCTTGAGTGAGGCCAGCTCCTCTAGAGTCCGCTTCTGAGCCCTAAAGACGATACAGCACAGCTTTATCAGGGTTATCTACATTGCGCATTAGATATATCAGTCTTCTTACAGTCTTTGTTATTTACCTGTGGAGTTCATCTTGTGCTTGTGTGACAGCAGTCTGCAGTAAAACCCTCTCCTGCTCCCAACACATCTCCAGCTGCTCCTGTCTGAGCCTCAGCCTCTCGTTTTCCTTCTGCACCTCAGAAATATGTGACCCTGAGAAAGCCCTGGGTTGGTATTCCTTCTCATCCTGGGTAGGGGGGAAGGTCTCAGTGGGCATAGGGCAGTCTTTGGCTGGGACTGGGTACTGCCTGGGCTGTGTACTGCCACCATCAAGGCTTGGAGCAAACAGCATGGTCCTCCTCTCTCTCTGCAGGCGCTCCACAGTACGGTGTAGGTCCTGGATGGTGCGGCTCTTGCCTGCAAGATCCTGGGTCAGGCGCTCGATGCGGGCTGTCTGAGCTGCATCTGTCTGCTTCTGGTGTCGTGAGGGGCTACGGGAATGGTTGTGTGACTGTGTCGTGGGTTTTGCCTGCTGGAGCTGCTCCTGCAGAGTGGCCACTTCAGCCTTCAGAGCAGTCACTTGGCTCTGGTAAGCCTCCTTCAGCTGCTCCAGTTCTTGCTGCAGCAACTGGGCGTGATTCTGTGACTCCTCAGGATAACTGCTTGGCTGCTCCTGGATTTGCTCAGCTAACTGCTGCTCCAGCTCTGAGATCTGCTGTTCATACTGGAGCTGCAGAGATATACCAGTTTTTGATATATGTAAGTGAGCCAGAATAAGATGGAGACATTAAATCATCATGTACCACTAAAAATCTATGCCATAGAAACAAAGTGGGAAAGACTACTTAGAAGAAGGCGGAAGCATTTTGCTAGTTTTAAAAATCTTCTGGTAAACATAGTAGCTAATAAAAGTTGAAAGAAAACCATTTGTAAAATGTAAAATGGCTGGAAGGTAACAATGGTAATTGCCATTACTTGACAACCTAGTCATATCATCAGATGACACAGAACTGCTTGTATTTGTTTTGCTGGGCAATAATTTCTTTAGTTCATGGTTTAAAACAACAAAGATAAAACAAACAACAAACAAAACAACAACATAAAACACTACTCTCCAGAGTTCCACTGTGCTCACATAACTGCAAATTAAGAGACAAG
Organism: Electrophorus electricus; assembly: GCF_041902795.1. Lineage (NCBI taxonomy): Eukaryota > Metazoa > Chordata > Actinopteri > Gymnotiformes > Gymnotidae > Electrophorus > Electrophorus electricus. Next base: position 13,270,225 of record NC_137510.1, read on the forward strand.
CTAGGTTATAGTTTACATACACAGCAGCAGTGTTCATCTTGGTCAGAAACAAAACCTTGTTTATTTTGAATGAACATAATCTCAACAATATAGCACTTTGCATATTAAACCGAAAAATATCCACAGGAAAAGAAACCAAAGGCAGACTGCATGCTGATCCTTGAGGTCTCAGTTGGGCACTGTCCATTTCAAATCACTATACCCTTACAGATGTATGGGTAAAAACTAAAACTAAAATGTGCTGCTATGTGCTTCGTGTTTGTCAGTTTTTGGCCACAGGACCGCTGTTGCATGGATATTCTTGTGTTGGGGTCAGATGCTTTTGAACAGAATCCTTCATATTTTAAAACCAGATTCTGCACTAAAATTAATCAATTGTGACTCATTTTACAAATGAAACCACTCATGCTATCCAACCGGCAAAAGCACAAGAAGCACAATCAATAAAGGCATGGATAAAAGTTGGATAAGAGCACAGCGTCAAGGCTGGGATTTATTATGGAACTTCTAATATAAATTCATGGAATGAATGAATGGAACTGGAGAAACGGAAGACCTCCATCTTGACACAACTTGACGAGAAAATTAGGCTGCTCTGTATAGTGCACATGATAGCACACGTCAAGTAATATATCTAGATGACCACTAAATTAAAAGTTAATGTGCAAAATCACCATTATGAAGGTAATGAACCTAATTGGGTTAGACCATAACCGATGTATTTAAAAATAATGAATAGGCGGAGCTTATCTTTAGAAAAGCCTTCCTCTGTACGTTTTCGGGGGCAATTAAATGTATGCTATTTAATTTGTGCGTTTTTACATTGTTTTATTTTGTAGCAAATCTATCTGGCAAGCTAGCTAACCTCTAAAACTGCATCTTCTTTATTCGCATGTTTGTTGTTAGCTAGCAAGGTGTTGTGTTTGCAAACTAACGTGCTAAACGAAGGCAACAGCTTGCTGGCAACTAACGCTCCATTTTTGCTTGTTTGCATTGGTACAAACGTAGCGTTAATTCTGGACAGAATTGCTGGCTCTGCAGCCATGTAAAGATTAATGTTCCAGTATAACGGTGGTATTTCTTCTCGTTTAAACGACGATAATATTAGCCACTACTTTCTCGTGAAAAGTAGTTAACAGATTTAACAGTTATTTCTTTGTAAATTTTGGCTTTGTTGGCCTTGAATAGTACGTCTAGTACGGCGGTCGTGAAGACCTGTCACGCTGCAAATGAAAAAACGCACTGAAACTACACAAAACTTTAGTCGTCAAAATGACACATGCGCTACATTGCTACGCGATGCAAAGTCATGGACGCTATACAAATTCAGAAACACTATTTAAAATAACATGTGCATTACATTTCTGAAACGCGGTGCAAATTCACAAAACAAAACTTTGGATTCGCTGCAAGTCCAATCAAAACAACAGTGGAAGTGTCGTTTCCGGGGACACGGAAAGGGGATGGACATTTGTATAATAGTCATTGGTATATGGTTTAGAAATAATAACTAGTTTATTCGTGCATTTATTACTTCTGCCAGGTTGTAAAGAATACAGATACATCTCAAAATCTCACTTAACACAAATGTAAACCTGAGCCTGCCAGTCAATAGCTAGCTGGCTACATTGATCATCACCGTCCAGTTAAACCTACTGAGATCTTGTCTAATACAACTCAGTTTCTGTCTACACTCGAGTTCAAAATTAGAGAACAATTTCTGAACACTTGATTTTTTCAGAAGTAATGTAATCTTCATTGGTCAACATTTGAAGGATTTTTTGTTAGGAGTATACCATGGCACTAGAACAGTGTTTTACAAAATAACCAAGGTATTTCAACATAAAACCTTTGTTTTGCAGAAAACACTCATCAAAATTAGAGAACAGCAATAACTAGCACAGAGAAAGATTACAACAAAATTTTCTGAAGGCTACAACAGTCACCAATCAGTAGGAAGTGTACAGGCTATTGCTTTGAATGACTTCAGCACATCTGCGGCCACGGGACACCACTAGTCTCTCACACTGCTCTGGTGTGATTTTGGTCCACTCTTCTTGCAGTCTCTTCCACAGTTCGGTGACTGTTGTGGGTTTCTTGGCCATAACTGTCACCAAAGATTTTCCAGAGGTTTTCTATTGGGTTTAGATCAGGACTCTGGGCTGGTCATTTCATTTTTTCAATGTTTTCAGTTTCAAGGAACTGCTTTACCCATTTTGCTGTGTGATAGCGGGCATTGCCCTGCATGAAAATTGCTGGCTGATTGAGTGATGAACACAAGGAAGGAACCACGTGTTGTTGAAGAAGGTTCTGATACACACTTGCATTGACTCTGCCATGTAGCTGTATGAGAGGTCCAACTCTTGCTGCCAAGAACATTCCCCAAACCATGACACTTCCTCCTCCACCTTTCACTGACTTCTTTGCACACTTTGGGTTCAGTCTTCCCCCAGTTTGTCCACGAGCATGTTTCTCATCAGACCCAAATAAATTAAACTAGCTTTCATCATTAGAGTGAACTCTGGATCACTTCTCGTCTGTCCACACAACATGCTCCTCAGCAAAGGTTAGTCTAGCCTTTTGATTCTTTCTGCTAATGAGAGGTTTGGTCACTGCAGAGTGGGCTTTCAGTCCAAATGCTCTTAAAACGTCGAGACACTGTATGATGAGACAGATCCTTACCCTGTTCAGTGCTGAACTGGCAAGCGATTCCAGCTGCAGTGTTGAACCGATTGCCCATGGAGATTCTCAGCATTATCCTTTCCTCTCTTGCATTTGTCTTTCATGGGCGACCAACCTTCTTGGGGAACTTGAATGAGTTTCTGATGTTGTAAAGATGCAATATTCTAGAAATCACAGACTTGAAACGACCAGCTTCTCTTGCTATGGCTGATAGGGTCACCCCTTTGGCCTTCATCTGGACAACCTGCAGCCGGAGGGGTTTCAGTCACTTTGGACTGGCTCACTATCTTGCAAAGTCTGCCAGTTAGGCTGCCAGTTAAATAGGGTTCATCAGATAATTAAGCATTATCAGATTAACACCAATACATTGCAGGTATCTGAAAGTGTTCTCTAAATTCTGTGTTCTTTTTCAATCATCTCATTTAAATTTTTTATACTGTGCTTTAGAATATATACAACTCATGAAATATGCTTAAATACTGCTCTTTTACTCCCGTTAGGACAAATTCACATAGGACTACACAGTGACCTTGACATTTAGGAAATTGCGTGCTGTTCTCTAATTTTGATCTGCAGTGTATATACCTACATTTAGTGTTATTGACTTCAAATCATAATGTGTATGTATGTAAAACATCACACTTCAGATATGATAGTAAGAATAAGACAACTGACCAGCTGGTCATTGTAGTAGATCAGCTAACCAAACTGGTCATTGTAACAGACCAGCTAAACTATCAAATTTGAAAGAAAACGTAGTCTGTGCCATGCATTAGTAACACATTCTCAATGCAGCTAGCTAACAAAGTATTAAGACAGAAATTTAGTCGCATTAAATGGGATTTTTATCAGTGTTCTTTAAGGCTGCGTTCTGTATATTCTAGAAACAGTAAACATGCAAGAATACTTTTCGGAAATGTAGCATGTGTTTTCGTTTTGATGAATATGCTTTGTGTAACTGCAGCACTTTTTTTAATTTGCAGAATGATGGGTCTTTGCAGTCACCGTAGAGGATTAAGACAACTACAGTGAGACTGCTCGGGTACCGCTAACTGCAGAGTAAGCAGTAACCAATTAGCTAGCTAGGTTCTTCTGCCTCCAAGCTGCCTTCAGATAAATTTTGAACATAGCTATGTGATTTTGCACATAAACCATCAGTTGAAGGCCCTAGCACTGACCAACAAAAGCAGTTGCGAAATGGCTATCCAGCTCGTAGGACAAATGATAACTGCTGGGACCCAATTTGTGTTTAGATGCAAGACACAGCATAAGAAACCTTAAGTAAAACTGCATAATAAATGTTGATTAACCATAAACTGTCTTTAGTTAATCCTTAAGTAAATTAAATGTCATTATCCTCTGAGTGATAAGATCTCATATTAAGTTTATGCTGCTGTTTATTTAAAATCAGGAGCACCAGTCCTCCTTAGTAAAAAGCTTACTGTAGAACTCAGCACAATCATTGAAGATTGAAAGGTCAATCTGTAGTTAATTTCTTACAACGGGTCATATCTAACATAATTAATTATTCCTGGAATAATTATGTTAGATATGACCCGTTGTAAGAAATTAACTACAGATTGACCTTTCAATCAAAAAGAAGCAATTTCTGTGGGTGTTGAATATGTAATATGTGCTACATCACTCAATGTTTACCTGCAAGTCCATAACGCATTTTAGAACTTACCGAATACTTTAAAAATTAATGTGTGAATGTATGACTGAGGATATGTGCAAATAAACCCAAAAAAACCAACCCAAAACCTGACTCTCTAAACACTGATGTTTGAATCATTTACTGCTGAGTTAAACATGCAGGCTGGATGCCATCATTTGCATCTGGCATGGAATGTTTTCAATGTGTTTACCTCATATTGCAGAAACGTGAAGACAGCATAGCAGGATGTGAAAACCACAGCTATTTGTGCAATATTATGCCAATTTACTGTATTTTTTCAGTTGTGCGATGCATTTTAATCAAAGACACCACCACTATTACAGTTTTGGACAATGCACATTTACTTTTTAAATATCAATACCAATTTAGTCTGCAGAGTGCAGAACAAGCAAAATGATGAGATCACTTACAAAGAATCATAGATTGCTATGAGTAAGGAGAAAGGGGTTTTGAATATCCTTGCCATCCAGCATAAAAAACGTGAATACTCCTTGCACATTCAACACCAAGAAAATCTGCTCAGGACACTAAGCAGCTAAAGCAGCTGTCTACGCTAATGAGGTCTTTTTATCATTACCTTGACTCGGTGGAACTGCTGCTCCATGGCTCTGAGGGAGCGTTTGGCTTCCTCATCACAACCTTCAAGCTCCGCCTCCAGTCTGCGCACGCGTCTCTCCAGCAGTGCCACTGTGTGGTCCACAAGGGGAACTGCACCCTCTTGGACTCTGCCCACCTCCTCCTCTCTGCCAGCGCCAGCAGCAGCAGCGGCGTGAATGAGGGCAGGCAGGGAATTTGGATGCCTGCGCCGCAGGATCTCCTCCAATTCCCTCACCTGGGACACAGGTTACTAATATAAGTGTGCTGAATACAAAAGTTAATCTTGCCACTGCAGTTGTTCTTAAGCAATTATTTTCAGGCATGTTTTGAATGGCTTTAGAGGAACAAAATGCTTTGAGACAGACAGGTGGTTTGCATAACTAGGACTTTACTGTTGTTGTGCTGAGGATGCTAAGCCTATTGTGGAGACGTGCTCAGAATAAGTGAAGCATGCAGAATAAAGTTGCTGTCTCCCTAGGCTTAGGAGTTCAGAGAGCATGGAGCCCTCCCTTGGCTGCCTATTCCCAACCTGCCGCTCAAGGTCCTGAATCTTCTTAGCCTCGCCAGCCCTCTCCTTCGCCTTCTTCTGCTGTTGGTGGGTTCGCTTAGAGATCTCCATCTTAAGCTTCTCCACCTACAAAAAAGAGACACATTTTACATGCACCACAATGACTCAGCAGCATAAGCACTATGCCAGTTACAACAGTATAAAAACAACATACAGCCAGTAGAGAAGTAATATTACACAAAACACAAGAAATGTGTCAAAACATTCTTCAAACAATAAAGTGACTACCCTTTTAAAAAATGCAATAGAGCTAAGAAGAATTAGATATCATTTGGATTTGGCAGAATTTCATTGCATTCTACATGCAAAGAAATAGTAGTATGTAAATGGAAACAGGAATAGTTTATTCTTAATAGGAAAATAACTGCCATGAATTTGAACCATACTACCCCTTCCCCAGATTCCACTGCATAGTTACTTCCTATCCACACAAAACATTATGAAATACGTTTACATTACTGGGTCTTTCACACAAATACTAATAGTTAATTAGCCTGTAGACAATATGTGGGAGTCAGGAACCACATATCTGCATATTGATAAAATGAAAGCATGGAAAAATGGCCATTTTATATAAATGTGAGCTAGCAGCTAAAACAACAACTGTGTATAGAAGTGCTCAGACACTTTAAGAATGTGGGAGGGCTTTAAAAGCAAATTCATTAACGGAAGGCTTATATGCATGGGGGGCCAAATGGAAACATACAATTAATTTATTAAAACATTATATTTGCTTGTTTTATACATGCAAAAGCAGATCTATATTTTCAGTTGAATTCTATTTGATTTGATTATAAACCATTTGAAAAGAAATAAAGCTTTAAATCATACCTATTAAAGTAAGTAAACATTTTTCATGTGCATTAGTCTGTGAGATATATATATATATATATATATATATATATATATATATATATATATATATATATATATATATATATATATATATATATATATATATATATGTGTGTGTGTGTGTGTGTATGCAAGATTATGTATGTAAATGTATGCATTTTACTGTACATTCTAAGAACTGATTTGGTTAGCACATAGCATTTATCTACTGTGGGACTTATTTTGTTCATTAATAGGTAAAAAATGATTTCTTGTGCAACTTCAAGAAGAGGCTTTATAGATAATAATATATACAAGGACACTTCAAAGCTACAGACAGATTTTTCAGCCCTTCAATCATGAAGGAGATAACTGCAAAGCTCATTCAAATAAACAAATATTACAACTATAAAATTATTTTAAAAATTGTCTTGCCTCCCACATAGCTAGATCAGAAGTTCTTAACTCTAGTCCTTGAGAAGATGTGGACTGACTAGAGGTCCATGAATGCTGGATGACAAACTCAGTCGATGTGACCTACTTTCAAAACATTACCTCACAACGGGATGTTTTTTGGTCCAAGCTTAATCAGAAATTTGTTTGGGCTGATTTTTAAGTATGAACTGAATGTGCTTGCGTATCCCATTGTTGCTACGTAAAAATTAAACACTGGCATGCAACGTACTCAGTGGTGCAAATCGCAACCTCACAAAACACATATGTGTCAGTCTGATGTGTGTTGCACATGCCTGACCTGCTCTGTGAGTCTCTGTGTCTCTGCATTGGCTGCCCTCAGCCTAGCTGCGTCTTTGTCCAGGAGCTGCTGGTTCTCGGCGTACCACTGTAGCCTCTTCCTCAGGCCCACCACCTCCTCCTTATGCCTCTCCTCCTGCAGCTTCAGCTCAAAGCCCTTATCACCTGGAAGAAACCCACACAGATACGGGGGCTCACGCTCTAAGAAAGCCTCTCATTTTACCATGGACAGATCTGTAGTTTAAAACACCTCCACTGGCCCAGTCTACCTGAGGTGTAGATGACCTGCACTTTTGCCATGTCCCGCTCTTTTTTCATTGTTTGCAGGTCCACTTGCAGGGCCTGATTTTCTTGTTTCAGCCTTTGGATTTCCTCCTGGAGATGTGCTTCTTTTTTCTACACACACACACACAAACCCACACACACACACACACATAAACCCACACATCAAAACAAGCAAACTTTTCTTTAGCTGAGAATCTTACCTGCGCAGTCTGCAGCTGACCCATTAGCACTTTAACACTGCATCCTGGGTCTGCTACAGCTGTAATTCCCACAGTCTTCTGCTTGCTGATGCTATTTAACTGTTCCCTGGAAGGCACAATATTAACACATTAGGTTAGTGATGTTTGTAAAAGCAGACACGCATGAAAGATTTGCTAAATAATCTGAATCTATAATAATCGTTTAAACACTTTTTTTTTTCATATTTAAAATGTTGAGAAGTACATGAGAACTGAAACTACTGTGACAACAAACTAATTGTGACTGACACAAGCTAAGGCAGGTCCTATGTAAAGCTGTGATTGTAGTAGCCTTTTCAATATGTTTAACTGGAATTTACATACAGAAGCAATGGTGTCTGAGTGTTATATGCCCTCTGGACAAGCTAGCTCAGTTATGCATACAGACAAGAATATATTGAAATACATTACTCCATTCATTGCACAAGTTTATTCCAACCCTACAGATACTAAAGGTACAGATTTGTATAATATCACACACACGTGTCACACGTGCATTGTATAGCCCCACCAAAAGTGTTGCAGAAATCTAACATCAAATACAAATATACAGATATGAATTTGTTAATGAATGTCAAAGTACAATGTGTATCACAAACTTGCATCATTTTAAAAACACATGAGACATAGTGTGAAAAGGGCCTGAAGGAAAAAATGAAAGAAAGGAAAGAAAAAGTCTTACTTAGTGAGGGCTAATTCTGAGAGTAGCCTTTGGTTCTCTGTAAACATGGCCTCTTCATTATGTTTACTTTGTGCCTGGAGGGCCTTCATTTGCAGGTACAATTTTTCATTCTCCTACAAAGACAAAACTTAAAGCATTGAAGACTTTTTCACACAAGTAATTTAAATGTTAAATCATTAATCAGCTAATCAACACAGAAAAGCAAATACACAGCCATTTTGCGCTCAGCGTTTTAAGGCACATTTAAGAAAACCAACAAAGCACAAATTTACAGAAGCAGGATTTAAATTAACATAATTATTGGTGAATGCTAAATAGTTTCTATACTGAAATAGTTGCCAAAACCCCTATCTTAAAAGACATGCACACTTGGTGCTTAGCTTACCTTTTATGTGCTTCAGGCACAGACAGAAAAGGAGAACTGCCTGCTTGTAGACGTTATGTAATTAGTTAATATTAAGGTTGTAATGGTCCGTGCATTTGTCCCTAATCATCATGGTATGGATGTTACGGTTCAACCTCAAGCTGTATGCCACGGTTCAACCTCAAGCTGTATGCCATTAACAAGTTACCAACATGCCATGCAGGTCTAGGTCTAGGTCTAGCTAAACTTAGGTCTTTCACTGTTCTCAACAGCTATCTTTCCTTCCTGATCCTCCTATTAATGTGTAGGCATACTTTTATTACAAATTTGTTGATTAATAAGTCTCCTTTATTGGTCTTGTTGATCGATATGTAGATTACATATAGGTAATATGTAGGTTATTCCCATAGGTTGTTTAAAATAACCTATTATTTACGCTTTGCTGCAATACTCTTTCCTTCTCTTTCATGTTTTTAGGTTGTAAGGTAGTTCAGCCAATGTGTATATAAAAATAATGGGCAATTCTAAATCAATATAGTATAATTATTTTGCATATGAACTCATGAATCACACTTAAAGCCACTCTAATTTAAAGTTATGTTGTAGAGCAAGGACCTATTAAATTAATATATTTACATTTTAGGATAAGAGACAAGAAAAAAAAAAAAAAAAAAAAAAAAAAAAAAAAAAAAAAAAAGACCACATTGTGTAAACTGCAACTTATTGCATATGTGCTCTGTATAGGTGCAAAGACCAGGATGAAGATGCTCTCTTACCATGTGGTAGCCCTGGATTAGAGTCTCTTGTTCCTTCATCTCTTTCTCAATCAGTTTGAGTTTCTCCTCTGTTACAGGGTCTGAGGCCTCACCAAAATTCCATCTCTGCTTCTTGCTGGCCTCTTGCACACTGTGTAGCTGAAGATCGAGCATTTCATGGTTTATAAATTTTTATCTATAATTATACCAAACAACTTTCTTCTAACTCATTATCATTATCAATAATGAGCCAAGAATCACTGCACATGGTAAAATGTGTGTACTTTTTAATATTTATTGTGGGTATTTTGTAAATAATAAAGGCATGCTTGGACATCAAATTATAATGCGGCTTTCAAAAATACACAAAGCTAATGCATTTAATTCACAACTAGTAAAACTATCAATTCTTACTAAAGAAACAAACATTCAGTCTTATTACCATTCAGCATATATGTTCACACAGAAACTCTAAAAGAGCTCAAATGTGGACTAACAAGACTATAACAATAAATCTTATCTAGGTTAAGCAGAGGTACAGAAGAACAGAACCACTGAAAGCTTTGTGATGCCTCATCTCAGAGGTCCAGGCCCTCTATTACAAAACACTTTCAGAAATGGAGGACATGAACTCATTCACTATTACACCCACACACAGCCCCCCCCCCCACCAACACCAACACACACACACACACACACACACACACACACACACACAAACATAGGGGTGAAATGAACACCATGGCAACCAGTGATGCAGAAATATCCCCCGAAGGGCCATTCCATTAAAACCCACACATTTCTCAGAGAAAATGAAAAACATGGTAAGCCTAATTGTTGTTTAGGCTGTGTTATTCTTCTGGTTTTCTGCTTGGTATGCCAATGTCCATTCAATCTGACTTCACTGAACACAAGTACTCACGCTTTCAGCACTTTTGCCTGACCGCCCCCTTTATCTACTGTTCCACTTAGTGAATAACCTAATGGCCTTTATATACGTATGTAGTTATGTGTAAAATAATAGCAGCGTGTTTAAAACAACTGAGAAAAAGCTCAATCCTCATAACAGCATTTATTTCCATATACACAAAGGCACTGGGAGCACTGCACATTCAATTCCAAATGAAAACATGAACAAAATATACATTTTTAAACTGAAAATGAAGAAAAAAGAATAATGGGCTGTTCAAAAAAACAGCAGTGTCTTCATTTTCATTTACAAATTCAAGTATTTACAGTATAAACTGAAAGTTGTTTAAAGATTTAGCTTTTCTGTTGATCACTGAACTGATGTTTAGTTGTATAACCTTTATTTCTGACAACTGCTGTACATCTGTGTGGCATGGAGTCAACTAACATCTGACACCTGCGAACAGATATTTTAGCCTGACTGGACTACATTCCAGAGTTCTTCTGCATTCTTGGGTTTTGCATCAAAAACAGCATTTTTGATGTCACTCCACAAATTCTCAATCGGTTTGAGGTCTGGGAATTGGGCTGGCCACTTCATAACATTTATGTTGCCTGCTTGCTGGTGTGTTTGGGGTCATTGTCCTGCTGAAACACCCATTTCAAGGGCATTTCTTCTTCAGCATAAGGCAACATGACCTCTTCCAGTATTCTGATATATTCAAACTGGTCCATGGTGCCTATTATGCGATAAATGGGTCTGACTCCAAAGTAGGAGAAACATCCCCAAACCATTATGCTTGCACTTCCATGTTTCACAGTCTTCACAGTGTACTGTGGCTTGAATTCAGTGTTTATGGGTCATCTCACAAACTGTTTGTGGCCTTTAGACCCAATAAGAACAATCTTGCTCTCATCTGTCCATAGAATGTTGCTCCGCTTCTCTTTAGGCCAGTCAATGTGTTCTTTGGCAAACTGTAACCTTTTCAACAGATTTTTTTTTCCAACAATGGTACTTTACGAGGGTTTCTTGCATATAGTTTGGCTTCATGTAGGCGTCTTCTGATTGTTGCAGTACACGCAGGTAACTGAAGATTTCCTTTGATTTCCCTGCAGCTGATCATTGGATGCTTCTTTGCTATTCCTTTTATTCTATGATCTATACGGATGGTAGTATTTCTTTTCCTACCATGTGTTTTGGGTTTTGTTTGGCATTTTAAAGCATTTGAGATCATTTTAGCTTGGCAGCCAATTATTTTCTGCACTTCTTTATATGTTTTTCCCTCTCCAATCAACTTCTTGATCAAAGTTCTTTCTCCTTCGGTACAATGTCTGGAACAACCCATTTTACTCACTGAGCCCTCCTTCTTTAAATAAGAGCTATAATTGACACCTGTTTCTTCATAGAATAAATGACCTCACTAATTGAACTCCACACTACTATTAATTTGAACACGCCCCTTTCATTAAATGAATCATTTACACCCAATTAGCAGTGTGCATGTCATGACTGTTGATTCTGTTGGTTGCCCATTACTCGGCTACAACTAGTCATGAATTTGTTCCCATGTTGTATTATCTTTTCGGCCAAAATCAGTAATTAAATACATTAGTGATGTTAGACTGCTTTTATTTTGCACATAACTGTATATATAATGTCAGTGTTAATTCAAGGTACCACGATTCACTGAGTCCCCTTAGTACAGCGCTGAGCCCTTACAACACCCGTAAAGCAGCGTGAGCCTGTGTAAGCACTTGCCTTGCTCTCCAGCATGTAAATCTCCTGCCGAAGAGCGCTGACCTCTCTGCTGTGCTCCTCCTGGAGCTGCTTCTCGCTGATGAGAAGTTCTCTCCCTCGGTCAGACAGACGGTCCAGGAAGGAATGTTCCGAGGCTCTGTCTGGACCCCTGTCACCTCTGTTACCCATCAATTCCTTTCCTGACTTGTGCTAATGGAGCAGACACAAAGGGAATCTGAGGGTAAAGTCTGCTGTTGCATCACTGAGCTTGTGGCCACTTGGCAGTGGTAGCTCAGTGGTTAAAGTACTTGACTTGTAATTGGAAGGTTGCTGGTTCAAGCCCTCTGCTGCCAAGTTACCACTGTTGGGCCCCTGAGCAAGGCCCTTAACCCTCAATTGCTCAAGTTGTACTCAGTCATAATTGTCAGTCGCTTTGGATAAAAGCGTCAGCTAAATGCTGTAAATGTTAATGTGGCCACTGCAGGTAGGGTGATAAAGCAGTCGTTTACTCACTGTTCTCTCGGTCCTATGCTGTGTGCTGCCATCTGACTGGGAAGGAGAGTCTGTCTGCAAACCACTGGCTTCCATTTGGTGTTCCAAGAATGAAGCAAAGGACTGTACTGAAGTAAGAAGCTCATTTCTAACTTTTAAACCAGAGTCAGGACCTGAAGAGAAACATGCAAAATGCTGTGATTAAAAGAAAAGCATTATTCATCATTTATATCTGTGGTTAACACCACTGCACTTACTCAGAAGACTTATGTATATATAATTATATTTTCCTTTATAATTTAAATGTATTTTTTTCCCAGCTGGAAGCTAAAGGTAGAGCTATATTGTCATAAATATAATACACTAAAGCACTATAAATATAAATTATATTTATTTACTTTTTTTTTTTTAAATCACCAGCAGAAAGGTTAGTACCTTTTCTGATGTGTGTCTGACTATGAATGGATGTCCTTTTGGCGATTTGGCTCCGACTCTTTCTTGCAGCCAGTGAAGATGGTGGTTTAACTATCTGACCAGTCTTGCTGGGTGCAGAAGTCTTAGGTAATGATCTCAGCCCGATCTCAGCTTCCTTATTTCTCCCAGATGGGACTGGAGCTTTTTTAGATAAACATGAAAAAGGAGCTGTGGTGTTGGGTCTACCCAGAACCTAAAATAAAGGTTTCATATCAAACCAGTGACCATCACTATCATCATTATCACAATCACAGGAAAGCACAGTGAGATGAAGAGGCAGGGCCTGTAGCCATAATCTGCAAGAAAAGACCAAAAATCATAATTTGCTCTTACTTTCTCTCCCTCTCAGGCCTTGAACTCCTGGTACTCTATTTATTATCTCTCTAGACTAACACACAGAAGAAACTTTAGGTGGTATTTAACAGAAATAATGAGCCAATAATGACATTTTTTGGAATAAATGAATGCAGAGAGGGTTCTCTGTCAGACAGAACTGAGGAAGAGTCCAAATACATATAGGATAGGAGGTAAATGTATTCATTTTTGTACAAGAGAGTGAAATCTTTGATTAAATTTTCAGGCACACTATCATTTTGTAATTTTGATCTATAGATCTACACCTGCAGTTCACCTGCTAGAGCAGGTAGGGCATGGTGGTAGTAACACCAAGGTCAACAGTTTGACTCCAAGACTCCATTTTATCCCCAGTGCAATTGTTGGTCAATGAGAGGGACAAGTGAAATGAAATTTCTTCAGGTTTCTGTATGTAAGTAGGTATGAACCCTTTGTTTCATTTTCAGATTTGAAAATGAAATGTTTCTATTTAATGTGATTTTATCAATTGTTATATTTAGCTTGATGTGTTTATGTAAACCAATTTTCTCCATTAGACGTATTAATAAATAAAGAATGCCTGCAGTTCTTCCTCACCTGCTGCTTTTTCCTGCCCTTGTTGGAGACACTGGTGGATTCCTGAGGGGAGATCTCCTTCTCCTGCATGAGCCTTTTTACCTCCTCGGTGATGTTCATGTGTCTCTGCTGGGGGGAGGCTGGGTTCAGCACCATCATTGTGGGCCCCTCGCTCGCCGTCCCACTGAGAGCCCCAGCAGAGACCTCAGTTTTAGCTCTCACAGGACTGTGATCTGAAGCCATCCTTTCAGCATTTACATCGACTGCTGCTTCACTGCATTAGACGTACAGATTCAATCTTTCCATCCTTAATGATTTCTGACACCAAAATGTATATATCCATCCGTAATGCATTCTATGAAGCTCACTTTTGGAGATGGAGAGGCGAGTCATATGTGAAACTAGAATCTGGTCCGATAGCACGCATAAGTTCCTCTGCAGTTGGTAAGTCTTCAACACAAAAACAAGGTCTTGATGGATTTTAATAGAGGGTCCAAGTACATACCTTGGTGATCTGACCCCTCCTGGCATTTAAAACCATGGCTGATCAGATCAAACCTTGACAACTTACTAAAAAGCTCATTATAAAAAGGAAACAAGATTCATTGCTGGACACCTGTCACTAATACTCACCTGACTCTACAGTGGAAACATGCTTCAGGGTTTCTCTGGAACACTTTGGAGTGACGGGGGAAGCAGGGCTCCTGCTGGGCTCCTGCTCTCTCTCCTCAAACTCCCCCACTGAGTGACTTATTTGTCTGTACGCCTCCTGCAGTGCCTCCATGTCGCTCACCCCACTTTGACCATATGACTGACCTGGAGACAGCAGTAAAGGCAGAGAGACATAAAGAAAGAGGGAGTGAGCATGTAAAGACTTAAAATCAAACAAGAAATAAGGAGGAACAAATGGGTTAAATAAAAAGACATGGCCGATAACGGTGACTACAGGGTGCACATTTTTCCAATATGATCAGTAGAGATGCGAACAAACCTGTGGCTGCTGGCCCTGATGCATCTGCCATTCTGGAGCTGGACCATTCTGTTCTCTTTACCACTTCACTGCCTAGAGGAGGCACTACAGGGCCATCCGTTGAGTTGAGAGAATCATGCAGCGACACTATAACAAGAGAAAACATCAGTGTATGTATGTATCTCTCTCACACACACACACACAAAATAGGTATGGATGCACACAAAATTGCTTACCTTTAGCCAACATCCCACACCTTTCAGGTTTCTAAACCAAACAAAAAGGCAAGGAAATCACCCATATTCCTTAACACAGCATGTTTAAAGTAATAGATAAAATTACACTGAGCATTATACATTTTTAGCATTTTACAAAGGCCAAATCAAACATCAATTATCAGACAAGAAATACTCAAAATATCTGGTTGGGAGGAACATTATTATTTTGTATTAATGGATTTAATCCTCCATACGCAAAGCTCTAGTCTGACAGTACAGTGGGGTAAGATGGCTAACCCCTAGGAAGAAAACACCAGTTAAATGACTAAAGGTAAACATGAAGATGCCAAATGATGCACTCACCTTCTCTATAGCTTCTTTGGGATAGTCACTTGCGTCATCATCAAAATCTTCACTGTAAGCAGGAGATTCTGTGTGGACACAAGTGACACATTTAGCAATCATCATTTATACCTCAAGCATTCCTTTATATAAATTAAATATATAAATTATCAAAATTATTCCAATTTAAGTTAGTGACAGCACAGCTTTGAGGAGGAAGGAAACAAGCTGTTTTTGTGGTCAGTCAGAGATGCAGTATGTTAGAAGACAAAGCTATATGCTTACTATTTATGTTTCTTGAGTGTGTTAAAGTGGCAGGTTGTTAGGTTACACTGCATGTAACCTAACCTAACCACTGCATGGTCAATATTTTAAACAAAAAGTTTACATGCACTAAAATACAAAGTGTTTCACCATCGCGGAATGTTTTGTGAGGGGTGGAAGTTTCCTACTGCAGAGGAAACTGGCTGCTGGGAAAGAAAAAACACACAAGGAAAGGGAGTAGGTTGTACTCACCTGGATGGTTTTCTTTAGCAGAAGCCAAAAGTCTTTCAGCATCTTCCATTTGATTCCGATTTATCATAGCAATATGCTCCCTTCTGAAAGCACATACACAACTACAAGCATGAATTTGCAACCGTTCTCACTCAAGACTATTACCTAAGTCTACAATGCTTCATATCCATATAGCCATATAGCGACCTTTTTTTCCTCTCAGCTCATTATTAGCTATGTACATCTCATCACCTTTCTGGAGAGCTCAAAGTGGAGCTGCAAGATTCCAATTCTCGTCTGAGTGTTGTAAGGCCAGCTATAGCCTCGGTTCCTCTGCCCAGGTCATCTAAAAGCCCTGGTCTCTCCTCCTCTCCATGCCCCTGTTCCAGGCCTAAAGCAGTGGCACTCAACGCAGACCCAGTCACCACCAGCAAATCTGTGAGCAACCCAAAATATAAGAGTGCGCTTACCGAAGAGCTTGGCAAACAATTTAGTGATAAAGATTTTAAAACAAAGAGGGCTGTGGATAAGGCTGTGAGTCCAACCTTCAGGCTCTAGACTGTCTCTAGTGAAGATGGCTGGGGCTCCTTTGGGATTGTACTCAAAGCAGTGTCGCTTCAGCTGATCTTCCTCCATCTCCTGGACGGAGTGTGACCTCCTTAATGATTTGCGGAAGGTCTTCCCAGGTTCTATCATTCCTACCAGTAAAATAAAATCACAATTTGGGCATATACCAAAATATGACACATTGTCTAGTATAGATCCCATTAGTGGTTCATTAACATCTTCACAAATTTTAAATAATGCCTCTAGCTGGAGTTTGAGATAACATGATTAATGAACAAGTGTTTTCCTTGGGGAATCTATCTAATTTTTATAAAATGACAGCAGGAAAATGAAGTCTGAACTCCTGCAGGTATTAGTTCCATTATCTCAATCTTGCCCATCAGGCTTAAGTGACTAAAGAACGTGAATATTAATTTTAAATAATCAACACTTTTTCAGAGTTTGAGCATCATCAAAAGCATCACCAAGGAACAGAAAGATGACAAATTAAAACAAACTAAAAAAGCTTAATCCAGGAGGAAGAACAGTGAAAGTTTTCTAAGAGGCAGTATTGATGTACATACATCTCTGATTTTACTGGCACTACTCTCAGTGTCTCAGTGTACTGTGAGAGTTCTCCGCCATAACTTGAACTTAGCACTTGACCCAGACAAACTGCCGTCTGCTGACCTCCACCTTTTCTTCTGAATAATTGCACTTTTTGAATGACTAATTTTCTGGTTTTGCTTCTCTATATTCATGACAGACTGTTTATCTTTGCTTCCATATGTTCAAAGCTCTTCTGCCTATTTGTGTTGTAGGAAGTCTCCTGATTAGGCAGACAACTTTTGCCCACTTGGCTGAATGTGAAGGGTCTTACTGTGAGGCTTAAGTATGGGCTTAATGAAGACCATGGTTAGTAGAGGGTGTGGAACCCAAAAAACAAAAAGCAGCAGAAACAAGTTAAGACTTAAAATGCATTCATACCAACAGGTTTTTAATAGTAGTGTGAAAAACCGGCACACAAATCCCACTTAAAAATGTGTGTGGCAATATATTGGAAGCTACATGGAACAAAGATAACAAAGACAACACACACTTCTGGTGATGTCTAAGTCTAGGGCTAATATATAAGCTCAATTCACATATGTAAGTTAAATTAACTGAGCTGCATCTAAAAGAGCACTCTGTTTCTGCCTACTCTCCAACTGAATGTTAACAGCTAGGATGTTTTTATCCTTAATGGAAAAAAAGCCACATTTGTCAGCTTTACCTGAAGGAAAGAACAGAAAGTGACAAGGACAGAGAAAGAGTGGGTAAGAAATATAAATAATTAATTAATTAGTAAAAATGCATGGATTTAATCATTTCAAGATGTATCAGAGCAATAAAATACAATGAAATCTCAGGGAAAACAGCTCTGGAAACACACAATATACATTTACCTTGGTTCTTGGAATTATGGAAGTGGAAATTTGATGAAACTCAGTGTCCCTTGACTGACATTGAAAGGCACCAGCACACACACTCTCTCAATGACTCACTCACTCAACAACAAAACAGTTCTTCATACTGAATGGGAATGTCTCCCTTTCCATGTGTTTGAAGAACTTCAGACTACTCAGACAGACTTGAGGACACTGACGAAACAGAGGCCACTCAGGTTGTATTCCTTAGGTGACAGTTATGCCAATTATTGAAATCTTGCTCCAAAATATGGTGTATTATTTAAAAAAAAATAATTTAGCAGTCTACAACCTTCCTGGTAGTTTTAATTTTACCTTTCAAATGTTTTTGGTTTTTAAAAAATATATTGCATTTCCCAGGACACATAAGCTTGTATTTTACATTAGTTGTGATGTCCATTATTTTGAAATATGCACCAATATTCTGTTTTCAAGTGTTTAATTGGCCATATAATGTGATACTGCCCATTACATCATGTGTGCCCTTCAATTATGTGTACTTTTGGTTACATCATACATGTTTGTAAGGTGAAAATCAAGTTCCAGACTTGACAAATTTTTTACCAAAATGCCTGGCAGAATGGTTGAAAAGAACTTTTGAAGAGAGATTCTGATACTTTGCAATTGCATATAGTGGTGTCTGGTTGGTTAAATTGTTTCCATCACACTTAAACGACTGCCCAGAGAGTGCCTATGCATACCGACAGTTTAAATGCCAAACAATAACAAGTTTTACTTATAAGGGACAGGTTTTATGATAGTTATACCAAATATGTTAAGTACATCTTAACTACTGTCCTAACACATAAGTAGATGAGCAGAATTGCTAAAACTTTTCAACCCGTTTCCATATAAGTAATGCATTTTTTTTAAACTTAAAAAAAATTGGTTAATTGGTGTGTCTGACTATTAGCAGCAGTAATTAATGTGAATGCATTTCATATAGCGTACAGATAAAACAATACAGCAAATTAACATTTGTTTGAAGGTTATGAAAAATAAATAAATATGAATTTACATCAATGGCATGTTGACATGTTTGATGCTGACATGTTTGATACACTTTGTCAAAGGAACTCTGTGTGAACTTTAAGAGTGATCCTTTGCTCTGTGATGTCAAACACAATAGATGTCAGACATGATGGCCCTACGTAGTAAAAGTAAGCGTGCGTGTTTCCCATCATTTGACTCTCCTCATTTCCTTCCTTTGCTTCGTGAGCTCTCACCGAGAATGAAAAGAAAAGAGGAAAGCAGATAAGGAGATGACTTATCTCTTTCTGAATGCTTGCCATGTTTGTTCATTATACCTATGTGGATTTTAATTACTGGAAAGAAAAGTCTGATGTTCTCATATTTTTGGGGATACCATTTGGCCATATAGGCCTATGATTCTGTGCAGCCTACATGAGTAGTAAATGTTTTCTTCATTTCTACATTATGTACACAACATTGGGACATTTACATGCTAATTTATCCTCTGTGAACTGAATAGAAGTAAAAAGGAGAAGATAGCTGATATCTAACATGTAGGCTTAGTTGTTTATTTGCATTATATTTTTTGTGTGCAAGGTCATTTACTGCATTATTTTGGCACTTGGAAATGTGTAGGGCATGCCCTCTATCAAACATTGGGTCTACTCAGACAAGGATAACTAATCTTACATTTACTGACATCACTGTCATGCCACCAAGGTACAACAATTTGTCACATATTTTGGACTAAACATTCTTCTTATCTTTCTATAATATAAAATGTATAGGGTACAGGGATACTCAGCATAAATTCAGTTTGCATTTACTTTAACCAATATATTCATATTCCACGTTTTACCTTTCCCACACATCATATGTTTTCACAAAAGTTAAGCATGATCAAAGGCTTAGTTCCACATGATTTAGAATGATTTGACCTTGTCAAGTCAAAGTGCACCTGATAATTGGATATGACAGTCTGTAATCTCTCTAAGGGTATAAAACAATGGAGTTGACACTCACTGCTTGAACCATGACATTTGTTGACTTTACTTCTCCATCTTTGGAACTACAGAAAGAAATCCATTCAGGCAAATGTTACTACTAATAGTCTATGATAATCCACCTACAAATGGGCCTGAAATAAAATATCTCTGGGGTTTTCAAGTCTTTTGTTGATAGCCCAGATCTTTTCTTAATGCTGATAGCTCAGATCTTGTTCTTCCCATTCAGCTGACTTCTCAGGACTTGACTCACTCTTTTTAGGTATTTGGCTGTAGCTTTTTTGCTTGTGGCCTATTTGTGATTCCCACTTGCTTGTGGGATTCCAAGGTACTTGTAGCTGCCCTCAACATCTGTTATGTTGCCTACTGATAGTACAATCCCCTCAGCTCTAGCTACCTTCCCTCTCCTTGTAACCATCTGGCCACACTTATTCAGTCCGAATGACATTCCAATACAGTTCCTGTATACCCTAGTGAGATGTATTAGAGGCGATGTCTCATTCAATTCTGGAATACAACTGGTAGAGGAGGTGGCTGATGGTTGCT
The DNA here is from genome assembly GCF_041902795.1 of Electrophorus electricus. Classification (NCBI taxonomy): domain Eukaryota; kingdom Metazoa; phylum Chordata; class Actinopteri; order Gymnotiformes; family Gymnotidae; genus Electrophorus; species Electrophorus electricus. The sequence continues at coordinate 13,290,743 of NC_137510.1, forward strand.
CCATTCTGTAGCGGGTATCTGTAGTCACTCTTGGTGATGAACTCACTGAGGGGGTTCAGGCCTATGCAGAACAGTAGCGGGGACAGGGCATCTCCTTGGTAAATCCTGCACTTGATGGTGACTTGTGCTATTGGCCTGAAGCTGGCCTCTAGGGTTCTTAATGATGGCTCTTAGACTCCTGTTGATGTTATATAGCCTCAAGCATTCCAGGATCCATGTGTGGGGAATTGAATCATAGGCTTTCTTGTAGTCAATCCAGGTGGTGCACAGGTTGGCCTATATGGTCTTACAGTCTCGAGTGACTGTTTTATCCACTAGCAGCTGATTCTTGGCTCCTCTGGTACTCTTGCCAATGCCTTTATAGCAATGTGTCTATTCATCTTAGCTGCAGTGATGCCTGACAGGATTTTCCAAGTTGTGCAGAGGCAGGTTATTGGCCTCTAGTTGGATGGAATTGCCCTTTCTCGGGGTGCTTCAGGATCAGTATCGCCAGGCACAGTTAACATTTAAGTGTGGGTTCCATATGTTAGCAGCTGGTTCATCTGCCAGGCATTTATGGAGTGCAGTAAGCTTCTTCAGCCAGTATGCTTTTTGGACAACATCCTTTTTATTCTCCTGGCTTCTATTTCTCTTGTGTACCTTTTCAGATGGTCAGCTGTTGATCTTTGCTTGGCAGTCTCCAAGGCTTCAGGCAGGGAGAGCTTGTTGTACTTCTCAGGTACCTTCATCACACTTTTCCACAGTTCTTATAGCTGGTTAACTTCTCTCTGCGTTGCCCTTATCTTGGCTTCCAACCTTCTCCACACAGGATACTGCTCCTAGATGATGTTTGTCTTGTAGCCAAGCAACTCATGCATCATTGTTGCTGTGGTGAATACCAGCTGGTTGATCTCAGTAATGGTCACAGTAGTGATTGTCCATAGTGCTGCATTCACATTTACCAGCAGCCTTTCAAGTACTTCACTTAGTCTTGGTAGTCTGCTATTGTAAGGGTTGGCACCAGGCCGAGGCCCCCTCCGGCCACCAGAGGGAGGCCTCGAGTCAACCACACCACTAATCAGGCTTAACACCCAACAGCTGGGTTAGACCTTATATAAGCCCGGTGACCCAGTCATTCAGTGCTGGGTCTTTGACAAAGTTCTGTGCCAAGCTCCTACCTGGTAACTTAAGGTATTGAAGTCTGTGAGCTCTTGTGCTACACCTCACTTTTGTGCTGCGAGGGTGTCCGTGTTTCGACACATCCCCTCCTCTCTCCAGTTTTCCCTCTCGAGTCTGTCTCTCTCCCGAGGCTTCCCTTAGCCATTCAAGTTCCTCCCCATTTTCTGGTTTTGTTTGGGAAGTTTGAGTTTTCCCCAGTGCATCTGGGGTGCCATTTCTTCCCCTGGTGTCCTTTGTTTTCCCTTTTTCCCACGCCCTGTGTGGTGTTTAGTTTTTCCTTTTGTTTTCCTGATCCAAGCTCTAACTGTTCGGCCCACCACTGTTAGAGTGTGGTTGCTCACCCGTAGGCTGTTGGTGTCATCACCCAGCTGACCTGGGTTTGAGACCACCTTACAGCTATAACTGGTACCCAGCTTAGCTATGATCTTCAGTTTTGACCCACATCATGTTCGCTTTAACTTAGTTTACCACACTTTCTCTAAAGGAAGAACATTCTGTTTTAAATATCCTGACATTATACATTAAATAACATTAATTTTAAATAATATTAATAAACCATAATTTACCATGGCAGCCATATATATACTGATAATGTCTACAACATTTACATAACATCACACCATCATATCAACACTGAATGTCCTACAGTGACCCATAGATATGTCTTTGCAAATAAAAGCTGTGGTCTCTAGACTGCTGATTGTTTTAAAGAAAGGCCACATAAGCTTTCAGGTTTATTATGAGGGTATATAATATAACACACCTTTCAGACTATAGCCTGTTGAGCAGCTAACAGATACTACACAGCTCTGTTATTTTACCTTGCCTACACTGAAAGCACACATGGCTTTACCATTTAAACATCCTGTCATACCCTAACAGAAACAAAAAAGTTAATATAGCAATATCAGCAAAGGATGGCATCTTTGCAAATAATAACAACAATAATAAGAATAATAAAAATAACAATAATAATCTGATCTAGACATAAGTTATATAAAACATCACTTAACATTTACCAAACTGAAAGACCAAATCTAGTTTAGTGGACTCATAAGACCAAAGGAAACTCAAGATCAGGATGCCTGCATTATGATATTGCATATTCTTGTATGCTATTCCATTTACCAACAACCTGCCATACTCTTAACAGGTACATGATGCTGCATTATATTTATAAAGAATGACCATTGGGTTTATTGGGTGTGCATGACTGATGGAACCAAATTACATACCAATTGTAGAGTGCAACAAAGGCAGAAATTACAATAATGTAGAAGTATCCTAAAGGACAATACCTTAGTGTGTATAAAAGCAAAGTGTAGACTTGGGTGTCAGTTTCTCAAGCAGATCTATTCTACCTACATATACAGGGACTTTTGGCCATATTTATGTACTCATAAGTTAATTGACTGATGCCACCATTTGCCAGTCTGTAAAACAGTCATTTTTTTTTCACAGCTAAAAAAAAAATACACGTTGTCAAATCAAAAGAAAGCCAATCCCATTCAACAATTTACTTACAATTAATCCAAATTTAAGAGAGTAAATAAATCCATATTTCATTATATTTCTCTCAACTCATGTCTCAGGCTGGTGATTTGGTTTTGTTGTTGAAACCTACCTTTCCCCAGGCACTCTTCACTGTCATCATCCTTCTGCCACCAAGGTACAGACCCCTGGCTTTTCTTTGTTTGCATTTGTGGTACATTTCCCAAGTGGTTTAGGACACTGGGTCGAGTAGAGTTGTGGCCAAATTCAATGGAGTCATCAGAAACTGACTAGAGGGAGGAGCAGAAGATGAAAAAGGAACTGTAGTGCACTGGTGCTGAGTTTTTAAAGTGATGCATCATTGTACAGGAAAGTATTCCGGAAAGTTTGTATAACAAACATAAATTCAGAATTTAATGACATATCTAGATTTAGTGGTCGCAGAACACCTGATTAGAAATTCAGTGATTTAAGTTAACCAAATAGGAGTTATGTTTAACTGGAGTGTGTTCACATTAAACTAAAAAAAATCAATTTACATTAGGCTGCTATTCAAAGATAAAAATAAACAGGCCAAATTTATTACACCCCATTGCGCCATCCCTCCCCAGAAAAGATAAATTAAAAAAGGTAATATTACCAAAGGATGGCATCTTTGCAAATAACAACAATAATCATATGATGATCTAGGCGTAAATTCTATAAAACATCACTTAACATTTACCACATCGAAAGTGTGAACAGTAATGTTTAAGTGTGACTATTTTCCCTGAATTTTACACTGAATATACACTTGATATAAACCTGAGGTGTAATTCAAAACATGACTTCATATTAAAATTAAGATGTGAAAACAACTGAAATTTAGTTTTGCTCATAGCTTAGCTACTTAATTTCCTTAACCATGGGAAACTATAGGCCTGGGTTTCCATAGCAACTGAACTAAAAATCCCGTTTAGTGCACTCAGAAGACCAAAGGAAAACAAAGGTCAGTGTGACTGTATTATGATATTGCACGTTCTTGGGTAAGACGTGAGTATGCTATCCTAAGCAAAGCTAGACACGTTAAGTAACTGCAGGTGAGATGGGAAACCTAACGCTAACGTAAGCAATATTCTTGTTCATTCCACTCTTGAAGGGATCCCTGAACTGCGTAACTTTGTTTTCCTTTGACCTGAAGCACTTCGTTTAGAAAATGACTGAAGTTATTTAACAAATACTCTCACCTCTCTCAAAAACTGTTCAAACTGTTGGTCCAGCTCCTCTTTCGTCAGTCGGCAAGCCATTTTCAGTCTGCGTTAGCTAAATTAGCTAGGTTAGATATGTAGTTTGCTAACTAGCTATCCAGCTAAATTTGTTTCCTAAGGCACACACTTCAGCCGGTCAGACACGTTTGCTAACCTAGCTAGCTAGCTAAAAGCCAAGTAGCTTGTTTGTGTATAGCTAGCTAGCTAAGACTAGCTATAAACAATCATTACAAACTAAACAGCTGTGCGTGGGTGCCATTAGTCTTATAGGCAGACAAACGATCTATCGGATATGTAGATAATGCAACAGTTTAATCATTTATTCTAAACCGTACGTAACTGTACAATCTAGCTAGCTAGTCGTTGGACCTAACTCAAAAGCGGTATTAACTGTAGGTTTGGCAAGTTATTATAGCTACCTACGTAGCTAGCGCCAGCACATTTAGCTAATCATACACGACCGTAATCAGAGAACTAATGAACTCTAAATAACTAACGCTAGCTAAATAAAATGGTAAAGCTGCAAGGTGTTTTCAACTTTAACTCTCATTTGTAAACAAAACAAAATATTCAATGCCACATATGTTGTTATAGCTTCCCACGACTGAAGCCGGGGAAGGATTACTGTAAGCTTATTGGTTCTTCTTCTGCTTCTTCTTCTTCTTCTTCTTCTTCTTCTTCTTCTTCGATGTGTTTATAGTTTATAATCTTTGGTGCATTTCCGCCTTTTTCGCCACCCACAGTACGGTTACGCGGTGATGATTGACTCCTTTATAAAAAAAAGACCTTTATCATGATTACAATATGGCATAGAAAACAATGTACAATAGAATAGGCGATAAAACATTCAACCGATTTTAAATTAAATTCACCGTTGTTTGTTTATAGTGGTAAATAACAGGTTGGAGATCATGACACTCATACACCACCACATAGAAATAAAAGTAGGTTGTAGGGAACAAAACCTTTGGGGACTGGTGATTTTAAAGCTGTTTCATACTAAACAGGTGTATTCAGGGGGATCCACTGGCATGCATCGTCGACTCAAAAATAAAAAGATGCTTCTCATTTTGTTTTGGTTTTTTTGCTCTTGACATAGGTTAAGTAACCTACCTGACAATCAAAGAAATGTCTGCTGGAACTCACTAGCTGCTGAAACAAAAATAGAAATCACGACATTTATTACCTCTTTATTCACCTGGCTCCTGTAGCTGTCAGCAGAATGGGTATAATTAAGAGCCACTCATTTACTTGTATGTGGTGTCAACCAATCTAACACAACATTTCTTTCACCAATCTTAAAATAAGCTGATTAATGCATACTGTATAAGTGAAAAGACACTGATACTGAGGTTTACCATTTTGCATAGTGGCAAACCAGAAACTACCCACCATGGAACCTTTCCCACCTTATATCTGAAACTGAGAATTTCACAGCACTCATAACATCCTATAACCTTCAAAACATATGCTGTTTTTTCATGATACTGCTTTATGAATGTATAATGAATGTATAATATTTATGTATAATGTTTTTTTTTTTTTTGTCTAGTTAAAGCTTACTCATGAAACATTCATAGGAATTACAATAAGCAAGGGCAGCTTTGATGGATTTCACTAAACCAGCCCCTTAAACCCTAACACTTGTCAACAACATATGTTTGGGTGGACATATTTTATTTATCCAAAATAAAATGAAAATTAAAACTACATAAATGAATTGATATTAATGAGGTTTTTATATTATTTATGATGTCGTTTTGGAATACTAACTTACTGAAGTGTCTTTAACGGCACAACAAACAGCGGTACAGTGGTTAGTACTGCTTCCTCACAGTTCCACTGACCTGGTTTCCTCTAACATTCCAAAGATGTGCATGTTAGGTTGACTGATGTATCTACATTGGCCTATGTATGCCCTGTGATGGACTGGTGCCCTGTGTCGGGTTGGTTCCTGCCTTGCACCCTCTACTGCTGGCTTTGGCTTCAGTCCCCTGTGACTCTGAATTGGATTAAGCAATTTAGAAGATGAATGAATGAATGAACAGCTGCTGTATGCCTGTGAATATTTATGTAGAATTTTATTCCCCTTGAGGGCAGTGTTGTTTCATATATGAAACTTCACTGATGTACTCCACTCTTTGGATCATTATTACACTAGCATTTCTGAAAATAATGATGCCCAATAATAATTAAAATGCCAAATAAACAACCATATTATATACATAACAAATTTAATTTATGATCTGTGTGAAAGTGAGATACATAGAGGGAGTAAAATACTTATCCTAAATGAATATAACCCTCTAACTACATAAAAATCTGTACAAGCCATACCATACCAGAGCAAATCATAAATCCTGCAGCAATAGCATCTCTGATATATACCAGACAGGGGGATCTGAGAGTGAAAATCTTGTTGATCTCTTGTTTCTGGATCTATCTGATCCTGTTTGAATAAAATATTTGAATGCGTGATTAGTATGTGAAACCTGGAATGTCATTCCTCTTCTTACATTTCATATGTAAATATACTGTGTCCCATCCACTCACTACCCAGGCCTAATGAAGGCATTGTCCTCTCTTGTCTTCTTGACATTGGGATGCTAGGAGGTGATAGCTCGACAACCTTACGAATACCTGCCTGCACCACTCTGTCTTCCTCATTCTGATTCATATTCATACAAGACTGTTCACTATTTTTTAAGTTTATTATTTGAAGGGGAGGTGATGTTATATTCCATCATGGGTAATTGGACTGACCTTCATTTGGTATCCAACTGCTCCCAGTGCTCTAACAGTAAGATCATTCCAAGTATATTTTGTACATTTAAATCTCACATAGAGTGTTGCATTTCATCAGGTTCTACATTTTGGGAGACTGACTGTGGTCTAGTTTTAATGTAACAGACAACACACATTGAGCTGAAGATTGTAGTTTGATAACTAGACCTTACAAAATCAATCTTCTAAATCTCTCATCTCTTTCAGGACAAAGTATGCAGTGTTAGTACAGTCTCTCAGAGTGAAGTGACATCCATTCTATCATTCTATATAGTGTATTTATATAATGACTAATAGTAAGCAAATGTAAATTAAAGAGTGATTGTCACAGGGATGTTTGCCATTAACTTGACATGTTCATTGATGGACTTCTCCAAGTTTGGATATGGGATATTATGTGACTGCTAAAGATTGTTAGTAATGCTAAGCACCAGGTGTTGACAGAAGTGAACGTAACCCACCCACAAAGTGGCTTAATATTTTTTATTTATACAAAAATATATTTATATTCAGACACATTGCCCAGACAAATAGTCTGTTCCCTAAAAGTGTGTAGGTCAGAGAACTGGACTTCAGCACCCCCTCAAAGTCACATGCGTATGCAGTTTAGCGCCATGAGAGGAGAGAAGTCTGATGGCTGCTCATAGGACCTGCATATTGTTTCTTCATAGCAGGTAAGAAATTTGTTATTTCGGAGACATTATGTTTTAATGTACTTGAGCACTGATTTATGTAACGCTACCGACCACGTCGTTATTTATGCTAACTAGGGGGAAATTAGCCAGCTGTATTAAGTTGTTTCGCTATAGACTTTTGTAAAAACAAAAACAAAAAAAAGGTTTGTAATTGATTTTCATGGTTATTCGTTGTACATGTGCTGTAAGCTTAGATTCTATTGTCCAGAATAACTGCTTTTAGTTCAGCTAGTTATATGTAAGATAATGTTTGCTTGTGCATGTATTGCATTTAGCTGACGCCTTTATCCAAAGCGACTTACAGTTATGACTGAGTAAAATAACAAGGGTCATGCTTAAGGGAAGCAACTTGGCAATGGTGGGGCTTGAACCAGCAACCTTCGGCTGATAAGTCAAGTACCTTGCCTACTGAGCTAATCCTACATGAGCGATGCATCTCACGTGCGTATTCAGATTAGTGACATGAGGAGGAACTCGCATCCAGTGTGGATACTAAATTCACTATATTTACCTCTTAAAGACCTGGATAGTGTCTGAATATATTGTTGCTTCATATTAGTCCGTATGGGACTAGTGAGTGACAAGGAGGAACCAAGAGGCTGTGTGGAAATCGGACCGAGCATTACTGGACATGCCGTTAACCTCTGCTAACCAGTGGCACCACAGTAAGATTGTTCCGCACTGGAAAACTAACTCCATATTCGGGGCTCTCGTATGTAGATTCAAACACAGTTGTGCACAACAATAATATAACCCTGAGCTGCAGCTATTTTTGTTTGTTTGTTAAATTCCTGAATGGCCAGTCATGCTGTCCACTTTGGTTTATACACAATTGAAATTTTGTACTAAGCTCTTAAATAATATTTACCCAAATTTAAACTCTACTGCTGTCTTTGGTGTGTGTGGTTGGGGCAGACTAGGAGTACTCCATAGCTGTCAAGAATACGTAAGAGAAAGGTAAACATTAATTAATCTTTTAGTCAGAACCTAGGACATTCTTAGATAACAGGTCCCTGCAGGTTAATTTTTCCAGTAGCCCTTATTGCAAAGTTTATGTATTAGATGTATTTCTCTGTAAGTGTGTACCTTTTCAGAATTTCTGGTGACACTGATGAAAATGAGGAAAAACATTTTTGAAAACATTAACATTCATTATTGTTCATTATTACTTTTGCTTAATTATCACTTTAAAGACCTTTTTTAGATTGGACATTCAGCACTTCATTCAATATAGCACAGTACTGAATTTAAACCATGAGTGGCAGTCATTGAGGTTTTGTTTTCATGCAGGGTGGAAACAGATTAAAAAGTAGTGAAGAAAAATGAATGAGTACATGTTGGCTAGGTATACCGTGAGGGAAAACCCATTCATGAACCACTGTCTAATTCTCAGTTTCCTGACATGTGTGATCGATCCTTAACTAAACACATCTTTTCATTGAGCAGTTCTACAGCTGTGTCTCAGAAACTAATTGGTTACAAACCAGCAACAAGAAGATTGCTGGCTTGAACCTTAGGGCTGTCCAGGATGCTCCTAGTTAGGAAATGGGGTGTGAACTGGAAAGCTGTTATTTCCATGATCCAAGATGCTACTAGTTGTTGTGCCCTTGGGAAAAGCACGTAACCCTTATGGGGCCAAGTGGCACTGCACTGCTCCACCTTGCCTATTATTAGGTGACTGAATGAAGAATTTCCATTGCAAAATGGACAATAAAGTGAAACTTAATCAGTTATCTTTGTGGACCTTGAGAAATGGTCCCATATATACCCATAAATGCTCCCACTGAGAGAGATGTTATGTTATAGTGTACAACTCTTTTGTTACAAAGTGTATCTCCCAGTGAAAATTTCATATGGTCTGGCTCTATCAAATGTTCTTGCCTTTGAGTACAAGTGTGTTTGACTGTTCTGGGAAGTTAGGAGGCTGAAAAGATGCTTGTGTTGGAGTTATGAGAATTGTATGTCTAAACAAGTCCTCTTTGAGTCTTCCTTTGTTTACAAGTAGCCTACAAAAGATGATTAGTGATATAGGACTATTACAACCACTGTTGAAAATAAAGTGAATGAAAGAAATTGTGGTGTGCATCTGTTTAATAATAATCATATAGTTATTGTATTTATTCAAATACATATTGTCTAAATAAAATACTTATAAAAAATGTAAATATTTAATACACGCACTTTAGCATGGACAGGTATTCATTAGCATACAGCTGTGGATTTTAATAGGCTTTTCTTTAGGGAAGGAAAAGTGAGCTAATATTGCAATGCTATACAATGTTTGATATGGGGAGCATTAAATATATTTTTACAAACTCTCAAGTCCAGATTTATTAAATGTTTACATGTGTAAATGTGTGTGCAAACATAACATGCAATAAACTGCCCAAGATGATCTACTAACAGGATACTATTGACTGAAGCACTTCTCTGAGATTGTCTTTGTTGCAAATTTAGCTGCAGTCTCCACTTTTCTCAATAGGGGTCAGGACAACACTGTATGACCATGTGAGATAACAAACCTTTTATTCAGACAACAGTCACTCATGCCCTCTGTGCATCTTTGTACCTCTCCTTAATACTGGGATTTAGCAGGTAATCCCCTGAACATACAGCCTGCATTCTAACTCAGTGAGCACTTCCACTTGCAGCACAACACTATATCTAAAGTTCCAATGCTCAGTCAGTGCACCATCCTAAGAAGAGACTTGAGTCTTGAGCCTAGCCTATAGCAGATGAGTGCATCAGCTCCACTCTCAGCTGAGTTTCACACAGTTTAATGGGCCTTAGAGCCTTTATCTGAACATTGTCATAGTTTATGGGTGAGTCCATAATCTAATGCAGAATACAGAGTGCTGGAAAAACATTTGTATCAGACTATGTCTCATCTGATCTTTATATAAAGTGCTGTACCCATTGTACAATAGCCAATTCTATCCTATAAATATAAATAACAATGTATAAATAACAAACACCCAAAGGAAACACATTTTCTCTTATCTTATTTTCACTTGCTTCTTTTTAACCTGAGACTGAGCAGAAATTCAAAGTGTCCTTGTTAAGAATGCAGGTTAAAGTTTAATTTTATATTCGTTGTATAGTAGCTTTAGATACGTATAGTAACTTTAGATATGCCTCATAGCCCATACTATAGTTTTATAATTAAAGTTTATCATACCTTGTGCAGTTTTAGATCATTTAAAACTTATTTTACACTTTATCATCTTTACAAATAATTTTTGTCAACTTTCTTAATATAACTTACTGTTCATTAACACTGGAGTAAAATTTCATCCACATTTCAAATGTTAAATGCTGAAGTACAATTTCATCTGAAATACTACATATACAGATATTTACAAAATAATCCCTTCCCACAGTTTTGAATATATCTTAGTGATCATGCGTCCCAAATGATAGTGTGATGAACTCATGTCCACTAACTGTAGTGTTGCTTATAAGTAGAGTAAGGGCAATTGTTGGCACACTTTCAGAGTAATGCTGTGTGATTGTAGTAAGAGGTTTAAATGATGCTAGACACAGTAATTTAATTTAATTATTTAAAAAAAAAAATGTTAAAATAAATTTCGTATATAGAATACTGTTAGCTTCATCACTAGGTGGCACTGGTAACTTGCTCTACTGTTAGAGCAATCTCGGGAGGAAAAAAAAACTGTTTTGTAGTCTTCTAATCTTTTAACACTGATAAGAACTTCCACTGACTGCCCCTTGCAATATACTTGCTTGAATTTTCCATTCCGGCAGATTTTCTTCTCAAGACTCTCACCAAGGGTGGTTTTTCATTGTCCCTTCAGTCCACAGCTCAGTGATATAGACTCACAGGAGGTGGGAGAGTCCAGGGCACTGTATAGTTGCGAAGAGGAGGAGCGAAGAGGAGGAGGGGATGAGAAGTACGGCCACGCTGTGCTTGAGAGGCGAGTGAGAGAAGCACATTAATCATCCAGAGACATCTGTTCATTCTGCTGCTTTACAGTTCTGTCAAAGCACTCTTGACTAGCCTCCCAAGCACCACTAAAGAAGGAGAATGTCAGGAGTAGGTGAGTAAACCCCCTCCTCTGTTAACCAAAGACAAGAGGAGTACAAGATCAGATTTATGCTCTAGCAAGCCTACTTTGTAATTTGGTTTCATGCCATTTTTCATTTGACATATTAAAAATTAACAAACTGCTAACAATCTTTATCTAAGTTAAAACAGAGACGCCAAATACATTTTATTTGCTCAAATAAAAGTAACCCTACAAAGATCTACTCAACTGAAAATAAGACTCATTTCCAACCTGATAAAAATGTCAAAAGGAAATAAGATATTACCCATGTTTTTCAGGTGATTACACACACAAAGTAGGTGACTACTGCACATTACAGTTCAGATGGTAAAATAAAAGTAAGCCAGTGCCAGTGGTAAAGTAAGTCAGGCCGTACTGGAATGACACTGTAGGCTTTGTACATCCATTTCCCCAGTTTGGTTTTACAGTTCACTCAGTGTATCAGTGTGGCATCAGTAGCTGCAACAACAACAACAGCAGCAGCAACAACAATGAAAGTGATTGTGAGGTTAGAGCAGGAGAGTATTCAGACAGTAGGGCAATAAAAAAGTGAAATAATGGTTTAAAGCTGGTTTGTCTATTGAAGTTCATTCAAATGCAGCAATAAATGTGGATTAAATAAAACGAAACCATATTCACAACAATGAAACAGGTAATAGGATTGATCAAGGAAAACAACAGATAGCGAAGGAAACGAAAGACGGAGAACAAACAAGACCTAACTAGAAATAGAATGAGCATAGAGAAACGAGAACCATGAAAAGACATTCTATCACAAAGACAATGACCGACAAACAAGATACGTAGGGACGGGGTTTTTATAACACTACAATCAGGGACAAACTAGAAACAGCTGGTGTGAAAAGGGAGGAGACAGGGAACCATGTGATTTGGTTGCCATGACAATAGGGAATGCTCAGGTCTGTGGACGTGACAGTACCCACCCCTTAATGCATGACTCCTGAAGCATGGAAAAGAAACCAGGAGTTGCAATAGCAGGAGAAGGGACACTAACAGGAACAGAAGAGGCCAGATGAGGACTAGGGACAGGAACCAGACAAGACAAAGGAACAGACAAAGAAACAGGAGACTCAAAAGTAGACACAGAATCCGGGGTACCAGGAGCAAGCAAAGAAGCTGAGATAGCCCCTGATCTTGTACCTGCTCCTGGACCTATTCCACTGACAGGCAGGGGAGAGCAGGGATGGACTGAGGGACTGAAACACAATGGAGAAAAGGAGTGGGATCTGAAACATGGCCGAGACAGTGGACGGGTACAGAGACGATAGGAAAGGTGAGCAATGCCGGACTTTGGCATAGTTATGGGAATGGGGACAGGAGCAGTAGTCAAGACAGATGAGATTATATTAACCACAACTGACATAGGAACAGGAACAAAATATATAACGGGCATGGTTACAGAGACAGGGACAGGAAGGGGTACGTGAGTCCACAAGGGCAACAGGTTTAAGTACAAACACACAAACAGGCATGGATACATGAACAGGAACATAGACGAAAACAGGAACAGGCAACACAAGAACTGAGGAAAAGTCACTGGGGTGGACACAATAGCCTTAGGGAGCAGAGGGGTCCTAGGTGTCTCAGGGAGTCCACTTGTAGCAGCCTTCTTGGGCACAGGAGAGTCAAAAGGAGGGTTAACCCTAGTGCTAGGGCTAACACGAGGCACGGGAACTGGCCTGGCTATGTCCACTCTGTGAGGAGGAACAGGTCTTGAGGTGTCCGTAACACCAGAAGCAGGATCTGGCTGGACTGGAGGTGCTGCTGTAACATTATGTGGCCAATACTGGAGTGCAGCAGTCAGTGGCGGGTCTGCAGGCACGGCTGCGGCAACTGGCGGCAGTTCCAGGGGAGCAGCAGTAAGCGATGGGTCCTTGGGCGCAGCTGTGGCGACCAGTAGCGGATCCGTGGATGTAGAAGTCAGAGATGGGTCCTCCGGCACGGCTGCGGCGACCGGGGGCAGGTCTGGGGGCATGGCTACAGCAACCAGCGCCGGGTCCAGGAGCGCGGCTGTGGCGACCGGCAGCGGGTCCGGGGGCGTGGCTGTGGGTCCAGGGTGCGGCTGCGGTCTTCAGCGATGGTGCAGGGAGATCCAGGGGCGCACCTACAAGTACAGACTTGCCACAGGGAACAGGATCAGGTTGAGAGATCTCTTGGGTGTCTAGAACAAGACAGGCGGCATCCACACTGCAGGGAACAGGAACAAGAGTGGCAGCATCCACTCTCCTGGGATCAGGAGCGGCAGCATCCACTATGCCAGGATCAGGCTCAGGACGGGTGGCGTCTCTCATGCCGGTAACTGGAACAGACTCAGGACGGGCAGCGTCTCTCACGCCGGGAACGGGAACCGGAACAGGCTCAGGATGGGTGGCGTCTTTCACGCCGGCGACTGAAATAGGCTCAGGATGGGCGGTGTCTCTCACGCCAGGGACTGGAACAGGGTCAGGGCAGGCCGAGTCTCTTGTGCCAGGGACTGGATCGGTGGCTGTGATGAGTGATGGGGTACAAGGCTGGTCAATGATGACAGGGGGATTAGATCTTGTAAACCTGGCCCTTAACTGATCAAAAAATCCCTCTAAGATACTTATTTCTTTAGTGCTCTGTGTCATGAGTAGGTCTGCCCATTGTAAGGCCTTACCCTCCAAAAATCGCAATAAAAAACGTACTTTCAGGAATTCTGGAGGATCTGGATAGAGGAGATAATTGAAATAGTTCTTACTCTGTAAGATGAACCCTTCTAAGGAACACTCCCCATTGTACTGGTGTGGAGGGCCCATAGTAGAAGGGAGATACCAAGGCTGCCCAGTCTGCAGACGATTCAACAAATCCTGAAAATATGTCAGAGTCTCCATAGTCCAATTGTCCATTTCTTGAGTGGCACCTACAGTGCTGGAAACACGAACCCTGCTGGAGACCTCTGCAGTAAGCTCAACATTAACGATAGCATGATCAGAAGGTTGTCAGCACTTACCTGGAGTCTCGTCTGCCTTAGTGTCTGAAGAGGTTTGTTTACCCTTGGCAGACTTCCTGGACTTATGTCGAGAACTCCTTGTCCCCTCAGTGCCAGGGGTGTTATTCTGCTCTGGGTGGTCCTGCTGAGAGAACTCATCTTCACAGCTAGGCGACCACTGACCGGAGAGGCGTACACTTCCTGTGTTCAATGTTGGTCAGTCATTCTGTAACGGAATTGAGGTCAAGGGCAAACACATGTGCGGAGTACCACTACTGTTGAGGTGAGAGCAGGCTGAACTCAAAGTAGGAGAATCCGTATTGAGGGCGATAAAATAGGTTTAATAATAGAAACATGCAAACAAAAACAGATCAAAGAACAGACAGAACAACAGGCTAACAAGGTGAGTAAGGGAACCGGAAAAAAGGGGCATACACTACGGAAAACGGAGAACAACAATGATAAATAATGGTGAGCGTAAAGACTTAAAGAAGCGGGAATAAAACAGAACCGGATTATGTAAGATAAACAAAACAATATTCACAACGATGAAACAGGTAATAAAATTGAACAAGGAAACGGATAGCGAAGGAAATGAAACACGGAGAACAAACGAGACCTAACTAGAAATACAATGAGTGTAGAGAAATGAGAACTAAACCAGAAACCATGAAAGACATTCTATCAGGACGACAATGACCAACAAACAAGATACGTAGGGATGGGATTTTTATAACACTACAATCAGGGACAAACTAGAAACAGCTGGCGTGAAAAGGGAGGAGACAGAACCATGGAGACAAATGAAAACACGGAAGTGATTTGGTTGCCATGACAATGGGGAATGCTCAGTTCTGCGGATGTGACAGATATTTTGTCACATCAAATAAAACCCCATTAGTATTTAGTGAGGTGGTACAGCTAACAATATGGCAATTAAATCTACTTTGCTTAATATTAATGATATTTGTTTTACCATTGAAAAAAAAGACATGATTACCCTATTAATGACCTTTTAATTTAGAGTATCCTTTTAGAATTATGTTATAAAAAAATGGGTCTTAACTAAATAAGATAAACAAGCTCTTCATATAAGAAATAATTTCCTCAAAATTTGTTATAAGCAAATTATTTATTTTAGTCCTTGACTATTGTGATTTTTACCCTCATATGAATGCTGTGGACTTATTATTTTGTTTGTTAGAAGTCATTCTTTCTTCACCTTTTTTCTCTGCTAAAGTGGCCTGGCTATCTACTGTTGGAAGTCTCTAAACAAGAGTGAATGCTAATTGCTGTAAATTTATACACAGATAATTCTATTACTTGCCTTTCATTTACAAGTTACTGTGTTACTTAAATGACATAGCTCTCCATCTGGTTATAGTTCTCTATAAATATATATAATTGCACAGAATTGGCATCACTGAAGAAAAGATTTTATTATAACTGCCTTTTATCTGAAATAAATTTTAATTTGTCTAGGATTCATCTTTGGCATTCTATCTATTTAATCTAATAATTAATATTTTAACAATCAATTGATGTCTTTTGTACCAAACACGCTTTACAGGCTTAAATACCACTTTTACTCAATTATGTTATTCACATATTACTCATCATGAATCGTGTACTGTGCATACAGATACTGGGCATACATGCACTTTGCATATTCTTTTATATGCAAGTGACATGAAATGAACATGAAGCAAATACAAAATGGGTTTGCTTTCTCTGGTGATTTAATTTATGTTTTTTTCTGGTTCTTTATTACTGTGTTCCAGACAACAGTACTTATACCAAAGTTCAACACTGTCATAATCACTTATGAGAATGAAACAACTATTAATCAGTCAACAAATAACTGTAACAGTTACCTGGAACATCTATCATTAAAAGTACCACATTGTTAGTAGAAACACCAAACACCAAAGCTAAGGTTTTCAGCTTCAATGTTGATTTCTTAAAGACTGTATTCCTGCAGCTGTTGTTTTGTTTTAGTATTAAGATGAGGATAGTGAAAAAGAGAAGTGTTTAAATATAGGATACAGCTGCAATAATGAGAATTGAAAGTTGGGTTCTCCACAAAGGTAGTAAATGTAAACTAATATCTTATGTTCATTTGGGTATCTCCATTATTGTTATAAACGTTTGAGACTCTACACCATATGAAGATGCCACCTTTTTCAAAAACTACTACCTTTTTGAAGATTTGGATTCAATATTTACAAATTGCTATTTGTTACAGATAGAAAACAAAAGCAAAAATCTTACACATAGTCTTGGAAGTATATTATTGACAAAAAATTAAATACTAAATAATATACCTGGACAATTTAATGTTGTCTTAATTCAATGATGAGAGGTAGACCAGCAATATATGTCTTTGATTTCTTATAATGCTCTGATATATACACCTCCTCTACTTTGTTCTTGTTTTTGTTATATTTCACAATGACTCTGTCCATGTTGCTTCTGGGGTTATGTGGATCATAGTATTTCTTGACTTCAAAGGGCAGATCACGGGCATGTTTGTAATGAAGGTTTCCTAAAGTGAAATAGCCATATGTCTTTGTATCCTTCAGCTCCGGGAGGAGAAAGTATGGCCCTCTGTTATGGAATTCATGGAACCCATAATCTCCTTTCATGGGGTCACAAAGAGCCATCATGTTGTTGTCAACACAATTTTGCACATACCACACAAAGAGCACAAGTCCATGTCTGGGTGGTGGTCTGCCAAACCCTGTCTCTTCCAGTTCCTCCACTGAGTTTAAGATCCTCAAAGATGAAGTAACCAGTACAACCAGAAACAGAAGGAATCTCAGGAAGAAGCTACACTGTCCCATCATGTCAGTCTGTTAAGGGAGAAATCAATGTGCAAGGTAGTCACATACAAGCTTCAAGAATGATATTCTGAAAGTGAAAACCCCAGATATTTATGACACATTGTACCAACTAGCACATTTTTTAAATCTAAACAAAAAATGTCAGAGGAAAAGGTGTTGCAATGGTTCATATTTTGATTGTTGCTATAATGTTGTTTGGAAACTTTGGAATGTCAGTAAATCTGACATCCTTTAACTTTTCTTAATGTGAAAATATTTAACATCATTAACTTTCAAATCATAGTTAACTAGTGTCTTGTTATTAAACTGCTTTTATCTCATAAACATGCTCCAAAAGTTGAGTTAAACTCTTTAATACCAGGGAATTTAATTGAATTGAATAAATGCCACAAATCTGCATATAATACCACTTAATCTGCATGAGATTTGTGTGCCTTACCTTAGTCACTCAGCATGCAGGAATATTTTGTAAGTCTGAGGACTGAGCATCTGTCACTGGATCCTACAGTATGTGTTAGAAGTGTTAGGACAGCATGCCCACATAAAGTCAGAGTCACATTCTTATCACCCTTGCTTGCCACCACACAGGATGTGGTAAAAGCTGTGAGGTTCACTTCACTTTAAAGCTTTTCACTTACTGTGTTTTCTTAATTTCAAATAATACAAAGGTTGTTTGATTTCTGTACTTGCCTTCCTTTTAATCCAGCTGGATTGAGTCACTTTAACACATTGCAACTGTGAAACTTTGTACTTAGCAATAATTACTAACAGACTGAGTGATGCAACACTTCCCCAAATCAAGCCTAAAGCTTACAGTACAGGTGAACTTGCATAGTTTAACTATATTAAAATAAGGTGTCTGAATGTCCAAGTGTGGATATGATGGATTTCTTGGCAAAAATAAAAAAGGACATCACTAAGCACCTTAGCATTTAATGTATGTACTGCTTCATATTTTTATATTGTGATGAATAAAATATCTATATTCCTTTTTTCTCATATTTTAATACAAAGAGAGTTAGTGAGATTTCTCCTTAAGATGAGAGAAAGTGCATCTGTTGCATCTCTGTATATTGGTCCTTTAACACAGGAACATAGCTTTTCTCTCTACTGTCACCTCAATCCAGTTCTCAGAACCATATCAAAGCCTTCCTACTATATTAGAAATAAATTACATTTTTAAATTATCCTTACACTGCAAACAAGTACAGCACTAAGAGAAAGAAATGTGGAGAGAGAGAGAGAGAGCGAGAAAGAGAGAGAGAGAGATTTGGGGGGGGGGGGTAGACAGCATTTCATTTGCAAAGATTTACCACCAAATTATTCTGTTCCGTTTTGGGGTCATTATTTATTTATTTATATTGGCTTGCTTGGGTAATCTCCACTGCAACACAGCTGTGTCTGTTTGGTTTCTTTGATTCCTCTGGTATATGTAGACAAGTTACAGGGTCACACTCTGTTAAAGCCTCATGCCTGTGTTCTCTAAGCCCTGGGGAAGCTCCACTAAGATAATAACCCTACTATTCTTTTTGCGCCTTTCTGGGAAAAGGGTGATATTATTTACACAGAGGTACTATGTTCGTTAATTTAGATATAAAAAGACATCTGATCTGATATGTAAATAATTGTAAATAATTCATAAATACTGACATAAATACATCAATGATATAAATATATCAATGATGTGTGGCTACTTTTAATTGTTTTTAACATCACAATTTTTTGTACAGATCAATGTCCACATTGTCTTATCCTCAATAGCTGACTAATTTTATGCATTTCAGTGTTTAATTGATGACTTCATGAGTATGACTTTGTTTTTGGAGATTCAGGTACTGCCTATAATATTGTGAATGTGAAGTAATTAATTTAAATAGTACCTTTCAAGGATCCCAAGGTCACTTTACAATTAACAGACACCAGTGAGAAGTAGCAGCCAACTGCAAACAGCATACTCTCAACCAGAAACCTCATAATCAGGTGCAGGGAGGAGAGAAAGGACAACATCTAGACAGAGCATCATCTACCACTGAACATGCAGGCACACAATCACAGGACAATTTATTTAGTATAGTAAATTCAACTAACCTCCATGTCTTTGGACTGTGGGAGGACACTGGAGACCCTGGAGGAAAACCACACAGACACAGGGAGAACATGGGAACTCTACTGGACTCAAACCCAAGACCCTAGTGCTATGAAGCAAATATGCAAGCAACCGAGCTGTACAAATGTGAGCATGTGGGTATGTCACACTGATGACAGATATGCATCAGTTACAAACAAGAATGTGAACATTGATGAGAAAAACACTGATACTGAGTCTTAAGGTGTGATCTTATGTGAACATAGCCATTTATGACACTGGACATAGTCACAGGAAGTAAGTTTGAGTGTAAGTTTGAGTGAGCAACCACCATAAAAACCAAGAAACAAGGAGTTTAAACCATTAAGGTACCACATGGTACAACCAACAATACCCAACCATGACAGAATGGGTTTAAATAATAAATAAATAATGGGTTTACTAATAAGGGGAAATAAAAAGCAGGTGAATATAGTAAAGGGCAGGGAACACAGAACTTGAGATTGGGCCTGAAGACAGAAACAAAACTAAAACACAAACCCACACGGTGCAGGTGCCATAGTAACCACAATAACAGAACTGTGACAGAATCCCTGCTTAACATGTGGTTCCTAATACATGACAAAAAGATGGAGGCCCTAGCCCTTGGAGAGGGAGAAGGGAAGACAGGAGGCTGGTGCTGTACAGGAGAAGCTGGGACAGGACCAGAAGTGGGGCTTGTGATACCAGTGGGAGTCGTGCTGGATAGGTGTCGGGAACCAGGAGAAGATAGGCAGCTAGTGGATGAAAGTTTGCAAAGCATCTGTTGGCTGCAGGACACTGGTGTTTCATCCACTATACACAGGACAGGGGATTTGCAAGAGCAAGAGCAGCAGTAGCAGTAATGTCTGGGTATATTTTGCAGTCAGTGTTCCCTCTTTTGCAGGAGCTAGGGGAGGACCATCTGGCTACCAGGGCACTGGGCACGGAAGCAAAAAAACCCAAAACAATATATGCATGCTTTTCCGCCTCTGGTGGGAACAAGAGCAGGGTCTCCAACAAAGCAGAAGACACAGGCTCATTCACAGGATGAAAATGTTCTATCAAGAGGATCACAAAACTCTCCCAAGTGCCTGCCAGCTCACCCCCTAACATAGTCTCAGCCTGCTTTTACCAAGGATAAACAAATTTCATTTGTCATGGAGTGCACCTTTAAATAGTGCTGGAAATGAAGATAGAAATCTAGGCTCTTGCCCAAACTCCTATCAAAAGTGTAATCCATCAGAGGAATCCCTACAAAAGAATTTGCCAACTGCTGGCAGAAGTTTGTTCCTGCACCATAAGGGGGATTACTCTTTCTGGTGCAATAACATTGGAGGCATAGATTTTATGGTTGGGGCTGGCTAAACTTACATTGCTGTGTAGAAGTATAATTTTTATAGCCATCAACACCTAGCCTGGTGATCTCAAAGGGCATAAAACACCCCTCTTGAAATTTAAGAATAAATTCTCATTCCAGAATACCTAGAGCCACAAGACTTATTAAAACTCCATATTCCTGACTGCTGCATTCTAACCTTTCTTCAGTCTATATGCATTCTTGGGTGATAAAGTCTATAGCTGGCATCCTATAATTATCCCTCTTAGCCAAGTCTACTATTTCATGTGCCCTCTGCCTTATAATGATTGAACTGTTGATATTGTTTAATCAATAAACTTAACATTTATTCATTAAATTGTTCATCATGACAAATATATTTTAACCAATGCTATTAGGTCACTACACATGCTAAGAACCTTAATTTCATATTGAGACTGATGTAATGCTTATCAACCTTCAGTAATTAATAATTAATAATTATTTCCTTATGTTTAGGGTGGTGCCCACTGTTAATCATTCATAATTTTATACATTTGTGCTGCAGTAGAGTAACCATGATGAAAAACCAATGAACAAGGAGTTTAAATTGCAAAGGAAACACAAACACCATGCTTCAACTGACAATACCCAACCATAACAAAAAACAAGTGATGATAATAAATGGTGGGAGAACATATGACAGTGTAGAGAAAGAAACAAAAATAATACAAAAATGGAAACTATACTCCTGGCACACTCATCTTACCGCACCCCGACCCCCAGGCCAACACCAAATGGTGCAACCTGATGGCTCAATGGGAAAAGGGATGGGCACACTAAAGGGAAGGGGCACTGACACAAAAGGAAACAAAGGGACTGGCAGAGTAATAGTGATTGGGACAGGAACGGTGACTGTGATAGGGACGTACGTAGTGGGTGCATTGGAATGGGCAGGATGTGACTGGCCTGGAAGGGAAACCAGCTGGTGCTCCTGGAGCCGGTTGGGGTGAAGTCCGTGTCCAGGAGGGGACACCCGCTGTGGACACAAGTGACGTTGTCTCCTTGGGCTTCCTGGCGTATGTGCTGTGAGACACACCAGGCAAAGCGACTGCCTTCGGCTCAGGTACAGGAGAGGCAACCGCTTTCTTGGAGGACTTGCCAGAGGGCACACAGGCTCTATAGCTATGTACGCCAGGTGAGGAGCTCATCACAGGCCGGGACAATGGAGATGCCATCCACGCCCTCCCAGTGGTTGTACGATGAAGAACACTGGCTTTTGAGTGGCACGCCCAGGGTCTTGGGGGCTGGTGAATTGTCCATTTCAGAGTCCATAGACCCCTTATCTATTCCAGGATCAGGATCCTCACTGAGAGCCTCCTTTTCCTCCATGTGAGGATTCCCTGGTTGATCGGACTCTGCTTCTGAACCGAGACTGTAGAGGACATCATTGCCATTGCCATAAACCTCATGGCCTTCTACATAGGAGTCCAGGGAGGGCAAGTAGGACCCTGCCGGGTCTGACCCAGGACCAACAGGCCCCCTCCCAAAAAATTCCCAGGGTGGCTGTCCCCTTCTTTGTTGACTGGGAGCGTACCCACCAGAATGAAAGGGTCTTCCATGCTGGCCAGGTTAGGGCATTTACTTTGTTGCTCCCTCTTCTTCCTTTCTTCTTTGACGAACCTTGCGGCATCACTCGGTGGTCAGTGTTTCTGTCATGTTGTAAGCTGAAAAAAAGCTTTGTCATGGAAACACAGTTTATTAAACACGCAACAAACAGGGACTGAACAAAAAACCACATTACTGACACTATAAGTGACTACAGGATGGAAAACACGACAAATGACCACAAGCACAACAGAGCAGCTGAAGAACAGCATATGTTACGTCAAACACAGACAAAATACAAGAACAGACACAGGGCTTTAAATACACAAGATGACAGGGAGTGTATCTAGTGACAGGTGCAGCAAATGACAGACACACACACCTATGATGACAAACACCAATGAGACGCTACACAGACTTGAGGGAGAGGAGTTGAGAAGGGGGCCGTTACATTAACCAGCTGATCCCTCAACCCTGTTCTTTTTTCTCCTTTGGTTGTGAGAGATTATGAGAGACAAACTGCCAAGAAATTGAACATATATGAATCTTAACAAAGCGTGCTGATAGCATGTGGAAAAGTATTTGAATTTACAGACTGTTCCATTGACTATTGATTCCACATGTTCTTCACTTGGTTTGCCTAAGTGCTTCTTTTATGCCCTTTTAACATATTCTTGTCATTGTTGACAATTTGCATTATAGCCCAGTAAACCACTCTTTACTTTCTATTTGTACCGCAAATGTGCTATGTGTGATTTCACCAAGGTGTTGAATGTCAGAAAACCAGTGATCAATACAGAGACTACAATTACAATTACAATTACTGATTTCCTGCATTATTTATTGTAGGGTATTGTTTATTACACTGATGTTGTTTAACAAAACTCTAGCACTTATTGTTTATTGCACTTATCATTGTTTAAGATAGACCTTATGTATTTTGTACTTCTAGGTATCAGTATTGATCCCTGTATTTCTACAGTATTCTAGTTAGCATCTGCTAATTGCCGTAAATGTAAATGTAAATGTAAGAAGGCCTTGTTTCTTACTGATTAGTGGTTGTGAGTGATTTACACTTGAGTTCAAGGTTGTGGAAATTATGCAGGTGGCCTGTCCTGTTTTCACTGGTAATTTTCAATAAAAGCAGCATATGGAACTCCAGGACTGCTAAGCAGTGCATTTACCTGCTATCAATATCAATTTAAGCCACCTTGTAAAATCCCAAAAATATTTTTTAGCTAGCTCATAAATCATGATCATAGCACCTCACAAACGTTTAAGCCAAATCTTGTCAGAATGGCAATATAGTGCCAAATGTATGGCATCACAAGGCAATTACATTTTTACAAATGCCAGTATATCTGTCAATGTGTTGTGAGTCACCCCCAGGCTGCAGATTATTAATTGATAGGGTTTTAGAGTGTTGCCCAGAAATTGGGAGATATAGGGGTTTAGGGGGTTTTCCAAGAATATTGATTTGGCAGATAAACGGGGAAACCAATGGAAGGAAAATGGAAGCCAGCTCTCAGTGATTTCAAGTAGGTAGAGGACTATAAAAGAAATAAATGAACACTAATGGGAATATGATCGGAGCAGACGATAAGACACAAATGAGAGGGCATGGAGCAGACTATGGGACATACTGGTGGCTGCCACTGTCTCCAGCTTCTCAAATGTTGGCCTTCTGATACCTTCCAAAGTCAAGTTTGAAAAACAAAGAGTCATAAATCAAAAAGACGAATTTATTTCTTGAATGACCGGCTGGTGTCTGCTGTTTCAAGTGGTGTTTTTTTTTTAAAATCTCATCCCCAATTTGTTTAACTTCTACTGTAGTCATAAATATTGGCTAACATTAACACACAGAATCATATAATTATAACTGGAAAACTCATAATTTGAAATCTTTAGTTTTGACATATGTTAATTTAAAACTTATTATTATGTTTATTTTTTTCTTAATACATTTTATATACATGTTGTACATACATATTACACATGCATACATAGCCAACAAATACGTTTTAGTTTTGGCGCTTTCATCTCCTGAGAATGGTAGTAACTGGATGAGTAAGAGTTGATTAAAACTAAAATATTCTTCTATATTTGTTGGTTCATATGCAACACATAATAAAAGTGTTCTCAGATGAGAAACTGAAATGCTAAATTATCTCATTTATGTTCTCTTCTGATCACCTAATAAGGGTCATTTGAATTGGAAGGCCTTGTAAAGATTAATTAAATGCTGGGGTTGTCTGGGAACTTAGTGTTGATGAGTTGAGCAGAGCCCCCTAATGTAATTGTCATTTTCATTTTGCTTTAAGGTGAACTTTATTACAGAAAATAAAAGTGGAAGCTACCCATAAAGACTTGAGTACCTATTTGTATGAGTGGCACTTATTTTACATTTGTACATTACTCTTAGAAATTGTGTGTGTCCAAAAATTCTTTCCTTTGTAATGAAATGGCACTAAACCAATTCTAAATCCATTAAAATGCCTACCCAGAAATCACAAAACACAGTGTAAAAAACTAGTCTAAAACTGTTGTGATTCAATGTACCATTGCTGTTCCATACATATTCTGTATTGTATCACAAAGAATTAGTGAGGGCATTTGGGGCTGGCTGTGCATCACAACTGACTGGCTGGGAGTAAGAAATCATCATATAGTGTATGATCAGCTTTGCTTTGCAAATATGTCACATCCACCTAAAAAATGAAACATGCATTTCATTTAGGTGTAATGTATTTATTATTTGAGACTCCACACATATCCTGACTGGTCCTCACCTGCTTCCACTCTCCCTGTGTTCACCACCTCCACCTGTTTTCTTCCTGATGCCTGCACTATGTTGCTGTTTGCACTTTTAATTTCTTTTTGCTAATTGTAAGTAATGGTGCCAAGGAACAATGCAAGGTCTTAAAACAGGAAGTAGTTGGTGAAAACATGATAGACCTTTTGTGGGGGTAGTGGGAATTTCAGTTTCCAGTGTTCTCTTTTGAGGATGCGAGGTTGACAGTGTTATAAGTTATTCCTTTTAGCTGTGCTACCATAGCTAGATCGGCCGGAGTCCATCATTGCACATTACAGTTCCATAATTTACACACCCTCGTACCTGGACATGCCTAATCTAGTCTGTCGTTCTGCCGAGGTACAGCTACCCCTGATGTTGTGATGTTACTGAGCCTCATCCCGTCTCAGCTGCCATAGCTTCTCCCACCACCCCCGATATCCCCTGCTGTAGCCCACCACACCTCCACCCCAGCCAACTACTCTCTGTTGCCCTTAATGGACGTTCTCTTATGGGATGGGTCTCAGACACACGCACACCTTGGGACAAGACTAGGATCTCTAGAAAGTTGGACTCGAAAATTAATTTCCTATTTTTAAAACTTTTTAAATATATTTTCTCTTTAAATTGTTAGTTTTGTGGTGACCATTGTCGGCCAAAAGAGGATGACCTCCCCTTTGAATCTTGGTTCCTTTAAAGGTTTCTTCCTCATGCTCTAGGGAGTTTTTCCTTGCCAAAATCTGCCCATTTTGTCCATCACTCCTGGAAAAGCTAAATAATGTAATTTATGAATGGACAAGAATTATGATATATGATTAGCACAAGTAACATTGCGAATATAAAAAAGCCTAGCATGAGAGAATGTCATAGTTAATTGGATGATCAGGGCCATTTGCCACTGATCAGATAATATTAAGTCTGAAACAGCAGTACAATCAGAGAGTGAATATGGCAGCTGTAGGACACCTCAGGATTGCAGAGCAAATAGTGCTGCCGCCAGTGTGTACAAAATGCTGAGTACTCTTTGCTCAGATCAAGTAGAAACATACCACCTATTACTCTGTGATAGGCTGTCAACTAGTGCACAGACACCTCTAGCAGCAAGCTAGTCAATTTGAATGAGGATCATATTACAGATTGTAATGGGTTCAGCCAGAAAGTCAATGTGAAATAGAACATGTCTGATACAATTCAAACCTTCTGTGAAAAGGTACAAGCATGCATTTTACTTCATTATACAATGTTTAGTGTTGTGTGCTGTTAGGCACAGGTGAAACCTATGGCTTTCACATTATTTTAACATAGTTTCAGCTCCTGTATATTACTGCTGGCTAATACATCACAAAATATTTTTGATAAGTTATGAATGAATTTGAAACAAATCAAAATGTCTGCAGTACATTTTTTATGAGGTGTGAAAACTTACTGGGGTATCATTTATAGGTTTTCATCCAGTCTGTCCGACAAATGTGAACAAGACCCTCTAAAAGAGATATATTTTAAACTCTATGAGATATTAGATCATTTAAACTCTATAAGAGATATATTTTAAACTCTAGACTTGACTTTTAAACTCTAGACTTGACTTGTTTTTAAAGACTATGTAACACCAGTTAGCCATGCTTACAGATACAAACATTCTATACCAGGCTTTAAACAACATTCAAACAACATGTTAAACAACATGTTAAACAACATGTTAGAATACATGAGATCTCCACATATTATATAAGGGACAAGAGCAGATGAAAGGAAAATGATTTCAGCTCCTCTTGTTCAATCAGTCCTCACAAGTTAAATGATCTATGAATCCCATCCAGCCTCAGCTCATTCATCCATCCCCTACCCTCTTAACAAAGTCTCAGTACTTTTTAGTATTAGATTAAGTGACAACTTTCTGAACTGAGTCTGATTTTACTTCCACAAATGAGAAACATATCAGTTTGTTCCTTTAAGATCTATGGCTTTGAATTAAATTTATTTTGGATGGAGAATAGCTTAAGGAGTGGAAATGAACATACATGTGACATGTATAAAACTGCAGAGTCTGCGTTAAGACTCAAAATGAAGTGAAGACAAGGTGGGGAAGGAAATGTATAACTTGTGGAAGGGTATGTATGTTTGGGACGGGGCATTGCTAGCAAAATCACCAATGCTGATTTAACATTTTTATTGTTGATTTAAATTCTACATTGTTCATTTAAGTCCTAGCAGACCCAAATAAGCAACTGTAAATTTGGTACTTGGGATTTTGGTGCATATTGTTAAAGTAATTTGTTCAGACTTCAGCAATTACTGTTGTTATATAGCCTTATGCCAGATCTGAACTTAGGTTAATAAGAAAGCACCAAAAAACAAACGAAGAAGAAGAAGAAGAAGAAGAAGAAGAAGAACAACAACAACAACAACAACAACAACAACAACAACTATGCAAGAGGAGGAAACAAAGGTGAGAAGCACTATAGAACTATAGAAGACTGCAATGAAATAGCTTTCCCAGAGGAAGAAGGCTGAAGTGATAAGCAGATTAGGATAAGAAACCTCATTCACCTCAGACTACTTGCAAACTCACTATCACCAAAACACTGGCAGTGAAAGGTTTCTAAATTTGGAAGTGAAAGGTTTCTATCCAGTGGAGATTAACCACCAGTTTAACCTAATAAACAAGCACAAAATAATAAGCACAAAAATATGTATGAAAATATTTTTTTGTATTGTTGGTGAACACACAAACAAACATAAATACACACACACACACACACACACACACACACACACACACACACACACACACACACACACACACACACATATATATCTTTTTAAAAAATTTTTTTTTATTTTTTTTAAACTTCCATAAAATTTATATATATTCAAAATTGTACTGAAGTACACAAAGTTTGCAGAGAGACAACATTTCAGACAGAGGTCCTTCATCAGCTGTATTTAGCCAGTTTCTTTTCTGGCAGTCCCCAAGGGATGGAAACATCCCAACAGGAGCAATATGAAAACATAGATAAATACCAAGGACTGAAAAAGGAAATTCAGAGAATGTACACTGTTAACACCAAGGTTGTTCCCATAGTGATAGGGTACTTGGAACTGTGACCCCTAAACCGGAAGAGTGGCTGACCTCGGCAATTGTCTTATAGTTGGCTTCTAGTGTTGTCCTCCAGTGTTCCACTGAGTTCTGGATAAAGGCCCTTATGGTCTTAGTGACTTTATACAGGGTTAGGCATTCGAGTATTCAGGTCTGTAACATTGAGTTGTATGTTTTCTCATAGTTGATCCAGGCAGGTTGGTCTGTCTGGTCTTGGAATCCTGGTGGATGGCTCTATCTGTCAGTAGCTGGTGCTTTGAGCTTCAGGGGATGTTTCCAGTTCCCTTCTGAGCAATGCTCATTTATTTGCTCATTCAGCTTGATGGCTAGTATTCCTGACAGGAGCTTCCGTGTTATTGACAGGCAGGTTATTGGTCTCTACCCGCATGCCCACAGCTAGACCACATAACATGTCCATATTACATTCTGTAACTGGTGGGTCCCAGTTGCATTTTGACTGTTCTTTCTTAGATGCAATAGGTGTTCTGTCTTGGCTTCTCTTAATTTTATCTATCTGTAGTTGGGACAATTTTACGATGTTTGAGTACTGGGGAACTAATTTCTGGATCTGTGAGTGTGAATCATTATAAATATTTCCCTCTTGTACTTCACATAGCCTCTATTCACACCTTGTTATTCCAGGTGATGTCTGTGCTGGCATGACTCTCATTGTTTGTGATCTCATGTCATTTTTCAGAGTTAGGTGAACTGTAGCAAAAGGAGCTACTTATCTGGGTGGAGTTTCTATGTTCTCTCTGTGTGGGTTTCCTCCCACAATCTGAAAACAAAGGTTATGTTGATTGCATACGCTAAATGGTTCTGTATGTACATGTATAAATGTATGTCCTGTGATGGTTGATACTCTTGGTTTTAACCTTCTCCCTTTCCTCAGCACCTGTTGCAGTCCCCCAGGGGGCTGTGGTTTCTGATACAAAGTATGCTAAAAGTATGCTAAAAATAATTAGAGAAACAAGGTAAATAGATTTAGACAATCTATAGGAGTAATCAAACAGCTAATCTATTTATTGCTCAAGACCAAAAATGTATAACAAAGTATACCTACAGTCTAATAGGAGGATCAGGAGAGAAAGTCATTGCAAACAGTGAACTAATTAGGAGTTATGAGGTGAGGGAAACAGGTGAGGGAAAAAAGTTAACTAATCTAATTTGATTAATAAACACTAAAGATAATAATGATACCAACTGTTAACATATGAGGGAATTGTTGACTTTAATGACTCGCTTGCGAACAATCTGGAGATGCATGAGTGTGTTCCTGAAACAGTCTGCTGTTCCTTGAAGTTCTTGGCATCCGGTGATAGTGTGGAGACCAGGGTTCTTAGACTGAGGAACTAGACCTTCAGATCTGGCTCTAGTAAGAGTCACATAGGTCTTTGCGGGCAGACCTTTTCCAAAATTAGAGTGGATTCTTTACTGGCAGTGTATAGGAATTCTGCTCTCTCTACGATGACTGAAGGGAAGCTGGCTAAAACAAAAAGGCTAGGAATAAACGAAGGCTAGAATAAACACAGGGCTAGGAAACATGAACAACATGGAATTACATATAAGGGCTAGGATAATATACACAAAGGCTAGTACACACATGGAGGCTTGGATTAACACAATGGCTAGGAATAACACATGGGCTAGGAATCACAAACAAGGTGTGAATTAACCATAACCAGCAAAACACACAGGCAACAAGGCAGGGTTTACATACATGTGCTAATAAGACTGCAACTGATGAGGGACGCTAGGAGGAGCCAACCGTGACAAATACAAGAAAAGGTGAAAAGAATTTAAGAGATAAAGGAATACAGGAATGCATAGTATCCACCACTAATTAATTTTAAATAAAATAAGGAAATAAAGCAATAAAGGAATAAATAAGTTAAAAATAATAATAAAGAATATTCCTATCCAACATTCGTATCGATCTCTCCCTCCTGGTCTTAGGATGAGGGTAGAGCATTTGGATAATCAGTTTAATTACTTTCCTGGTTTGTAGACGTTACAAACTACTAAGATTAATATATTGTCTAATTGGTTCATATAGGATTTCTGGTAAACACAACTATCAGTGAATAACAATTTGTTTACAATATGCATGAGGTTAAGCAACATACAGATGAGGTAATATGAGTGAATAATACAAATTAATGAAGGACAAATAATGAATAGAATAATGCAACAATAGGTGTATATAAAACAACAGGAGCACACATCACAATTTGGAAATTATATTAAAATCCTGAGTAGATTAAATAGTAAGTTTAAATGGTAAGTTGTTACTTTGTGAATATGTGATATAAACAAAGTTACTTGTCCTGGTAAGGAATTTGAGTGTAATGGAATTTATGGTCTTCTTTACTATATGCAGGCTGTTAAGAGCTTTTCACCTTACCATCCATCAGTTTATGACCCTTAGAGAAAAGGGGGTTGAGGGTCAGGACACATGCTATCTTGATAGCTGGGCCATTTATGGCTTTGTTGCTAATCCTCATGGCACTAGCGTATCCCAGGTCTGGTCTTCTGCAGGGGGTGGAAGAGTGCCCCCCTTTTAACCAGGTTCGAACTTCTTCAAGGGAATAGTTTTTATATTCACTACGAGATATATATATATATATATATATATATATATATATATATATATATGTATGTGTGTGTGTGTGTGTGTGTGTGTGTGTGTGTGTGTGTGTGTGTGTGTGTGTGTGTGTATTTGTGAAAAGGTTTTTTTTAGTAATGAAAAAAAAATCTCACTGTGTGCTGAATTGCCAAGGCAATTCTTGCCTGGGTATATTTTATGGGATGTTCAAAGCTATTATGCAGCACTGAAGAGGAGGATGTTTTGAGCAGTAGGTGATGAACAAGTCATGTGGGTTAAATTTTAGATCAGGCCTGTTTACTGAGGACCCGTAATGTACCATAAATCCCTTCTCCACCTTCTGACCTCAGATAAGGTTTTATCTAATTTGACTGCTTTCTCTTCTGATTAAAAGGTACTTACCCTGGCTGTGTGGCTTAGGGTACTTTCTGCAATCTCCATTTCTTCCTCACCTACTTCATAAGAATCAGGACCACATATATGCTGGGCCAATAAAGTGCCTGTCTACATATTTTATTGTGGTCAATTTAACCTGCACATAAAAGGCTTTCTCAAGAGGCTGGTAATACTCCTCTTAGAAGCAGATTCAGAGCAAGTGTCAACAAATTATGAATGTAGTAGAACATATTTTCTATCAAATTAACTTTCATGTTTTTCAAGTCTTTCAATCTAGGGGAAAAATCCTATTTGGATACCTAGCAGAATCATGAGAAAAATCTCTGTATTGGTTACAGTGACCCTTGTTGCACCAAGAGAGCTTTAGTCACCATTCATCATAATTTCTTAGTGTACCACATTTTCTGATACCATTTTTGCAGTGATTGATGGTTTGGAAGTAGGAGACACAGAACAAAGGATGCAAAGAAAGCCTATGGAATATGGAGTGAGGCACAGACAACTGAAGATATAAAGAAAGTCTGTGGAGATAAAGATACAGGAATATTCTGATTTTTCATGCAGAACACCTGGTTAATTAAAACATATTATTAAAACTTCAATAGAATGAATGGAATAGAAGAAGTGGGGAAAATTTGTGGGATGTGGGTATAGATGGAAAAGCAGTAACTAGAAAATACTATTCTGAATCACAGCATGTATTCAAAGGCTTAAATCATGACTCATTAAAAAGGGTTTAATTAGCCAATGGTGTGACAGAACAAAGATCCCAAAATACATGTTTAAGAGAGTATAAGGGATCAGAGGTTAAAGCGTCTAGGGGTGTGAATGTGCAGAAGCCAATGAGGAGGATAAATGCCTATCTAAAAATGCTCTGAGTGAGGGTAGAGTTCAGCTGGAACTCACTGTGAAATTCCTTTTGCAATCATACAGTACTGTGGCATTGTTCAGACAGCACCAAAGCACATTCTACAGTAGTCTGACATCCTGAAAATCGAGACTGAAATTGGCTTGATTTGATTTTGGGTAGCAAGGCACAGGTGCATGAGCCAAGGAGACTTGCGATACTGGCATAATCATAGCGCACATAGTCTCTGTAGAGACTTATCAAATCCAGACAACAGCAACACATACAGGAACTCACTGAGAAACAGAAGGACAACCCCCTCTGTGTGAGTCACATCTTGAAGATCTGTTGAAATATTATGCCTATCCTATGCCTCAGCAGATGCATGAACATGCACATGTGCCTCCCCACCCACACAAGTATACACACACACACACACACACACACACACACACACACACACACACAGATACCCACCCACCCACCATAGCTTGTAGTTTTTTCATATTTTCATAGCTTTTCGTGATGATTTGGCATGAACTGTATTGATATTAAGATAAAATTCAATTTCTCATCTGCATCTTTTTGCCAAGTTACATCCTAGCTAAATCTGAAATTTGGTGGCTGGAGATCCAATCTGAGACGCATCTGTCCTTTTCTATGTCTTCTGTTGCTATAATGTTTGCACATTCTCATAAACTAGTAGTCCCACACACCAAAGCTGTCACCTGTTTGGTAAACAATTCTTCCAAGTGATATTTGTACATGTATTTGCTCTTTGCAGTTTTAACTTGATACTTAATATAATTTTATTCTTTTTCTGAGCATTCTTTTTTCACTCTTTTGATCATACAAAATCTGTAGTGGTTTTATTCTATAGTTATGGTAGTAATGAGTTTGAATCATTAAAACTCCTGTTTCGGTGGGCTTGCTTAAGACCTGCTAGTCGTATAGAACACCTTTACTGGGAATACAATCTCCCAGTGCTTGCTGGTGCATGAGGTAGTGGTAGCTCAGTGGTTAATATGCTTAACTTGTAGTTGGGAAGTTGCTAGTTCAAGCCCTGCCACTGTTGGGCCTCTGAGCAAAGCCAGTTGCTCAGGTTGTACTCAGTCATGATTGTAAGTTGCTTTGGATAAAAGTGTGAGGTAAATGTAGTGGCTCACAGTGTATATTACCTGTGTGTTGCTCTTCTGTGATGTTTCAAGTTCTTTTAACATCCTACTAGGCAACATTAGAAAAGTCAAAGGAGCTCTTGAATAGGTGCCTAGATTAATAAGAATATTGTCTAATTAAACCATTTTCATTTTATTGGTTGATAAAAAAAGCATGTATGGTTTAAAAAAAGGTAAAAGAATATATATATATATATATATATATATATATATATATATATATATATATATATATGTGTGTGTGTGTGTGTGTGTGTGTGTGTGTGTGTGTGTGTGTGTGTGTGTGTGTTTCAGGCAGGATACACTAACCACCCATATTTATGAGAAACATTTATGGACTAGAAACACTTTAAAAGTGTACAGTTAGAGATTATAGCCTGTTAACCCTCTATCAGGTCGTCATTAATGATCAGTTTTTGATGAAAAGACTGCTGCTGGCTACATATTTTTGAGTGGCTCTCCAACTCTCAGCCCAGCAGTGACATTGACATGTATAAAATCTTCAGCTATAATGCAGTGCCTGATATGCACAAACCTGAACATGACCTCATCCATGCTGCTCTCAAGTCAACATTAGTGCTGTGCTGAGAATGGTCTGCCACTCAAATATTTACTTTACTTTATTTATTTAACAGGGGCAGCACACAGTAATCAACATCATTATATCATGAAAATGCCAAATTTAGCCAAATTCATCTGTCGTCCCTGGGTATGTTGATGTTATTCAGTTAATAATCTGTGCATTGTCATACACTGACAGGTGATGAGTTGGGTATAGTGGGTCTGACAAACATTTCAGCAACCAGTACACCAGTACAAGATAGAATTACCTAACAAAACTGCTAATGTTTCTAATAAAGTTGATTTTTATATATATATATATATATATATATATATATATATATATATATATATATATAAATGAGTTGATGCATTAAAGATTAGCAAATACATGCCCCTGAGGTTAGAACACTAATTTCCTTGCATTTAGCAAAGTATGTAGGTATGACACAACAGTCTGTTTCAACATCTTGGCCCAGGTTCAATGCATACATACATACATGTACCTGCTCTACCTAAAACACCTCTGACATGTAACAAGAAACAAAACCTGTGTATGATCCAGGGTATTTTGGTATTTAAATCCTTAAAGGTGTTTCACTTTAATGTTTATAGACTGCATTCCTAATAGAAAAGTGACATTTTACTGGAAAAGTAAAAACAAACAAACAAACAAGCAAACAAAACAAGAAAACAAATAAATAAACCACACCAGAACATTCCATATTACAATATTGCATACAGTAGATATAGTACAAATACACACATTTGTTCATTTTCCTTTTCATAATATAGTTTGCAAAAGACAATAACATATTAAGAAGCCTTTTTTTCAGTGCAGAATTTCATGCAACATTAAAGATGTAAGGTTAAGGTTACTGTCAGTATCAGTTTCTGAAATTGGCTCTTCAGACATATCACTTAATATAGTTGATGGCCCGAATAAAGAAAGATTAATTGGCTTTTCCAAGCACAAAAATCCCTTATGTAGCCTTCCTGATCATTACAACAATGCAGTAGAATACAAATGTAGATGCCCATTGAGTTAAAAGACCTTGACACTGCTGTTATTTTCCTTTTTAACACAGCTAGTGTTATATTTTTCTCAGTGGTATCTTATCACACATATAGTTTATTATAATTATAAAACATTAAAATGTTTTCCAGGAAATACATTTTTGAATTATTGCCTTATGGTCAGTGACTGCATTACAATATGAGGTTGACATATCTACGTCTATGCTTATCCTGAGTTTTTCAAAAGCATGAAAGTTTTAGTGTTAAGGCAAAATCTATAGACACATGCATTTCAATTTCCAGTATTAGCACAGTATTGTTTTTCCTATTTACGTTGGCTAGATTTGTGTTTAGGAGTGCACGTGGCCAGAGTGCCGCAGGACTCCCTTGATGTTGTGAAACATTTAATGACATTAAACATACACAACAAGGGTGGCACTCATACAACACTGACGGAAAACATGACTGTACATTTAATGTTAAAAATAGAACACCTATACATTAATAACAGACAACACAAAACAACATTACAGTTATAATGGTCAGAATTAACACAGATGTAGCGACAATGACCAACACCGGTGCACACACTGACAGGGGTTTAAATAGACTACGAGTTATACTGTGTATGACTATGTATGTGACGAATAAACCAAACTTGAACTTGAAACTTGAAATAGACAGACAAACAGTAAACCATGTGCAGGTGTGTGCAATCCCAGAAGGCGTGGTTACAAAATACATGTGAATCCTCCTGTACGTGGTGGGCTGTATCACGTGACTCGTGGGGGGAGGAGCGTCCCGTGACAGAACCTCCTCCCAAGGGGCGCGGCTCCTGAAGCGTCCTATACCCGGACAGCGAATCCCAGGCCACCGTGCACTGACACACTGACACCGCACGGCAATGCCTGGTGCCCACCCAACACAAGGCGAGCCAGGAACCGCCAACCCGGGAGTCCTCTCTGAACGAGGGAGACAGGCAGAGTCCCTGCTTCTCTCAGGGAAGTCCGGCAAGCTCCACATGATGTATGAGGGGGAAGCAGTCCTCGACAGTGACCCCTACCCAGGGGTGCGGCTCGCATTCCAGGATAGCGAACCCCAGGCTGCCGTGTACATACACAAACACCGCCAGGCAATGCCTGGTGCCAACCAAACACAAGGCAGGCTAGGAACCTCCCACCAGGGAGACCTCCTCGCACGAGGGAGAAAGGCAGAGTCTGTGCCTCTCTTCGGTCAGTCTGGCACGCTCCCTGCAACGTGATGCGCCTGAAAACAAACATAGGGTGCGAACACACACAAACAAATGCGCCGTTAAACACATTAGGCACTGTGATGCAGTGCCTGCTAACTCCGCAGGTGCTGTAGACGTGTTCTTGGCCTCAGTAGACATGCGGGGGTGCACGTCTGCCCTGGTTTCAGGTGTGCTATTCCCCCTAATGGTCCTCCTGTCACCAGCCGCTCTAGGAGCACCCCCGAGGCAGTCTGCCTCCGAGGCTTTGGGCGGACCCCTCCAGTTTTGCTGGTGAGTCCACAGAAGGGGAGGAACTTAGGCTTTGCCCTCACTAGCCAGAGACCTAGCCAGCTCCACCAAACTGCCGTCACCTTGGGGAGCTCTTCGGCTTTCCTAAGTCCTGGCTCGGTAGCCTCAGGCCCCCCTCAAGAAATTCCTGGAGGGTTCCCCTCCACTTCCAGAGTGGACGCAGATGCCCGTCGCGGTCCTCTCCCAAACCTTCTGGGATCTGGGCAGCAACACAGGGGGTGCCTACGCACCTCCCGCTAGGAAGTCCGTCATTTGCCGAGGGAGTAGGCGTCCTGTGGTGGTCGGTCATTCTGTAACGTTGCTGCTGGCCCGAGTGCCATAGGGCGCGGGGCAGGACACACAGACTCCCTTGACGTTGTAAAACATTTAATGACATTAAACATACACAACAAGAGTGGCACTTACACATAACACTGACAGAAAACATGACTGTACACTTAACGTTAAACATAGAACACCTATACATTAATACCAGACTACACAAAACAACATTATGGCTATAATGGTCAGAATTAACACAGACATAGCGACAATGACCAACATCGGTGCACACACTGACAGGGGTTTAAATAGACAGACAAAAAGTAAACCCTGTGCAGGTGTGTGCAATCCCGGAAGGCGTGGTTACAAAACACATGTGAATTCCCCTGTACGTGGTGGGCAATACCACGGGGAAGGAGGTGGATGCATGTGTGGAGAAAAGTGAGATTTATTAGGGGCAAATGCAAAGTCATAGTTGTCAGAGTAGTCCAGGGTCATAGAGCCAGCATAGAGAGTCCATGAATACATGATAAACAAACAAACAAAACCACAAGAAGGCAAACAGGGGAAACAGGCTATAAAAGAGGATAGGAAGAACTCAGAGCTAGGAGGGACCAACTGTGGCAGATGCTGTCCAAAGTCAAACTGTTATTTACATAAATTGTGTTTAATCATTTAAAGGGTAGATGACATTTTTTTCAGAATCTGAGAAGAAAAAAGAAAAATTAAAACAGGAAAACCAAAGCTCCTTTCTATAATTTTAGTCCCATACTAAATCTAAACTACAACACACAATGAAGCTGTCACATTGTGAGGAGGCAGAGGAAAGATGCTGAGGTGAAGGTTGTCATGCAAACACTGACATTTATTAAACATGCAACAAAAAAATGAAACTAAAACAACAAAGAACGACACTGAGCGTGAACAAGACAAAATACAATAAATGATAACAAGACGGAGAATATGACAAAAGATAACAGCCAGAGCACAATAGGCCAGTTGAAGGACAGTGTACATAAGGTTAAACACCGACAAACATAGGAATGAACACAGGGCTTTACACAAGATAACAGGGAATGAAACTAGGGACAGATGACACAAATGATGGGCATAGAGGGTGTGGCGAGCTAAGGGGGAAACACACAAACACACACACACACACACACAAATCCAAGACAACAAACACCAATGAGACATTACACAGATTTGGGGGGAGGAGTCGAGGATGAGGGGGCAATACAGAAGCTAGTTAAAATCTCCCCTCCCCCCTGCCCCAAATTTTTTTAAGTGGCCAGATACATACTCCACATGAAGGCCAGTAATTTAGGGGTAAATACTTTCTCTGATTACTTTGTCAAAGTTTAAAGCAAACTAAACTTTCTGTCTTCTGTCTGATGATTTAATTGCTTTTACCTGCATGTTGATGCAATGGTTTGCGTGCTATCAATTTTAAGAATGAATGAGAACTGGTCATAGAGATTAGAATAATAGATAATAAAGGAACTGTGTGCTTTGTCTCACTTGAAATGCAAATGAAGCTTGTCTGAGGGAACATTAAGATGTTTCATCGCAGTGGCAACTGATGGTTGAAACACGATATAATTAGGTAATTACTCTATTCCAAGTACTTTGACTAGTCATATATTATAAGTAATTTAAAGGCCAATCTAAAATAAATGGCATGTGGATAACCAACTCCTGTCAAAAAACAGGAATTCACAAAGATTCCTGTGCCAGTTGTTTGGACCTTGCGTGTAGTGAAAACACAGCATGTACACACTTTTTTACTTTCTAAAGTGACAAGTTTATTATTTTGCTAAAATACTAAATGCTCCTGTGGGAGATGTGGAGTTTTGGAGTCTATGCATGCTCTACTTTAAGGTGGCTAAATGCTCACTTTTGAAAGTAGAATTAAAAAATGTGTGGATATTCAAGAATATTAGATGGTGAATAACCTACATGCAGTAGAGTTCCCATAGAGTTCCCATGCTTATGCTGGAAATATATCAATTTATTGCTACCCAAAGTGTTGTCACTGTATTTTGTCAAACAACATTCTAATGGATAGCTTCTTATGGCTGTTTTTCCACTTTGAACTGAGGTGTGTGTGATGCTGGACATCAGATGCACATCAACAAACTAATATACCTCACCCATGTACCTAGTTGCCCTGGCATTTGCCCTTCAGTACTGTGGATAGCAGCAATGTGAGTTACAGAATCAACAGAGAGCACAGTGCTGTCATGAAACAAACAAACAGCAGAGCAGCATCACTCAGCATGCTGTGGGCTAATAATGAGACACATCTGCTCTAGATGGAAGGAGTAAGGGGCACACCTTTTCATCATATCTATATATATCTCTTGGGTACTAGACCCATTCAGTAAAGTTGCTCCATTTAATAAAGCTTTGCCTAAGTGCAGGTGTTTTTAAATGTTCCACTAAACCTGTGGGATCATCCATGATTACACACTCTAGCATTATGAGATGGTTTAGTTAGCATATGCCCATGCATTTGCATTTTGTGGAGTGAAGGATGGAGGAGTTTCTATGTGGCGCCATTCATTTCAGTGGCATAGACTGAGTGCTTCACAGCAGGTTTCACTAAAAAGGCCAAGCTGGATGCACAGCATAAATGAATGTGGACAGATGGCCCAGCTTTCTGGACTTGGGGTGAACCCAATGGCTTGTAATGAGTAAATTGAACATTTGGATGTGAGCACTTATTGCTCCCTTCACAGGGAAAACAGACCTGTACAGCCTAAATATTTTAGAAAGATCTGGCAATGAGAAGGAAGCATACAATGTTCAAGTGAAATTCAAATCACTGCAATGAAAAAAGACCAAACACTTTTGACATCCAAATAAAATATTCAGTAAATGAATATAAATTATTAAATGAAAAGCAAGGTGCATCTTTAGGGAAAGATGTTTTGACAGTTTAAAAACATCTGGAGATTTTTAGATTTGTCATGATGACTGCATTTCTTGGTAGAAACTCAAGAAAAGAATTCCTTCCTGAAATTACATGTTGCTAAACATTTGCGAGGAATGTCAAATTGTTTTTTCTCACAGATGCTAAAGCTCTGCAGAGCCTTTTTTGATATTCAGTTTGTCACATAAGCCCATAGGAGAATATTTTATTCTGTAATATTTGCTGGGAATTACTGTAGTGAGAAGGCCTGCATCTGACAGTCTTGTGCCCATCTTCTGTACTGTGGCAACATGAAGCCCATTCTCTTAAGAACTGATCATTCTCATCCTTAATGCAGATTTTATGTAAGTGTAGTTATCAGTCAAAGCAGCTGCTCTGTTTTATAGTCCTTATAGTTACTGAAGCACATCATGAGACATCCGCAACACAATGACCAAGACAATGTTTTGTCTGACAAGTGACAATGACAAATCTACATAGAAGGCAGCAGAAAAGCAGCTTCTGTTAAGGCCTTAAAAGCATTGCAATCAGTGTTATGCCATAGACCACTAGTGAAGAGTGTATTTGAGACAGTTACTGAGTACTTGTTCTAACAGTGTGTGATTTTCTCACGGTTGGCCCCTCCTAGCGTCCCTGTCTCCATAGTTTCCCTGTTTGGCATCTTTGTTTTGCTTTACTTCCTTGTTGTGGTTTTGTTCCTCAGCTTCGTTTTTTCTGCCCCCCATGAGGTGCACCTTTGTCTCGTTGAATCTTATTAGTATATGCATTTAAACCCTGCCTTGTTGCCTGTGTGAAAATCTACGCTCGTTATAACTT
Source organism: Electrophorus electricus (assembly GCF_041902795.1). Classification (NCBI taxonomy): domain Eukaryota; kingdom Metazoa; phylum Chordata; class Actinopteri; order Gymnotiformes; family Gymnotidae; genus Electrophorus; species Electrophorus electricus. Next base: position 13,331,073 of record NC_137510.1, read on the forward strand.
GTGTTATTCCTAGCCATTGTTCGTATTTCAAGCAAGTGTTTGTGTTAATTCTAGCGTTCGTTTGCTCTAGCATCCGCATGTTAATCCTAGCCGCTGTTCATGTTCCAAGCCTCTTGTTTTCTCTGCCTGTGCTTTTGTTATAGCCTGCTTCCCCCTTTTCATCATGGTTTGTTTCGTTTAGTTTATGATGCATTCCCGTGCTTTACGTATTGGTTCTGTGACCCTGGATAGTTCCAACGATTACGATTCAAGATTTGCCTCTAATAAATCTCGCTCTTCTCCGCACGAGTCTGCACATCCTTACAGATGCAATCTGGCAAAAACTAAATAAATCATTTTAGTCCTGAATCTTATTATAGTCATGCCTTTATTGGTACTTTGCCAATGACATGCACAATGTTAAAATTAAAAATTCTTTCCTTTCACTTGAAAAAGTAAAAGGTATAAGACATGCAAGTGTGTTATCATGATTTATCAAAGTGCAAATATATATGTATGAATATGTATATTTACAACCTTTTCAGTTCTGTTGGAAAGCCGTGTCATGATTCAACTTTGCTAGTATTATACATCAGGATTATTAGACTATTCTGTAAATTTAATTAAAAGATGATCTGATTTATTGAGCTGATTTATTGAGCTGTGCACTATATATAACTAGTGTAGTGTATTTCAGAATCACAATCGTTATAACAGTCCAGGGTCATTGAACCAATATGGAGAGTCCAGTAATACATAATAATAGGGAAATATACACAAAGACAAAAATGGAGGGCTGGTTACACAAGAACAACAAAACACAAGCAGCAAAAACATACAAGGAATGGAGTACAAACAGAGACTAGGAATAGCAACAACAGTAATAGAAAATGCGAGGCTTGGATTACACACAGAGGCTAAGAATCACAATGACCAGCCAAAAAACAGGGAACAAGACAGAGTTTAAAATACATGTACTAATAAGAATTAACAAGGTACAGGGTCTACAAATGAGGGTGGAGATAAACAAAACACTGAAGCAAAACAAATACACGCGACTATGACAATGTAGACACTAGGAGGGGCCAAACGTGACACTTAGAACTTCCAAATGACCATGTTGAGGGCAATGTAATTGGTGGGAGTGTGGAAACCCTTAATTTGCTGTTGTTGTTGTTGTTTTGCTTAGCTCTGTTTATGTAATTGCAAACAGTGTGATTATGTTGAATTGTGAAATGTTTTTAAAAATGCTACATAAAATAAAACATTTTAATAATAGATTTAAATAATTTATTTAAATTATAATAGATTTAAATAATATTTAATAGCCACATAATACAACATCTTACATGCTACGTCATTTTGGCAAGATCTTTTTGCAGAAATGTTTCCACAAGATTTGCATGCTCACATAAAAGAAATAAAAGCTGAGAAGCAAATAAAAACCACAAATTAGGCTTGAAGAGATGAGCTGAATGGAAAAGGAAAGACAACAGGAAAATAAAAGGAAATAAACAGAAGAGTAATGAAATGGAAGGTAATTTCATAAAATGTGTGGGTCTATGTACATACATTTGCAGTCTTGCTAAAATATTTATTTTTGTCTGAAATGTTCAGTGAAACTTTGTATTCTGAGTCTTATAAACTGCACCAAATATGTAGGAGACTGATCTAAAAGATTCAGTAATATTCAGAGAGAGAGAGAGAGAGAGAGAGAGAGAGAGAGAGAGAGAGAGAGAGAGAGAGATTCAAAATATATATGCAAGCTACAATATACTGCACTTACTCATCTGAAATATATATGTCCGAAGACAATTCCAGGTAAGTAACTGCAGTATACTGAAGGACCTCTGTCCAAAATGTCCTATTTCTCTGGAAACCTTCCGTACTTCTGTTCTGTTTCACTAATCCATCTCACCAGGATATACAGCAGCGACATTGGAATGTCATTCAGACTGGATAATTGTGGTTGGATGGTTACAAGGAAATGGAAGGTAGTTAGAAATGAGGGGCTCATACTACCAATAGGTAACATATCAGATGTTTAAGGCAGTTAAATCTTGGAATCCCACAGGCAAATAGTAATCATGAAGAGGCCACAAGGAAGCTGTAGCCAAGTACCTACAAAGAGTGAGGCAAGCAATGAGAAGTCAGATGAATGGGAAGAAAAACACCTATGCTCTGCTAGATATCAGATACTCCGCTGGCATAATAATCTGGCCTAAGAAGGAGATAGAAGCCACTGACATCAAGACAAGGAAACTCCTTACAGTGCATGGAGGGTTTCATCCCAAACCCAGCACTCTGAGACAGTACAATAAGTGGAAGGAGGCAGGCAGAGGACTAGTGAGCATCAGAGCCACTATCCAGGATAAAACAACCAAGGTCCAGGAGTACACCAGGATGATGGCCCCAAGTGCTTAATGAATACCTCAGACAGCAGAAACTCGAGCAGGAGCAGGGACCATCATGGGAGGGTAAACTGTTGCACAGTATGTACCACTGACAAATAGTCGGAGTGGCTGATGTGGAGAAATCCTAACAATGTGTAAAGATACCCCTGCAAGATGCAAGATGCTAGCAGGCAGAGTGTATGTGAAACTCCATAAACAAGTGGCTGGCGTAGTATACAGAAACATCTGTGCTGAGTATAGGCTAGAAGTTACAATGTCAAAGTGAGATACACCCCCAAAAGGTGGTGGAAAATGACCATGCTAAGATCCTGTGGGACCTCCATATACAGACAGACAAGATGGTAATGGCTAACCAACCATAGTGGTGGATAAAGAGCAGAAGAGAGCTGAAGTGGAAAAGCCAAGGCACCTCAAAGCAGACTACAGTGTCAGGCAAGCCCATTCTCAGCACTCCGAGAACACTGCTGATCAGGTTTACTGCATCTAAGAAGTTGACAGTCAGGTCGAAATACTGGAACAGTTGAACATGATATGTTTTGTTTGCTTTCTTAAATTATGGTAATTATGTAATTTTTAAAGTAATTGTATTTCAACAACTACTTAATTGAACTAATAGGCTGCAAAAATGTTCTCATCTTAAACTTTGACACTCTTTAAAGGAGCAAACAAGCAAACAAGTAAACAAGCAAAAATCTAACTTGAAAGTACTCCTCTAGCATGTTTATACAACTTTTAGTGCCTTTGTATATTGCAACATTTTCACGCTTGTAAACTGGGAAGAATTGTGGTGTCTGCAGCCTAGAGCTTGTATTTCGACTCCTCTGAAGTGGGAACAGCCATCACAGAGAGCTGACAGAACAACTGAATCAGTGGTTCTGCATAAAGCCACAGACCACACAGTTTTCACAGCTTTGGGCTAATTTCATCAGAAAACTTAGATGCCTTTAGCAAAGAAAATTCAAGGACAGCAGAAATGTTTTCTCTAGACCACAAATGTTATGCTGCAAACACTCTGAAATATTCTTTTATTTTAAATTTAATATTAGTTTTGGTAGTATTTATAGTGTGGCCTTAAGTATGCAAAACAGACAAACAATGTACATAAACAAATTAAAATAAATTGGTAACACTGTGGTGATCATGTAGTATCATTTTGAAATAACATGTAAATATATTTGGAAATGGCAGTTAAAACTATACCTAGTAAAGTAAAATTGTAAATAGGTAAATATGTATACAGGAGATTATTTGCTATGAATGTAACACATTTTATTTTAACTGTGTCTGAATAAACAAAAAACAGTAGTACATCAGGAAATCTTTAGCATGATAAAGCTTCCCTGAAATAGATTACCTACTAGACATGCTCAACAGCTTGCCAAGTCTCTATCTATCTATCTATCCATCTATCTATCTATCTATCTATCTATCTATCTATCTATCTATCTATCTATCTATCTATCTATCTATCTATCTATCTATCTATCTATCTATCTATCTATCTATCTATCTATCTATCTTTACTAAATATAAAATGCTTCCTGAATCTCATACAAGCTACATGACTCTCATGAAGCTCTGAAAGGAAGCCATTTCTATTATGGATTACAATTACTTGCTCATTCATGGATTAAATATGATTCTTATAACTGTAGCAAAACTAACAGAATCTTGTAGCTGCTACACTAATGCTGGAGGCCTGCAAATACATCTGCAGTAGGGCAAACAACAAAAAAATAGATAAAAAGTAAAAAAGAAACAAAAAGTGATGTGAGTAGAATCAACAACACGTCTTTGCTGAATCAGTACACAAATCTATTCAACTCACAACAAGTACTGAGAGAGATATCACTTTAGAGAATGTGTTTGTCTTCAGACAGGTCAGTGGATGTCCTCTGTGAATCTACCATTTCGTCATTTAGTCAAGAATCAAGTTGTACATAGATATCTTATAAAATGACAAAATTAACTATTTAGGTCAAATTACATTCAAATTGCACCACAATGATACATCATAGTGTCTACATTAAAATGGGGGTTGCTAATGGAATATACATGATATATATACCACCAGGATTGCTTAAGGTAAAGCAAGCCTTGCATAAATGCAGCATAGACGAATACCCTTGTAACCAGTTAAAGATCAAGTTATTAGTTGGATGAATCTGTATTTTCAATATGAAGATACAAAAATATATTTATGTTAAGTTCCTTCTAAGAAAAGCATGACGTCCAGATTAGTACTATTAAAAACATTTAGCTTGACCTTGTATTTACAATCACTGTGGAAATAATTGGAGCTGTAAAAAACACTGTTCACTAGTCTTGTGTTTTAGGCCATTGTGACGTATGGCACAGAGAGTGAGTCACTTTTCTTCTTTTATAAATTTTTTTGTCACCTTGTTTTCTGAATGCACTCAAGGATTCACCATCAGTCAAGGACAATGTGTGTCTAACAATGTTTTATCAACACATATCAAAGGTTGTGAGGAAATGAGTAAGAAGCACCCAGCAGCCTGTTGTTCTTTATCACATCTGATAAGCAGTGCAGTGAAAGAGAAAAGGGAAAACACACAGGTACTGTTACTGATATTCTTATTCATTTTAGTCCCTTTGCATCAAAATACTTCTCTTTATTCTCTTTTTTTCTCTATTATTGTGTGTTTTGTGTTGTGTGTGTGTGTGTGTCTGTGTGCACAATAAACTTCATATCTGTAAATGGCTCTACATACTTATATTGATTTGCACTGTAGAGAGTGAAGTGAAGACTTTAGGGTTACATGCAGCATCAGACAATTAACAAGTGAAAAAATCCATCTTGTACCCTTACTTTCTGATTCACAGATGCAAGAATTTGAAAGGGTTTAAAGTACAGTGACACACAGAGGGTGTAGTATTGCTATTATTCCAGGTAGAAAGACACTGCATAGTACTGGGAATCTGGCATAAACTTTTAGTAGAGTTGAATTTACACAAACCGAGACCTTTTATGAACATCTCCAATTAATTAATAGAATCAATCATTATAAATGAGGCATAACTAATGCACAGAAAAGTTGCATAACTGTCTCCATACAAGATTGTCCCTAAAGGCTGTATGTGCAGAATTCTGTAAGTGCCCTACTGCAGACCAGTGCAGCAGATTATTGGTTTAACTGTAGAATCTAAATAGCATAACCTTTATGGGGTTCTAACACTCCACAATAGGTGCTTGCCATCTGAACAGTGGATGGATTGGGAAAAGTTTGTTGACCTAAGATGGGAAAATTCCAAACAGCAGGATGGGCTACATCTTATGGAAAACTACTCATAAATAATAGAAATACCATTAGTGCCTATCAATGTGTGCAACTTTTACGCTACTATACCCAGCAATCATTTCCTGAACTATTATAAATACCACCTCCTGTATTGTTTGATTGTGGATGTAGAGACCTCTTCCAAAAAAAAAGAGAAAAAAGATACCTTTACCTGTTCTAGTAATTTAAGCCAAATACATTTACATTTTAAAAATTGTTTGTGTTTAATGCCTTGGATGCAAACTAATAAAGGAAATTCAGAAAGGCCCAAGATGGCTTCAGTGTTAGCTTTCACTTGTTTCCCTGATCTGTGTTAGTAGCAGAAGTGAGGGCGTGTCTCTCTCTTTTAAACAGTCTCATTAGTGTACTCCGTCATGCTCCTTCCAGAGCACGGATGGGAGAGATGGTGAATATCTGGCCATCCATACTCTCTGCAGTTGCAGTCCCTCCAGGAGGTGAATGGGTTTCCTGCTCCAGGGAAAAGCCCTTTATCTCATCTGTTCGCTGTGTGCCGAACAAGATTCACACAGAGCTATTGCTATTTTAAGACTTTTGTAAGCGCCTCACCACAGTTTATGCCAGCAGATTAGGGTGTCCATCATAGCCTGGTTCTGTCCTTAATCAGTTCCCCTGTATGAGCTACTAGCACTAAGCTCCAGAAGGCTGCAGATATTATCCACAGCATGCTCTCCTTTTTTAGATGGACTAGCTCAATATGCATTCTTGACAGGTTTCATATAGGTTGTGTATAGTTGCTGGTTGTGGTACACACATAAGTGTATAAGTGTTGCTATTTAATTAAAAAAAAAAGTTATTAACAGCAGAACCCTACCCCCACCAACAAATAATTTAATGGAATAAATAATTAACAAATAAAACTGCACTCTGGTCTCCACTGATAAATATCAGTTACATTGGGTTTATATAGTATAGCTGATCCCTTATTTCAAAAGGAGTCTTATACATTTTGGCCAGTGTAGTCTGCTATCACAGCATCCTCAATGGTCCTGCACTGCTGACACTCTGTTATTGTTGACAATCTTCCTGAGGTTATATGAGCCTTGAAATGTTGCACTGCAGCCATCAGCTCCTTTTAGATCTCTTGTTCTGGCCCACTTCCCAGGGTGTACAGTGCTATAGTATTAACCTGGCACACAGTTTGCCAATCTTAAGTTACTAAGGGGTTTTCCATGAAAGTATGATAAGAGAATGAAGTCATGGCAGGGGAAAGTGATTGATGGTAGCTTAATCTCTACATCATGAAGCAGAGCTCTCAACATCATGACTTTTGTTCCTTGCAAGTAAATGTTCAGCCAAGTACAAAACTCTGCTAGTGATGATATTCTAACTATAGTAAGCAAGACTGAAGCACTGACAGATACACTCAAAATGGATTGTTAGCTCAAGTCAATTACTCAGTCCTGGCAAAAACAGGCAGGAATGTGTAGGAATGTGTGGAGGTGGTACTCCTGCTGCTCAGGACAAGTTAAGAAATACACTAGACATTTGGACATGTGAGAGAAATGGTGAAAGTTATTGTGGTAAATTAAATGTGCAAGAAGATAAAATGTAATATTTAATAAATCTATTCCTGGCCCAGGAAATGCCACTTGCACCCTAATCCCATTTGCACACAAGGACACACACATCCACACATGCACAAACACACACAAAAGGACACATACAAAACAATCAGCATATTAATCAGTTTTTAGCAAAATTATCAATATTTAAAAAAAAGAATAATAGGGCTCTCACAGAAAATTAATGAGGCTGACAGTACCAACATTATTTAACAAAACCGATGTCTCTGAATACAAACAAGCATAGGGCACCCTGTGGCTGAACTGCACTATGTGTAACTCTTTTTCTTTTCCTCCCTGGCTGTGGATTATGAGCCATGTTCCGATTATACAGATTATATCGATTGGGGGGTAGGGGCATGGGTGGTGGCAGAAGATGAGAGCTCCAGAGATGAGTTCTCCACTTCACAATTCAGCTGGTCACGTCGATTAAGATGTGAACTTTTACAATTCCCACAGTTCACATTCGGCTCAGGGGGCCTTATCTGAAATTAAAAAAAAAAACCTTCTCTTGTGCTTTGAAGTTTCTCAAAGCCACTTGAATAGTTTCATTTGGAGGATGGGGAGACTGAAGGAACACTTTGATTTCCTGAGCTGGATTTGCTTGTCACTTTGGGTTGCACGCTAAGGTTGTTGCGGTACAGGGATGCATCAGCATGGTTTCTGACACAACCTTTTATTACATCATATATTCAAAGCTATGCTTTAGTTAATGATCACCTGCTCGGTTGAGAAGAATCACAGTGATTAGAGCTTTATTTGAAGCCAAAAAGCTCTAATGAAGCTGCTGTGATTGTACATTTTACACATCCAAATGTTCCATGAATGCAAACATTCTGTATGTACTTACTCAGAAAGCACAGTCACTCTACCTTGGTATGTAGAACTTTTTCACACCAAGATGTGCCGCTAAAAACAAGAACGAAAAAAAGCTGGCCTGTGTCTTGCATTCTGCAAGGACTCATCCAACTATGAACTACAATACCCACAAGCCTCTTGCTCAATCTAAATCCCCAGATTATTAGTCTCACCTGTGTCTTGTTTTCTCTGATGTTTCTCCCTATAAATGTCTCGTTTGTTTAGTCTGTTGTTGCAAAGTCTCGTTTGCCTGCCTTATGTTTCTGAACCATTGTGTTCATTGTATGATACCCTGGTTACTATTTCTCTGCCCATACTCTGTTGCCTGTTCCCTATAGAATTCGTTTGCTTATCGTCTGCCCTCTGTATTTATACTATTGTCTGTTTGTTGACTACGCCTTTGGATTTCCCCTTTAATTTTTAAATTCTGTCTTCCTGCATTCGACTCTGTCTCTGCTCAAAATACCTGACAACTTGTGACATGTTTTCCCTTCATGTTTAAGAATGCAATAATAAAATATTTGATTTTGAATAAAGTGATTCTCACTGTAGGAGGAAACAACGATGTGATGTTTTACCAGATAATAATAGTTGTCATATGAAGCTTTCTTGAAGCAACAGAATATGAAGCAACAAAATATAAAGCAACAGAACCCTGCATCCCTGAATTTATGTTGGTGTCTGCCCCCATTCCATGACATATCCAAAGCATGTTATATGCATTTTATTTTTAGATCTCTAAGTGCAGTCAAAATAAAGTAAGGATGTTTTTTTCTGATAAATTTCTTTTTTTTTTCTGATAAATTGGTGTCTGATAAATTAAAGGATGAATTTGATTATTTTCCAAGTGTGATTACCTACAGGATGCACAACCTGACTATGCCATCTTATGTTTGTGGGAAGATGGACCCTGACCGTCTGTGGCCGACAAGACTGCTCCCTGTGGGGGATAATGAGTCTATGAGGCATGAATTTCAAGAAAAGTGCAAGAAGGTCATGTTGGCTCATGCATGCCACCTCCTTCTGTGATGTCTGTGGAGGACAATCATAAAACTGCACATACACACAACCCACTTGAGCCCATATGCACCGTGACAGTGTTACCACTACAAGCAGTGTTACATATTGAAGGAGTTAACTTTCACAAACTACCACAACCCTGCTACAACCCTTCCTGTTGATGCAGACCCAATCTTTTACAATAACCCCAGTCTGATAAACAAATGAAAAATGCAGTGACCTGATACAAACGTTTTCTCTAACAATAAATTCTGTGTCCAATCATGGATAAGACAGGGATCCACAGAGGAGAAAAAAATCATTAAAAAAAAATGACAAAAGTGACAATGCTTGCAGCCATAAAGGTTCAAAAAGGAATCCATTGCAGCAGCCGAGCTGCGCTCAAACAACAAAATAATAACCATGAACAACAACTAAGAAACAGTAACGTGAATAAATGTGATAAAAATGAAACATTTTTGTTTAAAGTTGGTGATTTGTGAATTCCTACTCATGAAACAGCTTTCTTATGTGTGCTAATGCTGTGACAATCACTCGGTTCAGTGGTTTTCTTCTCCAACGGTCTCTTTCTGCTATTATTTGTAAATATGTTAAACATGTCTCAAATGGTTCAAAATAAAATAACAACAAAGTGAGGTACAATTAATGGCTTGTGTGTATTGTATTTTTGATGTGGATTTGCATATTACAAAATATCCATTTTTCTTTTGCATTTGATGTCATTTTGTGTATTTTTTGGGGAAAGGTTTATAGTTTTTGCAGTGTGTTTTGAGAAAGAGAACGGTGACTGGGGCATAAAGCCAAAGGCTTTCTCAAGGCTTTTAAACAGCCACAAGAAAACAAGTCCTGTTCAGCAAGGTCGACTAACTCCAACCTTAATAAGATCCTTACAGGGCGTTGGTGCAAAAAAAGCACGAGTGGCCTGGCTGGTTGCTAGTTGCAACAACAGCTGCTGTTGTTTCTAGGGTTAGACATTTTCGTGTCTTGTGGTAGCTTAGCTCAAGAACCTTTGAAATGATTTGAGCTGTGATATAGATTGTTTTGTGGTATTCACACATTTTAGTTGCCACAGTTTGTTTTGATATTACCCTACATTATGGTGACTAAGTAATTACATTACAATTACATAATTACATTAAGTAATTATGCATGTGTATGTGTGTATATGTGTGTGTGCATCTCTGTGTGTGTGTGCCACAGTATGTCTCTGTTACAGCAAACTGTAGATCTCAACACAGTTGTATACATTCTCCTTAACTGAAATCTATGTACAGCATGTATATACCTGCAAACAATATACAAAATGGGTAACAAGCTTATTAAGAACAAAAATTAATAACTGTGAAAGTAGAATGTTTGGGCCATGTAATTCTATATGTCTCTGTGTGTGAGCCATGCATTTCTATATGTGTGTGTGTGTGTGAGGAAGAGAAGAGTGGAGCACTTGTCCCCCCATTGACTCACAATCACGTACAAGGACTCTTTACAGCAAAGCAGCAATCAGCAACAAATGACTCATTATCACACTCTAACATAGAGGTAGAGAATGAGATTGTAAGAAAGAGAGACAGAGACAGAAAGAGAGAGAGAGAGAGAGAGAGAGAGAGAGGAGAGAGGAGAGAGAGAGAGAGAGAGAGAGAGAGAGAGAGAGAGATGCCACTGCCATGGTCCATGTTGCTCAGTGTTTTAGCTGTGAAGTCAATCAGTGAATCAGAGGCAGACGTGACCCTGTCAGAGCTGGTCAGCCGACAGTTCATGCTCTGTTCTCCTGCTGACTCTGTCACAGACCTCATAGAGATGGTTAGTGCTCCACTGCATAATCAGCCTAAACTAGCATATCCCTCAACATGTCACAAATGCAGGAACCTGAGGAGTGCCCTAAAGGCAAATCTTGAATATGGAGAATGATTTGAAAATAGATTTGATTGCTTTTTTTTGTACATTCCAGTATCTTAGTCAACAGTACTCAATCAGCCATTTGAATCTGACAGAATGTGCTAATTTACCTAATGTAGAAAAGATCACCAACATCGGGGACCATACAATCACTCAACGAATTGATTTTAGTCAGTGATGAGTGCCAGGGTCCAGATATGGAATTCTGAAGCCCCCCCAATATATATATATATATATATATATAAAACAATGCTTCAGTATACAGTTGGCTTTGGAGACATCGTGGCGGCGGCTTGCCACAGCCAAAGACGTGTGAGTGTGGAACAGATTGTGGCGAGATGAGGTGTGTGGCAGCCAGACACTTTGGTGGGCACACTGCCTCAATCTGTGCCACTCTTCTGGCTGCCCTTGCGGTGGATGGACCCGTTGGCAGCAAAACTGAAGCCAGACATTCAGATTGAGCCATACATGTAACGGGATATTAGCTTTAGCCATGTGCATGTTTCAGATGTCTGTTTCATTTCATGGCTGACATTCGAAAACCTGCGGAGGTGCGTGCGGCACAGAGCCAAGTCTCCCTCATCCATACTGCTGAGTCTAATCAGATCTGACAGCCGTCAGTCACACCCTGATGGGCAATACCAAATGGGGCCATGACACGTATAAGGCAGACTGCTATGACAATAATAAATTAGGGCACATCACCAAAGAGGACCATCATGAGCCACTCCCACAATACCCCTCCTAGTGCCAGTGATGGTCTGTTAATGCAATATTAAGCCATTCACCAGTGTTTATTGCCTTTTATTTCTATACGTGACCAAATGCATTGAGCTGCATTAAGCCGTTCTTCAGCTATGTAACAGATTATATCGCGATGAGCTTTGATAAATATTTATGAGCACCGTGATGGTCTCGGCAGTGAGGACAAAGTGACGGGGAGCAAGCTGGTGTTTGTGCACAGACAGTGAGGCTGCCTGCTTGTATGGCTAATTTTCTAAATGGAGGCAGAAGAAGGCACTTCCCTCGGGACCACTCTGTGAAATGCTGCCAGAGGGGCCTGCAGTCAGACGCATGCTCTGCGAAAGGCCAGAGCGTTCTCACAGCTCCATGGGTCTCTCAACATCATTAGAGAGAGAGAGCGAGAGAGCAAGAGAGAGAGAGAGAGAGAGAGAGAGAGAGAGAGAGAGAGGGAGAGAGAGAGAGAGAGAGAGAGAAAGATACAGACAGAATGAATTAGAGAGAGGGAGAAAGAGAGGGCAAAAGAGCAGGAGAAAGACTGAGAGTGAGAGACTGAACTCTCTAATATCAGTCTAAGTCAAGCGCACACCCTCGTGCTTGTTTATCAGACGCAGAGTGAGCAGGCCGTGCCCTTCGGCCATGCAGATAGGCTCAGGTAATTAAGGGATCGAGGAGCTGCAGGCGCTGGCCCTGCCTTCATTAACATTCTTCTGTTCAGCCCACTATCCAATCTCAGAGTCTCTCCAGCCAGGACAATCAATCCCTAATCATGCCTCCCTCTGGCACATCAGTCTGACAACTCAATTCACACTAAGATATGCTAATCGTATTCCTCTGATGATTACACTGCGTAGTCAGCATTGATCTTCAGTGACCTCCCAAAAAGATGAGAAACAGAAGGCAAAGAGCTACGCTTGTCTCCTGAACACGTTAGCCAGCCTCAGCCATTTAGCTGAGCATATAGTTGTAACAGGAGACTGCCCCAAGCTTAGCTCATACTACAGCCTCTAGCATCAGAGCCAAATCTCAGTGGCTTAAAAAGATCTTGGTGTCCCAGGGCAAAGGGGGGGCGTGAGTATTAAAGACTATATATATATATATATATATATATATATATATATTGCAAGATTCAAGGGAACAAAAAAGAAAGCAACAAAGACAGAGAGAGTGAGGGTGGGATACTGTAGTTTTCTTTTTACCACTAGGTGGCAGTGTGCCACCAGTGTTGTCCTGTCTCTCTTGCCTTGTCATTTCCTCCCCAAGGCCAGCATGAGGAGTGGAAGCAACACAAGCCCACTTAATGGAATGTCAAAAAATGGCAGCATTTTGGTGTGTTGTTTTGTGATACGGAATGAATTCCAGCAGTGCAAATCTGTACTTCCTTTTTATTATAGATTGTGTTTTCAGTCAGTTTATAGCATGCAGCATACATAAACCCTGATTTAAATACATTATACTTTCTAAATTGCAGTACTAACCAGCATTCACTTTCTATTCAATTTTCCCATCTAGAGAGCTCTGAGAGCTTGTCATAAAGCAGAGTCCTGCACACTGTGAGAATGAACAAGGTCTCAGCTCCTGCTAGCTTGTGCTGTAGCAGTGGACTACATGGAGAGTTGACTAGGTGAGCTCATTAGCAGCTGGCTTTGGTCTGCCAGTAGGGGAGAGGACAGAGCTGGCCTGCCCTATCTGTCATTTACACACACCAAGACCAGTCATCTAAGTGCTTGAATCATTAGTATTATTGACCACCTCAGCACAACACAGGCTGTGAATGTGTGCATTGAATTTGTTCTGATTTTTTTCTATATTTGTGTTTTTGGAGCTTGTCATGGATGCATGAATCTGTTTTGAAATCTCTCTCTCTCTCTCTCTCTCTCTCTCTCTCTCTCTCTCTCTCTCTCTCTCTCTCTCTCTCTCTCTCTCTCTCTCACACACACACACACACGCACCCACCCACACGCACACACGCACACAGCCCATCTATCTGACTACCTAGTTTGAGTTAGCCTTCTTCACGGCCAATGGTCTGACCACAGGAAGATGGTTGACTGGATTTTTTAACTAAAAACTCCAGCGATACTGCTTTTCCTGATTTTTCCTGCTACACTTGTACTACCACAAGACCCACTACCATGCCACCAATGTGACTGTCATTGCCAGTACATATTTTGCTTCTTACTCTAGCTCCTCATGCTCCCGACTCAGGTCATCAAGACCTGTGGCATTCCCCATTACTCAGCAAAGGTCACTTAGTGGGCTCTGAGAGTACATTTTCTTGCCATGCCTCTACTGCATGCTTTTCGTCTTTCTGTTTCTCTGTTATAGGGGGGTTATTATATCCAATATAGTTATTATATCCAATATAATAACTGATGGGTTATTATATCCTATATCATATAATTATATATTTAAAATTTCACACTTATATTTATTTTATTCTCAATATTTACAAGTTTTTTTCCAAAAATAATTTTGTTCAATTCACATTCTATATTTTGATCTAGGCCTGCATAATTGCATCTGTCACACATAAAAGTACTGATATGTGCTCACACACAACACATGGTGAGTAGGGGAATAATTGAGTTGGGAATCAATTTATCAATTTCTGTTTTTCTCTCATCAGTCAAATTTCAGGGCTTGCCTGTGCCTTAAAGTACAAAATCAACCTTGATAATCTATTCTTTACAAGCACATATGTATACATATATGCACATACACACAAAACCACAAACCCACAATTTATCATGGGTCTTTCAGATCATCATTTGCGGTTGACGTGTCTCTATTTAGTTGGCAGTGGATGAATGATGGGTTAATACTGTGGTCAGACCTCTACTTTCTCTCATCACTGCCTTCATCTATCCTCATTCTGAAAGCAGCCTCACACCATTATGGGGTCAGCTGCCTCTTCCAGTGTGGTATCTCATATGGTCAACTGCACCTGTGCTGCTAAATAGAATCTTCTCCAAGACAACGTCACGACTCTCTTATATGTGTCATCGTGGTCTGACTCAGGCAACTAAACTCAGTGCTCCATAGCATTATGAATGAGGCAAAGGGAAAACATTAGGCAAAAAAAACAGGTGTGCACAGTTAACAGTGATACTGGTGTACATCTTATAGGATTTCCAGATAAGCAGCATTGCCATGCACCTCTCCAAAGCAACATTAGCTGTCTGTGATCAATACCAGACCCTGTGCTGCATGCTTCATGAGGCTGCAGCACAGAGGATGGAAAAGGACTGTATTATCTCTACATCACCCTAGATTTCTTCATTCAGATAACAGCAGGATATCTGAGTGTGTGTCACTGTTGAGCTGCTGGGACTGTAGCTTCTGGGGTAGCACCATGCTGCATTGTGTGTGTGTGTGTGTGTGTGTGTGTGTGTGTGTGTGTGTGTGTGTGTGTGTGTGTGTGTGTGTGTGCATTGCTGCAGATGAATACATGGGTATGACTGCATTTGCCATTTCAAGCTTGCCACTTTTTATGTTTATGAACAAACAGTGCTGTGAGTAATTATGTGTCTGTGTGATGATTATGTGATTAAATGATTAATTTTCTTTAAAAGCAAGAAAAGCAAGAAAAAAGAAAATATGAAAATGATGTGATAATACAACTAATTAAAACATTGAGTAAAATTACATAATTCACTACTTGACAATAATGGAAACACCTGTTAAGTTTTTCTTGACCCTTGACATATGTGCATCTGTGTGTGCAGGCAGAATGTGTACACGTGAATGCAGTCATATGTGCAGTTCATGTGTGTGTGTGCATGTGTACTGGCGTATGTATGGTTTATTTATCAGCTTTGCAGCCACTGTGGCCCCACTGCTCTTTACAGATAGACTGAAACCAATAAAGAAACACAAGCGCTGTCATCTGGTAGTAGCTCAAGTCAATAAAAATGATGAGCTTTTGCAGGTCAGGAGTGACCCATAAACACTCAAAGGTTTTCTTTCAACGCATTGATTTTTACCATGCAGGATACACCTGATTAATTGCTGACTGCCCTCAGGCTGTGCAGGAATGACTGCTGGGGCTCAGGCATCCAGCTCAGGGGCCAACCACTGGCCCATGGTGGGGTAGGCTGACTTCACCTACTTCAGTTGGGGGGTGTGGTGGTGATCATGCATATTATCTAAACAAATGGGTTTGATTTGGCCAGTGGTGCAGGCAACATGACATTTTAAATTAGAAATGTGAGAAATAACAGTTTTGCACTTTGTTTGTTTCCTGGGGGAAACAGAGAGATAGAGAAGAAGAAGCCAATTATACATTGCTGGATGCCTGTAATCAAGAATGGATTAGAAATAACAATCCCTTCCATATCTTGTCTTTTGTATCATATATATGGGTGATGGGTAGACTGACTGATAGTGCTTTTAGCTGTGCAGTTTAAAAAAGCTGTAACCCTGATGTGGAAACCTGGCCAGCTTCTTCACATTTGCACATAAATACAGCTACATGCACGCACACACACACACACACACACACACATACACACACACACACACACACACACACACACACACACACACACACACACACACACACACACACACACACACACACATCAGAGTGAACCATCTTTTGTGATCAGAAATAAGTGAGGTGCTTTTATCTCCACTCTCCCCCACCTAAATGGCCAGGTATGCTACAAAGTGCTGTAAAGGTGTGAATCACCTTGAACAGCCTGGACTTATCACCCCTTGGTGACAGCTCAGTGTGTGAATGATTGGTGCTATGTGGACATGGAAAGGGACAGACTGAGATAAAGATGCGAGGACAATGGGGAACAGGATTGTCCTGTTCCTATTTCTATCTCCATCCTATCGCTCTCTTTCTCTCTTTCTGTTCTGTTTTGCTCTCTCTGTGGACTGTGCCCTCCCTCCAGCTCATATTAACAGAGCTACATCGGAATATGATCTGTTGTGTTTTTTGTTCTTGTTTTTTGTTTTTTGCATGAGGGCTGTCTCATTCCACTAAAATAAAACAGACCATTTTTGCTACTGACCCTGCCATATGCATGATAACACATTTCAGTTCTGAAGACCACACTAACACCACTGGTTACACGCCATCTGAGGTGTCTTGGTAGAAGGGTTTAAAGAAACTGGTGACATGACAAGCAGAAGTCCTGCAGAAACGAGTGCTGTATATGGCATCTCAATCTAAACACTGAGTGTGGCGCCTGGCCGGCATAGGTCTGTTCCCTCTAATGGCAAATGTGTGTGTGTTTGTGTGAAGGAGACCTGGAGCACATGCCTGGCTGTCATGTATGCTTGGTTCATCACTTTGGCTGTGGGTGTTTGTATTTTCCATGTGATAAGCTGATGAGTGACTTCTGCTGCCTGTCGCTCCGGGCACAAATAGACGAGCGCCTGATTACTGCATTCCACTCCTCTGTCAACAGCGTCATCTCCCCTCTGAGGTCACCGTGCTTTATTTAATCCCATATAATTTCTTCCTTCCTTTCTGCCTCTGCTGTGTCCAAACTCATACATTGTGATTTGTGGTCACATTACTGAAGAACAGAGGCAGTAGAGTTTTAATGCACTCAGTATTCTGCTACTGTTCTATGAGGCTTTGGGGATGTTTGTCATGTGAGCAAATAGTTAAATGTGTGAATTACGTTGTAAACACTGGGGAAAGTTGGGCGAGTTTGCTGATGCAGATGGAGATACCCGCGGTGCCCGCGGGGGGGTTGTTGTGTGCTATTTGTGGCTGGGCAGAGTCTCGCTGCACTGCGTGGGAGAGTTCAACCTGATCCAAACGAGCATCTGCCATGTTCTAGCATAATCAGCATACTGTGGGAGGATCAGGGGCTGGGGAGAGGAGGTGGGCGAGACAGCACTCTCCACAGAAGCTGTTACAGCTCACCTGCTGTGTGTGAGAGTGAGCCGGTAGAGTGAGATGGGAACATCTGGAGATGGATGATGGCTAGGCTTGTCACAATGAATCCACATGGTGCTCAAACACATGTAATCTAATTTATCTGGGTTTCGGCAAAACCTTAGGATGTGTATACCCCACGCCAGCTAGTTATCTCTGCACTACTGTGACATTGGTCAGACAGTTTGTTTTATTATGAATCACTTTAAGACAACATTACATTTGTACTGCTGATATGTCTAAGTTAAAGTGTCTGATTCAAAAGAGGAGTTGTCAAAAGGCAGTGTTTAGTGAACAAGTTTATGTTTGATGCACATGACCCATTTTATACTGGAAGTCTGTATGCATGCAACTGTGTGTGTAAGAGAATGAATTTGTATGTGTCCATGAACATATTCAGGCATCTCTGTGTCTGTGTCAAGAGAGCATACTGTGGATAACATTTGCAGCTTTCTAGGAGGACTACCACTAAAGCAAGCTACATGCCTCAACAGAAGTACTTTGACAGCCTAAATGAACTTTTGAAAGCCTGTAATATTCACGCATGTATGCACGCACACACATACACCCAGACAGTTGTTACTAGCTATAAATGAATTTGTGAAGTGTTAAACCAATAACACTTGACTGTGGTCATTGTTGGAAATGATTACTGGCAGGACACCAGGCCATGGTAAGCACATCATTGGCATTCCCAATATCACAGCTCTCCCACAAACATGTCTCTGAAAAACCTTTGGCTTAGAAGTAGATGCTTACAATTCCATAGTGAAATTTTCTCATCTGATAATGTGTTTGGTAGTTGCCAGTATAAATGTTTATTGATGATGTTATACACCCTAGCTGGACAAAAAAATACACACTGAGAATTCAGTTACCATATCTGTTTTCTTCTTGTTACGGTGAAAACTGTGAAGATCAGGACCAGCCATTTGGGTCATGGTGCCTTGTTACACAAACACCTAGCATACATCAGGTAGACTAAAAACATAAACAGACCAATAGAAACACCAGACTGAAAAAAATCTAAGCCATTGCATTGCTAAAGGCTTTTTAATGAATACATAGATGCGAGAGAGCAGGTCGTCTGCTGGGAGGGCACATTTGCAGTCACAGGCCTCAGCGCTTCAGAAGTCAGCAAGGCCATAGTCCTTGGCTTCATAATTAACCTCATTGCTCATTGTCTATCTGTCCCCATCTCCCTCTCTCTCCTACTCCATCAGTGGTAGGTCCACAGCAGGCAGAGACTGTGTTCGGTGACAGGCGATATGATGATGAGCGATCTGTGCCTCTGAACTAAGGGTACTAAACCCCTTGTGGTGAGGAGCACACTGCTAATCAAGAGAAGCGTTCGAACAAAACAGCAGCAATTAACCCTCATTAGGGTCAACATGTTCTGCTCCATGCGCTCGTCAGTTCCATGCACATACATGGACACACATGCCAGCCCACACCCACACACACTTGCATACATACAGACCCAGAGCCAACGTTTCTGGCTACGGGTCCTCTTTTGGAATACTTAATACACACTTTTTTGTTATTCACATTTTTTTTTCATGTTGACAAGCAATGTGCAGTCTGGGAGGATTGAAAGCCATATAGCTGGCATAGTAAAGTTAATAACCTGAAGAGTTTTATTTGCAATGCAAAACTAATAAAGCCATTTGGACATGTATATGCAATTAATTAATTGCCCTCAAAAAAGCAAAGTAATTTATTAAAATGATTTCAGGCTCATTTTGCCCATTTATATGAAACCAATTTCAATCTTTGAGACCAAAAGAATTTTAGCCACAAACTTTGTGACCACATAATTCCAAGTCAAATTAGACACATGACACTTATGTAATTCATTCTAATTTCATGATCAGTTTTGATATTCTGTGCCCTGTTTGGCACACACATGGCAATGTGACCATCAACAACCATTATTTAAGAGGATTATGCTTCCAAATTCCATCTGCTGGGAATTCCCTCTCTTTAGTGATACTGCAATGTTGATTCCCCTCCAGAGCAAGATCATGCTGGGATGTAGGCTTGCTGCAGCTAGAACAGTAATGACCCTCAAACCTCACACCCAGGTTGAACTGTGTGCTCTTGAGGTCAAACAAATACTTCCTCCTAGTCTTTCAGAGTCACTCTTAGGATCAAACCTACTAGCATTACATCTTTCACTACAGTCTAGAAGGAGATCAATGAGTGGGGGCAATATATATTTAGTGAGAAGTTCCTTTTACACCCTTGTTTTCACTGTGTGAAACACAAAGAGTGGCAAAATTCATTGGAATGGAAATGGAATGTGAAATGGAAAAGATATTCACTCCCTATCCACTTTATTACAAGCGTTTATTAGAAACACCAGGTGGATGCCTAATTAGACACTATAGAACATCTGTTGCCATGAGCAGTTTGTGTTAGCCATATTCAATTTCATCAGTTTTGGTCCAGGGCTGCTGTTGGGTGCTTAATTTTGGGTGGCAGACCACTCTCAACACAACGCTGACACTGACAAATGTACAAACCCTAGCAACACTGCTGTGGCTGATACACTTCTTAAAGTGAAACACCCACCACCATGCAACTACCATATCTGTGTCACTGCTTTGTTGAGAATGGTTTACCATCCAAGTTATATCCCATCAGCATTGGTCCTGTAGTCAGAAACTGATCAGTGCTGAATGAAGTAGAAGGTGCCTAAGATGTGAATGCAGCTGATGGAATGTAGTCTGCAGCTATAGGCATATTAAGTGCATCTATAGGACAGGAGAATGTAGAAGTATGGTTGGAGGTGTAAAGTGAGTAGTTTTGCAATGAGAAAGTTAATGTTACTGACAGTAGCTGCACAGACCTATTACAATTTTTGGCATCCTGTCAAAAGTAGCTGCTACTGATGGTCAATTCACTCAAGGAATCAGTTTAAATCTCTGAAAATACAGGCTCATTACTTAATAATAATATTGAGACCATATTATTTGGTAACTACTATGAATTACTTTGGAACTACACTGACCGTAATGTGAATGGGACAATGGTTACGAATCTAAGGAATGAGTCTGAACATACCACTGGGTATTTGCAGGGTTAAATCACCTCATTCCAAGGAAATGACATATCTGCAGATTTCCTGTGTCTTGTACTTTATTGAGCTTTTGACCCCCATAACATATCCAAGGATTTGTGGCAAAATCATAATGCAAAGAAAGTCCACACTTTGGAGTTATGATCCACTGAACCTTTTCAAAAGGATTCCCCTACATGAACAACCCAGGGAACCCCAAAATGGTTCTACCTGGAGCTGTTTTCTTTCACAGGAGTAAGACTATTAAAGATGAATGAAGGTGAATGTGGGTCAGGCTGCTATGGAACAAAGAAGGCAACTTTTCCTCATCTCTGATGTGACCAACACAAGCGTGAAGAGCAGTGTTCAAAGCACCCAGCCAAGAGGGCATTGGTGTGAAAGATTTATGAGCTTTCACTTCCAGGGGAAACTATGTTTGATGACAGTGTGTATTTGTACGAAAAGGGATGTAGGTTGGCTTAGTGTGATCGGATGACGTGGATAAAGGTGCTCCATCAAATGTTGAGTCCTGCACAGTCAATCTGGTAGAAGATGTTGTTTCCAGCTGCTGTTTCCAGTGATGTTTACTAAAATGTTAATGATGTAAACATACATGAAGATATGGGAACAGTCAATTAACTTTTTTTTTGACCAATAGATATTTAGATAAATAAATATATATTTTAAATATATAGCTATGCAATATAATATGTAAATGCATAGCTTAAAATATGCACCATTTAAATGACACCTCAAGTAAATATGTGCTCTAGATGTAGCAAGGCTTTGCCATATTCTCATCTGTTCTAATATCTGTATTTGGTTTGTTGTGTTCTGTCTGCTGGAGCAGGGCTGATTTATTGTGAACAATAATTGGCACTTCAGTCAATGAAAGGTTTAGAGGAGGGATGGCACTGAATACATGTGGATAATAAGAGCTTGAAGAAAAGTCTTTGCACAATCCCTCATGATTAGCATGTGAATGATGTGCAGTCAGCGGTGATGTGAACCTGTTAGCTGTGATATGTCAGCAGTCTCACCTCAATAGAAAGGCCCATTTGCGGTGAATGAAGCCCATCTGCTTCTCCAGCCTGTTGAAGCTCCTTTGCCTTCATAGAGCTGCGTGTGAGCTTAGGCCACAGATTTTGACTAATTGAATTCCTCCATACTCTCAGTATGGGTGGAGAGTAATTAAACAGATGTGTGTTTGTATTCATGTGTGTGTGAATGTGTAGGAGGAGGTGGTAACACGGATGTGCACTAGTTGCTGGAAAGGCTGGGGCCCACTCTACTTCTCATATCACTTCTCAAATGTTTTCATATCACACAGAATTCAGGATTCATCCTGGCAGTACTAAACTCCTGATTATCCTGATTAGGTATATTCTATCCCTCCTGCTAAACACTGACTCTAGATGAGTTCAGCTTTCATGTGAGCTGAAAACTGCTGCCCAACCCATGGTCCTCACCCTTCATGTCACAGAGGCCTGAGTTTTTTTTTCATTCTCACTGTGATGCAGAGACATATGTCAGGGTGTTCATAAGGAGCCACCAAAATGACTGTCAAGAGGAAGAATGTCCCTGTCCAAATAGACTCCAATTAATTTCACCCACTGCCAAGTGCTAAGCTCCTGTCTGTGCCATCTGGACTGGTCCCCTGACACCTCTACAGTGGAGAGTGGAGTGGATGAGGAGAGGAGACACAGCAAAGTGCAAGAGGGTGGGTAGAAAAGCATGGGGCGATATGGGGAAAAAGATAAGTGTATAGTTGGATGAAGATAGTAAGTTCCATGACAGTACAATATTGGCAAGCATATTAGAAACATCTGTAAGACATACAGATCAAAGTAAAGGGGTATGGTAAAATTATGATATTATAGTGATGAAATCACAGGTTGGTAATTGGCTGCAATCATTTAAATAAGTGTCACTTACTAGCATTTTGTCTCCAACCCTGTTGCTTCTAAAGCAAAAAACTCAGCCAGCCAGAATTTTCACAGCCTGGATTCACAATACAAGGCTTTTCTATTACTTGCAGCTTTAAGTAAAACTTTTATAAAACTTTCAAGAAGTGTAACGTAACTTTAGATGCACCGTGTGACCTAATTGTATTTGCTCATGTGATTTTTGGCCCGCTTTCTCATGGCTTGCTGATGGTGACGTCTGCTGGTGGGGCACACACTGACCTGTCAAGGCTAGCTAATTAACACAGTAGCTGAGACAATTAAATCAATATGTGAGTGGCAGAAACCATTTTGTTCCATGATTGAATATCAAAGAGGACAGAATAAAGCCCAGGGAACTGAGTTTTTAATTGCACTGGCATAATTAATTTTCTTTTTTCTATCCATCGCTTAGAGAGATTCCAGTCAAATATAAATATAGTTTGTAAAACATTTTGACACTGATATTTCATTCATGTTTCATTAACACATATAATGGCAACACATGGACAACAATGAAGAATGACAAAATCATGTCACATATTTTCAGTTATTTGACAATTAGAATCTCATTGGGGGTCCTTCACCCATTTTCCTTGAGGACCATGTGCTATTCTATTAGTGTGTGGACATGTTTTGCTCAATTACATGAAGCTCTTATATAATGAAATTGAAGCATGTTTAATTTACAAAAGGATATGGTGAGATACAAGAAATAAAAAGTTGATTTTGTACAGCATGTTGGTGTAGCAATTATTGCTACAAAAAAAGAGAAAGTAGTGATACTACAGTGTATCACAAAGATGTTTTGTCTACACCTCTCCAGTTTTTCACTGGTGAGGAGAGTACAACAGAGTCACTTAAAAAGAAGAAGAAGAAGATGAGATACAAAAATAGAAACTTTATTTATTTATTTTTGAATTTTTGCTTGTGACCTGTCTAAATATTTGTAATAAGAAAGATTTGAGGTTTTATTTCAACAGGACCTCATTTGGTTGAAGAAGAAATTACTGTATCTGTAAGAAATAACAACAGCTAGCCACACAGAAAAAAAACAAAAAAACATCCATTTAAAAGTGGCAGGTATAAAGAGGGGGCGGCTTAACCAAAAGCCAGGACAAACAGATTGGCATGTACCAGCCTGGCCTCTTGATTTTTGTTAGCTCTTCATGTTTGTAAGCTTCCCAGTAGGTAATAAATCCAAGCACTTCACTGTTACTTTTTATGCAGGTAGGCTGCAGCCAAAGCAGAGGAAAATTAAGAATTACCCAAAGGCTGAGTTGGTGTTAAAATTGTTAACTTTACCACATGCACAATTAGAGCACAGTTTGACCTTTGAGTGTGATGTGTGCAACATTTTTTTTCTGAATTCAGCTCTTATCAGGACAAACAAAATCAGTTTGACTTCTCATCAAGTATTTATTGCATATTCATGACCAAAACAGATTTATTTATCAGTTAGCGTAAACATGGCATCATTCCAAAAGTGCATTGAAGTGTGTGTGTGGGTGTATGTATGTATGTGTGTGCTTATATTGTGATGTCGTGTACACACATGACTAGTTTTTGGTCCCTTTGAGGGGAGATTTAAGGTCTCTGAAGCCAGTCTGGTTTATCATTAGTCAGCTCTGAGGAGGAGTGCAAAGTTCAAGACAAGGTGACTTGTTCTGCACTTTTAAACACTCATGCATGCACGCACACACACTCACACACTTGCACACATTTCACTGCGAGTTATACTGTGTATGACTATGTATGTGACAAATAAACCAAACTTAAACTTAAACTTAAACACATGCTTGCAAGCTCGCAAGCACTCATGCATGCTTGCATGCACAAACATACATTCAATAAAAGTATTAACAGGAAAACAATTTCTGATTATGTACATGGTATACAACTCATTAGTTTATTAAATATGGATTAGTTTATTACAGTTGGAGAAAGCAGGGTCTTTTCCAAATGTGCCTACTTTCATAATCCTTTTATGGCTGAGATGGAAAGGTATTTTAACAACTGTTAAAACTCTGCTCTATGCAATTCTTCAATGCAAAATTCATGCACTGCAAATCTGTGCACATGCCCAAGGCTGCTAAAGACTAGAACAATAAGATGCCATTTCAACTATACATTTTTGATGGAAAAAGTTAAAGGCTGATATTTTATTATTTTTGAAGTGTATGATTCTAAAATAAAGCAAAGGTACACAATATTTCAAGAATACAAATGTCATGACTTACAGAGATGATAATATCTGATATCAAATAATCTGATATCAAACAATATCTGATATATTTTCATTTCCTGAGAAGACTTCAGTTGTAATGTTAAACCATACAAACCTAACTTTTGAGGGTTTAGATTTTTTCATCCAATATATGTGGGATCTGTACAGTTTCAAGTTCACAAGCTGGTCAGCAGTCTACAACCCTTTAAAAGAGATGCAGCCAGAATATAAATATGAACATGTGCATGTGTGCTATTGATTTCAGATATTGAAAAGAGTTATAAAACAAACAGTAAGATGTGTGCATGTGTAGGTACCATAGTGCAAGATTTAGTCAAGAGAATGGCATGATCAGCTTTCCTTTGGATTTCGAGCCAGACCAGTATTGCAGCTTATGTACTATTCAGATCTCCAGTAGAATGTTTTATTGTTCCAGGCTGAAGGTGTGAGATTTTAAACTTAGGTCCACTGAGACCTACACAAATTCTGATGGATCCCTTCCCCACTGCATCAGGACCTCCTCTGGCTCTAGCTGGCTGAAGATCATTTTAACTCAGTGTCTGTTCTTCTGCACATATCATTCATATCTGGTCAGTCTGACCAAGTTCCAAAACAAATTCCCACTGGGTTTTCTTTTAAATTTAGCAATCCTCCATGCATGCAGTTCCTGAATTTACAATCCAGACATGAAGAGGCTCTAGCCATTTCCCTCACACGCGTCATCACTGTTCCAGCATATTGTCCAGGTGGTATTGTCATATAGCAGTATAAATCCCCTTGCAATTTGAGACCTAAAGAAAGATAATGCATCAGATTGAATCCATATAAAAGCACAGCCACTTCCTGCCTATTTGAACAATTCTATGATCCATTTAATAGAGAACAGTTTGCAGGATATGAATATTTGCAAATAAACACTGAATTTTAGCCAGTGTGATCTGTTTTATAGCCTGCAGCTTCATAACAATAGGCAGAACCAATGTATCAATAAAAAGTCAGGAAATGAACTGTTGACTCCATTCTTCAGCAATGTTAAATTTATGATTGAGGATGCTTTAGGTGCAGAAGACAGAAGAAGACCACCAATTTCCACTGCTCCTTCTTTGATAAAACAATACACATTTGCTAGGTCTACACCTGACCATTTCTGGAATCTATTGCTGCATGGGTGTATGATCTTGTTAATCCCAAGGATTAAAGTAAAAACACTCTACAGATTTTTTGATTCACACTTGCAAAGGTACCAGTTCAGTTCAGGAATGTTTACCAGAGATGACCTGTAGAAAATACATATCTTTTGGTGCGGCCACATAGATCTTACAGGGTTTCACGACTTCCAGTGCATTAATCATAACACAATGTTGTAATGTGTCAAAGCAACGTCTCTAAAAAAAAGTTTAAAAATTGAGTAAATTTATATTTAAAATCAGTGATGCAGTCTTTAAACAGACATTCATACCTTGAAGCTCAATTTTGGATATTTGTTTATTTGATAGAATTCCAATGTCAATAATTAATGAAACTATCCTTATGTATAAATGGAAAGATACATGTCCCGACATGCAGATAGTCTGGTACATTGTCTTTTTTGGTATTCTGTGAATAAGTACCGCCTTCCATGAGGAAGGTACATTACAATTGGTATAAAGGTGTTAAACATGCATGCCATGGCTTAAGTAAATATTACATTGTGGCTTTCAGAGTTTAATATGTGACTCCATATATATACTCCTATATATATATATATATATATATATATATATATATATATATATATATATATATATATATATATATATATATATGCAACCCTATATCTATCTATCTATCTATCTATCTATCTATCTATCTATCTATCTATATATATATATATATATATATATATATATATATATATATATATATATATATATATATATATATATATATAGGGAAAGGACCCTCCCCAATCATGACTGTTTCATACCTGCTACAGTGGTAATGCAGCCTCCTGTCAACTCCACAAGAATGTTATTCCTCACATAGAGAAAGTTCCTCTAATGAGCCCCAACACTGACTGGCAAATGAATTAATCGCAATTACATGAGTGCTTTGATGCACAACAAACCAGTGTACCCTATAGTATTTTTTCATCCCAGTGGTAGCTCAGTGGTTAAGGTACTTGACTTGTAATCGGAAGGTTCAAGCCCCACCATTGCCAAGTTGCTACTGTTGGGCCCCTGAGCAAGGTCCTTAACCCTCAATTGCTCTAGTTGTACACAGTCATAATTGTAAGTTGCTTCGGAGAAAAGCATCAGCTAAATGCTGTAAATTCCATCAACATTAAACAGGACAGAGAGAATTGTGGCTATGAAATTAACACATCATTCTGAAATAGTATCAGAGTACTATCACCATATGCCTTCATATTACTGTAGTTCCTTTAAAGATGCAAAAAGAAAAGTCCTAGGGACCTTTTGGATAGCTTTTCCTATTTGTACAACTGTAAATTCTTTTCAAGGTGAGTCTATTCTAGTCAGTCATATGTAACAAGGGAAATTATTCATCCACCATGCTGTTTAATGGCTCATGTCAGATCTCGTAGAAATAGTAGTCAGTACAAAGTAAAAAGGCTCAGCTGTCTATTTCACCATGCACATTAAATTGGCTAAGCATAGGCTACAGAAGCATAGGCAGCGATGCAGCCGTTAGCTCTACTGAGTTAGTCGATTTCAAAACGTAATTCAGTTTAGTAGGGAAGCCTGCACAGCCACCCCACAGCCTCATCTCTGCTGACCTCAGATCAGTAGTTCAAACAGACATCAGACAGGAACTTTACAAAATTATGCCCTTTTTTGACTGGTTTGAACAGTTCACTTCACAGCCTGACCTAATGCAGGCAAAGCACCCAACTTTGACAACTTAGCTTTGCAACTTGCTGGGAAAGCTTAGCAGAGGCAGAGGTGTGAATGTCATACTGATCCAAGAGCTATCATAACAGTATGCCAGCCTTCTTTATTATTCTTGCTTCCTCACTACATTTGAGATGTACACTCAACACCCACTTTATTTGAAATATCTACCTACATTCTTTTGCCAATTTTTTAAGTACATGTACATTAGGGATTAATTCTATACCCTGCAAAAACTCTGGTCCTGCATAAGTACCTACAGATTCAAAATAGCTCCTTATAGAGTTTATTTATGTCCAGCAGGACTCACAGGGTATTTTCTGTGCAAGTCTACAGTTATGGACTGTAGGTCTTGCATTGCCATGCACAATTTGTCAGTAACCCTCTTCACTATTGTTATTCAAATCTGACCCTCGAATCCAAATCCAGTCCTGGAATTTGTAATCCCTTGTAGTTGATTCATTTAATTATGATTCACAGTTATTGGCCACTTTATCATCACAACCTGCCAAAAAAAAGGTCACACACTCTAATATTTTGTTGGACCGCCTATAGCTTTGATTACGGCATGCATTCGCTGTGGCATCGTTTCCACAACATCAGTGTCACAACATTTATTTCTAGAGTTGCATTAGTTTTTGTACCACTGCCCAAAGTCTTCTCCAGCACATCCCAAAGATTCTCAATGGGGTTCAGGTCTGGACTCTGTAGTGGCCAATCCATGTGTGAAAATTATGTCTCATGCTCCCTTAGAATCCTGGCATTGTCATCTTGGAATATGCCCGTGCCATCAGGGAAGAAAAAATCCATTGATGGAATAACCTGGTTATTCAGTATATTCAGGTAGTCAGGTAGTCAGCAACCCCAGATCATAGCACTGCCCCCACAGGCTTGTATGGTAGGCACTAGGCATGATGTGTGCATCACTTCAGCTGCTTCTCTTCTTACCCTGATGCACCCATCACTCTGGAACAAGGTAAAACTGGACTCATCAGACCACATGACCTTCTTCCATTGCTCCAAAGTCCAATCTTTATGCTCCCTAGCAAATTGAAACCATTTTTGCCAGTTAGCCTCACTGACAAGTGGTTTTCTTAAGGCTACACAGCTGTTGAGTCCCAATCCCTTGAGTTCCCTTCGCATTGTGCATGTGGAAATGCTCTTAATTTCACTATTAAACATATCCCTGAGTTCTACTGTTGTTTTTCTATGATTTGATTTCACCACACGTTTAAGTGATCGCCGATCACGATCATTCAAGATTTTTTTTCCGACCACATTCCTTCCTCGAAGATAATGTTTCCCCACTGTCCTTCCACTTTTTAATACTGTGTTGGACAGTTCTTAACCTGATTTTAGTAGTTTCAGCAAGCTCCTTAGATGTTTTCTCTGCTTGATGCATGCAAATAATTTGACCCTTCTGAAACAGATTAACATCTTTTCCACGACCACAGGATGTGTCTTTCGACATGGTTGTTTAACAAATGAGAAGCTACTGACTGCATCAGTTAGGGTTAAATAGCTTGTTTCCAGCTGAAACATAATCACCCATGCAGTAATTATCCAATGAGAGGATACCTATTTGCTTAGTTAAATCCAGGCTATTTTTTTGGGCAGGCATTATGTATATATATATTATATTTCTTTCTTTCTTTCTTTTTTCAATGAAATTTGAATTTCAAATATAAATTAAAGGGGTTATACACTTCAGTCACAATGGGAACCACATTCCAGATCCTCATTGGTCCTCTGTGGTTAAGCGACAGTGGATAGCACAGTGCAACTCCCACCACTTCATTCAGCCTCCATTTTGTAAGCCACCAATCTCACTTGTGCTGCTAGTGTACCAGTGGCTTTAAGGGAGCCACAAAGAGACCCAGGCTGCATTAGATGCTGTTAAAATCATTCTTGTCTGAAAATCACTGTGGCCTCTGCTCCAGGCAGGAAGGTGGCTCAGCATATCAAATCCACAGTGCCTGGACTGTGCATGGCCCACATGAACCTTAGTAATCTTACTCTATTGCAGTGCACAACCTCTGGCACACTCACTCTTTAATCTGCATTACTTCACCATATAACTTCTCAAACACATCACTCCCTAAGCTTCACCATTTATCCAATCAGATGGATCATAACTGACAAGTCTTGATCTTCAGAGCTGACATTAAGTTATTAAGTAAGAGACATTTCAGATCCACGTGGTGCACTGGGTTGATTAGAACTTCTGAGGCTTGTTGAGATAATTTCCTTCTTCTGAAGAAGTAATGCTACCCTTCCCATTCCATCATCTTGCATTAGATATCTACAGTCCCTCTTGGTTGTGAAATTAGTTAATTAGATTAGATAAGTTAATTCAATGATAATTATAGAGTGTAATTCTTGAGTCTTGGTTTCAGGATGTGGAAAATCCTGAGAGCTTAGTTAAGGTGTTTCACATTAGGTCTCATGGGTTCCTCAATTTCCCCTGAATACTAGCACATGTCACAATTGTCTACTTTTCATAAGGTTGTGCATTTAAACACTGCATGTGCCTTCTGTGCCCTACATCATTACCAGTTCATGTTTGTTTTTCCCCAGTATTTTTTCTTATTTTGTGTTTTCTCCTTTTTAGCTACATTTGTTATTCAGCCTTTCTGCACACTAGTATCCTCCTAGTCTCCTATTGCATTTGTCTGACCAAGCACCTTTTGGAATGGATAATGCTGGAGATCCTGCAGCATTGGGAGTGGTCAAGTATGTAGCAGATGATTATTAACTAGCACATACACGTAGACTTAGGCAATTGCTGTATGGGAGCAGAGGACAGAGATGTTGAGCTGTGCTCTAACCTTTTCCACACTGTTGTCGCGCACCCTCCTGAAGGATGAGAACCATGTGAGCAGTTGCTCAAGCTCCACAAGGCTGCACTATAGTATTGAAATATACCATCACCTTCTGCAGACTGTGCAGGCCCAACCATAGTGGCTTCCTCCAGTTTCCTGCCCTGATGATGTTGGAGCATTGACTATGGAAGTCTTCTGTCATAGATTCCTCCACACCTTCACATTCGCAGTGCTCCACCTCCTCTGAAACTAGTACTTGTCGCTGTTTTATACTCTTCATCAGGCAGTGTATTTAAACATGTCCCTCTAATCTTTCTGTGCTTGGTTTAACTTTTGTTAGCTAACCCATGTGATCAGCAGCTCATATTTGCCTTTGCCCAGTGTTTTCTCTTCTGTGTTTCTCTGTGTTTTCTTTGTTTGCTACTTTTGGTAATAGGGTTCTCTGGATACTAGTCTTCTCCATATCCTATTTGCGTTTCCTGACAAAGGGCAATTGATGGTTTATTAGAGTTAAATATACTGTCTGCTCTGTTTCATAATGTTAAAGGGATAAGTGTAAAAGCTGGAAAACAATTTTCTAAATCACATTATTTATCATCTATTTTTTATCTATTTATCAAGATATTTCTTAGCAAGGAACATCAAATTACTGAACATGCTCTATCACACATTGTGACTACCTTTTTCATTTAATTATCCTTTGCCTGACATTGATTGTCACTAAATGATTTTCCTTACAGTTTTTGTTTTTAGATTGTTTGGATTATGCATAAAAATGAAAGTCCATTTGTTTTTCTCTGGGTAATATGTACAGGCAATGCTGTCATTTGGAAAGCAAGGCTAATCATACTGTCTGCATCAGTATATGTATGTGATGATGTCATGGAACGCTCGCCTCCTGCAAGCCACGTGGTTTGGCCAGCCATGTGTAGTGGCTGCACACACCTGCACCTTGTTTGTTTATATGTATTTAAACCCGTGTCGAAGTGTGCAGAGTGTTGGTCATTGTGGATGTAACGTTTTAATGTTAAGGTTAACGTTCAGGTTAATATTCTTTTCGTCATTGTTAAACTTATTCGTGTTTATCGTCTGTGTTTATTGTTAACCGTGTCATGTTTGTGTTTATCGTGTGTAATACGTGTGTAATACGTGAGTGCCAATGTTATTATATGTAAATTAATGTTCGTCCACGTTGCTGGAGTCTGTGTGTCCTGGCCCTTGCCCTTTGGCACTCGGGCCACCTCGCGTTACAGATGAAAAGTTCCTTTCATTCCAAGAAATATGATTGTCTATGGTCATGCCTAGCTGCAACAAAGACATTCACTTTGGAATCATTATTTTTAACATTTCACCACCTCATACCAATACTGTACATGTTTGCATGCTACAACATAGAACACATCTGTCAGGGGCAGATGGCATAACAAACAGAAAGCATCCTTAGGGCCCATGTATGACATCTTTTCAGTGCATGTAGCCTGGCATCTTTGGTTCTTTGGCAAGTAGGTGGTATTTAAACATGCTATAGGGAGCCAGCTGCACCAATGACTAGAGACAATTGATCACTTCCAAATTGGCATCACCAAGAGTCGTGTTGAGTCTGGGAATAGATCCCAATTAGACCTTGATGCAACCTGTCCGCCCTTTTGAGCGACTATTCTTTGGGATCTGGTTCCAGAGCCATATCAATCTAATACAGAGTTATGAGGATTAATATAGAAGAGAGGTCGTAAATGTAAATTTTGTGCTACCTGCAATTAGGTAACCCCTGATTCAGATGTCAAGCTGCTTTTAGAGTGTTCCTGGAAGCAGGCACAGTGCTGAGCCAGGAGCCATAGCTGCACAGCTCATTTGCTCCTGATATAGTGTGCCCTGATAAAACAGCTTGCAGAAATTGTGCAGTCAGTGCTAATAAAAAAGCATATAGGCTACATCTGAAGGTCAATATTAAGCATTATCAAAACATGAGGTATGATCAAAGGTGTGATCTCTTGGGTTGTCCAGACTACACTAAATGAACAGAAGTGCAGTGTTGTGTGCTATTAATGAGAAACGCATTCAGAAACTTTAATTCAGTTCTTTAAGGCTGTTCTAAAACTTCAAAGCATATGCATATTTTTCATTAGTGTGAAATGAGAGTCTTTTCACATCATGACGTGGCATGGAGAAAATAAAAGTGACTCACTCTGTTAGCTATTTGATCTCTTGCTATGGGGACCTGATGATATCAGGTGAACCACACTTTTCACAATCAGAAAGAAACCATGAAAGTGACAAGACCATTATATATCCAATTTCCCCACTTGCACTCTATAGCAATTAACCTTTTTTCTTTGCTGCATAGATTCAATGAAAGATCAAACTCTGACATTAAAAGGTCATCTCATCTTTCCGCTTGTTTGATTGAGCTTTGACAAGAGTTGTCTCAAGTTAAGACATATGTCAGGCACTCTGTATGTCAACTGCACCTCATCATACTTCCTAGCTAAAAGGGCGCAACAAATATTTATAAAACATGGTCTTTCAAAACCTTCCGCAATCCTGTGGTTTAGGATTAGTCCTTTAAGCAGCTCAGTGCAAAAAAGTATTTACAGAACTAAATGAGTCAAAAGTAGCTGTTAAAAAGTAAAAAAGTAAAAAAAAAATCCAGACGAAAGTAGCCCAGACTGAAAGAGCCATGTTCTAAAAATAACCACAATGCTGTAGTGGCTGTGGGAAACGATTAGGGTTTGTGTAAAGTCTGCTGAATAGCGAGAAAATTCAGAAGTTTTTGTGGTGAGGAAGCAGACATGGAATGACTTTGACTTTGGGCTTTACTGGGCATCTTGGCTTTACCAGGCTCTACTCACGTTCTTAAAGTCTATTTCCAGCCTTCCAAACCAGTCCACATGCCTAAAGTCTCACCCTCTTTCATAGGAGTGTGGTCTTAAAATGGATAATTTGTGTGTGTGTGTGTGTGTGTGTGTGTGTGTGTGTGTGTGTGTGTGAGAGAGAGAGATGGAGGTAGATGTGGGGATAGGGGATAGAGATAGGTAAGCCTTGAGGTGAATTATGAAGTGAAGAGATGGAACAGATTAGTTGTATACATGGCTATTAGCAATAAACAATTTTAATATTAACATAAATAAATGCTGGCTGAGCATGTTCTGTGTTATGCAGAGAGAGAATACAGTTATGAGCTATCAGTGAGACAAGGTAGACCTTGTAGACATTTTATGGCTTTACTTAATTTGCTTGCTGTGACTATTACAGTTTAAAACTAGATTCATACACTCAAAAAACAAAAAACAAAAAAACAAATCAAACAAACAAACAAACACCCGCCCCCCCCCCCCATGGAGTCTTTTTTCCCTTCTACAGCACTGCCAATGTTTCCTTCAGTTATACATAAACCCAAGACTGCTAGTGCATCCTCATGGAGAAATACACTGAAACTGAAGGACTGAGGTTGCCACTGTGTAAAGTTGATCACCAAGCAAATGCAGCTCGGAAATTTATGGTCCAGAGCTGAGACGGGGCTTAAAGACAGCCAAAGATGAACACTGGAATAGGAAAAAACTGTCTAGGGTGGTTCATGGCCACTTAGCATACTGTGCAATCATTTTTCAACCAGTCTCTGACTCATTAAGGTTTGCTGTTAGAGGAATTGAGAAAAACGAGAAACGTGTGGCAAGATTTACAAGATAATGGATGAGTAGCACTCTTTCACTGTGCTGCTCAATGATTTAATCAGGACTTCAATAAATATTTGCATTCATTTGAAATGAGATTCGGGCCCGCCAAGCTGGCTGGCAGTATGGGCTGTTGTCTGGGGACGGTGGTGCCTCCGAATTCCTGATGAGCTGCGTCAGTGCTACTTTTCTACAATGCCATAAAAAGCCTAGTTTTCTAAACCCAATATTCCCTTAATAAGGTCCCATTCTCATAGAAATGATACATTCAGAGGTCACCTGTGAGTTGGTGATTGTTAGCAATCCATGCAGTAAAGTTAGGAACGGAAAAGGAATGACACCTTACCCAGTGGAACCAGTGACTCATGGGACACTGAAACCGTGCCCTAAATAAAATCAAGTACAATGTAGATTGGTCAGAAGGGACTGGGAAGTCAGAAGTTAGACTGAAATCTTTTCTGCCCTTTGCTAAAACCATAATTCAGGCTGGCAAGGCAAGTGCAGAAGCGAGCACTTTCACTGTAGGGAATCTGTCACTTTAATACAGCTCTGCAGCTGGGCTGCCCTGACAGCATAGCATTTGGGCATCTTTGGTTGTTTTGGAGCACAGCATAAGAGTCAGCGACCATGTGCTCCTGAGCAGGGGACTTTAGAGTGCCTGAGTAGTGGTTGTAAAAGCAGTGGCTATACCTTCAGTACCCTCGAGTCAGCAAGATATTCTTCATTTTTAATATGTTTGCTGTGGCTTCGTTTCTCTTCAGTTTGATATGATTGCATACTTTCCTGACTATGAACCTTCCTAATAAAGAGCACGATAAAAAAGATTTGAGGCAAATCATGAAATTTTAATGCAGCTGTTTTATTTGGCTAACTTGGGGGTGGGGAAGTAATGCTTAAAGCAGTTGCTTTGTTTGGGTAATCGGTAACGTAGATGAGGAGTTATTGAAAATATAGAAGTCAGAAATTAGAATTGAAGGCATATGTATCAAATTCTGAGGCATGTGCATGCCCACGCACACACACACACATACACACACACACACACACACACACACACACACACACACACACACACACACACACACACACACAAATACACACAAACACACACTATAATGCACATAGTATAGTGAAGCGACTATTTTATGGGGTTCCATAAAACCCCGATATAATGTTAGAAGATAAATAAATATGAGCTGTGGGTGGGGTGTATCTGCAGGTCACTGTAAAGTGTTGGCACACAGGCAATATGAAATCATTTCGAGCTTCCTTTGCTCTTTTGATCTCAGCTACTTCTCTACCCTTTGCCATAGCAACTTACAGTTTCCTTTTTGGCAAGTTAAAACAGCACATACGGTTATGTAATGACGAGAATTAGCTTTTCATCATTTATTTATGTCTAGGACACTTCTGTTTTTGACTTTAGCTAATGGCTGTGACAGATCCATTGGTCACAATATTCTGCCTATGGCTCCTTTGATAGGGTGAGAATACTAATTAACTGAATCTTACATTTTTTCTCACCGTAGCCTAGCTCTTGAAGTGAAAAAAAAGATAAATAATTTTGGACTGATGTCAGCATTTGTCATACTCTATGGCTCAAGTCTATTAAAATGTAATTGAAGTTCTGGTTGTAAAGTATCAGCACTCTGCCCAATGAACAAAGACAAACTTACTCCCCTCTTAATCTCCCTGTTCCACTATTGGTCTGTCTGTCTGTCTGTCTGTCTGTCTGTCTGTCTCTCTCTCTCTCTCTCACACACACACACACACACACACACACACACACACACACACACACACGAAAAAAAAAAAAAATTCTCATTCTCCCCTGGCTTCCTGGTGGCTGTCCTAAATGTGGAAATAAAATCTGATAAAATATTTTATGCCTTCTCAGTATCTCCTATCTTTCTTAGCTCAGTGGCCCTATGAAGTGAGTCTTCCTACATTGCCTTGAGCCATAGCAAAGGTAAAGAGAAAGGGAGGGAGGGTTTAGAATAGGATTAGGCACTAGCATGGAATCTGTCATATGAAACATACCATTTCGAGCAGACCACCACTTTATATGTTAGAGTGACTCTGTCCTCCCTGATTTTACTCTACAAATAACATGTTTTTGCTTTTCTGAGCCAATGCTTTTCTTACAGTCCAATCAATAGTTAATTATTACAGTAACAGGCATGAAAGGTGAATGGCTGTTCTTTTGTTTGTTGGTGATTTCTCTCCCAGTGTCCATGATTGGCTTGTTTTGTGAGACATTCAGATAATCACATTAATGTCACTGAGCATGTATTTCCAGTTTATTTCTTCACCCAGAGTTGGCTGTCACAATAGAATATCTATTAATGCTGTATCAAGGTAAGCTCTTGGGACAAAAGGCTGTATTTCAGTCCATGTTCCTCTGTATAATTGCACAAGGTTTATGTCTGAGAATGACTTCTAGGTCTCAGAAATATATTTAAAATCTATACAGCACTGATGCGTATGCAGTTTCATTAAATTGGTAGCATTGATCAGGATCTTAATGTTGTTGCACAGTGCTCAATAGTCATGCGTCTATTGCTGGAAATTTGAACTACCAAGCAGGGGTTGAATGCAAAAAAGTGAACATTTTTCAGATAAACCAGGCCTAATATCCCCAGCTCCAGGCCCTGTTTGACCTGAATATCTTGGGGTGAGGCATGCTCATGGCATATGGACATACATTCCCCTGTTTCAGTTCAGACAAGAAAATGCCATTATTACCAAAAGTGTAATGCGACATTTCTAGAAAAAAATGCAAGCCAATAGATGTTTGATCCAAGGTTCAGTTTAAAACTGGGTGTTTTATACAATGTGCTAACCCAAATAACCCGATGTAGCCTTACACTAGGTGTCCATCTTGAGCATATCCTCACATATATAAAAGTGTCTCATATTTTATATATGCTTATTACCCTACTAGAGATTAGATCTTGATTGGCTCAGATGTAAGAGGACTTCCTGTCTCAGCAGAAAGTAAGCCCTCTCCTGTGCCTCCAAAGTGCTGTTGGATGTCTGTCATCACCACTGGCCCCTCCAGTGTAGCTGTACTGATTAATCTGCCCCACTCTGAGCAGTCTCTCCAGAGGAGTGGTGTGCCTGCTGCCTCCTGCAGTGATGATGGAAATTTGATTGGGAATCCTGCCTAGAGTGTTCCAGCCTCCAGCCAGTAGGGGACAGTATCTCCTGTAGGGCCTGCCTCTGCCTCACTGGCTCATCACTGATTATAGCTCAGATGGATTTATTGGTTGGATAAATTGGGATGTGCTAGTGCTAAGAGTGTGGGGCGTGGTGGTGGGTGGTTGTATTGACAGGCTAATGCAGTGATAATGATGGGGAACATAGACGAAGGCCTGTTTGGTTTAATTCTCTGTGGTGTGTCTAACAGATGCTCAGCAAAAGAAGGCATGGTGAGGGCAATCAATGAGAGGTTTAGATAAGAGGTCTATAGACAAATGCTGTGTTATTAGCTTTTTAAATTAAGTTGCTAGACAACATATCTACCATATATATACACACTAATTCCATGTAAACAAATATTTAGCAAGTTCCTCCCACAAAAAAGACATTATGACTAATAGTATCATTGTAGGACTTTCTACTGGGCACAGTATCATACAGATCAGTGCAAAGTACTGTAAACAACTGCACACATTGGTTTGTTTCTATCTAAGCTAGAGTTGATATTTTAATTTCTCATGCAAAGTGCACAGCTGCTGCTTGTTGCTTGTTGATTTTGGGCCAGCTCCCCCTGTGCAATCACAGCAGCTGATTGCTGTGAGGATGAGCAAACCAAATGAATCAATATTTTTTGACAATGCATTCAAATTGCATCAATCAGGACACTATATCATATCACACACAACCTCAAACTATGTTTGTAGTATAAAATGATACAAATGACCCAAAATCTCAACTGCGGCACTGAATCATTCCTATGCATTGCATGTCTAGCTTGGAATTCCTTTATGCATCTGAATCTAGCAAATATTTTGATGATAGTAAATAGTAACTTGTTGGTGGCATGTACATGAATCATGTTGCCATCACCAAATGTAGATTTGTTTATTGCTAATTACTATTGTCAGTTTAGTTTTACATTATATTTTGTTATGTTTTTGATAAGAATAAGAAAATAGCAAGAACATCACATCTGCATCTACATAGAGCATGTACAGTCACAGCAAATTAAATGTTAACAAAATGGAAGAAATCCAGGCTCAAATCTTATTATGAAACCAAGCTTCCAAGTGACATCACATTGTTGTGATTTTCCATAACAAAAGCCTAAGATGCCAGTTTCATGACTTTTTTGAACATTCAGAGCCATCTTGCCTCTCAGAGAATGATAAAAAAACAACTAAAAAATATTATTTTTTATTAAAACATACCCTTTTACCCAGAGCAAAGTATTTTCAGTTTTACAATGTAGCTTCATTTAATTACTGAAATGATACTAAATGAAATAACATAGAAGACAAAAAGGAATGGGAAACTAAACACAATAATGGAGGCTGCTCATTGCCATGCCATGCCAAATTTCTGCCTAGCTACACAAGATTAGTCCCTGCCAAATTTCCGCTGTGCACAGTGGGATAATTTCTGCTGTGTACCAAATTGCTCTGTGCAGATATTTTTGTACTGTCCTTTTTAGAACTATTCTTTATGTTATACATACATGTTCTGTCTCAAAATGAAAGTGTTTTGCATGAAGTACACAAGATAACCAAAAACACAAAGTGACACATTCTTTTCTGTGGAAGCCATTTCACAAGGAGGACATTTTTAAGAAGGCCACATCCAGTAAGATCCCTGGCTAGTAGACGTAATCTCCAGAGACCTAATTCAACCACTCCTAATTATATGGATTATGTGCATATGATCACATTGAACATTTTTATGAATTATTATAAAGAAGAAAGATGTCTCTGAGTTTACCAAATATCATAAGAAAATTGTATGGGAAATGCTAACTTTTTTCATATTTGCAATCTTAAGATCATATTGGTTATGGGCCATGGTTTGGGGAATACATGCTCTCATTGGAACAAAAGAACAACAAGGAATCTCTGTCCTTTGTTATGTACCAGTTGAACGAAGATCTGTAAGATTACATGATATTTAAAGTTCTCCACTTAGCAAGCTGAGGTACTTACTGTGTGGCTGAGGTGCAATACTGTGTGGCTGGTGGTTCAGCAAGACAATTTGTCTGTTTTTTGATGCTCTCTTATGGTAAAGTGAGGCCTCAGTGCTGTTTTGTGCAAACTCTGCCATTAACAGAGTGCACATACTTCTGGCTATTCTGGAGACTACCAGGTGCTCCATGGACTCTGAACTGCTGACCTATTTCTCTTTACACAGAGAAAATTGCTGCACTTTGAAGTACAAAAAATATGCATTTTAAGATCAGTGAAACAAATCTCGTATTAGCCCATATCAACATAATAGTTATACGCTATTTATATTGATGCTGTCAGCATTATTCAACTACCCACCTGATATAGTCTGATTGAAAGTGTAACGGTGAGCGGTAAGGAGGCGGACGCATGTGTGGAGAAGAGATTTATTCAGGGAAAATCCAGAATCAGAGTCGGTATAACGGTCCAGGGTCAAAGAGCCGACATGAAGAGTATGTGGATACATGATAACAAAACACAACACACGAAGGCAAACAGGGCATCAGGCTATAACAAGATGCTAGGAAAAACTCGGGGCTAAGAAATACGAAAGCTAGGATAAACACAAAGGCACGGAGTACAAAGGAACATAAACATACGAAATAAACATTAAATGAACAGCCAAAACACAGGGCTCAAAACAGGGTTTAAATGCATGAACTAAACGAAGGACAGGTGTTGAAAATCAAACAAGGGGAGGAGAAAACAAAACTATGGAACGGAACTAAAAACACAAGACAGGGAAAACATGGAATACGGAAGCTGGGAAGGACTGATCATGACAGTACCCCTCCCCCCCAAAGCACGCAAAAACAGGAACCACCAAAACAGGACTAGGACGAGACATCAACTGGAACAGCACGGGCAAAACGCGGCGCAGATACAGGACCCAGTCGTGACACAGGAGCAGAAACAGGATTCAAACAAGGGGCATGATGAGGAACAGGCACTGGAACAGGAGCAGACACTGGAGCAGACACACAAACTGGGGCAACAGGAGCAGATAGAACAGGACAAGAACCAGGAGCAAAGCGGGGATAGACACAGGAACAACAGGAAAAGAACAGGAACAGAAGCAGAAGTAGGAGCAGGAACAGAATGCACAACAGAAACAGACTGCGGACGACAAAAGCGCCGGGAGGGAGGACGAGGAGTACAAAAACGCAAAACAGACCAGGACAAAGGGATAGGAACAAAAATGGACACAGGCACCGGAACGGAAACACGGACGGGCACAGGGACAGAAACAAAGGGAGACACAGGAACCGGAACGGGTACAGGAACGGGCACAGGAACAGGCACAGACAACACAACAGGAACAAAAACAAAACCAGGCAACAGAGAAGGCAAAAACGACGGGGCTGTAGGAGCAGGCCACAATGGAGACATAGGAGGCCCACAGGGAACAGGAGACACAGTCCGAGGAGTAACCACTGGGACAAGTCTAGCACGAAGCACGGAGACAGGCCTGGCACAAGGCACGGGGGCTTACGGAATGGCTTCTTCCACTCCAGGAACAGGAACTGGCTGTGGCGTACAATGGTGGCGGTTCCGGAGGTATGGCTGCGGCCTTCATCGGCTGCAGGTGCAGTGGGTCTGGAGGCGCAGCTACAGGAACAGGAACTGGATCAGGATGGCAAGCGTTTCCCCTGCCAGGAACAGGAACTGTATCAGGACGGGCGACGTCTATCACGCCGGGAATAAGAACTGGATCAGACTGGGTGGCTTGCAGGTTGGCCACAGATACAGGTTGGGTGACCCTGAGGGAACACACAGACACAGAGGGACAGATGTTGAAAATCAAACGAGGGGAGGAGAAAACGAAACTATGGAACTAAAAAACACAAGACAGAGAAAACACAGAACATGGAAGCTGGGAGGGACTGATCGTGACAGAAAGCTCTGTCTTCCTTTGTGTCTATCCTAGTTATTTGCTGAGCTAGTCTTTTCTAAGCACAAATTGCTTGATAGAGGCAGCTGTAAAAAGCTTCAAGAGCTTCTGACCACATATTATTTCTCCAACACAACTTGAAGGGCAGCCTGGAACTCAAAAATAAAAATGGAAACACATTCCCTGTATAAAGAATGTCTCTGCTAAAACAACTTTTAAATTGAAATACTATGAAGGCAACAGACTTCTTGTACATAAGTGTTCATTTAAGGTAAGATATAATAGCCGATGCATTTGAACACATTGCAAGCAATGTTTTTTGGGGTCATTGAATATTTCTGGTCTTTCAACCCTCCCACAGGCAATCCAGCTACAGCATATTACAGAAGCCCAACCTTAAAGAAGGCATGAGCTTCACATTTTCTACGGGGGGTGCAAATCAACATATATGAAATTATTCTTTTCATTCATCTTCTGTATCTGTCTATATACTTTAGATGGATGTTCAGATAAACATTAACCTACATTAAACATTAATCAGATAAACATTAACCTTCATGAGGTATGTGGATCCAAGACAATTCTGCACTTTCCTCAGTTTCTTTACAAATATAGTAAAACACTGTTTCTTTAGAGACATAGTAGAGAAACACAGCAGTCAAATGCAATGAGAGCTGTTCAGCATTCACATGGCCAGGAAGTTAAGGTCACGCCTTTCCTCTTTTCTGTGCTTGTTTTGAAGCTCGGGGCTGCTAGCAGGGTGCCTTTGGCACCATTCACCCTCTGGTCCTCGTCCTGAATCCGGACTCTGTGTGCTGTGAGAGGATTCAGCCACAGCTTTGTGCCACATCTTCCTGAAGACAAATTATTCCCCTGATCAACAGTTAATTACATCTTTTATCCTTTTTTACTCCTGAACCCTAACAGCAGTCTGTGTCTCTCTTTTCCCCGATGGACCTCTCCTCTAAAGACTGAACAACAGGGCTTTGCAAGTCTTTTAGTCTATGGACGTCAACTCCTCCCCACCTCCCCAAACCCCAGTCCACCAGCCCCTACAACCGTTTTCTGTTTGGTTACAATCTTGTATTCATGTTCTTTTTTTCCTCCTGTTGCAGAATAGACCTCTAGCAGGTGCAGCTAATTAATAGAATGTGTGAGAGAGAAACAGACAGAGAGAGAGAGAGAAATAGAAAGAGAACACTGGATTCTTATGAAGGAGAAACATTAAAGAAAGAAAGAAGGAAAGAGAAAGAAGATATTAGCATATACTTTCATCTCACTTATTTAGACTCTCAAGTGTCTGTGTATAAATGGTGTTTTTCTATGTGCCAAATCTTTGCACCATAGTATTTTGAGCTACTAGTGTAACAACTCATCTTTTAGTTTCTTTGTCAACTAACAGCCCAGAAGCTAAAATGTTTTTGGTAATTATTTGGTAATAATTTTTTCAAATAAATATTTTAGAGACAACTAAAAGTCAAGCTACATATTAGTCTTAAATACTGTTTTCATCGTGTGTCACATATTGGGAAAAAGCTCCAACATTAATCAAACATAAGGAAACAACCCTCAGTTAACATCTCATAGGAGCGCAGTAGTCAGGGTCATTTACTGCAGCCTAATGATGATAAGTGACTAACCCTGCTCAATGACCTTTATTTACCCCCAGTAAAAGGAAAAAGACAAGGCACCACTTGATCATTAGTCACTGAGAAGACCTTATTATTCTTTACAAATCTAAGCAAAGAGACGCTGACTGAATGTCAGGTCATATTAATTGGCTGTGGAGACTGTGGATTTTATCATTAGTCATATAATTATGATTTATATCAATTTCATGTGCACATGAGACTTGTATGGTAATATTACTTTACATTACTGTATTATGCGAGTTCAGTTGTGTTCCTGGTTTTACTCCCTTAAAAACAACATGAGGCAAAAGCAATAAGAGGTTAATATCTAAATCCAGAGCCTAGGTTTAGATCCAGCTGCTATTTTTATCATTCAACTGAAAAATGAAATACGGTAAGAATTTTGGTAAACTGACCCACATTAACTTGCCAAGAGATAAAGAATTCTGAACAAGAATATTCACACAGATGAATAATAATGTCACCGGAATACTGACCAAACCTCTGCAGTAAGAGGGCTTTAACCCTCTGCACCTCTAATGGATGGAGGCTAAAGACCTGGAGCACTCTAAGCCAGGCTTGTGCACTAAGAGCTCATTTTCCAGACACACATTAAGCCTGGGCTTAGACAAAATTACCCCAACAACAGAGACTGTCCATTAGAAACCCTGTGGTGTTTAGGACTACGTCCAAAGACGAGCAGCATCAGAGGTGCATAGGAACGTAGGTGGTGCGTGGACAAAAGCACTTACAGTGTTTGGCTCTGAAGAAAGAATAGAGGTTAGATCAGCCTGATTGAGTGCCTACGCCACTAAAGGACATTTAAAAGTCATCACCTGAGTCCCCTCTGCTGCTCCCCTCTGCCTAGTGCAACTCCTGGGACTTA
This sequence comes from Electrophorus electricus, assembly GCF_041902795.1. Lineage (NCBI taxonomy): Eukaryota > Metazoa > Chordata > Actinopteri > Gymnotiformes > Gymnotidae > Electrophorus > Electrophorus electricus. The sequence continues at coordinate 13,374,986 of NC_137510.1, forward strand.
AGGAGTCATTTCAGGGTGCAATTCATGGCTGATGACTTTATTGATTTTCTTTTACCCTCTTTCGCCTTCTTCTTCTTTGCTGTAGTGTGGGCCTCAGCTGAGCAAAATGTACCCAGAGTCACAGCAGAGTCACAACTCTGGTGAAGCTTCATGGCACCAGATTAGTGTACTGCAGCACCAACCAGGAGTGAAATGACATATACACAAATGTACACACACACACACACACAGACACACACACACACACACACACACACACAGACAGACACACACACACACACACACAACACACACACACTCACACAACACACACACACACACACACACACACACACACACACACACACACACACACACACACACAAACAAACACTTTAATAAACCAATTAACTTTAACCAGATACACTAGGGTTAGGGTATAAACAACACATCACCTACACAGTTACATTTGGTGAACTGTGATTCTTAATGCTAGTGCTCAGGGCTTAGACTGAGTTTTCATGTCAAAAGGTATTCTTTTCTAAAAAGCCCTTCTAGAACATATTCACTTCTCACCAGGCTTAATTGTTTTTGCTGACCAAAAACTGCAGCATAAGCACTTTTCTTTCTTAAGTCTGTTAAGTTGTTAAACTGTGCATGCAATACAGCTCCACTTGTTTTCACGCTAATGTCAAAGCTAACAGAAGCAAACACCACTACACCATATATGAACCTCATTTCACATTGAAGATCAGCCTAATCTAAGCACAACCACAGCTTTGCCTGATGCTTTAATGAATTTTGCTGTCACAGTTGACAGTGATTGTTCAGGTTCCCTCTTCTCTCCTCAGGGGTTTGCTATTACATGCAATCTTATATGAATGACAACTAAATGGAGAACTGTTATGCATACCCAACAAGTGAAAATACGCACACACACACACACACACACACACACACACACACACACACACACACACACACACACACACACACACACACACATACACACACACACACACACACACACACACACACACACACACACACACACATACCGTTGGCTATTCATGTTCAATTAAACCTGTAAGAGTCCATTCACTGATACAAAGCGGAGGACAAGCCAGTGACCCTGCAGAGAGATGAGTGTGTTCTTGTGCTCCCATCTCACACTCAAACCATGTTCTTTTGAAGAAAATTATGTTACAAATATTTGACATTTTTGAAACATTTGGCAAATGCCTTTACTGAATGTGAGAATACTAGTATTTAGCCAATTGCAGTTCAAAATACTAAGTATTGTCTAAACTGAATACAAGGTATTTGAATTTGGCAATGTAAAATTGTGTCTATAATTTAAAGACTGTAAAAAAATCTCTGATGAATGCCAAAGTAAGAATGTTCAAATTAAATATGGGATTGAACAATCCTGATCCAGATGACACAACTTGGAACTATATTTTAGAGTCATGGGAATCACTTTTTTATGTGCACTGCACATAACGACACTGCGGTGGGTATCATTCATTATTAGGGATTGAGTTGTGTTTAGTGTCAGCAAGTTAAACAAATAATCATTCGTTGTGCATAGTAGCATGTTTTTATCACAGTCCTGCCTCAGTAAATACACCAAAATGATGGCATATGTGTCTAGCTAACAATGATAGATTTAAGTAGCCAGCTGGATGATTCTCAAACCCTTAGGTTGAGTTCAGAAACAATTTATGTTACCATGTGACCTTTGTTATTTCCTGGGATTTAATACATTTATTTAACCTAACAATGGTGTTTCTCTTTTAACTTCTAGTCAGATTTAGACATGTAATATCAAATGCTTTCTTAAATGGCCATTCTCATTAGCTTTCTGGTAAGTCACAATAATGACAGGTCAAATACTAATACTACTGAACATTCTCAAATCAAATTACGTACCTAATGAACACAGATCTGCTATTTAAATGAAAGAAAATTAAGAAAGATTTAGCAAAAGGGAAGTGACAACACTGGTGTGTTTACCCCTGGCTGAAAAACTCATTCGATTTATTAACAACACTTCTCTTTGTTAAACTTTTTATAATTAGAGGTCAGTAGATTTATGAAATGCATCTTACTTGATAAGCCATGTAGATGACTGTAGAGACTTTCTGTGGCAGCTGGAATGGGCTAGATGGTGAACCAGTAACTGGCTCTGGTTTTGCAATCATCACATCCAACTCAAACAGGCCTGTGACACTTTAGTATTACAAAATGAATAATCCATCATCAGCATGAGGGACGCATTCAGGCCATTCATGCTGCTGATAGAAAATGGTCAATGGAGTTAAAATAGCAAGAAGATAGCTTAATATCATTGTTGCCCAGGAATGCAATGATTTGATTGAGTTCCATAGCTTTCAGCAGGCAGTATTAACAGTGATTCTTTATTTTCTGTCAATTAGAACATTGATGACTTTTGACGATTTTAATGAAGAACACAACTGATAAGTTTAATTGTTTGATTGCTGGGAGAAGTATGGTGTTTCTGCTGGCAGCATCGTCAGTGACCATGTTCTGCAACAGCTTGTGTCATTTATGGACATATTCGCTCTCTACATTTGTTGGTCACTTGGGTCTTAGCCTAATCAGTTTGCCCCAGGTTATGTATATCCTTGCAAAGTAGTCAAAACAGGTCAAATACTAATTAAAAACTAAACTTTTTGAGTATGACATTACAATCTAATGGAAGTGTTCTGAGCATAAGGGACAGACATTATCCATTGTTCTATATCTAAGCTGATATTATATAGCTCTTTGTGAGGCCCATCCTCCTCCCTGGCTACAGAAGGTGCTCCTTATGGTGTATGTAACTTTTACTGCTCCGACTTCTTGGCTTTCTCAAGGACAAATTTAAGGTTACAGCTGTTCTTAGGGGATCACTGTCTGTTTGTCTCTCTCTCTCTCAGACACACACTCGCTCTCCCTCAGGTTTTATTATTTATATTTAGATTTGTTTATATTTTTAAATGCTACATGATTTGAGGAATCCGATGATCATAGCATCACAAATAAACTCCATCCTCTTTGACCCACATAAGTAATTTTAACCTTTCCACGAAAGGTCTATATCTGGTGTTATTCCTAGGGGGATGTAGAAGGCTTAGAGTGGTGTGCGAGATCATATATCATTTTTCAAATTCCATGATTGTTTTCTGGGTCTTAAGGGGTCCGTGTGTGCCCTGAGCCCTGAGTCCCACTTTGCGTGTGCATTAATCCTGGACTTCATTTGTGCATGCCCCCCAACCAACAGACACACAAATACACATTTCATCTACTTCCACTGTTCTTCACGAGGTGTCGAATCTTGTTTTTCAATAACTGTTAAAAGGGGAAGAAGAAATGTGGTCAAAAGCCATAAAAGATGGTGTCTCTGTCCTATTTTCTTCCAGTGGAGTATTCTTCATTATATCTTCAGATTCCAACATATTTTTACACATGTGCTTGCTTGCATAACCAAGCATTATCAACTTAATGGTGTACATAGTCAGGCGTACGCGTGACTCACGACTACAACCACATAGCCACAGACCAAATGTGACTCAGACAGGACTGAACTACTTAGTGAAGGGTAAGAAAAGAACATGGGATTACAGCACTGACAGAACACCTTCACATGCAGTTACAACTCACTGACAACTGGTGGCAGTGCATTATAAGGTATTGCTGTGGGAGCACCAACAGGTGTACACACAGGAACATGCTCCCACTCCTCTCTCCCTCTATCCTTTCTTTCTCGCTTTCTCACAAACACACACACATATATTGCAAGGACTGCACCTGATACGTAAAGGTATACATACAAGCATATATAATTAATGATGAATGATGTTTTCCTGATACCAGTAATACAGTAATATGTTTTATTTTTATAGTGTTTTTTCTACTACAAACCTCTAACTGAATGGAAATTCTTATTAGCATATCAGTGTGTCAGTGTATACAAACCAAGTCTGATACAAATATACTGCTGAACTCACCCACACTAGTGTTAGTGAAATCCTGAAAAACAGAAATAGCCCATGCTAAAGAATGGTGGATTCAAGTTGGCGTGACAGCCCAGAGATTTAGGGGATCATGGCCATAAAGGCGGACACAAGGCTCCCTGTGGAGGGAAGATTTGCACCCACCCCTGAAAGGGGACATCCACCATTAACTCCTCATGCCCCAGAACCACATAGCTATCACTCCTATCCCTGCATCCACAATAAGACAAATGGGGAAATATAGTTTATAGAATCCCATTGTCAATTAAACTGACCTTGAGATTTGCTGAACTACTTGAGAGAATGGTTCGGCATGATGCTGAAAATATACAGTCTTCTTTTGTTCTTCATTTTTAAAATGTCATTCAAAATGAAGGTCACATTCTGACTCAGGACTTAAAAATGTCATTTTTTAAGTATAACCTAATGCTTGAATAAATCCTTACCTCTTCAGATTGCTTATGCATTTTCAGCTAGTAGAAATGAAAAGGACTAGGAAAATAGGAGCGAGAAAGAGAGAGAGACAGACAGACAGACAAATATATTTTGTCATTGTCGGCTTGATTAAAAGAGTATTTATTCATTTCTGTTATGGAACCAGTGGACTGGTTGTTCCTTGCTCATTTGATCAGATCAGACACAGTGTGAGCCACTGACTTCAGACACTAAATCAATGGCTGCATCTCCTGAATAAGATGCAGCCACTGTTTGTGTTACTGACTGCAGCTGATTAAGTTCCATTTTCAACTTTCAACTATTATAAGAATTACCAAGTGGATGCTCCTCTGTCAGTTACTTGAGATAGGCACTAGTATGGTAAGTAAACCACAAAACAAATAGGAAAAAAATGGCACTAAAACAGTTCAGGAATGAAGTACAGCTCTTTAAATTAGCACCACTAAAGATGTGGAACAGTGAGTAAGTGCAATCTTTTTGAACTGCACCGTCGGAGGCCGCAGACTGGAACGAAGTCAGGCTCAGACCTTGAAACACTTTTCAGTGTTGGCTTTTCTACTCCCTGAGGACTGCATGTATATCATCCTCAAACAAATGGTTCACCTTTTTACAAACGCCACAGCCTGCCTGGGGCCTCAAATCCTATTAAGTCCCTCTCACTCTCTGTGTCCCTCACTTTCTCCAGCAGGCAGCCAAGGCCTTGTGAATATGGAAAGTATGAAAGTGGCAACTGCGTTCTTTCATCCCCTGGAGCAGTGCACATTTCTGGAGACAGGAGGGAAGGGAAGGCTGTGTTTTCTGTTGACAATTAGCCTAATCCCACTGGGAAGAGGTAAATTCTCAGATGCTTGTTGTCTGTCACTGCAATCCAAAACTAAAATAAATATTTGTATGATGAGATGGTTGGCAAGCTGACTATGTAAAGAAGACTTCAGCAATGACAGGGGTTATGGAGATTGGTTATTTAGGTGCAGATCACTGTTTTAGGGGATTTTTTAGGGCTATATCATATTTATTTTTTAACCACCTTACTGTTCGCATGTGAAAAAATTCACTGCAAGGGCAGTGACTGTTTCATAAATGAATTAGCGAGTCATCTTAATTTAAATCATCTTAATATTTTGGTTCCACAAACTAAAATAGGTGGACCATATAGTATCTTTTATGCTGAATTTGAATGTGTTTTTGCAATCAGGCAAAGTTTTTAAGTAACAGTTTTACAGCAAGTATATATTACTTTTTCATAAACACGGATGTTATTATACTTACAATTGTGTACACATGTACTTCTAAAATGTACAGGTTCGTGATCGTTGCCTATATTTTGCCTTAGGAACATCCCTCTTCAGTGTGTAGCAATAGTCCTGCAAAATAGAGGAGATCCACTTTCCTTGGTACTTTTCCATACTATGCATATACTGGCACAACCCCCCCCCCCCCAAAAAAAAAACCCCAACAACCCAAAAAACAAAACTATGGTTGATGGAAATTCTACTGGAAAGGCTACTAATTAGCCTGATATAAAATACACAGCAAAATAAGATCAAACATGGTGGGAAATTATATTCATACAATTAAAAATTATAATACCAGTTTTACTGGTCTCTGTTATAGAAATTAACTGCAGTTGCCATAGAAATGTCTCCTGAGTTTGGAATATCCGGTGGTCCCCTCTGTTCTATCAGAGATAAGGAGCAATCATTTGTTGACACCTTAATGCTTAAAGAGATGTACAAAGCTTCTTGGGCTGAAAAACAATGATTCATAGAATCTTGCACTAAATAGCAAAAATATCAATGGTAATCACTTTTATTACACACTGAAAGTTTCACTTTTCCAAAGTGAGCTTGGCTTTCATGCAAAAGGCACTAATGAGGTTTCCCCTCAAAATACAAGAGCAAAATACAGGTATTTTGGTTTAGTGTTGCAAGACTTTTATGATAGAATCTACAAAGGCAGCCTTTCATTAAGGTCATGCAATAAAGGTATAAAACATTTAAACAACAATAATAAAAAAACTAGGCATAAGAAGTTAAACTTCAGCTGTTCGTCTGAGTTGAAAGCCCCAGTAGGAGTAATTAAATGCTCACGTCTGCCATGCAGAATTCCTTAATAACTCTGTAATTTCAGAATCAACATTTCATTTCACAGACTCTGAATGATGAAGGAGATTAAACCACAGAAGATGCACTAGTGCAACCTTATAGAAATTTAAAATAAATAATTGGTGAGGGACACGTTTTGACTGAAATTAATACATTTTACTGTGTACAGTCATTAAAACTTTGAATGAATCTTTGCATTATTATCATATCAGGCATTCTCAAACCACTTAGCACTTAAAACATAGACAGAAAAATCTGCCAAACCTTTGTACTAGTATAGTCAATTTTCACTTTGAAATGTCACTAGTGACTATTAAGAAAATACACTTAAGAAAATATATATTTATGTTCAAAGCATGGATGCAATTATTAGTTGAGGTGAATAAAAACAATCTTCTGAAGAAACACAGATCAACCAACAGCCTATTTCTACAAACAAAAGGTATGTTTTCACCCTCCTGTCTGAACAGTTTAAAAAAACAGTTTAGAATAAAGTATATTTTGCCAATTACTGTTTTCATACTCCACTGTACATGTCTTGATGTCAGCAGATGTTATATGCTGTCACAGATTGTCATGTCAATTTGTGTCCAGTAATATAACAGTGTTGTGTTATTATTAACAGTAATTGTTATGATGGCTGGCATAACATTAAATGACATGGCAGATGTCACATGGTAATGTTTGCTAGTTGCTGGATTTCTGAATATAAACTTTCATGATATCTTTTGACAGATGACATCTGTCATAATGTGTTTGTGACATGGTTATGTCAGTTTTATAATACAGAGTTTATGTAAAGTGCTTAAGTAATTTGTCCATGAGTCCCACAAGAGTATTCAGTGTGTTACTGTTTGAAGACTTGTGTATTGATAGACTGCCGTAATTTGTATGAGTCTTGGTGTTCTTTTATTGCTATTGACTTTTGGTCTCCTCTTTCTTATCCCAAAAGAGTTATGGATCAGAGCAGACAGTAGCCTTTCCTTGCTTGAATAAAGAAGGTATTTGTATACAACAGTGCTGTAATTTATTTTTTTTCAGGTATCACAAAAGAGAAGCAGCACAATGACACAATAGTGAAAATTCTTTTTTCATTAGTACGGCTACAGCAGCAAAACACAAAAAGGAATTGGAGAATTTCTGGATTAATGTATGAAAATGATAGACCAGTACATATAACTCTATAACATATATTTGTTTTATATGAGGGTATTAAGACATGGAATGTATTTCATGAGCATTGTCTATAGTTCTGAAATAACATGTAGTGATATAGCAGCTACCCTGTATTAAAATTTACTCTTTCTTGGTCATAATTTTAGGATTGGTGTCTCCATTGTATAAAATTCAACTAACCTACTGTTAACAGGTACCAAACTTAAAATACAACTTCAAATTCCAAATGCTTGTGATAAGCATTTATCTGATTTATAAAACAGCTTCTCTGAAGCTGCTAGTGTCTTTAGAGGGATGAAAGCTGAATTAACTTCATATCTGTCTTTACATATTGCCACTACCGCAGCCACTCACCTGCTCCCTAATACACTGAATAATGTGAGACTGTGACCATGTTTGGATAAGCATTGCCATCTGTATGGGTAGGGGAACTTAAAGATGACACATCACAGTTGTAGTGTACTTAAATGACACAGCACTAAAGCTCTTGGTCTCCCTGAACATGCTGTAGTGATTCCCCATTTCTCACTTTGTTTGGCAGTTTATAAGAAGATCAGGAAGGCAGACCAAATCAATCCCAATTTTGCATTTTAATGTGATTAGCACTGATTCGCTCCAGATAATCCATGTCAATAAGGTCAAGAAAACTAAGACACAAACTGTCAACAGATCCCAAAAGAGAGAGAAATTGAGAGAGTGTGCAAACATAGAGAGACAGGAGATGGAGAGAGAGGACAGGGCCACTGCTGGCACTGCTAAACCTCCAGCTGCATCAAACTAGGACAAAGCTGAAAGAACACTTACTGCCCATCCATCAAGCAATATTGGTTCAACCTCACACAAGACATGTTCCTTTGCAGCTTCACCACTCTGATCTCATCACATTGTTCAGTGGGGGAGATGGGGAAAAATACTATAATTAAACCAGACTGGCTTTTAATTAAATCTTGTGTAGGTTAATTAGGAAAATTATCTTTAAAGCAAATTCCATCTTTAAAGATGTTCTTGCTTTGGCTTTGCAAGGTGGAATGGGGGGATATAGGGTGGAGAGGACCAGAGAGAGGGAATCTGAAGGCTGGTCATCCATTGCTCAAATGTAATTTCCTCCCATTGTCCAGCATAGTGGATTTCATTAGCAGAATTGAAAGTGTAATGCAATAAGAGACTGGCTGTTTCTCAAGTCTCTCTTTGCTGTCTGTAGCCCAGAGGGAGAGACACTAATCTCACTAACTCACAAATTTGGTCAAAGCCTCTGGTCTGTTGCCAGATATGCACACAGACACACACAAACATGGATGCAGTTTTCATTTTCACTAGTACAATATTCTCTGTTTCTTAAACCTTTCATACACTCATTGAAAGTTTCAAAGTAACTAAAAGTCATAATCTTCAGGGCTCTAGGCCATATTCACGAATTAGCTATATGCATTCTACTAATTGATATATTTCCAGATCTATTATAAATCAGAACTTTAGATGATTCTTAGTTAGGGACAAGCATAAACCCCAGTACTTTCTCTGACTTAAATTGAAATGGAATTCCTTGATTTGTACTTCATCATGGAAGAAAAAACTGCATAAACAAAGTCCTTAATTTCTATTTACATATAACTGACACACAAAAGTACACATAAACTTAGAGGCATTGTATCTTTCACTTAATGTGTTATCATATTGCTCTAAAGCTCATGTTATGTAGAATGTAGAATACTTTTGAGACAGTTAAACTACAACCTTCTTAAATTACTCATCTTCCCTGATTTAGAGAGAAGGAGGAACAGTATCCAAGCAACTGCAAAGCCCAGCAATAAAAGGTCACAGGAAATGCATAAGAACGAGGCTGTACTCCATTGCATGTAGTTATATATACCCTGGACTATTAGACACTAGATACCAACTGTTAAGAATGCTGGCCAAAAAGCAGAACAAGAACAGATCAAATCAGTGCAGATAACCCTTCTATGGGAGTATATTAATAATTCTGCTAAGACCCAGGCTCGGCAGTGGAACTTAATGGCTTGAGGTGCAAATGGGTGGAATTCTTCTTACAAGTTAAGAAGTAAATACCTCTATCCCCAGTTATCTAAACCTACCAGTTAGGTACCTATAGCAGGGACCCACCTCCTTTTTGTTAATCAATTAATTAATTTTTAACATATCTTGATGTTATTATTATTAATGATCTAATACATTTTTATAAATTGCTAATATAAGATAATGTCACAGGTGGAAGGCAAAGCTCAAGGCAGAATTCAATTGCAAATTTAACGTATTAAAACACAGAAAACAAAAGAAAGACTGAGCACAAACCATGCACTACCAGGAGAAAACTGAAAACAAAACAGGAGATATTCAACATATTTGAGCTTATCAGGAGATACAACATACGCTGAGCAAACTAACACAACATACCTTAAACAAAACAAAGAATCATCAACCTGTAACCTGGAGCAGGACGTGGCAGACGCAAACACTGAGAAGAGAGAGATTTATTAAGGGCAAATCCAATATCAGGGTTGTTATAACAGTCCAGAATTGAATAGCCATAGGATCCAAAACAAGAAACAAAACCAGAATACATAATAAATGTAAGGAACCAACACATGCACCAAACAAAGAGAAACAAGAGAATGAAACAAACAGGCTAAACAAGGAAATACAGTAACATGGGAGCAAACACGGCAAAATACATGCAACAAAAAAACCAGACCAGACATGTAACATCAGTGACCAGCAACACACAGAGGAAAACACTATACTTAAATACATGGCATAATGAGATTAGAACAAGGAACAGGGGAAACAAATGCATGACAGAGAAAACCAAACGAGGAGGTGGAATAGAGGTAAAACCAAAACCAAGAGGCACATGGAAAAGAAAGCCAGGAAGTAAAACAAAACAAGATGCACATGACAGGCATACTGTTATGGTGGGCCATCTAGGAAGGGCCAATCGTAACAACCAGGGGTACATTTGGCATTTCTGGGGCCCCAAGAAAAGTTATGTCTGAGGGCTCTAAACAAAGAGATTTTTTTTTTTTTTTTACAGCAAAATAAAATGTTTACTCACCCAGGAAAATCTTTACTTGTCTTCTTACTGCAGTCAGAAAGGAACCATCCTGGTTTCTTTACCTTAATTTTCTTTCTTCTTTTGGGTGCTGCTGGGATACTAGCATTTCATGATTGAATTCAAGAGTCCTGATTAGCTAGCTAGCATGTTACCGTATCACTTTGGTGTCAAACAATGAAAGAAAGAAAGCGTTTAGTCATATTTTTTCAATTATTCAGCCAAACACTTGTGTCCAGCAAGGGGCCTCCTGCTCTCTGGGGCCCCACACATTTGCTTGGTTTGCATAGTGGTTAAAAACCACTACTGCTGACAACTATGACAACAAAAGAAGAGGTTTAAATACACAGGTAATACACAGGGAGAAATGAGACAGGTGCATTTAGTAAAGGACGGGATTCACACAACAAAAAGACAAGGGCCAAAACAAAACCACATGGGGATTGTTGCCCTAGAAAGAGAACAGAAACAAAAATACATGAACTGCAACACCAATAGGGGAACCATCACAGCAAAGATATAAATAACAATGATGGACTTGTGAAAACATTCACCTGTTACAACAATTCTAACACAACATAACATAGGGTAAATAATACAAAGCACACAAGAAAAGGTCCATTTATAGGTAATACTACTTACATTTTGTTAACTCTCTTATGCACTTGTGTTCTGATGAAAATTCTACACAGACCACACAAAAATGATAAAATTATTGCTGCAAGTCGATTTAATTTATTTTGGGACATTGACATTCTGTTCTAAATGGGTTGTTTTTTTGTTTACATAATAATGTTGGACCGTAGAGATGGAACAAAAACAGAGTGACGTGAACAAAAACTTACAGTGCTTTTCCAATGTATCAAAATAAAATATGCAGTTAGAGAGGGTGCATTAGCTTAACAAGGTAAAAACTGGCATTTAACCTATTGAACTTGCGATATCTGAAGCATCACTTGACCCAAACCTCTTACAATAACCTTTAAGATTCTGTGTGTAATCTTCTGCTTTTGGGACTCATTCTATGAGTTGGAAAAATAACTGTCAAATCTGTAAGCATTTTAGTGAGTCTGACCTTTAGTTAGCTGTTGAGCATTAGCTCAGATGAGGTCAAAATGAGAGCCCCCCACACCCTCCACACCAATTCTACCCATTATTCTGAAGCCTTTCCCAGTGCAGAACCATATCAAAGATGCCTGAGGCCAAGCAAGCATCTATTGTGTACTTTTAATTGCAGACTAGCCTTTGTTGTTGTATTTTTTTGCAGACTAGCTCTAAGAAAAGGTCAGTACAAGGAAGAGGTCATAATAAAAAAGACTGGGCTGAATAATACACCAGTATTTAGACCTAACTAATATTTTAAAAATATTTATATTTATAGTTATTAATTTGTGTTACATTTTCCTATATATTAAGGTCACACAGTGCAAAATATATTGTCATGTAGCCCGATTCATAAAACACTTCTTTAACTGGTAGAGAAAGAAAGTATAACAGCATACAACTGAGATGATACTCATATAAACAGTACTTCTTTTCTGTATAAACATCTGGAAAACCTATAACAAAGTACGATATTGTAGGCGCATATCCATATCATTTTCCCACCCCTTTTTAGTTTTCGTTTTGCCCTCTTAGACTAATTCAGTCTAATGATAAAGGGTAACACAATGAGGAAAATGTTAGGTAATACTCATAGATTTTTCCCCTTCCATTGCCAGCCCAACCACTGAGCACCTGTTCAATCTGTTGGTGTCTGTCTAGACCTTTCAGTGTTCTTCAATTTAAAAATTCCTCCTCAGACATAAGAATTCAGATCAGTGGGGGCTCAGAGCTCTCCCTAGAGAGGACTTTGTTCACTGTAGCACATCTAAAATACCAATAGGTTGTCCTCAGTTAGCTGACAGAGGATAGATTTTCTAGACATACCTGCTGTTCTCTTAAAAGGGACTAGACCATTTTACCAGCATCAAAGGCTTATTCGTTGGGACAAGACAAATGCCTCAGACCTTTTATGGATAGGGGACAGTGCTGTCAGTGAAACACCATTTCTCTTATAGGCCTGTGATCTGAATTCTTATGTCTGATGCATGGAATGAGTACAGGACCTTTTATTTTTTTTTAACAATGGTAGCAATTGAGAAAGACAAAAATGGCATTTTGACAAAGTGAAATACATTTTGATTATTATATAATCACTAAATACAGAATACCATCAACAGTAAGGTCCCCATTGTACTATTAAATAAGAAAATAATTACAATGAATTACAGTTTACTGTTGTTGCATATGATTAAGGCAATCATATATAACAATAGTAAACTGTAATTCATTGTAATTTCTTTTGTGACAATTTAAAATTGTGCAACCCAACACACTGCACTGAAGCCGGAGACATAGATTTTTTGTGCGATGGTCTTCATGTGACAAATAGCAATTTAAATTTAATTACTGCTGTTTTCTGCCAATAGATAACTCATATTTGGCAACAAAGTGAATGTTCTTACCAGGCTAACATCTTAGATGACAGCAAAACATCTTAGGACAGGATGAGCCTATGATGGGTTTGAGGCCTACCTTCTGTTTCTACCTCTGGATAAAGTAGTTCTGTAACACATAGTAGTGTGTACCACATTTCAAATTCAGTGTACATGATAAGTAGTTACACTTCGTACCTGCTGCCAAAAGATGAAGCAGATCATTAGTTTCTACATATTCATCATCACCCATCTTGACTGCTGCTAGTTTGGTGTTCATGTTGTTTAATTGATGTATATTTGAATTGCCTTGTCATTAGTTTGGATAATTAGTATTTATGCAGTGCACTAGGTGTTTAGAATGTTTCATGACACATGCTATAAACATTTTCTGGTTTGCATTGTGAGTGTGATTTTTTCCATTTGAGAAATACTTCATCTTTTCAGTACCTATGTATTTTCCAGTGGTGGCACATACAGGATGCTAACCTTTAAAATAAATCCTGCTCTCACCTTGCATACAAATATCAGTTTCCTCTACATTCAAAATGACCTTTGCATAAATGGCACCCCTGCATGGTATGTTATTTACATTTCCTCATAAGATATTTCCTTTTCTCATAACACATGAATAAAACCAAATCTTCCACATCTTGTAGTATTTGATTTGTAGCGCTTTGGTTGATAGTAGTGCAACTGTTGTAAGATCTTGATCTTTACTGCTCCCAGAATAACTTTATTATTAACAAAACCCTCATAATAGGGTAGCTATAGAGTTGTTGGTAGCCAAGTATCAGTGAACTTGTCAATTATTCATGAAGCTCTGGATTTTACCAGGTGACTGCTATAGTTGCCTGAAGCAAGCTGTTTCAGCAAATTAAAGTTAACATCTGAATGTCACCTTATGCAAAATTCACAGGCTCATGTATTATCCTTCAGTTGTTTACAACTGCCACCTGGCATAGGCTATACGGCTATTTGTGGGTTTTATTATCTTTCTTCGAGATACAAGACCCAAGATAATTCTCAAGCAGAAGCTCTAGAATATTTACATTAGTACACACAAGACCAAAATGCATACTATTCCTTGTTACATACCATCTTTAAAATCAACTTTATGACACTTTATGATCCAATATTGGGTAACATAAATAGTTAACCATTTAGCTTTTAAAGGAAGCATGCAAAATTCATAAATCTATTGATAATTGTTTGCTGCCCTCTCTCGCACTGCTTCTCTCTGTCATGCACAAAAAAAAAAAAAAAAAAAAAAAAAAAAAATAATAATAATAATAATAAGAAGAAGAAGAAGAAGAAGAAGAAGAAGAAGAAGAAGAAGAAGAAGAAGAAGAACAACAACAACAACAACTATTATTATTATTATTATTATTATTATTATTATTATTATTATTATTATTAATAATAATAGATTTCCCAGGGCTTGTGCCAGTTTGCGCTGAATTATCCATGACCTCACCAGGGTCATAAGGATTATTTCAAGACTGCAAAGGTTGACAGGATGTGTACAGTACTTTTGAGTGTAATCATTTGCAGTTCTTGGGAACTGTCATGAACTGGTAGATACTGAAGGTTCCTCTGGAGACCTTTCTTGATGGTCTCAAGAGCTCAGATCACCACAGGCACAATCTGTCTCTTAATGCTCCACATTCTCCTAATTTTGAACTCCAGATCCTTATATTTACTGATATTTTCAGTTTCCTTGAGCCTAAAGTACCAATCATCCAGGATTGCCACATCTATCAGAAAGCATTGCTTCAATTTTTTTTAACTCAACTTTGACAATCATTGTTAAAAGTGCTCCTTGTTGATCCATGCAACAAGTGATGTGGAATAAAGTTTTCATTTGCCTTGTATTCATCGCTTGTTGAATATCCTTCCCTGTTGGACACCAGCTTTCAGATCACCACCCGATGTTGACAGATGATACCACAAGGAGGCAGGGCTAGGGCTTTATCAGATTTGTTATTATTATTGTTGTTGTTGATGTGGTTCTAATATTTCGGTACGCATTTCTGTCCATGTATTTTTCATTTAATTCGCAGAGTGAAAACCTTTGTCTTTTCATGCAGTCATTGGCACACCTCCTATTTCCATCAGGCACTCAGGCTTCCTGTGGTTTAATTGGGAATTTTATGTCACATGCAGGTTACTGGAGGCGTATAATTTCCCTCTCATAGACAACTGCTGCCCAGCAAGGTCATTCCTATGAGAGCTAGCATACAAGAAGGAACAGTAGGCTTGGCATGATGACTGCATTTGCAAGCTGACGCTTTTGTTCTATTATTGTAAGGGCTGGAATATTGCCAATTTGTTTTTACACATGGAGACTAGCCTATTGTGGTCTACACCCAGTGCATAGTATCAGAGTTCAAGCATGAAATTACCCTCCAGAATGAAAAGAGCATCACCTGCATCACCTTTTTAAGTCTACATACAATAGAGACATAGTCATGTTATTATGTGTTATATGGCTCTACTGTGACATGATCTCTAATGCCCTAGGTGATTTTCCAGGTTAAAATAGTAACATTTCTTCTCAATATTTAAAATGTAATTCCTTTACTACTCAACAAATGAAACAATTAATAATAAGCAATATACTAAACTTCTACATTCAGCTATTTTTTGGTTTGCCTTTATTCTGTTATATATTATGTATTCATATTAAGAATGTAAATAATTGATCATATGAATGCTATTCATACACATAATGACAAATCATCTAAGCATTTTGAACTTTAACATCTGCTTTTTAAATGACTACATTCAAGGATGTTACATGATGCCTATGTTTTATGTATAGAAAAGTCATTAGTAATTGTTCACTATGGAGTAACTAAATTGTATTCCATTATATGTAGTTTCTTTTAAATTGTGCACATAAATATTTACATTCTTTTTAATTTAATACTACAGGTATCCAAAATAATGTGCTCTGTCTGATATATTGCCTAGTACTTTATATGAGCCTAGGACTTTGACTATTTAAGAAGACTAATTGATTTTTTAATATAAACATACCTAATTTTAGATACATGTTTGGAAAGGATTTTTAATATATTAATTTAAATAAATGTACATCCAGCACTGTCCAAACTATAACCCAATAACAAACAACTACATTTAAATTAAATTTAAATAAAATTTTGGCTTAAATTTCATAGATCAGTGGAATGGCTAAAAAGATTAAAATGCATGCTCTTAATGAAACATTCTCTTTTTTTTCAAAGTATGAGAAATCATTGTTGACCTTTCTGTCTATCTTGCAGTTTCCTGTCATCATAATGCCCTTCAGCATTCCTGGGTGTTGGAGCTAATTGACAACCTGCGGTCTAAAAGGCTACATGTGAGCAAGGGGCTGTGGTAATGAGAGCCTCTCTGACTACCTGGAAAGGCTCAGGAAGCTGGAAAGTGGTGACCAATCTTTGAGCCAACCTTTTAGCTGTAGAAAAGGGAAACGTGTAAGTGCTCTTTCCCCTGATCACAGGCAAGAAATTACTTAGCATTCTGGAGCATTCACTGCATGATCACAGTCTAACATGCATGTATGCTGCTTAGATTTTGGGAAAGCTGAGGCATATGGCCAGCATTCCATGCCCAAGTTGTGAATAGGCACAACTGAACACAATGGAGCCTACTGTTTCTAGCCTTTTATTACTGACCTATATAACATGCATTGGCATTCACTCAGAAACAAAAATAAAATCTCTCCTCTGAACCACAGAAAACAGAATGTGTATAAAATAATCTTTATAATTTTCAGAGTGCTGTACATCAAAGGTGTCCAGCTCAACTCATCAGGTAATAATCAGGCAGGAGTATTAAAGAAGCCCCAAGGTAATACGTGGTTTGGTGCTGCCAAAATCAAAATTATTTTAAAGGACTTATCAGACATTCTTTCAGCAGTGATGAACCTTTGGCACACTGCACAAAATAGCTTTGCTGTACATTTATCTGACTTGAACCAGCAACTTTCTGAATAGAAATCAAATACCTTAACCACTGAGCTACCACTTTCAATTTAGAAGCACAATCCTAGATTTATTAAATTTGATATTCTTGAACACATTCTTTTCTCTTTCCTTTAAACAATATATATTTTACCTCTCATCACAACATATTTCTCATGGCCCTGTATGCAGAAAAAGTAAACATATAGCAAATATACTCATAATCTACTTTACTGAGCACTTGCTTGCTTCAGTCAGCTTTTATGCTGCAAAAAAAGAGTGAATTTATTATTTGAACAATTTACTATAATAAGCAGCATGGTCATTTGATTTAAAAGAAAAATATGCCTTACATTACTTAGGCAAGAATGTGTGGTTTTAGCGTAGATAGTAACAGGAGTAACATTTTGACCTCCAACTGTGTTCAATTCTGCCCCTTCAGACCTGGAACTGCTGTAAAAGGTTGTTCGTTGAACACTTTTAATGTATTGTTGGGAGTGGCCAAGTTACAGTAGCAAATTATTGTACTAACTAATCAGCTAATCTGCATCACTAACTGGCTCATAATATGGCTGAGTTGCACTCACTTGGCATGTTTTAAGTTGGACAATGTTTATCTTTGCATTTTATTGACATTGCTCTTTTTTCACACTTTTGCTAGGAGAGCACATTTGGAAAGCAGTTATTATTTGCTATTATCACTGATCATCATTGGTCAAATTGTCACTGGTCATACTTTTGTGAAAAGGGAAATCATTAAACAAGTTTTAATAATACAGATAAAATAACAGCAATTTTATTAATCAATTCATTTTTGGTTATTTATTTGCTCATTCTCTATGACACTTTTTAGAAATATAATGTTCTCACAAATATCACAATATAAATGGTTTAAAATAACTAATAAATGATCATCTTTCAGGGCCTTAATTAACCATGAGACATAATACTCTTGAACATAGTCAGGTGCCCTATAAACATCGAAAGGGAGAGTCCTCACCTTTACAGCTGCACCTGCTCCTGCTCTGGCTTGCTGGCAATAAGGAGCAGCTGTGGCTCTCTCACTAATGAAGAGAGGTCCAAAGAGGGAACTATGGTTGCAGAACCCAATAGCATCTGGAACACTCTGCCTTTCTGGTGATTAAAACTACATTAGCTCCAAGGAAAATGACACAACCATCCCTCTGGTCTAATCATAGACTGATTTCTAGATGCATTTTACAACAGACAGCGGTATGCAGATTTCACTTTAGACCACTGGGGCCTAAAATGTCCTTGTGTAAAGCAGTAATGAAAGGACAGAACTTACTGGAGGAAGACCATGTGCAAACCTAGGCATTCCCAGACTCCTTAGGCATAACTCGAGTAAAGACTTTGATATATTAGAAACTATGCAAATGAAAAATTACTTGAATTTTTTATATGCAATACTTTACAATGAAGTTAAAATCTGTGAAATGGCTTTGAACTGCATCATTTATGTAGGAGGTTTGTAACTATAGACTTTTCCCTGCTTACCTATAACTAACATTATAAATAGGCATGGCAAAAAGGTTTAATACATGTAAAGCTTAAATATATGTGTCTGACTCCAAATATTAATTACAAATTGTGTTGGGAAGAGCACAATCTATTGCATAGCCCAGCATATGTTATGATAATATGTGTAACCAACTTTATAAAATTCCTTATTCTTAAAACAGCCTGCTTTGTTAGAGGCTTACCTTTAAACTAGTCTAGTGAATGGGCACAGCAGAAATCAGATATTTCACTGGGAATTGGTGTCAGAAATATATAAAACTACAGCTGCATCTTCACTCTAGTTAATTAGTACTTAGACAATTACATTATGTAATGCTGTCTAAAGAGCTGAACACATGATTTCAAGGTAACACAGGGTTTACTGTCATAATACAAGCCAGTTAGATACACATCACAATTGGATAGGCATTGTAATGAGGTTATGCAAAAGATGTTACAAATAACAGAAATGCAGCATAGAAAATAATATCTGAATGTTAGAGAGAGGGAGGGAGGGAGGGAGGGCGAGAAAGAGAAAGGGAGGGAGGGAAGGAGGGAGAGAGAAAGAGACAGAAGAAAAAGAAAAAGAATGAGAGATAGAAGGAAAAACAGAGAGAGAGAGAGAGAGAGAGAGAGAGAGAGAGAGAGAGAGAGAGAGAGAGAGAGAGAGAGAAGGAGCACAAGACCAAGGGTGAGATATCTCCAAACCTAACTTTTCAGTCTACTAACTCTTCTCAGTTCTAGTTCAACTTTCAACTTTCTAACTACCCTCAAGCTCAGAACTCCAGTCTTAGGCAATTGATATGCCACCATTACAGAGGTGACTTGTGACCTTCAGATTCAAACAAAAGTTAGCTTTGAAAGTAAATGCCTACATATAGACTTCTTGGAGAGCCTTTGCCTTACATGGCTGCTCTGGTTTGATTTTATTTCTAAATGAGAATTCATATTTGATATGACTCCTCTCTACTTCTAGCAACTACATTATATTGTTTTATAAGGAATGCATTATATACCTTAATTGTCAATAAAGGTTGTTTATTTAAATGCTAGGCAATTATAATATTCTTCAACAAGGAATAATATATCCTATACCAGGCTTCATGTCATCTGAATTTTTGCGAAAACTACGGTGGTGGCAAAGCAAAGGGGGGACCGCAGTGGGCACCATGCCCATCCAGGTCCAGGGCACAGAGAGTATGGTGTCTTCTATGCCTCAGGCTCTGGGTGGCACGGTACTCTCTATGCCCCAGGCTCTCCCGATGCACGTTTGGTGGGGGGTACTGTGCCTGCCCACCAGTGGCCTCCGTTAGACAGTAGTGGTTTTGCTTTTTGTTTACGTTTTTTATTCCACAATTGCTATGTTTTGATTTGTTGCCACACCACCCTCAGGTGGAGTGTGTTGTACTTCATTTGCCACACAACCTGAGGATTAATATGCTATTGTTTATCCTTTTGTAAGCCCTTTTTGTTTCCATGACCATTGTTGGTCATTGTTATGTTGCCATTCTTTTGTTCCAGTTAGTGCACTTTTATATTTGGTTTCATTTCTATTAATTTCATTAAACTCTTCAGTTGGAGGCTTTTCTTTCATCCCTTTTTTCCCTGCACACTCTACACCCATGATACCTCACTACGACAGTAAACTGCAGAGAACAAGAAATGTACAAATAGCTATAATATTGTTCAGAAAGTCCAGATGCATGTATACTGTTTAATAACCTATAAGGCAAAAAAGGTAGGGTCAAACAACAGGCAAGAGTCCAGACATGGATATCACACATTGAAAGAACACTACAAAGTGTGAAATAGGAAAGGGAGGCAAAAAAGTCTCAGAAACTCAGAATGAATGCAAGACTTGGCAGTGATAATGACAAATGATTTGCGATGATATGCCAGTCCAAACTAATCCATACTGATAAAGCCGCCAGTGGTGAGGTCAGTAAACCCACCATAACCCATTGCGCAGGGAGTCGGGGACTGGGATTTGATAGATGCTGTACATAAGGGCTTTGTAAAATAAGGATTTTTTAATGCTATTTTAAGGCTTCCTCTTATAACAATACATTTTATGGTGTTGTTCCACTGGCCTCAGGTGTAGCCATACCCTCTCACATTCCCCCATTCCCCACAATCCTCAGGAAAGTTTCTCAGTTACATTCATTTTTGTCCTCTCATATAGTTTTATGTCAGCTGTTTACATTGGTTTTACTTACAAATGTAATTATTTTATTATTTTTGCTCATACACAATTTTTAGTGAATATCAGGCATCAGGTATTACCAGAAGGGGAATAGTTTCAGAGAGGAGGTAAGCGAGAAGTAATGATGTATTCAGCCAGTGGTGAAAGAGGCGGTGCTCTTTGGCAACAAAGGTATCATAGGGACAAATATATAGCTTTATTTGAAATCATCCATAATTTCTAATTTAGTGGATCTTTTCCGTTACTTACTTATTTTAAGTTTAGAATACATTTTGACTAATATTGACTAATATTTTTAAGGAACTACTGCTTAAAAGGTACAGTTACCACAGTGTTGTACTATGTAAGTCAATCTCTAAATTCCAAACAGATTCTTAAACAGATATGTCACAGTGCACCAGGCACCCAGCAGGAGGGACACGCCTACTGACAGACAGACAGACACTGCACCTGCCCTGCTCCTAGTCACCTGATTATTAATCATCATGAGCACCTGTGCCTTGTTTGCTTTCTCCCTTATTTCAAGGCCACAGGTACTCACCACCAGTGCTGGGCTCTCAGACAGTGCCTTAGAAAATGTTATTACAGAGTGGCAGCTTTGTGTACAATGTATACACTGTGTTGATCAATAAACAGGAGTTAGCTGCCTTTAATTTTTTTAATTTACATTCATAAATGAAGTGTTCATTCGTAAATGAAGTGTTGTAAATGCAAACATGATTATTATTATTTCATTATTATTATTTCATTTCATTATTTCATTAATATATTGACTATAGACCAAGTCTCTCTCTCTCTCTCTCTCTCTCTCTCTCTCTCTCTCTCTCTCTCTCTCTATATATATATATATATATATATATATATATATATATATATATATATATAATATATATATACACACACACACACACACACACACACACACACACACACACACACACACCACACACACACACACACACACACACACACACACACCATGTATTTCTAAATTACAAAATTACATGCCACACACTGAACAGCCACAGCTTGCCATTTTATAGACATTCTTTTCATTTAATTGTGCCATTTACTGAAATACCCAGAGTATTCTAGTGGATTTCAAACCTGGCCAAAAAGGAAAAACTGCTAAGTTGTGTTTTCTACTCAATGACCCTTAAAAATAAGACCAGAGCAAAGAAGGAACTGCCCCTGCAGCACAGAACTAGCACAGCTGTTTGGCACAGAAAATGGATTGTGTGCTTTGAGGCAGTAGATGAACAAATGCAAGAATTAACATCTACTAAGAAGTCCTTACATGTTAGCTAACAAAGCACAGCAGATGTGTAGAGAGATGTTGTCCCTTGGAGCATCAAACTTTTAGGAAATAAGCAACTTCAAGGAGAAGGAAGACTATCTGTTCATTTTAGTTGATTTGAATTGCTATTTGCAGAGGCCACTGAAAATTTATGGTGCTATTTATTATTTTATGTTATTTTTGACTTCCATCAGGTCAAGGACAAATCAAGAACAAAGCAATGATATAATACACTCTGCTTACAAATGTTAACTGAGAAGATTAAATCAAATGAGATGAATTGCAAGTACACAAAGACAAAAAAAAAAGTATTTTGTATTTTCATTTTTTCTACAAGCTGATTTATGGTGACAGGATAATGAAAACACTAAGCAATATAATACATGTAAATAAATAAGGTAAGATTTCTTTTTATCTTTTTAACAGCTTCTGTCATTGAACTACTTTATAAATTAAATGCTGTTAATGATTGCTTAACTATTTCACCCTTGTCTTTGGTGTAGCAAGATTATTAAGGTTTAAATATGCTTTAATCAAGTAGTGACCAAACGAGATGTTTACTAAAATAAGAAATCTAATAATTATAATATTAATATCACTTTCAACATCACTTTCATTCACAATAAAACATTTGCAATATATTAAATCTCCTGAAACACTTGTACACTTGTTTCTATATTGTGCCAAATCTCTTTGAAGTTTTTAAATTCAGAAAAAAGTGGGATGAAAGGCAGAAAAAGGTCAATAAAAGGGTATAACCTTTTGTGGATGTGAGCAGTCAGCTTGGTTTTGATCTGACCCTTTTGATTGAAACTGCAGACAGATACAACTGTGCTCTGATACTGTTTCCTTTATAAAGCAGCAGACCAGCCTACTCAGTCAACTGCTCTTTGAAGACTGTCCTTGTTTTAAGAGAAAGCAGAGCTTCTTAAGTTAGCTTGCATCATTAAATACCATGACAGCATTTATAAATCTTTTATTCAGTTCTTTGGGAGGGCCTCAGTGGTACTTGAAGACAAATTGACTTTAGAGAAAGAATCAGATACTATCACAGTGAGAGTAAAAAATCCTAGATGGACAGAAGAGGTTATCACTCACCACTGTCCACTCAGTTTCAGTCTCAAACAATTTCTGACATTTACGCACATGGGTGCAATCCTCATTTTGTTAACTTCTGACTAATCTATGCATCCTGTAAAATAGAATCTATACTACTTAACATCACATTATATAACAATATTAATTGAAATTTTCCCTATAAAATTATGTATTAATTGCTTTCAAAATAGTAATTTTAAATATTATAAAAAAGTATTTCGCAAAAATGGTCATCTACAACAGATAGGTTTAATTCTGAAGTCCCAATCAGTTAAAGTCTAGGAATAAATGATTTCCTTTTGAAATGTTTAGTAAAATGTCTTGTTTGAAGCTATTATTTAGGCTTGTTTGAGAATTCATTCTAGTATACATGCACAACAAAAAACGGATAGCTTATAGGGAACTGGTAACAGCAATATATAAACCTATAATTTTCTAAACCACCAATCAAATAAACAAACCCAATGAAATCAGATGAAGTAACCCTAACCCTAACTCTACCAAGATTTATTGGTTAGCCAAAAAATAAAAATTAAAAATATAAACATGTAAAGTCAAAGCAACAAAGAACCTACCTGAGAACCCAAACTGGACATGACAGTAAAGGTCGCATGCATTTAAAATGTATCCAGAACAAATGATATGCAGAACTTTTATACAACCGAGCATAAATAACACTTAGCAGAACCAGATAAACCAATGGTTATCAGATTGTTGAAATTTACAACTGGTACTGCATCTCACATAAACAGCAGATGACCTTCGCAATTGGGAAGGTCATATCTATTTACATGTTGTCTCAGTGATCAGGGATGTCTCATTTCTATTTGGGGTTAATATTATATAGTAATACTCTGTATCAAATGAACTTGTATGTTTCTATTAAAACTATCACATATTTCATAATTTTCACATTCTATTACAATCATCACATTCTATTAAAATCATCATATACACACACTTCACCATAAAAGAGTAAGCAGTATAAGATCAAAGATGCCAGGAAAATGCACTGATACAAAAATTCTAATATTATTATCAGTTGTAATTCTCTTGTGTGAGAACTTCTTAAGCCTCGTACTGTATTATTAACTGTGTACATCTGGGTTCCAACCTTTTGGTAGTTCTCATTTTGTTAGACATACTACAGCTTGCCTTCTGAAACCTTATGCTTGATCATTTATGATTAGCATCAATAGGATGGAAATTCATGCATACTTTATAGGAGATTATATCAATCAAGCATTTTTCTAGAGCTTAAATGTGGCCATGATGATGAAGCCTTTTCCCATTATGGTTCCTTTTCAAAAGAAACCCCTAAACACAATACACATGCAAAATATACAAACACTGAATTATTAATTCCTCTGTGCTGTA
The DNA here is from genome assembly GCF_041902795.1 of Electrophorus electricus. Lineage (NCBI taxonomy): Eukaryota > Metazoa > Chordata > Actinopteri > Gymnotiformes > Gymnotidae > Electrophorus > Electrophorus electricus. Next base: position 13,399,732 of record NC_137510.1, read on the forward strand.
AACAAAACTCTTGAGAGCCATAACATCACTGGTTTCCTACATTTCTGTTAAAATAAATGTGAAGTATTTAAAACTTGAGTAAATGGGAAAGCACTTTAGGTGTTGACATGATTTACTTGATAGAAGTCATATAATCCTATTTCTGTAGTGCAAGAATATACCATACAATGAATGAAGAAAAAACAGTGAAATTCTCATTGAGATGGCTGCAACTAATGGGATATAAGGAACAGAACATTTCCAGTCACACTGAATAGTTTGCCCCATCCCATCAAATTGAAGTGATTTCTCTGCATCTTAAACTAATCTTATCATAGTGAATATCATATCATAGCATAGTGAAATAAAAGGATCCATAAGATCTTTACTGGATTGCTGTTAAATGATTATACTACATGAATGCTCTATTTTAAAGTGCTGAGAAATAAACTCTGAGGGAGACTGGAGTTCCACATGCAAACATCACTCAGGTATGCAAATGAACTGAGGAGGCCATGGTACATAGGATTAAAGTAAAATGGTCTGCTCTTTCATGCCCATAGACTCACGGGTTACTACACTCATCTGAGAACAAAACCAATGCAAATCAGCTGTCACTGGATGTGTAGGTAGACAGCTAAATATCCAGAATATTTTGACTTATTTTGTTCTCATGTGTGATTTTACCATCCTCAATGCTGTCATTGAAAAAGAAAAGTTAAATTGGCCTTAACCTCCTAACAAGGTCTCTTTGCTTAGACTGATTGATTATCCCTACTATCACCATGGACAATGAGCATAATCAACAGGCATCTCCATTTTACTGCATAAGACTCCTTTCCATACTTCTGCCTTTTTCTAGCAAACTGCAATAACTTTTTCCACTCAACTTTTGTCTACTCCTATGTGTGATCAATCCAGTCCCTTGTCTGTCACTCATATCAGACTGCCTTTACATGTGTGGTCTTCGATAACATTGTCAACTGTAGCTTGACAGACAACTGGTGTCACGGCCCGAGTGCTGCAGGACGTTGAGCAGGATGCACAGACTCCCTTGATGAGGTGAAACATTTAATGTTAGAAAACATAAAGGACACTTGTGGCACTCACACATAATAACACTACTAGACAGGAATACACAAACAGTATAAACAGTGACATCGTCACCATGATACAAACGTTGGGTTATATTAACAGTGGCTACACACTCCTTGACACTAACATTACACTAACAGGAACAATGACCAACAATGAGGCCCACACTGACAGGGGTTTAAATAAACAGACATACACTCAATGTTAACCCCATGCAGGTGCATGCCATGATGGAGGGCGTGGCAACAAACGTAAATTCCCCTGCACACGGTGGGCCATACCAGGTGACTCGTGGTGTGGGAGCATTCCGTGACAACTGGGCTGATTATTGTGATTATTATTGCAACATTTGTGTTGTGTTTCTCCAATATTGATATTGGAGAAGGCAGCAATATGGAAATAGGCACTGTAACAAATCATTTGATTATTTGAAATAAATACAGGCATTTTTAATGCTGCCACAGCAAATGTTCACATCAAGGGTGTGTATATGTGAAGCATATTCAAATCACAGCACCATAATTCAAATATAGTATTTTTGTTCATATTATACAGTCCTAAACTAATCACTTCATTAGTGAGAGCGAGTGGCTACTGGATATAGCATCAATATTCTAAGCTCATTCTCTGCTCTTTATCTGCACAGCCCAATATGTTTTTATCCCCTTCTAAAAGGTCAGTGATACTCAAAGGTGAACACTGTAACCTTGTGGGAGGAGTAGGGAGAAACGTATGACCAGTTAATGACACTCCTGTCCTGGTATACTGTAAATAACCATTATTTCCATGAGATGTACCTGGTGAAAGCACCACACTATCTGGCTTTGCTTGACATTTAGTGAACAATAACATTATAATCATCATCATCATTATCATCATATGTTGTATTTATATAGCACCTTCCTGACATGCAAGGTCACTTTATAAAGTCTGTTTAAAAAGGCCACACAAAATGAGCAAGACAGAGTTTAAAAAGTGAACAAGAAGATTTATATTGCATGAGGAGCAAAGTTTTCAGTTGAGATTTGAAAGATGAAATAGAAGCGCAATCACGGAATGACTGGGATAGTGCACTTTTAGGTACAGTTTAGGTACTGCTGCAAGCAGTCTACTGTCAGAGGACCCAAGGGTGTGAGATAGTATGTAAGGATCACTATGTTCAGAAAGATAAGCAGGTGCAAGACCAAGAATATAATAAAGAATAGTTCTTGCTGAGTATGGAATGAGATTGTGTACCAATGTAGTTAATGATGGATGGGAGTGGAAAGCGGTTAGTGTAGTGTCTGCACTTGGGCAGCTAAGTTTGAATATAAGTTTCTTCAGTGTTGTTGCAGGTAGAACAATAAATAGAGCATTACATTAATCGATACGAGATCTAATGAAGGCATGGATTAATGTGTTATAATCTTTCATGTTTAGTATATGGCAAAGACAAGCAAGGTTATGAAGGGAGTGATTTATGATTTAGGGTATACTAACAATATTTCTGTTATGTAGCAGCAAGGATTTGACATCCCTGGAGGGCAAGGAGTTCCCATGCTTTGCGCATAAAGCAAAAGCAACCAGAATGTTCTGCATTGTTTCCATAAGCATACACATCCCACTGCAGTAAAACAACCATAAAATTTATCCTTGTCCTGGACAGGATACCACTTAGAGATCCGTACTACATGGTGTATGACCATGCTTGTCCCAGCAGACTGGTACAGACTGGTATGTGCACTCTAAAGACTCCCCAGAGTATTGTAATTATACACAGGATAAGATGTCAAATGTTCTGTGCCAAACAGTGAGAGTTTCACATAGGGCCCAGCCCACTTTCTTCACAGGGGTCATCATCTAGGCACCTCCCTTCATCTGTGTTTCACTGAATTGAGCCCACAATACTTCTTAGGTCACTTTTAAACTCAGCCACATACAAAACATCTTTAGACCTAAATCCACATTAACCTCCCTTGTGACTAAAGCCATATCCAGCCCCACTGATACCATTAATAGGTGTGCTCCATCAGTTCCATATGGGCTTTACTCACTACACCAACCAATACTGCAAGAGTTAATCATGTATATTTATTCACTACACTGCCACCATGCAGCCAATGACTTCCTAACCTGAAAATCCTATTGGCCTCCCCCGTGGCTAAGGCCTTACGCAGCCCCACTGACATTGTTAATGCATACTCTGCCAGTTCCATATGAATTTTATCTACTGTGTCACCAAGCATTGCCCAACACAGCAGATCCTTACTGGCTTTCACTGTGACTAAGGGCTTCCCAGCCCAACTAGCACCATTACTGTATGCTTAATGCCAAAGTATAATTTGGCTTACCTGCACTTATATTCTATTCTTTCTGTCAAAACCTTCTGACCAGGATGCAGATGTGATGATGAAATATGTTGTGTCCTGCTCCTTTTGTACAGACAGGATGCTGTGAAGTTTCACCACGCCTAGCAGGCTAATGGAAAATGAACCTGGATATCTTTCCCCTGCATCCCCTTTCTTGCTTTCCATATAACAGTTCACTTCAGCCTTACATGTACCTCAGACCCAGAACACCTCAGCCATTCCATCTTTATATTACATTTCACATTTCAGGTAACATGTGCTTTCCACATCCACAGCCACCAACTAGCCCTTTCGGCTACTTGAGATAATTCCTTCAGAGCTACCCTTATCTTACAGCCTCTAAAACCAAATTCCACCAGTAAGCATATGACTTAGCTACAAATCCCCTAGCACATATCTCTACTGTCCTTATATATGACTGCCACCCATGTTTTCTCACCTCAGCCACCAAGTCTGTACATTTCAGCTTTCTTTCGAATGCTTCATCCACTGCTTCCTCAATTGGAATCGTTAACTCTATAAAATAAAATAATCAGATTACAACAAATTCTCAACAAATTACGATAGTCTCAAATTCATTGCAATCTCAGGATTATTAAAGACCTTCATGCCAAGCATCTTTAGTACTTAGTAGAACATTCTTTACCTGTTAGCACCTACTGCAAATTTGATGTATAACCAGACACCAGCTTTTGTCAGTGATCCTGAGGAATCTTAGCCCATTCCTCATGGACAATGGCCTCTAGTTTTCTAATATTCTTGGGTTTGTGTGTTGTAAACACATTCTTTAAATCCCACCAAAGATTTTCTATGGGGTTCAAGTGAGGTGACTGTGATGGCCACGATCCAGAATCTTCCAGGACATCTTCTTAAATTAATCCTTGGTGGACTTTGAGGTATCTTTCAAGGTTCCTCATAAAAGAAATGACTGATACTTGATTTCCTGATACTTGAGTGAATCCTTTATTCTCTCCTCATTCTGCAGGTTTCCAGTGTCAAGAGGAAGCAAAGCAGCCCCAAAGTATTACTGGGCCACTACTATTCTTCACTGTAGGCAGGATGTTCTTCATTATTCCTCCACTACACATTAAATTAAGGCAATAGCCTCTTGTTAAGTGGTAAATCCAGACTTGAGTTTCATATTACTTTGTTTTATGAATTTTTTGCTTGTTTTAATTTCTTTAGTTTGTGTTGATCAGAGTTTGCTCATCACAGCTTATATCAAGCAAATTCGCCTTGTGTTCATTGAGACATTGAGTTTTATTGTGCAGCTGGAGATCATTCTAGAATCATCATCAAAAGCAAGCATGTGCCACATAACCACTAACACCAAGACTCCTGTTTCTGAAAAGTCTACCCAAAAAGGCCTCTGACTCTCTAACTGAGCCAGCTCTGGAAATTCATTCTGTGGATAAAAATGCCTGGTCGTTTCCTTGTCACCGGCCTACATTGCTTGTGCAGAGTTGACCAGTTGGTATTAATAATAAACTTGCGATTACATGAGCATACTTTAGCATATTTAAATTCCTTAACTAAACTTGTAGGGGTAGATCCAGCAACCCTCTCCAACACCATGCCACATGATTTTGACAGCATGACACCTCTAGCCACTTCCTTATAGCTTTATTCAAACAGAACTGAATATCTTCAAAATAATCTTTAACCAGCCTAGTGATCCAATCTGGCACCTGGAAGAACCCAAATGCCTTCCATATGAGATTATGTGGTACCGAGACAAATGTATTAGACAAATCTAGGAAAACCACATAAAGGTCCAACATGTAGGTGTAACTTATTCACTTTTAATTATGCAGCCAGTCTCTGTGCAATTAGACTAAAGAAAATCTTACCCTCTAGATTAAGAAAGATTATGAACCGAAACTCCTTAATATCAGCATCCTTCTCTTTGGTGTAAGACTATCCCCTGCTCTTCTCCACTCTTTTGGAATAATCCCTTTCTTCCACACTACAAACATCATTTTCCATAAAAACGTCAAGACATCAAGTGCACTTTTATACACTAGTTATGGGACTTCATTAGGCCCCGTTACAGAACCTGCCTTTGCACAACACACAATGTCTTGTACCTTCGTGGGCTGACATCATTTTGCCACTCTGTCAGCCATTGGTAGAATATCTGATGGCAGCTCCAACTACTTATTAAAATACAAACTATCAAAATGAAAGATGCATTGGTATTTGGTAGGAAAAAGAAAAGAGACAAGACAAGACATAGTTGAGTAGAATAGACTCTACTCAGGCAAGTAGAAATAGACTTATGTCAGACCCCTGAAACAGGAAACATGTCAGGCCCCTGAACCCTGATTACTGGAGTACCATAAGGTTGTGTGTTCTTACCCCTCCTCTTCAGTCTCTACACCAATGACTATCTGTGGAACCAGCTGTGAAGATCCTGAACTTTGCAGATGACACCACTGTGTTGAGACTTATAGCCAATTGTGATGAGCCTGGTGATGGCATTGCCTACAGAAAAGATGTCAAGCAACTGGACTCCTGGTGCAATACCAACTACCTGCAGCTGAACATGCAAAAGTCTGTAAAGATTGTAGTGGATTTCAGGTGCTACCCCCTCAACACCAGTGGCTCTGTGGTTTCTACTGTGGAGTCAAGTTCCTGACCACCAACATATCCAAGGACCTGAAGTGGGAGAACAGTCTCCATTATCAAGAGACCACAGCAAAGAATGAAGAAATTCAACCTGCCGCAAAATGCGATCCAATTTTTGTGACGTAGGCAGCACAGAGGAAGAGAGGCGATGTCGAGCTGATATGCTCTTTATTCTCCATAACACAAAATCAAGTCATAATCAATCTCCGGAATCTGAGTCGCATTGTATCGACGGGCACTTGTGGTCTCATCTGCTAATGTGCAGCATTTTTCCCTTAGAACCTGTGAGAGTGAGAGAGAGAGTGAGAGAGAGAGAGAGAGAGAGAGAGAGAGAGAGAGAGAGAGAGAGAGAGAGAGAGAGAGAGAGAGAGAGAGAGAGAGAGAGAGAGAGAGAGAGAGAGAGAGAGAGAGAGAGAGAGAGAGAGAGAGAGAGAGAGAGAGAGAGAGTGAGGAGCAGGTGTCTCCCATTAAAAGACAGGTGACAGAGTGGGGCAGGTAAGTGGTATGGTCCCTATCTGGAATGGGCATGTCCCTGCCAGTAGGGGACTGGCCTACCATAACATTTTACAGAGCAGAATGATCCCCACATCATCCATATCCATCTGGTTTGGTTCTTCCACCTCACAAGAATGAACCAAACTCAAGCACAATCAGGACAGCAGAGAGGATCATTGATGTAGTCTGCCAATGCTTCAGAACAGCTAAATTGACATGTTGGTGAAATGTGCTAGCAAAATAACAGCTGACCCCTCTCATCCTGGAAATCACCTCTTCCAGCCACTTACCTTTGGTAGATGATTCAGGGCTATCAAAACCAGCCCAACAAAACATGCTAACAGCCGTTTCCCTAGAGCTGCATGGACACTTTGCACTTTAAACTTTAACTGTAACGTTGAGTGGTAAGGAGGCAGACGCATGTGCAGAGAAGACCGAGATTTATTCAGGGCAAATCCAAAATCAGAGTTGTTGTCATGGCTCTATGACCCTGGACTAACTTGGAGAGCATGGGAATACATGAGTAAACAAAAACAAGAGTACACGAAAGCAAATAGGGGAATCAGGCAATAAAAGACTAGGGAAAACTCGGGGCTAAGGCTAGGAGAACAAACAAAATGATTCAAATATACATACAACCATCACTGAACTAAACACATTCAAAAGTTCAAATGAACTTCACAAAACTAGAAATGAGGGACAGGTGTAAGCAATCAAACCAGGTGAGGACAAAACAACTTTGGAACGGAACTAAACACAAAAGACAGGGAAACCATGGAACACGGAAGCTGGAAGGGACTGATCGTGACAGTACCCTTCCCCCAGAGCGCGCAACACTGGGGTATGCAAACAAGACTAGGACGAGACACCAACAGGAACAGAACGGGCAAGACGCGGAGCAGGGACAGGACCCAGATGAGACACAGAAGCAGACAGGGCAGAAAACGAACACAGGACACGATGAGGAGCAGGCACCGGCACAGCAGCCAGAAACCAAAAGGAACAGGAGTAATGGGCAAAGAAGAAACGGCAGCAGCAGACATGGAAGCAGGAGCACAAACAGATCCCACAACAGAAACTGACTGAGGACGAAAAAGGTGCCGGGAGGGAGGCCGAGGAGAACAAGAGACGGAGGTATGACCAAAGGCACAAAAGGACAAAAAAACCCAAAAACAAACGCAAAATAGAGGAACAAAAAAAACCCAAAAACACAGGAACGGGCACAGGGACAGAACACAATCGGAGAAACAAAACCAGGCAACGGAGAAGGCAAAAAACAGGGCTGTAAGAGCAGGCCACAGAGATAGGAGGCCCACAGGGAACAGGAGACAGGCTGGGGCGGGACAGGCAGGGAATATGAAATCTGTGAAACAGGAGGCTTACACATGTTATGACCCCCATCTAGGCTGTGAGGTGGTAACAAGGAAAAAGAAATACAAATGGCCAATATAATGGAAGTTGTGACAAAGTGAGCAGCAACAAAACAGAAGCACAAATTGAAGGTGTTTTTTGGTGCATTTTACAGAGGTTATGGTTCATAAACAAAATCATACTGGTGCAAATGTCTTTAGGAGTGACCCAAGCCAAAATAAACAAAACCAACTCTAAATAAAACTACACACTAACACCACAAGAAGCCTACAACAAACTTTCCTAACTCCCTAATACAAAAACAGACAACCCACAACCAACAAAAATGGCAGTCACTCCCTACTACCAGTGTCCCAACACCAAAACACCAAACAATATTTAAACAAAATCCATGTATATATACACACAGCTACCAAAGCAGGAGGGGCGAAGCCAAAGTCCAAAAATGGGGAAAAACAAGGTCATACACAAAAATGTCATACAAATTTTAAAATCATAGCAAACCAACTCCAAACTAACAGTCTCCTTTCTCTGTCCTCTCTCTTCTGGGAGTGGCCTTTAAATGGTTGACAGTTGGCTCGGAAACCCGGCAAGGAATGGGGCGGAGTCTCAATCAGGGTGGAAGTCCTGGCAGTGGATTTGGAACACACACACCTTTCCATAACACATGGAACAGGAGACACAGGCCGGGGCAGGACGGGTAGGAACCCAGGGACAGAGGAAACAGGAAGGCTTCAAGGAGCAACCACTGGGACAGGCCTAGCACGAGGCATGGGGGCTGGTCTGGCATGAGGCATGGGGGCTTGTGGAGTGGTTTCTTCCATTACAGGAACAGGAGGGTCCAGAGGCATGGCAGCAGCCATGAGCTGCGGCACGCCTGGAGGCGCAGCAGCGGCCATCATTGGTGGCGGGTCCAGAGGCACGGCTGCGGCCATCAGTGGCAGTGGGTCTGGGGGTGTAGCTGCGGCCATCAGAGGCGGCAGGTCCAGGGGTCTTGCTGCAGCCAGCAGTGGTGGTGGGTCCAGGGGTGGGCGGTGGAAAAGTGGGGTTCAGAGGCGAGGCTGCAGCGGTGAGCGGCAGAGGGTCCGGAGGCGGGGCTGTGACCATCAGTGGCGGAGGGTCTGGAGGGTCCAGGAGGCAGGGCTACAGGAACAGACCTGGTAACAGGATGGGCGGCATCCACTATGCCGGGAACAGGAACGTAACTGGCGGCATCCACTATGCAGGGAACAGGATCAGGACGGGTGGCGTCTCTCACGCCGGGAACAGAAACCGGATCAGGATGGTGGAGTCTCACACCGGGAACCGGAACAAGCTCAGGACGGACGGCATCTCTCACACCGTGAAGAGGAACTGGACGGACGGCGTCTCACGCCGGGAACAGGATCATACTGAGTGGCTTGTGGGATAGCTACAGATACTGGTGGGGTGACCCTGGAGGAACACACAGACACAGAACCTTCCCGGCAGTAATCAAGGCGCATACGAACTAGAGAGCTCATATGTGCTTTAGCGCCCACTGAGTGACTTTAGACAGGTTATCTGTGCATTTACTCCTCCTACTCACGTCTTGCGCTGCAGGCCGCTACCCCGTGCGGCGTTGGTCAAGATGGGTAGACTCTTGGTGCTTACCTGGGATCTCGTCATCAAATAAATGGGATCCTGCTTTTTCTGGGAACGACGAGATGCCTGTATACCCGCAGCGGCAGGGGATTTACCTTTCTCTGGTTTTGTGAAACTTAACGAACTCGGACTGTGTAGAAACAGCTGGAGTTTCGTCCTAGTGAAACCACCTCCGAGAGTCTCAATCTCTCACTGCGTCCTTGTTGGGCTGTTCATTCTGTAACGTTCAGCGGTAAGGAGGTAGATGCATGTGTGGAGAAGAACAAGATTTATTCAGGGCAAATCCAAAATCAGAGTCGTTGTCATAGTCCAGGGTCATAGAGCCAACACGGAGAGCACGGGGATACATGAGTATACAAAATGAGTACACAAAAGCAAACAGAGGAATCAGGCAATAACAAAAGACTAGGGAGCTAAAGCTAGGAGAACAAACAAAATGATTCAAATATACATACAACCATCACTGAACTAAACACATTCAAAAATTCAAATGAACAGCCACAACCAAGGCACACAATAGGGTTTAAATACATGAACTTCACAAAACTAGAAACAAGGGACAGGTGTAAGCAATCAAACAAAGTGAGGACAAAACAAAACTATGGAACGGAATTAAACACAAGACAGAGAAAACACAGAACACGGACGATGGAAGGGACTGATCGTGACATTAACCTTAATCTAACCAACAACCTTCCTTACTCTATTACAGCAACTGCTCTGTACAGCTGAAATATTTTTATAAATGTTCATATCATTCTGTAATATTTTGTATATAACAGTTTTTATTAATATGTCTACTCTGTCTATATATATATATATATATATATATATATATATATATATATATATATATATATATATATATATATATATATATATATATATATATCCACATATGTACAGGTGCAGATATTTATACATCTCTTAGCTTCCCTCCATGACTCTTTACTGCTCTTATTTTGTTCTTTTCTCTGTTTATTGTATTTATTGTTCATTTTTCTAAAAATAAACCTGTTAATAGTCCGCATGCTTGACAGGTCTGCTTAGTATGTTACATACATGTGTCCACTCAGCATGATAAATTTCTTGTATGGGTAGCACACTTGGAGAAATAAAGTGATTCTGATTCTGGTTAAGAAATACAATTGCTATAACAACACTGAAATGAAAATATATTGTTTTTGTAATGATGTTATATTAAAGTATTTGAAAGATACAATATATATCTTGAATTAAACATGAAATCCTACCTGAAACAATGAGATGATTTTTAAAGCTGTATGATATGATAAGAACAGTTATCAAAGAATAGGCCTTTGAGGGAGTGAGATAGGAGGTGGCCCACTGACCACTGCTGCAGGAAGGAGAACCAATCAATGTGGAGAACCAAATGTGACATGCAAACTGCTCTACACACCTATAAATCCCAACACCTCACATTTCAGGGTGAAATAGAACATAGGAGGCATGTTAGTTTCTTATTAACAATTTTAACAATTGTAAATTAAAGGCCTGTTGGTTTCTGAACAAACCTACAGTTTCAGCTTCTCAGCTCAAACCATTTCAAACTCAGTTAATTGAATACTGAATCAGGAGATATCCTACATGCAATCTGGAATAAGTGTAAAAGCCTCTGTTTCTGCAATTCCCTGAACATCGATGAGGAGACTGCTCAACCTGGCCACTGGGGATGCAGTGCAATCATAGCGCTGATTGCGTCACGAAAGACATCTGGCGTAAAAACTTGTATCAGATGAAACGTGGACTTGATCCACTGTGGTGACCCCAACAAAGGAGCAAGTACAAAAAATGTTTTACACACACACACACACACACACACACACACACACACACACACACACACACACACACACACACACATATATATATATATATCATTCCTTCAGTATGTCCCTTATATGCTTAGCTACAAGAGATAAGTATGATGGCAATCCTTCTGGGTGCCAAGGTTTTCTGTTGCAGTGTTCCCTATATCTTGCCCATCAGCCTCAGTGCTCTGATACTTCTGCATCTTATTTTCCTGCTTAATAGTAAGATGCTGGAAAGGGTAAATGCAGTTTGGGATCAGGGTCGAGACTAAAGAGATTTACAGCTCTATTCAAGTCTGTGTTCTATGATGCACAAGAGTGAGAAAGCTAGTGGGGAGTTCTTCTTTTGTAAGGCTCCTATCCAACTGTGGAGTATGCATTAGTGTTCCAGACTCTAGATAATAACAGTGGCTAGAATGACTTCAGTGGCTAGTGGCATACTGCAAGGTTTTGAATGTAGAATGTGGTTATTGAGCTTGCATGTTGGAATGAATCCTAAGCCTTTTCAAAAACCCTCTGACTCTAATGTCACTGTTTATCCAACTGGACAGTGTCCTTCAAGAGAGGAGTATATTACCACAGTCAGTCTGGTCTCAACCTGCCTACCCTGTTCCTCATCTGTCCAACCCTCAGGACACGTAGCTAGGCAATGTGTGTCTCGCTGCAAGAAAGACAGAAGAATCTGAAATGGTTTTTATTGCAGGGAAGCTGGTTATCTTCTCCCTGAATGTTCAGTCTACCCATATGGCTGCAATGCTGTGAGCACTGGGAAGCTTGCATGCTGTGTGGTATGTCCCCTTTGACATATCTCACCTTTTTTTACTGGACATAGATCTCCACTGCAAATAATCTTCTAATTTCATTACAGCACTCATCAGCTCCAGAGAAGTTGGTAACTGCATCACCACAAACACTGGTGATTAGACACAAACATTAGACCTACCCATTATTCTTCTCCATTCCCTGGATGGAAAACCACTTCTGGTGTGCTGGTGACACCACGCACATAACTGAACCCATTACCCGCAGATGCAGTCCAGCCCAAAAGGAAGTCATCTCTCTTTTTGTGGTCAACTCTTCATACCACCATATAGTTCTTGAAATTCTTTGGTTAAATAAAAATAACCCCCACATCTGGAAATTTCTTGACATTTTATTGTGGTCAGATTGCCTTGTAGTTGTATTAGTAGGCCTCTTATCTCCATCATTATGACCTCCATTGAGAGCTTCAGGTCACTTCAAACATTCCTGAACAATATACAAACTTGTCAGAAGTTTATTAAGGTGTGAGCTACTGCATTACTAAGCGTACCTATGAGTCTGCCATAGACCTGATAGATGGTGCTGTTCCACCCAGATCTCACCTCTATCCTCCTACTGAGAGTAAGGCTATGGATTATATTTCTGAGTCTTTGTCACAGAGTTATAAGACCTTCCAAATCCCTGGCAGTAGTCAATTTCTTCTAGAGAAGGATGGTGGTATCTGTCCCGGAATTGATTTCAGAGAACTTCATGAGGTCCCAATTAAATACCCTTATCCATTGCCTTTATGTCTCTCAGCCCTGGAACAGCTTTGAGCTACTCAAAGTTTTATCAAGTTGACCCCAAGAAGTGCATATAACTTGCTATGGATAAAAAGAGTAATGGTTGGAAGGCAGCTTGTCATTAGTTTTGGTTCACTATGCATATTTGGAGATGCCCTATGGATTAACTAATACCCTGTCTGTTTTGCTCTTCCAGTAATGTCTCACACATCTAGCCACTTTGTAATAATATACAGCAATGGCTCTTTTTTGGGGGGTGGGGGGGGGGTGGCTACATTAGTGGACTGACTGTGAAGGATTAGAAGTTAACAGCAGAACATAGCAGTCATGAGCTGGCCTAGATCTGCCTCAGTCAAGGAACTCCAGTGTTTTTTAGGCTTTGTCATATTTACAACAGGTTTATATCTACCTTTAGTATAATTGCAGCTCCTCTCACCATGTTGCTGAGGGAACAATCAGGAAACTGTCCTGGAACTCACATGCTGAACCAGTTTTCTGCCACCCTTAAAACTGCTTTTCCCAGTGCACCCATACTCAAACATCTGGACCCTGAGGAACCCTTTGTATTAGAAGTAGATGCTTCATGAGTGTGCTGCTCCAACCACCTAAACTCTCTCCTAGCCTATTTTTCCAGAAAATTATTTCCTGCTGAAAGTGAAGAGGCTTATATCTTTTAAATTGTGAGAATTCTATCCCTTTGCATGTTCCTGTTAAGTCTCACACTGTATTCTTTTCTGAGTGGGTCCACTTTCTCAGCTAGAGATCACCCAGAATTTAATTGTTCATTTGGTGATTGGCATGATCACTTCCAGTGTGTCATGGACTCCTGGAAAAGGGAGAGGGTATGGGAAAACACTCAATGTCTGTATACAGCAATTTAAAGGTACAATGTACAGTCTGACTGCTATCATAGTGCTGCTTCCTTATACCATCAAGGACACCGTGCTTGGCTTTTCCTATGCATAATATGTGCCTGGATGGAAGCCACAAGTTGAAGCCTCTATACCATGGTTCATTTCTTTTCAAGAGAAGTATGATCAAAGTCATATTTAGACTGAAGATGCCCAGTACATACAGATTCTCACTGCATTTTGTGGTCCTGTTTGAAATGCACTTAGTGAGGTTAATCTCAATGATCAACGCACATTCCCCCTCCCACCCACGCCCAACTCAGCCCAGCCCAGCCCAGAAGTTGAGGGACACATGTCTACACCATGCAGCTTGACTCAAGGCATGAAGTTGCCACCATCCAATACCTTGTGGTCTGTGAGGGCTATGATTAAGGGGAGTGCTGCTGGGTTCCTCATGCTTGGACACCTTCCGTCTTGCTGAGTTTCCACAGGGCTCATCTAGACAAGCCAGCACTCATGACAAGGGATCATCCTCATGGCTATCCCAATACCTTGGAACCTTCAGTCACATTTTTGTTGTATCTGATCCTGCCTGCAAACTTCATCATGGACACCAACTCCCCTGATGCTCCAACCAAGTTCATTAGATCCAATCATTTTACTTATTGATTGCAGCTATTCTTAATCTACGCACCCCTCCCGAAGTATTTAAGTATTTAAGTTTGCATATTAAGTATTGCTGTTTACCTGCATTTCTAAGCCATCTTAATTGTATGCTCTTCTTTTTGCCTCCTGTTGCTGACCCTGGTTTTCTGTTTTGGATTGCTGTTTTGCTTTGGTCTGTTTGCCTGCCTGTTAAAGGGCTGCTGCTTGAATTACAGGGAGTGGGGGGGGGGGGGGGGGTGATATCATATTTTGTTTGCCTGTAGCTCCATTTCCTTTAAAGTTAAAGTTTAAACTTTGCTTGGTGGTTAGCATGTTTGCCTCTCAGCGCTAGGGTCTTGAGTTCAAGTCCTTATCTGGGTGGAGTTTCCATGTTCTGTCTGTGGGGGTTTCCTCTGGGGTGTCTGGTTTCCTTCCACAGTCCAAAAACATGGAGGTTATGTTGATTGGATACTCTAAGTTGTTGTGTGTGTAAGTATGTATGTCCAGTGATGGTTGGTGCTCTGTCCTGGTCTTAACCTCCTCCCCTTTCCCTGTACCCAGTGTAGTCCCCCAGGGGGCTGTGGTTTCTGATTGAGAGTATACTGTGTGCAAAATTGGCTGCTGCTTCTCAAAAAGTGATATTTGTGAAGTGTCCTTGAGTTTGAGAAAGGTGTTATATAAATGCAACTAATAAATAATATGGATGGGGCCCTGGGCTCAATAATTATTCACTCCTTTAACTAGTGTATGATTACCCATGAAGTTTTACCTTTCTTATTATTCAGTCCTTACACTCGCAGGTCTCTGTCGCAGCTCAGGGGTGGTTTGACCATGAAACAAAATTGTACTGGCTGCTTCACTCCACAAGGAGCAAAATAAAATAAACTAAAAATGCCTCTACAGTACTTCAGACCATGCACAAGATTTCAATTGTGCCGTGATTCCATCTCTCTCTCTCTTTTGTCGACCGGCTTTCCATGTGGCGTCGTTCTTATGTAGTAGGGCTCTCAGTCTTAATCGTCCCAAATAAAACTCTCTCCTCACACATACAAAGGGCAGAGAATAACTGGTGTTCCGAGCTCATTTTGCTTCATCATCAAGCTCGGTACACGACCGGCTAGGCTTCCATGTACTCTTCTAGCTAACTCTCGGCTGAAAATTAGGATAGCAACTTAGAAAATACAATGCGTGAATACTACTACCTGAAATACAAGTTGTCTAGATTACACTTATTATAATGTAGCAACTAACATTTACTTTAAAAACCTCGAAGTAAAAACAATTTTTTCTCACTGTTCATGAATGTCTTCTCCCTATACATTCTCTTGTGCCAGCCCTCATCTCCGGATCAAATAAAACATTGAACATAGATACGGAAATCTATCCAATTAAAAAATCAGAAAATTATATTGAAATGTACACATAAAACTAGACTGTACTGAGCACATGCTAGCTCTGTACATCTCAACCAAACTTATCTTTAAGAACAATTTTGCCACTTTCGATTTTAGCAAATAAACCAAATTAATCATTACCCCCACCCCCTCCTTTCCCCAGGACTACAAATACATAGAGTCAAGATACATCTCAAGATAATATGCTTTAATCTTAGATTTAGACATGCTTACATTATTAGACATACATGCTGAACATCATAAATGAGTGCCTCTGTTTTTACTTTATCAATGAACTGACTGAAGAGGAAATTCAGTCATATGCAGGCGCACACAGTTGGAAAAAATAGAGACATTTCATTTTCTCTATTTAGTTACACAAACCTGCTGAGATGTTCTCACTGTGGACTGCATTTTTGTAGCTTCTACAGTACAGACACAGTAGGCCCTAATGTTCTTAGTACAAATGCACCATTGAAAAATTGACAAGAAATGATTCAGAATAACTGTCATAGCCTACACAAACTCTGCTTCCTAAAAGTACATATTTCATAATATGTATATATTGTGGCCTTTCTAAACTTCTGTACTCATGGGTGATATTTCACAGGAACAAGTTTGATGACACCATGTAAGCCAAATACCAATTTCTTCACACCTTCTAGCTTGATTCACATAAGACTGTCAGTTACAACCTAGTGAGGAAGCAGAGGATCATCTGTTGCAGATGTAATTGGTAAGTGCTGAGGACTGGGAAAGGGCTTGGACAGGAAGAGCCAAACAACAAAAGGAAAAAGTTGCCTGAATGTAAGCAAGAGTTCAAAAATTCAATAGAAGTCCAAATCTGCAAAGAGTCCAGAAAAATAAAGGCAAAAAATGAGCAATGCATAGATGAGAACCAGGGTGAAAAACTTAAAAAGAAGAAACCACAAATCCACTGAGAAGTGATAATCATGCACACTTCAGCCATAATTTCTGACAACAAAGAAACATTCCCAGAGTGAGAACCAAGCTTCTGTGCTGTCTTGCCCTTTATTGCTTCACTTAAGCAGTGGCTTTTCCTGAGCTATACTGCTTAAAAATCACAACACAGGTTGGTATGGAAAATCAATCAATTATATTGGCTTCTATTCATTTTCTCAAAAGGAGGGAAAAACACAAAAGTAATGTAAAAAAGCATGAAAAATAACTATTGATTGCTTTGGTTGTTTATGACATTTTTCCTAAGTGGAGGGATTTTAAAGATTGACTATCAGATACACAGGATTTAGCTGGCAGCAATGTGCTCACTCTCTTTGTAAGAAGGACCTTGTGGTGTTGACCATGAAAACCACTTTCCCTTGACATTTGTCCTATGCAATGTTTCTTGACCACTCTTTCAATGTAACCTTCCCAATTACTTCAGATAATTTGAATGCCTGCTCAACTTGGCAAAAGGGAGATTAAATTACATTTAGGTTTGAATTCATAAAACCCATTTTTGTGATCAAGCACTTCATTTGTATATCTTCAAGTATATAATGGTATGTGGGATGTTATACATCTCTCACTTGGAGCCCAGCCCCTAGGTTCAACCAGGCAAAGCATGGTCACTGGGCCAAATCTAAAGAAGAAAGGTTTGGGTGGCAGTAATCGCCAAAATAGCCTCTCCTGAACAATGCCTCCATGGACACCTGGCAGCATTCCATAGCACCAGGAAGAGATGTCCCAGAAAATTGTGGCACTATGTTGACCTATTGGCCACCTGGTGATGCAAGGCATGGTGGTGCTGTTTAGGTATCACATAGTGAATGATCTAGAGGCATTTGGTGGTATTATGGCAGCTTTCAGGGTACCAAATTATCTATCAATGTAGTTATTAGTCAGGTATTGTCATCTAAACCATCATAAGGCACTGCTTATTTCAGTGGCAGTATAGAATCATTCTTTGGCATTAATGGCCACAATGGCCATGAGACGTCCTTATACTTGACATTTCTTCATTGAGGACTACCTTTTCTTAACCTGGACAATGTGTGCCATGGCTGAAAGAGAAGCTAGTCGATTATCTGGCCAGGTGTGGGAAAGAGCATGGGTGAAAACACTAGCAGAACTACTAGCTATAAAAGACTGGCAAACTCAGCACTAGCAGCTCAGACAGGGATTTCATAAAAATGCATGGGTGTGAGAGAAAAAAAAGACCCAAAAAAGGGACAGGAAAGGTAAGGGGTGGTGGTATTCTCTGTCTGGCTTAGCAGCTTGGTGAGTCATTCATAACAGCTGGGATCCATATAAGAGTGGGACTGTGGAGAGGATGCTGCACCAAGTACTTCTCTTGGCTTTCAAAAATTCCTGCTGGGGAAGAGGCGATCACTGAGGCAAGCAGGAAATGTGTCTTCATTGGGCAGCACTGTAGAATTTCATTGTCAGGTTTCTCTCTCAGGCTGTGCTTCACATTATTCACATGTACACGACAAAAATTGACCAGATCCTGGTGGTTAACAGTGAATAAAAATGGTTTTATTCACAGAAGGGAATAACACAATCATAATCAAAACAGGCACAGGTCAACAGTAGGATATGTGCTAAAGGATACGAACTGGGAAAGTCAAAATGAAGTTGGGAAACTGGGTAGCAAAACAAGTTTGGCTAGAAGCTGGGTCGCAAAAATTGGTCAGAACATGGCAAAGGGAGACAAAAGAATACCACTCAGTATACATAGGTGAACCATGTCAATAATTCACAAAAAACAGACAGAAAAGGGTAATTGTGGTAGGTGCATTGTGGTGATTTCAGCCTTAACTAGACATAATAAACATCAACTGAACTAATAACTTTAGTACAGCCATGACCCTTAAGTGCTGTATCAAGAGATTTCTGCAAACACAGACTATGGCAGACTAGCCCTGGGTCAGGAAGCTGGCAAAGGGTGCTTGTGAAGCTGGGAATTTATGGAAGGTTAGTACAGAGGCAACAACGTTCACTGGAGGGGCATAGAAGCTTTTCAAACAGTTTTACAGATAACAGAAGTAATCAGATGTAGGTCATTCGTAGATTAATTCTTAACATCAGCTACCCTGGCACAGTTGTTGTGATAACAACAAACTGTAAAAGCTCTTGATGTGGTCTTTCTCCTAAACCTTCAATTACTGTTTCTCCTTAACTGCATTTTACAGGTCCCTAATGATGGGGAGAAGTAATTTAACAGCAAAGTCATTTTAGATGGCACAAGGATATGATTTTTATATGCAGTATTACTTATCAAAATAAGAGATAATTAAATCTAATACACACGGTCTCAACTACAACATATGTAAAGACACTGGTTCCTGAAATATCAGAGGAAATTCTGATTTTACTAAACATTTCAATCATATTTAGTAGAATGCAAGTTTGAGTTTATAAAAGGGCATATCTTTAAAACAAACAGTAGGTCAAAAATGCAGGCAAAACTGGTAATAACCACAGGCAAATCCACAATCAAGAGATTAAAACCAAGCCAAAGATCCAAAACAGGCTAGTCTATAAAAAGCATCATAAACACTGGCTTAGTAGTACACAAGAAAATAGCCAGATAAAGTAGCTAAGTTATGAGTACTTATACAGTCCCACTGAGCCCATTATTAGATGCAGGTGTGTATAATCAGTGGGTGGTGCGAAGGTGGAGCTGAAGGAACAACTGGCAATGCCAAAGTTGCAAAACCTGCAAAGGTGCCTTCCATGACAGTCTCTGAGTTGTCTGTCTGTCTTATTTATCTTTCTCATGTGTACACACATCCCTTAACAAACCATTACAAACAACATGCAATGTCTGTTGATATACTGAGATGAAGTCAGTGCTAGTGTTTATCAGTGTCCTTAGTGAACATGTCTGATTTCCTGAACAGCAGCCATCTGTTGGGAGTCTGAACGGGTGCCTAACTCTGGTCTGGAGATCCATCTTTCTGCAGAGTTTGATTCCAAAACATCTGGTTTTAATATTCAGATGCTATTAAAGCCCTAAATTAACTGGTTCAGGTGTGTTTGATTAGGGTTAAAACTAAAATCTACAGTGAGGTAAATCACCTGGATCAGATTTGTGTATTCCATGTTTAAATTCTAATTATGCATCTAATTATGCTGCCATTCAATGACAAAAAGCTTTATGCTGTGGCACAGTCATTTCACCTGAATTCCATAACACTCCTTTATTAGTATCAGAGAGTTTTGCACAAGGGCATCTATAAATATTGCACTGTCTGTCAGGAACACAAAGCTCAAGTAATCAGTACTGTAAACAACTGAAGGACAGATGAGGCTAAAAGTCAGATGAGGTGAGAAGTTTTCTTTAAAAAAAAGAAGAAGCTGAGGGTTGCTTGACAATGGCCTCCAATTACAGGACAAAGTGAAACAATCACTCTCAAGTAAGGTGAATGGAGGATTGTGGACAGGCTCAGCTGTTTGAGAATGTGCTTTAAAAGTAGACAATCTGAGTGTATGGTATATGTGCAGACCAGTAAAGCTGGCTGAAAAGCCATTATGAGATGCTTTACTGTAGTGTTCGGCCTTTGAAAGGGGCAGTGTAACTATCAGGGGATTGTAAAGAATTTTATCTGCTGACGTCTGGCCACATCAACACATTGACAGCAGCTAGATGGGCTAATGAAAACTAATCAATCTCCAAAAGCAGACATCTGCACTAATAACCACACTCCACTCCAAGATGCACTGAAGCAGCACATCCTTGATTAGCACTAACATGCTAACTTCAGTCCATTTTTAGCACAACCCTGCATAAAGTGCATACTTTACTGAGTTGCCTATTTGAAGTAAGAGGCAAATAAATGAAAAGCCTGGGTGAACAAAAGCAAGCAACCCTTGGATTTCTCAAAAAAAAAAAAATTCTTTTGTTTCTTTATGTATGATTATAGATAGTAGTATGTCATACAATGCCAGAAAACACATAACCAAGCCTGCAAGCATAACATTCCTAAAAGGTAAATAAAGTGATCTCACTTGAATCTGAATATCTGATTTCAATTATTTAAACTATTAACACTAGTCTAAACAGATCAATTAAGATGAATATTAAAATGCCTACAGTTCAAGTTGTTGCAATCAATTGAAGGAACAGTAAACTTCCATATTAAAATTACATATAATCACTGGTCACACATATCAGTGCTAAGTTTAAAATGTGCAATTACCTCCTATGAACATTTGTTCAATTAACTTAAAAAAAGTTACATATTTGAACTCTATTTGACTGCACTCCTGTGTTGTTATTGTCACGATTAGTCCCTCCCAGCTTCCGTGTTCCATATTTTCCTTGTCATGTGTATTTTAGTTCCATGACGTAGTTTTGTTTTCTCCGCCCCTCATTTGATTGCTCACACCTGTCCCTCGTTTCTACCTTGTTAAGTTCATGTATTTAAACTCTGTCTGATGCGCTGTGTTTGGGCTGTTCAATGTGTAAGAATGTCTGTGTTGCAAAGCCTTCGCTTATGTTAGCCTGTTTTGTTGTCCTAGCCTATGTTCTAGCCTGCTTCACTTGTATGCCTTCTCGTATTTGTTTATAATGTATCCCCGTAATCTCCGTATTGGCTCTATAACCCTGGACTTCTCCAACGATTATGACTCTGGATTTGCCTGTAATAAATCTCGCTCTTCTCCTTACCAATCACCATTACAGTTATACTGACAGCCTCATGTTGGATAAGCACCCTCGTGATAAAAAAAAACAAAAAAACAAAACTGATCTAAAGGTATTCCATAAATAGTATCAAACAATATCAAATAATAAATAGTATCAAATAATATCGAATAATAAATACGTGTGCAAATAAACAAACATACTCTGAAGATCAACACCATCTCCTGTCTCTTCATTGCCAAATTTTTGACAATGTTTACAGTGCTATAGCATGATCTGCACTGTATCTTGTATCATTGAGATGTTTATCAGATTGTTTTTTTAAGAGACATTTTTTATTCAGGCCATAAAACCAACATTTATGCAAAAGCAACTGGT
Organism: Electrophorus electricus; assembly: GCF_041902795.1. Classification (NCBI taxonomy): domain Eukaryota; kingdom Metazoa; phylum Chordata; class Actinopteri; order Gymnotiformes; family Gymnotidae; genus Electrophorus; species Electrophorus electricus. Next base: position 13,421,526 of record NC_137510.1, read on the forward strand.
GGTGTTCTTTTAAATACTGGGCCTTTGGACAGGATATTGTAAAGTATATTCAAAAGGCACACACAAAGATTACATTTCCTTCAGTACTTATTACACAAAAATGTCAAAAAGCAGTGAAGTATATGTTTGTATATAGTGACGTACACTCTTCCACTAAAAGGTGAAAATGATTATTGGCACATTTTGGTGTTCTCTTGACTAAAGAGGGGCGAGTAATGAAAAATCCCTCTGTTTTATGAAGTTCCTTTTAAGTTGTCTCCCATTTGCCAGGTAGAAATGGGGGTTTGACAGGGAGGGAGTGCATTATCAATAGGCTGGCTCTGCTTCTCCTTATTACGCCATGCGTCTGTCTGCTTTAGTGGAGCCTCGGTGCCCGTGAGTCATCTCTACAGTCAAATCAAGCCCCACTTTGCTTTATTAGCATGAAAGGTTTTCTGGCACCTTCTGCTCCTAGAAGAGCCACCTCACAAAGGGATCCATTTGTAGCTTCAGTGGTCATGCTGCAAAAAAATCCAGGGATGGTACAGATGCCATTATTTGTAATTGACTGTATATTCTGCATTTTATTTTGATTTTCAAGAATTTGGCCTTGGATGTAAAGTGCTACTTGAGTTTTTCAGATAGAAAAGTTGGTAAATGAACATCTTAAATATTTGCAGCAGTCAAATTGACTGATATCCTGTGTTCTTTTAGGTTTCTTGAATGAAACAGCAGAAGAAAAGTAGAATTTACTCCAAAAGAAAAACAAGCATTAAAAATAATCAAAAGAAAATTGACAAATGTCAGAATTAGTGATGTGATGAGGAAAGATGACAGTAGATTTAGTGCTGTTTCACCATAAAAACTTTATTCGTAAAGTGCATTACTGCTGATGTTATTAAAGTATGATATATTATAAAATGGTCTGGGGCTTTGAAAAGATACAATCAGGAATCGTTGGTGAAAGTCCTTTGATTAAAAGATGCATTGTTTGTCTTGTGAAATGGTTGCACACTCCCCCAATATTGGGTCTCAAATGAATGAGTAGCTGATGGGCTGGCTGTTATGGCTGCAGAGCTAAGCACGATTGTTGATTTATTTTTAATGGCTTTTCCAATTATGCAAGCAATGGTATCTATTAGAAGTTATTGTTGACATTTGCTGGTGCACAAGGAGTCCTGCTCTGAGGTTAGACATCACCTTGATTCTTTCTGGCTAGTGTTTTGTATCTACAACTTGATATAATCTATATTCAGACACTTAAAAAATTATACATATAAACAAACACTTTGACAATCCTGTTTATTATTATTTTTCCTTCTTGCAAGTATTGTCTCATTTGTATTTTGTGTAATTATTGTAAGGAAATTGTAATAAGATTTTAAAAATGTATTTCATGATTAAATGATTTCTGATTATGTATGATTGAACTGAAGGTCACTTTACAAGATCATTCAACAAGAAGATACAGGCATTACACATATATAAACATAACTTCTAATGAAGAACAAAATGAAAAACAAGAGCACTGTGCACAAAACCGTGATTTGTAGTTTTGCCTTGAGGAGTGAGATCAATAATATGTCTTTGAACCTCTGTGGGAGTAAATTCTAAGGTCTAATGTCTGAGTGGCATTCTACCCACAGAGGAGAGGGCCAAACCGAGAGGACCTGAGTGAAGGATGGAAATGTCTGCAGAATATCTCTAAGGTATTGGGAAAAACCTTAAAGGGCTTTGTAGATCACGAGAAGTAATTTATATTAAATTCAGTGAGATGGGTAACCAGTGCTGTTGATGGAGGATGGGAGTAATAAGAAAACTCTAGCTATTGAGTGTTTAATGTGTTACAGTTTGACTATTTGAATATTGGTAGGGAGACCAATAAAAAGGGCATTAAAGTAATGAAAATGAGAACTTACAGTATGAACAGAAATGTTTTACATCTTTTATATAGTGTAGGGGATAGGGCTATGTGATGTTTTGCTGAAAAAAACTTACTTGCCAAAACGTATGCCAGGGTTAAGAATGATTGAAAGGGTCTGACATCTCTATCAGTTCTCAGATCTGAATGTCTAGTGACAAGTGTTTGAGAAGTTAGAAGTTTGGTTTCTTCAGTGTTAAGTTGAAGAAAATTTGAGCTAATTTGGTTCTTTTTCAGCACAGATAAAGCTGTCAATAAGGGAGTAACAAGGCTGTCATGGCTTTGGTACTGATATAAATCCATGTGTCATTGCAATAATAATTAAAATTGAAGCTCAGGCGGTAAATAATTTGGCCAAGGGGAAGCATTTAAATAATGAAAAGGAGAAGGCAAAGAACAGACCTCATAGACACCCTGAGTAATGAAACCAGTGGAGGATTTGTGAATTATAACACAGATGAAATGTTGTATGTCAGAGAAGAACTAAGGAGAAACTAGAAGAAAGCTGTGCTAGACAGGATGTATGTCATGCCAAAATGTAGCTAAAGATGTTTATGTGTGCCTACATTTGTGTGCAAGAGTTTAAATAGGCGTTTAAAACAGGGGTAACATTAATCACATACTGGAGCAGACATTGATCACTGTGGATGGGCTGAGGCTAGACCTCTCTAGAACTTCAGTATACAGAGTGAGACTGACAGGTTGTAAATCAGGCCCTGTCTTCAGCTGTCTCCCTGGATGGTTCGGAGAGGGATTACCACCAGTGTACACCAGGAGGCTTGAGGTAGGTCAGGACAAAAAAAAACCAAGAGAAGGAGAGGAGAAATCCCCAGAGTCAAACCTTTTTCTCTTTGAGGGCTCTCAATTTTCTGCCTATTCTATAGTCCTTAAGAGGATTGACATTGGCTTCTTAAACAAATGAAAATAAATGAGAATGCAAATCTGTCATAACAAATGTGAATGGGAATGCATTTTGTTATGCCTGTATTATATAGTGGTGCAGAGGTTTGCTATTACTGAGTTATTACTAAGAGTAGAATAGAAGGAAATTCTCCTTTGGGTTATTCAAGGAAACTTCATTAGATGAGGTTTCAAAGAGCTGAAACTATCAGTTTCTATTAGTTAATAACTGTCAAAAAGCATGTCTGCATTTATAAATTTTCATGTTGTCTCATCATAGAAATTTAAAATTTTGCATTCTTACATTTAATTAGTTTTTCATTTAACCTCATAAATCATGAAGAACTAAAAATAATATCCACTTAACCACAAAAATACTACAGTTTATGCTTGTGAGCAAGATTAATCGATTTGTTAATGTCAATATTTATCACATAATTTGTGTTACTTTACAGCAAGTATTTATTCTCCACTGTCAAATTTAGGTTTTGGGAGTGTGTAAATTAATGTGATTAAATGTGTAAACTTCTGGTAATTGTTTTTTTTTGTTTGTTTGTTTTTTTTTGGGTGGGGGGGATGGTCTTTTTTAAGGCATTATTTTCTGGGCTTGCTTGTTTTGTAAAAACACAGACAATAGCAATACCAAATGCTTTCAATGCTAAGAAAGAACAATATTTTGAAGTCTCTAGTAATTTTAAAGTATACTATATAGTCATAATTCTAAAATTGCCGCAACCATGTATACAAACATTGTGGGTGCATTCATCATGTGGAAAAATTCATTTTTAAGTATTTACTTAAAAATACTTTTACCTAATAGTGTGAATTTCAATTGCTCTTAAAGTCATAGGAGGAGTGAAAGATTATCTTGATATTTCCATGTATGCTCCAAATGAATCATACACAATAGACATGAAGACATGCTTATTAGGACTGTGAATATCTTCTTTTTATTCACCATCAGATGGAATCTAATCAAGCTGGCAGAGGTGAGTATTTTCAAAGTTATCTTGTTGATTTCACTTGATGAGCAAACACACGCGGCGCATAATTGCATAGCAGATGCACTGAGAAGAGTGATTTCAATATAATTGAATCCAGATTACATTTAATTAGTCATCTCATCTGGCTTGAGTGCAAGCACGTTTCCAGAACCCCAAGACAAGCTCTTCAAAACACAATATGTAGTTTATAGAGGCCTATGATAAAAGAGCCCACCAGAAGGTCTTTAAACAAAACAATACCAGAAATTCTATTATTGTTTTATATAAAGTGTTAACAACAGAATTACATGCATCAAAAATCTTCAGTATCAACACCTGCACAACATGAAAATATTTTTAACTGCTTAGATGCACAAGAAAAGCCATGGTCATTATCTTAACAAGAAGGTGTTTTCTAACTGTTTAACAGTGGGGAAAAAAATAAGTATCAAAGGTTGCTGTACTTTGGGTTGGCATTTCCATCAACAATGCTGCAGCCGGAGCCGGGCGATAAGCTCTAGGCCATTACTGTGCAGGCAGAAGTTCTCTAGAGATTTCAGCTCTGTCTTATTTTCTGAAAATAATAAGAAACTAGGCTTTTGCTGTGACAGATTTCATTTAGAGGTCATGTGAGTGAAAAAGGATGTTGTATGCATACCTGGCATAAATACCTGGACCTTAATAGAACTGGAGACAAATAATAGTTTAATTAAATGTGTGTGTGTGTGTGTGTGTGTGTGTGTGTGTGTGTGTGCGCACATAATTATTAAGTCAGGGGTTAAAGTATAAGCTCTGGGTCCCATAAAGATACAACTAATATTTATTGTTAATTTCCACAAAATCTGAATATTAGCTTGCTATAGCTTTTGTTTATCTAATCCAACCAACACAGCTATAAAACTAATTGTTCAGTTACTGAGCTTGAGAATGTATATCCGTATGTGTGTTTGCACATATTGAATCTTTGACCTGATCAGGTTGATGCAGGAACACACACAGAGTTGAAATTGACAAATTCTCAATTTAATTATTTGTGTAACAGATATAGTCAAAATTGTAGTTCACAAGGAAAAACAGGTATTTTCCCAAAAACAAAAAACCAACCAAACAACAACAAAATACCCATAAAAGACATTAGCGGTTACTGGGATATAAAGAATGTAAAGATTTTCATTATTGCTATCCAGGGTCCGATGCCTGAGTTAGCTTTGGACAGCCATTAATTGACTAGAGGCTCTGAAATTAATTGCTTTAGCTAACCATGAATTAAAGTTTCTATTGTCTATACTTTGGACAAATTATCCTGAGAAACAATTTTTACCTCAAGATATAGATTCTTAATTGCTTTACAGTGATCCTTCAGAATTCCTTCAAACTGATTTAATTTCCTCCCAGCTTGTTTTATGTTGTCTTCAACAATGTATAAATAACATTCTCATCTAGTTAAATGAGTCAGTATTTAAATGACCTTTGTGAGTTCAACAGAATAATATAGGACAATTTAAGCTATATAAAATACAGACTCAAAAGCCAGGACAGCCCTCTGTCTAAACAGTTTAACAGCTTGATCTGCTCTAAGCAAGTGATCTCTGGAAACAGATGTCTGTATATAATAATGAATGTGTGTGTGTGCGTGTGTGTGTGTGTGTGTGTGTGTGTGCAATGGGAGTGCGAAACATCAGGCCTTTGTCCTGACTTTTATTTTTACCCTGTTCAGAACAGTTAGCAGCTTGGTCTTCACTAAACAAGGAAATATCTCTGGAAATAGAGGTCCACATACATTAACAAATCAAGTATAAACAATATAGTTGACTTATTAAAATATGAGAAAGCAAGAGGGAAATTTTTATTTAATTATTATTATTATATCATTCTGTGATTTTATTTGATCCAACTATCTGTGTTTGTGTGTGTTTATGTGCATGTAAGTGTGAAACCTCAGGGCTTTGTCCTGAATTTTATATAGTTACATTAGATCTGATTTGAAAATAATGTGCATTGAAATTAGTGCACAAAAATTTTTGTTGGTGTGCTTAAAGTATTATAACAGTTCTACTAAACATTAAAAATTAAACCCAGTAAGCCCTGGGCCAGAAGGGGCCAGAGTGAGTCCTGCTAAACAAGAGGCTCTTTGGGTTTCACTTAAGTGTGAGTCTCTGCCAGTTACTGCAAAAACATACACATAACTATCAGAGCCTCACACAGCTGAAAGTCATACTCCAGTTAGCCCCACTTGTTTAGCACCCTTCACAGACCCCACTCTTCTGCAGTATTATACTGCCAGTCACGTTCTAAAATTCTGACCTCAATGTTATTGAAGCTAGAAACATTTTGTGAAACTGTTTGTCATAGTATAACACTCTTTATTAAATTCCTCTTTTTTGATGTGCTTTGTAAGAAATTAAAAATAATTAGAAGAATTATGGGGAGGACAATGGGCAGCCCTGCTCTAACATAAAATGGCTTTGCGCTTGCTTCACACTCCCTTGGGTGCTGCTACTCTCACCTTGCTACATTCTTCAAATCTAATAACAATGCACATGACGTTTATCTTCTCTGTTATTTATGACTACTTAAATCTTTATTAGTAGATTGCTTTGCTGTCCAGACTGGATTTATGCTCTGAGAGTACAAGTAATTCCAAAGCCAGCTCAGTCATCCACTTTCCTTTGTCTAATCACAGGTATGTAATGCTACACCTAAATATCTAAGCGCCCATTGTGTATTACTCCATATGTCTGTTAATTTGTTTGTGTGTTCATTCGTTCATTCAATTATGTTAGGAACTCAAATTTCATTAGATACACAGAACATAATTTGTCTTGGATTGTGCAAGAGCAACAAGCCATTCTTTTTTCATATAGGAAGTATGTGGGAGGATTCTACAAAATGTAACGACAGCAAGGACAGATAGGCAGAAAGGTATATGACACATTACAAATGATTATATAGATTTTTTTATTAGAAATATGACACATTCATCTTGTGCTCTGAAAACTGTACATTAACAAAGAGACCCAGTTAACTAAAAAAGGGAGGGGGTGGTGCTGTTCGATTGGGAGATCAGACAAGTACAGATCTTCTGGAGTGACAGTCAGTGATATTAAAACACACACTGTTACATGAAGTTACAGAACACTCATATAGTCCAGTAACCTGACGAGATTTGGGGATCTCATAATCGCAATGATTTTTCTTCATAAGAATAACAATATTCCCCAAGCACAGTAAGAAAGATATTTATAGGCTAAAATTAATTCTGTAGAACTCTTCTGGAAATAATTACAATGCTGTACAACAGGACTCTGAGGATGAAGCCTTGTGCTTTCTTTGTGTGCAACCATCATCTGACCACATAATCAAATTGCAAATTCTTGTTTTTTTGTATCTATTTATATCACACACACACACACACACACACACACACACACACACACACGTGTGTGTGTGTGTGTGTAAATTGTGCATTTATTTATCAGCTTGCATTTTATTCAAGGCTAACTTTCTTCCTTAGTGTGATCAGCATCTTCCACAGTCCCAATGAGCGTGTCAAGGCGCCACCGTGAAGTGAACAGAGTCATCCTTTTTATGGCAGCACATCCACAGATGGGCTCGCCACTCTGATCCAGCAGTCATGCCCTGTCTGCAGTGAAGAATACACCAACAGGATCACAGAGGGAGAGTCCCTCACTGATGGCATTGTAAGATCATAGCCTTGCCCAGATATTTCCCAAGCATCCGTGGATGGCTAGCGTGTGGCCAGTGGCCCATTGGCTGACGCTGGGCTGTGGGCGGCACTCATGTGGCACTAATGTGGGTGGTTTTGGCTTGGTAGAGTCATGTGGTCAAATCCCCCGTTCAGTTAGTGTGGAAGGGCATGTGGAGCAGGTGTTCCTCTCATTAACAGTCATACGCGGATGGCTTTGGCCTCTGTACTTGGGTAGTGCAGACCCCACCACCATAAAACCCATCAAAGCTGAAGTAGCATAGGTATTTGTTTTGTGGCACATTAATAATAATAATAATAATAATAATAATAATTAATCAGAATCATGATTACAGGAATATTGAGTGATTGCTTATGAAATGAGGTTTTCCAGTATATTTGTGGCTTTCTAGACCTTTGCTAGAAGGCTTTTTGTGTGTAGAAATCCAAATATCCTTATCCATACTGGTCTTAAACCTTTGTTGTGTAGAGAAATTTGTGTGTGTCTGTCTGTGTGTCTGGGTTTGTTTGTATGTTCAAGAAGAATGTAAGAAACTGAAGGCCACACACTCAGGCTCCTCTCAATCACAGCCTGAATTTCCTTTTACCTCCTTGGTTAGTCAGTCCCTATGTTCACATGGCAATCTCCAAAACTCACCTGCTCAGTCTGGGTAATGCTGGGCCATTTCTACAGTAGCATGTTCATAGTGTATTTTCCATGTGTTACGATTCCCCTCGGCTTCAAGGAAAAGGCCATTCCAGCATCAACATCAAACAAATTGCACACCAAAGAAAATTGCCAGGCCATTCTTCCATATTCTTCTGTATTTATCACACACAGTCTTCCTCACTTCTCACTTTCTCTCTGTATCTCTATTTCTCTGTTCCCTGCCAGTGGAGTTTGTTCCAAGCCTATGTACAGTGCCGGAGGCCTCTCAGACCTCTGTCTGCAGGTCCATGATCTCCTGGCCCACCAGAGGGATGGTTGCACTAGCCTTCTCCCACTCCACTGCTTGCATCTCTAGAGGGGAGGCTTGCAGGGGCTCCAGCTCCTTGCGCACCCATGATGGGGGAGAGTGGGTCTTTCTGATGCCTTCCCATGCCCGCTTGCTGGGTGTCTGCTGCTTGTCCTGTTCGAGGAGGAAAGTGAAGGTATGAGAATATAGTAACAGTGACGGTGATGAACTGACAGTGACAGTGAGGAAAGAGTAAATCAGACAGAGAAAGAGAGAGAAATCTGCATGGATGAAGATAAATTAAGGAAATATGGAAATTGAGAGAGACAGGAAGCTGAAAAATAATGAAGAAAAATATGCTTAAAAGCTTACGCTAAGGTTGGTCTTATCACTGCCTCCAGATGACACACTCCATCTCTTTCCAGGCTTGCTGTCCACTGGGGGAGAGTCTCTGTCCTTCTCTGCATGCTGCAGCTTCCTGTTCAGGTCCTGGAACATGTCTTGGTGGCGCTTGCGTGTGTGCATGATTTTCTGCAAAAGCAAATTAAGAGTAAACAAATGGTACCAACGACATAATACCACAGACACATAGCTGCACAACATCATGATTCTCACAAGCCAGGGTAAAAGGAGACTGCAAATACCTCAAAATCCAACTCTGCATAGCGTGATTTTCTTCTCTGCATGGAGAAAGTAATAAAAAAGCCATTCACTGTTTTTGATTAGTTAGAGAAAAACTTACATAAAATAGTTTTGGATCAGAAAAAATTATAAAGAGAATAGTGAAATCAGAAAAAATCTTTGACTAAGTAGTAGACAAGGGCTATGCCTGAATAGTAGTTTTCACTGAGAATTTGGCATGAATGTGCAGTAAACAGCTTGTGACCGCATGGCCTTTCGTTAGCCCATCCGAAACCGTCGGAGGAGAGTATGACCTTCTGCCTGCTTCGCCAGCAGCACAGATGCCACCTTGCACGGCATTCTGGGAGCATGTTTGGCCTGAGGTCAGAAGAGGCAGGCCGGGGTCTGGGCACCACGGTCACTGAGCTGTCCACACTAGTTGCTGGCTAACGTTCAAAACGTGACCAAGGACTGACCTTTGGAGGAGACTGTTCCCCCCTCCTGTGCTAAAGAGGCTAATTTCTGATGCCTTTCAGCTTTTGAGTAGGGCTTGCAAAATGACAGATTTTACATTTTTGCTTGTGTGTATTCCACCATTCGGTTTTCCCAAAGAGTGTTATTGAGATTTTGAGAAACCTAATGCTTACTTCATCTCAGGCACTCTTCTGAGACATGTTCTTTCACTCTTATTCTTCATGTCCTACATAATAAACATTAACATGAAATTCCAACTCAAAAAGCAAACTGCGCTACAGCTCCTTGAACTGCTGAGTGACATCCATTAGTGAGCAGTGGCACTGGGAAAAGTGTAGAGGAAAGAAGAAGAAGAAAAAAAACATTGACGAAGTGATTTGTGGACAGAATAGAATGAAAAACCAGGAAAAGACTGAGTTAAACTAATGCCACCTCTTCTCTGAACACTCCGAACGTTTAGTCTTTTTGATAGTGCCTTTTGGCATGTTGCGTTTATAGACAGCCATTTAGAAAACAACCCCGTCACCAGCAACATGAATAATTCAAACAGAGCATCCTCTCTTAATTAAGATACACACAAACAGTGTCGCAGTAGCTAAGCTTCATCCCCATACAGCCTGCAGGTAGCCTCACACTGATACACGGAATTTGATTAGCACTCCTTTACTGTTCTGTCTGCTTAAGCATGACCTTTCAGTAACAGATGAGATTTTATAGGTAGTGAACTGTTTTGCTACCATTTCTAGCAGTTCTCTGCAGAATATGCAGGAAATCTATTCATATTATCTAATGCTAGAAGCCTTTCTATATTACTATATTGCTGTTTGGATGTGTACAATTCCAAGTGCATAATTTGAGATTTAAAGTTTTTATAAAGATAATCAATTAAATTATGAAAACTAGGGAGTTCTTGTGACATATTTCAGTGGTATAAAATCTGGCAGTAGCATCAGATAGCCGAGGCACAAAAACAAGGGGTAAAGCTTAAACCCAATGAGCTCTGCACATCCTATTATCTGATTGAATAAATAGCCATGTCTATTCCTTGGTTAGAGGATAAACCTTCTGAAGTGGCCTACCTCCAGGGAGCTCATGGACAGTGTAGAGACAGTCTCACTCTTTGACATCACGCCTGAAGTGCCAGAGTCCCCAGGTTCGCATGCGCTGTTGGTCATCTGTACTTCACTAGAGATGTTCTGCACTGTCTTCACGGGGGAGTCTCTCTCTGAGCAGGACACGCTGACCCGTTCAGACGGGAGGGGCTTCAGGCCGAAGGCCACCCCAGGCTCTGTGCCAGCGGAATTGGTCAGGTGAATGAGTCGGGTCTGGGGCAGCTGCTCAATGCTGATATTGTATTTGCTGGCCTGGTCTTCCTTGCAGGCCTTGGCTGGCCTGAGAGTGGCCATGTTGTTGTTGGGCAGGATGACGTAACCCTGAGCCACCCCTCCTCCCTCAGAGCTGGTGCTGTCCCCTGGGCCTCGGTTTAGATCCCCATCAAGCTGCTTGAAGAGCTCCCCATCGCAGATGTAGATGGACTTAGCTCCAGGCAGTTCTGTACTGACCCCAGCGATGGCCCCTTTCTCTCGGCGCAGAGTAAGTGTGTGGCTGGAGTAATCGGCCACATTCTGCAGGTGAACTTTGGCCATGCTGGCTGGCATGGTGTTGAAGTTGGAGCCCTTCTGGAGTGTGAGCTGCTGAGGTGTTAACTTCTCTTCACCCTGAAGGGAGGAGCGCTTCATAGTGCCTGGAAAAGAGAAAAATCATAGCATCACATTCATTAAGACACTATTTATAAAGCAACCATCTTGTGCAGAAGCTGGCAGAGTATCGTAGAATTTGATTTCATTGTTCTCCCTTTCCTAGAGTACACCTGTTTATTATCTACAGGCTTCAAGTCACACATGTGCACATACCCAGGCACACCTGTGTGAAAATCATCCGTTAAAACCTGCTGACAGGCTGCTGTGTCGCAGCCATGCTATGTGTCTAGATGCAGGCATGATATCCTGTCTAGAGGGAGAATCAGATTCCCAACCCTAATGGATATCAGAGCATTGTTGGCTGCGAAGCATTGGGAGGCTCTTAATTAGAAGTGGCCAGCGGATCTGGGGCTCAGCAAGTGAGCCAACAGCCCAATTTATCTGAATATTACAACTCAGCAGCAGACATCAGATTCAAAATCTTCAGGAAAAAAAAACTTCATCATGGATGTATACAAAGCAGTATGATTCTTGTCAAAACAAATGGCTGTATCTTGAAACAGTACATGGAGTATGTGAAGAGTATGTGAAGCACTTTGAGAAAAGGCAGAAATTCTTACTCCATGAAAGGCATAGAAATAATAGAAGAATTGTATCCTACCTGATCTACAAGCCATATCCACATCCTTCTCAAAGTCAGTCTGGAGGAAATGCAAAGAGGCCAGTTTAGTGGGGAAGTACAGGAATTCATAACATAATGACACTAGAGAAAGGCAATTGGGTTGCATATAATTACATTACAAGGTACTACCAACTTAATTACCATAAGCTGAGCATGGCCATTCTGAAAAGATCCAGCTGAGTCACCATTGCCATCTTCTTGGCGATCAACAACTCGACACTTTACTGCTTCCTGAACCTAAAGGTCCACACAAAAATCATGGTCAATTCACAATATAAATGACATTATGAATTTACACCTACACCCATACACACCCCTCCCCACACACTCTTTTACCAAAAGGTAGAGTGAGCCACATGATCATGAGCTCCCCGCACCTCTCTGCGCAGGATGCAGTGCACCATGACGATGACGAAGCCCTCCAGTGAGTCGAAGACAGCAAAGAGGATCTGAAAGAGGGCTGACCGGCGGTCAGTGATTGCCAGCACTGCAGACATCCAGGTGAGTGCCAGCAGTGGCAGCACCACACAGGAGCTCCATAGTGATGCCCTGCAGGATGGCAGAAGATTTACATTCAGTCCTCAACACACATTAAGACAAAAATGAATAAATAAATGAATGAGAATTTTATGGGGAAAAGAAAATCTAATAATTATTTGACAAGTTGTGTTTACATGTTTTTATTTTTCTATTTGCTTCAGTTAAGCATTCATTATGTATTTCTCTCCACTGAAAGTTTGCACTATTCCAGTTTTGTAGCTAATCTTAGTGAAATATAAATTTTAGTGTACTTTTCAATATGAGTCTGTCAAGTCCGCTATTAATTAATCACAACAAAACGTTATATCCATATACCTATAATGTGTATAGATATACAGGTTGCTAATTTCTAGGAATGTATTACAGAGATATTCAGGGACAGTTTGTTCAGTCATATCTTTATACAGACATATTGACATACATACTGTATGTAGTTGCATAGCTGTATCAAAACATGGGAGGAGGAGCACCAGAGGAGTGAATGTGAGTAAAGGAACAATGAAGAACAGAAGAGGATGACAAATGAAAAAGTGGAAGACAGAGGAAAACGGACACAGTAATGGGTGTGAGAGAGGAGCTCTCTGTCCTTAGCCACAACTGGATAATCTCACTCAGATTTCACTTTTTGGTTTGTGATCTTTTAATTTATATTATTATTGTTTGAAAGACAAACACACTAACACAAACATACGCACACACACAAAGTCAATTCGTTTTCATGTATTCTCAGTGTCATCTACATATTGTAGGCATGAGCGCGTGCACACACACACACACACACACACACACACACACACACACACACACACACACACACACACACACACACACACACCCACCAAAATAAAAACAAGCCAAAGATAAATCCACATATAGGGGATTGTGTCAACCATCACTTCAAACAGGTTTCTTTTTAATCCTCAATAGAAACACCCACACACAAAAACACTCGCACAGTACCAAGTGGTCAGGCCATATTCATAGCCATGTACATTATTCTGTCTTGCATTAATAGATTAAGAATCATACTACTCAATCCCATGTTATGATAAGCAATGGCCTCCCTCAAAACAAGAGAACTCTTCGATGACACATATTATATATTTTTAACTTTTCAATACTATTGTAGAGCATTATACACATTCATACACACACACACACACACACACACACACACACACACACACACACACACACACACACACACACAATGCTGTAAACAATAATATATCCTTTTATTTATTTTGATATAAATGAATAGCCTTTTATAGTATTGTTTAAATCTAAACATTTCACCTAACATGAGCCATGGGGTGTGAGCCTCACAAGTCCTCTGAGGGGAAGGACTGGGTGGGGGGTGGGGGGGTCTGGAGCAGGGGATGAATCAGGAGAAAACCGGAAAAAAAAGGAGTGAAGAAATAAGCAGAAGAGGAGGAGAGGACTGAAGGTCGAGCAGTAAAGAGTTGGTAAATAATTAGCAGCACTAACATGGCGTTACTGGTAGCTGTGGTGGAAAGGTCGGCCGACGAGATAACTCCGCACTTGGCACATTTGAGCGTCATATTGTACAGTGGCACTGTCATCTGACTGCAAAGTCAAATCAACACACTGAAAATACACACATACACTAACATACGTACATACACACACAGTACTACTGGCCACAGAATCCCCTTTTAAGCTCCCTGTCAGGGCTATGGGATATGCACAGGGGCAGGGTTGAGAGCACACCACTTCCACTTTATTCCTTCATTTATATCTAATTTAACAAGCGGGACATACTGTCAGATATTGAGAACAGAAAACTACTGGAGAATTAGCAATTAACAATCTAGATAATCACTCCAGTGTAACCCAATGTTCCTGCTCTTTTGTTATGTTAGCATTAGGTTAGATTTTATTTAATTTGATGTTGGTCACATTAAAGTCTACATGTTTCTATTTCTACACCATTCTATTTCTACACTACAGCTGTGTTTGCTTAGAGCTGAATGTAGTTGTTATCTATCTCACACATCTGTCTTAGAGAGGGACATAGGATGAGAAACTGAGCACTGTAACCCATACTTATACATGCCTACAGCCACACTAAAACCATACTACTCACTCACACACACACACACACACACACACACACTCACACACACACACACACACACACACACTCACACACACACACACACACACACGGTAAAATTTATGGCATTCACTAAAACATAAAAATAAGTTGCATAGTTTAATTTAAAATGCCATTCAGCTCATATGCAGAGCACAATCATACTTTAAAAAACTTTCCACAAAATTACCTTTGTCAAGGCATGTACCTGTGCACAGAGACAAACTGTTTGCTTGTGAAATACCAGTTAAAGCTCTCAGCTCAGTATGACTAGCCTTGAAGTCAAGGGATCGATCCTGCAGCTGGCAGACATGTAGATTAAAATCCACATATCAGAAATTCAATTCCACACTAAAGGCCAATACCACCAATAAATGCTGGCTGTGGGCAGTGATATTAAAAAGCAATCAGCATTTTTTTGAATTACAAGGTCACTTTGCTAGTCTGTAAGCTGGATGCCAGAGGGGCTTCCAAAGATGAGGTGTACAGCACTGAAGAGCCACTCCAGCACAGGCACATACAACTCTTGATTTGATGATATCTGCTCCATGCTACTCTGATTTTTGGTTAGACCCAGTTGCTCCCCCAGTTCAAAACTGCTCCACCTTAAAGGATTTCAACTTCAGAGCTCAAACACTATATCTGGGCATGGATTTTGTAATCACTGGTAATTAACTGAATAGGTAATGTAAGTAATTGTCATATCTGAGTGTTGGATAATTGGTGGGTATTAAATCTATAGAGCCTAGACCTCAAGGGCTCTGATTTGAATATGAAATCTCATAAATATTAGCTATCAACAAATATAAAATCTAGGAATGGAGTTTGGATTCCAAGTCCAGAGTTGAATTCCTCTCGTCTTGGTTAAGGGGGTCAACAGAACGTTCATCCAGTTAACATCATATGAATCAATCTGTGATATTTGAATCAATAATAACCATGTCCGAGCTTCAGCATGGCTTATGCAGAACTAAAACTAAAAATGTTTAGTATTAAAACTCCTAGTCTGTACTGAGTCAAATGGGGCTAATGGAGGAGGTCTATAGAATCACACTCTGGTTGCTTACAGCATAAAAAACTGCATCTATAGTATAGCTTCAATGGCTGCTGTGGGTGCTGTACACCCATGGCCCTTTATAGAGAAACCACCACAAAGCAGTATTTGGAAAACCATAACTTATAACTTATCGTTTTACATGTAATAAATTATTTATACACAATGGCTGTGTTTTTTTCCATTTCCACTTTCATTCATTAAAAGTAAAACATCTGCAGTTGTGCTGCTTCCAAAGATTTCACCACTCACTCTACTTAGGCTAAATGGGTCATTTTCTTGGAATCAGACGGCACATTTAAAAGAGTCACAATATGTCTGATACATTAAAAACATCCAGCTACTGCTTGTCATCACAGTAAACACATTCTGGAACAACAAAAATAAATATGCATGTTGATGTTCATAGATCCTCACTGTTGTTGCTTTTTACAAAGTGGTTAGATGATTCCTACTGCATGATTTCTCAGATATTTACAGTAATTTTGCAATTATGTTATTTTTGTATCTTGTAACTTGTATCTAGGCTTTCTCACTTGCTCCCATTTACTAAAAATGCAAGCTCCGCCTCTGGATTGCAAACGGTATTGGTAAGCATGTCAAATATCTACCATTACTCAATCAACCGAAAAGGATTACTATACATGAGCTAACAATAACAACAAACTTATTTGCTTGGTGGAATTCTGTTACTGCAGGATTCAGGCTTCTGGCATTTGCCTTTCAGAGGTTGGGGTAATGCCTGCTCTCATTGCTTCAGGTATGAGGAGTCCTGTCTTGCATTGGAACATGTCCACCTTGCCTCTGAAGCTGCCTTTTGTCTTTCACTGCAAGGTATCATATAGGGAATATCTATAGAATGCATATCATTAGTCTGATCTTTTTTGTTTTCCTCTTTTGTGATTATCTAGTTCATAAAATATCCCCCACCTGCACAACCAATCTCAAAGGGGATGGTATTCTAGCTGTGTGCAGATGCTGCACTGCGCTTAATTAGAAACAGCACACATTAATTGCTTTAATTAAACATGCCATGTGTTTGAACCTTGAGAATGAGGGCAAGGCAGAGACAAAGAGAGAGTGGGAGTGCTAAGGAGAAGAGTTGCCCTTCCAAACCTTCCCACTTCTATTTACAGACAAAGACACACACACACACACACACACACACACACACACACACACACAAAAAAAAAAAAATTGAATCTAATGTTCCTTCGGGTCTCATTTCCACAATAATTCACATTAAACTTTGAATAATAAAATCAAAGCCTCAAATGTCACTTAATATGGACTGTGGGAAAAGCCTGTGAACCTCTTTAAATTTGCCAGCTGGGTGCTAGTGAGGACCGAAAATAGATATTAGCAGAAAGTTGAAGATGGTTGGTGTGGGCCTACGTCTGTGCCCTTAGCACACAGAGGGCGAAGCAGAGAGTACAGCCCTGAGTGGGAGCGAGGAGGATGCTGTGGTAACTCTGACAACAACAAAAACAAAGGAGAGATCATCACACAGGCAGACATACTGTTCTTCTAATAGAGAAACAGATTCAGACAGAAATGACAGGAGAGGATATGAAGCTGTTGGATGAAGAAGCAACAGAGATGGAGGCCACAGCAGGTGCCCAGCAAAGGAAACACTCAAATACGAGGTCACATTTGGGTCACACACACATGCCATTTGACATTGGTATGTTCAGGAGAATGTCATGAATAAATGCTACAATTTGGTGAAACAAATTATGAGAGTATCAGATTACTTAGCATTACTACAATAGAATAACTGTCATGGTTGTAAAAGCACAATTAAAAAAAATATTAGTGATCCATTCAGTGCTGTGTTTTGGTATATAATCACTATTCTCAGTTCTTATGACAACTGGACAACCTTTAAGTTAACATGATTTTAAAACTAAAATCAATGGAGATAAATTGGAAATGTACTCAGGCTGAGCAATATCGATCATATAGATGAAATACATATATAAATTTTGCCTTTGCTGGGCTCCTTTAAAGAAACACTTTCCAATATGAAAAAAAATGATATGGACATATTCAATTTTACAAAAGACACTGCACATAACACCCAGAGATCAGGACAAGCTGTGGACATACACAAAAAACAACGCATGGTAGAGTACACAAAAGTCAAATGAAATAAGCACAGCTGTGCCATCTTGCTTTTGACATGACCAATAGCCAGCCCTCTCGAATCTCTCCCTTAGCTATACGTCGCTCATTTACTCCCTGTTGTCTTCGATCTAATTTCATGCTCTAGAAACTGTCTGAAATTATTTAGATCATAGCTTTGCTAAAACAAATAATGTGCTTTTTTGGTATAACCTTTTTTGCCTCTTTCCCATCGCTCACTACCTTTCTCCACTTTATTCTCTGTCCCTCCTGTTTCTTCTCTACCTCTCCTTGTTTTGATTAGTCACTAATCTTCCTATGTGTAGTCTGTGTGGGGAGAGAGGGGTAGGCCTGGCTACTGAGTCTCTGCGCTAGGTTGGTTACAGAACAACCAGTCACATGGATGTGAAGTATGAGGCATACCCTGCCCTCTCCTTCAGTTTCATATCAGTAATGCCGTCTTTCGACACCAGTTTGTTAAAAACCAAAATCCCGATAACCATGTTAACCTGGAGAAGACAGAACAGAGGGGTGAATTGAACATATGTACTGTGCTACATCTGCAACAGTCAGCAAGTATTGCTGATAAAGTGCTGGCAAAAAATGTCATCACCCAGACCCGAGATCAGCACCAATCATTCTGCAGTGGCGCTGTGAGTAGACTACTGTGACCAAAGCCCATAAGCAATGCTTTTATGCTTAAACAGATATCCAAGTACAAACGTGTTTGCCAGCACACACCACAGTGCAGGTCTGCTGGAATTAGGACTTTAAGTGATGCTATGAACAATTGTGGCTGGCAACATATGGATTGTTGAATATACATTTTTTGCAATAAGTGTTTGCTGCAAAAGCCACATGTTCTGCAAATGCCTTAAGGGCTTGCATATGAGGTGTAGTGACAAGTATTTAAATAACTGGAACCAGACATGCATTATTTAGCACCACATCTCAATGGGTGAGGAGCTGGGAAGATCCATCCCCTCTACTACTGGAAAGCAGAGAAAGAGAAAGTACCAAGACTACTGCAGCAGCTGGTCCCACAAATGCATATAAGAGTCCACCTTCCAAAGACATCCAACAGCTAGTTGGACATGGAGAGAGGACAGAGGGAGTGACAGAGTAGTTGGGGGGGTGTGAAAAAAGTGAGGGAGACAAGGTTGGAGGGGAAAAAAGGTCAGACAGAGAAATGTAATTTCAATCAGAAGATCTATGAGATCTAGCAAAGTGGCAGCATAGTGTACCTCTCAAAACTCATAAATCCTGAACCCACATGACATGGGGAAAGTGTAAAAAGTGTGAAGTGTGCAAAATGCAAAGCATTGCCTGAAGAAAACATACTTACTAATTAACTGTACCATATCCCTTTGCCTTGGTAAATCCAACCGAGATAGCCACAACAAGGGCAGGTAGTCCTTTAAGGACAAAGGGAGAGAGTGAATGTTATAAACAGGCAAGCTTTAATGAATCATTAAAGACAGCTATAAAAGAAAGTTTAAGCCTAGTTGTAAAATGAGTTAAAATTATTCTACTTCATGTCTTAGGCCTAAACTGTGTGTAAAAAAAAATGCTTTTAGGACTTCAGGAATGCAGAAAGAACTGAAAAAAAGAGAGCTCAACAGACAGCAGGCAGATCAGCCTCACCCCAGCCCAGGCAGAGGAAGCGTTTACGTATGATGCGGTTTCTCAGGCGGCCAGTCACAGCCATGTAAGACTGCCATGCCTCTGTTAGAACCCAGCAGAAGGAGGAGAGAAAGAAGAAGTGCAGAAATGCAGCTACGAGGGTGCATACAACCTATGAAAGAAAGAAAGAAAGAAAGAAAGAAAGAAAGAAAGAAAGAAAGAAAGAAAGAAAAAGATGACGAGAGCACAAAAGAAGGACAGGTGAGAGAGAATAGAGAGAGAGCATGAGAGAGAAAGAAAGAGAATAAGGATGGGAAAGTGAGAGGGGAATAACAGTTAAAAGACAGCCAAAGAGGTAGTTAGACAGCAGGCTTTTAAGGATTTTCAGAGAGGAAAGTGTGTGTGTGTGTGCAGAAGTTGCTTCAGATTGCTTTACCTTGTTGCGTGTCTGAGTCTGTCCAATGAGAATGAGGGCATTAGAGGAGATGATGGACAGGCAGAAGTTGATGAGGATGACAGAGCGCTCAGAGCGAATGTACCTGCAGAAGAAAGGTGAGACTCTGCTTAGCAAAACACACTCCAAACTCCACACACTCACTTTCACAAGCCAAGACCCTATCATGGATGGGTTTTGTCCCATTAATCCAGCCATCTGTTGATTTCATATAAAATTGTATTAGACTCCCTTAGTTTCCATGTTGAAAGCATCAGTGGGTTTAATATGATCTTATTTGAGGTGTCAATTTTATTTTTTAATAAAGAAACCCAACAATGAAGTTTAAAAATATGCTCTGAGAGAATTAAGTAAAACGCCTGCTTGAGACCCTGACACCAGAGAGTTTGCCCTTAGAAATATGGACAAAGACATATACTTCAGTAACAACACAGCTGTGATATGATGGGATAAAGCAAAACAGTCAGTTGAAAGAATATTTCACTGTGACATGGTTGCAGATAAGGTTGCAGCCTTTTTGACAAAAATGACTGCACATTTGTCAGACTCCGTATGCCTGAGGTTTATTAACCCACTCACAGAGCCCTCGACAGTAATATGATATTGGTCAGCATGAGAGAGCTGGCAACTAGGAATGCTTGTTTCTGATACACCAGATGTACAATTTACAATGTAGAATTTTATGTAATAAGTATATTCTACTGTAGTTACCAGATTGCAGGGGATAATAGTGTTACAATTACTATACAATGTACTGTGTAGCCCCTTAAAAACCTCTTAAAATCATTTGCTGCATAACTTTCACATTTCTAAATTGACTCCATAAAGAAGAAATCTGATTAGGCAGTGTCCAGTCTATCATATGAAATGAAAGCAACAGTCACATCATCTGAGTGTGTTATTAGGCTTGTGACTGCTTTGGTGAAGCACTGTCACTGTCATAGACATGGTGCAGGTCTCTCTGCAGAAATGCTGCAGGAGACCAGTAGGAGCTCCTTACTTCCATACAGAGACGTAGATGATGATGAGGAGGAGGAGAGTGAGTGAAGAGACCCCACAGCCAACAATCAGTGTCACTGAGGGCAGCTGGCTCTTGGATGGGTCCATGTTCTGTCGGGAAGAAAAGAAGAGTGGGGTGAGTGCTCATGGAGGGGGGGGGGGGATTACTCGGGGGATGCTCCCTGTCTGCACTTCGGACAGCTGGAGAGATCTGTCTGCTGTCTGGGAGGTTCTGGCTGGGGAGCTCAAGGTGACTCTGAGGAGCTGCTTGTGAAAGGACAGCCCGAGCCTGGAGAAGAGAGGCACACCACACCATCCCTGAGCCACAAACCTGCTGCAAAATCCACCAAAAAAAGGTGGGCAAGTAAAAGATACATGTAGAGAGAATGACATGAGCCCAGATTGCCAACATAAGCCATCACGCCGTTTCCATGCTAGTGGAGGCAATGCTTTAGTTGCCATGGTGATGCAGCTGAGCAACAGCGGCCACTGCAGTAGTGGATGCAGTATTAACCCAGTACCCAGTGCTGGATGCAGTAATGGCTGCCATTTTCACTGCAAACTACAGTATTAATGCTGAGCGTGTGCAGGCATCCATGAACTCATGTATGTGTGTTTACATAGTAGCACAAGGCTTGCATTTGCTCAAAGGGATCATGTCAGACAGAAAGAGAGAAGGTACGAATTGATACGGTGGTGAAGTCCAGAAAATGAAGACACCCAAAGACTGACCCAAAAAGCCCCATGTGCATGTCTTAAAGAAGGGCCCTGTGGGAAAGTGAAGATTGTACTCGTGCTCCAAGAGGACTGTGCACATGCTCATGCTCTCAGAGGTGTGGCAAGAAGACTGTAGCAATGACAGGACACTATGAGTGGATGGGTCTGCAGACTACCCAAACATATAAGAGCACACACACACACACACACACACACACACACACACACACACACACACACACACACACACACACACACACACAGAGAGATAATTGGCTGAGTTTATAGCCTTCCCTGTTTCCATGTCTGATGGCCATGCAGAACCTAATTAAATATCTCTGATTAATCAGTACTGCAGTGGGTTCTCTTTTCACCAAGCAAGTAAAAGACAAAGACACAAAGACACACACACGCAAAAAGGCATGTCAGTAATGCAATGTCCATTAGTATTAATGCCTTGCGACTGGAAACAACAAATCCTTATTTTTTCAGTGCAGTTTTTCCAAGTGCCCCCATCACCACTGAGGCAACCTTGCTTTTAAGTATCCACTTTTTCTCCATTTCTTCTTTCAGTCCCTGGGATTTTGGAACTATTACCACTGCTCCTTTATACATCTCATCAACTATCACAGTGTCTGGTTTGTTTGTCACTACTTGGTTAGAAACTTGTTCTCGACCTTTATCTTTTTGTTCTCTTTGGTTCCACCCATTTGGACTTGGGGGAGGGGGGGTCCATCTCATATTCTTGCATATGGTCCTGTATATGAACCTTGTCACTTGGTTGCATACACTTTCCCTACTGGTGCCTTGTATTCTACTACTCAAAGTCAGTATCTTGGTCTGGTCTGATACACCTGCTTCGAGTGATCTAAAGCTTAGTGCTCCATATTGTCCTCCTAAGATTAGTTCCTCTGTGCTGTCCTTCAGTCCTAACTTTTTCAACAAAGACATGTGCTGTGGCACACACACACACACACACACACACACACACACACACACACACACACACCTGTTTCTTGTGTACTACAATTTTAAATCTCTCTCTCATACATACATACATATAAAAACATAGAATATACTAAATTAAATACTGTCATGAAACAGGCTGAAAAAGGTTGGCAAAAGATTCACATGGTGCAAGGTGCAAGGTGTGGTGAAGCACTTACAACTGACAGTAAAATTTAATGCCCGTCCAATCGGCATAGCTGTAGAGTAGCATAGTACTGAAGTGAACATTCATATTAAAGAATAATCCTCTTTTTCTTGGACATGTCCTCTTCTTGGGACCTAAAACATTTTCCTGACAGTGATTTCTACAATGTCTGCGTACAGTATGCATAGAGGAAATTTTACATAAATCATTCTCCTTACGCTCACACCACACTTGGATTAAATCATTTCTTAGTCTAATAAAACAGAAATTAAAAACAAATCTGACAGAATTATAAATGTGAGGTGGCTAGTAGTTTGAGTGGAAATCTGTATTAGACTAAATTCCCACATGTGGATTGCACATCTGCCTTATTAAAATGGCATTTTTGTATCCAAAACAGATTGAAAGTATTCTTTAAAGTATACTTGGAAACATGCACTAAAAAGTGTCCTGTGGAGTAGTAGATTTTTATGGCAGCTGATTTTCTTTTATTCTTTGATCATGAAAATATATATTTGGAACTTTAATGTTTTTGTAAGGAACAGCTGAATAGAGAACAAAAACATTTTCTGGCCATATAGTCTCTGAAGGCAATTGTTATTTGTACTGTAGGTACAGTGAAATAAGTACATTTGTTAAACATGGTTATGTATATCTATCCAACTACCACCCTTCCACCCCCACCCGTTCCTCTTCTTTGAAAACCAAAAGATGGTCACCCTAGTAACAGTACCACAACCCAGACCTCCGAGATGCAGACCGGCCCTTGTTAAACACCAGTACTGAATAAGTACCAGGTATCATGGGTTCTGTTGTGCATTCAGTACAGTTTTGCCGTGCAACAGAGTAAGGTAATACTGATTAATTACTTGTCTCATGTGCAAAAAAAATTTAAAAATCAGCAAACTCCACCCCACATCTCTGCTCATTTGATTTGTTGTATCAAAAATAACCGGCATGTACCCTTCTCTAAATAGCAGTACTGATTCCTTTGATTTGGCTTTCTGGGTTCAGGCATTAACTATTACTTGAATATTGAGGCTACATGCTCAAACAGGAAGTAAGACCCATTTAACATTACAGAACACAGTGCCAAGTGTGACAGTGCCAATCTATTCCCAATGTAGCACAAGAGGAGGACATAACCTAACAACCTTTCCTACAACCTAACATTCTCTTAGCATATTAGAGCCTTCCTGAGTCCAGAGAAGCAGTTTAATGTTTCAGAAGTTTTGTCTTTCGAGTTTCATCTTTTGTGTTTTGTTTCATTAGCTATTTTTGTGTTTTGTGTTGAGTTTGATAAGCTGTCTTTGGTGTTTGCCATTATGAAGTGCCTTGTGTCCCACTGCAGGCACTTGGTAAATGTTCTTGGGGATGTTTGCTTTTGTTAGTCATTTGTTAAAAATAAATACTCAGAATTGGGTAGATATTATTTCGCCTTGGCTTTTTTCTTGAAAACATACAATAATTAGTCGGTCTTCCTAATATACTTTTAGCTACTGTTGTTCATCCCTTGAGTAAAGTAACTTCAGTGTTCCCAAAGCCTATTCTCTATATTCCATCTGGATAGCAATGAAGATTTCTGAACAACAGTGATTCTGTAATTAAAAACTTGCCAGTATAACTTCAAATACTGAATGCTGGAACCCATCCATTCTTGTTTACTTAGCAAATGGGTTTAAGAGCTAACAAGGAGAAGACAAACATACTCAAACTGCCCTTATCTCATGTATGGGTGCTAAACATCACATAATGCAAACTTTATATGTATCACATAATGTAGATGTACTAACTTACTGTGACATTTCTGTCTTGCATAAAATGTTGGTGCTAAAAATCCCTGGTCATTCAATTATAAAAAGCAATTCACCAAATTAACCAAATCAATTTAGGACAATTCAGGACAATTTAATGCAACAGAGTTTTTAGAGGATCAATGCAGCCAAATTTGCAGGAATTCTAATCAAAGCATAATTTCAGGTAATGCATCATTACAACTGTATTAATAATGCAGCCAAGAATATTTCAACACTCTTGAAAATAGAGTTTTCCCTTCCTATTAATTTTTCCAGGTTTTCAGCAAAGTAACCACAGAACATCAATGCTCTGAACCAGCAACAACAGGTAGCAAAACAAACGTAGGCAAATGCTGAATTTTACTGTATTATTTCATTACAAATAAAGAGACACAAGAAAACAAACTGAACGTGCATTAATAGAATGTGTAAATATTGAATTATTTAAAAACACTCAATCTCACACAGTCCCTTTCTAAAAAAGCAAATGTGACCTCAGTCCACTCAGTGACACCTTACATATATGCAACCATAAAGTCAAGAACTTCATTAAAACTCAACAGTTTAGGACAATGGGACTGAAAAAACTAAATGAAGACTGCTTTCCTTTAGTACCCTTGAGATCATTGCTTACACAGTATGACCAGCTAAAATGGCTGCGACACAGCCTGCCTTTCCTCTGCCTATGTATTGCAGCTGTATTATACAAACCACACAGAATCCGAATGATGCGTGTAAGGAAATGCAGAAGTAAGAGATAGAAAGAGAGGTAGACAGTGCAAGGGAGAGTGAGATAGACATTGTGAGGGAAGTCTGAATGAGGAGACTATGGCCTGTTTCTCTGGCTCTTTATCATTCTGAAGCTGTAGGAGGCTAGTTGCAGACAGAGGGGCCATCGGATGGGCCATTCAGAAGGTGGCAAGTGTATTGGCAGGAATAATTAGCAGTGTGGCAGTGGGGGTCTGGATGGAGCGCCAGAGAGAGGACAGGAGGGGCAGACTTCTTTGCTGGCACACCGCACCACCAATCAAATCACCCTAATATTCTTCCCACGAGGAACGTAACGAGCTAACTGCGACACTCCCTGAGTTTGCTGCCATCTGCCCAGGTAGGGCTTGTTCCAGGACCAGGCAGACATCACATGGAGTGAGATTAGCACCCTGCTACTGTACAGGCCATAGCAAAAAGGAGAGAATCCACATGGACGTCTGGAGTACAAAACAGAACCACACTCAAGGACAGCAAAGCTCTCTGGGAGATTCATAGCAACCATTGTCACGTGCAGGTTTGAAAACCATTCTTGTATGAGTATGAGTAGACAGTGTGAGTTTACATCACACCCCAGACCCAGCTTGACCTCAAATACAGATCAATCAAATTTCTGAAATACAAGCTGGTGTCTGCATTCTGTACTTGAGAGGGAAGCACTGCTGAATCCACTTCAAACCTCCCAATTTTTTCAGTGACACCCAGCTGAGACCAAGGCCTCATTTCCAGTGATCTGAATAAAATAAATGAATTGCTTTAAAGTACTTCACTTACTTTGTTGAGTATACAAATATGAACTGTACATTTCACAGAACAAATCCAAAACTTTTTAGCTTCATGAATTATGAAGCTAGTCCTTGTAAGTATTTAGGATGGGAGCGGGCGGTTAGTGGGTTTTCTTTCCCTGCCAAGGCTCTCTGGCCTACTGACTATCTGGGCCAAGAAGCACAACAGGAATGTTATAGTGCCTTCTATAGCTTTAAGAGCCTCTGCTGCCCATGCTGTTACCAGGGCAACTACTGAACAAACTGCTTCAGAGGCAGTTTCCAGTCTAATAATAACTAATCGCATTGAATGAAAAATCCACACAAAGACGATACTCTTCTCCCCATTAAAATGTAGTATGCTGGAGTCATTTAAATGAAGATCCATAGGATAGCCATTGCTTTTAGGGTAAACATACAGAATATTTATGCAAAGATGTCTTGGGCCAAAATGAACTGGAGTGACATTAGGTGAATTAAAAATTTTGGGCAATTTCATAAAGGTGAAAAAGATATGTTCTCCAATCATGCAATGGCAAATACAGTAATACAGTAAAGAAAATAGTATAGCATAGTGTGGCAATACACTTGTGAGGATATTAAGCTATTTGCATTTTTATAGCATATAATGCAGGTAGGTGCAAAATATATAATTTTAGAATACTGTAAACATTCAACCTACAAATCATGAACCTGTAACCATTTTTGATTCAGTACCAAATGTATGCAAATCAAATGCATTTGAACGGGAACATGGCTTCTTCATGCATGTTTTCTTCATTAATACAACCACTTGCTTAGGCTGACATTTCCTATCAACACAGACACTTCATCAGCCTGTACATTGCAGAAATATGCCAAAATTCTTTACATCAAAGCGCTCAGTCCTCTTTATGAGTCTGGCATGTCGCGAGGGGGAGAGGGAGGGAGCACGAGAGGGATCTGTTGATACGGAATGACAATGACGCCTATATCCCACAAACGGCAGATACGTTCAAATAATCACACAAACGCGTAATTTCACATCCTTTACCATCAAAGTGAGAAGAGAGAAGCTGGACTTACCGTATCAAGATTTAGGCGCGCTAAAATGGCGAAGGTGGACAGCCTGTCACACACGCATTTGGTTCTGAATGAGTCGAGGGGCACAGCTCTGCAGGCTCGTGCAGACCAGGACCCAAGCAGCGAAGCGCTGCAGCAGGAAGAGAAAGGGATGCGGTGATTCAGACACAGGAAAAGCAAGATCAAATCCCCAGTGCTATTTTCCTAATCCGATATACGATCTCAGACGGTAACGAGCCGGAGTACAGGAAACCAGACTGAAAATGGAGCTGTACAGACGGTGTGATGCACTGTGCACTTCTACTTTCTGCATGGCCAGGTTAGCTATAAAGCAATGAAAATGCGACAAAAAAAAATATAAAGGAAAAAAAGCTTAAGACGTTATATAAGACAACTGTTTCACTATTACTACTAAAGTTTACTACTACTACTACTACTTACTACTAGTACTATAATAGTTCTACTAGCCTGTAGCTGTATCTCCTAATAATTAAGGCACCTAAACATTTTCAGTGTACTCTCATATATATATATATATATATATATATATATATATATATATATATATATATATATATATATATATATATATAATATATAATATATTTGACAACTCACCATAAGCAACCTTAAATTAGTAAAAGAAATCCTTCGTATTTACATTTATTATTTGTTTATTTATTTTCTGTTTTAGCATTTAAATGGCTAAAATTTCAATATTTTAATCCTGAGACTAGTATCAAGAATTCCACATGGAAAACTAATGTCAAGCTGTATTTTAAAATTTTTTGTTTTTGGAGACACCCAAAATTGGGATCCATTTTAATGCACCAAGACAACCTATTTGCCAACTTAGATTTTAAATGACACTGGTTTCATATCCAATTACCCAGGACCTGAATACATTTGTCATATGTACTGCATATACAAATGCGATCAACTTGATCAAGCAGAAACCCACTTAAGAGTGGACTTGACCATGATACCATGATCAGCAACCTTATTATGAAAACCCATTCTATCCCTTACGATGTCATACAATATCACCCATCAGTGGCATCCAATGCAGGTCAATTTAACAGGCTATCCTACACTTTGCACCAGTGTAGCAGCCAAATAACACAACCCAACATCCTCTAAGAGCAGCACTGACACAGGGCTACGCACTCAAAACAGACCACTCCAAAATCTGAGCTGGGGGTACCCATAATGCACAGATACACTACAAAACCTGAACTGCAGGTAGCCGTTGTACATAGATACATTCCAAAACTTGAGCTGGGGATAGCCGTAATGTACAGATACACCCCTAAAGCTGAGCTGGGGGTAGCCGTGGTGCACTATGGCAGTCAGAGTGCCCTAGGACTGGCAGGTCTGTAGCTCCAAGGGAAGGCTCTGTGTTAATATAGCTGATTTCAGACATGGTGCTTATCACCCCCTGTAGAGTCTCTGTGGATGATTTGATCAGGCCTCCCTGCTGACCACAAACATTTACAGACAGCAAAGCACCTTTGTGTAATTGCATTACTATGTATGTAACTATATGTGTGTGTGTTTTTTTTTTTAACATACATACATACATATATATACACACACACACACACACATTATATATATATATATATACACACACACACACACACATTATATATATATATATATATATATATATATATATATATATATATATATATATATATATATATATAAAACAAGAACAGTGGAACATTGCAAGAACACATGCATGAGAAAAAAGCCAGTCAAAATGAGGAAGATTAACCACACTGCATGTTTAACATGCATAAATTAGAAGAGTCTTGTACTGTATGTGGTGGAATCGCTGCCTTGGAGGTGGAACCTCATATTGATTGTGCAGACTGAAGTGTGAGCCACCAGAAGAACCACACTCCTTCAAGCTGTTATCAACACAACCCGCAGTGACAAGGACGCCTCTTCACATTCCAATTTCTTCCCCAAATATTAACTCATTAATCATAGCAGCTGTCCAAGATGGATTTTAATTTTGCCCCGAACCCACCCCCCCCATTTCCCTTCTTGTCACTGTACATGTAGATTACATTTTAGTGTTTTCATCTCTCCCTCTCTCTCTCTCCTCACTGTCACTCACTCACTCTCTTTCTCCTCACTCACTGTCTCTCTTTCTCCTCACTCTTTCTTATTCATTCCCTCTGTCTCTCTCTCTCTCCTTGCTCTGGCCTCTCTCTCACTTGCTCTGTTTACTTGTTTCTTCTCACTCTTCCTGCCATCCTCTTACTTAACTCACATTTTAGATTTTTTTTTTATTTTCCCACTCTTTTAGGAAAAAAGGGAAATGCATTTTGCTTCCATGTTTGACGGAAAGTGGGAAAAAGAACACTGAGCATATCCATCTAAATGCAAATGTTTCACATGTCTGCTCACTCTCTCTCTCATGCACCCTCCTCACTTCTCACGTCCCACTCCCAACCCCCCCATCAGAAGACAAAGAGTACCTAAACAGATGGCCGTGTAGGGAAGGAAGTACCAGTGTGACTCAGACAAGCCCTCGCAGGCTGCGGAATTATGCCAGATGATTCGACCTCTCTCTGCTTGCCTCATTCTCTTTGTCCTTCTCACTTAATGTCAGTTGGTCACCTGTTCCATCTCTCTGACACCTGCTTTGTTTTTCTCTCCACCCTTTCCTGTTTCTGGTCCTGTGACGTGAGTGTATGAGTTGGTTGCACTCTCATCATTCTGGCATCTGGTGTGTGTGCAGGAGGAAGCAGGCTAGGGGGTGAGTGTGATATGGATTGTTCCCTCTGCTGACTCCTATGCAGTGGCCAGGATGGGTGAGTTTCACTGTAGAACTGTCCGCACTGCTCCACACCCACATTTATTTGTCACTGACATCACAGTGACACATCAGCTATGGTGTACTGTTGTCTGCTTCACCATCCTATGATACTAGCCTCCTAAAATCACCCTGCCCCTCCCCACTCCATCTGGACATTCAGCAATAAACTCTCAGAGCAGGTACAGCTAAATAACAGAAAAGACCTCAGATCGATTATAGCTAGTCTCTTACCTGTCACTCTCATCCCAGGAAATGCAGGTTTGGTTGGTTGTTCCCTGTGTAAAAGGGAGAGACAATTATTGTAGTTTGACACTGAACAGTATTAAAACACTAAATGCTGATTCTTCATACATTTTATTATATTGGTTCTGGCTAATAAAGGACCGTATTACCAGTCTACTTTCATATCATTATAATTACACACACAAATTTGTTAGACCTGTTGAATTCTGCAATAGGTGAATTGTCTATGTAGTGGTGCAATAAATAATGATTACTAATCCTAAGAATGAATAACAATTTAAGGATAAAACCTGAAATGTCCTCCAAAGCAAGGCAAAGAGAGCCTAACCATGAAGTCATGACTAAGTCACAAATTGATAAGGTCATTAATATGACCCTCTGCCAACTGCTTCCACCCCCATCTCTGCAGATTCTTTGAATGCTCTATTTACAGCGTTGTACGTGACTGCACCTGGTTCAACCACAGTAGGCAGAGTACTTCCACACACTCAGGAGCTAAATTACACTTGTTTCCTTTAGGATCTCTCTCATACTTGTTTTTAAAGCAAGTAATTTGTACCTTTCAGACTGATTGACTCATTATGTCATGAAACAGTGTTTAAGATAATCTAGCATGGCAGTGTTGAAATGTACTCCTGGCTAATTCTGACAGAAGGCATGACAAGGCAATTCAAAGTGATTCAAAAGAATTAAGGAGGCTGGGTTTTGAATTTCTGCTTCTAACCTTTAAGGCAATGAAAATTTATAATTTTTTTAAGGAGCTCCTTCTTAAGGTTTTATTCCTGCATTAAATTAAATTTTCATCATTACTATTTTGTATGTCTGAAGTATATGGTGAAGGTGCAATATGCTATATAAATGAATCTTATTATTACAAATAAAGATAATATACTCAGTGACCACTTTATTAGAAATGCACGCCTTGTCAATAGCTCACCTATGACCATTCTTTTAGTCCTTCATTAATGGTCAAGTCCTGACCACAGTTTCTCTGTTGTCTACAGTTTTGAAAGTTGGACAATGCTCAGCTCAACTCTGCTGTGCATATTACACTTCTATCAGCACAACTCCCTAATTAGCATGCCACTACCATGTCAGTGACATAATATGAATAATATATGGTTAGAATTCAGCGTCCTTGGAAACGGACATTTCCAGGTGGCAGGCCTCTCCCAAGCCAGCAGTGACATTGAGGTGTTTCAGTGTAACACAAATATGCCACTCCTATGCTGCTTTGTTGAGAAAGTCCAGCACCCACATAAAACAGGGTCAGCAGTGTTCGTGTGGTCAGAAAAGGACTAGTGCCTTACAAGCAAGGTGGTGGCTGAGAAACTGTACATGGCAGCACATGGGCTGTGATTGTACATCCATAGGCAGGTGTAAGTGTACCCACGAAAATGTTGTATGACGTTCTCGTTTTGATGTTTCTAATAAAGTGGTCAGCGATTTTCAACATGGATAGCTCTATCATTGTACCAACAATAACATTTTCAAAGTTTAAGAGCAATTTTGTTTGATAATTTGTCATTGCATTTTAATATACATAAGCTGAGCAACACCTTGACTGTTTCAAGTGAATAGATGGCAACCTGGCTTACATTGTAAAGGTGGGAGAACTCGATCTCCACTGGGGCGGTGAGTGAGCTGGGGGTGGGCTTGATCGTCACAGTAATCATCTTGGAATTTAGCACTGTGTTGTTTCTGATAGACCAGTTGAAGAGAAGAGAAGGTGAAAAATGACTGACAGAAGCAGAACATGACCTTCAGGCCAAGCTTCTTACTCCCTGCACATTATGCATTGAAGTATCACCGCATTTGATTTCATCTGCAACTTTATACACAAAACCATATCTATTGAACATACTATCATACCATATTCAGATATCCACACACACACACACACACACACTTTGGAGGACATAGTTTAGTTTACTGGAACCAATCATCCTCGGACAGACTCTACGCACAGACAACTTAGGGAAAGAAAAGGAAAGTAAGGGGGAAAATGTTAATGTAAACTTGTGAGGAACTGCAAGGAAGTTTTTTTTTTACATTACATTTGGACATCACAAGTATAGTTACACACACACTTTTGGTACTTTCAATTGCATAATCAGTCAAGATGAGTGTTTGTCACCTGGTGTATCTGATAACACCACCACATTGCCACATTCAGGTGGATAAAAAAACTGAGAACTGATACCTTACAAAAAATAAATCAATGTTAAAGGACAGGAAGCGCAACAGCAAAGGATGAGAAACTGGTCAAAAATCTGTCTGCACATTTATAGCACATGGGAAAAAATAGAAAAGTTATTAGTGCCTCATTAATCTATTCTTAACACAACTCACCTGAAACATTCTACATAACTACCTACAAAAATGACAGTAAGCTTTGTGTATCACAGTGGTATAATGGTAAGCGTTAAGGAGGCAGACGCATGTGCGGAGAAGAGCGAGATTTATTATGGGCAAATCCAAAATTAGAGTTGTAGCAGTCCAGGGTCATAGAGCCAACACGGAGGGTACGTGGATACATGAGCAAACAAACAAAACACACTATGGCAAACAGGGGAAACAGGCTATGACAAAGACTAGGGAAAACTCGGGGCTAAGAAACATGAAGGCTAGGATACGCGGAGTACAAACTTACAGGTATACCAAGGTGTGGAAAATCAAACAAGGGGTGGAGAAAATGAAACTATGGCATGGAACTAAAATACACAAGATGGAAAACATGGAACACGGAAGCTGGGATGGATTAATCGTGACAAGTGGCACCTGTATCTGTACCTGTATTCACAAAAGTATAAAGAGGGCAGCCGAGATTAGTCAAGGAGTCTGAATAGGAATGAAAAACCAGAGGGCTGTAACTCTGAACCTCACCTCTGAAGAGACAGTATACTGCCGAGGTTTCGATAAAGGACAATGCCAGTCACAAATGCTGAAGTGTCATCATCTGCAACACACACACACACACACACACACACACACACACACACACACGGAAACAATATGAATAATATTCCCTGCAATCAGAGTGGGAATTACAGTAATTAATGAAAGACTGATCACAAGAATTCAGTGAGAAAGAGTGTGTGTGTGTGTGTGTGTGTGTGCGCGCGCGCGTGCTTGTGCCTGTCAGTAGTGTTTTCAGTCAGTGCATTCAGAGTGAATATGTATGAAATATGCTTGTCACCCATTCTTGCTTTATCTCCCTTCAGCCTAGTTGACTATTCACCTTATATATACAGTACACATACACAAAGACACACAACTTTAATCACATGCACGCACGCACGCACGCACACACACACACACACACACACACACACACAGGTTGCTATGATGGCACATATTGGCACGTTGGGTCTGAA
This sequence comes from Electrophorus electricus, assembly GCF_041902795.1. Taxonomy (NCBI): domain Eukaryota; kingdom Metazoa; phylum Chordata; class Actinopteri; order Gymnotiformes; family Gymnotidae; genus Electrophorus; species Electrophorus electricus. The sequence continues at coordinate 13,455,071 of NC_137510.1, forward strand.
ATGACCAAATCTAATACATTAATATGAAGAGCAGGCAGAGGAATAAGCATGTAAAAACATTGGCCAGGAGTCCAGCCACTGACACAGTCACACTTCACAACTGCAAAAGAAGATGCAGAATTGGACAGCCTCCAGGGATGGAAGACACACACAGATGCATACATGCACACACACGTACATATGCACAAACAAAAAGGCTCCATCTGTTATACTGATTCAACTCAAAACATGTGGATTCAGGCCTGGCTGGCAGAAAAAAAAGAGAGACAGAGAGAAAGACAAAGAGAGAGACAAACAGAGACAGAGACTGAAAGAGATACCATACCTGCCATAGCCACTGTCCTGAAGTAGATACAAAACTATATAAATTTATAGTGCTCATGAGTGTATATACACCCACACATACATACACACATATACATATATATATATATATACATACACATATACACACACACACACACACACACACATATATATATATTTATACATATATATATACTATATATATATATATATTTATACATACATACATACACATTATATATATATATGTGTGTGTGTGTGTGTGTGTGTGTGTGTATATGTATGTATGTATGTATGTATGTATATATAAATATAAAATGTGTGTATATATATATATATATTTATACATACATACATACATACACACACATTTTATATATATATATATATATATATATATATATATATATATATATATATATATATTTATACATACATACACACACACACACACACACACACACACACACACACACACACTCACACTCACACTCACACTCACACTCACACATACATATGTGCGCATGTGCATACGTGTGCGTGCAAACTTGTATATGCACTCACGAGCCCTTTTATTAGAATCATTTATCCTGCATCTACAATCACTGGCCTCTATATTAGGTTTTCCTCTCTTACCAGTGCATTTTATAGCTGTACAATTATAGTTTTGATGCCATAAACAGTGGGTCAGTCAGACACTACCCGTTACCCTATACATCACCTTCTGACCACAGGTCCACCTTCTGCTGTCAAACTAGCTCTTAACTATTGAGGCTTAGTCTACACAAGTCCTTGGAAGGTGTGGTGTGGTATCTGGTACCAGAGGCCACCTCAGATGTTAGCAACAGTTCCTTTAAGTCCTGCAAGTTGCAAGGTAGGGCCTCCATGGATCAGACTCAATCCATTCCTGAACAATATTTGAAAGAAAGAATGCTGAAAGAGGGCACTACCTTTAGGCAATACTGTTGCTGTAATGTGATGCACCTGGTCTGCAACAATGTTTAAGTAGGTGGTACTTGTCCAAGTAAAAGCCACTGGAATGCCAGGACTCAAGGTTTCACAGCAGAACTGCCCAGAGCATCACACTGTTTCCACACTGCTTTCTTTCTTCCCATAGTGCACACTCTCATCTTCCCATAGTTTCATCTCATCCCCAAGTAAGCAACGCACAGGTCACCTTATTCCAATACAACTTTTGGTGTGTTCGGTTGTGAACAAGGGACAGCATGGGCAGTCTGACTGGTCTGAGGCTATGGTAGGTGATAACCACTGTATACTAGCAACACCCCATAATGTGGCTGCTCAGTGTGTGTGTGTGTGTGTGTGTGTGTGTGTGTGTGTGTGTGTGTGTGTGTGTGTGTGTGTGTGTGTGTGTGTGTGTGTGTGTCTGTCTATGTGCACATATATTTAACTATAGTTTACAACCTACAACTACAAAAATGGCTAGTCAATAGACTTTAACATTCAAATTAGTGTAAATCATTTTTGTTTGTAACCACTGGAGGCTTCAAAGATCCTATATAGTATATTTATATAAGCACCACTCTCAGCATGGTCCAGAACTTGACTCCATGTCAATCTGCTCCAAGTGCCATGGAAACCAAGTTCCCAATGGGAGTGGAAATTAGGCCTAATTGCCTTTGATTGGCTCCTGTTGACTCCTGATTAAGAAGCAACTGCCCTATTAGCATAGTCACTGGGGAGGGAACTTCTCTAATGATCTGTAACATTGGGCCTCACAAACATTAGACAGAGACTACAGCTAGCAAATATTAGTCCTTCTACAACCCCTTTTTTTTCAAACCAAACCCTCAAAGCCCTTTTTTTCTTATCAATAGGCATTTATTCAGCACTACATTATCTGCAACTTTTGTTAGGTGCTTGGACATAAACTCGTGCCACTTTATTAGAAATATATACATTGTACCTACCCTTACACACTAATCTTACAGCCAAGGTAAGCTAATTTTCCTGCACAGGTAGTTCACAGTGATTTTACATAGAAAAGAAACATGAAGAACATAAATGACAAAATAATTAATTAAATTTTAAAAAAGAGATAAATAAATGACAATGACTATAGGAAAGATAAATGAAAACACCACCACCACCACCAACCTAATAGATGTATTTTATAATCTGCAGGCATGCAGAATTTGTCAGTCACCCTTTAGTCCATTCATCACTGGTCAGTTTGTGACATCACAGCAAACTGGCTATTTGGGTAGTAAACTGTTCTTAAAATTAAAATGGACATAATAGCATGGTTGTGGGCCAATAGAAGTGTTCTTTCTAAAATAATGGCTGCTGAGTACATTTGTATATGTGTGCATGTATAGATTAGGCTATTAATTTGGTAATTTTTTCTTTCAGTTTATGTGATCAGTAGCTTTCACCCATCTTGCACTGGAGTATGTGTCTCAAGACCTGTTTATGTATGAGTATTTTCTACATGTCTTGTCTGCCCGGTGGGTGTGGAGGTCTTCACCTGGGCTACCCGATGACACAATATTCTTGGAGATGGTCACCCTCTCATCTGAGTTACGGGCCCAGTCTGCCATGCCCCTCCAGGCCTTCATGGGAAAGTTGATATCGGCTTTGCCTGCCATGGGTCGCTTGTGAATGCTCAACACTGATGGGAAACAAAAGCCAAGCCATTAGAATGGAGATGACTCAGGCACAGTGCCCTCATATCACCTGCAGGAAACACTCCATTGCCATTAGATCACTATGTTCACACAGATTGTTTTCAAGATTTTACAGCCCAACACCTTTAATTTCCAAATGAATATAAAAACCTGCTTATTTACTGTATGTGTTGGCACGCACACTTGTGATGTGGGGGACTGTGAGTGGTCATTTGCTTGGAGACAGGTGACAGCTATGTGGGAGGATATGTGCTTTTGAGAAGCAGTGGTAAAGAACTGCTCAGGCCCCCGGACTCCCACACTCTCCTCTCCAGCTCTGCCATGCCTCCCCCCCTGAGCGGCCCACTGCACAACAGCTCATCTCCTGCCTGTCTTGGGCAGTGTGCGCATGTGAGTAAAGCATATCTCTCACTAGGGCCCTGTGGGTGGATCACAGACCTCTCGATTGCTCCAGGCTACAAGTGCTGGGTAGATTATGTCTACACCTGCTGGCCCCAGGAGAACAGCACATAGTACATCACAGGAGAATGTTTCATTCATAGTAGAGGGAGTGCTGAGGATTTACTGGAACAGTTTTGCAACAATTTACATTTGCTAAAAGATTTATTCCTGGAATATTATTTCATTGGTGGATGGGATGTAAATCGATTACTGTTCATGTATATGCACACAGTGAGGTGTTATGTTACAGACAGAAATAGGTACAACTGAAAGAGAATATGGTCACAAACTAACCAAGGTTGTCAGTGACCTCATATGTATCCTGAAAGTCCTTCATTCGCAGGCTGATGACATCGACAAAGTCCTCCACCAGACGAAAGAGCTCCTTAGCATTAGGACCCAGCTGAAAGATACAAATGTAAAGCTAAGGAGTGAGGTATTTGAGAATTTCAAAATAGCACAGTAATTTAAATGCTGCTGAAAACTTTGAAGAGAGATCTGTGTGTAAAATATGTCAGGAAGAGCTGTTTTGTTGATCAGTTAATATGAAATAGATAACTAATAAAGTATAGGTCTCTAATATTGTACATACTGCCAATAATCACTATAAGTGACTATTCAGTTGGCACAATAAGTGCCATTCAGTTTGTTGAGATGAAACCTTTGTGAATGAGATTTTATGTAACAACTTCAGCATCAGTTAGAGCTCTATTTTCATGGACACACGATAAAACTATTATGCAGGCACGTGTAGGCACGGGAGAAATGTTTGCTATTTTCATGACAAGCGCACATGTACTAGTCTGGCACAGAGTTACGCAATTACAAAAAAGGTTGAGTTAGACTGAATACATAATCCGCAGCTGTGATTTGGCGTGCTGCTGCAATATCCAATCAAATTAACTCCTATCACTCCCTGTAAAAGGTCATCATGGCAGCGAATGTGCTGGAATGGCAGTGCAAACAAAAATTCACAGACATGCTTGTCAATGTCACAGTTGGCCCCTCCCTGGCATCTTAGTCCTGTGCTTTGTTTTTTTTTTACTTCCTGTTTTTTGTTCCAAGTGCTTCTTTGTTTTGTTTTTTGTTTTTCTGCCCCCTTGTTTGTTTTTCTTTCACCTGTCAGAGGTTTCATTCCTGTTAGTGTGTGTGTGTGTGACACACACACACACACACGGTTTTCTGTTTTACTTGGCTGGTCATTTGTACCAAGTCTCTGTTGATCGTAGATTCTGTCTTATGCGCTAAGCCCGTGTACTGTGTGCTTGTTTGCCTGTTTGTTTCATTCTCTGGTTTTCCCATGTTTAGTTTATGTTTTGCTTGCTTTCTACTATGTATTCTACAGCTGTTTGCATTCACTAACTCTAGACTGTCTTAATGAATGATTTTGGATTTGCCCCTAATATATCTCGCTCTTCTCAGCACTTGGGTCCAACCCACTATCGCTCCACGGAAGGAAGTCAAGGAAATACAGAGTTGCCAAAATATTTACTACTCGAAGTATTATTGTTATTGTTGTTAACCAGACTAAAGACTAAAATTAATATTTACATAATTGTCATATGAAAAATTATTTTAAATTATAGAATTTTCCATGCATAATGTCATCAGCTGTCTGATTTATATTTAATAGTTACAATAGAATTGTTTTTCCTTAAAAATTATATTGGAAGATGTATTTTAATCCCATTCTGACAAATTGGGCAGGTCTTTATGTGCCTGTTTGAAGTGAGGAAAATACTGTGTTGTACTTGTGTTTGCACCAAGAGCTGATTTTTAATGTCACACCCCCTGCTGCTTCACTCCACCTACCTTAACAAATGGTGATAAATGTAAATGTACCCTCTGAAATGTGTAAATGCAATATTATGCGGATTTAATGCCCCAGGCCAGTCACAAAATTATAGCCCTATGTCCGTTTCTGTGTGAGTATTCTGAGTATATGTGGATATGTGCGCTGTGGTGCTGGTTTGCTGATGTGATGATGATATAGGGTAGATGTTTAGGAGCTGGTGGCACAAGAAGGCATATGAGAATTTTAATCCCATTGCTCTAAATATACACCCTCTTCTTCCAGCATCAATAGGCTACTATATCATATATGCCACACACATGTCTCTCTGTTTCTCTCTCTCTCTCTCTCTCCACATTTGACTGACATTTATTAGCATATTTTCCTAAACAGAAGTGTAATAACCAATATGGAAACTGTAATAGTGTATTAGTCATATACTCCATGATCAAAAAGGATTTTGAAAAAATACCCTTCTCTTATGGTTGAAATCCATGAACAGAAGAAGATGCACTTGTCAGGTGTATAAGTAAAAAGGTGTAGGAGCTTGAACCTACCAGCTGTGCTTCTTCCCATCGGTCTCTATTTTCCTCCATCAGCAAGTTGCTAATAGACTGAACAAAGTTCTACAGGCCAAACAAGGAAACAATAACATTTCATAAGGTATATCAGTATATGGCATTCTTCCAATATATTTCTCTCATTATGTGTGCTTACACCAACCCTCATGTCAGCACTGCTTGGGCTGTAGTAGGACCTTCTGAATATCTCTGTCATGTTCTTTAATACATCCACTATAGCCAGGAGATCCCCACTGTAGCTGGTTCCATCACTGGAGATCACCCTCAGCTTGGTCATTACCTCAGACACTCCATCTCCTACAAGTCCCCTCTGTGCCTTTGACAGGTGTTCACGGGTCTGAGGAAATGATAGTCTGATTAATAAACTGACTTTCACCAAAAAGCATTTAGGTATTCATAGTAAAATGTATTACATATGAGTTGATACATTACAGTAGCCTGAGTGAGTGCTCACCAATGTTTGGATGCTGCGGTAGTCGTTAGAGATACACTTCATGTATGTAGGACTCTCCCAGTAGGCGATACCCTCTTCATCCAGAGAGCAGCGGCGAAGGATGAGGCCTGTATCAGTACCACAGACATTGAGTTTCCATGACTACTGCCTGTTAATGCTATGTATTCTTCATACCACCTACAATAATGCTCTGCTGAACCAGTTGTTTGAGTGGAGCTGTCCATGGTACTGAATCAGAATGCTGCCTTAATATTGACAGTTCTGAGGTTTTTAGGTGTGAGAAGAGTGTTACTGTATGTGGGTGTGTGTGTGTGTGTGTCTGCGTGCGCGCACATGAAGGTCAGTAAATTGGGTCTTACCCACAGCATTGGGTGGACAGCGTACAGCTGCTGTATCTCCAGCCGGAGTTCTTTTCCACACAACATTAGAGAAGTTCTCCTCATCACAAATCTCATGGGGCTCTGTCAAAAATTTGAATATGAGAACATTTAATATTCAAAAAACAAACAAAAAAAACCCCAGAAAATGTTAATTGTGTTGGCTAGCATAACTGGCATTTACACCTGGGCATCTTTTCTCATTACAGGAGCGTGCTTCCTCACGGTCTCCTAGGCATTGCTCCCCCCCAAAGAAGGGTCCATAGCACACCCTCTGTCTCTGCTGGCTCCCCCCGCCACAAGTCTTGGTACAGCCTGACCAGGAAGTCCACTGTTGCCATCGACCATCTACAGGGCACTCTCTCAGGAAGCAGTCACGAGACTGAAGCCACTCGCCCTGACACTCAGAGCCACCATAGGATGGGCCATTACACTCCCGTGTGCGATGCATGGTGCCATTAGAACAGGATGCTGAACAGGTGCTCCAACTGGACCACTCATTCCACACACCATCCACTAGACACAGAGAGAAGGAGAGAGAAAAGAAAGAAAGAAAGAAGTAAAATATTATGTAATCTTTATGTTGAAAAGTAAAAACAGATTATATATTATGCTTTTGGTATTTTAGAGAGAAAGACAAATTCTGACATACAAGAGAGAGACTGAGAGATTGTGAGTAAGTGAGAGGGACAGAGAGACAAGAGGAGTGAAAGAGAGTGCAAAAGAGCTTTGTTTAGTTTAGTGCATTGTACAGTGATTTAAAAGCTCTCCTTGTCACCAATTCTATGTATGTGTGCATAACAAAACCTAATTTTTGTCTGTCCCTTCCCTACAGTCTCTGTCTTTAATTTTGACATGACACTTGATGGAAATCATTAAGGCTGATTGAAATGTTCATTATTTGAAGATCCTCACCTGGGCAGACAGCAATGTTGCAGAATTTGGTCTGTTTCTCTGGGCCCACACATGCATATCCCCCAAATTGTGGTGGCTTGCAAGTGCGTGTGCGGTCCCTATATCCACGGCCACAGGTGGAGGAACATAGACTCCATGGAGACCACTCATCCCACGCACCATGCACTGCAATCAGAGCAGCTAGGGTATGATTTATAGAGAGAAAGACACCCTTCCATACACAACTATCTGCTTAAATAAAAACACAAAGCACATACAAAGTCACTGCAGAGCACTTATGCCAAAACTCAAAGGTATGGCATTCTAACTGCCACATATGGTGGATTCAGAGGCCATGAATCGGAAGTGGTTTTAAATACGTGAGGCATGATTGCATGTGCATTGAGACGTATTCTGATTATTTCTTGCATGTGAGGCTCTCCAGTGGGTTGGTTTATATTTATATATACCACAGAGCTGTGAAGATTCAGATGCACCACACTTCTGTCAGAGAACTGGAAAGCATAAGAGACAGAGAGAGGAAGGGACTAGGAAAGGAATGCAGCATGGGTCCATGTCCTGCTCTACCTTTGATCATCTCTCCTTTGGGCTTCCAGAGGGGAGTAGCCACATGCTGGGACCCAGGGAGAGTGAGTCACTATTGGGCAGCAGGCAGTGGGTGGTCAGCTTGCAGTGAAGCTCAGGGGTCGGGACTGAGGAGGAGCAGGAAAGCTGGGAAGGCAGGGCCAAGGGTGGTCTCTGCTTACCTGGACACACGGCGGTGTTGTTGCAGGGCCTCTGCTCACGTAGCGGGCCGCTGCACTGTGTGCTGTATGAGACGGAGACGCAGAAGCGTGTGCGACTCTGCCAGCCCTCGCCACACGTGGCCGAACACACGCTCCATGGAGACCACTCCTCACCTGATGGAGAGTCTATTGACGGAGTCAGAGGGAAGGGGCATGGTGGAGCAAGCAGGGTTTGGAAGGGGTGGGCAGGAAAAAGTCCAAAACTATTTAGCATGCAGGAAGAGCTTTCTGTGCTAACAGGGAGGAGCGTCAACACTCTCAGGCCTGGTTCCATATCATATAGAACATCAGGTTTCTATTCAAGATAGGCAAATGGTGAATTAACTTGGCTATCCAGTAGAACAGTGAGACAGCTGTGGCTTTTAGCCAGGATGAAAAGCAGGCCTGACAGAGTCTACTTGGAGAAGCAAGAAAATCAAAGTAATCACATGCAAAAGAGTAAACAGTCTTGACTGTTCAATAAAGCAGCCCCAGACTGTTATCTCCATGTCCAATAAGCACAGATGGATTGTAAGAGTGTAGAGCAGAAATAGGGGCTTTCATGGGAATTCAGTAGGAAATGTTGGACTGTCATGACCATCCAGTTTGAAGAACTGGGGTGTCACGGCTGTCCAACAGGAAGAGATGGGCTGTCAGAAAACTAGCAAGAAAGCAACTCTTGGAAAGGGAATAATCCAGTTTCTAAATGAAGTCTCCTGAATGGTCATCGGGATTTGAAGTGAGTTAAATTAATAAATAAAATAAATAAATAAATAAACTTCTGCTTCAACCATTTCATATCAAAATCTCAGTATTTTTAAAATTATCACCACATCATCATAGCATAATGCATTTATGATGAATTTAAAGTTTGTTGCTGTCATGCACCCATTCTGTCTGACATGGTTATAAAGAAAGAAAAAAAAGAAACAAAATCTTAGTATTTAATTTATTTAATACATAAATCTGTGTATTTAAGTGCATTTAATACACAAAAGACCATTTGGAACACATGAAGACACTTCCAACGGAATTACCACCAATGTGACAGAAACTCCAAATTTTATAATCTATATTTTCTAATAATGTGAAGACCAAGGAGAACATTGTAAGGTATGCATGTTTTCTGTTGGCTTCTTAGTTTTGGAGTAGGACTGTTGGCTTAACAGCCTCTCAAATTACCTACAATATTCATATGTGTTGAGGCGTGAAGTCCATGATTCATACACAAACTGACATCCCACTGTGAATGATGCCAAGACACATCACATCACAGGACACACACATCCCACTCACATTCACAAAACATTACAGGATGAAGCCATAGCCACATGCACTTCCAATCTACACCCCTGTGTGTGTGTGTGTGTGTGTGTGTGTGTGTGTGTGTGTGTGTGTGTGTGTGTGTGTGTGTGTGTGTGTGTGTGTGTGTGTATGTGTGTGTAAGTGTGCATGTGGGTGTGTGTGGGTGTGTGTCTTTGTCCAATACAGTTGCATGTCCAGTGATTGTAGGTATGAGTAGTGCAAGTAGTGCAAGTATGTGTGTGTGTGAGCCCAAGCTGTACAGGAGGCTGATGCCTATGTTCTTACCTGTCTGAGAAGACTGCTGTCCACTAGGTTCCTTGTCCACGTCCTCTCGTTTGCGGCTATCCACCGATCGCAGCGATTGGCTGCGTGAGCCATGCCGGCCTTTGCCTGCAGGATGCGGCGGGGTTAGCGAATAGACTGAACGTTCTACTGAAGAGAGCTGTGAGTGAGCTGGGCTCTTCAGCATCAGCCATGCTTGGGGTTTTGAGACTCAGAAGGACACGGAGATGCTAACTGGTTCATGAAGAGATGCTACAGGGATGATAACTGGGACATGAACTGTATCCATTCTAAAAAATATATTGCATTATATAGCTATCAGAGCATTTGCTCTTCACCATTGTTCTCTCTGTCTAACTCTCCTTCTGTGAGTGTGTGTGTGTTCGTGTGTATTTATGTGATTAGCAGAGTGTACAGTCATAATCTGAGAAGGACCTGATTCAAAGGCACAGTGGTGTATAGGAAGGCTAGGGGAAGGGGGTCAAATGAGGTGAGCAATGGATGTCAGATCATGCAGAACAGTCATAAATGAAGATCTGCACCATGGAGATGTCCATCAATCCATAGCCTTACATTCACAATGAAGTGTGGATCTTAGCACTAGAGCCACATTCATAGTGACTCACCCATATTCTCCTTACCAAGTTTGGTGTCCTCCATCCCATTATATTTCAAAATGTTTAAAACCTTTCCTTTAAAGGAGTACTGGCTGTAGCCTACAAGTTAAATGAGAGGGACACAGAGAAACTCCTGCTATCATTCTATCTCAGCTTCCAGCAGGCAAAAACCCTTTATTTTAATATGAAGTATGAAGGAGACAAGGGATGAGGCATGTCAGAAAGTATGAGAGAGATAAATGAAAACAAGAGAAATGGAGAGACAGAGAAATGGAGGTAAAAAGAAAAAACAAAGAAAAACAAACAATCATCTGTAATCACTCCAGCACACACACATGCACACACACACACACACACACACACACACACACACACACACACACGCGTGCGCGCGCACGCACACGCAGCAGAGCTCACCGATGCAGGTTTGGGAATTGCAGGGTCGGCCCTCCTCCAGTACCCCGTCACACAGGTAGGCCTCCTCTGGAGGAGACTGACACATGCGCGTACGGGTCTGAACCCCACCCCCACACTCACTGCTGCATGCAGCCCAGTTTCCCCAGCTACTCCAGCCTCCTGTGATAAAACCCACACACACACACACACACACACACACACACACACACACTACACTTAGCAGCTTATTAAGGTCTTTGCATAGCAATCATTAATTTTTCTTTTTTTCTTTTTCTAATTTACATGAATGAAATCACACTGTGATTTAAACATCCCTGTTTAGTAATGATGTTTCCCATTTTGTGAGCCATTATGATAGCATAAGGATGTGAGAATGGACCCATAAATACCAGCAGAATGTGACTCTCTGTGTCCTCCACCCTCATGAATGTTTAATAGCAGACACTGCCGCCTGTCTGCTCCCATAGGCCCCGACAAATATGTATTAATCTGCATGAATAGAACATGAAGCTGGCCCATGTCCAGGCATGGACATTTTTAATTACACACAAATCAATTGTGTGGGAGGATGGGGGCTGATTTTCTAATACACCTTCATTGTCCATAAAGAGAAAGCAAAGAGACAGAGACAGAAAGAGAGAAAGAGAAAGAAATAGAGAGAATGTGTGTGTGATAATGTGTGTAAAGTTTAGATTTACAGATCAGTTATTGAAAGTAACCATGCTAAACTGTTATTAAGAGATTCTTGAAATGAATATGAAAGATACGCACTAAGAACTGATGCTTATCTAGGTCCAGTCTTGCAAAAACAGGGAAATATTTATAGCATCTCATCTAATAAAGAAAGTGATACTCACTTGACTATGTTCTGCAGATGCTCTTTATGCTATGATGCTTTGGGAAAACTGGCCTCTGGCTGTTAAACATGCATTGACAAGCAGCATCAATATCTATTTGTTTGCACAGGAGGAGTGATTAAAGGCATGCTGTTTACTCATGATGCTCAAATTGCGTTCGCTGCAGGCAAATTCACCTGCCACACCCTATAATTGATCCCAATCTATAAAGTGACCCAGCCTTGAATGCACAACAAAACATCTAATCCATACAGCCAGTGACAATTACAAGCAAAAATGAACCCAGACAACTCCCAGCTGCTGCCTTGATTAGCACCATCCATGAGCCACACCCAAAGTCTGACAGTTCCATTAACCAATGGCCTAGAGAATAAGCAGTAAGATTGGCCAATCACATGTGGATTAGAGAGCACATTCTTAAGGCTGTCACATCGCCACAGGGAGCTCTAATGAAGTAAAAGTGAAATAACCTTCAGCTTCTCTCCTAAGTGATTTCAGACTTATTTAAAACAAATAGGCTTTATGAATAGAATAAGAGAGAGCCAGCGAATATAGCAGGGACGAGGAGGGGAAGGCCTTCTGTCAAATGAAAGCTCTTGGGAGAAAAGGGAGAGAAAAAATCCATTTGGAGATAAGATTCTCTCCTCGCGTGAAAAACGGCCAGTGAGTATGAACTTTTTTCTGACTTAGTAATCAGAAGGAAGAAGAATGAAACATTTTCTTTCACTGCAAGGACACTTTATAATACTTTCAATAATTCACTGTGTGTCATTTGTGCTGTAGTAACTCTTGCAAATTAAGGCTATGTGGAATGGATATTTCATCATCTTTAAAAACTTATGTTCTGCCCCATTGTTCCTCTCTAATGTCAACCTTCCCTCTTTCTTTTCTCAAGCATTTTCATTGTATGTTGTGAGAAGTGTGGGCCATTCTGCTCATGGTTTTCATGTGCCTGTGCAAGTGTGTGCATGTGTGTCCATCCTGCTGAGAGTTACCTCCTTGTCAAAGTCACCTCTGCTTCCCGTATGGCGTCTGGCAGAGTATGCCTGAATACTCCGGCTAAAGCTCAGCTTACGGACTGCACTGGCTCCATCCTCACTCATACCCTCCCCAAGTGCATGTGCCTGCCTGGCCCCCTCCACCCCCCTGCGCCCAGCACACTTCAGCAGAGTGCTGTTCACCAGCCAACCCCTGCCTTCGCTGCAGCATGTGATGACAACTAATTTTTTCCGGGTGTGTCTATGCAAATGCCTGTGTGTGCACAGTGTGGGTAGAGTGGGGGGTGTGAGACAAGGAGTGGGAGTCGCTCCATCACACGGCTAGTGCTGACACCAAGAGGACAGTAGGAGTCTACTGCACACATGCTGTTGCCAAGGAAAGAGACACCATGCACACAAGGAGAGGAGAAGGGTGTAGAAGGTGGTTAAGTGAGAGCAAGAAATGAGGGGAAAGGAAAAGGGAGAATGAATTATAATGGGAAGCAATAGACAAAATAAAATGAATACATCAAACACAATCTATTGCAACCATGCCAGCATACGTCTATGTGAAATTCCTTCAAGAGCTTTTTCCTATTTTGCAACAAAAAAAATAACAAACAAAATCAATTCTTTTCTTCTTTTTTTTTTTTTTAAATCTCTCATTGGAAGTATCTAAACTACACTGCATTTCACTTTAAGACCTAAGCGCTTGCGCTCTCTCTCTCTCTCAGACTCCATTGGCAAAATCTCAGCACTCTAATCCACTGTTTTCCCTGTGTGTGTGCCCACAGTCTCTATCCTGCTCAGGATAAATATTTGAACAGCTGCACTCACACAATCGCATGCCATCGATTAATCTCCCTCCAGGGGCAGGAACCACGGCTCGGGTCTGTTCTCCTTGCTCCCTGGCCTCTCTTCGCCCTCTCCTTGCCCTCTGCCTCCCTCTGCAGCTTCCTTAAACACTGCAGGCCCGCTGTAGACTGCCTGCTCATTTTAAAGGCAGGCCAGTCCGAGCGCTTCCCTCAACTCTTTGGTTTGTTCAACTGCCATGTCAGATCATGCAAGTCTATTTCTTAGCTTGCAGGCAAACATATAAATCAAAATGCATGTGCTTTTAGTGAGTTTACTCCTGGGCTGTAGACTTCAGTGTGTCCTGTGTGCTATGGCTTGGATTTAGTTTACAATACTATAATATAAATACAAAGATGTATGAATACTTTCCCCTAAAAGTAATCAATATTTTCCGCTTTGAAGATCTTTGTAGAAATATATTATCAAACTCATCAATGGAGTTCATGAATGAGTTGCTTTTAAAAATATTCTGCCTCACTTTTTATTACAAAATTTGTGGCAAACAGATAAAAAGTAAAATGGCAATAAAAAGCAGGTGTTTGGTGAAGCATTCTTTGGTTGCAGGTGTGGGTCAGGCAAGTCGACATTTCAATTTCGAAGATGGATGCCTCTCTTCGGCAGGAATGAAAAGGAAAAATCAGCTGAAATCAAAAGCACCTTCACTAAAGGGATCAGGCAGGGCTACTCCATTCCATGCTCCAGAGATGAGTAGCAAAATAACAGTTTTGTTTTTTTCTCCACACATTTCAATCTTCAGCAGAGAAATATTTGCTGATAAATACACCTTAAACACTCTCTAATGGATCCTCTTTAGCTAACCTAGACCACTATGTATTTTTGTGCCAGGAGTTGCTTGGATGACAAATCTAATGACTGCTGAGATTAGCATTTCAGTGCTGCCTGGTTTCCTGCCTGAGTTCTTATTGTTAATTGACACAGCAGAGGATCTAAATGCCATATTGTGCTTTTTAGTGACAAGTAAGGGGACTGCAAGAAACTTTAATGACCATTAATAATAAACAGGTTTTAAAGGTAATACCCTGCTGCTACTACTACTACTAATAATAATTAATACTCATTATAATTAATAAGAATAATCATCATCATTGTCACGTCATGGTAAAAAAACAACAACCCCCCCTCTCCAAATTGCATCTACAGCAAATACTTAGTTGTGGCATGTTCAAGATCAATATTTTTAGACACTTATAAATTGCAATCATAAACAATTCATACATTAGGGTGAAAAATAAGTATGTAGAACTATAAAAACACCTAATTATTAATCCACTTCAATATTGTCACAAAAATATAAACTGTACCCCATGAAAGAATTTCTCTTGAAAGAACCATGTAATATCAAGACCACAAATGCACTTAAAGTGAAGATGTACTACCACAAAATGATACAGAAAATAGGGTTGGTGGCAAAACACTTCCCTATGTTGCTATACACGCCATAAAAATACTGTGCATACATATCTGCAAATTGGTAATCAGTTATTCAGTAGGTAGCCATGATTTCCTGGTGCTTTCCTTATGACCTGAACGGTCAAGCTGATCCCTCTAGAACCAGTCCACCACTAATATTTGGTCTGAGTCACACCTTCTTCTGTTGTTATTTGTTATGCATGCTGTGCACAACCAATCAGACTTGCTCCATTTAATTCCATACTAAAACTGTACCTAATCCAGACATCATTGTGGAAGCCATAATGGCTTGAATCCAAATGACTTCATATGCACCTGAAGGGAGACTGAGCTGAGAGTCCAAATGTGTATGCTGTACGCATGTGTGTGTGTGTGTGTGTGTGTGTGTTTGTGTGTGTGTGTGTGTGTGTGTGTGTGTGTGTGTGTGTGTGTGTGTGTGTGTAAGGTGGAGAGAGACACAATCACATGGTCACACAGTCAGAGAAAATAAACAAAAAGGACAAGAAAACCTGATACAATGTCACTTGTGTGGTAAGGTTGACCAAATTTTATAGATTTCAATGTCTATATCCTCTATGATACCTGTAAAAATAGTGTTCCTATGGAAACCACTGGGGCTCTGTTTGTATGTTTCAGAGATATGATAGTTGCAACACTCCTATATGCCAATTTGCATAGCGTTTCTGGTGTTAACAAACAAATATCCCTGACCCACCCTGTATTGACCCCTCTGTCTTTCACACTGTCTCTTTTGCTGTCTCTCTCTCTTGTTCTTAGGGCTCTGAGCAGTGTGTGTGTGTGTGTGTGTGTGTTTGTGTGTGTGTGTGTGTGTGTGTGTGTGTGTGTGTGTGTGTGTGCAAAACATGACTTTCCTCTAGACTGCGGTAAGAGCTGTGACTCATGCCGAGGTCACACACCCATGCTAGGTGCCCTGAGAGCTCTGCCATCTTTCCCAACTTCACATACACATGTAACACAGACACACAGACATATACACATGTGCACAGAAAATATATACAACTGCATACCACACACACACACACACACACACACTAGAATAAAGAAATGTACACACATACACAATCACACAGCAAGCTTTTACTGCAGGACAATCTGGGAGAAGGGAGGGGGCATGTGTCCAGTAATGAGCTGCTCTCTAGGGCCAGTTTAGTAGAGTTCAGCCAGGCTTAAGTGCTGCTGCAGTAGCATGCGTGTGTGTGTGTGTGTGTGTGTGTTTCTTTGTATTTGTTTCTTTTTGTGTGTGTGTATGTGTGTGCAGCAGGCTCCTCTGACTGGGCTCGCTTTTCTGACTGTTATTCCGCAGGAGAAGAGAGCACTTTTACTGTGGCTTGATTTATCCACTGGCAGATACTGACAATTTGTCAACATTCATCTATCGATGGGAAGTGAGGACATGCTATTGCAGCAGGACTTTATTCTGCCTTTTAATCAGGGGTGAGACCAAGCCTTGTGAACTAGTGCACCCTTGTCTTCCAGCCTCTTTGCTGAGCTCTAAAGATTCAGCTTCTTCCCCGCTTTTCCCAAAAACCGAGGTTTTTATGCTGCACCACATCACCAAGTATTTTATTTTCTTCAGAATCAGGCTGAGGTCACAGTCATGCACTGCTAAGAGTCCACGGGCTATTTTTCACAAGTCATGATGTAAATAAGAAAACAAATGGCAGAAAATGGCTGGGTAGATAAGGCACAGCCCACAGGGAGGTTTTGAGATGCTTCAAAGCACCACTAGTAGACCCTGCCATTAACACAAGGAGGCCGTTTTGAATGCAGTGATGACCTGTATACTATTGTAATACTGGGATTCTAGGTAGGATGCAAAGGCGAGCCATACAGTGACGTTTATTTACACACAACATATGAAAATGTGGCACACAGACTAACGTTAGACAATTAGACGAGCCCTTAAATACATGTGTAGGAAAGGGTGTGATACACGGGGAGGGCGTGGCCATACAAACGAACACACCCACACACACACTGAGATGTCTGGGAGGATGGACCATACCGTGACAACTATAAGGTTTTGCTTATAATGACTTAGTGTTGATAATGCAGTAATGAATACGTGTACAGAAACTAACACATAGAATGTACGTGACATGACGCTACTTTCATGACAATGTCCTGTGGAAGAGCTTGTGAATTTGAGAATTTAACGAGAAACTTGAAATGATGGTGTGAAACCATATGAAAGAACAAAAGAGACAGAGAGAGCAAGAGAGAAAGAGGAAGAGAGCCATAAACAGTGATGAGCTACTAATCAGGGAGAGAAATCATCATCCATTTCCTCAAGCAAGCATTTAAGCACAGATCTACCAGCTTATTATCCTCCAACCACAGATGAATATGAGCTCCTACAGTAAGAGGAACATCTGAAGGAGTTAAATCTCTGTTTTCCTTGTCCAATGATTATTTATGGATGAAAATTAATAGCTTCCTTGATAATACACACAGAACGCACAGACATGAACACTCTCAGTCCCTCACACACATGCAATACACACATAGTAGACCTGTGGCTTTGATTATCAGATGTAAAGAAGCAGCAGTAAAATCACTTAATTAAAACATGAATTTTTAATCAGCCCTGGGGTTTGGAGAAAGTCCAATGAGATAGCAAGTTAATACAGAGGCATCTTCTTTCAGAATACTGTCCTGCTCTGAGTGATAGAAGGGGGAGAAGCTCTCCATTAAGCAGAGATAAGCGCTGGACTCATTCCTTTTTGAGGAGGCGGCGGCGTGCTGTCCAAGCTTTGCACTGATGGAGCCCACAGAGTGCCCCCGTTGGCTGAACACGTACACAACGTACACCTCCAGACTGAGTGATGCCCTCTTAACCATTTTGTGCCACCTACACTGAAATGGCTCAATGTGTATGTGCATGCATGCACAAATTTGTGTGTGTGTGTGTGTGTGTGTGCGTGTGTATGTGTGTGCATTTGTTTGTGTGTGTGTAGGTGCAATGCTAAAGCTTCAGCTCTTTAGGGACAGTTATTTTAAATCCTTTCAAACCCAAGGCTCAGCCATATAGACCCAAGCCAAGTTCACCCTGCCCCACAAACACATCAGCACCACATAATCCCTCATCCTTTACAAAGACTTCTGAACAGAATACAGATGAAAAGACCTATCATCACTTCCCATTTCATTCTTCCAGCTTCACCCTCCACCCCACAAACCCATGTTTCCCCTATACAGCCTCTCAAACATAAGCAACAATCTGTCTCTGCTATGAACTGATGAGTGCAGAAGGAGTTTACTCGTCATCCCGATGCCTCTCCTCTGAGCAGTAGGTCACACTCATGCGATGCACACACTTTTTCCATTGTAAAAACCATAGCACTCCCTTACTCCTTTCAGCTTCTGCTCCTTCTTCAACTAAGCAAACCTGCTGCACATAAGGGCCAAGGGGTTGCACTTTCCTGACATACAGGATTCGCCTGTCATCACCCAGGCTCTTGCAGCCCCTCATTACGAAAAACCCTTATGGCTTTCCACCCATAGTCACAATTAATCAATGTATTATTTCATTGTCTCTTTCTTTTATGCTCTTTCTCCATCTCTCTCTCTGACTCCATCCATCCATCCATCTATCCATCCATCCTAGATCATTCAACTTACTTATCTTATTTCACACACAATAATATAATAAAAGCTTAGTTAAAAGGTTTGACCCATTAAGCTCTTCATTTTTGAACAGTATACATAAATAGAGAGATAAGATGACATGAGAAGGAAATAAAACATCTCCCCAGGAGGTCACAGAGGGCAGCTATCCTCCATGATCTTGATAGCAGCATAAACTAAAAGATTGGGTTTCCAGACCGTGTCCATTCTCTTAGGAGAAATCAGAGCATAGCGAAGGATTCAGTGACAAGCCCTGCCTTCCCATCTCTAAATCCCGCAGTGCAACCACATCCCCATCCCAGATCAGTCTAGAACGCTGTCTGCTTGGATCCTCCCACAGGTCCACCCGATATCCCCAGCGGAACCCATGCTAGGCAGCGCATGGCGCCAAGCAGCCAAGGTCACCCAGTCAGGACACATCAGCTGAAATCTAAAACCTCTCTATCACTCACTCTCACTCACTCCCTCTCTCCACCTCAGAGCACTTATCTGACTTCTGTCTTCCCCTTTAGTTGGACAATAGCTCATTTTATTTCTAAACAAAAGGGGCCACTTTCACAAGAATGAAAAACAATACTTGCGACTCAAAAGAAAAAAAAAATTGTCTTGTTTGGCATTCCGCATTCACAATAGTCTGTATCAAGAAAATACCTGTTTTGAACTCGACACAGTATATGTATTTTATATTATTCATAATAGACCTGTGCATGTGAAATGTGATTAAATATCTTTTTAGTCAGTACCAAAGCCTTTTGTCTTAAAAACGTTTAGGTATTGCTAAGTGTGTAAATTCCTGCTCTTATACTTAAGAATTATATGTAAATATGATACATCTGATATATAAAAAATTGTTTTTACTTTTGTTCTTAGTAGTTGAACTCTGCTAATATGGTCTATGATGATGTCTTGTATAACATCTGTAACATCATAACATCTGTAACATTATGCATAACATTATATAACATTATCACCATAACTAACATAATGCATAACATTATCTCCAACACTGCAGTAATGGAAGACCAAAGCTCAAAGATGCTGGCCTTCTATTAGAAGACCACCTATTGACCAGATTGCTTATTATTCAACTCACTGGCACTTTCTTCAGCACTTAGTGGAAATCAAGGGGTGTGTATCTGACACTTCTGGTAATATATCCTTACAAAATCAAGACTGCATTAAAATGCATCTACATGGAAAAGAAACTGGTTTGCAATGTCATATCTCATTCAACTCCAGAGTATTAATAAATGAACCTACACACTGCCTTCTTTTGATAATGTCTTTCAAAGGGCACATGGAGGTGAGAAATACCTTAATGGCCACTGTGCCACACTAAAGAGGCACAATAGTCATTAAAAGCTGACAACTCACCATTGTTGTCTGTGTCAAATGTTGGCTCGTTCATGGTGGGAAGGCAGTTTTCCAGGAAGATTCCATCTCGGTAGCAGCCGCTCACCTCTTTATCAAGTGTAGGGGGGTCCCAGCACTGGCAGGGTGTCTGCATGATGCCACAAGGCCGGTTGGAGTTGCTGTAGGTTAGGCAGTCCTCCAACCACTGGCACAGCATTTGGCAGGCAGCCATGCTAGGGTTTCGCTTGCCCACCACTAAATACTCAACCTTAAACTCCTCGCTCCCCTCCCCATTGTCAGAGCCCACCCTGAGTGGCCCCTTCCGTATCTGTAAGAACTGTTTGCCTGCTTCCAAGAAGGCCATGTGGGTGGAGGGGTCACACAGCTTCACCACCTCGTCGAAGCTCTCCATACCCAGGTAGGTGCGGGTGGTCTCCAGGAAGGAGTCGTACTGGAAGGTGCGGTGTTGGTGGGGCATGCAGTCCTCCGAGGGCTTAGTGACTTTGATGAAGATGGTGTATCGTCTGGGGTCTGGGTTCTGAAGGGTCCAGGAACAGGGGGAACTGGGAAAGACAAAGGAGGAGAAAAAGAAGCCAAAAAAGCGGTTCTGGACAAGTGTGGAGCACGTGTCTGACTCTGGGCCAGAGGGGGCCGCACTGAGCCCAGCCATCCACAACAGCAACAGGAGAGGCACAAGCTGGACTGAAGATGTACAGGTCCTTATGATGCTGGATATCATGGTCATAAAGGCTATTCCAAAGGACTGAAGAGCAAGCTCTATTTCTCTATTTCTATTTCCAACTCCTTTTGGGTTTGAGGTCAACTGCCTCTTCCTAATGCTAACTGGAGCTCCTCTGAAGCGTGCTGGAGCCTGCTGAACGTAGTGCACCAGTTGAGAAAAGGTTTTGATTCATTGATCCAGATTGATGCCCATGACAATTCAGGCCCTCAGAAAGATCTGCAAGATCAGAGCACACAAGAGAAGTCACATGAGCCAAACAGGAAAACTGCAGTGAAATTACCACTTAGAAAAGACCAGACAAACCTGGCCTGAAACATGATCATTTCACTATGATACGGCCACAGGGTTATTGCAGAAAGTACAGATAGTAATTAAAAAAAAAAAGTGTAATGTGAAACACACTTCTGTATAGAGCAACAATGTCAGCATATTAGTTATTTATGAGAATTCTTTTTTCCTACAGATCAGACACGTTTTCTCATATTTTATCTTAGTCTGACAATTTGTCCAATTAAAGGGCAATTAATTACAAAAATGTGAACACCTGCAGTCATTCATTATACCAGTGCATTTTCTGCTTGAAAAAATGATCAATAGCCTCCATTTTAGTGAATCATTAAGCTAAAAGCAAACATACTTGCTCTCCACGCCTCTGTACCATTGTTTCCATTGACAATTCAATATGATGTATGATGAGTAACAACAGAGTGAGGTAGGCAGATGTAATGGAGACCATACTAGCTGTGAGCATGCAGGGACAAGGGCCAGATATCCAAAGAGCCACTGTCTGCAAGCCAGCAAGCATGTGAGGAGCTATTGTCATCGAACACCACGTGGGTTTCCATTCCAGATTAATCAGCCTTATCTAAAAGCTTTACGTTCCCTCCCTACTCCCTCAGTGTGTGCAGAGCTGAGTGGAACAGAGATAGGCAGAGAGAAAAGAAGGAACTGCATTATGCAGCTTTGAACGCATTAAAGAAAAGGGCATTGTTGGAAAGGACAAAGAAGGATGAGAAGACTCACAGTTGAGTGATGTGTTCTTTGTTATTTGACTGTTTATCAATGAACATTTTAAATCATTTGACAAGTGGGATTCCTTGGTGGTCATCTATGGGATGTAATAAATTGAAATTATGAAAATATACTGAGTGTGAATACACACAAGAAAGCAATAATATTTTTGAATGCAGTGATGAAGCTAGGTCCCTACCCAGATAAGCAAGAAGCAGGTCTGGGAAGTTGAGCCCCAGGCCTCAGCCATGCAGTGCGTACCTCAGTCAACTATGAACACGGGGCAGGGCAAGCAGGCTCCTGGGAGCCCATGCCCATGTGCAGCGGAGGGGACACAGCATGGGCAGAAGCTTTGGGGGCCGCAGCTCCAGCGATGCTGAAGGTGCCTGAGCAGGAGCACTGCTTCTTGGCTTGCCTTGCTTCGTTAGTGGCTATGTCTCCCAGGGAGCTTTAATAGAGCGCAGAATGTAAAACACCTCAGTACCACTGGCACTAAAGCATGGCTTCCAGCACCTGTCCACATACACCCCCTCACACACAGTGCTGTGGCTCAGCCAAGTCCTGCCGGAGCTGAGCTCTGTGTGCTCACTGTGGAGGCTTGTGGGCAAATGAGTAGGTGAAGGAAGAAAACCACCTCATGCTTTACACACACAGTACAGTATAAGACATCCCTACACTAAAGCTGCAGATAGTCTTCTGAAGCTTGGACATGAGTTAGCAGAGACTGGAGCCACTGGCATCTGTAGGAAATGACAACCCCTAGCACCAGACATCTCTGTCAACATGAACATTTATGTGCATCTAATGGGATGACAGACTTACAGTAGTGTCCAAAGAGCCAGCCTGTGATCCCTTGTGGAAGCTGCAATCCCATCGTGGTCTGGTTGGGTTTTTGACACTATATGATGTTTGACTCATCACTGAGTGGAGTGTTTATGGATCAGGCGTGGCTCAGTAAGAGCAGCTATCCACTTCCTCTAAACCACTTCTTTATGCTTTGTGTCAAACTGTAAGAGTATGAAAAAGTTCTCAAAGCTCGAAGATTGATTAAGGGGTATAACATCAGGCTGAAAAAATGTAAAGTAATCTCAATGTTTTGCTATTAAGTGAATCATAATAAAGATCAGAGAATGCTATGTCACATGTTAACTGCCTTACTGTTCTATCCTGCTCTGCAGTATATAGTTCTTGAGGACACCCAGGCAACACTCTCTCCTAACAGGCCACCAGTGTCTACATCTGAGTCATGCATGTTGGAGGCTGAAGGTGAACAGAAAGAAGAGTGACTGAATGTCCCTGACTTCACAACCTCTGTTCAAACAAAAGTTCTAAACTCTATACAGATTATACAAAACCAAAGCTACAACACTTTGGCATGAGAAAATGGCAGGTTGAGTCACACACATTCCCAGGATGTTAGTCACCACAGCTCTCTGCGTATCCCTTAGCAATAGCTCAGTCACTGCAGAGATGTGGTGCTCTTCACCTGCCTCTGCTTTCACACTGACTCAGTCAGCATGTGTGTGTGTGTGTGTGTGTGTGTGTGTGTGTATGTGTGTGTGACATCTCTAAGGGTTTCACGTCACAAAGTCCTATTTGGAATCATGATTAGAGCAGTTACAATGGGGTTGCTATCCATATTCGTGAGGCAAACAGAGAAGGGAAATAATCATGTTCTTGAGATCTGCAGATCTGAGGACCAAAGGATTTGGTTATGAAATGTTCCATGAGGCTTCTCAGCATGTAGCTGGAAAAGCATGCCCCTTTCTGTATCCCCAGTGGTGCTTGCTGTTAGCTTTCATGTCAAAATCAACAGCAATCAAACCAGAATGAAAGAAAGTGTGTGTGTGTGTGTGTGTGTGTGTGTGTGTGTGTGTGTGTGTGTGTGTGTGTGTGCGTCTGTGTGTCTGTGTAAGAGATAGACTATAGGTAGGAGGGAGGAATTCAGAACTAAGTAACACACCTGTCAGCTGTTTCCCTTGGGTGCTCTCTCTCATTCATCATCTTCTTTTCTGAACTTAATCCTGTTCATTCTTTATATTCCTTTCTTAATTAAAGAACTCCAGTGACAACTCCAGTGAGCAAGGTTATTTGAACAAACAGAAAGCAAGAAGCCACATGCCCCTTTTCAAGACAATTCACATTCTTGTCTATCTGCAATGTACTGCCTATGACAACCAGTATGGGAGGCCTCACACGGCTGTGGAATTAAAGAGATAATTATCTGTCTCTGGTGATGAATGTGTTTACAGTGCTAAATGCCAGGGCTTTTTCATCAGCTGAAAAAGTACTCCTACTCCCTCCTAGGCTAAAATACATTACAATACACACGTACGTGCTGTATGTCAGACTCGTGATTTTTAAAAAGCCATTAAGTCCAAGTGTCAACCTTCTTGTGTCAACTACATGATTCATAACTGAATCTCAGATTGTGTAATGGTAGTTGTATTGGTCAACATATGAATTGTAAAACAAAGGTCCCTTTGAAGGATCTTCAGAACATTTTTTGTGAAGTTTCTTTTTCAGTATGTATTACAGTGTGATCGATTATAATAATCCACACTCTGGTGATCATAGCATAGCCTCTCTGACTATATCTAGTAGATAATCTTTCATGAAGAGCCATAATCAAAAGTTTTCAATCTAAAGAATAAATACAGATCTGGAATATATTTATGTGTGCCCCTGTGAGTGAATGAGAACTATTAAGCCATTCAAAAGTAAGCACGCGAGGGAACATTACAGTGGACCATTAAAAGAAAAAAAAAAATGTCACAAAGACCACACAGCACACTAGATATCTAACACTAGATACCTGCTATTCCACTACATATTATGTTATATATAAACATAATATGTAGAAAAACTCACACAAACTATATATAAACATAATATAATATGTAGAAAAACTCAAACAAACTGAAATAAGCGCAAACCAGTTGCATTACACAGATTCATTAGACAGATCATCTAATGTAGTGTATGTATGCCTCTGAAATAATTTTCGGTAATAGTTGTCCCCCAGTGATAATGGTGGGGTGCACAAAATGGATAGTGATGAAGTGAATGCAGTGATTTTAGCATATTTTAGTGTTTTAGTAGGTGTTCCAAAAGAGTAACTTACAACAATGCTGAGGTTAATGGGTGAGAATAGATACAAAGAGGATATCCACAACAGCTTAACGAATGCTGCCTCATTTTTCTTCCAGGAATAAAATATTTATCATCTATCCAGTCTGGTATATCTCACATCTGACTCAGTAACATTACTTAGGCTCAATTAATATGGAGGACACAAGAACACTGCCAAGTGGTCCAACAGAAATTAGTGGGAAAAACAGAGAGTGAAGAAAATTAATGGGCAATATTAGCCAAACCAATCACAATATGCCTTCCTAGCCTAATTTTAATACAAGTGTGGTAGGAGCAAATAAAATGTCCAAAGGGAAATGTTTTAGGTCCCAGTATTCATGGATGTGGTATAGATTTCTCTGACTTCTCCATGATAATAGGCTATGTTTAAAAAAAAAAAAAAAGCTTAACACTTTAGGAATAGAAGAGGCAGTTGGGAGTAAAAGGAGGATGTAATCAAACAAGGTGACTGAGTGTTTAGAGCACTTAATTGCTATTGGCTTTATTTCCCAGGTCTGGTAAGCAGCTACTGCCAGTGCTTCTGAGGGCCTACACCTAAACACTGGCATTATCACCTACTTTAAAAATTAACAATTGGGACACAAATATCTAAAATTAAAACTGATCATGTTAAACTAAAAATCAGGAATATATATTGTGAACATATATGTGACTATATATATATACATGTATTGATATATACTGAGTGGATATTCTACTCTGTTATATATGGTTGTACAGACAACTTTTGCCACAACATCACTAGATTTGCACTTTTTTGGGGGGGTGGGATATCTCCCAATATGATTGCACTATGAGAGAGATGAATGCAGTTCATTGTGCCAATGTACAGTTACTTTTAATGCATGTGAACTTCAACTTCTTAACATGACAAATGACATCCGCACAATTGTGGTGTTCAGCCAACCTCACATCTTACAGGTCAGTGTTTTGTGGCAGGCTGGCACACACTCCATTTTCTCCAAAGTGCCACAGGAGAATTTCCTATTTTCTTTTATCACCTTCAGGTAAGAGTGAAAACAGCTAGAGAAAGACTTGTGGACTGACTGGAGCAACATTCTCCTAACATAAGTGATATTTCCCTAGAGAAATCCTGGGTAGGGCTGAAGGGATTCCCTGTAACAGTTCACTGGTATCATTCTCCTTTAGAGGATGCTCTGTTTATCTTATGAATTTTAATAATTTAGATGACAGCTTCAGGCATATTTCCATATTGTTTCCCAGTATGGTGTGCCCTCTCCATATCAGTGTGATGGCCTGCACATGCCAGGGGTCAGTTTTGCTAAACTTATAGAAAGGTGTCACAGTCTGTCTTGTGTCATGTGTGGAAGCTGTTTCTTTGCTGCACTGCCTGCTCTTTTGACTCGCCTGTTCGCCATTCCACAGGAATATGTTTGTGAAATTAAACTGCAGGACGTTCACACCCATATTCTTCCTTTGGTTGTGTTCACAGTTGTGATTGTGAGGATAGAATAGTTGCTGTTCTGAATTTAGCCAACCTCTGCCAGTCTCTTGCCATCATTCTTCTCTGGAGAATGAGCAGTGTTTGAAATAGGTATCAATCTATTTCTGGAGTGCACATTGTTGAAATTTAGCCTAAATAAAATCAACCAAATGGAGCCAGATGTAAGGCTTCCATCTTGGTATTCTGCACTTGGCACTATTCTTTGCATGCTCTATGCCTTGACCTCATTTTACAGGGCAGAGGTAAATAATCTGAAAGACCTATTGATCAGAAATCCACACTTGCTCTATCACCATTGCTTTGTAATACACTGTCTGCAATCTGTCTATATCATAGGTATGATTATGTAGATTGGCCTAGTGCATGAATAGTTCAGTCATTTTTAATTTCCACTGAGCAGATGCAACAGTTCATATACAAACAAGAACCACAGAGAAGAGTGAAGAAGTAGAGAGAGAGTTTAGAAAAAGAGAGAGAGGCAAGTGGTAAATGGGGAGTTGGACAGACAGGCTGGAAGGGATGGGAGGAGAGATGAGGGATCTTCACATCTGTTTCTGAAATGATCTAACAGTTTGTATCTGCACGCATCCTCCCCCTCAGCACACGCAACCCAGCTCAGTTTGTTTTCGCTGTCATGAACAACCCAGACGGCTGTTTACCTGACGTTAATTTCAATTAGATGTCTAACTGTCTGAAGAAATGGATAGTGTTGGGGAGATACTACTGGGAGGTGGCCTCTCTACACCGCCACACTTCTACTCCAGGGACCAGTCATGGTGCACTGATCTGTGTTCATCTCTTCGGTCTTACTCTTCTCTGTGTATCAGTAAAAACATAGTTACAAGACAAATTACTATATATATATATATATATATATATATATATATATATATATATATATATATATATATATATACTATTGCAAAAAGAGGTAGCAAAATTCACCTTAATTACACATGCAACACAAATATATATTCTCAAGAGAAATATCACACACACACACACACACACACACACACACACATCTATATCTATCTATCTATCTATCTATCTATCTATCTATCTATCTATCTATCTATCTATCTATCTATCTATCTATCTATCTATCTATCTATCTATCTATCATTATTTATTATTTCTCCATTTATTCTTTGTATTTAATTGATGTTTAATTTAATTGTTTTTAATATATGTTTAAATATATAGCTTTTATGGTGCTCAAAGGTGTTTTTCAAGTCTTTTCATGATAATCACCTCAAACAGAAAATAGACCCATATGGTCTCACCACCTTATTCAGTAGGAAGCTTCTCATAAGCGTCTCTCTACTGTGAGACAGTGTGCTTAACGAGTCTCCTTTCAGCTCTTCTCATGAGCAGCTACAACAAACAGATTTGATACTGTGTCCCCTTCATTACCTTAGCTGATTGATTACATGTGTGAACCACCAGTTCATTAAGTGAATACATCCTTCTATCCTTGCCCGGCATCTGGGCCTGTATTGTCCAACCATTTGTGGAAGACGCTCAGTGGCACTGTCTCTTCACAGGAATGAAAGCAATTATCTCCTGCATAATACACCCTCATGAGGCTTGAAATGGATGCAACATTTAATACAACCCTAATTGGGTTTCATGCCAGCAGAATTTATCTGCAACTTGGATTGTTGTGGAACTGCACAAAGCAGATTACAGAAGTGGCCTCGCAAACATTTTTATGGGCTATTAATGACAAACAGATTCATTGCAGGGGTGTTTAGCCATGGCCACTTAGAAAACAGGGATGCTTTCTGCTGAGTTTATCTGTCTGATAACAAAGTATCAAGGGTAGCAGAAAAGGCAATGCGATTTAGACACACATTGGGAGTGTGTGTGTGTGTGTGTGTGTGTGTGTGTGTGTGTGTGTGTGTGTGTGTCTGTGTGTGTGTGTGTGTGTGTCTCTGAATTGGGGAGAGTTTTGAAGATGAAATGGCTAATTGCTCATAATTCATACATCTTGCAAAAGGGGATGTTACAGATGGCGAGGAGACTGTCAAAACAAATCCTTTCTCTCCATCAGAAATTACACCACAGATAATGAGTGCTTTGTGCCACAGCCTGGTCGTATACATATGAGAGGGAATTGCACTGGATAGCAAATCAAATCAAACCATATCACATTCAGATCAAATGAGCCAGGAAGCTCATTTCATTTATAAAAGCAGAGGAAAGGATTAGGACTCCAGGGTATTGTGTGCTGCTGCTGTACCCTCTGCTCCCTAGAGTACATCTGTGGCAAATCACTGCCATCTCACATTAAATAGCAAGTTAGGCCAAGAAGACAATCTTAAGATGTGCCAGTATGCCACAAACTATGATCCAATCATAATATCAGCCATTCTGAAGACAACATTTTTGCCATTGGATTCATACAACTAGATGTTATGTTGTGCATAAAACCCCTTATAAAAACTTGTTTACATTGATAATCATTCAGTACTATGATAATATCTGTTATGTGAATCTTTGTGTGTTTGCACACACTGATCTTTGAGAGCTTGACCGCACCAGTTGAGGAACCCTCACGGACATCCGTGATCTTACATCAGCTTTTAACAACAGTGGGGTTCAACAGAGAGAGAGAGCTTGTTCATCTTTCCCTTCCCCAGTTACCTCAACACACACACACACACACACACACACACACACAAAAATAAAATTTAGTAGTCAGTGAATACAAACACACTTTTTATTTCCTCAGTTTGCTAGGGCAGTGTTCACTTTAACATGACTATTAAATTGTGCTGACCTCAGCTGTTTCATCTTCACAGAGGCTACCACCAGCTTTTGGGAATTTCTCAGCCCAGAAATCATAAGAAAACACTATCATAAACTCACCTTCACTTGACCTCGGGCTCAGAGTTGCTCTCCAGCCCCTCCAGTAGCACCTGTCTCTCCTGAAGGAGCACCAGTGACCTCCCTGCAGCTCGGCACAAAACAAGTGTTCAAGTGTGTGGGTGTGAGGGGTCCGGGGGGTGCCGGGAGCACAATGCCAGCTCAGTGCGAGCTCTGTGGGAGACACGGGGAGACAGAAGAGGGGACTAAGAAACGGAGAGAGAGAGCGAGAGAGACGTGAGAGTGTGACAGAAGCAGAGAGTGTGGACGGGGAACAGAGAGAAAGGGAGAGGGCAAGCGAGAGCAGGAGAGCAACTCTGGGAAAGCGGAGCTGAAGGAGGCCATTGAGTCCGGGCTCTGCGCCTCTGCCCTCGTTAACATGCAGATGGGAACAGCTGTCGACACTCTGCCATGACGGCTAAAATATTTACGACTCGCTGTTTACCAAAAGAGACCCCGACTGACAAGACCATGGGTTCACCACTTTCTTTCTCCAGTTTATTTCTTTCTCTCCCTCTCCTTCATTTTTTCTCTAACACACGTGACTTGTCTTACACACTCTCTGACTGTGGTGCTCTTGCTTGCCTGATAACGCTTACTTTGAGTGACAGTTTTTAATCCTGCCCTCCGCTAATGATATTTGCTTTTCCTTGGCGCATCGGCCTGCTATCAAAATGTCACAGGCAGATTTACATGAGCCCAGCCCACCAAACAAAGCCGATTTTAGCCCGCCGCTATACAAAGAGTAGGAAAATCCATATCTACTAGTAATCAATAGGGGAAATTTACACACTGCATCAATGGGCTAACGGCTTCTAATGATACAGGCTGGAATAAATGAATGCATAAATAAGAAGGGATGTGTGTTCAGTGCAGAACTGTAGCAGCAGATAAGAAGGCAACACTAGGAGCCTTTGTAGGAGACTGGGCTACTTTAGGTCATGTGTTGCATCCTCAAAAGGATCAATTAAAGTGTAGGCAATTTTAAAGATGCTTTGGGTCACAAAGTATTAAATGCTTAGCCATACATGTATTCCTCAACCAGTGGTGTAAAACTTCAAAGGACAACCACGTTAATTCTTTCTCTGTCTGTCTACATTCTGCCTCAGGCAGATGGAAGGGTTTGATGCAATTGCTCGTCACAAAGCAGAATAAAAAACGACAGGCCTGCAGGGCACAATTACCCAGTGTCAACAATTACTTCTCCACACAACCACTTTATAGCAAGGTCTCTGAAGGATTGGAGCATGCACCTATGGCCTGCTTATCCTTATATCAGCTCCATATCCTTAACTCATCACAAGATCAGGAAAAATTAGCTAAGATGTCATGTTTCCCTGTCTGTCAAATGTCTGCGCCAATGACAGGGGTGTCACCTCAGCATTGGTATATGGGTGAGAAGGACGGGTAAGAACTGTAGCAGTATCTGTGGGCTGATAGTCAGGGTATCACTGTCAACAACTGAGGGACGACCAATACTATCCATCAAACTGTCCAGTCCTAAGAGAGAAAGAGAGAGAGACAGAGAGAGAGAGAGAGAGAGAGAGAGAGAGAGAGAGAGATCGCTCTCTCTCTCTCTTTCTATATATATATATATATATATATATATATATATATATATATACAGAGAGCGAGAGAGAAGCAAGAGATATAGAGAGTCTCTAACTTGTTAGTGGTGAAGTGTGTTCAACTCTTGGGTCCTGGGAGCCAGTGGCATCAGATCAGAAAAGACACAGTGTCTTACTTCCAATTGTTTTCACCCGCACACATTCAGACACAGCATCAAATGTGCACAGTAAACAATAACATGCAGCTGCAGTTTGCCTGAAGAAAAACAACATTTGTGCAGAATTTGAGACTTAATGGGATGGAAAGACAGAGGTCGCACTGGCTCAGACAAGTGAAGCACAAAACGCTGACAGCACCAGATTAGACAGGCTGCATTTTTGCAACCAGCTGCTTTCACTTTCCTCTTTGATTTTTTTTCCTTTTCGCTTTTATTGAAGGAAAAACATGCAAAATATATTTATGGAAAACAAGGAGATGAATTCAAGCCTATTTACTGGCAGATGTATTCGGTTTAAAAGTCTATTTTTATACTGGCATGTTAGAGAAGGATAGATTCCCAGATGAACGATATTAGGGTACATCTGTTCTTCTGCAACACATGAAAAGCAGCACAGGAGAGCAACAATAGTTGGCATAACAGGGGAAAAGCACCATATGAGCTCGAAAATAAGGAAATCAATAAACACAGAATAAACAACAAAACCTTAGTAAGGGAGAATAAGCTAATGACATGAATTAATTCCAATGCCACCAAAATGGCCCTCCATAACACAATTATATTGTGACAAAGGCTTAAATATATCACCATGTCACGTTAGCTCTGACAGCTAGCCATTCAGTTTGACATCACAGCTGCTGCACCTACGCAACAGAAGAGTGAACAATGACACTCTGGAGGTAGCGACCTTCTGAGATCTTTTGGGATTTATGTGCAGAAGGAGATGGTCATGTCAGATAGTGAGGATTATGCACGCACTTAAGATCAAAGCCACTCTTGTTCTCGCAAGAGAACACTGTGTGAAAAGAATGTCTATGTTTCATTCATATCCTATTACAGCTGCTGTGATTGAATTTTGTACACAAGGTGGTCTTATACTGGCACTGCAGAACAAGGGAATCATAAGGAAGGCTTTGTTTTATTGTATAAAATAGTGTAGGCACTCCAATATGTAATGATTTAGCATGAATGGTAGTCGAGAGAGACCATCATTTTGAAAACATTGATAGCATGAATAATTTCCTGTCCATTTAACAGGTGACTAACATATGGAGAAGTAATTAAATATACTGTACAAGATAGAAAAGTGATCCAGTTTGTAGTGCTGATTTTCTAAAGAACTCTGTGTGCAAATGGAGAGTCAGAAACCCTTAAAAGATAAATGACAGAAAAAGATTACTCATCTTAAGTCTCCAGTATATCCTACTTTTACTCTCCTTCTTTCTGTCTCTCTCTGCTTCGTTCACTCTCTGAGTGTGTGCATGGTTGTAAGGCCTGAAAGAATAATTCTTGAGGTGCAAAATGAAAAACTTTAGTGCCATTTTTTTTCAGACAAAATATTCCACTGAGACAAACTACAGTTGTGGACAAATAAAAAAATTGCTTCACTTCGGAAATGCCCCAGTTATTAGGTGACCTCATATTGCAAAGTTAATTACAATAGATGTTTCATAGATGGAAGAAACTGTAACCTGCTTAATTCCTGCATGTTGCTTCTCATCAATATAAGCCAGGAGTTGATTTGAACAAATGCCTCCAGAGCTCATTTTCATCTCATTAATAGCAGTGAGTTATCAGTGCTTATCGACTGCATGTGTTGAACAGGCAGCCGCACAGAGAACAAAGAGAGTGAGCGAGCCTGATCTTAGTGGTGGCCTTGTTCACTGCCCTGCTTTGTTATCTCTGCCATCAGCAGTCCTCCCATTTACCCGCCAACAAACAGAATCCACTGGTTGAAAAGGAGACACAATCTCACACACACACACACACACACACACACACACACACACACACACACACACACACACACACACACACACACACACACACACACAAATACACACAAACACACGCACAAAGACAAACTGACAAACACTTAAAAATGTTCAATGGTAAATGGCAAATAGCATCCCCACTATCATTACCCATTCTGGTTCTATCACTCATAAGCAGCTAAGTATAGTTGGCGACTCCCCTCGCCTATAATTGTTGCCTATAGATGTGAAATCTCCCTCTCTATCTCTTGTGAGGTTACACTGCTTAATGAGAGTGAAAACAGTGTGTGATAGAGGTATGCTCTCTTCCCTGAGATCCTCACAGCTTTATTTTTGGCCCTCTCTGTTCTTCAGAGCTCAAAGATGCCTGACTGGCTTTTAGCTCAGTCATGTTCAAATGGCTTCATCAGTTTTCAATGGTCCTCATCTTGGGGTTGAGTAACTACAAGGAAATGTGTGAACAGCTGTGTTAATGGAAAATCACATGCAAGTAGAAACAGCTTCAGTGTCCTTTCTAATTGGGGTCTAGTCCACTCTGGTTCTATTCACCATATTCTCTTTAAAGGATAGCAAGGGAATGTGGCAAGATGGCAAGAAGAATATTTCATAAAGTAAGCCACCCACAGGCTGTATTAAAAAGACACACACATGCACATACACACACAAACATGCAAACACACACTCACACACAAAATGGTCTTATATCCATCTCAGCCTCTCCGTATGACAGCTGAGCAGAAAGTCATCATGTTCTTTGATGAGATGTGGGACTTGGACAGGGACACAGGACAACTAATGCTCTCTATCTTTCCTTCCCTCTTTAAACCTAGGATGATCTTTGCATCCCCCCACACAACTGCTGAGCTTCATTAGAGAGGACCACAGACCCTGATTTACACCCTAATTAGCGATCCAGTCAAACCCTGATCACTGAACTCACATAGGGTAGCCACAGGCCATGAAGCTCTCTCTGCAGTCTTATAATCAACCCATTACTACGGTACAAAACCACGGATCCATCGCCCCTCCCACACGCTCCCTGTCCTTTCTCTATACTGACCCTTGCCACCTCAGCAAGAAGTCAAAGTCATCAAGAGTAGCCTACGTTATCTGTGAGACACCTGAGACTCCAAGCTCAGCTAATATAATGAGAACAAACTGTCTTTTGATTGTACAGGACAACAATTTTGTAAGTCTTAAACCCAAGGGGTCTATTGTGGTTAAATATGGTGGTATTAGCTCATTTTAAGTCATGCACTGTGGTACAGTGAGGTTCTTCCTCACAGCCTTACCAGTGTGAATTGAGCTGACATCATTTGCAGAAAATGGTAAAGAAGGGAAACACCTCAAACACCTTTGTAACTATGTGTCAGGTGCATGCAAACAAAGTGATGATCAAAATAGAGGATGAGAAAGGGGTGTGAGAGTGTGTTTGTGTGTGGGGGGGCATGTTTCATGAGAATATATATATATATATATATATATATATATATATATATATATATATATATATATATATATATATGAGAGGCAGTAGGGCTGTTCTCTTGTTCTGCGCATAAGCATCTTACAGCGGGGGCGAAGCAACCTGGATTCTCCCTAAGCACTGAAGACTGAACATGGCGAACGTTGGGAAGATAAGAGAGAAGAGGTGAGAAAGAGGGAGTGAGCAAGCATTCTAAGGAGGCAGCACAGGTAAAAACAAAGCAGGACATCTAGGCTGGAAGATACGAATGGCTGCCCTCCAAAAGCAAACGGTGTGTCGTTGTGGCCTGTCTCATCCCCTTTGGTGATTAAAACCGTGCTGCCAGGCTGCTTTGGCATGGCTTATTTTAACTTCTAATGCATCACTCTTTCCTCTTGCTTTGGATAAAAAAAAGAAAACAAAGTGCCAAATTTCTTAAACCAAAGGGAAAGCACTATGTACCACCTCTTCAAATGAAAAATAATCCAGTGAACCATGTTGGTAAAAGAGGTGCAGAAGCTACACTGAAAATGAAAACGAACTATACGAAAATAAAATGAACACTTTTCGATATTTTATGGAAATAATAATAATGACAATATTTATTATATTATTATTATAATATATATTATATTATATTATAATAGATATTATATTATAATTATTATATTATTATTATTAGTAGTAGTAGTAGTAGTAGTAGAAGAAGAAGTAGTAGAAGTAGTAGTAGTATTCTTATTATTATAATTATTATTTCCATAAAATATAGAAAAGTGATCATTTTTTGTTTTGAATCTGTTATTATCTAGCAATATCTAATAATGCCGTGTGTGCTCCGATTCAGGTGGGTCCAGGTGCTACTTTAAGCGGACAAGGTAGACTCTTCCCGGGTGCGCAGTGAGGCATTTCTCGCCCCGACTCGTTTCATTCGCGTATTCAAGTAGAGGGAATTGAGCGCTTACATAGTCCCCCCTACCGTACAATCACGGAACTTTCACGTCCAAGTCCTGCGTGAATTCCCAGCGTAAGTGCAATATAACGTTTGGCGATTTTCCCTGAATTCGCAGTCATTTTCACTGCAGCATATGCATGCTCATTTGTTGTCAAAATATTGAGTGCAATATAGACTGTTATGTCAATTATAACAGTTGATATTTGCCACACACACGCACAGAGAGACAGAGAGAGAGAGAGAGAGAGAGAGAGAGAGAGAGAGAGAGAGAGAGAGAGAGAGAGATTTTACTTGTTGTTATTCTATAAAAGAGTTATCATCCTTGATAACTCTTGTAACTCATGTAACCACTGAGCCGGGCTAAACGCGAGTCATCTCGGCCTTCCGCCTCTCTTTCAATCGAAAGGCAACTGAATGCTTCATTTACTTCCCAAACAGAAGTCTTAACATGTTCATACCGGGCACTGGGGAATTTTTACATAAAAACTGGTAAGCACGTCATTGTCGTTTAACCACGCTTTAAATATGTACAAAACATAAAATCTCTATAACGGTGTTTCACGCAAAAAAGAGATAAAAATGAATCATAGATCATCAACTCACCACGTACAACTACGGTTTTGTCCGCAACCGGTTCATGCAAAAATACTGTAGTTACAGTTTACTCGCAACATTCAAAATGCACAATAACTGCAAGTGTAGCTGCATTTTTGTATTTTTTTTTTAATTTTTTTGCCTAAAATAACTCCGATCTTGTGAGTAAAAACTGGACAGATTAATGTCTTAAAATATTCAAAACAACTGAATTGTTAAATTGTGCATATGTGGTCATTCAAAAATAACCCGTCACTCATGTACTATGCTAGAGGAAAATCAACCTACTGTGAGATTAACAGAAGACTTCGTGCAGATAAAAGGTAGCTACTCTGATCATCACGAGGGAGATACGAAAGGAATTAACTGTGGCGCACATTGTGAAGTAAAAATTAAATGGGCGTTATCATTCTTAGAGAGACATGCATTCCCGACATGTTAAAAAAAAAATTAATTCCACGCGTGATAAAATTAAAAATGGCATCTTAAATGTAAAGAACTTGCCCAGAAGGCTAAACCTTCGGTTAGCTTGGACAGCTATCGACCATTGGTCCCATTTGCAAAACCATATGAGCAATGTAACTATTAAACAAAGTTTAAGATGGATTTGCAATATTAACTCTAATAACAGCTCATATTGTTATGCTGAGTTCTTTTCGTTGAAAACTATAACATACGGTATAGGAGAAAGGCAAAGGACAAAATAATTCCCAAGCTACTCTTGGTAGTGAGGTGGCTAATTCTAAAAGCAGAGAATCCCGTGCGGGGCGCTCAATGAAAAACACTAAACTATACGAATATTCAACACCAGTGTATTATTAGTATTTAGAGATGTTTAAAGTCATTTCACCAAACATATATTTTAAACTTACAATTGATGGAGTCACCACAACAGACTAGTATGCGAAGTCCACTTCGTAATATCGTCATCATATGTTTATAAGAGGCATGAATGAAACCTGGGATTTACCTCCGGAAAGTTGGCATTTCCATTTGCGGTGTTTTCGTTCAAAAGCCTTTCCAAAAGCACTCTACCACCCATCGATCTTGTCCAAAATAAGTCCTACATTCTAAGTAGGTCTAAATAAGTCATACAACAGGCTTTTATCTGTTTTAACAATAACACAACAAGAGATTAGTTTTCTTCCATGGATTTTAGGGAACCCCAAACAAGCCACAAGCATCCATGAATTCGGAGCAAAATATAACTCCCACCCAGTTCAAATGTTCATTACTGTTGTAACATGTCCTTGTTATGTTCTTTATCTTTCACCAAAATGTCTGTAATAAATCCAGACCTCGGAACAGCAAAGTATCGTTGCTATTATCCTGTTCTTGCACAAAAAGTGCATAAGCAGAGTCGAGGCTCAAGGGAGGCGCGCGAACAGTGGCGCAAGCTCGCTCGTTGATTTGTTTTCTCTGTGCGGACTAGGGCAGTGGGAGAGTTCCTCGCGGCTTTAGGATGTCCTTGCCCGTCGGTCTGTCCGCAGAAACTGGATTCAGTCTTTGAAACCAGGGAGTTCGTCACAAAAGCATATATCCTGCAGCCCCCCCTTGTGGAGCTGGAGCAACGCGTGGGTCATGAACGAGACACTCGGAAAGAGAGGGGGGAGAGAGAGAGAACACATGGAGGCACTTGTTTGAAGCAAGGAAAATGGTCTTTCAGGGACAAACATTTATGAACATTTCACAGTACATTCATAGGTTACGTCAAACTAATATTTATCGTGTTTGTTCTCACCGCTGACTTTGTTATTATAAATATGCATTTGAGTATAAATATATATTACACAGCAAATACGTGTACTTAAGTGTTATGGGAATACATTTATAAATAGGTTTTTAGACAATTACCATATTATAAATTCTTCAAGAACAGAGGCCACAGTTGTCGATTGGAGCAAGTTTTATCGTTAGGTTGAAGAAGACTAAACAGTTTTATATGGGTCGGGGTAATTTAAGCTTCGTGTGTTAATAAAGTGTCGACGATAATAAAGCAAAACAATACTGCTGTAAGCTCTGACATCCCGCAGCTCTTCCCGCGTTCTTCACGTGGGCGGCCACCTGCTAGCTGCGCGTTGACAGGGCTCTCTTGTTCCAGGGTGGGCGTGGGAGGCTTCTGAATTTAAAGCTGTTCCTCATGGAAACGGTCGAACTGTGCCAGAAACGGGTGAGCAACATTACGCAAAGCTCCTGTCGTCATGAAGCCTGTATCAAGTTGTCTGTGCGGTTATGTCGGCGCGCTTTGCTTATGCGTGGGTGATGACTACATTAACAACCAATACCATTTGGAATTGAACATAGGGGAAGGTGTTTACATGCGTTTCGAAGTTAGAATCTTCAACTACTTGACGAAACACTCTCAGGAGTAGAAGCCTCCGTATACGTGTGTGCTCATAACTTGGTGTCTTGCGCTTCATTGCAGTTTTGCACCTACTCCATGGTTTCAACGCATGTATTCCATTCTGACATCTAATGGAACCGTAAGTTCTCCACGGCATCTGTAATATCTTTCACCACTTCTGTCCCGTGTTTATTGCGCACGCATGCTTTCGATAGCAAGTCTGCCATTATGTTCAAGCTCATTGTTCTATTTATTTAGGTTCTGCCCGTGGCCCAAGCCTCACCGCTGAGGAAATCCTCTGATCTCCAACCTGGGCAGATCTGAGAACACACACACACACACACACACACACACACACACACACACACTCTCTCTCTCTCTCTCTCTCTCTCTCTCTCTCTCTCTCTCTCTCTCTCACTCTCTCTCACACACACACACACACACATGCACACACACACACACACACACACACACACACACACACACACACACACACACACACACACACACACGCGCGCACACACACATGCCCACAGACACACAAACACAAATACTTCACACACACCTGTTTAGATGATGACAATATAAATTCAGTTGTGATATATTGCCAGGTAAAATCTGCAAGTTATTATTTATTTATTTTTATGTGTAATCAAATTCTAAGGAGAAAGCTTTAGCTTTCTGCGGCTTCTTCATAAATTAGATTTACTACTGGCTGATAGTGCATTTTCAGAGCACATTTGGTCTGGAATTATCTACAACTTGGGTAAAACTACTCTGGCAGTGGAAGGTTATATAGCTGGGGTGAAGCTTCTCTAGAAACAGCTAAACCAACGAAACAACATAAACAGTTCTCCATACCAGAAATAGGTACAAAGCCCAACCTTGTGACAGAGGCTAAACCATACTTCACTTTCGGCTCAAACCAACCACACAGGTTCTTTTCACCAACATCTCAAGTCTTCAAGGGTGTGCACTGCCAGCAAAACATGACACACACACACACACACACACACACACACACACACACACACACACACACACACACACACACACACACACTTACTTGGGGCTATAAACCCTAAACTGAAGGAGAGGCTCCAACAAATCCCAGGAATTACTCATTCCAGAAGAGTACAAGCCTAGGAATAGCCAAAATACTGTGCCACACCCTCAAACGTCCTGGCCCCTGCAGGCCAGACTGTGAAAAATATAGATATGACCACCCATTTTAAAGTGACATGAGTTTTTAATTGTATTATAAAAGATATGCTTACTATAAACCACATTACACACAGAACTCTAATGTGGATTACTATTTGAGTACTATTTTAGTACCAAATGCATACCATAAGTATTTAAGATTTTTTCAGGGTTCAGATTCTGAAGTTTTTTTTTTATCTTCCACATTGCTGTACTTCATCTTGCTACAGCCTTGGTCTTTTGCTTCTCTCAGGCCCCAAGATGACTGGGAGTGAGCACATGGTGTACAAAGTCTGACAACTGGGGCTCAAGTAAAGGCTAAGAGCAGCACATTTTTTCAGAGCTTGCGTTATATGCATTACTAACCATTAGCAGCTATGATTTATTCAATACATGACCAAACCACTATAAATGTGCTACTGAAATATTAATAACTGTGTAGAATACAAATTATGCCCTTTAAAAAACTGCCTATAATAAGTTTTAGAACAGGACATGTATTTAGAATTTTATGTAGCGAGTTCAGCAACTGCATAGCATTGTTTGGCAAAAAAGCAAAGCCTTTGATGATATGCAATGATCTGTCCTAAACTCACCAGGTGAGTTAATGGAGCAAGGTTCAGCTGTGTTAACACCTTTTACAAAAGCACACAAATGTAATGCATAGTATATGGTCATGAAGTTGTATGTGTTAGTTTTGTATGTTGTCAAATTCAGCATTTAATTACCTAAATACATCTGTAAACATGTAAAGAGTCTATAGGCTAATACAATTTTTGAATCATAATTTGACATAATATTTACAAGTAAGATGAGGTGTTCAGTATAATTCCCATTTGACAATAATATCTTTAGATGCACATTGACCCTAAAAGTGCATTTGTATTAGAGAATGTTACAGTTTTACAGTGCCAAAACATTCAACAAGTTCTGTCGTGTGGTGTTGTGTCATCTACACGGTTCAATCCTGCTGGAAATCCCATTACAGATATAAAATAATGGACATGGGCAGCATTTAATGTACCAATAGCCAAGAACCTTTTTAGCATATATGCTTGCAAGAATTTATCAGTGGTGCCAATATTACTGGAGTAGCTATGACAAGGTATGAGAAAGTAAACAAACACAGAATAGTAAATTCAATAAAATCTACATTCAAGTTTTGTTCTGGTGGACATTCAGAAATGTTATACAAAGATTTAACACAGATCTATTAGAAGTCATAAATACAATAATTATCAAGTAACCAGAATTTTTCAGTAATAGTTTTTAGGGTTTTTTTTCTCTATAATGCCTTAAATGCATTGAATGACGACATAAAAGTGGATTTAGCATTTCACCCTTTCTTGTACTGTTATGTAGAACTTCTCAATATGTTATTAGTTACCAGAGACTTTGGCCAAACATACTGCTGGAAATACCATATTATTTTAAATATCACATTTTCAAAGAAGTTCTGTACAATACATTTTTTTCCCTTGCGCCAAAGGGTTGTAAACTCTCCAAAAATGGGGACTTTTATGTTGACATATTTTAATATCATTTTGGGTCATACTAAGCTGACATTAAAAGGCTGCACAAATTTAAGAAGAAGCATGTCAACAAAATGGACACTGGTAGCTCAGTGGTTAAGGTATGTGACTTTTAATTGGAAGGTTGCTGTAAAAGTCCTACCACTACCAAGTTGCCACTGTTGGGCCCCTGAGCAAGGCCCTTAATTCTCAATTGCTCAAGTTGTACGCAGTCATAATTGTAAATTGCTTTGGATAAAAGTGTCAGATAAATGTTAACAAAATAATCAACAAACTGCATCACTTGTTATAAAAATGAGTGAATGTGGCAGTAGGAAACTTTGCCAGTTGAACAACAAAAAAAAATCCTTATCACTCAGTTCTTAGTGTTTCTTAACTGAAGGTGTTATTGCATTGTTGGGTTTAGCTCCACAAGTGCACACTCCAAGACAAAGTTTAGCAGTGTTGTCAAGTTCACAAGTAACTGAAAGAAAAAAAAGTAGAATCATGTCAACAAAATAATCACCAAGTTGCATCTCATTTTATAAAGTTTCATGAGGTAGGAAGAATACATAAAGTGATCTGAGATCACTTAATGCAAAATCTCACCACCTCCTGCAACGTCAATGGTCCTCACCTGTCGACTCTCTTCTTTAGCTCACAACAGGCTTTTAGTGGCATTTAGGTCAGAAAAGCTGGAATTTCATGGGACCAAAGTACACAATATACCTCCAGCTGTATAATTTAATTTCTTAATTATTTTATCCCTGATTTATAAAGGTCAACAACCTGATGTATCATTTCATTTGGATATTGTCTGATGTTCCCCATGTTAATGGGTGGATAAGTATGTTTGTTTCACATGTCCCTTTATATTATAGTCAAAGAAGAATCCTTGAATTTTGACTTTTAAGATGTGATATCTCCAGTAGAGTTATACAAAGGGCTAACATGAAACACCAGGAATGTGAACAGAGGTTTTAAACATATGAAAAGTGGTGAAGTGGTGACAGCTGTGTGTGTGTGTGTGTGTGTGTGTGTGTGTGTGTGTGTGTGTGTGTGTGTGAGAGAGAGAGAGAGAGAGAGAGAGAGAGAGAAAAACGTAGGTGGGGAATGTG
This sequence comes from Electrophorus electricus, assembly GCF_041902795.1. Lineage (NCBI taxonomy): Eukaryota > Metazoa > Chordata > Actinopteri > Gymnotiformes > Gymnotidae > Electrophorus > Electrophorus electricus. The sequence continues at coordinate 13,497,081 of NC_137510.1, forward strand.
TGAAGGTTTATGGGAATCATAGCAAAGTCCAGGTGTGGGCTCATCCCTAATGGTGTGGCATGACATAAGATTTAAGCTTAGAAGTTCTTTAAAACTTAAATATGTTAACCCTTATTTGCTCATCTTCACCTGCTTTGTACAACTTTAACTCCAATTCTCATGTTCACGTAACATAGTGAGCATAAAATACACGTTTTCAGGATATGTAACTGTAGAGATTGTTTAACACATTTGTGTTGATTTCATACTAGAGATTACATTTACATTTTACATTTACAGCATTTGACAGATGCTCTTATGCAGAGCATATTACAGAAGTGCTTTGTCATTTGCTCACAGAATGTATCCTAGCCAGTATGGTAGGTTAGAGTTGAATATACCATTGAACTAGAATACTGTTGAACTACATAGAGCAATGCTGATGCCTAGAAGTGCAGAACACATAAGATTAAATGAAAAATTACTGAAGAAAAGAAAAAAAGCAATAACTTCAAACGCTTAGTGTGGCAGCTATTTACAATTTTTTTAGATGATGTCAAAATAGCTGTATTGCAAGGATTTTGAAAAGCAGCAGATAGCATCTCTTAACCGTTATAGGCATCAGTGAAGCAATCTCAGGGGCCTGGGTTTTATTTATTTTATTAACTGATTTACAGAGGCCACTGTAAGTGGTGGCGGATTTTTTTCTGAAATTCTACATTCGAAAGTAGGATTTATGGACCCTCCTTGACTATGAATGAGCTTAATTAAATAGCAATCCACCAAAGTGTGGCCTACAAGGAGAAGCTATCCCTCTCCAAGACACATGTTTGCTCAGACCCAGCTGAAGCTTGCTCTGTGGTCAGTGTTGACTTTTTGTTCAGTGAGCATTTACTGATAGAGCAAAACAGCTGTTGACAGCACTTATCTTGCATTTATAGGCTGTCGGCAATAACCTGAACATCTGGTGTGTTGATATTTGACACATCTATATTTATGAAATATCCAGCTTCTATAGTAAGTCTAAAGTCAAAGTTTGCTATAAAATTAATAAACAAAAGAATTCTCAACTAAAATTCCAATACATCTAACTTCACTGTAAAAGCATTGCATTTCATGTAGGAAGAGGAATGTGTAATCAACGTTATGCATGCTATGTGGTTTTATGAATACTGTGAATGAACGAAAGAGCACACTTGAAATATATTCACTGATGTGCACAATGTAAAAATTCCAATTTAGAAGAAGATATAAAAATTTAGGACATTCTCAATCAGGCAAGTGTGACTGCCTTCACCAACTGTTAGCCAGTAGCAACACTCTGGACCAGACAGCAATACAAGCACAAGCATTTTAATCATTCAATAGCTTTCATTTCCAAAGAGAGGATTTGCTGGGGCACTGATATGACACCAAACCTTGCCTCTTGGAGTGAGCACATTGTTAAAATATAGGTGATATCACTTTTATTGGATAGCATAATGGAAATTGATGGCCCTTAGATGTACCTTAGACACCTGGGGAGAAAGGAGGACAAACAATTTATTCATCAAGAAAGATTTTCTCATTTACTCCATTTTTTGTAGCCCCTAACATAAATCAGACATGTAAAATTAGAATCCTACCAAAATCATGTTTAAGAAAATAAAGCACCTCCACATTTTTTATACTTTTATTATAAATCTTCAACAGTTTAATTGTTGTTATGAACTGCTTAGTTCCAAAATACACAGCGAACATTTTAGAATCGGTCTCATAACACTGGGCAAAATATATATATATAAATTTACTTTTGTTCTATGGTTTGTTTTATGTATCAAAAACATGTCAATAACAATTACATTTTTCAATATGTGTATATTACTTATATACTTCATCATTTCACCAATTTATTTGAAATACAAATTATGCCCTATCTGAAAATTTTCCATTATAATTTGCTGTTATAAATACCCAGCAAAAAACTGTAATGTTCTTTTTATTACTTTCCATTACAGTTACACAGCCACAAAATATAACAGATGACCTCATGTTTGCATGTGCATTAAGTGTAACTGGCAGGCTATGTGACAGTTACATGATTTGGCATGTAATAATAATGCGAGTCGAATTTCAGATCCTTAGCTGATCTTCATTCCTGTTCTACGATCCATAATATGATAACTGTCAGCTTTGATTCCACACTTCCAGGGCTTGGGAAAAAAATAAATAAATAAATAAATAAATATTTTATATATAAGTGTTTCTGAATTTGTAGGAGGAACCAGTTTATATTAGAAAAAAGTCATAAAAAAGTCATAACATTAATTCAAATATATCATTAATGCAAAGTCCATTGATATTAAAATCCCTTGCCATTGGAAATAACAAATCCTGAAATCTGATGGTCCGAAGGTGTTCAACAAATCGATCAGCAAGACTGTTGGTTTCTCCAAGCCACAGTCCTGCATTTATTATTTGAATGCTCATTTATCTCACTTCATGAGCATGTCTTTGATGTTTTTCTCTCATTTGTAGGAGATTAGTGGAGGATCGTTAAAAAGGGATGTGGTCTCTTGTTTAAGTATAATATTAGCCAGTTTTATTTGTAGGTTGATAAGTCAGCACCAAAGGAAGTCTTGTTGTCGCTTGTAGTTGGTAGGTCAGTGTGTCTACTCTCTGAACTGGTTGCTGATGATTGCTCCATGACCAGTATCTGGCGGTTTTGGCTTAGTGGTTAAGGTGCTTGATTAGTAATCAGGTGGCTGCCAGTTGAAGTCGCACTGTAGTCGGGTTGCCACTGTTGGACCCCTGAGCAAGGCTCTTAACCCTCAGTTGCTCAAGCTGTGTTCAGTCAGAATTGTAAGTTGCTTTGGATAAATGTGTCAGCTAAATTCTGTTAATGTATCCATACAAGTCACCTGGATGCACCTACTCTTTGTTTATTTTTACTATTTTCTGCATTAAAAAAGGGGAAGGTATTCAACCAACGAAATAACTTCTTTGTGCTTGTATTGTAATAGATATTGACTACCTTAGATTTTAAATTCTTCAAAGTTACTAGATTCTTCAAAGTTGGTGTTCTCTTAACCAGCGTCATGAGGCAGCCACGTATGATGCTTTTCCATCAGTCTTGAAAACATTCTCACATAAGCAGAGCACTTGTAAAGTGAGAAACTAAAGTTCTGAAAGAAAACTATTTGCTGAGGTGCATATAAAATGTTGTGTTTATGGGTTTGTGTGTGTGCGTGTGTTTAGGTGTTTTGAAAATGAATTCATATAGGCTAGCACATTCCCCAAATTATATTTGTTTTAGAAACAAATTTAAGAATAATCCATTAGATTAATATGCCTTTATTACAGGTGTGTGTGTGTGTGTGTGTGTGTGTGTGTGTGTGTGTGTGTGTGTGTGTGTGTGTGTGTGTGTGTGTATTGTAAGAAAATATATAGTAAGTACAGATTTGCTCTGGAATTGTGTACTTCACTGTATGTTTTACTATCTCTTCATATTTAATACAGTTCACTGCAGTTATTCCCAGGAATCTTACATATACCTCTCATTTGTATTAAAAACCTGAATAAATACAAAGAGAAACATTAATTGGATTGCAGATTCTTCCAGAGAGGTGAAATTCATAATACAGTTTTTAAAAAGATGAACATGCCCAGTTGAATTTGGTTTGGGTTCAAGATGCTTAGAGGAAAATAAGTGACATTGAATGAGTGTTTATTATTGGAAGGATTGCAGGAGCTTCAGTCACAAATACATCTCTACTGGCTAGTGGTTCAATAAGCACAGTGACTAAAGTGACATTTGCATTTAAATCTAGGTGAAAGACTGTATATATGGTTGAAAACTGTAGCTGAAAGCACCATTCAGTAAATGTGACACTAGTGCATTAGTTGAGAATTGTAAAGAAAAACAGAAGAGCAGCTGTTCTTAAGGTGAATGAGAATGTCAGGGTAGAATTTTGTCTTCAAGAACAGTCTATCAACAACTATATAGAAAGGGTATTATAAAAGGGTCATAAAGCATAGCTCCCTCAGTACAAAGATGTATGTACATTTGAGAGTTGGTGCAAAAACTGTAGAAACCGGAGGTCTACAGAGCTGTGGAAAAAGGTGATATGGTTGGATAAGTCTGCCCCATATTGTTGACAAGTGAATGAGGCAAGTACCTTGAGAACAGTATAGGCCCATATGCTTGACTTCCACAGTGAGGAAGTCTCGTTGCTCTGTTATTATGTTAGAAGGCATTTTGCTGGCATAATTTACATTTACATTTATGGCATTTAGCAGATGCTTTTATCCAATGTGACTTACAGTTGTGACCAAGTACAATTCTGAGTAATTGAGGGTTAAAGGCCTTCTTCAGGGGCCCAACAGTGGTAACCTGACTAAGGTGGGGCTTGAATCAGCAAGATCCTGATTACTGGGTTTGGGACCCCTTGGCTTCAAGCAGGGAAGTGTCTCTACAAATCAATATTGAGTTATTCTGTTTGATTGACATTTCTATCCTGATGGAGTGGACTTTTCACAGAGACAGTATCCATAGGACTTTAAGGGACATTGATGATGTGCATGAAAATGATGTCATATTCAATGGCCTTCACAGTTACCAAATCTCAATCCAAATGACCACCTATAGGAGATTTTGGACCAACATGTTAGGCAGCATCAATCAAAACATCAGTCGAGGGAATATCTTTTTGAAGAAGGATTCTCCATTTTCCAGTAAAGTTTCAGAAACTTGTGGAACTTATTCTAGGGGGGAAATTAGGTTACTTTAGCAGTTTCATATGGAACAACACATAACTAAAACACCTTTGCTTTTCCATACAGTCATCAATGGACCTGTAGTCAGAAACTGTTGAAAGGGGCAGAGGGTGGTTAACAAACTGTACAGAAAGTGATGAACTATGATCTGTATCGTCTCACCTAATTAAATGGATTGTTGTTGTATCTTGTGTCTTCTTGGAATTGCTGACATTCAGATACCTCGACAGAGCAAGACAATCCATGAAGAATCACCTCAATTCGACTAACAAGATCAATTCCATCAACACTTGTGCCCAGCCAGTTTCACATACCCTGTTAGCTGGTGAAGAGAGGAAGTGGAAGCTGCTGCTATTAAGATCTGGTAATGTTTCACCATTTATTGAGTACTTCACTTAAAACCCAGCATCAAGAAACTTTACACTAGTTCAAAAAACACAAAAAAAAGTCTGTTGTGCTAAATGAGACATAAAACATTCATGAGAATATCTAAGTCACAAGTTCCCAAGGATGCGCTGCTAAGAGAATGCCTCAAGCAACTAATAGGATAGTGTGCAATCAGATGTGGCATGACAGGATGTACCTCTCTAGCAACAGATATCTGAAATGGCTGACATCCTATCAAAAGCTGGAAAAGGCAGGACACAAAGACAGCACAGAGGCAACCCAAAACCATCACTTAGTACTAGAAACAGGTGTGTACCATATCAGACAAGACCCAAGGTACAGGCTGTGCAAAGAAGGCACTGAAAGAGTTCAGCACTCTGCTTCAAGATGTGAAATTCATGCAATAACAGAATATGCTGAGAGGCAAAACCAAGTGTATAAGTACTATCAGGAAGATGGTCTCACGGACTGCACTAACAATTATAGGGGAATAACTGTACCAAAGTATTTTTTTTTTTATTTTGAGTATTTTTTTGACATGTAAAATGATAGTTTATGATAATGAATATTTTAGATTTTGCAAATAGTTACTAGTTTTAATTACAATTATTTTTGTCCAACCACTAACCTTGGTGCAGATGATTATATCATACCATATAGTTAGTGTAAGTGATACGGATTATCTTAGAGAGAGTTTATTACATTTAACACCTTTATTTAAACCTGCATGTGGCTTTCAGGTGTTAACTGTAGGACAGTCTGACAGTCTGTTTTTTTTGCAGAGATAGGCCTAACTATTGGACCTGTGTGCTTACAGGGGTCTGCAAGGAATAAGGTTTGGCCCAGGTCCAAATGAGAAGAACCTCAAAGGGTTCAACAATACTTCCAGATCCAGGTGGAACAAGTAATCCAGACAGACAAATAAATAACATAAAATATGGAATGTCAAAATATTTTATTTATAAATACAGCTGTATTTAAATGGATTTTTAAAATGAGCATGTTCATCATAAAGAAAGGATCAAGAATGAAATAAAAGGATTGCCTCTCACAATATGAGTTAAGGTCTGACATTGATTAGAGGTGCTGACGGTTTACGAATATTCAGTGAATTAAATTTTAACTGCGCTAACACAGGGAAATACCACCTGTCTGTGAGTGTGTTAGAAGGGTATAAAGAACTTGATAAGGAATTGTCCAAATACACAGATAAGAATATTGTGCTGTAATTGTTTTATAGTCACATTCAGTTTCACTATCATCATATGTCTACATCTGGGTATTGACAAAAGCTAGAATTTAGAAAAAACACTGCTACTGCCATGCATCAGGGCCTCATTTGGGTGGATCAATACAAGGGTTTAAATAAAGGTGTTTAGAATAAACTCTCTCTAAGATAATCCTAATCACCTACCATTCTAATTAAAAGCTACAGGTAGATGAGGGGCAAATGGTGGGGATTTGTGAGAGCTAAGTGGAATAAAAGGAGAGGAAAGGAGCAAGGAAAGAAAGCACATTTACTACTATACCACATCAGTCATTCCCATCATGCCACACTTTAGCAGAAGAACGTGTAGAATCCTCTTTGCTATAATGAAAATGGTTACAATACTTTTGAACACTAGAGGTTCCCCATAAGTGTAATTTGAGAAGTGTCCCCTATCTGTTTGGAACACGTGGGGTGAAGAATAGTATCATTTAAAAAAAAACAATTTTGGTGTAAAATAGTAATACTAGTAATTTAAACAACAGCAAAAAACAAATATCAAAAATGCTAATAGTATAATAATATATTATACTATACATTATAGATAAAAAGCTAATACATTATAATAATAATAAAAAAAAATAATGTATTGTACATTTTATATATATATATATATATATATACACACACACACACACACACACACACACACTCACACACACACACACACACACACACAAGGTACTCAAGGTTTCATATATACATGTAATTACTTTTATAACAAAGGAGTTATATATGTGTGTGTGTGTGTGTGTGTGTGTGTGTGTGTGAAAAGCGTTTTATATATATATATATAAAAATATATATATATAAATATATATAAATATATATATATATATATATATATATATATATATATATATATATATATATATATATATACATAGCGCTTTTCAAGGACCCAAAGATGCTTACGATAGTCAGTACAAAAGAAAAGTATACAGTATAAAACATATAAAGTAAAACATATACAGTATACAGAACTGTCATGAGTCATGGTATTATTAGCCAGTAATCAAGCCTACTGCACACATTACTGGATGTTACCCTAAAAGTGTAACCATTATTGTTAAAACAAACATTCTGAGCATCTTCTTTTCAGTGAAACCTCTGGGAAATAGAAAGCATCCTTTATATTTAGTTAAACTATGGGCTTTATAGATTGTATCCTGAGATGGGATGCATTTACCAGCGAGAGGTAGCAGAGCTTGACCATGAAAATACATTTGAGCTGCAGTAACTGCCGTGCTGTTTGCTAGGCACCATCACTGCCTTTACTGGCAGTCATTGAGGCCCAATGGAACCATGGCTAACAGCACTTTGTCTTTTAAAGCAGAGCGAACACATAATAGGTGTAGCCCCAGGAGTATATATTCCTTACACTTCTGCAATGGAAAACTCTACCTAATATTTGTCTTTTTTTTAAATCAATTGTCTTTATTACTATAGGCTAGGATGATCATTTATTGAGATTACAGAATTTCATGCAAATATTCCTGATTATCTCAGGCTGATTGGCCATATTCTAATGAAAACTGAACACAGATTTGCATGGCTGCTGAACTCTAACTTTACCTCCTAAACATTAATTCAGCTAATTCTGAACTCATTCTGAACTCAAACTTAGTCTATCAAATTCTTTAGTGGCTAATTCCCTACTGAACACCTACCTCATCCTATAAAACCCTGTCTCAATTAATGGATTACTGAAAACTAACTATATTGATCCTATGCTGACCATAGAACCTGGCCATGTTGTTGTAAAGGATGTTGAATAACAGAATGGGAACATGAAATGCCGAAAATAACTTATTTTAAAATTTCTTTGTAACTAATCACACAAATTAGAATGTTCATCTCTAAATAACAACTCATGGATTATTTATACTTATTCATATATTTCCCAGTTCTTCAGAGCCCACAGTTTGCTGTTGTCATCATATATTAATTCATATACCATCAAAAACTTAAATGAGCAGTTAATTTTTGAATGGTGGACTGTGTCCTAATCAGATTCATAATTTTAAAAAGATTTGGAAAGAGGAGTTTGTCCTTCTAATCTTTCAGGAGAAATTATCTCTGTGTTCATTTCCATGACCTGACATTGTAGATGACACTTCTCTTGGTTTTGATGTATGAAAATTATGTTTGCAAGAGGTCAACGCTTGGGTCAGTACACACACACACACACACGCACACACACACACACACACACACATACACACACACACACACTTTATTTCAGAGACCCTTTCCTGTTCCTGCATTAAATGACAAGTGGGGCCAGTTTGAGAGATCATCCATTCAGGCAAGGTGAAGACGCCTGGGGAGAGTTAGACCTCATATTGCATTATTTAGCACATGACAGTCTAAACTGCTCAAAGATTAATGCTGAGACATCCTAGCATCAACCCAAACAACAAAGCCCCAGATTAAAAGTGTGCTTGTTTTGGACTAACAACACATGGAGAAGAAAGAGCCGGAGAGGAGGATGATATGTCAGAAGGAGCAACAGAGAGGTGGTGGCGGAGAAAGTTCCAGTTTCTCTCCCTCCTGCAATCCCAGCCTTCTATTTTTCTTCACAATGACACTGTCACCTAATGAGAAATTAAAGAATTCACTTTTCTTAATCATCTAAAATAATCCAAAATCATGACTTTTATTAAATAGTGAGGTTTGCACAACTAAAAAAAAGGGCTTTGCCCCAAATCCCACATCTGAGGGCTGATTATAGATATACTTCACTTCTCTATTTGTTTTAATTCACCAATTATTATTCTTTTTTTCATAAGTGGGCCAATCTATAACTATTTTGTGATGGTACAGTACCTAGATTTTGTAAAGCACTGCTTCACACTACAATAGCATGCTGTGTGATTGTGTATATATATTCAGATATGTGGGTGGGTGCTTGTAAAGACAGACACATAGAACGATGGCTGATTCCCTTGTTTCCTATCTCCTCTGGCTGATGCTGGATCAAACTCAAGCATGTTGTGACAAAGGCAGAGTGCAGCCACTGAGATTCACAGTGCACAGTAACACAGCAAAGCTGAAATTTTAGAGAAAAAAAAGACATGTACAATAGAGACACAGACTGAGAATCCCTAGTGATGTTCACATGTGTCATAAGTAGCCAAGTGAAAAAATACTTCAGAGGCACTCAACACCCACAGATGGAGAGAAAGAGAGAGAGAGAGAGAGAGAGAGAGAGAGAGAGAGAGAGAGAGAGAGAGAGAGAGAAAGACAAAGGCAGGGAAAGATAAAGAGCGAGACAGCATGGATAAGAATAAGTCACAGCTTGTATCCAGTGTTTAGTTCTGTTACAGTACTGATAATGACAATGAACAAAACAAATAAATAAAAAATCCATTAGATTTACTCAACTGAATTGTTGAACACTGGTCTAAGATTAACTTTCTTTTAATAGAGCCCTGCGCATTCCTATCATTATTTTTAGGAAACTGTGGGTTTTGTAGATGATGCCTTTGCTCGTGTTTTACCTGTTAGGAGAGTGGACGCATTAACCTATAAACAATCGGTTGTTAAGACAAAAAGAATTCCTTTGTTATAAAAGTAATTACATGTATATATGAAACCTTGAGTACATTGTGTGTGTGTGTGTGTGTGTGTGTGTGTGTGTGTGTGTGTGTGTGTGTGTGTGTGTGTGTATGTATGTATATATATATATATATATATATATATATATATATATATATATATATATATATATATATATATATATATATATATATATATATATATGTAAACTCAATCGAGGCTTAAAGGCCAGTTACAGACATCTGAGTTCACCAATTTCTGATAGACAGAGACAAAAACAATATCAGAGTAAACTCAAGCCAGGCTATAATTTCTCTATAAATTCTAATCTGTACAATAATACCTACTTGTAGTCTCACTCTAGACACTGACATTTTTGTTTTAAATGAAAAATAATATTTAAATGGTAATTTGATCTCTGTCTAGGTCACAGGCAATGCTTAGAAGGACTAAAATGTTTAAATGTGTTTTTCTTTTTACCTAGTGGATTTATGGGCATGCTATCACCAGATGCTCATTAGCTGTTACCAGTACACAAATGTACAGGAATGCCGTTTAATGTCAGAACAGAAAGGTTAAAAAATCCAGAATTAAATAAATTGTTTACAAAAATCAACATAAATGAATAAATAAAAATCAAATTATTGCAGTCTATTTGCAACCAAGGACACATCACTGACTAAAAATATTTAAAATTTACATGAAAGGTTTTTATATGTTTACTAATACTAATGTCTTGGTATATCATTCTTTTTATTATTATTTTCTTGTTTATCTTGGTAGCTAATGCATCTTGATTTCTTTTTTATAAGTAATTTAAACATTTAATCCAATAAAGACTTTTGAAAAGTATATAACAACACAAATAAATCCTTAATTTAAAAAATTGGATTTGTAGATAACCAAATTATCTACTCTTGAAAGAATGGAAATGAGAGATACTATCACTAAATCTTTACAGTGTTCCCAGCTTTAGATTTTTCTTTTTTTGTTGTTTTTTGGATTAACTAAAAATTCTTTCTACTGATTTTGGCTGCATAGGTCTGCATCATTATAACCTTCTGAATGTGACTTTGAGATGCTGAGTTCATCAAAAAACAGAGCCAAGAAAGGCTTAAACCAGCTGCCTATTACATCATCATATGCCCTTATTTTGTAAACATATAATAATAATAATAATAATAATAATAATAATAATAATAATAATAATAATAATATGTAGCTCATCTACATATTATGGTGGATTTTTGGGGTGATGGACGACTATCAACTCAGTAATGACACGTATGAGTAAAAATCTAAGCAGTACCTGTTAAACTTCCACTCTTCAACAGTATTGGAGTCTTCTAACCTACTGTGTTAGTGTTAACTTGATGTGGAAATAAAATGGTTCTATGATATGTGTAACTAAAAAAGTGCACAGTGAATGTAGGTACTTGGTAGGAGTTTCTAAAATTGTTGGTTACTGTAAAAAATAGCAACAATTACAGGTAGAACATTTAATCTCCCAGTGCAGCAATGAAACATTCGACCTTGCACTCTTGTTTGTTCATGCCCATCTAAGATGGCGCATTTATGTTACTCTGTAGGAAGGAATGAATTAACCAGAATAAAGGGAAGTTTAATGCACATCGATCGGATGTACAGTGTTTGAGTTGATAGTCTGCAGAGAGGTGTAGGCCTTTATGTTCACACACACTGCTGTGAAAGGGAAAGCTGGAGAGGCTCCCCAGCTTCTCATCATAAACCTCAGGAGTGGCAGGAAATCCATTTCTGTCGCATGTAATTACAACCATGCTGATTCAGTGAAAAGACCTTTGGCTTTACATTTCACCAAGGCCATCGAAAGGCTGAGATGGCCCTCATGCTGACAGCAATGTTCTCATATGCTCATTTCTCACACACATATGCACACACAAACATTGGACAGTTGCATTTTTTAAATGCTAAACTGGAACATTGTTGATGAAGGTTCATTTTATAAACTAAAAAAAGAAAAAAAAGTTCTGTGTCATGTCACCTCCCTGTGCAATTTGTAAATTACCACTAGTCTGGCTTGGCGTCTAGATCATCCACTCCTCTGCTTAATAGTCATATATACATCTTGACAACAGAAACATCCATTTAAACCCTGTTGCCCAGAGCATTCAAGACATTCAAAGCTACCATCAATTTTTCAACTAATCTCTCTTTCATGTATGACACACATGCTGTTTTGCAGAATCCTGGGGTGTTTTACACATTTATGATCATGGTTGCTGTAAGGACTGACAGGTTTAATTCAGTCTTATTTCTGTTCCATCTGCTACCTTTTTGCTGTTGGGGTAAAATACACACAGTGCTTGAATAACATTGACAGACAACTAAGGTCATAAGTTGAGAGTTTTGCATAGATATTTGTAGAAATATGACCGGTGAAAGAAAACCAGGGATTTTATAGTAGTTATACTACTTTTACTTAATGATCTTTGTCCAGATTATCAAGAGTAATAATGGAATTAGACACTAAAGTCTTGCCTAACAAGAGTGCACTGAAATGTAATAGTCTATTGTAATGTTAATATACATCCCAATGTGTACATTATAAGGCTTTCCAGTTGTTGCATTTATGTAAAGCAAACCAAGCCCACTATTGGGTTTTAAACAGTGTTGCTGATTAACCTGAGATTTCACCATTATAGCAGACAGGCTGTTCCAGAACACAGGAGCCAATGCTCCATGACAGTCTTCCCCGATCTCAAGTATTCCGGCAAGATCTAGATCCCCAGGTGGGCGGATTCCACACCAAGCAGGAAGTAGAGAGCAGGCCAGCTGACACCCCCTCCTTCACCCCATCTCTTCAAATGACTCCTCCTCTTAGTCACAGGAGCTAGAAATGGAGCTATACCAAGTGATTATATATGCTTATGTTCATACAAAAGATACACATGCTAACACACACTCTTACATGCACGTACACATAGAGACATGCATACACAGACCCATAGATAGACATTCTGAGTCAGTGCATTAGTAGTAGTTTTATAATTTTTTACATGTCATCAAATGATCTCAAATGTGGATTTAACATATATTTTAAAATCAGGACACATTAAGCAACATTATACAATTTATATATATATATATATTATATATAAATAATATTTATATATAAAATATTTTTTTATATATGTTTTGTTTTACACTGATGTACTGAAGTTTACAATTGAATGTCATGCAGCATGAAGGGTAAGCCTATTTGTCACTGCCAGATAAGTAACATGATCTAAGGGATGACAAACATTAGATAAGCATGTGTAATATAATGAAAGAAGACTTCTGACTACATTTAAGCTTTGTAAATGAAAGTGAATAGAATACAGGGGCTGATGGCAACATTATGATCATAGGCCATGCCTGCCACATTTTTAAGAATGCTAAATATATGTCTCTCTTATTATATTTAACTGTCACATAACAACATTATTTTAGAAAATGTCAAACATCATTGGTTCATTATTGACAGGATTCTACAATATATAACATAAGCCTGCCACTAGAATTTGTAAATGGTGGAAGTACTGAAAATAATTTTTCTCTCTGTCTACTGGAAACCAACTATCTCTCACCAGTGTCCAGGACCCATACACTTTATGGTTTGATGCAGAAGGTCCTTTGGGATGGAAACTGGAAGACATTGGTTTGTGTAACATAATAACAACTTACATTCATGCTGGTTTCACTCCGTGTTTAGCTTATATTTATATTTTACATTGTGAACTAACGTATAAAGGCTTTATAAATTAGCTTTACTTTCAATGTGACCAGCCATTTCTAAGTGAACTAAATTAAATTAACAAAGAGGCAATATGACAGCTGAAATTAAAGTGCTGCTTTACATTCTCTCATTGTGACAGAGTGCCGCACCCCCAATGGATCTGTCCCTATTTGCGTCTGCCCTAGAGAGGAAGCAAAATATGATAGGCATTGTTTCTCTCTGCAGGTGGGGGCCCACACAGCTATGCTCTGACAGTTGTCTGGGGGCTAAATATAGCCGCTTGTTAGCTGCACATAGGAGGTATCGATCCCTTGGCCTGTGGCACCTGTCAGAGGCCATGGGATGTGCAAACTGGTCTCTGATCACCTCTGTCCCACACCTACTGGCTCATCAATCAGACACCCACTCTCCCTCACATGCTGTAACTGCTATGCACTGCTGTATCAAACAGTACTCACAGGTGTCCTCTAGGTTGCAGAGGGCAAATTTCTGAAACATTTCTGGAAATTCTTAGAAATTTTGCAAATTCTGGAAACACCCCATCTGATGGTTATTAAGACGAATTCCAGTATTTGTTTATAAGTGGAGTTTATTTTCATCTCTCACAAGTAGGTCAATTAAATACAATTTAAAAAAACATTTTAAAGATTGAATTATGAAAACAAATTGATTATATAATTTTAAAAAGGCCAAGTAGAGATTTGGCTAGCTATCTAACATGATAGGCTACTTTAAGATAGTTTGTTTATTGCATTGTCTAGGTGTCTCCAGATAGCACATGTAATGTTTAGGTCTTGGGTTTCAAAATTTAAATTATATCGTAATTTCAAATGCTATATTATTTAACACAATTATAATAACTAGTTGTGACAAATATAATAGCACATCCCATTTGAGTAATTTGAATATGCCACATAAGGAAGGATTAACAAAAACACCACTTACAGGAAGGTTGGTAAAATTAGTGTGTAATGGGTGTGCTGAGGTGTGTCAGCCATGGTGGTATGGAAGCTCACAAGGAAGCAGTTTGTGCTGACTTTTTGGGAGTGCACACTGGCAATGATCTCGTGTGCTGTCCATAGCTATAGGGCTGATCCAGCGGCTGTAGGATTAAGCACCATGGACAGCAGCTGACATTTCTCAATGGGGGCTTCACTGTCGGAATAGAAGATTGATACTTATCAAACTATTGCCAGGAACTGCTCCATGGGTGCCAGAAGTATAGGCTACATCACATAATTTACAGTGACGCCATTGGTCATCTTGTACAATAATTATAATACAAACCTGTCTGGCTCATGAGGTCCATGTTTTTAATGACAGATCCATCCTGATGGTTGTAAGTTCTGTCCTATGAACAAATTACTTATTTTTGATTTTATCAAGAAGTCATTTATGAAGACTTCTTTTCTATCTGTAGTCAGCTGTGTTGTATGGTATGCCTGTGAGAAGACCAACACATACTATTGAGATAAAAGAAATGTTAAAAAAAGAAGTAATATATTAATGAATTATTAATTATTACCATTAATTTGCCATTATTCCATGATAATTCACAGTAATTCCTACAAAAATCTTTCTCTAAAAATTCCTAAAGATTTGCATTCCTGGTCTTTTCTTTTTCAGGCTGGACTGGTGTGATGAGATGTCAACAATTTTGTTCCCAATGAAGAATATCTGTGTGAAAAATAATGTGTTTACAGAGGCTACTATGGGGGGTGGAAGGTTTAGTATGCAGATGAACTTTTTTTTCATCTGGGAGAGCAGCTCAGAAAGCAAAAAAAGCCACTTCCTGCTTCATGGTAGCAGGAGCAACAAATCCCTGACAATGTCCAGGATAATGAGGCAGCAAAGACTGGTCAGTTTACTCTGCTCTGAAGGTCCCCTTCAGCCTGGCCACAGTACAAGCAGCAAGCAGAAAATCGATACACAAAACACAGAAATAATAGTAAGATGAATATTTTTTGAATGGGGAAGTGAAGTGGGAAACAGATTTTTAAGTTGCTCTGGAAAACATTTGAAAGTGGCATTAAAAAGGTGGTGGTGGGGTGCTATACCTTTGCCAAAGTGCTAGATATCCATTCTAATCTCATTCATTACACACACAAACACAAGCTCTCTGCTTGTTAATTCCTTACTTAAGACATGGACCTCTGCTTAATGTCAAATGCAAGCATATTACTGGAGCTAATTGTAACGCGGGAGAGGGTGGAGAGCAAACAGACTTGCGAAGTGACAACGCCATAACGAACCAAACCGATTGACTAGAATAAAAGGTAATAAGTTTAATAATCGACACAGACTAACAATACAGAATAGAATGAAGAACAAACAGGCTAACAGAAAAATAATATGATAACAGGGTAATGGCAAGAAATGGGCAACAAGGGAACAAAACATTAAGGAAAGACTAATGGAGAACAACAATAATAAAACAATGGTGAGCATAAAGACAGACAAATGGGAACAACACAGAACCTGGCTAAGATGAACAAACAATATTAACGATGAAGATACAGAACTAAACAAGGAAGGCAACATGCAGCAAGGGTAACCAAACACAGAGAACAAACGAGCATTGACTAAACACAGAGAACAAACGAGATTGGACTAAACACAGAGAACAAACGAGATTGGACTAAACACAGAGAACAAACGAGATTGGACTAAACACTGATAACAAACGATATCGGACTAAACACCGAGAACAAACGAGATCGAACCAGAAACACAATGATAGAGACACTCTAGGACAAAGACAATGACCAACAAACAAGATACCTAGGGACGGGGTTTTTATAACACTACAATTAGGGACAAACTCAAAACAGCTGGGGACTAAGGGGAGGATACAGGTAACCACAGACACTGACGTAAACCCGGAAGTAACTAGGTTGCCCGGGAAACAGGGAACACTCTGGTCTGTGGATGTGACAGTACCCCCCCCCCCCCCCCCCCCCCCTTAACGTGCGACTCTGGAAGCACGAAACCAACCAAAGAAGGACAAGAAGAACCAGAAACCGAAAAACAACAAGGGACAAATGAAGGACCGACATTAGTAGGAGACACAGGGGTAGAGACAATGTGAGAAGGAGGTACAGGAGTAGGGATGGGTCCAGGGGCAAGACTCTGGGTAGGGCTCTTGACAAGATATGGGGCACGCATGGGACTTAGGACCAAACCCTGGGCAGGAACTGGGGTCGTGGTAAGCGTGGAAAGGAGTGGGACTGAAGACGTGGTTGTGACTGCAGATAGGCATGGAGACATGAGAGGAAGAGAGAGGAGAACTGCTGGTCTGGGGCATAGCTACGAAACTGGGGACCGGGACAGAAGCAAAGACAGGGGAGATCACATGAACTATGACAGATAAGGGCACCGGAACAAAACATACAGCAGGCATGGATACAGGAACAGGGACAGGTAGGGTGACTGATGTCACAAGGCAGGGTAACAGGTTTAAGCACAGAAACACAAACAGGCATGGATACATGAACAGGAACATAGATGAAACCAGGAACAGGATTAGGCAACACAGGAACTGGAGACACCGAAGCAGACAAGGGCACATTACTGGGTGCTGGCGCAGCAGCCTCAGGGAGCTGAGGAGCGACACCCAGCATAAACAAGGAGTTAATATGCATCCAGGTGATTGACAGAGGGACCTCAAGGGTCACTGGCTCGCCATGAGGCGTGACTAAGGGAGTCCCAAATAGAGGCACACCTGTAGCAGCTACAGGAGCCACAGGGGAGTTTCAAAGAGCGACCATGGGGACAGGCCTGGCACGTGGTGCTGGGACAGGCCTGGCACATGGCGCTGGGACTTGTGGCCTGCTCCACTCTAAGAACAACTGGGTCCAGTGACGCGATGTTCAGCGGTGGTGGGCCTAAGGGCATGGCTGTGGTATTCAGTGGCGAGTCCAGGAGGTCCCGAGGCATGGCTGTGGCTGTCAGCAGCATTGCAGGGAGGTCCAGAGACACAGCTAAGGTAGTCGGCAGCAGGTTCGGAGGTGTGGCTGTGCTGGCCAGCGACAGGTCCGGGAGGCCCGAAGATGGGGCTGTGCTGCTCAGTGGTGCTGCAGGGTCCAGAGGTGTGGCTGCGGTGGTCAACAGCAGCAGGTCTGGAGGCACAGCTGTGCCGGGCAGTGGTGGGCCTGGGGGCGCAGTAGTAAGCTACGGGTGTTCAGGTGCGGCTGTGGCAACCGGCGTCAGGTCCAGGTGTGCAGCAGTCAGCAACGGGTCCTCGGGTGCGGTTGCGGCAACCGGCGGCGGGTCCGGGTACATAGAAATCAGCGACAGATCCTCTGGCTCAGCTGTGGCGATCAGCGGCGGCAGGTCTGGGGGGTCCAGAGGCAAGGCTGCAGCCATCAGTGGTGGCGGCGGGTCCAGGGGGTCCGAAGGCGTGGACAGAACTGGCGGCATCCACTATGCCGGGTACCAGAACAAGCTCAAGACGGACGGCGTCTCTCGCGCCGGGAACAGGCTCGGGATCAGGACAGGGAGCGTCTCTCACGCCAGAGGCAGGGACCGGATCAGGCTTGGCAGCATCTTTCACACCAGAAGCAGGGACCAGCTGGGCGGCTGTAATGGGTGATGGGGTACAGAGCTGGTCAACGATGGCAGTGGGTTTAGGTTTTGAAAACCTGGCCCTTAACTGGTCAAAAAATTCGTCTAAGGTACTTGTTTGTTTTGGTCCATGCGTCATGAGTAGGTCTGCCCATTGTAAGGCCTTACCCTCTTAAAATCACAATAAAAAACGTACTTTCAGGAATTCTGGAGGATCTGGATAGAGGAGATAATTGAAATAGTTCTTACTCTGTAAAATGAATCCCTTTAAGGAACCCTCCCCATTGTACTCATGTGGAGGGCCCATAATAGAAGGGAGATACCAAGGCTGCCCAGTTTGCAGACGGTTCATCAAATCCTCAAATCCATAGTCCAATTGTCCATTCAAGTGCCACATGAACACTGCTGGAGACTTCTGCAGTAAGCTTATCATTAACGATAGCATGATCAGAAGGTTGTGAGCACTTGCCGGGAGTCTCGACTTCCTTAATGTTTAAACAGGTTTGCTTACCCTTGGCAGACTTCTTGGACTTACGTCGAGAACTCCTTGTCCCCTCAGTGCCAGGGGTGTTATTCTGCCCGGGGTGGTCCTGCTCTGAAAACTCACAGCAAAGTGACCACTGACCGGAGAGGCATGCACTCGCTGTGGTGTTAGTGGGTTGGTCATTCTGTAATGCGGGAGGGGGTGGAAAGTGAACACACTCTGTGAAGTAACTCCATAACAAACCAAACTGATTTACTAAAATAAACAAATAATAAGTTTAATAATTGACACAGACTAACAATACAGAATAGAATGAAGAACAAACAGGCTAACAGAAAAATAATATGATAACAGGGTAATGGCAAGAAATGGGCAACAAGGGAACAAAACATTAAGGAAAGACTAACGGAGAACAACAATAATAAAACATAATGGTGAGCATAAAGACAGACAAACGGGAACAACACAGAACCTGGCAATGTAACATGAACAAACAATATTGATGACGAAGATACAGAGCTAAACAAGGAAGGCAACATGCAGCAAAGGTAACCAAACACAGAGAACAAACAAGATCGAACTAAACACAGAGAACAAACGAGATCGGACTAAACACAGAGAAAAAAGAGATCAGACCAAAAACACCAAGAACAAACGAGATCGAACCAGAAGCACCGAGAATAAACGAGATCGAACCAGAACGGGGAACGCTCCGGTCTGTGGACATGACACTAATAAATAAGCCTGATAATCGAGTCCCCACTAATGTTTATGCAAAGTTATAACTACATCACTAAGATCATAACTTTGGAATAAATTAGCCATAACCTCAGCAAAAACCATCTAAAACACCACAAGAACAGGTGTCTCAAATGAATAGGTTTATGATATAGTTCCACTAACTACAATTAGTTCAAAACTATGGTCCTGTTCTTCGCACTTTGAGTTATATCATTTGGGAATTATAGAGATTAATTCTTCTGTTTTTTATATCCACTTTCCATTTGCTTCTGGCATTGAAGGCTGTTGTAGCCTGGCTGTTGTAGTCATGAGTGAGTGAAGAGTTAAATAAATGCATGACTCTGCTGTTTAGTATGATAAAAAGGGTGCTGACCTAGTTTATAGTGGGTGCAGGTTTATTTGACTCTCAAGGATAACCCTCAATTAGTTTCATTAGAGCTAGGGCCATGTCCACTTTCTCCATTGCCAATTTAATTAATTAAAACAATATTGATGCTCCATTTTCAGGCAATGATTCTTTTCCTGTGTCAGTCCAGTGTAATTATTCTCAGAATTGATTACTGAGCTATCACAGAGATGGCATGCTTAGGAACAAAGACATAAAGGTATAATGTTCTACTCATATACATGATGATGAGGAATGAATGTTGGTATTACCATTTTTCTGGACACAGATTAATTCTAATCTTGGGTTACATATCATTTTAAAGATGGGTTTAGTTTAATCTAACGTAGAAATTAAAATGAGATATTGAGTTACTGACAAAAGTAGTAACTGAGAAAAAAGTAGAAAATTGAGAATATAGTACCTTGTCAAAATGCTGTAAAATAAAATTAAGAAAGTTGGGTTGGGGCAGTGTGTAACGCGGGAGGGGTGGAGAGCGAATACACTTGCGAAGTGCGCGTTGGATGTTATGTGAAACTGAACTAACTAGGGAAGCCATAATATAAGGGATGGATGGGATAGAATAAGTAAATGTATTTATTAACAGACACAGACTAACAATACCGACTAGAAAAAAAAAGAAAAAACAGACAAACATAAGAGGAACAGGCTAACAGAACAATAACATGCTAATAGGGTTAGGGCGAGACTAAGTTAGACAAAATAACGTTAACTAAAGCATACAGAGAAAATATTACAGACGAGGGAACAGCAGAGAACTAAACAAGGAAACATAGTGTGACGATTGGCCACCCTCCCGGCATCCCGGTTTTATAATTTCTCCGTTGTGTCTTTGTTTTTCCTTCTCTTTCTTGTTCCGCTCCTTGGTTTCGTTTTCTCCGCCCCTTGTCTGTTCCTTCATTTCAGTCCGTGTTTTGGTTCCCCCTGTTCCCATTTTCACCTGAGTCTGGTTAGTGCCTGATTGTATTGGTTATTTAAGCCCTGTTTTGTCTTCGAGTTTATTGGTTATTTTGGTAAGTTTGTTCATGTGTGAAGATGCCGTTATCGCAGTTGTTTTATTTGTACACTTAGTTCGTGTGTTACTTGCCTTAGTGTTTTCCCCTTTGTCTCTGTTTGTTAGCCTCCCGTGTTTTTGTTAATCTCGCTCATTTAATAGCCTCATGCATTTGCATTCTGTCTCTCGCCTTGTCCCTGCTAAAACATTAAAGAATAACCAACCACAAGAATGCAGCAGGAGGACCTCTCTAAGTAACGTCGTGTTCCGTCCGCGTCAGCTCAGCCACCACCGCACAATGGTTTACTACCGAAAGGGGACATAGATTACATCGGGGCCCTGCTCTCTACGCTTAGAGAGATGAAACCTTTGGCTCTACCCTCGCTTATGGCCACACACAGTGAGTGTAATGGGGAGGGTAAGTCTATAGTAACATTATGTCATGCAATGCCGCATTTACTTTCAACACTTGACGTGCCCTAATCCCACGGAGTTTATGAAGATAGTGTTTTTGAAAACATTTCTCCAGGGTAAAGCGCTTGCATGGGCTGAAATAAAACTCCAGCACAGGGCTCAGGAGGCTATAACGGTGGATTTTCTCCAGAGAGTTGACAGAGGGTTCTCTCTACACGATTTGCTCCACCAAAATAGCCTGCTGTAGCTGCCAGACTCCCTATCAGTCCCTGTCTCTGGTGTGAAGGAAACCAACCAGCAGTCCCCACCTCCAGCGAGAGAGATGCCGCCCGTCCTGATCCTGTTCCAGTCCCCAGCACGAGAGATGCCGCAAGTCATGTTCCTGGCATAGTGGATGCCACCAGTTCTGTTCCTGTTCTTGGCCTAGTGGTGGCTGCCTGGCCTGTTTTTGCCACCAAAGAGGTCTCTCAGCCTGTTCCTGTTCCATGTGTCAAGTCTGTACCTGTAGGTGCGCCCTTCACATATCCCTGCAGCACCGCTGACTGCCACAGCCACGCCTCCGGACCCCCTGTACCCACCGGGGGTTTGATGTGGCATCAAAGTTACCCTGCCCATCCCAGTACCTGTATCCATGCCAATTGTATATTTTGTTCCCGTGTCTGTTGTCCTGAATATACTTCTCTGTTCTTGCTTCTGTTCCTAAAACTGTTCCCGCTACCAGCATGTCTCCTCTCCTGACTCTGTGCCCGCCTCCTGTTCCAGCCACATTGCCGGTCCGACTCCCCTCCCCTTCCCTGTCCTACTTACATCCCTCAATCTGCCCTGATTCCTGCACCTGTCCAGGGTTTGGCCTTGTATCACGTATATGGTCCCTGTCTGTAGTCCTGCCCCTAGCCCAGCTTCCGCTTCTTTGTTTGCTCTGCGTGTCCCCCCCCGTCGGTCTCCTATCCTGTCTCCTCATCCTTTTGGCCCTGTCTCTGCCTTGTACAGCCCTTTTGTTCCTGCTCTTTACTGACCTCCTGCCTCTGTTTCTGGGTCTTGTCCCTGCTCCACATCTTACCCATTCTGCTTGTCTGTGTCATATCCTGGTTCTGTGTTTTTGTTTTGGGTTTCTTTTGCATGCTCCAGTGTTGCACGCTTCGGTGGGGGGTTCTGTGATGATCGGCCACTCTCCTGGTGTCCCTGTTTTATGATTTCTCTATTTTGTCTTTGCTTTTCCTTCTCTTCCTTGTTCCGCTCCTTGGTTTTGTTTTGGCTGCCCCTCGTCTGTTCCTTCGTTCCAGTCTGTGTTTTGGTTCCCCCTGTTCCCATGTTCACCTGAGTCTGGTTAGTGCCTGATTTTGTCTTGGTTATTTAAGCCCTGTGTTTTGTCTTCTAGTTTGGTTATTTTGGTAAGTTTGTTCATGTAAAGTTGCTGTTTATTGCAATTGATTTATTTGTATACTTAGTTCGTTTTACTTGCCTCAGTGTTTTCCCTTTGTCTCTGTATGTTAGCTTCCTGTGTTTTTTGTTAACCTTGCTTATTTAATAGCCTCTTGCCTTTGCGTTCTACCTTTCCCCTCGTCCCTGCTTAAACATTACACATAGACAGTGAGCGTAACTAAGCAGGGAGCGTGAGGAGAAAACAGACGTGGGGTGAGGAACAAGATGCGAGGTTAAATAGGAATATACAAACTACATATGAATAAGGAGTGAGAACAAACAAAATCTAATGAGATACAAACAGGAGCTAGGACAAACATATGAGTGCGGAGCATGGATGAGCAAGATCTTAGCAGAGACAATGAATGACTGACAAACAAGACAGGAATGGGGTTTACACAGGAATGCAATTAGGGACAAACTCAGAACAGCTGGACACAAAGGGGAGGAGAAACCATGGAAACTGACAGGTCTGCAGATGTGAACATAGATGAAACCAGGAACAGGAGCTGAGGTAATAACAGGAGAAGCAATCACTGGGGCAGACAAAATAGCCTCTAGGAGCAGAGGAGTCCTAGGTATCTCAGGGAGTCCACCTGTAGCAGCCTTATTTGGCACAGGAGAGTCAAAAGAAGGATTAACCATGGTGCTAAGACCAACATGAGGCATGGGAAATGGCCTGGCTACATCCAATCCATGAGGAGGACCAGGCAGTGAGGTGTCTGTAGCACCTGAAGCAGGACCTGGCTGGACTGGAGGTGCTACTCCAACATTATATGGCAGATACAGGAGTGCAGCAGTCAGTTGTAGGTCCGTGGGCATGGCTGTGGTGACCAGGGGCGGATCCAGGGGGTCCGGAGGCGAGGCTGCAGCGTTCAGCGGCGTGTCGGGAAGTTCCAGGGGCATGGCTGCAGCATCCAGCAGCGGGTCTGGGAGGTCTGGAGGCGCGGCTACGTTGTCCAGCGGCGGCGGGTCCGGAGGCGCGACCACAGGAACAGACCTGGTAACAGAATGGGTGGCCTCTCTCAGGCCGGGAACAGGAACTGGATCAGGATGGGTGGCTTCCTCCACGCCGGGAACAGGAATTGGATCAGGAAGGGCCGGGAACAGGAATTGGAAACAAGATGCGAGATTAAACAGGAATATACAAGCTATATAGGAGCGAGGAGCGAGAACAAACAAAATCTAATGAGAGACACAGGAGCTAGGGGCTTGGACAAACATATGAGCGCGGCGCATGGACGAGCGACATCTTAGCAAAAACAATGAGAGACACTGAATGACAAAGAATGACTGATGAACAAGAGATGCAGGACCAGGGTTTACATAGGAATGCAATTAGGGACAAACTCAGAACAGCCATACACAAAGGGGAGGAGACACGGAAGTGAATCAGTTGATAGGGAAATGGAGAACGTTCAGGTCTGCGGACGTGACACAGTGGTGTGCACAGTTCCAGTGGATAGATAGATAGATATATATATATATATATATATATATGAATGAGAATGAATACACACACAAACCTGTCTAATAATAAACATATTCTTGTTCACAAACAATATGAACTACTGTAATCAGTACAGATATTCCAACCTGTGTGTTGTCAACCCCTACTGGTACCATTAAGCTCTGGCTGAATTCTCACTTAATGTCATGTTATTCTCTGACTAAGACAGTTTGGTCATTCTGTACTTGTAACATTGAGACATGCAGTTCTTTAATATTACAAAGGGTATACATAATAACTAAACCAACAGAGTGACAAAGAAAGCAAGCACTGATAACTGGAGAACCAAAAAGGGGAGACAAACTAACAGAAAACCAAGAACAAAACAGATAAAAAGGTAAAAAAAAAACATGAAAACAATCAGTAGGCTAGAAAGATGAAAACTTCAGAGGACAATGACAAGGAGCACATACAAAGACTTGACAACCAAGCTAAGAAAAATGCAGGGTTTAAATACACAACTTAATGCGGAATAATGAGACACCAGCATTACCAATAAGGGGCGGAGAAATGAGCCATGGGGTTAAACAAGACCAAAACCAAAATAAGGGAACACATGGTAGTCGTCGACATGGGAACCTCATTGTCAGATGGGGGGCAACCATGACAGTGCTATGTTACATACTAAATGTATATAACATTTCAAACTATGAATGTTTACTGTCCAGTCACATAGTGATCAATTTTATAAAATTGCCAAAATAGAAAACAGAATATTCTTATGATTAGGCACAGAAACTCAAACATTGTCTCAATGTACAGTCATGGCCAAAAGTTGGTTTTCACAAAGTTTACTGCCTCAGTTTTTTTTTAGATCCTTTTGTCAGATGTTTATATGGTATAGTGAAGTGCAATTATAAACATATAACTTTTTGTTGAAAAATACATCCAGTTTAAGCAAAGACTTAATGTTTATAATGTTGACCCCTCTTTTTTAAGACTTCTGCAATTCGCTTTAGTATGCTGGATATCAGCTTCTGGGCAATTTTTTGGGCAAACCATTTTTGCCAAATCAGTGTTTGGAGTTGATCAGTTTCTGTGTTTGTCCACCCTCTTTTTGAGGCTTAACCACAGGTCCTCAATGGGATTGAGATCTGGGGAGTTTCCTGGACATGGACCCAAAATTCAATGTTTTGTTCACAGAGCCATTTGGTTATCACTTTTGCCTTGTGACATGGTGCGCCATCATGCTGGAAAAAGCATTGTTCCATTGTTGCTCTTGGAGAACGTTTTGATGCTATTCCTTATTCATAGCAGTGTTCTTAGGCAAACTTTTTAACAAACCTACTCCCTTATATGAGAAGCAACCCCACACATGAATGGTCTCAGGATGCCTCACTGTTGGCATGACACAGACTCATGGTAGTGCTCACCTTTTCTTCTCCAGACAATCATTTGTCCAGATGTCCCAAACAGTCTGAAGGGGCTTCATCAGAGAAAATAACTTTACCCCAGTCCTCTGCAGTCCAATTCCTATACTTCCTGCAGAATGTCAGTCTGTCCTTGATGTTTTTCTTGGAGAGAAGTGGCTTCTTTGCTGCCATTCTTGACACCAAGCCATCCTCCAAAAGCCTTCGCCTCACTGTGCATGGAGATGCACTCACACCTGACTTCTGCCATTCCTGAGCAAGCTTCGCACTGGTTGTTGACCCGATCCTCTTTAGGAGACTGTTCTGGTGCTTGCTTGACGTTCTTGGGCGCTCTGAAGCCTTCTTTACTGCAATTGAACATCTCTCCTTTAAGTTCTTGATGATTCAATAAATGGTTGATTTTGGTATCATACAAGGAGCAATGTCCTTGCCTGTGAAGCCCTTTTGATGAAACGATGACTGCACATGTTTTCTTGGAGGTAACCATGGTTAACAGTAGAAAACCTAAAGCACCACCACCCTTTTAAAGCAACTAGTCTCCTTTTCTAATCAGCATGACAGATTGATATCAGTTGCCTTGTCCTCGTTAACACTATCTCCTGAGCTAATGAGAAGATCACTGAAATTATGTTAGCAAGCCATTTTGTTGCAGGGCTGAAATGTAGTGGCTGGAATGCAGTAATTTTTGTTATTAAGTTAATTTTCATGGCAAGGAATCTGATCACTCTTCACAATCTAGAGTTAATGCAAATTGCCACCATAACTGAAGCAGCAAACTTTGTGAAAACCAGAATTTTTGCTAGTTTTCTGGTCACAAATGTATGTATAAGTAAGGTAGAACCCAGAAGAAGCTTTCATCCATGTTCCAGAACCCAGAGTTGTAACTAAAAATAATGCACTTAATCAGCAGGGAATGAACAAGAGATTATGGAATGAATGCAGACCCATTCCATTATAAAAGGTCACACAATATTCAATTCCATTTCATTCTTATTTACATATAGCACTTGACAACAGATATTGTCTCAAAGCAGCTTTACAGTAAGCAGGTCTAGACTGCTAATGAGCAAGCCAAAGGACATATCAGAATGTATATCTTTCTGTCTGATGACTCACTGGCAGTAATAAAATGATGGAGTAAATATAGATAATTAGTATTTTTGGTGGACTTTTTGCAATGTTATAACAGATGTCAATGATGTTGAAGTCAGTAGATGACAATCTGGAGATGAAAGATATTGCCCTGAATTAATTTTAAGACTTTTCACTAGATAATAATAGAAATAAAGTCTAACAAATAAAAGTATGGTTCTTTTGTAAAACACTAGTATTCTCTATACTGATATGTTCAAAACGATTTTTTAAAAATACAGAAACATTTATAATTTCTTTTACATATGATGTGTACAATGGGTTAAAATGAATATACAAGTCAGCAGTGTGACGTTTACCTCAAAATGCAAGCCATTACTCAGAAAATACACAGCATTATTGGTATGAATTACAACTTTAATTCATTCAGAGGTTACTGAAGTTTTCTGTCTTGTTGAGAATGCTCTGCTGCATGAGGACTAAACATCATTGACTAAACACAGGAAGCGTGCCTCAGCACTCAGGTAGCATCCCCAATTAATAAACCAGTTGGATTTCAGCGTACTTACATTGTTCATATCTGCATTTCCTGCTTGCAGCCTTCTCCAGTAGAGCTAAGCATGGGATTCTCCATGCTTTTCTTTGAATGAGTTTTATGAGTATGAATGGGTGCTTTCAGAATAGAGTACCTCTGTGTGTCTGTGTGTATTTAAATGTATATTTTTAGATATGCTTATATAAGCCGGCATGCATATGGCCTTTCGGTGACCCTTTGATCAAAATAATTCAGTTTACTGGTGAGATCATTCACATAAGCTCTGTCACAGATGGTACTCAAAACATTTCACTCCTGAAAATGTGATAAATTTATCATTATTGGGAACCAACTGCTTACCAGCTTTGTTCTGATGGTTTGTATGCCTGCTTAGATCAATCATGCTCACATCATACTCCAGAATACATCTTTAATCCCCCACACCTACCCACCAGAACGAAACATCTACCATTACTGGCTTTCTTTAGTGGTAAAACAGGATGCAAGTAATGACCTAATATACATGTTTACCTGATGAAGACAATGCTATTTACATTAAAGTATATACAACCTAATTATGGTGTTTCATGGTGTAAAGGCAAGGAAGTGTCTAATATGGTAAGTAAAAACAGTAATATATAATGTGAGCTGAAAATATTCCAGAACTTTTCAAGCACATTAATTAAGGCTTACTCAATTCTATACACAGTTCTGAGTATAAGCCAAATGTTGTTACAGTGTTAGTGGAAAGAGCCTTCTCTGGGAAGCGTTCAGTAATACAGTAAGGTGCTGAACATTTTCTCTGAATGTGGGCTGCATATATGCTGAAGTGAGCCATGGAAAATGGCCTGTAAGAGATTTTCAGTGCACTTCTGTCTTGGTGAGAAATTATATTGTAATCTGTGGCATGTGAATTTATCAATTTCAGAGCAGCATCAAATGGAAGAAAAGGAAATAAAAGTTTAGGCAGAAAATTTAACTTATTTATTATTAGAAGCATCTTGAAGCATGCAAGATTCATAAAAGTTTCATTTTCCATCACTTAATGCAAGTTGGAGACAAAAAAAAAAAAACAATGTGCACACACACACATAAACACATCCTGCACTGCACATAGAATCTGAAAATAATTCCCCCACCCTGAAACCCTGCATGTCACCTCATTTGTCTCTCAGTGAAATTCCCTCCTGGCCCTTCACTGGAATTTATCCATTATCTAAGTCCCACAGAAATATTAAAGTAGCTCCAGCGCTGCAGCCTGGGCTGTTTGCTGAGAGGAAAAAAAGGAGCCCAGCATTTCAGCCAGTCCTTCGCATTTAACACTCAAGTCCTCATGTCATGTAAATTACACTCCCACCTTTGGCACCCTTGTCCAGAGCTATGCTGAGTCCATTTCATTTACTTTAATTAACGTCATCTAATTCCTGTTCCCATTTCCTAATTGTGTCAGCATTCTGTTAAGAAAATCACAATGTGTAATGGCTGCCAGTGGGAACATCTGACCTGGCTGCTGATTGAAACACAAAGGAGAGGCATTGTCAGTAGGGAGCTGTTTAAAACTGCTGTTGCTTGGCTCCCAGCATGTGATACAACCATTTGGAATAAACTCCAAAAGTATACTAGTTGTGTTTAAGATCTTTAAAAACAACAACAACAAAAAAAAAAATCCCCCCATTATACACACACACATTTATCTTGTAATGATGGATAACAATAGAATTTCATATTAATAACCTCATTTTTAAACTGCAAGGAAAAAAAAAAAGGAAACATTCCTAAGACTTTGGTGAATGCAAATCAGAATTTTAAAAATTATTTTCATATTTTACCACCTGGAAAAAAAAGTATGATTCTTTTGTTTGTGCTTTAAGTTTTCTTTTTCATTATTTGGTTTTGATAGAGATTTGGTCCTGTTTGGAAGTATTCTGAAGTATTTTTAGGCTTATTCTTAAAATACCTTTTTTTTTTTGTTCAAACACAGTATGTTAGCATTAGTGTCAACTGTTTTTTTGAACAAGCATCAAATGCATACACACTTTTAAGCTCTTAAACCTTCAGAACCCACCAGTGAGTGCAGTCTCTCATTTCTCACTCACATAACCATACTGCTCATATTAGGTTCAAAGAAGGTAATGAATCAGAGGTTTATGAATAATATGTAATAGTAATATGATTACTAAATAGTGAGCTGAAAGTTTACTAGATGGAAGTTCAGATTTAGTTGCTTCAACACATCACCCAGTCTTTCTGATATTTTGTATAGCCTGATGCCCAGTGAGACAGTGAGAAAGCTATTCAATCTCATGGATTTTGGTGATCTATATACATGCAATAATGCTATAATCATGCAATCCACTTTCAGCAAAACTAATGTTGTATAGTCTTAACTATTTTACTTTACATTTATCTGATGCTTTTATCCAAAGCAACTTCCAATTATGACTGAATACAACTTATGCAACTCAGTCTTAAGGGCCCAACAGTGGCAACTTGTGCTCAGTGCCCAGGGGCCCAACAGTGGCAACTTGGCAGTGGTGGGGCTTGAGCCAGCTAGCATCCAATTACAAGGTAAGTACCTTAACCACTGAGCTACAAAAGCCAATTTGGCTTTGTAGCTACCCAAATTTGACTTTGTAGCTACAATTTGCCCCAATTTATTATATTTTTGCAAACTCACTCCAAACCTCAGGTTTTTCACAAATGAACATAAATAAACATAGTTCACAGCCAAGCTGAAATGCAAAATAGAAGACTCCCTGGGTTCAAAGCACTGACAAAGCAAAAGGCATGAGTGTATAGATGATATGACATAGTATATGACACACTACTCTGGTCATATATAATATGTAAAATGCATCTGGTCAAGTTTGCATATAGTGAGTAAATTAAAATCCAGGTGTGTCATTAAGTGTTTCATTATTTACTGAAAGGAGGCTAAAGAACATTCAATAGTGCTTTATTCAGGATTTTATTCAGCAACCCCTCTAGATTCACCATAACTATATACATTTTTTTTTTATGTTAAGAAACCATTCAGAAGTATGATAGTCACAGATGAACATTCTTCACAGCTCATGTGGTTTTAAAATCAGAAGAAATTGTCATGGACTCCCCCCTTGGGCATTGTCATTCCCATGTCGCCAAGCTCCATGCGCCGTGTGATTTTGTTTTTTGTTAGTGCTTCGGTTTTGTCCCTGCCCTTGTCTGGTGATTTGCATATTTCCACCCTTGCTTGTGTCCACCTGTGTCTCCTTTCCACTAATCACCCTGTATCCTATATAACCCTCATTTTCCTGCCTTAGTTTGTCAGTCTTTGTTGTTGTAAGCCCCTTTGCAGTTTCCAGAGTTTCCACTGTTGTAATCTTCTCCATGTCTTTATGATTTCCGGTTTTGATTAGCGAGATTCTGGCTCTTTGACCTTGGACTGGACTATGCCTTCTGATTATAGCTTTAACCTTAATAAACATTGCTCCTACATGTCACAGCAACAGATTCAAAGTATGGATAAAAAAGGTGCTGGGCACTATAACCTGCATTGAGAAGGTGGAAGGTCACAGGAGATTCGGATACTTGACAAGAATTAGACATTCTGAGCAGTTCTTTATCCACAGCCAATTTTATCCACTGTTAGCTATGTATTCCTAAGAGAGAGAGATATCTCTGCATGGTTGTAGATGTAAGATGGAACATTCTGTAGGTTGATGTAATGCAGATAATGTGGGATGATTTCTTTGCAGCATAAGTAGGTGTTTTACATTAAACCAATACCCAGGTAGCTCCTGAGAGCAGGCAGGGATAATCTGTACAGTTTTGTTCCACTCATTATTCTGAACAGAGTATGGGCCATTACGTTTCATTACCTGCACTTTATTATGGCATATAATCGGGCCCACAGGTCTGCTGCTCTGTCAGAGCACTGGTGATAAAACATGAAACTCTGCACGATCCACACTTTCAGAAAAAGCCCTATGTAAGCACTCGCCTCACCTACCTGAGTGGTTCTGTTTTTGTTATAGATTATAATTTGTCTCTTTTGTCCAGGCTGTCTTCTCAAGGCTAGCAGTGTAGTATGCAGTTGTGTAAGTGATTACTCTGGGGGAGTAGGAGTAATGGCACTGAAGCACCCTGCTTTACAGTATTACCTCTAAAGTCCACTCACCACTGCGGCGAGATGGCTTCACATTAGTTCACTGTTCCATTACCCTTTTGTTGCTACTGTGAGAAAAAAAGTTATATCTCCAAATCAGTTTTCCTGTTCTGATCTAAAGTTTAAGGTGCTTTGGCTATTGTAATGCCAAACAAGCAAGGCAAGAGACTCAAAATTAATTTAATGCTCTTTATTTAACACAACACTAAGGAAAGTCACAAAAGCTAGAGGCTTCTAGGGAAAATGTAAGTGGAAAATGGCAAGCCATGCAAATTCTAACTTCTAGTAGCCATATTTAATTATTTAATTAAATGTGTGACTCATCCTGTGCGATTGTCCCCTATTGAAATAATTTCAGATTCAGCTGATAGAGCCATATATATATATATATATATATATATATATATATATATATATATATATATATATATATATATATATATAAAGGGCTCTCCTCTAGGAAGTGTAGACTGTATTACTGAAAATAAACTTTCCACTTGAGTGTAAGAGAAGTTCCAGTGGATATGATTATAGGGTGCCAATTAAGAGCTTTAAATTAGTCATTTAATTTAATTAATCCTGGCTGATGGAGAACTACACAGAAGAAGAAAAAACAGTAAAATAGTTGGTTTGTTATGATTTTACATGGTGTAAATTCCATGGTGTAAATCAATGTCACTTTATTGTGAGCTAAACTGCACTGGCACATGGCATCTGTATATATACCTGTAACTTCTGTTTGGATAGGACAGAGAGATGTCACAGAGGAGGGGATCTCCTTTTCCTGGGGTGGTGACAGCGAACAAGGCCAGATCACTTAGCACACAGAGTGGTGACACTGAGGAGGCCTGACAGACCAGCCCTCTGTCAGCAGATGGAAGCCATCTATAATTCAGTCTGGAGGCTGTTTCATGCTGTTTCCTATCACAACCCATCAGTACAGTTCTTCCCCAAGTCTGTGTGAGAGAATGTAGCAGATAACAGGTCAGTCTAGTCCTGCCCATTACATGCTGTGTTCAGATAGGTGGAACAGCCAGACTCACACCTGTCAAATAAACTGGCTATAAGATCAAGTAAATTTTGACAATTCAGAAATATAGCTTTAGTTCAGGACACCATGTATTCTAGGTCTCTCATGAGCAGTGAGGGTAAATGGGAATGATGGTGTTTGGGTAACTGCAGCCAAGGTGAGTTGCACTGAGGAAACCACTAAAGTACACATCAATGTCATCATACTGGGGACATTGTGCAGCAGCTCTGTGTGTGCCCACACTGAGAGTGTGTTGCTAAGGTGCTCGCAATAACATCTTGCTCCCGTTAATCCACTTTCCCTTTGTACTGCTTCAGTCTGCCACTTGCATTTAACACTTCTCTCTTCCCCCTCTGCCTGTGGCAGACATGAGCTGTGTTGTTGTTACATCAGAGAAGGGTGTGTGTGTGGGTGTGTGTGTGTGTGTGTTTGTGTTGTATATCCTCACCCTCTCTCTCTTAAAACATACAAGGACTGACCATGACACACACTGACTAATGCAATATTGCTGGTCAGCCTCCTCCCTGTGTCTGCAGTTTGGACAGTCCTGTTAGGATATGTTCCATTCTCATGCCAGGAAGGAGAATTCCCACTGAGTATGTATAGTAATTTAATGAAAGATTAGCTTAACCTGTGTTTGGGATACAAAACTGGCATAAACGGCACTATACAAATGTATGTTTTAATGTTCAAAAAGCATTTATTCATTCATCTTCTAAACCATTTAATCCAAGTCAGGGTCACGGGGTTCCTGAGCATGTACCAACCGCAAAAGGCACAAGGCAACGTTCAAGAAACATGTTAAAAATATGTGTTCCAAGCAAATTGTATCAAGCCATACTATAGCACAAATATAGCTTAACTTGACAATTAAATAATTTTAAATATTTTATGTAGTGCTTTATAGGGATTCTTCTTTGTTTGTTTCAACTGCAGCACTGGTTTACTGGTAAAATGTCTTTTAGGGATTATTAATGCTTTTCCTATCTTAAAATGGTGCAATGCAATGCATTGCAGTGATGTAGGTAGTTAAATCTGACTACATAGATTGAGTCTCCAATGTATTTCTCATTTAATTCAAATGAAATTTAACTCATTACCTTTTTTATGATTATTTCATTCAAACTACACATCCCAGAAGCTCCCTTTTTATCCATGTCACATGACCAGGAAAGAGGAGGAAGTGGCACAGAGTCATGTGATGTTATTCTAGACTGAATCTGATTTCTAATACTGCGTCTGGAGTGAATGCTAAGACAAAGTGCTTGATCAAAAAAGGTACTGTTTCAGAATCTATTTCCTTTGCTGTGTATCTCGCTGAAGGTATTGCTCTCACTGTTGAGACTAGTGCAGGGAAGAGGTTAGTGGGAGAGGATGGAGGGAGCACGGAAGAGGAGAGGAAGGGGGGAGTAGGCCAGAGAGGAGGCATACTGTTTTCCTTCTACAGCATCCAAGATCAACAGTGTGTATCTGTGTCTGCATGTTTATGCATTAGAGCATGCATCCTGCAGTTAGATTACCACATTTAGGAACTGTGTGGATGTCTTTGTTTAGCAGATTAAATGGCCTTTGGGATGGTAGGTATGCTATGCTGTTGCAGCTGATGAATGGGCCCTCGGTACTCAACATCAGAGACTTCTTTATCAACATCTTTGCTGGTCAGGCAGATACAAAAATCACATGTATTCTTTCCCAGGCCAATTAACTATACAGAAAGAATAACATGAGTTTGGCATTATTTTTGCTGTTGTTTTGTTGATCAAATTTATAACATTTCTGAAATTGATTTCAAGTACTTTTTAAATATCAGTTTCAATGAATAAAATAATTGTCTTTATTGTTAAATACTTCTACTGCACTTACTACTGCTACTGCTACTAATGGTAACAGCATCCTTTTCTAGTCAATGTTCCACATATATTATACCTTACTCTCACGTGTCTTGCTTTTGTTTCCTAATTTGGGTATTTCATATGCTGTCCATGCTGGCATTTCTGATTTTTTGACTTTCTCTCCTCATTGAATCTGATTGGCATTAAAGGGGTATTCATTTTTAGTATCTATCCCAAATTGTTCCTCTAATGTGGACAGAGTATCATGCATCATGAGTTTTATGATCTCTTCACAATGAGCTACTACTAGTAAAACTGCATGTGATAAATTATTGCAACTCGGTTTAGAGTATCTTGTGTATTGTATTATATTAACTTACATAATAGTCTCTTTTGAATGACTGGAATCCCTTATAAAGAAAACAAAGAATAATATTCGATAATATATTTTTTAAAAATCGAACATATTTGATCTTCCTCCTATTAATTATACAGCACAATTTTAGCATATACATTTTCCCCAAAATAAAAAAAAACAATTGTTGGCACCCCTTTGTTCAGTATTCGGTGGAGCCTCCTATGATTAGGATAATGGAGTTTTTTCCTGCTGTGCTTTCTCAGGGTGGGGAACATGCAGTCAGGGAGCTTGTGGCAGAAACATTTGGTATAGGTATGTCCTTCTTTACAGTCTCTTCGGGTCAGACCACAGGTTTTCAATATCATTCAAGTCAATTGAATATTATAGCCATGAAAAAACACATACATTGGACATGTGTTTTGGATAGGTGTGCTGTTAAGACGGGCCATTTCTGGATCAAAATGCACTGATGCATTTTAAAATTAATGATGCAATTGAATTAGATAAGAATGACAATTTAAGATCCTCACAATTTTTTACAGTAGTTACCTTTCATTTTTATAGTAGTTAGGCATCCCCTTCATATGGTAAATAATTGTGATGATTATGGCCCAAAATTTTGGTCTTGGCTAACTACAACAACCAATGCCAATCAAAGTTACCATAGCATTGAGCACTCTACAGTATTCCTCTCACTTTGTTCCTATGCAACATCAGAAGGTTCCATCCTTTTACTGATAAACTTACTATAATTCTAATGGTATTTCTTTCCCACTTTATTAATGCTCTATTAAATGTCATATTTTGAATGCATTTGTATAATAAATGTTGTTCAGTTAAAACTCTTTTTAAATAATAAATCTTGTAAAGATGAGAGTGTAACAACAAAGAAAAAGGCACAGCAGCCAGCTCAAAAAATGAAAGTAAAAAACTCAAATATGCAGGCAGTAAACACTCAAACACTGAGACGCAGAAGAGCAGCTACACTTATGATGTCGATTCTGATACATTACAGGCAAGCAAAGCACAGCACTGCAGGAGAGTACCTGTAAGCTTTATACAGCACTGGAGGAGAGTACAAGTGGGATTTAAACAGGGAGAGGACAAATAAGGCACTGTGTGTGTGTGTGTGTGTGTGTGTGTGTGTGTGTGTGTGTGTGTGTGTGTGTGTGTGTGTGTGTGTGTGTGTCAGTCAGTGGCCATGCCTCTTCTGCTGGGTACCCTGTGCACCATGACACAAGCAAGGCAAGGCAAGGCAAATTTATTTATATAACATATTTCATACACAATGCAATAGGGTCTAAAGTAAATTAAATGAGTGGTAACCTAAATGAGTAGTGTTCTGAGAATCCTGTTCAGATCATATTGCTTGAGCATATCAGATAGTTTCACTGAATGTATTGGCCCCAAACTATTTACAAATAGGTAATAATATCTTAAAATCACTTTTGTAATATACTGGGGACCAGCATAAAGATTTCAAAATTCAAGTGATATATCCCATTCTTTTGCTTCTACAAAGAACATTTTGAATGCATTTTGAATGTACTTAATGTCTTTTTGAAAGACCCACAAGGACACTGTTCCATTAATCATCCCTGTTAGAAATAAGTACATGAATGAGTTTGCCAAATTCTTGTTTTGACTGAAAGTCAAGAAGACACTGGGGGACACCTTGGGTCATAGGCACCCACTCAGATAGGTTTGATAATTTGAACAAAGTAATTCTTACCCTGTAAGTATGATCTAAGGCATTGTAGAACTCTTCCTGAGAGTCCTGAGTTCTCAAATCTAAAATTATTGTATGTTTGATAGTATCAAAAGGCTACACTGTGATCAACCAATAAAAGATGATATTGCCTTATTGCCTAGATGCCTTATTTAAATAGATGTCATTAACAGCAGTATCAGAGCAGTTCTTGTTAAAATAGCTGTCAAAATAGATATTTAAAGGCAGAAAGTTAGCCAGGTGTTTGAAGACTACTTTCTCAGGTCCGATTCCAATAAAAGGAAGATTTGTATGTATCTGTAATTATTTAATTTTGTTGCAGCTAAATTTTTTGCTTTTATAAAGGAGATCACAACTACAGCCAAGGGATATGCAGCAGCTAACAGCAACACTATCATGAAAAAGACTAATAGAAACTGTGATTCAACATGTTTTTGAGGTAGAAGTTGAACAACATAAGCTGACCAAATTAAATAAATATCAAATGTATGACACATATATA
Source organism: Electrophorus electricus (assembly GCF_041902795.1). Taxonomy (NCBI): domain Eukaryota; kingdom Metazoa; phylum Chordata; class Actinopteri; order Gymnotiformes; family Gymnotidae; genus Electrophorus; species Electrophorus electricus. The sequence goes on from NC_137510.1 coordinate 13,533,916, forward strand.
TTTCTTATAAACTCATGTCAGCCGGTGTTTTAGCAGTTTTATATCAGTACTGTATTGTTTTCTTATTTATATGTTTATTTACTTTAATATTCATTTATTTTAGTGGCAATTTTGGGAGGCCAAATGGAAAATGCAGCTCATTCTTCTGACTGTCTATATCACCAATACTTGCTACATTTGTTGTTTCAACTTGTGTCCAGAATTCCTTTGATAGTGATTATGATTATGATTATGATAGAGATTATGTATCAAACTGTAAATGTTAAAATATTAAACAGTATTCGTTAGCTGATACTTATCCTTTACTAAGTAGTTAAGCCCTGGGATATCCTGCAATATCATGAAAAGTAAAATATAAGAAATAAAACCATTAAATAATCACATTTAGGAAGGACATCTAGAAAAGAACAGCACCAGGAACACACACTGCAGTTAACAGCTGTTTCCCTCTTATCTCAATTTTTACCTCCGATATATCTTGCATTAAGTCCCTTAATTGATTTAAAGTACAAATACATATACAAATACAAATATTGTACTCTGGTTAAAAATAACTATTACATAACTATATATAAATAACTATAACAAACAATAGGTTTAAATCAATCAATCAATAACTCAAGCAAAAGTATAGAAGTACATGCTCTTAGATATACATAAAGTTTGAAAAAATCGTTTCTTTAAAAAGTAATGTTTGAGGGTTTTATTCGAGTGATTAGATGTACACAACACGTGACATTGTAAGTAATGGTCTATACTATACCTGTGTGTTACTATACCTGCTGTCAGTTTTGAGTGGAGGAAAAGCACCATACCATCTACAATAACATATGTAAGTACCACCATCCCAATGTAGCAAGAGCTCCAGAATGTTTTAAATCATCTAAGCAGTACTTATTTCTCAGTTATTTGGATCCAAGTGTGCTCTTTTGAGACAAAAAATCAGTTCTGCTTTGCTAAAACGTATCCTGCATGGTGCTGAGCAGTGCCTATAAGCTATAAAAGTAATCAATCACAGGTGACCTGTAGAAATGTGGAGACATATATCTCATAGGATCTCATACATCTGTTCTTGTTTCACATCCAGATGGATTTCGATTTGTTAAAACTATTGACTTTAAAAAAAAAAGAATAAATATGAAATATATTGACTCAAAGAAAAAATATGAAGTTACAGATATACCCAGATATTTAAAGTACAGTAGTACAGTAAGTACAGTAATGAAGTACAAAACATTAGTTAGTTCCCACCTCTGAAAATAAGATCATGCTATATGAACCACAAGTAAAACACAACTTTCATCAGTCAAAATTTCAAGAACTCTTTTTTATTACATTTTACCTTAATGAGGTAAAGCAGCACATAACAGTGACTCTGCTCTTCACGACACAAAAACAACACATCATGGAAAGAAGTAATTTGCTTGAAATCTGTGTGACTGGACAGCATTGTATGACCATGGAAGAGAAACATGGCTGTAATGTAATCTGTAATGCCATGCAGATGAGATGGCCCCAATCCCGAAAACAAGCCTGTAAGGTTGGAAATGTTAGCTAAAAATGAAGGGTGGTCAGGGCCTCACACCTAATAAACTAATCAGTACTCAAGTTGATAGAGAATCAGGTCTCATACAAATATGTGACACTCTTATTTGGCAGGAAAGGATGAAAGGGCTGTGTCAGTAAGACCCTGCTTCCAAAGAGAGCCCATGACTAGACAGTGCCCATTCACATTTGTGATATTGTTTATGTTGCTGTTTGAACATGACTGTTAAACAAGTTGACTGGCTATAAGCCAAGACCATTTTTCAAGTGTGAGTTTTCTAAGCATAAGTGTTGTATGCTTTCTGAGAGATTATTAATGTTTGTTTATGTATTTCCAACAGTTTATTTTGAATGCAGTCATGACTGCAGAAGTGAATATGTAGGAATTCATAAAAATATGAACTGGGGATTTTGTGTTCTAGTTTGTTAAAGGTGGCAAAATTTAATAGACATGCATGCAAAAGGTCACCTCTAAGGCAAATGTACATATCAGCCATTGTTCCTTCCAACAACTGTGACATGCTGTTTTAACATAACATTGTAATATTCTTAATGCCTTCACCTTGAACTGCAGCATGGCTAGGATATTCATATGGCTTGCTTATGTTCAACTCTCTCTCTCTCTCTCTCTCTCTCTCTCTCTCTCTCTCTCTCTCTCTCTCTCTCTCTCTCTCTCTCTCTCTCCTCTATTGTGATTGGAGAGACTCATTGATTGTATCAGATTGGCTGAGTAATTAATTGTAACTGGTTATTAACCTCTGAGAACTTTGTGTCCAGTACAGAGCTCTGTGAGAACAGGCCTTAATCACCCACAAATGGCAGCCACTAATGAAATTAGTTTCTGGTTCTGCACAGCAAATTTATTTGTTTGGGAACGTCTTTCACAAGGGCACCTGATACTAAAGTTTACTTTTCTGTGAAATATTTGATCCACAACATTCTTTATATTTATCCCAATAGATTTTAGTTAGCAAAAATATTCAGGGTAGTCATTTTACCTTATATATCACAGCTAGGTTTTTATCTAGGTCAATATAATTATGCCAAGGTTTTTAGTGTATGGCGGTTTTGTGTATGGTGGTTATCAGTACAGTGTGACTTGTAGAAGAATGGCTTAGAATATTTATGAGATACTTATGACAGGGCTACAAGGATTTGTTTAGACCACGCCCAGGGCAGGGCATTAGCATAATTTCTCAAATCTAACACATGCCAGTTTTAACCTTTTTAAAAAGGTTTGCTAATTTCTCACTGATTGTAGATGATGATATGAATGGGCAGTTTAGTCTCACAGAGAAATATCCAACAGTGGCATTTGGCCAAATTTCTCAGCAGTTAGAATTGAAAGCCACACTTTCATAATGGTATAGAGTGGTATAGAGTGAATGTCAACAAATGTCACACATGAAGTTTTCTGCATCATCCATTGTCTATAAAAGTTTTTGACTGAATACTAAGCACCAGGTATTTGCAAACCACTTGGCCTCCTTTTGGCCAGCTTCATACAATGGTTCAATTTTACTGTATTGAGACTAATGGTGGCACATTTATAACCAGGCTGTCTTTGCAGATAAAATGGATATTAATTTAATTAAGATATTCTTTAATGCTGGTTAAACAATTTGGAGCAATAATAGTAATTAGTAGTAGTAGTAGTAGTAATAGTAGAATAATAGCAATTTGCAAGACCATAGGGGTTTTGTAGTTGTACTGCAAAACTTCTATAAGGCTAGGAATAGAAACATAAATGTTAAAAGAATAAAAGAAAAAATGTTAAAAGAATAATAACATTGTTATTCCATCACTGATGTAGTTGCAGTAATATAATACTGTGAAGAACACAAACATTCTTTGTAATCACAGAGTTAGTATCTGCTGTTTTTTGTTGCTGATTATTTTAAATGGTTGGAAGAATATAAATTTACCATTTAGTTTGGAACTAAGATTGAGGCCTGACACTATAATGGATGTTTTAAGCAACTTGTCAACTGAAGTATCTGAACTAATTATGGATTTACTGCTGTGCTATTTTGAAAAAGAGAGAAAATGGGCTGGATATAGGACCAAAGCATTATTGTACCACCAACAGAGCTGTTCACTCACTTCTAAGCTCCTTAGACATTGGAAGACTGCTAGCTGTTAGCTTCCTCATAGAGCAAACCATTTCTTGATTGTTTTTACTTGATACAACCTCAGCATGCACCTTCTGTATTTTCTGGTCAGTCATCGACCATAATAATACTGACTCTCACAATAATGTTCAATAATGTTGTCTGAAAGAAAACTAGCTAGCTAGTTCATACATAGAAAAAAAATTGACAGGTAAAAAAAAGGAAAGTCCAAGTCAGGATTTGCTACAGATGACAGATAATTTTTAATGCTTGCAAATAATTTTTTCTTCACAAATGAATAAGTAAATAAATACACAAATGGAAAAAAAAACAAAAACAAAAATAAATGTGAAGCCAGTAAATGTTTGAAGTATAAGAGCAGATTCCAGACTGATCGAACTCTTTTGTTTAGCCTCTTGATTGCTTAATTAATACTTGATGTTTTATATTAACAATTACTTTTCTCAAGAAAGTAATTACATGTGCTGTATATAAAAAAGATTTTTAAAATACTTAACATACACCAAACCAACATTTTCACATACAATATTTGACCCAAGTCTGATTTTACAGTGTACAGAAAATAGGCAAATGACATGAAGCACAGATTTCACCTGTCATCTGCCATACTTTTGTTTGAGGAAGCTACTGATACATGTCTGCTCAAGACAGACCTGCCAGTGATGTCATAGCATAGGCTATGAATATTGGGCTGAAAATCCTTATTGGTACTGACAGTTTCTCATTGTTTCTATTTAAAATTCCATTAAATTCCATCAGTATCTACAATGTATACACAGTTTTTACTACATATACTAGAGCACAATCTGCTGGGTTAAATAAATAGTGATAAATAATAATTATAATTTCATGATGAAACATTATAATTTAAATTAAGTCTGAATTTGATGCACATAATGGTTCTTTGATCATGCATACTATAATACAGTTTATGTGGATCACTGACATGCAGGGCTCAGGTGTGTTGGATATGTACACAGAAGCGTACTCATAGCAGTTGGGCTCAGTAGCCATGGAGATGAGTATTTTGGATTAAGGGAAACCCATCACCATCCTGCAGGGGGAAACATATGTGGCAAGAGGAGAGAACCAGAAGGCTGCAACTTGGATGTCCAGTAGGCCATCTGTCCCTAACCCTGGCCAGGCAGCCATGACAACTCTGAGGGAGAATAACTCTTCCAAAGTCCAGCCCCAAAACAGCTTGAAATCCCTAAGGGAGAATTTCATAGCCATGTGCAACAAAGAGTCCTATAGACTGACAACACAGCTTTGAGCCCTGTGCAAATGTACACATAAAGTACATGGCATGCCTTCAACCAGTGGTTTAAGAACTGCTGGGCTGTTTTAGTAACTAAAATGTTACACCACTTATTCTCTTATTTTGCAATTTTAATGAAATTAAATAAAAATTTAATGAAATTGTTAAAACCTTAATTTTGAGTTAATTTTCAATTACAAATATCATTAGAAGTTGTACAAATGTGTTAGCTAATACATAGGATTAAACCCATAACCTTTTGAATTATACCCCCAGTTCTCTGGTCAAGATCAGAAATTTCATTGCAAAAATCCCTGTCTTTTAGGGCATATATTACTATGAAATCTTGATCATGCCTAGGATCCCACGGTCCCACTCAGATTTGAAAATATGCTTATCACCAGTGTTTATAGAGTTATTTGCTGCAACAACCATTTTGCCATCAGTAGTAACAAGGGAGTATGTCAGTATGTCAGTGCCAATAATCAGGTAGTAGACTGCTGGTTACAAGCTAGCATTAAAATGAGGGGAAAAATGTTTAAGCCTACCTTTTTCCACCAGTCTATTATATTTGTCCATTTATTTATTGTCTTTATTAAATATGCTGTAAAGCAAATGGAACAATGCATATATATATATATATATATATATATATATATATATATATATATATATATATATATATATATATATATATATATAATGTATATGTCCTGGACTGTCTCATTAGATGACTAGCACTATTCATATTGTGAGATGCAGTGAACTTAATGGGCATATTTTTCAGAAGCCTGTCAGCAATCTCATTATTCAGACAAGCTATTTGTGTCATTAATGTTACTTTCATCAATTAGTAATTAGTGTATGGTGTTTTTGAATTGATTAGTTAAGTATAAAATTTGTCATTTAACATTAAGATAAAATAATCTGTGAATGAGTCCTAATGATGATGAATGAGTAAATGATAATGGGGAATGACAGGTTAACAGACTTGTTTAATGTCATACTCATAAATATCTAACATGCCAAAAAAAAAAGAAAATAAATATTTTCATCCACCACCAATAATTGAATTAAATGGGCTACAGGTCACTGCCACCCTCTCAAGTAAATGAAATCATCAAGGTCTTTATCTCCCTGTTTAAGTGAAGGTTACTGAGCATTCTGAATTCTCCTCTCACCATGCGGACACTCAGTATTTTACACATTAGTGATATGCATAGACTAACTGTCTGCCCAATATACAAATTTATGTCTCATTGACTTTAAAACTAGAAATAATTTCTGCCTTGGCATAAATGTTTTTGAAATTACACAGTCCACCTCATTCATCACTGTAACTCCTTTTTAACACTTCTCTGGTAACCTGGTAACTGGCTTCTTTATGGAATGCTAGGACACAGGTATGTTCGGATCCAGATGCGGACATTTTTATTTCTTCTAGGCACAGATAAACTATGTAGGAAGGACTGGCTGAGACCAAGGCAGGTTCGACATTTGTGACAGGGAATTCGCTAGGCAGAGAGTAGTTTTTCCAATCCTGAGATCCATAGTAATTAATTAGAAGGCAACAGGTGTAGAACATCAGTACTGTACTTTGGTGAAGATGATATGGTTAGCTGGTGAGTCTCCCTGGTGTGGGAGAATTTGTATGTGACAGTCCTAGATGGCTGGGCAGAACTTGTGACAACCTCAAAAAAGATTTCATCTTCAAAAAAGATTCCATTTCTCCTCTTGTTCTCCTCAGACTAATAGATTTAGGGTTTTAATAAGCTATTTTTTGGCAAATGCAGCAAATAACTGCATTCTAACAAGCTGTAGAAGCTGTAGCTGACTAAATGAAGATTGGAAAGTTTGTTGATTAGTACATTTGTATACATGGATGCTGCAGATTTCACCATAGAAACAGAAAACTCATGTGTGAAATGTTTGCTTAGCAATAATCATGCAGAGCCATGCTTTGAAGTGTACAAGTATGTATAAGCACAATATGCAAGCTATATACTTTTTAACCAACTATGCACAATTGTATCTAACCCTTTGAAACTATCTGGATTTTTGCATGAATGGCTCCTAAAATATGATCTGATCTTAATGTAAGTAAGTTTCTATAATGAATAAGGGCAGTCAGACTTAACAAGACAATATTTTACATTTTCCTTTTTGTAGTAAATGAACGCATGGTTATATTTGGATAAATACTGCATAACAAAAACAGCCTTAATCTAATTGTGAAGCATGGTGCAGCTAGAACTGTGGTAGAGGTAGAATTGTGATGTGTTGCTTTGTTGCCACAGGACCTAGATAGCTTGTAGTGATTGAGGAAACATGAATTTTCCAAGAAATTCTTACCAGAAGGAAGATTAATTCTGAAGGTCTTTTTGAGAAATTTTATAACAGAATGTCAGGGTGTGTATAATTTAAGACTCATAAGAGGTTTGACCATCCTGTAACGTGATGCAGAACACAGGAGCAAATCAACAACAACATATTTTTCGATTGTCCTGAATGAATCAATCAGTTTTAATAAAAAATGTGCTATAATCTGACATGATGTGAAAACATGAGGCATATATTTCCATTTCACCCCCAAGAATGCCCTTCTGGGGACAAAAAACTGTAGTAACTAGATTATTTAAGTTATTACAGATATTGGCTATTCCACTAGCAACCTTGAAGGTTTATTATGGTATAATGAAAGGTTGGGTCAGTTTTGTTAAATAAGACTGTATTTATTGCAACCCTAAATATTAGATCATATTTTAGGAGCCATGCAAAAATCAAGATAATTCCAAAAAGGTTTAAACACTTTTTTCTCACATTTGCAGATTATACAATGTTGTTCTGGAGATAAGCAACTATGGAATCAAGAACAAAGTAGGTAATTCTCCCTACTGTAGTGTGTTCAAAGATGTGTATTCCCAGGACAAATTGTGGTGAGATCTTGCCCTGATAACCAATCCACAGCAAGGAAAGAGCCCAAGATTGAGACTGAGATTGTATATCTTACATCTCTACTTTTCTTATCATTAGCAAGTTTGTTGCACCACTCATTTCTATGCTATAATTCCAAAGTTGTTTGCCTGTGGTGTGGATACACAGCTGGACATGCTGCATGATTTGGATACAAAACCTGAAACACAAAAACACATCTCAGTGTGTTTTCTGAAATTATGAAAGAGTGAGTCATAAGTCAGTCCTCTGCAGTCTAATTGTCTAAATGGAGCTTGTTAAGGGTTGAAGGAGCGTTCATGAGCTTTTGACCACTATGCATTGAAACTAGCCTCAAACGTCTCCTGTAGACACTTTTTAGCAGGGCCTGTTGTGCTATTCAGACATCTTAATGTTTGTGTGGGGCTGATTGTGTATGCTAAATAAGGAAGCCTATGATGGTAGAAGGGCTGATGGGAGGTTTGATAGAATTACTCACATCAGCTCACCACTAGGGCTCAGGCCCCAGCCAGAGGCTGATGATGACAGCTTGTGGTGGTAAGGGAGGTGGGATCTGGTGTATTTTTGGAAGAAAATTGGGTGATTTATCTCAATAATGAGCTTCTTTTTGACGTGGCAATTTTGTGTGGCAAAGCGTGTATGTGTGAGTGTATGTGTGTAATTTTCAATTTTTGTTACTTGCTGAGAAGAGTCTGAGAAATTACTTGGCTTGAAGGAGTGGAAGAATGGACAGTCAATTATGAAGCTGAGGGATGTTGAGAGTGAAGTCGTAGACCCGAAAGAAGATATTTCTCTTTGCAAGATATACTCTTTGCAAACTGTTGTCTGGCGAAATAGGCAAGCTTAAATGATTTGTATCTTGTTTTTAAAGACCTTAATACCAAACCCAAACTAAATTTTTATTACCATAATAAAGAAGATATACATTTTATAACTTCTTGTCATGTTAAAAAGTGTCTTGATTTACAATTCAATAGTCAATATATTGAATATTGATATATTACTAAGTATCTAAATACTGTATTTCAGTATTTAAATTAATATATGGATTACATACAAAAACACATGATTAATAATGCTGAAAAGACATTTGCCCTCTTTGGTCATGCTTCACACTTCTGATAGTAAACCCAGGAAACTTGAAATGTGAGTGACACTTTCTCTGCTAGTATAATACTTAGATAAAGAGGTGCTAGAAGGTATAGTATCTCCATATGTTGAACTCCTTCTACCACAGTCTTATTAATGTATGTGTATTTGTTAGACTGTCAGAGAAAAGAACATGGCATATTAGGGAACATATGTACCACCACTTACTCCATAAAGGTGAATACCATACCAGCTTTTCTCTGATATCAAGAAAGTCACTGGATCCGCTGTGAACTCTGCAGAGTGCACACATCCACCTGAGCGAGTTGGCTGTGCACAGGCTGTATGTGTATGAGAAGAGGACGTGGCTGCTGTGGTGGCAGTGTCCTTAGCCACGCCTTCTCTCCGCTCAGTGACTGTGCTCTCTCATGCTGGGCTAAGCCTTGCTGTAGTGATAATAGGAGATGAGGGGGCCAATTCAGAATGAGAGGAAGTGATGAGGCATTCTATCATTCCCCTGTGGGCATTCACAATCCTGTCTGTCTTCCGATGGTTGTGTTTAGCGCCGCTATGCTACCACAGACACCACTGATTATACATACTCAATTCCATTACTCTACCACATATGCACACATAAACACATCAATGTCATCAATGAGAAATATGGTCATTAGTTAAAACAAAGAGAAATTGGAACTTGCTCAATAATTTTAACTTTTTCATACTATCTGTCCATACTTCCTGCAGTGGAAGTATATACATGCATCTATTGTGTATAATGTGTGTATATATGGCCAGTTTCTTTTGTGTGTGTATCTGTGTATGTGTTTTTTTTTCTCTAAGACTATATGAACAGTTGGATAAATTTGATTTTTTGGTTCAAATTAGGCTGCTCTCTCTCGCTCTCTCTCTCTCTCTCTCTCACTCTCTCACACACACACACACACACACACACACACACACACACACACACACACACACACACACACACACAGAACCTATATCTCCAGTGACTCTGTATAAAAAGGTGTTTAATATTCCATGTTCCATAATGTCTATCTTAGATACATAATTGACCTCTTAATTTTCACTTCATGAAAACAATCAACGTGATTTCTAAGGCCTGCTTGAAACGCTTTCCAGCTCATTTAGACTGAGTTCTAATTAGCCTCTTTTAATGCTGACATATTATCACATTATATGCACAGTGACCAGTGTAATTTAGCCCTTTGCTAGTATAAATGTAAAGTAACAGAATGTTACTGTGTATTTTTAAACTATTAATGAATTGCTGGCCTGTTTTTGTTGTTCTCCATTTGATGGAATTTACGTAGAGAGTAAAAAAAAAAAGAGAGGTGATAATGGAAACATGTTTAGGTTAGATACAATATCAATTGCAGTAATAGAGTTTTAGTCCTTTTGTTTTTGGACATTAGTCACACTTTTATGTTTTGGCTCTATAATCCAGGATATGACTTTTAAATTGATACAATAAAAGTTAAAGTGCGCACTATGAGCATCAATTTGAGAATATGCAAATTTATATCAGGTCAACCATGTAGGAATTACAGCCAAGTAGGAATTGTTATGCATAGTTATGAAATAGGTGACCACAATGTAAACCCTTGTCCTCTCAGTTGCTTTTGGTCCATGGAGTGTAATTGCATTATTTGTTTATGTACAAGAGCATACAAAATGTCTTTAGTTGATTTTAGATGGGCCGTTTGTATTTGTTGCTCTTGTATCTAAATTTGAGGGCCAAAGAAACAGAATATCTGGTACATAGAGGATGACTGACTCATTTGCAAAGAACATAATTTATTGGCGTATCTTCAGATGATTCAGCACAAGGAGCAAATCACCCAATCTGAACCCCAGTGAGTATACATTTCACTTCCTGGAGATAAAACAATTCAGGTAATATCCATATTAGGAACTGAAGGTGTCTGTATTATAAAGCCTAACAGAGCATTATAGAAAGAAATACCCATATTTATTAATATAGACCCATTGCCATCTGGTGGTGGTGAGTCTAGGGGATGACAAATATCCAAAGTTAAAATAACAAACCATCAAATAATACAATATTCATTAAAGTAGTTGAAATGATTAATTCATAACTCTCCACCCAAACCCCACCCCTGCCCCCACCCCCTCAAAAAACAAACAAACAAACAAGCAAACAAACAAACAGGTTTGGACAATGGTTGGTTATACAGTTATTTAAGTTTATACTGGACCTGAAGCAAGGCATTCAGAACTGCAGGCTTAACAGATAACACCTGTTATTTATTTATTTTTTATTCTGGGACATGAAAAGGTCAAGAAAGAAAATTATCATAGATAGTTTGGAAAGTGTAACAATACTGCCTCCCCTTTGGAGGACTGGAGTTCAGTCCCCATCTGGGAAAGTGCTCTATGCTATACGAATAAAAGTCCTTGAGCAAGACTCCTAAAATTACACTTGCTTACTTCTGTAACATGATTGAAACTTGTAAGTCACTCTGGATAAAAGTGTTGGCAAAATGTGTAAGGAAAAAAAAGTTTGCTAGCTAGCTAACACTATTCAGCCTAAAATTCATTTCTTTTGAGAACGTGAAAAACATTCGACCATGCCTATCTGCTTTTTAGCCTATTGTTGTCACTATCAAGAATACAAAAACAAAACAAACAGCACTCAATTGATGGATTGAGGACAATGCATGAAGACTATTGCCTTGCTCTGCACTGCACTCTTTATAGCTTTCCCTAGTTCATACACACCAGAGCGGTTGCATCCGTTAAAGTTAACTAGCTAAATTATTATCTAGCGCTGTGTAATCTGGAATGAGGGACATTGGTAAAAGTGCAGGAATTGTGGGTGCCCAAAACCCCTGGTTTCTTAGATACATTATTTACTTTAGAGGAACAAAAGGTTTTCCCTCCATGTTGAAGGTGAAGTCACAAAACCTTTTCAACATTAGTTGTTTTCATTATTGTACTTTTTTATGTTATGGTAGTGAGATGGAAACCTTGCCGCACGTCAATGCAAACACTGTTCTTATTAATTTAAATGGTCTGCTGCTGAGAATAACTCACAGCTTCTCATGTCCAGTTGCATTCTTCCACCATACCTGTGGGGCAAAGCATTTGTGTACGACAGGAGTGAGATGGAGAATCACTTAATTGAGAGTGACACACTGATTAACCTGAGATAATCAGCTGCTAAGCTTTAGAGATGAATATTCTGTCTATAATATCACTGCTATATAATCTAGAAAAACAACACAATCCTAGAGGCATCTAATGGGGCTAGCACCCTGAATGTGCATATGCACATGGGTTCAGGTGTATTCAGGGGCAGCCCCAGGGTTTGACTTCTGTAATGTGCAGACTGGACACTTTGAATAATGACTAGCCTACACTATCATTAAATTTACTGGGACATGTCAGTTAGGACAAGAAGTAACCAGCACTTCTGTACTTCTATGTTAAAGGGAATTATTATGAAATATTAAGTGATAGGAGATGAAGGTTACACAAAAATGACAAATTATGGATTAATGCTTGCAAAGTTAACCTGAACAAAATTTTTGCACTGGCAAAATTTAAATATATTTAATGCTGATAGTTTCTCTATAGTTCTCATATAGAGGCATGCACAACTTTTTCTGTCTAAAACCAAGAGGAGAAATATTTGTTGCACTGATCTGTCTGCATGTGAGAAAGAATGAGAAAGGCAATATCGGTGAATCTTCTGTGAGTGAAGCCAGTAGTCCACCAGCTAGGCTGAAAATAAAAGAGTGTATAAATTGTTTATTGGCTGCCAAAAGTAATTAATCCCTCTACTCTGTAAAAATTAATTGGATTATTTGGCCATGTGGCAGAACTAATCTGATGTACTATCTCCTCCATCATACAGCCATAACCAAATAACCCCACCCCCATTCCCCTTTACCCTACTCCCTCAGGGCCACCTGTAATGGGAATCTCTCTCAATCCATTCATTCATATGTATTCATTGCTTATCACATCTTTATCAAAAAACACAATACCCCTGATGAGGTTTTCATAAATATTTTTTCATAAATATTTTATAAAGTAGTCAAACTTCATACTTGAGCCCAGGCCTCCATGTGAGTGGTTGAAAATTATATATAAGGGCATGTATATGCCATGCTAGTAGGTGAGGACATCACTAAAGTCTGATGCCTAGGGCTCTCCATGCTTGCTGCCTGCATACTGCCTGGGGGGCAGAACAACAAACCTCACTGTGTTACTTAACCTTTCTAGCAACATGTCATGCATCTCGCACAGCTCTCATTGGATGTAAATGGGTAATCCATCCAGTACGCTAGACAGAATGGTCTCTATAAAGGAATGATTATTGTCATTGTCTCACATGGGATTTAATTACATGGGATTTAATGAATGCTATCATGGTCTTATCTTAAATACAATCTCTATGCCCATACAAAAATACACATATATGCATGGAAGTGCAGAGGTTAAATAGCATCATATATGCCTATCTTTCTTCTTGAATCATGCACCAAATGTCACAAGTTTAACAGGGCAGATAAATCAGAAGAATGAGCCCTAGGCCTCAGCATTTCAGGCTCATTCATTTTTTTGCATTTATCTTCAATAATAACAATCATGTATTAACGATAATAATAGCTGTGTAATATTTTACATCGAGCACCTCTGATCTGCAGTATTTTTCCTCTTTTAGTTCTTATAGAGTACCAAACTTCCTTCCCCGTAAACCAGAGGAAGCTCCAGGATGTCATATGGATCCATTGATGGCAGCTCGTTTGGCAGCAGGAACCCATTTGGTGGGCCCACAAAACAGGGCTACCAACCAGTCGGTAAAATCCCATCTACCGCCGTATTCTGTATAACTTCATAATATAAGCTTATGTCATATTATTTATCATCATGTATTGTTCATTGAAATACCATAAATCATTTGACAAAGACAAAGGGCAATTTCAAACTTATTTGTAAAGGCAATGCATTCAGTGTTTGCGCTTCATAAATCAATATGCAACTAATCAGCCATATGTCTTATTTTAACAAAAATCTGCTTCAGCACATTCAAAGTTACTTGGTTTGACATGTTATAGTATAAACTGTGACTTTGTCTCTAAATGCGTCTGTGGTAGTAGCTAATAAAAAGAACACAGTAGAAGTTTAAGTACACTGCTAGTAGTATATGCTTGTAATAACTGAAAAAAAAATTGTCTGATGCATCTTTAATAGCGTTTATTAAAGGAAAGGTATATTTATTTATAAACAAGGAAATTCAAGGTGCTTTAGAAAAGTGTAAAACATTTTGTAAATGGAAATAAATACGAGACAAATTAAAAGTCCAATGCTAAAGCTATATTTGGAATTGTTTTATACACACACACGCACAACACACATACTCTCACTCACTTTTGTATGTTTATATATACACCTCTACATCTTTTACTATGGTACACTGCAGTTACTCCCTGGAATTGTCATATATATATATATATATATATATATATTAAACACCCATTTCAAAACAGTCCATTCAGAGGTACTACACAGTCCAGTCAGAGGCTCCGTGATCCATGAGATATCCCAAACATAGTCTCACACATCACAGTCTATTCAAAGGCAGAAGAGATCCTGAACAGAGCACACAAATCCAAAGCTGAGTACACACACAGGAGATCAAAGGAGATAACAAAACACTCAGTAGAGGCCTCCCAAATGGCTGGCAAGACTTTGCAAAGGCTCTAAGAAAGAAGGGCATAAATGTCTGCTGCTAAGGTTGCTAATGGAGGGCAAGTGCAAACAATCTAGTAATGGGTTAGAATTCAGGTCAGGGTGCCCTCTGGCATCTGAAAAGATGGATGCTGGGAGGTGGTGTAAGAGTTAAAAGAAATATATAAGTGAAAAAAAGTACAATTCAAAATCAGAATTCACAGCTTTGGGGGCTACAGCAGCTAAAATGTAGTAGCAATAGTCTGGGACGAACCTGCAACTTGCTGGCAACAATATTATTAGTATATTGAACTCTAACAATGTAAATGTGCTGCGTTGAAATTGTCACAAGTCATACAGTTTGTGACTGGAACCCACCTTCATGGAAAATTAGTAATTAGTGAATTATCTGCTTTGAATTCACCTGTGAAGATAAATACACATCATCTGTAAGACCCCACAACATGATCAAGGTTTTCAAAGGAAATATTTGCTATGAGGACAAAGACCAATTTCTGATAAGAAAGGGATCTGATTACAGAGCAAGCCCATTTCCAAGCCTTCCACAAAAGGAGATGCAAAAGCACACCATTAAGTTCAGAGAGTTTGCAAACCGTCAACTAAAAGACAAGGCAGCTATATGTCAGGATATTAGGTCTAATCAGATCAGAATTTAGTGTAATAACTTTGCAGTTTGTGTTCATTAGTGCATTCATTATGTCAAGCAGACAACAGGTGCATATGAATCTGAATACATAGAAATAATAAGCTTAACAAATAATGGAACAAATATGAAGGAATTTTCACATTCACAGATGTGCTGGTTTGTAAACTGTGCCACTATTAGCAGTCTCTCTGGCTATGTCTGAACTTTTGGGGGCTGGTTATGGCTGTGAATACAAAAATACAGCATCACTTTAAATGAATTTCAGCTCAGTGTGACTAGAATATGTGGAAAACAGGCTTTCCAGAGATCTGAGTTGTGAAAGTACATGTCTTGCAGAGTTGAATGTCAGTTGCATGCTGTCACATAATATATAACTTCTGGTGCATTTTAATGCATTATAGATTAAATCCAGCATCACTTGATCTTAATGTTAGCTTTGTTATATGTCTAGGTAATGTTTCTGTATTAAGTGTTCTGAACTGAACTTTTATTTTTCATGCTCATAAACAAAGACAAAGACACAAATTCATTGTGAAATTAGGTAAGAGCTCTTTGAAAATAAATAATTTTAGATTTTTTTTTCAGAACCCATTTAAGATATCTAACCTGTGACGTGAACGAGCAACTGGGAAAAGGGGCAGGATGCAGGCACGAGTTTCCCAACGCAAAGACATTTATTCGGAATCGAAAGCAAAGCAATACGGTGCAACATGAAGAGTAACAGTGCACGATCATTTACAGTCAAACATGCAGATACGGCTGAATTTGAATGAACAATGACTGACCAAACATGGTCACACACAAGAGTTTAAATACATCACTGATTAGTGAGAGAAAAAGGGACAGGCCCAACAGGTAACAGGCTAATAAGGGGGCGTGGTAGCACGTGAGGGCTGGGTACACAGGAGCACATGGTGACACATCAAACAGAAACAATACAAAGGAGAAAGGAATGTGCCGTTACATAACCATTTAGTACTTTGCTATTAAGATAGTTATCTACCTAAATCTGCTCTACAGGAAACAAAGTAAAGAATAAGGCTGTTAATCTAACAGAAGTCCTACTTACTTACCTGAAAGCATCAAAACCTAAAAGGTGAAAAACTGTTACCTGCATTTTCCCAACTTAAAATAATAAAAGCTCTTTTGTCTTCATGACAGACTAATGACTACACTCATTACAGCTACCTCCAGTTACCATGAAATAAAACATATAAATGAAGTGGTTCACACTAATGTTCCTTGCCAGGTTAAAAACAGGCTGCAGTTCACCTACACCAGTTTGTATGTGTAATGGTGTGGGTGGATGAGGGAGAGAAGAAAACAATGTTATTAGTAAGGGGATATATAGGACGATTGATTTTATTAGATGGTCAATGGAATAGTTCCACATCCAACCATAACAAGAACCCAAATCATAATACTGTCAAAAGGGAGTTCCAGAACTCCCACACATGAAATGCAAATATTTAGCACGCTTTACAAAACATGACCGAGAGAAATTACACCTACTGAGACATCATCCTCAGAGAGTAAATGACTAATTGACTGGGCATCTGAGAGAAAAGAGTGATACAGAGAAAGAGGGAGAGTGAGATTAGGTCTAAGTGTGAGGTAGTATGCTTGGCTGCCACCTGTCCCAGAGGAGAGCAGAGAGAGTGCATGCAACTCCAGTTATTAGAGACAGGTCTTTGATCACAGGAAAACCTATGTTCAGGAGCCTGTCAGTTTTGCTGTGTATCGGCGCTCAGGCGTCAGCCCACTTGAAGAGACTCTAAGGCGATGATCAAAGCTGAGGTTAAGTCTTTAATGGAGTAGTCAGCTGAGCTAATCTTTCTCCTCCTTCCTCCTGCCAAACCTTTCAGCTTCCTCTAGCATATGCATTTTCTCTCCCTCACTTTGGCTCTCACCTTCTGTATCTCGTTTGTCTTTGTTCCCTATAGTTTCTTTCTCTTTTTGAATGTTTTTTTCTCATTTAAATGGGAATATTTCGGACATGCTGACTGGTCCCGTTCTATCCATATTCTCTCTGGTCTGCTTTAACATCTTTCTTTAGGAATATCTTTATTGATAAGACAGCTCCTGACAGAGCTGCAATTCTTAGGTTCTCTGTAGGCTCGGAACAGCAGGTACTGTGGTGTTCATTAATGAGGTTAACTTTAGATTTGCACATATGGAGAACCTAATGAAGGGGCACAGATGCTACAGCAGGTTCTACGTATAGCCATTTAAGTGGTCAAAACAAGAGCATGCACTCCAGTGCATTGATATAATCCTGGCACAGGAAAGCAAAAGTGATAGCAGGCATCATGCATCACGGACACGAGAGACATGACAGCCATCCAAGCTCACCCCCCACAGAGCACAGAGTAATGCTGCAAGTAAGACATGTTTGTCCAGTGCTTGCGGGGTGTGAAGAAGGTTTGTCCGTTTGCTCAGAGTGGTTGAGTGCCTAAGGGATAAGTTATGTGCTTGTTAATGGAATTTTCCACTGCCGTGGAAAATCATGACAATCACTGCAGCTCTAGTTTTTAGAACGATGCTACATATATGTTGTTGTAGACTTTATATATACACTCACAAGCCACTTTATTATGTATACCTTGCTAGTACTTGATAGCCTTCTTTTGCCTTCAGATCTAGCTTAATTCTTTGTGGCATGGATTCAACAAGGTGCTGGACAAAGACACAACAAAGGTGCAACAAACATGCAACAAGGTGTAACAAAGGCACTCTATTAGATTGAGATCTGGTGAAATGTAGAGGCCAGTTGAGAACAGTGAACTCATTGTAATTTACGGCATTTAGCTGATGCTTTTATTCAAAGCAACTTACACTTATGACTGAGTACAAATTGAGCAATTGAGGGTTAAGGGCCTTGCTCAGGGGCCCAGCAGTGGCAACTTGGAAGTGGTGAGACTTGAACCTGTAACGGAGAGCAGTGAGGAGGCAGACGCATGTGTGGAGAAGAGCGAGATTTATTAGGGGCAAATCCAGAGTTGTAGTCATTAGGGTTATCCAGGGTCATTGAGCCAATATGGAGATTACGGGGATACATGATCAAACAAACAAAACACACAAAGGCAAACAGGGGAAGCAGGCTAGGAACAAAGGCTAGGAAGCACGAAGGCTAGCATAAACACAAAGGCACAGAGTACAAACTTAAATACATGCATATACGGGCTTTCAAAAACATCCACCAAACACATATATGCAATGAAGTAAACAACTACAATGAATATTCAAAACCAAGGGCACAAGGCAGGGTTTAAATACATGAACTAAACGAGGGACAGGAGTCGAAAATCAAATGAGGGGAGGAGAAAATTAAACTATGGCATGGAACTAAAATACACAAGACAGGGAAAACACGGAACATGGAAGGTGGGAGGGACTAATTATGACAGACCCAGCAACCTTCCAATTACAAGTCAAGTACCTTAACCACTGAGCTACCACTGCCCATTGTCATGTTCAAGAAACCAGTTTCAGATCATTTGAGCTTTGTGACATGGTACGTTATCCTGCTAGTAGTAGTCCTTGGGTACACTGGGTCATAAAGGAATGGACATGGTCAGCAACAATACTCAGATATGCTGTGGCCTTTAAACAATGTTCAACTGATATTAAGGGACCAAAGGTGTGCTCAGAAAATATCCCCCACATCATTACACCACCAGCAGCAGCCTGAGCCTTGCTTTTATGAATTTTTAATGAAGAGCCATGCATTCATGAAGTATATACCAAATTTTGACCCTGCCATTCCAATGTGGCAGCAGAAATCAAGACTCATCAGACCAGGCAACATTTTTTCCAATGTTCTGTTGTCCAATTTTGGTGAACCTGTGTGAATTGTAGCCTCAGTTACCTGTGTTTAGCTGAAAGGAGAGGCATCCAGTGTAGTCTTCTGCTGCTGTGGCCCATTTACTTCAACATTTGATGTGTTGTGTGTTCAGAGATGCTCTTCTGCATATCCCAGTTGTAACAAGAGGTTATCTGCAATAGTTTTGCCTTTCTGTCAGCTAGAACAAGTCTGGCCATTGTCCTCTGTCTTTGGCATCAACAAGGCATTTTCACCCAGAGAGCTGCCACTCACTGAATATTTTCTCTTTTTTGGACCATTCTCTGTACATGAGAGATGGTTGTGCATGAAAATCCCAATAGATCAGCAGTTACTGAAATACATTTACAGCATTTAGCTGACACTTTTATCCAAAGTGACTTTTAGACAATTAGACTGAATACAGTTTGAGCAACTGAGAGTTAGGGGCTTTGCTCAGGGCCCCAACAGTGGAAACTTGGCAGTGGTGAGTCTTGAACTGGCAACCTTCTAGTCAAGTACCTTAATCCCTAGCTACCACTGCCCTAGCTATTTTTTGGTTTGAATTTCCAGCAGGTTGTTTTGACCATGTTGAAAATATGTATGAGCTAACAGAAATATGAATGGAACAACAAGCTCTGTTCTACAATCTTTATGATGCATCATTTATGAATCTTTTTTAATGTCAGACATTTTATATTAATTAGGTATATAATGTGTCAGACTAGATATTTTAGGATATGTCAGCAGGTTTTTTTTTCCATAGTTTTCACAAATGGGGATGTCAATATTTGCTTTCAGAAGAACAAGGTGTGATAACCAGTTAATAAAAGTTAATTAACAGTCAGCGATATCTGTATGTGATGCAGGCTAGTGCAGGGCTTACCATGGTGGTCATGCTGGTTTCCTTTTCAAAGTCTCTTTACATGCATTTTTACTTTTTTACCAAAAGTGTTACATATGTCTACACTGCATTGGTTCCCTGGGGGACAAGTTGGTGGTTCATGGCTTAGTGGGGGCAGTGGACCTATTGACTGAACGCTTTCTTAAGCCATTTCTTCTTGATGTCACCCTGCTTGATGGAGCAGTACTAGGGCAGCTTCATGATGATTCAAATGTCCTGATAAGATTAGAGTTTGCTGGGGAATAAGGATGAAGCTCTTTCCATATTAGATGTGGCCCCTGTAGATATGAGGGTAAGGTGTTGCACCCTACTTCCTATGGACTTCAATAATACAATCTAAATAATGGTGGGCTACAGCCATGGCAAATGAGAGTTATTTACTTTCCTGATAAAAGAGAATATGGTAAGACCATGACTTTTAGAATCGAGTAGTGACTTTTGCAGCCTACATCATCAAGTGCTTAATTAACAAACTTGACATTAGCCTAATAGGTAGCAGGAACAGCCCACTCTACATCCTCATAATGCTCATAATGTTTTACATTTAAGAGACTGTATTGTATAATAGGCAATGATGATAAAGTAATGGTACTCTTAAGTCAGCAGTAGGAATTTTAAAAAATGCAGCGCATTACTTGTGTATTTTGGCTCTGCACACTGGAATTTAAATGAAACGTGCAGGTTTGAACTCAAGTGTATGCATATGAAAAGCTTTCAATTATTACTGGTTTACTGGCATGTTCTTATAAAAATCAAATCTGTATTAAAATGGTTTCCATCTGGACACACAACAACATTTAGAAATTGCAGGCCTGCTTTCTATTCCTAGTTTTTAACAGGACAATGACACAACTCGTCCTGCAGAGGTAATCACTAAATCCTCTTCTTTTTGAGTCCACAGTCACTAAAAGCTTTATTAAAGAATATCGAAATAATAAAAAGTATATTACATCAGACATATCAAAGTACTCAGATAAAAGTAGAATCTAAGAAGTCTTATATGATAAAGATGAACTTAGACTGGTAGAAGCAAAGTCAGGATTAAACTGGAAACCATAAGTGAGGGAACTGCTCAGCACCATGAACTGCTAGCCATAGGTAAAAAAAAAAAAAAAAAGGAAATAATTTAAGGAATAAATTAATAATGCGCTCAGACAATAAAATTATACATGCAATGAAGAAACTGGAAGCAGGTGAATGCAATAGTTTTGATTCAATGTTGATGCCAGTTAGTTCTCAAGTGTAATCATAGTCTTAAGTGTAGTTACCCTGTGCAATCCTGGAAAAGCTGCTGATGAACCTCTGTGGCTAAACTGCAGGAACCGGTTACTTCCTTCTGATGTGTATAATGGATGCATCACTCTGGGAATAGCTCACTGGCCTTCTAATGTTCATTGTAGCTCATGTCACAAATTTAATTTTACTGCTCTATATGAGAATATTAATTGCATCCAGAGATCAGACTGTTGTTGCTTGCGGACTCAACATGCCATGAACCACTCCCTACTGCAAGAATTGCCTAGAAGCTCTGATTGAAAATTCATTCAGAACTCTACTTCACATACATACACTAAATTTGCACTCAATGCTTGTTCTCTCAGCAATAAAGCAGTACTTATCTCCAATGCTATAGTGGATCATAATCTTGATTTTATGATTTTGACTGAAACAAGGCAACAGCTGAATGACTATTTTACACTAAATGAAACTACTCCTCCAGTATGTTGATAAACAACACACTACTGGACATGGAGGTGGACTGGCTGTCTTCTCTTCCTCCACATATAGGGTTAAAAACTGTCCTGATTAATGTTTTGAATGTCTTTCTCTGAAAATCTCTGGATTCAAGCCTCTGTTGATTGTTCTGGTTCATCCTCCTAAAACCTGTTTTTTATTGCTTAATTGTCTGAACTGCTCACTTTGCTCTGTCCTTGTTACCCTAAAATGCTTCTCTTAGGTGATTTTAACATACTTTTGCCACATGTAACTGCTTTCTCAGATGATTCAATGCTTTGACCTCACTCAACATGTAAACTTTCCCACTCATACCAGAGGTCACATTCTTGATATTCCATTCAGTTCAGTACTCCAACCCATGGGGGACAGCTCTTCATATCGCTGATGACAAAATTATCTTGTATGATCTGTTTATTTCTCATATACAGGGATCTTAGAAATGTCAGGCCTCCTGCACTAATGCCTTGATCAGTCTCCCATCCCTCAGGCTATAATGCCATCTCCTGAGAGCCTGGTCAAGCTGATGATTCACTGTCTCAGCTAGCCTAAACCAGTATGCCCCACTCAGAACACAGACTGTGACATTCTGTCATTCTGCTCCTTGGTTTACCCCTGAACTATGGCATATGAAAGCTTCAGGGCACCAGCTATGACTGTCATATGTTTGAAAGATCTTAAAAAGGCCAATTCTGATTTTTATACCGCTGCTATCAAAAATTGCCAAGGAAATGCTCAAGCTCCTTTCTCAATTGTAAATAAGCCATTGTGGCATACTAATATATTGCCTTTTAACACCATCATCAGAACTCATGCTGTAAGTTTATGACATTTTTTAATGACTAGATTGATAATATCTATTTAGAACTCCAGCGGCCTTCTGAGCCTATGGATAATAACTATTTCTCTACTTTTACCTGAGTAGATGAAAGTTTTGTTTTTAGGCTTATCAGTGTATCCAGATCTGTTACTTGTGTCCTGGATCCTATGCCCAGTCTCCTGGTTAAAGACTGTCTTCCCTCTCTGTGCCCTCTGATAACTAAAGTCACCAATGCTTCTCTTAGATCTGGCTCAGTTCTGTCCAGTCTAAAATTGCCTACTGTTACTCCAGTTCTAAAGAAGCTATGGTTTGACCCTTAAGCCTTTAAGAACTACTGACCTTTTTCTAACTTTCCTTTTCTTAGCAAATTACTTGAACATGTGGTGGACTCCCAGTTGAAAGATCACTTCCAGCAACCTATTTAAACTGTTTCAGCCAGGTTTCAGAGATAACCACAGCACTGGATCTGCTCTGATTAAGGTTACTAATGATTTGTTTGTTGCTCAGGAAATTGCAGTATGTCCAAAGCTGCTAGGGTTCAAACCCATGCCAAGCTGTGAAAACATTAATCTTACTCTTAGTCTCCTACAATGGCTTCCTCTGCACTTTTGCAGTATGCAGTATAAAATCATTCTTATGGTTTTTAAATCCTTGCATGGTCTGGCATCTCCTTACCTTTCTGTTCTCCTTCACCTTCTCAATCGCTTTAGTCTTCTGATATTCACCTACTCTCTATTCCCCATTCGAGGAGATCGGCCTTTTGGCAGAGCAGGCCTTAAACTCAGGAAAACTCTCCTTTTACATCTCCACTGTTGTACGTTTACTCTTCTCATTCAAAAAACAACTAAAACCTTTCTCTTCCAGATTGCTTTTCCTTATATTTAGTCCCTGACTAAATATCTTGTGACTAAATATATGAAACATTTAGATCTTTTCATTAATTATCTCACTTTATTCTATAGTTCCATTTTTTTTATTTCATCTTGTACTAGGTTTTTAACATCTGATTTAATTTTTACTTTTAATGCTTAAATGTTTCATGTTTAAGTGTCTGTTTTACATTTTGAAGATATAATCAGTGTTCATGTACAGTGGGTATCCTGAAATAGTAGAATAAAATTATACTATTAATATTTAAAAATGACTAATAATCATAAATGAAATGTGTTAAACAGGTAAAGATTGCTCTCTGGAATATAGGTGTAAATATTGTAAGGCAACCATAAAGAGAATTTATCATCAAACATATATTTACAGCATTTAGCTGATGCTTTTATTCAAAGCAACTTACAATTATGAACACAGCTTGAGCAATTGAGGGTTAAGGGCTTTGCTCAGGGATATATATATATATATATATATATATATATATATATATATATATATATATATATATATATATATATATATATATATATAATATTATATTATATTATATTAATAGAGGCCTATAGAGGGTCCTGCGATAATGACTTCTAATTCTAAAAACAATTTGATACATATATAATCAATATGTGGCAACTTGGCAGTGGTGGGTCTTGAACTGGTAACACACACACACTCTCACTCACTCTCGCTCTCTCTCTCTCTCTCGCTCTCTCTCTCTCCCCCTTCCTTCCTTATGCACCCGTTTCTTTCCTCAGTTTGGACAGAGAACTCACAAAACCATTTCACTGCAAGTTATACCATGTATGACTATATATGTGACAAATAAACCGAACTTGAATATATATATTCCATCACAACGTAGAAGCCTCAAGAATAAAGAAATAATGTATAAAATACTTTGTCTTGTGAATGAGAAAGCAGAGAAATAGGAATGCCTAGAGAATAAAAATACATACTCATCTTAAACACATCTTAGCTAGCTGTGAAAGGTAGTAGTATGGGTATGTACGGCTGTGGGATTAAAGGCTTGCTTGTTGTTTCTGATGATTTGACTGCCCAGAGCAGTGGCACTATGAATGCAAAGGTATCTGAAATACACAGACCAAACCATATGCCTCAAAACCATTCGAAGACATGCAGTTTATCTTCATAGTCATTGATTAATTTCAGAACTAGTGTAATGGAGCACAGAGCCAAAAACCCTATGGCATAAAATACATATGACTGCATAATTAGCATTTTGTGATAAAGGCAAGTTGGAAGAAAATGAAAATTCTCAATTTACTGGGACTGGAGAGTATAAAGCCTCCATGTCATTTTCAATGATTCTCTTCATAGTTTTAAGTATCTTGATTAGAAGATGGGCTTCAATTTGTCAGTCAATAAGATTCTGTTCTGTCAAACTCTGGGCAAGCTTGGCCTGAACATATGGTATAGTAACTATTCTTCTCCAACTGAATATTGTAATGTAATATCAGAAAGGTTTAGAGATAATATATAAGGTTCACTGGATAGTTTGAACTGTTTTGAAGTCATTTCTACAAAGCACTATTTTGCAAGTTGATTTTGCAAAAGGTTTATTTGCTATACTCATGTTTATTTGATATTTCTCATATTAAAATATTATTGATATAAAATATAATAATCACATTCCAACATTTGGAATACTCTATGCTAACATGTGCATAATGTATGGTATGGCTGCATTTACTGGTGCACTGCATATGATTAGAAACATTAACTGTAGGGTGAGAAGTAACAAACATTGACATCTAAAAAAATCTTCTCTGGAAAATGTTCTCTGGAAAAATAGGAAAAAAGGGGATGTATTTTTTTGATAGTTGCATTGAGAACAACTTTCCAAACAAACAAGTTATACAGCTGAAAGCCTTTTTTCAAGAGTAAGCATCAGTTTATATTTGCCAAGCAACCATTTTACTTTATAAATGTAAAAATATAAGTAATCAAAATAAACTTCTATTAATTTAGGTCTATTTACTTAGGACCACTTAGTACTGAAATCGTTATATTGCACATATTAATTATTTTGCACATATTAAAATAAATTCAAAATAAGCAGTGGTTTTATATATATATATATATATATATATATATATATATATATATATATGTCTAGGTGACATTTTCAGACATTTTAAAAATCAATGTTTGAAATATAAATGTAGGAACCAAAATTGCACTTTTCCCTTTATCATATTCAGCCACATTTACTGAAATATTTATTTGGAAGTAACTGTAGGTACCATATAAAATTACATCTACTGTGAAAATAACTCCATAGTTGCTATATTCAGTTGCTGAATACTTATAAATCACAGAACACCTAAAATATATTTTTGCACACTGTTACCTCTGCATCAGCAGAGAGTTAATAAACCCATCACAACACCAATTACAAATCACCCAGTGCAGTAACTCAGTTCCTCTGCCTGGACTTGGTTGAATCTGGACAGCTTGATGTAAATTTCCAAAGCACTGAGCTTGAAGTTTGGTTGCTTACTATGTTCCCCAAAGATTGGAAAAGTGCTTGAACTGAACTTTATATATATATATATATATATATATATATATATATATATATATATATATATATATATATATATATATATATATATATATATATATATATATATATATCTGAGGAGGATTTGTGTGTGTGTGTGTGTGTGTGTGTTGGTCAGAATGGTGCAGTGAAGCAGTATACTGCTAAGCACTCACTTAAAGACTTGAAAGAACAGACTGAATTACATTCTAAAGAAATGACTCTCAACATAGCCATTCTTCCTGGAGATACACATACTGTACACAAAAGTACCATCCCTTGTGTTAAATTTACGGAAGCTAACATTTATATAAATAAATGCACATGAATGTTACATCTGTAATTACAGCATGTTGCACATGCATATGTTGTGTAAGTGGTGGTCATGTCCCTGAGGGCCATGATAGCCTTCAATTAGCATGATTGACTGGCTTCATAGTTTAACCATAGCCCTAAGTATAAATATAAACACAAGTGTAAACTTAATCATAACCCCATCTCTTAACATAACTCTGCCTTGTACAATTGCATTAACAAAAAATAGCTAAATGACCTTAACCACAACTGATCCCTTGCAATGAAAAACCAAATCAGCCATTTCCCCTTTTTGTGTAATTAGTTATGTTAGTTTTTGATTGGTTAATATGTTGTATATCTTTTACATTAAAATGCTTAATATGCTTTATTTATACTTACCTTACTTAATTTGTGTGGGCATTTAAAAATAAAACTTGCAATAATGATTTATATTATTGCTTTTTTTATGGCAAGGACTCAATAAGAAATTGCTACATTGTCAATCAAAAATAACTGGATGGCCAAAGAAAAGAGTAAAAAACTGTTTTTCTCCAAACTTGGATTTCTAGCTGCTTATGGAAAAAAATTGGATTTCATGCTTAAAGAATCATTAAGGTCAGTATCAATATTACAGGGTGATACCTGGGAGGTCCAAAAATTATTTAGTCAGAGTTTAAAAACCATTTTAATATCAGTCATAGTCTCAAGGTCATTACAAGGTGTGGTGGGTAAAAAAGAAATGTCTTTGAGTAAGAAAAATAAATAAAACATATTTCCAAGGGTCCAAGCAGTTCTATACACAAGCATTTGTCCCTACAGTGAGTCCCTCTGGTTTTTGGAGTTTCATACAATAACACTGAGTGTGGCCACACTAAGCCTGAAGCCCAATGTTCCCTCATCTGTGCTCTGTTGAAAGAATATGGCTTTTTACTGCTGTTCTATGGCAGGAAATACCCTGACTTGCCTTTGCTCTTTCAGTATGAGTTTGCCAGTTTTGCCTCTGAGAGACGCAAGAAGATGCTGACCTCATGTATAATGAGCAGGGAGCTTTTGATTAAGCCATTTTCTGGTTTGAGAATATAATAGAATATGCTACAGAATCTGCATTTACAGTATTGATCAACAAGTATTAATTCAAATATAAATGAATCCCCAGCAGGCCAAGATTTTCAGGCTCATTTCTTTTCTTTTTTTTTTTTTACCATAACAAAATTTTGTTATCTTAAGTATCAGTAAACTGAGCTGAAGTATGTGGATTCTCAATATTGAGGAATGAGTGGTGATCATGCATGCTTGGGTTTAATTGGTGTGTGCCTGTATCCCTTACAGAGTCCAGGCACATGCAGCCACATTCTGTGCCTAGTGGGGGCTGAATACAATGTTTGCCACCCGTAAGCTTGGAAGATCTGATGTGTACAGAGTGGCACGTGGAACATGCATCTGTCATAATGATGGAGAGGAGGGTCAAACATAGGGAGATGTGGAGGTCAGGAGAGATAACAATAAAGGCACTAAAGGTTATTTAACTGAACAATTCACTCAGAAACCTTATTGCCACCATTACACACACTGGCCGGATATGCAGTCACAATATCAGATACTGCCTAGGGTCATTTCTTAATCTACAATGATCATTATGTAGTTCCCTCAGTATCTGGGATAGAGTTTCATATTTAATTGTGTTTACACTAAAATACTGAAACACAGAGCGCATCACTCATACGGAACTTCCTGACCATCTATTACAAGCGGTGCCAGACCAAGGCCAGAAGGATTGTGAAGGACCCCACCCATCCCAACAATAGGCTCTTCTCTCTGTTGAGGTCAGGGAAGCGCTTTCGCTCCCTGAAGGCCAAGACAGAGAGACTGAAGAGGAGCTTCTTTCCACAGGCCATTCGGGCCCTGAATCAGGGAAACTGATAAACTGTGGGGACCACCACCACCATGTGACTGTAAATATGTAAATTTGTAAGCTGGAACTGTACATTGTGTACATACATATATCCACATATCCATATATACATTGTACATTGTGTATACAAACATATTATACATATATTGTACATACACTGTTATACATATTTTTGTATGTAGATAGATAGATAGATAGATAGATAGATAGATAGATAGATAGATAGATAGATAGATATTTCCTTATGTACCCCTGTTTTTTTCCCTCAGTTTGGACGGAACACTCTCAAACCATTTCACTGCGAGTTATACTGTGTATGACTATGTATGTGACAAATAAACCAAACTTGAAACTTGAAACAAAATCACATCTGTTATCTTTCAGCTATTCTTGCTTGTCCCAATGTGTATAATACCTACATTTTTTATCTTATGATGGTAGAAAACACCTCCAACAGAAAAATTCACAAAACATCAGTGTTTTTAAGCATCATTTGCCATTTTCATAGTTGTTCTCTAAGAGTGCATTTGATGAAGAGTCATAGAAAGATGTCAATTCTAGTCATTTTGGAGGCATTGACAGACAAAAGCCTATGAAGGGGTGTGTGTGTGTGTGTGTGTGTGTGTGTGTGTGTGTGTGTGTGTGTGTGTGTGTGTACATTGAGACAGAGGTTGTGAAGTGGATTTGTGTTTAATGAAGTAATGGCTATGTTCACAATATACATTTGGGTGGCTCATGACTTGGTCTATTTAGACAGAACTGATACCAGGAAACTGGTATCTATCTGTCTCTATCTTTTCCATTTGACTTCACTAGAGAGGTGAATAATAGAATTGCTCAGTATTATGTTAGTTAAAACTTATGAAATAGATTTTGTTTCATGTTAAACAATAACAGGGAACTTTTGTTGATATGCCATCAGTATGTGCTCAACAGCACAATAATTATAATGGACTTTACCTGCACTCCTGAAAAATTGGGGAATGCTAGTTATCACTGAAATTAGGCAGGTGCAAAAGCTTTTAAATCATGGTGATTACAAACCACTCTCACCAACTCACTATGTTGAGAGACAAAAAAGTTACAGTTTTTCTTTTACATGTGTTCCAATTAGAAAGATTGAGCTGTCTTTTATTTTTGCAGCCACTCAGGTTAGCCCCACAGAGTTGCAAGATGTGTTCCAGGAAACCTCCTCCAACATCTTTCAGATCAATGCCAATGGTAAGTTAATTTTCCATTAGTTTAATTGAATTCTATTGGTTATGAATTACTAAAAAAGGATATCTCAGAGTTTATGTTTCATTACTTTTACAGTGGTAACTTTAGATAAAAGCCTTCAGTCACTGGGAACATCTAGAGACACAGCAGAGCTACGCCAGAGTCTGTAAGTGTTTATGATCTTGCTGACATTATATTGTATGTATCTCAAGCAGTAGTATATAACTAAAAAAACAAAGGTGCTATTGACATCATTTTAGTATGTTCTAAAGGCAACGTTAAATCTGATTTATATATATATATATATATATATATATATATATATATATATATATATATATATATATATATATATATAAAAGGATATTCTGAGTTGTTAACAACAAGATCTCACCATTAGCCTTACCAAGTTATGTTATGTTGCATTATCTAGTCCCAGGTAGACATGGTCCAAAATAATGACCAGCCATGTACACATTGCACATTACACACATGCCAACTTAATTTGAGAAGTTAAATGTTCATAATAGTAAAGGTACTCAACACTTTAGTTTCTATGAAACATTCTGTGGTGAACAAATTAAAGTATTTAAGTGTTTAATGTGTGTTTAGTGTTTAATGTTAATGGAATGATCTAAGTAGCCTGATTAGACACATATGCATTTTGAATAAGTAGAGTAATTAAATTGATGACTGTCTTATGATATGACAGAGATTGCTGCTTTTGACCAAAGCACAGAGTATTCATCATCATAATAGATGATACGGCTTCACACATTTATGCACTAATCTTACTATCTCTTGCAATTCAGGTATTAATTCAGTAATGTGGAGCTTTTTTCACATTAACTGCTTAACATAAAGATGCCTGCATATGTCCGCTCTTTATACAGAAAGGTTAAAACCTTTTACATTTCATATACTTAGACTCTATTGACTGAAATTTAGATGAAATACTTACTGGCTTGAATCATTCCCAATATAAGTAAATGCCTCTTGACTCTAATTGGAAACCACTGAATCACAATGTGTAGAAAATGGGTTGTTTGTTCAGACTCCTCTTCTGGTTGGATGATCTGTGGTAATAACAAAATAATTAACATAACGCCTGAGTAATCAGCCATTATGAGCCTACCTTCTTACATTTAGCCTAATGCTTTTACCTTGCTTGTGGTATCAGTGTAAAATAATTCTTGAAAGAAATTCCCTGCCCCCCTGCTGCAGCATACATTGAATTATTCTGTGAAATTGGGAATGTTACATTAGCTCACTTACATGTCCTGCGCTTTAAGGGTTGTATTTCTGTATGTTTTTGTTTGTTAGTTTGTATTTGATTTTTTCACATACAAATGGGAGCAACAATGCAATTTGTAGATGTCTATCAGCCTTGGGAGAGGCCATGTGTGAAAAGGCTATATTGCTGGGTACAAGGTTACATGTATGATTATGCTTAATGTCCAGTAGTTATGGCTGCAAGATCCATACATACATGAGTTACATAAACAGAAAACTGCTTATATCTTTATGGATGCAGAAACTATGATAGCTTTCCTTGTAGCAAATAGGCTTTGTTTCTTTCAAGAAAAATAGCATAGGTTACAGTAGGTAACCTAAACAAGCTAAACAGTTAAAATGTTACTGTGAAGCTATTACTGCTGGTACGGCTGCCTTGTGTAGTGTCCACTTCAGAGCAGGTTGTGGGTTTTCTGTCCTAAAACATGACCTCTCTCAGACATTCAATTGATCAGCAAACTCTCCTTCTCAGTAATAATAATAATAATGCATGAAACTGAACAAAGCTGTTAGTGCCTGTTTTTCCTGGTTTATCACCCCTCCCCAAAGACATCGATTACTCTTTTTCAGTTAGACTGATAGCAATTGCAGAATTCATTGCTTGTCACAAAGTGGTCTGAAATAATTGCATTTGTGTAAATTGCAATATACTCACTGGAATGTCATCAGTTCTACCAGCTTTTTTATGATGGCTTTCAAAATCTACTGACATTCATGCACTGTCAAATTCTATCTATCTATCTATCTATCTATCTATCTATCTATCTATCTATCTATCTATCTATCTATCTATCTATCTATCTATCTATCTATCTATATTTATTTATTTAAAAAAATAATAATTTTTTTCCTCCTCATGGATCCACTATATTCAAGCTCGATACAAGTCTTCAGGAGCAAGTGGTTTGCCATTACTGCATGAGCAGATAGTGAACATCTGTTTGTAGCTGCCCCATCTGCTGTTTTGTAAGAGTGACTGCACACTACATTGATAAATGTTTGCAGTGGTATTTTGTGTATGGTAGACTGCTACTGTTAACCATGCAAATCAAATACAGCTTCATTATTGTACTGATCGATCTTTATCTTAATCCAGTTCTTTAATGCTTCGAGCAGGCTTAGTACCGTTGGTAGTTCCCTTAGTCTGATTTCTTATTGCTCTTATGTGACAAATAAGCAGGGAACAATTCTATTCTCATGGGCATATTTAAGGAAAGTGGACATTAAAATGTTTACTGTCATCATGTACAACATCTCAAGAAAAACAGGCTTCTGTGTAATGTGATACTACTTTTAGATGGTACATGGTAATATGAGTGTAAGCTTATTAAAGTCTACTTTAAGTTCAGAGACATCCAGAAACAATCTAAAATAGTGGTTAAGCACTCATCTAGTAATCTGTTGGGCACCTGAGCAAGGCCCTTAACCGTCAATTACTTAAGATGTATTCAGTCATAATTGTAAGTTGCTTTGGATAAAAGCATCAGTTAAATGTAATGTAAAATGCAGGCCTTTTGATTCCTGGTGCATCTTTTCTCTTTGACCAATTGTAATAGTCCTCAAACATATTCACAAATTTGGTCTTCTGGATTTTATATATATATATATATATATATATATATATATATATATATATATATATATATATATATATGTGTGTGTGTGTGCATGTGTGTGTATGTGTCCATATACATAAATTAGATGATGATAAAATCTGTAAAAGCTTCTCATTGCCTTCAGTTGAGTGCTCATGATATTCTTTAAAGTTTAATTCTGTTGCTAGCTAATAGACCCATGGTCTTGATCTCTATTGTTATATAGAGGACCCCGGTTCACAAGTAATTCATAATTAGCTATGTCTATGACAATGACATTAAATGTCAAACCATTGAATGAGCACATTTGCATGCACAACGATATCGGATAATAAACAGCCCACAACAATGCTCATGATTTATTATTATTTTTTGCATTGTTATGCTTGTCTCCACATGGCAGAATATTTATCATTAATTAAATATTGCATAATAGAATAATTAATATTCTAACATGCCTTAAAATCCTATCGGGAATTCCTGCAAGAACAATTTTTACTACAGAACAATAGAAGCTTTCAAATACAATCAGTGCCCCCTTTAAAATGTGCGTACAGTGTAGCACACTTAGTGCTAATCCTAGAGAGGTAATGGTTCCGTACACACTTAGTGGGGCTTGAATTTTTGCTCTCTCTCTTTCCTTTTAAATAATCCCCCTTCAATTTAATTCAACATAACTGAAAATCACTGTCTTACAACACTGGGCTGAATACACTGAAAATATACAGAACTTTCTTCCCTATTTTTATCTCCCATATGGCATAATCCTAAATTACTACTGGAGGGTTATATGTTTTGAAGCTATCTTGTAATATAGAATGGTGTGGCAAGCCAGAGGCACCTTTATTAGGATATTGATTTATGTCCATTCCAATATCTCATGTCAACTTTCTTTCTCTGTTCATTATTATTTCATTTTCAACATTATTTGTTTCATAATACAAGCCTGTAAGATTTCCCAGGTTGCTTAATATATTAATTTGCTGCAGAAAATGTTTCTTTTTGTTTTGCTGCTGTGCATTGTCCTAGTGAATATTTTATCCTTTTTTACTCATTCCTTCATCTCTTTCACTTCTTCTGTCACAAAGCAAGTTGGTTATTCTGAGTAGCTGTTTTTAGGTCTTTTGTCTGTATTTCTCTCAGTTGACCTTGACTGAGCTCCCCTCTGTGCCAGTCTTAATCCTCCACGCCCAGCTTCTCTGAGTAGGGCGCCAGACTACCCACCTCTCTTTCCCCCTTTCCATCTTTCTTTGCCCCCTGCTGCACCCCAGCCATGATTCTATTAGAGCCAGTTTCCACAGAAACCTCTCAGTTCTAGGGTCATACCTCCCAGATGGCGACATGTCGTCCAGCGACCCTGCCTGACTGGTGCCCCCTTACACACACTCACATACTCTATACACACACACACACACACACACACACACACACACACTTAGACTCTCTCTTTCCCTTGCACACCCCCTCCCTCCCACACTCTTTCTCCCCAGTGTCATTGGCCACTCATGGTTGGGGCTGTTTTTGCACCATAACCATAGAAATTCAATTCAGAGCAGTTTCTCCTTCCTAGTCTAGGTTATTAAGAAACTGACCAAAGGTGAGACTGATATGTGAGACCTAGTCTTATGTTGCGTAATTTAATAAGCACAATATTTAAAAATGTCCTCTAAATATCATGGCACAGAAATTATGTGACTCTTGTAAATCCCACAACTTTGTCTCTGAATCTGTCTACATTTATGCATTGTAAGTTAGTCACAATCACTTGGCTAACTGGATTTGACCCATCATTGTAATCAGGGAAGCACATGCATGGCAAAACTAAGTGTCTTAATAATTCACTCCCATTGTGTTTCATTATGTTAGCACATTATGCATTCTCTGCTGATGTGTGTAGGATGTCTGAGGGACACTGCTTGTCACTGGAGCCAAGGACAGATCATGTAAGCTTTCATGTTATCTGTTGAGCCTTCTCTTTCTCTCACTAAGGACTCTTGCACAAGCATAGTAGGCAAAACTTGTGCTGGGAGGCCTGAGAAAGCTTGGATAAGTGCACAAGTAAAAGCTACCTCACCAGTTAATTAAATTCTAACATTTTTTGCTTAGTGATGAGACATATATCTAATATTTTAGAAGAGCATAGAGCAAATTATTACATGTAAACAAATATGTGACATTATAAAATGGGACACACATTTGGTGCTCTAAATTATTGGTAATGGAACCCAAGGTCATTCATATATCATGTTATTTTTTAAAGGTAAAAGTTGGGGTAAGAATTTAAAGCAAATAAAAGTTTTTGCTCTGCTATGTTCTGGTATATGTATCTTGGTCATTGATATTAAGGCTAGGACTATTAAGCATTGCTAACAGGTGATGTTTGTTTCCTGAGATATTTTGGAGCCATTCTTCCAGCATAGGAGTCACAGCCTCAAGTGCCTCTATCACCAATGAGACAACCTTAGACTTAAATTTCCCTTAAACTTCTCATACTCCTTCCTTTGCATCTTCCATCACTTGGGATTGCCACACATATTTCTACTGCTGTTTTGGACATCTTATCTATTATCATGTTGTCTTGTTGATTCACCAGTACTTGTTTTGTCGATCTGGATCCAACAGTTCAACAGATCTTAGCTTTTCATCTTCCACGACTCTCTGTAGCTCCTCCCATTAGGACTTGTGAGTGTCCATATGTTTCTGCATATGATCTCTGCCATTTTGTTGTGCCTCTCAGTGGCAGCTTTCCTGGCCAGCATCTTGCATCCTGTTACTATGTGCTGGATTGTTTCAGGGGCTTCTTAGTATAGTCTACATCTTGGATCTTGTATGATGTGATTCATCCTGCTTTGATTGACATAGTGCTTAGTGCTTGTTCTTGGTCTGCCTTGATTAGTGCCTCTGCCATGATTAGTGCCTTTTCCTGCCTTAGCTCTATCATCTGTCTGTGGCTTATCCTGCTATGGCACCTCCTCTGCTTCAATGTTATCCATGTATCCTAAATGTTTCAGCCACTTTGTCATCAGCTTGTTCTTGGATGCCTTTCCTTGAATTTACTCATGGACATTTTGTGTCTCATCCTGGACAGTTTTACACATGCCCCTTCTCCTATCCTTATGGCTGGTGCACAGCCTTAGGATTTTGGAACTTGATTGGATCTTGAGTGCTCCATGCATTGTGAGGAGTTTCCTTGATGTCAGCAGTTTACCTATCTTCTCTTAGACAGCTTATTGTGCCCAGTGGAGGTTCCTGTTAGATTGGAGAACCACCAGATAATCAGGTGGTAGTTCAATTCCCTCTGTCTTTTTACTTTCATTCGTTGACACTGCTCCATTCCAATGTCCTTGCTGTATATCCTGTCAGGTAGATCACTGAGTCAATGTCCCTTTCCATCTTGGTGTACAACTTCATATCATTCATATACACTTGGCTGATAGTAGCTCCACTCCTGAATCTGTACCCATACCCACTCTCATTCATTACCTGGCTAAGAGAATTCAGGCCTATGCAGAACAACAATGGGGACAGTGCATTCCCTTTGTATATACCACAATTTATATTCACCCTATCCAGATATATCCTATAGTATCCAGATATGTGACATCGTGTTATTTACTTTCTTATAGTTGACCCAGGCAATGCTTAGAATTCTGGTGGACAACCTGGTGGACAAGATGGTGCTTTGAGCTTCTGGTGTTTTTTCCAGACCCCTTGAGAGCAGTGCTCATGTACTTGGACATATGCTCATTTATATGCGCATTTATATACTTGTTAGCTAGTATTCCTGACAGGACCTTTTGTGTTGTGGAGAGGTAGGTTATTGGTCGGTCAGGATTTGGATGGTATTTGGCCCTTGTTGGGGTGCTTCCAGACCAGTAATGTCCTGCCTTGTTGTAGCCAGAACTGATGGTAGCTAGCAGGTGATTCTTTTTTGCTCTGCAAGGCAACCAAGCAGAGCTGTTAGTTTCTTTAGCTAGTAGGCATGAATTATGTCAGGCCTAGGGGCTGCCCAGATTGTCATGTTTGTGACTTGCTCTTGGTCATCTGCTGTTGTAATAGTGAGCGGTTCCTGCTCTGAGATATTGTTGCGCTCTGTTTTAACTGTACCAGTCTTCCAAATATGTTTTCAGCACTGTTTTGTTTCGGTTTCTGGGTGGATCCTCCATCAGGATTTTGTTGCATTGTAGCTGAGACTTTCTTAGGCAAAGTTTATTGTTTGCGTATCTCTACAGACTAGCTGCTAGTTCTGTTAACCTACCTGTTAACTACTCTTTAGCAGACTTTAGGACCTAATCACACACAATATTTGATCTTTATACCTTTCTGGAACTCTGGCAGTTGGCTGACTTCCAACTTTGTCTTGGCTTCCAGCCTTTGTTTCAAATAGGGACATTAGTGGTGGCCTGTGTCTTGTAGGCTACTGTCTCAGTCTTGATTACTGCGAAGCACATACCAGTTTGTGACTTTCAGTTATACTGGCAGTTGGAATTGTGCTTATTGCTGTATTTATATCTCCTGGCATGCTGTTTGATAGCATCAACTATGTCAGTAGAACTGACAGCAATTCTTTTAGACCTTAGAAGTTAGATCTTAATCTTGGTCATCTTCCATATGTCCACAGCTGGATGACACAACATGTCCTCTATACACTTTAGAATTCTGGCATTTCTGTCTGAAGTACAGGCTTAGTAGCTATATTCTGACATGGCATTTCCTCCTAATGTCTGAGTGCTGAATAACTATTAATTTATTTACATTTACGGCATTTATCTGACACTTTTGTCCATAGCGACTTACAATTATGACTGAGTACAATTTGAGCAATTGAGGTTAAGTGCCTTGCTCAGGGGCCCAACAGTGGCAACTTGGAAGTCATTACAAGTCAAGTACCTTAACCACTGAGCTACCACTGATACTGAATTTGTTAATTAATTGATTGATTATTTTTATCGCCATGCAACATGTCAGTGGTAATTGTATCTAGTGCAACAAGATGTAACTCGACTCTGTTGTAACGCAATACACATAACACAAAATAGTGCATATATAAACTAAAGCAGATGAGTTTCTAAATTGGTAAAAGTAAATAAAAATGAAAATACTGAAAATCATTAAATAACAAAAAATGATGGACACAAACTGTTACAAATGTCAGAGAGTCTTTGCTTTATTGGCTTTTCTTCTGCCTCCATCCTTAATCTCTCCTTCACCTCTTTAATATGTATTACTTTGCCTTGTTTCTTGCATTTTATAAGTCTTTGTGTTTGTTCTAAATGGTTTCATTTGTTGAATCTTTTTAAACTATGTCTGGCAAACTAACTGATCATTTTGCCTGTTATGACGGTGCATTTTGTAAGGGACCTAATAAAGTGACTCACTTTCCACCAACTTAGCCTTTCAAGTACTACAACAGACTTCAAGTACACACAAATATCTGAAGGCAAGAGTTAACATCTCAAACTGAAAAGAAATGCAGTTCTATAAAACAAAGAGTGGCATACATTTCAGAAAACTTGGCAAAATCATCATATGCCTGATTAATTGCATGACTGATTTCAAATGTAAATGCATTATTAGGGTAATCACTGAACAAATTAATGATTAAAATAGATGTTTCTATCACCACAGGCTCACATAGAAATAGACTCAGTTTACTTGCAAGTAAATTTAGATGATTTTACATTTAATAAACAAATCCACTAAATTAATGTTGTGTGACATATATTATTTATAATGCCAACATACAAGATACTTGTTGATGAAAAATGTACCATTACTAAATTAAGTTGGTGCCAATAAAAATCTGTTTAGAATAATTCTCTTTTTTGTTTGCATACCTCATTAATCATCAGTACTAATAAGCCTTTTTGGTCATTTTAATGTTGATGAATCATTATGTGCTTTGGCTTGAAAAAACACTCTTTTATCTTGATTGCGATGAGATGATGATGTTGGTATGTGTCATGTTTTTTTCCTTTACTCAATGCTTATTGTGTGTGTGTGTATGTGTGTGTGTTTTGTATTTATTATTTTGTCTTTGGATTGTGCATTCTTGTCCCAGACTGAGAGACTGAGTAATAGACTATATTCAAAGTGATGCATGGAAGTTTACAGAGGTGTTTGGAGTTCAGCAAAAAAAAAAAAATAGAATCTAGACAAAGGTTAAAAATACCCTTTGAATGATTCTTTTTTAAAAAATATTAGCACATATTTATTTTATATTTATACCTTAACTTTATAATTGCTCATTAAATATTGTATGTGTACGTTACCATAACCTTTGATAGCACGAATATGGAATTTTCATTTTATTTATTTGTTTGGTTGTAATCATGCTGAACTGTATATTTTCACATTGCAACCCATGGAAATGACTTGGCAAATTATTACAGCAAAACAAGTAATTCAGTAATTACTTTTAATTGTTTTATATCATGTTTCTGGTAAATCAATATAAATTCTGTGATTAGACAAATGAATATATTTCTGCTGTGAAAAATAATAGTTTGTAACTTTTGTAAGTTTCCAAATTGAGATGTCAGCAGGGTAGCTGATTTTGTTACAGTTTTAGTAGTAAGAGGGTAAAAAATGACCCTAGTGGCTCATGAACATAGGCTATGGCCTGGTATCTACAGATGGAGAAGGGTTTCAGACCACAGAAATGTATGTACACAAATTTGATACAATATGTCACAACTCCCACTTGTACAGGAGTTTGTTATTCTGTCCAGTAACATCCATGTATAAATGAGACTGATAGTGTCATCATTCTGAATCTAATTGATAACACAAATGCTCAGTCCTGTCTTCCTTCTTCAGCTTATTCATTTGCTGGAGGAGCTCTGTCTCCAATGGCAACAGATTTACCACAGTGAGATTTACCAGTATTTCCAGTGTCTTTGAGAACATACTTGTGCATGGCTACTGCTGGCTAAGCCAGCATGTTTTAATGGTTACAGGCCTGCAGATTAAACCTAAGATTGTAATTAAACCTAAGATTGTATTGTAAGGCATAATTTGGTTTTGTAAGAGGGACTCATGGCCTTAGTTGTGCCACTAGCCCACCACAGTGCACTCCACTCCGGGGAAGAATTATCTCAACATACCCTTCCAGAAAGCAGCTACATGAAGATTTGGCCTTCTAATGATAAATCATGCACTGTGAAAAACTAAACAGTTTAATTTGAATGTGATGAGTAATACAAGAACTTTTTCATAACTGCGTCACTACCCTTGAGATGGTGTGGGGGCGAGCCTGAATAAATGATACCTCTGCAGTGCATAGGAAAGAGACTTAATTAGGGGCACTTTGAGGGTGTTCAGTGTATTATAGTTTGGTGAGTATATTTCATGAATATTTCATGAAAGAGCTACTTTGATAAAGGATGTTAGTGGTTTGTTTCAAAATGTTTGAGCAATTTTACTGAAAATCTTTGCTTAAAATAATCTAAAGTACATGAGTAGGCCCAAGATTTTTTTGAAAATGCAGAGAAAAAAAATGCTCAAAAATACATTGTGTGTAGCCTCATTCAAGATTAAATAACTTAGTTTTAATCATAAAATTTGCTGACTAAATCTAGAAACATAGAGCTAATTTTTCCAATGTACTGTAATGTGTTGTTTATTCAATCCAGTCCTAAATAATTGCCAGTTTCATTATTTTAATTGCACCAAAATATAACATAACTAGACAACATAACTAGAAAATTCAAGAAAAGATAAACCTACAAAACATAATATTCAGAAAGGAAATTTACAATGACCGAGCAACAGGACAGGAAGACATGGGGTGTAAATACACAACTATATTAGGAAGGAACAAGACACAGGTGCAAACAATGTAGGGCAGGGAAATGCAAAACACAAGACAAGGTGGAGACTAAAATGAAACAAATACAAAGCCAAATTGCATTTAGCACCATGGGAACTGCATCAGTCAAGGAGGAAACCTGTGACAGAAGGGTTTGTTTATTAAAATTTACTAGGTGTAACCATGTTCTCTAATGTACCCACAAATATACATGTACCACTTTCCTCTGCCTAGAAGACCTATTTCAGACTCTTCTCAAGACCTGCAGATAAAGATTTTACTAATCTTTTTCTAATTTCTTCATTCTCTTCAATTAATATCAAATTCTTTATACAATTGAATAAGACAGAAGATTTGAGTTCTGTTATCTCATCCCTTAGGTTAAGTGCCAGTAATATGGCATATGTCATGGCCTCATATGTATGCATATGACTGCAAATTTGTCATGTCTGGGTTTTGCACAGTGACATGATGATGTGGTGCCATTCCTAATCTTCTCACTAAGAATGAGAGTGGCGACACATCAGAGTAAAAATTCATCAGTAGTTAATCCCATATACCTGAGATGGAGCCAGGGTGCAAAAATTAGGCTACAGGTTAAATCTTGCCTTCAATCCTTTCCTGATCGGCTGGACAGAAAAGTATGTAAATTGACTATAGGTGGCACAGTATTAATATGCACTTAGAGAACATACACATACCCAACAATTTTATGTATATATTATTAAATATCTTCATCAGCTGTGCAAGCAAAGTGCTTGTGTGTGTGTTTGCTTACATCAAGGCTCTAGCTGGGGTCAGAGTGTTGGAGCTATGCAAGGGGCAGCCATATACTCCTGTACCCCTTAAGCAGATGGGGCTTAGCGGCAGTGGCTTGCTCAAGGGCACAATGACAGTACATAGAGCAGGACATTATGTGTGGACTCATTCACACCTGCCACAAGTGCTCGGTACTGCCCTGAAGCATTGGATGCTTGCCTGCTATCAGCAGTGGAATTTAAATCTGAATCTTTGACGTGAAAGTCTGTAGCCTGAGGGACCAACCACTATGCTATCACCAAACTGCTGGTGCTGTTAATATTTCTTTTATATATATATATATATATATATATATATATATATATATGTGTGTGTGTGTGTGTGTGTGTGTGTGTGTGTGTGTGTGTGTATAAACTATGTAGCTGCCCTTTCTGTTGTCAACATCTAAATCTCATACAGCAGCTTCAGTCAAGATTTTTGCATGACCTTATGAATGTATACAGAGCACAGTGCAAATGAAACAGGAAATGATCAAATGTTCAATACACGAATAGGCAATGTAATTCAGAGTGCAATCAAAATAACATTATGTGGAATCTAAAAATAGCACTGGCCCCAGCTAGTGACTACCAGTAATCACACTTTAAATATATAATTACACAGGACATAGGTAGCAATTATAGCTTTGTCTGAGCTTGCAAAATGTGGATCGCATAACCAAATGTCATCACACCACTGCATTTCTGTTATGCCCCATTGTCACTTCATGAGACAACAGGGAAATTAATTTGATTCGCCAAGATATTTTTTTTTCTCTCACCTGCTCCACCTTCTGAGCACACCGTTTCTGTGAAAGCCCAGTAAGTACTCTTCCTGTGGTCTGAGGACGACAGTGAAATGCCCATCATACCAAATACACTGAAGCCATCTCTTCTTCCCATCCTGTCCCTCACTTCCGTCTTCCATCTCTAAATCAATATTTGAGAGGAAGGTGGCCTACTTCCCCTGTGCTACGTATCTCTGGGGAGCAGAAGGCAATGTGGCTGCACTGGCTTTTAAAGGCAAGGATCAGACAGTACAGAACACAGACACTAAATCAATGGGCTTATCCCCAACCTCACTCCGCCTGAGGAGAACAATGCTTTTCTATCACAAGATTATATTTGTTCAGGAACCTCTGACCCCCTCCGCCTCCCTTACTGCTGTACTTTAAACAGGGAAGAATGTACATATAGTCTTTACTTTGTTGCTGTCTTCATGTCTACCTTTTTTTGCATTTTTCTTGTATCTTATTTTGTTGTTTTCTTTCATTCATTCTTTCCTTCTTTCATGTTTCTTCTTTTCTGAAAATTGTATTTTATCTTTCTGTTTCTCTTCTTCACATTGAATATTGACCTGTTTCTGCTTTGAATAGGATCAGTTTGTGTTATGGACAGGATGTATGAAAAATTTGCAGTACATGTTTTTTTTTGCTTGATTAAATTTTTTCCTTCCTTGACATTGGTTGTCTCAGCATTCTATCCAAATAGGAGGCAGATGGAGGCACTACATAGCATTTTCTTATGTTACTTACTATTACTGCCATAAATAATGATTCACTTTAAAGGGCTGAACCTAAGCTATGCAAAGCTAGCGAGGCCAGCCTAGTTAACATTTTTTTTTGCCATGCCATGCCATGTTGGCACTCATATGATTCACTTCATAACCCTGTAAGACCAATAACACACCAGCTCGCTCTTCCTCTCTCTCTCTTTCTCCTTCTATTCCTCTCTCACTAAGACACTCTACACAGCAGCAAACCAATAAAGTTATTACAAGCACAAGCCAACTTATCAAACAACTCTCTGACATCATCAGTGGCTCCTCACGGGTAAAGGCTTCCTTTCAATTTTCTGACCTTCCTATATCAGACGAAATATACCCTGTATTCATAGACTTGACATATAGACATGGATAATGTCA
This sequence comes from Electrophorus electricus, assembly GCF_041902795.1. NCBI lineage: Eukaryota > Metazoa > Chordata > Actinopteri > Gymnotiformes > Gymnotidae > Electrophorus > Electrophorus electricus. The sequence goes on from NC_137510.1 coordinate 13,576,855, forward strand.
ACCTTATTGATGGGGGTGTATGAGATTTTCAATAATGAAAATCCAGTCCTAATCTTAATTTGTTTCCATTAAACAAGCCAAGTGTAACCCCACTATTTATGGAAGTTTACTATATGTCATATATTATGTAAAATGCACTTTCCGTATCAGTACATTTATAATCATTAAGTAAGGCTACTAAAATATAAGTAAGGCTACAAGTAAGGCTACTAAAATGCATTATTAACAACGGGTGCAGTAGCTGAGCTATCTAGTGTAATGAGTTATATAATGGTTTAAATATGATAAGCATCTCATTAGATGTTCATTGTATGTAGTACTTAAGGTTTTTTCTTCTTTAGCAAGACCGTCTCCGTCTGATGAGACTGAAGACAGAGCTGTCAGAATCAGTGCAGCGATATGGAGAACTGCAGAAGGTGAGCAGACCCTACACTCTCTCCTTAACTTCATGCATCTCTCTGTCTACATTTGGGAAAAAATACAATTGCTTTAAGGTCAGTTAATAAAGACCACATGATGCACTCCTATGAAATTCACATTTAAAGTGACAAAATAAACCCATTTCTAATATTCCGTTGTGTAGGTTGTTGTATGGTCTGTTTGGTCAGATTTTGTACTAATAACGTGTTTTTCTTCAGAAAATTGCAGACCGAACAAGGGCCTTGCTTCCTCCAGCAAAGAAAGACAGAAAACAGGTTAGTGGGTGTAACCTCCTCTGCGGCGGCCTGAGTCTACTTGGGTCTTCCTTGGTCTTTGTTGTTTTGTGCATGCACTGCTGACCAAGTGACAGTAAGATAAAGAGTTTGTCTCTGTAACTGACTGCTTGCATACAGTGTAAGAGAAACTCTCATACTCTTATACTTCTCTGGCACAGCATGGGCAGCATGTATATCTTTGCATAATCTTTTTCTTTTTCCTTATTTTTCTTTTTATTATGTAGATCTGACTGGCTTTGGGATATCACAATATGCTCTACATATGATATGATCTACACACTTGGAACTTTCGAACCTCATAGAATGAATCTTTTGATTTAAACATACTTTTTTTTTCTAACACAAACTGATTCCTCCTATTAGAAGCACATTGCTTGGATAGCCAACAAAGGGCCTCTGGCCTAAATGTCTTATTTCTCTGGAAACCTTGTGTACTTCTTGACGATATTGAATATTTCTACATCTTTGACTGCAGTACACTGCAGTTACTCACCTGGAATCTACTTCAGATTTCTTTATATTTTGTGAATTCATCCAAAGTAAAATTGTGCTTTCCACCACTGAAAACACATCTTTTCAAATCCGCACTCCAAAGTGGGTAATTCTGAAAATTAAGCTGTTGTGATGTGGACAAGGGAAAATGTAGCTTTTAGAAAACACTGACGTAAAGTTGTCATGTGACCTTCACAGTCTCTAAATGGCAGAACCCATTGTCTTGCTGTTTACTGCAGCTGGTATTTTAATTTTATGTTTAGCTGCTGGACTTTATCTGTCTAGACAAAGAAGCTGTCTGCATTTTATCTTGCCATTTTCTCTGCATGTTGGCTGCTACATTGCACACTACTGCAGTATGTAAACAAAATGCCATGATTACCCATGTTAGTGTGGACTAGGACTGAGATTAGGCTTAATATGACTTTTCACTGAGAGGCAACATGTTTTGAAGATGACTGCAGAGCTGAATCCTGTTTGTGAAATACTAACATCCATCGGGTCATATTCCTCCAAGCATGACATCTTTTGATATTGCTTACCGTTATAGGCTGTCAGACTGACACAAAAGCATTCAGTACTTGGATGTCACTCCAAAGTGTACATCTGAATTCCTGAGCTGTCATGCACCTGTGATGCAGACATGGCAGCCCACAGATACACAAACCCATCCAACCGCTTTCCCCATGCACTCCTCACTGTGCTCCAGCCTCATCTTTCTTTTTCATTCCACACTCCCTGTGGGGGGTACGGAGGTGCTGTTTTCAGTTGCTGTTTTGTTACCTGGAGCTACTTCCCTCATGTTCCTGTCTCATGTTAGCTCCTCTGTGAAACTCCCAACAACAAGCTCCCCCAAACAGGACATCCATTTGGATTAAAATACATATGCACATATATATGCTTGATTTTTTATTTATTTTTTACCTGTACCTTACTAAAACTGTTGCTGCTCAGTGTTTATCACTGTGGCACAAGCTTGCTGAAAACAGAAAATGAACAATAAAGTCATTATAAGAAATCCAGTGACAAGCTATACTTTTAAAATCATATTTCATAAATGGGAATGCTAGATTAAGCATTACTAGTACTAATGATATAAATTTCTTGTTTCAAAAACTATTAATGTGTGGTCCAGTCAATGAGAAGCTACAGAAGAGAATTAGGTTTCTCAAAGGCTGTTGTAAAGGTTGTACTATGTGGAAAATAAATTATGGGGATAAACAATTTTAATAAAGTATGAATTGAAAATAGTGCACATATTCTTTAAGACAGGTGGAATTATTTGTAAAGAGTCAGATTTTGCTGTTGTTTGATTGGTGAGTTCCATTTCCTGGAGATCAAAGAAGTGATTCAGTATCAGAAAAGGCAATCTCTGAGTGTATCATCAGGCTGACTCCAATTTGTACAGAAATATTTCTGCAGGGAAAGGTCTTAGGTTGTTTCAGGACAAGGCCAGACAAATTTTTACGGGACATTCAAATTCTACATGTTTATTTAAGTTTTGTAAGTAACTCCAATTGTTTTTTTAACGTTTTCTAAGTTACTCCAACTTGTCTCTTTGGGGGTTTGTTTTTTTCATGTGTTTTTACATGTTGTCAGTAGCCCTGTATTGCAATTGCTGCAGGGAAACTTGGCTGAAATCTGGTATATGAAATCTGGCATATGTTACATGTATGAAAGATACCCTAAGTAAGACAGAGTAGCCTACATCGATCAATAGATAGACTACAATCCATTTATGGTAATATCTAAATATTGAGAGCTGCATTATAAACAAATCTTTAACGAGTGGGCAGAACTTTTTGCATCCCTGAGGAGATGGAGCTCTTCAGAGTGTCATAGAGCTGGAGTGAGATGTAGCCCATTAGGCGTGCTAATCATGAGATGGGGGGGAAATGGAATATAATGAGTCATCCAGTGAACAGCAAAAACAATAACATGCCTTAGGCATTCTATGTCATATATACACAATTAGAAAGTGCAGATCAATGTGCTGCTCTCTCAGTGACCAACTCCCACATGGATTTTCACTTTAGTTCAGAGTTCTGGCAAACAATCTCTAACTAAAGAAGTCTACGTGTAAAAATATAATATAAATTCATTTCAGTCAGAGAGAGGACATCATTGTAGTCCTTATAATAAAACAACCAGTTCTGTCCTACATTCTGGATCAAAATATTTTACAAAGTGTTTCTCATAGAGTGCAGAGTGTTATAATGAATGGCTGTAACTCAAATGTCTGTAAACAGCTGTAACTTTATCTGCAGTAATTAAAAGCATAATCTATATACTTTTTCTCTCTCTCTCTCTCTCTCTCTCTCTCTCTCTCTCTCTCTCTCTCTCTGTGTGTGTGTGTGTGTGTGTGTGTGTGTGTGTGTGTGTGTGTGTGTGTGTGTATTGTCTTTTGGTGCACATATTTGTCTGTACAGAGCCCGCAGACACAGTTCACTGAGCTATATGAGGAAGACCCGCTGTTTGGGGCAGCAGAGTCTGTTCAAGGAGACGGGCAGCAGGCGTTCCTGTCTGAGATCACTGAGGAAGACATGGAGCTACTGCACCAGAGAGAAGAGGCCCTGCTGCAGATAGAGGTGTGAGCTTAGCTGCCACACTTAGAGAACATCCCACTGACAATGCCAGGATTACTATGCAGAACATATATAGAATTGCTGGGAGTGCAGTGTTGGCCTGACTCCATTTGTTCTGGAATGGCTCTTTTCCAGCTTCTTCTTCCCTTAAGTTATTACAGTCTTGGACCGATGTGGTCCAGAATTTGGCTCAAAAATGTGTGCTCATGAAACTATTAAATGTGGTACATGTGTATGTTTTGATTTCCTGAATGGTTGTGGATATTCATTCACATTTGAATACAAATTGTTTGAAACATTAAAAAAAAAAAAGCTGGTTAGAATACCAGAACTTTATATTTGTCACTGGAAATGCATACTTTAAGTGTAACATGCTTTGACATCTGAGCAGTTACTAGTCTGAAGCTTTTCCTTTTCATTGAATAAATGAGAATGTCAGTAAAATATAGTCAGTACTTTCCAGAAACTGTCCCAAGTCATGGAAAAATATATCTATTTTTCCATCTTGCCATGCAATCCCAAAATGTGTTACTGTAAATTCAGTAGATCCCATATGAAGGTTCATATTGGATCATGGGGTTGGAAGAAAAGTTGCTTGCCCTGTTTCACTAGCATTGCCACAGTCTTAGTCTGGGTCCAGAAAATACTATTACTGTTCTACAGAATGCTGTAATATTTGGGACAAGGTTTTTATAGGTCATAGTTATAAGTTACATGGGGTTTCTCAGCACTGCGTAATTTCTGATCAAGCATTAGGAAGCCACAGTAGCTGTTTTTAGCATTATGGGTTTCAAGATTATTGTAGAGGGGGCTGCTGAGGAGGGCCTTTGTCCTTTGGTTGATTGTATGTTTGATATGCTGGAAAATACTCCAAGAAATACTTGGTTTCAGCAGGGCAGTTAGCCTGGAGACACTGATCATGAGGGCTGAAGAAAGCTGCCCGCTCCAGAGGATCCTGGAGAGGGACACTGATTGCATCAGAGTAGCAGCCAGCAGTAATGGTAAACTGGGACTGGAGCTGATTTATCAGAGAACAGAGGCCAAAATTCTTAATCCCTGCCCTGAGCCGCTTATTCTCTTCCATATAGTATGGCAGGATAGAAACATGAAAAGGCAATTAAATGCGACTTTTGTGTAGTCACCCTGTTCAACCAACATAAATCATAAAATGTAGTATTGGGTGTACAGTGCAGTGCATTTTATTCCTTATAAGGTAGCCTGATTTAAAGCAGCCCACAACATAGTATAGTGTTTTTTTATTGATTCTGTTTCTGCCACATGGTTCTCTTTCCTATAAATAATATTTGTGTTATAAAAATAATGGGTTCAAAATATATAAGAAATGATGTGGTTGGTGAACTCGTACTATAGGTGTTTATAATTCTCACAAAATTATGTTTTTTTGTAAAATTTTGTGACAATTCACTAGACAGATATGGATGATTTTTCAAAAACATTTAAAGCTGTTGTACTTTTAAAATACTTATATCTGTGCCTGTCAGACAATGAAAACATAATGCAGATTTGTGCTGATGGTTTGGGGTTCTGGCTGAAGACAGTGTACCTGCATAGAGTTACTTGAACATAATATGATTTTTATATTTTCCAGGCAGCAGGAAATCTGTTCCATTTTATTTCCTTTTTTTAGACAGTTGCTCAGTATGCTAGACCTGTAAATGGGCAAGGTGCTCTCAATTAAAAATAACAATCTGCTTTGCCTTTCCTGGGTCAGCATGTGCCCCAGGCTTAAGTATGGTACTTTGCTCTGAGACTAACTTAATAAGCCACTCCATCTCAGCTCTGCAACAGTAGTTCAAAGTGACTGTATGAGAAGCTTATCCAAACAAACTTCAGTAAACCGTAGTGTCTGTACAGGAACTAAATCATTGCTTTAGGATAGATTAACACATTTGCACTGAGAAAACAGCACAATGGTGATTTTTTTTCTTTTTTTTCTATACTGAATGAACAAATCCCTAAAGGCCAGGGAAGCTTATTTGGTGTGGACTCAGTCATCTATCTTCTGCATCCTTCAGTAAATCTAACAGTTAACTTAGTTTCTAAGGATAATGTTTTGATGGTTTGTTCTTTTGTCATACATTAGCATTAGGTGATTTTGCTTACAATTCAGTTTTGAATCCTCATCATCTGCTCAAGGGGCATTTTTCTCCAGATGTGCCCGCAGATGGGTTTAGTCTCTCACAGAGGATGGTGCCACTCTGCTGTTGTGGGACATAATTTCGGTCTAATATCAAAGCCATTTTTATGTACATTTCAGTGTTTCTTTGCTTGTTATGTGTGTGGTATGATTAGTATGGATGTGAAAGATAAGAAAAGCCACATGTCTTCATAACAAATGACAAAATCTAAGAAGCCTAGAAATTAAGATATATGGCTTTGTTTCGAAAGGCTTCACTAAATGTCAGACATCCAGTGCCAATTCAGCTGCTACTAATATACAACTGCAACACAGACTGTCATCAGCCCTCAGATAAAGTAGAGCCACCTTCACACATGAGGAGCTCAGCCAATGCACACAGCATCTGTGAGGCAGGGGGGAGCAGAGTTGGACTGATAGGAGAGGTGACAGCGACGTGGTCCTGCCCACACTGCGTGAGCTCCGTGGCAGGTGCTGAAGGGCTCTGTGCCTGAACTCGGTTAGGCTCATCACATCTGACAATGTGCTTTTTCCAGTCTAAATCCCCACGCTCTTCCTCCCCACCCACTGCTGCTCAGCCAGCTCCACACAGCTGAATCCTCAGTGTCTGGAACTGAACTCAACTCTCTTGCTCTCTCTCTCTCACTCTCTCTCCCTCCCTCTCTCTCTCTCTCTCACTGTGAGCTAGCTTGCTCTCTCTTTGTGTTCACCACTCTCCTTCCAAAAGTTGATCTGGCAAAGTGGTCTCTAGAGGCTGCTGTGGTAAGAGACAGTGCATGGCTTTTAAACGGGAATGACAGGGAGAAGAGAGTTAAACCACTCATCACTGCTTTGGTATATTCTTACAAGGAGAGGAACAAGAGGAATTACGTGTGCCTCCTGGGTGGCTAATTGAATTCAGATGTACTGTACTGTCCTTCGGTGTCCCACTATGGGGTTGAGTAAAGTGAGAGATACAAGTGAGTGTGTGTGTGTTTATATATATATATATATATATATATATATATATATATATATATATATACATACACACATCACCTAGACAGTTGTTTAACTGAATGCATTATATATATATATATATATATATATATATATATATATATATATATATATATATATATATATATATATATATATATATATATATATGAGAGAGAGAGATGGGGAGAGATAGAGAGCGAGAGAGAGAGAGAGAGGGTGGGTGGAGATGAGCTTTAGCCTCAGGCTCGGGAAGGTTGCTTCTTCCCTCTTTTATGATATCACCTCCAGCTGCACCTTTAGCACTTTGGCACTGGCTAACATTTCATTAAAATTAACTTTGAAAAAAAAAATGTCTGTGGGTATAACAGAGGACAACTTTCAAGGGGAATCTGAATGCAACACCTGGCCCAACTGGAAGGAAAAATACAGACACCTGTCTCCCCTGCAAATGTAGACAGCACATTTGTTTTACCCTAGAACGAGAGAGAGAGAGAGAGAGAGAGAGAGAGAGAGAGAGAGAGAGAGAGAGAGAGAGGGAGGGAGGGAGAGGGGGAGAGGGAGGAGGGGGAGTAAAGTTATATGCTGAGTGTTAACAGCATTTAACATTATATTCTATCACAGAAGTAAGATGAGTCTCAGGACAGATTGTTTTTTAAATTCTGCCAGCTCTATCAATGGCACCACAGCAGGTTTTTGGAGAATACCTCAGACAATCCAGTACAAACAAGTGGGCCAGTCTATAAACCTGTGTCCTCTGTAAAAAGGCAAAGGATACTACATAGAATGTTTATTTCTGGCACACTGTCTGAAGGGGTCATTTCAATTTCCCTGCCATTTCAACAGTGTTTGACTGATAGTATAAGACCAGTAATATTATATGTTATTCTTTTTACCTCAGGAGGTTGTAGTCCTTAAGGTTCTGATTCCATGGATCTTTTTGGTCATAATGTTCTGTATAGTTTTTAAGACAAATATTTGTCTCATATTTGTAAGGAAATAAATTTTTCTGTGGTTCTATTCTACTGATAGGAACAGACTGATTTATAGGTGGAGGCCAGAGGGGAGTCATCAGCAATACACAGATATCAAGGGGCATCTCACAAAGGTGAGATGCTGTTGTGTTGATGCTGGCCAGCTTGAATGTAGAGATAGTACACAGATACATGTAATATGGACTAAAAATGACAGAATATATTACAATGTAATATGACAGACATGCTATATGTTATAGTACAGTGCTAAAAAAAAAGCAAGACAGTGAAAAAAGTGTGGAAAAAATAACTTTAAAAATGATAACAGAAACTTCTATTTGTGCCACATTGCTTCTGTTGTTGTATATAGTCATATAGAAGAGGAGGAATAAAATAATACCTGTGATGAAATACATTTTTAGCACATAATTTAAAATCTCCAGAAGTCATCAAAACTAATAGTTTTAGTTGTCTGTTATATCACAACTTTACTTCACTTCTGATTCTAGTATAAGTGCACCCCTCAGGAATGACATTAACATCATTATATTGTATAACACTACTTTGTAGTGTACTTTCTGTAAAAATCTATTGCTATACTTGGTATAGTTTTTGCATGAAAAGGTAGTTTCAGAAATTATATTGCTTATGAACAATGCTAAGGAAGTCTCACTCTTTAAAAAAAAGTTTTTTATTTGGAACATAAATTAGTTCTTATACTAGGACTTTGTAAGATTTTCTAAGATGTTAATCAACATGTACATTTTAGAATGTATTTTTTATTCCTGTAAAACTTCTAAAACAATGATAAAGTCTCTTTAAGATTCATGTAAAATTAATAATTAATAATAAATATTTTGGTTGTTTTCTTTTTTCCAACTGACTTTCTCTCAGGGTAACTCATGCTCATGGATGCATGCAACCATATGCCATGTTATTCTGGCAGTGAATGTGTGCCTTGAGTTGTAGGGTCCTCAGGGCTGGAGCAGCAGAGGAAACATTTGATTCTACATTCTAAACCGTTTATTCAGCAAGGGCAGAGAGAGACATCTCATGCATAAGCCGTTTGCAGGCAGTGCAAGAAAATGTCATCGTTTTTTCCAACAGTAAGCGTGTGCGTAAATCTGCTTAACAGTTTTTCTGCTGGGGCAGTGACACTCCGTCCTGCTGCCCGATGCCTTTGGCCAGGGTGGGAGATATGGGGGGGATCTCATATCAGCATTAAACACATTTGGATGGGGGAGGGGAGCATGGATGAAAGAGCATTGAGAGAGAGAAAGAAAAGGATGAGGACATGGTTTGGCCAAGTACTGTACTAACACATTAGCCTTCACAAGCTAAGATTATGGTCATGAGATGTTTTCTTGAAAAAGAAGATATAAAATGCCTTTAAATCTTTTTGTAGCTGTCTTATTATAAGTATGTTTTGGATACTCTGCAGAAAAGCCCAAGAACATGGTCAGTTACTATTGCACATCACAATTACCAACAGTATATTCTCTGTAACTTCCTTCAAATGATCCTTTACATAGTTCCCTATTGGTGTCCTTAGTAAACTTGAGCAGAGAGGACAGAAACATGTTTTATTGTGCATCAAGTTGATGAACTAACATAGGTAACTATAGTAAGAAATGGTTGTAAGGAGGTAATGGTGATCTAGTGTGTAGAGCTGTGGGTTACTAACAAGAAGAGTTTGGGTTCAAATCCCAGCTCTGCTATGAAGCCACTGTTGGGTCTTTAACCCTGTAAGCTTCAGGAGTGCTGTTCAATGGCTTCACTCTGACCCTAGGATTCCCAGAAGCGGTGGGGTAAAACAAATTTCATTGTGCGGTGTGTGTATGTATACACTGCCTGGCCAAAAAAAAAAAGTCACACTCTCTAATATTTTGTTGGACTAGCTTTGATTACAGCATGCATTCACTGTGGCATTGTTTCCACAAACTTCTGCAATGTCACAACATTTATTTCTGTCCAGAGTTGCATTAAGTTTTCCACAAGATCTAGTATTGGTGATGGGAGATTTGGATCACTGCGCAAAGCCTTCTCCAGCACATCTCAAAGATTCTCAGTGGGCTTCAGGTCTGGACTCTGTGGTGGCCAATCCATGTGTGAAAATGATGTCTCATGCTCCCTGAACCACTCTTTCACAATTTGAGCCCGATGAATCCTGGCATTGTCATCTTTGAATATGCCCGTGTCATCAACGAAGAAAAATCCATTGATGGAATAACCTGGTCATTCAGTATATTCAGGTAGTCAGCTGACCTAATACTTTGGGCATGTAACGTTGCTGAACCTAGACCTGACCAACTTCAGCAACCCTAGATCATAGCACTGCCCCCACAGGCTTGTACGGTAGGCACTAGGCATCATGGGTGCATCACTTCAGCCGCCTCTCTTCTTACCCTGATGCACCCATCATTCTGGAACAGGGTAAATCTGGACTCATCAGACCACATGACCTTCTTCCATTGCTCCAGAGTCCAATCTTTATGCTCCCTAGCAAATTGAAACCATTTTTGCCGGTTAGCCTTACTGACAAGTGGTTTTCTTAAGGCTACACAGCTGTTGAGTCCCAATCCCTTGAGTTCCCATCGCATTATGCATGTGGAAATGCTCTTGCTTTCACTATTAAACATATCCCTGAGTTCTACTGTTGTTTTTCTACGATTTGATTTCACCACATGTTTAAGTAATAGCCGATCACGATCATTCTTTTCCGACCACATTCCTTCCCCAAAGATGATGTTTCCCTACTGTCCTTCCACTTTTTAATAATGTGTTGGACAGTTCCTAACCTGATTTTAGTAGTTTCAGCAATCTCCTTAGATGATTTCTCTGCTTGATGCATGCCAATAATTTAACCCTTCTGAAACAGATTAACATCTTTTCCACAACCACAGGATGTGTCTTTCGACATGGTTGTTTAACAAATGAGAAGCTACTCTCTGCATCAGTTAGGCTTAAATAACTTCTTGCCAGCTGAAATATAATTACCCATGCAGTAATTATCCAATGGGAGGCTCTGACCTATTTCATTAGTTAAATCCAGGTGGTGACCTTTTTTTTTTGGCCAGGCAGTGTATGTGTCTAGACTTTCTGTCTATATCCTACATCTTTTAACATGATTCTGTCAGCATATGTTCTGTTTAGTAGTTGTAACAATTGTTCTAGGAAGGCTTACATATCTTAAAATATGTAAATATGTTATTGCATAGCTTGCAGAATAAAGTAGTGCATTTAAAACATAAAGACCAGTGATTATTTCTGTTAGAATAGCTAAAACTCACTGTCTCTAAGCCTAATCATCCAACATGGAATTTGAGTGACTTTTCAATTTATATTGCTGCAGAGTGCACTCTCTCTCTCTCTCTCTCATATACACATTCTCTTTTCCCCTCAATCTCTGTTCATATTTCTTCAGCTCTCCTAGAATGTATTTGATTGATATGTTATCTCTCCTCTACTAGTCACTGTTTATAAGAAACAAACTTTTTGTTGGCTGACAGACTGGATCCTTTGATGGTTTTTGTAGACATGTCATCATGCACATTCTCTGCCTAGGGCAGAAGGCCAGTCTTTCATAATGGCCACTATGTGATGAGCCCGTAGTAAAATCTTGATGAAAGCTTGTCAGACTGTACAAATCCTTCCCATTGTGTCTACATCATAGCACTGGCAGAGATGAGTATAAATCAAGACATGGGACTGACATAACACAACAATGCTACTCTGTCAGTCTCCTGATTTGTAACATTGCTAATGGTCTTTTTGTTAGGGTGTGGGAGAAATTGCAGATGATTTTGATAACTTGTTGTCTCACCACATTTCATGTGTTTAACTGGGCAATCTGTTCATTAGATAGAGAGTTTCCTGCAGTGGATATATATGAGCAGAAGTGGACAAAAATTATTTTTGACTGACTCAGGACTCAAAGTTCTTTTTAAATATTGCTCTACACACTGTGGATGAGGTCAGGCATGCACTGATTCTTATCCATCTTTCAATCGGTCCGAGTCTTCCAATCTCCTCAAATGTGAGAATTGCAGATTTTTTTTTTTATGTCCGGATGTTATGTTGTGGCTTCAAGCGCTAGCCCTGCTGCAGTGCAATTAGGCACAAATATTTGTTCATACATAAATGTAAATGTAAATGTTAGTACACAAGAAATTTTGAATTTTTGTTTGGGCGGGGGGGATAGCACTGGCAAAAACAAAGTGTCATGCTATTCTCTGAGAACAACAACAAAAAAAAGAAATCAAGAGTCATGTCTAAGGGGAGATAATAGTTATAAACTACAGAATCCATCCCTCAGCCTTCTCTGTTCATTGTTTCCATAGATGGTGAAAAGTAATATATATTTTTAAAGGCAGCTGCTGGACTTCCCTAACTTAATCTTACACTTACTTGACAGACTCAGTCTCGAACATTTTTGTTTGAGGGGGGGTGGGGGGGCACATTTTCACTAATTTACCTAAATATAAATAAATTACTTGATGTGAGATGTGGCTAAAACAACTCACTTGAAATATTTGGTCATTGCTTGTTCAATTTAGTAAAGGACAACAATTGGGCCATTATATTTAAAAAAGGTTATTGCATTTGAAGTGATCCATCATAATTGCATGAAGTTGCCAACAGTTATTGGAAATGTGACAAACATGATCAAAATACATGATCTATAACTAAGTTCACTTGCATGGTTTATATTTTGTTGGAAACTTGCTGAGCATAGTGAGATGAAGCACTCAGCAGAGACTTTTTCAAAATTTGATACTTAGAGACTGGAGGAAATATGCCTTGGGTAGCTATGAAGGAGGTAAAATTGTAATGAACAAGACATTTCCATTTAGTTTTAAGTGTCTGCCTTTCAACCATTTACAGCTTGTACCTGCTTGGGTGACAGCAGCCCATGAAGGTATGCATTTGTGTGTGTGTGTGTGTGTGTGTGTGTGTGTGTGTGTGTGTGTGTGTGTGTGTGTTTGAATAAGAAATTGTTATGGGTTTCCAGTTTGCCTGTTTGGCAACAAGATGATTAATCAACTTTTACCACATACATAAAAAGACAGCATGAATTAACCAAAGTCATACTATTCTACCTGTGACACAAGGTCATTACATGCCTCATGTTTTCTTGTCATAAGATATTAACTGGGTTATCATAGTGGTGCTACAAAAAAGCATTTGCCCTATCATCAGGAGATCGCAAGTTTGATCCCTGATGATGCCACAGCCATCTGTGGACAGAAGGCTGAGAGAGCAAAATTGGCTGTGCTGGAAGGGAGCGAGGAGTGGCATATTTAGTCTTACTCTCTCTCCCTCCGTTCTCTCAATTGCAATGATGCACACCAATCATGTGACACAGGTGCCTGTAAGCACATGCATCAGAAGGGGACAAATACTGCTATCCACTCTCCCTGTGATGTTCCATAAGCTGCTTGAAAATAGTAGTGATAGGTTACATGTACCTTGTATGAAGTATGTGATAGGCTTCACTCTCCCTTGTTGTCAGGGGAGAATGAACTGATGGGTTTGAATCTGGGTGGCAAAACACACACACAATAATGCCCACACACAAAACAACAAGCTGCTGTGACGTGGTGCCCGCCGTCCCCGCGGGCACCTTGGCGTCTCTGTGGCCTCAACGGACACGCAGGGGTGCATGTCTGCTCCGGTTCCAGACATGCCACCTCCCTCAACGGTCCTCCTCTTTCCCACCGCTATAGGAGCATCCCAGAAGCGGCTTGCCTCTGGGACTTTGGGCAGACCCCTCCAGTCTCGCTGGCGAGTCCGCTGAAGGGAAGGGACTCGGGCTTCAGCTCCGCCCTCTGGAGATCCCGATGGCTCCACCCAACTGCCCTCTTTCTGGTCGTCGTGGTGCCCCTCGGTCCTCCTCAGCCTAAGCTCAACAGTCTCAGGGCCCTCCCCAAGAAATTCCCGGGGGTGTTCCCCTCCGCTTCCCGAGAAGACACGGACAGCGGTCGCGGTCCTCTCCCCAGTGTCCAGGCAGCGGTGGAGGGGGGTGCCTGCGCACCTCCCACTAGAAAGTCCGTTTTTAGCCGCGGGAGCTGGCCTCCTGTGGTGGTTGGTCATACTGTAATGCATGGTGGCCCGAGTGCCACAGGGCGAGGGGCAGAACGTACAGACTCCAGTGACTGGGACGTACATTTATTTACATATATACATAAAACGATGACGGCACTCTCAAGCATTACAAACACTAAGCACAAACATGAAACGGTTAACATTAAACATGGACGATAAACACGAATACGTTTAACAATGACAAAAGGACCATTACATCAAGACGTTACTTCCACAATGACCAACAATCCTGTACACTACGACGAGGGTTTAAATACATAAACAAAACAAGGTGCAGGTGTGTGCAGGTGTGGTCACAAACAACAATCCTCCTACTGCACATGGCAGGCCAACCCATGTGACTTGTGGGAGACAGATGACAGATGAGATAATAAAGGCAATGCATAGAAAATGTCAAAAGAAAATTTAATTTCTCAAATTAAAATAATTTGGGAAATACTAACACCTATGTTTATGGATATCATAAAGAGAACATGGCTATACAGGCTGGCATTACAACAAATGAAGCATTCAGTGAACATTCAAAACAAAAGTGAAATAGGCAATAATATAGGCAAACAAGCATGGCCAATTGGAGAAATGTTAGAAGGTAGTTAAGCAACAGCAGACTCACTGGAAGAGGAAAGTGCAGCTAAAATAACATGTTGACAATGGAGAGAGTAAGCAGAGACACTGAGTTATGCTTGAAGGGTTTGTGCTCACAAGGAAGTGATAAAGAGGCCTAGGTGAGGCAGCAGTTTAATCAGTCTACTGGGAAGTGTTTGGAAACAACTCAAAAGAAGGATCATAATGTTCGTATCTCATACTGAGACAGTAAAAATCATGGAACATATTCCAACTTATTTCAGAGTTTCAAGAAAAGTGAATTCCAAATCTAGTTCTTCAAGATGGAAGAGTGACATATTCATGGTGCAAGTATCATAAAATTATCATATGTTTCAGGATGCTATGAGTGTTCTGTGCAGTTCTGTGAAAATCCAAATGTGTGAGGAAACAGTGTCTTTTGGGCATTATTTCATTTACTGCTGTGCCTGGTAATAAAGTAGTCCATGTCCTAGCATCTAAATTCCTTGTTGTTTACGTCTTGCCTTTATTTTTCCAGATGTGTTTGTCTGTCAGGCAAGCTTGCAGAATGATGTTCATCAGAAGATTAATCAGTGGCTCTTAGCTGCCCTTTGCTGATAGCAGAAAGAGTGATCAGTTCACTGTTGTAAAGAGGTAATAAATACCTTTGGACAAAGCATTCTTCCCCCAGATAAACCAGAAGGATGAGACGTTTTGCAGTAATTTCCATATGCAGGAAACAATATGTGGTGTGCCTTTTCAGGATACACAAATCCAAGTTAAAAATTTGAAATTTGAAAAAGTTCATAAGCCCAACCACCCCGCAAATTAAAATTAACATTCATATCAGCCTGAATAGGCCCTAAAACATCTTTGTGTAATCATACACCTTACAGCGAAAATGATTTGCTCCAGTAAGCCACAGCGAACTGTGCTGTTGGCCATGTGAGCTGATAATCATTTGTCTTCCAAGTTCTTGTGAAATGGAAAAAAAGACAAAGACAAGGATGACACTGATGATGCATTCTCTGCCTTGAGTGGCCATCCTGTCTTTTGTAGCTATACTGATTTATAAATGCAGCCTTTGATATATCCCATAGGAACTAAAATACATTGGATGAAACTGGCATGCCTGTGCTAATTTTTCCTTTTTTCCCTACTTTCATTCTAGTAGATTATTCAACACATTATTCTCATTCTGATGTTCATTCTGAGTGCTTTGTACTGAAGCTATTCTGGATCTTAAAACCACTGAATTACTGTACATACACGTTTGTACTTTATGTTAGAGTAAGGCTGATTCATTCTCTTGGTCTTTCTCACTTTTTTCTCATCCTCTTTTATATTATTGCCTTATTTATCTCTTATTTTTCAGTCACCTACCATACTGTACTGGTGATCAGAGATTCTGAAACCAATGAATTACTGTAGATCCCCGTTCTTACTTTACTAGAGTAAGACTGAGTCATTATCTCTCTCTCTCTCTGTTGCCTACTCTCTTCTCCTCTTCTATACTGTTGTCATATTTTTCAGTCATACTGTACTACTGAACAGTAAGCACACATTCTCTTGGAGACACACACATACAGTACCATGTGTCTAAATATGGAGCCTGGCCTTGAGAACAGCACAGTAACTTTGATATAGTGCACTCACTGTGAGGACTTGAAACCAGCAGTAGTCATTGCAAATGATGCATTTTCAGGGTGAATACATCAGCCTTTCTCAGGGCACTGACTTTGTCATACCACATTAATGTTTATCTGAATGATCCTGGCTTTCTCGCTCTTGGGTGCAGAGAATGCGTCATTTTATGTAAAGTAATATAAAATTGTCATTACACTGTATATTTAAGAAATTGTCATTGCATTGCATATTTAATAGCTATTTTGTTATTATTGCTTTGTCAGGAAGAAAACTTAATTCTATATACTTGTTATCGATTGCTATACCTAAACTCCTACCACAACCAACCAAACCCCCCCCCCACCTCCACCCTGCACCCCCAAAATGTCCTGAAAGTTAGCACATAGTGACACTTATGTTCCCTTCTTGTCAGACATATCCTGTGTTGCTTCTGTAATGCCTGGGGCTATGGTACTGTCAGTCTTCTTCTGTAGGGGTGGGGCTTTTTTTACTCACATTGTAACATGCCTTATCAACCCACACATATAATTCTGTAGGTGCAGCTCCTCATGGTTTGCGTCTATGGAGTGTTTGTGTGTGTTGTGTGTGCTACAATGTTTGCCTTTGTGTCAAATGAAGCAGATGTCTGGCTCTCACACTGACATTTTCTGTCTAATGAAACAAAAAGATATCCTCTGTGTCCTGTCAGGCCTTCCCCCTCTCTTTCTTCCCCACTCTCTATCCTCTACCAATAGACACAATACTAATGGAGAGTGAAAGAGACAGATTACAAGCAAAAAGTGGTCCCATCTGATATAATTTCTGCACTGATTTAATGCTATTTTACTAGGCAGTGGAGACACAAAAGAAGTTGTCCATTAAGTCTTGCACCTTTGGTCCTTTGTTGTCCTTCTGTTTGTTCCAAACTGAACAAGTAAATTCCTGGTAAGGGTAAAAAGGCTGCTTTAATGCTTCACATAACTGTCCTTTTAGGCCAGGAATGCCATTGCTGTCAAGGCTGACTCCCTCTCAGCATAGTCTTTTGATTAGGGTAAGTGGCACTTTTTCTGATGCGGGTCTCAAGAGCTGGGTCTTTACTAGGGATGCTAAACACCATGGGCTGAATATAACTCCATGAATGATGTAGAGCAGAACTCAACAGCCCCAGGATATGGCCAGGCTTTCCTCAGACACCAGAACACAGAGCACCAGAGCACTCTAACAGTCAATATCTCTCTATGCATCTCTCTCCTTCTCTCTTTCTTCCCACTCTCTTCCTCTTAACCTTGTGAATATCCACAAATCCCTCCCTGCCAACTGAACAAAACAATTCTTTTCACTTCATCATTGTGACAAACTGGACTCGGCAGGTAAAATAAATATGTTGTGGAACCATTGCTGTGTGATGGACTGGACTGCCCAAAGACAAATGCAAAAAGTCTTTAGTATCACGGGGTTTGCCAGGGGCCATTTTGGCTCCAGCCAGATGGTATTTGCCAAGAGCTAGGAGATCTGCCAGTTTCTCAAACAATCACAGCCACCTGTGATGAATGGCTCACTGGCCGCCACTCCACCAGCCCAGCTGCAGTTGCATGGGCTGTGGATGGGAGCTGGGGGAAGCTGTGAGGGGAAGATAGAAACCAATAGACACCACCTCTATGTTGCCTTGGGCCTGTGCTCAAAAGGGGTTGAGGGGAGAGAGACTTTTCTGATTTTGTTCCCCATTACATGTTTTTTGTCTGCAACATCTGCAGTACCTTTTCAGCCACTTGATCTGAAAAAAAAAAAAAAAATCTCTGAGCTTGCCATGCCTAAAATATCTTTCCTGAAGATGGCCTGAACTGGTGTGAAGAGCTCTTTTGTATGTGTTTTCTAACCTCTAGCCTTTTCCTTGTTGCAGAGAGATATGCTGGACGTGAGCCAGGTTATGAAGGACTTGGCCAGCATGGTGCATGAACAAGGTGACACAATAGGTGAGGCTTTGAAATCATGTAGGTGCATTCATATGGGCCTATGACTGTGTTTGCATATCTGCATCTCAAACAAGGGGAACACTGATTTAAACTAGATTACTTTTATTGATAACCACTCCTCCAACAAGTTTGGCTACTTGTATCAGTAGACAAGAAATATGAGTAATAATAATAATAATAATAATAATAATAATGGCTCCTAATGACAAAGCAAAGAACAAAATGTAAAAAATTAAATACATTAAGATAAAAAAACAATATAACAACAAATAATATTCAACAACAGGAAATGCAGCAATAATTAAAAGCTAAACTTATTATATAAGGCTTAACCTTCCACTTAGAAGTTCTTAGATCAACTAGAGTCTTCACGTTTTTAGTAAGGAAATCTCAGGGCCATAGTAAGAAAAGATTGTCTCATTACTCTTTAATCAGATAGTGGGTATGGCTGGCAGGTTACTGTTGATAGATCTGATAGCTTTTGAAGGAACATACAATAATTAATTTAGTCAGGTACAAAGGGACAAAACCATGAAGGCATTTGAAAGTAAATAGGAATGTCTTAAAGTCCATTCTGAAATCGTTCTCATGTTTGCCAAAAATCTCTTTCTTAATGGTTCATTAGGACTAATTATATATATATATATATATATATATATATATATATATATATATATATATATATATATATATATATATATGTAGTAGAGGATATGCAGCAATATATGCAGCAATATATCCTCTACTGCTGCAATAAAAAGATTCTGCTTTGTAAGACAAATGTCCAGTTATAATGAGGTATCACTCTTTATAATGGTGATGACCAAAGATGGTGAGAGAATCTGCAGGTTTCACTAATTGCAGTTATGTTGACATTTAAGAAGTAGTTACATAAGGAAGTATTTTTGCATTTGACATCAGTGAGATTCCTCTCAGATGCAACATGCAGTTTTTGGGCCAGAGAAAAAATAGCAGTGTCAAGCTTTTTCGAGACACAAGGCAGTGCCTTTAATGTTTGAAAATTAATCAATTACATTCTAATTGGTTCTCTTCAATTACAGTGTTCTTTTGTCTCACAGTTTAATTAATCTTCTGTCCTATACTTTTCTTTGGGCAGCTGAATAGCTGAATTCTTGTAGGAGAGTTTTACGATTTGCCTTTATATGCAGATGTCCCGTACATACCCTTCAGGCCCATTTAACACAAACACACACACACACACACACACACACACACACACACACACACACACAGAGCAGAGACTCCATAGGCGGAGAGAAAGGAGAGGCTGAGTGGGAAATGAGACAATATAACTACTTTGTCTCTGACTTCTTCCTTAGCTCAGGCACTTAAGTTTTATAGAGCAAAATGCCATCAGACATTGAGGAATATCAGAAGATATGATTAATGTAACGAGCAAAAGTATGAACATGCATAGAAATACATGGCAAGGGTGCAATATATTGGACAATAAAGTGTCTTTGGCCTTTTTAAACAGGGTAGATAATATGCAAGTGGAGGACACGTGGAGATTCTCTCTTTTTTGTTACATTTATTCTGGCAGTCTCTCCACACCCCCATCCTCACGTTTCCTTTTCTCTTGGTACGGTAGCTTGCCTGAGAGCTTGTGCTGACAGTGGAACACATATAGAGTTTAATCAAGACAATAAGATGGTGGAGAGACCACATGGTCTTCTGGTTTTTGTCTTCTACACATGCAAGGGAAAGTCTGGCAGATGTAAGTGAGAAAGTAAGAAAAGTTTATGGAAAGGTTAATTTGGCAAGTTGCAGCTTCCATTCCCTCCAACTCTCTTTTTCTCTTCATTAACAGTAAACATTTCTTTATGAGGTTGTCAAAAGTGGAGTGGAGATTAAAGGGAAAGGTTGATCATATTTAGTTTTGATACATTGATTAGTTATTGACATGCTTATTATAAACCAGTAGTGGTGCAGTAGGTGTTGCTTTTAATCTGTGTGTGTGTGTGTGTGTGTGTGTGTGTGTGTGTGTGTGTGTGTGTGTGTGCTTGTGCGTGTGCGTATATAGGAGACTGTAAAAGAAGTTTGGATTACTGCTTTTAAAAAGCCGATGGACTTTTAAAAAGCTGCAGCAAAGCCTGTATCATGACACATTATAAAGACACAGTTCACAATCATGCATTCATGAGAGATTCCTAAAAGTACATGGATTAACTTGCATGATCAATTTAGATACATACTTAATACAGGCAGAAATTTTGGGGGTGTGGGTTTGCTGTTCGCTCGTGTATTCTTCATTCTCTCTTTGCTTTTGTGTTACAACTGAAAGACAAGTCAGCTTCATGCACTGTGCCTATTAACTGGCTAAAGAACTGCTCTGGTTCTGCAGCAAGGAACACTGCGCTGAGCTTCAAACTAATTAGATGTTTGTTTTGTAGCTTGGCTTGCCAGTTCCATAATTGGTTAATTATTTGATTATTTCTGCCCTACTTTTGAGCTATTTGCTCCATGTGAGAGAGTGTGTGTGCACACGCACGAAGCTGTGGTGTCTTTAAATAAGAGTTTGTCAAGTCTGTTCATTTAGAGTCATTAACAGTTTGTTCATATAATTCCTAAATGAACTGAGGATGTCGAGCTCATGAAAATTAAAAAGCATCAGTCAATTCATTGTGTTTTCATAACCTTGTTTGTGGATGCTTTGTTAGGTTATACATTTATTTTGCTTGAGGCCAGCCAATGCATATGAAAAACCAGGTGAGAACTGAAATGTGAGAGTGGGGTTACATCACTTAACTGTAAACCTCAGTGGATTTAAAGATTATGTTTTGCTAGAATGAATTTGTTCACACAATAAGAATAATTTAGACTTTTAAACTTGTGAACATGACATGTTAAGAACTGTTTGGTATGATTTGTGATATTGAAATGGTGTAATAAATTCTGTTTTAAAGCAATGGTCACAAAGGTGTTAGTCATGGCCCTCTGTGACCACAAGGTTCATTTAACTTTGCCTCATATGGAATTCCCATTTCATAGTTCAACCTAATGACCCATTGCACTCAGGCTAACACTAGAGAGATGTCACCCACCCTGCAGGGTCTTCATACCACACATGTCTGGAGATTCATCAAACCCACACCTCTTTTTCCTCTTTCGCTTATTGAAATATTGATTGATTTAGTGACAGCACTATGTGTCATCTTCCTTCTGTGTTTCTGAGTGAACCATTCTTTATTTTTGCTGGCTTTTTGCTGGCTTTTTACTGGCATGGTAATTGGTCATGGATGATAGATCAGCTATCTAAAATGAGACAGGAGAATGTGGTAAGGCTGGGAGGGTCATACTGGTCACTGGTATTCTCTCTTTCTCTCGCTCTCTCTCTCTCACACACTCACACACACACACACACACACACACACACACACACACACACACACACACACACACACACACACACCACAAAGCTTTCCTCCTGGGTTCCCCTGGTTATTCCAGTTTTCTGCTCTTTAAACTCTTCTCTGTCACTGTTTTGTCACTCTTCTTTGGTGTGAGTCACTGGGTCTTGCTGACCAAGCTCCTGCATGAAGAAAAAGTCTCTGTCCTTAGTGACAGAAAAGAAGGTGGTGGATAGGGTGTGGGGATCAAAGAGAAGCAGGGCCTGTGTGTAGGAGTGAAGCAAAGAGCAGTGGCTGCAAGACAGATGAGCTGTTCAGCTTTGGTTAGTCAGATGAACTCTTCAGTTTTGGTTAGTCAGATGAGCTGTTCGGCTTCAGTTAAAGCAATCAAATAACTTTTTTTTCCCCATTTGACCAAAGCTCTGTGTTTCTTAGCCTCAATCTGGCCGTCTTTCTCCTCTCTTGGCCTCTCTGTCTCTGGCATGACAGCAGGCGGCAGCAGTGACCCCTACCAAATCAAATCAGAAGGAGATAAACAAAACCTCATTAGTTCTAGCGGCTACACAGAGGGGGAGGCTACAGTGCTTGCGTTTGCTGAGGCTCCCCCACTTTAACCCTGCTATATCTCACTCACTTCTGCTTTAGTTGGGCCCTCGTGTGTGTTGAACCGCACATTTGTTTTTAATTGGGAAGGGAATTGAGTTTGCATTTTGAATCAGAGTTCTCACTTGGTAGAATAAGTACATGTGCATTGATACAAGACAACTAATTTGGATTATTCAAAGCTAATAATTGGTTGGGTTTCTCTTGAATTAAAAAAAAAACAAGAGCATATATCCCTTTGTGCATGTCTAGGCTAAGATTGCCAAATAGACTGGCTTTACAAGGTGGAAAATTCTTATTTATTTTTTTTTTTCCCATATAAATTCCAAAAGAATACTGATATCTTGGTGGTATAAAATGTAAATGTCATCATCAGATTACTCCTTGAAGGCTTTAAATCATATCAGATTCTAAAGATACTAGTCAGGTATTAATGCACTAGAAACATGATTTCAAATCACAACAAACTTTATACATACCTTTTGCTACTTTTGCAAATGTTTTGTGCTCCATAGACAGGCTATTCTGGGGTTAGCAATCTGGGGTTCGTATGTATGAATGTCTCAAACAGCATGGAGCTTTGTGAACACAGGATCCAAAGCTGCACCTCTATATGAGGTTTGACAGTCTGGTCTGATTTTGGACCTATACAACTAAAAGCAGGGCTTGGATGGATGTTTGCAAAAATAAACAAATTTACATTTGAACTCAATGCTTTTAAACACTCACCACATCTTAGCTTTGTTTTAAACCATGCATTGTACTGTTTAAGGCAAGATATCATTTCCAGGTTTGTCAGACGTGACCATTTCCGTGGTCTGTCAGACGTGTGGCTGCACAATGAGGCCACAGACTGAGTGTATCTAGAGAGTAAGGTGTGGTAGAACTGGAGCTAAAGATCATGCTCTTTCTTCTTCTGAGAGAGAACATCATATAAGTAAGGCAGATGAAAGAGAGATGCAATATTTGACAGTAAAGTTAGTGTTTTTTGTAGAGGTATGTTTTCATGGCCTGTACCCTCTCCAATGAAAGTGTGCTTATAGCTTGTAAAGATACTCAGGGTTATGAGGATGTATATAAGGACAAACTGAAAAGAAGCATGTTTCAAAGACATAGAGTATGTGTCTTCCAGCAGTGATGCAATAATCATGAACCCAGTGATACTAATGAAGCTAATTATAATTCCAATATACTCTCTCTTCAGACAGCATTGAGGACTACATTCAGACCACCACCTCACATGTGGAAACTGCTAATCAGGAGCTTGCAAAGGCCAGCCATCATCAGGTAATAATTCTGAATCCGATGTCTGTATGCATAAAATAGATTTTCTATATCGAGAGTGCATAAACACCTTACATGAAGCTTTAGTGCTGTAATAAATTGATTGCAGCTTGAACCACTGAGTGCTGTAGAAATTTAATTACAGCCTGAACCATTGACATATTAAAAACTTAAAAATGCTTGTTTTCTGTTTTTAACCAAATGGACGTACTACATGTTTTTGATCTACATTGAAGTGTGTGTGTGTGTGTGTGTGTGTGTGTGTGTGTGTGTGTGTCTGTCTGTCTGTGTGCGTGAACACATGCATTGGTTTAATAAATAATAAATATTAATAATAACTTGTGCTATACATGTGTTTTGGGGTAAATAAGCCCTTGCACTGATATTTGGAATATTTACGTCATTTGTTATGATAGGATTAATGTCCTGTGACTTTCTGATATTGATTAATCAGTATTTGTTTAATGGAAATACATTTTAGCAATTACAGAATTACAGAAATGCCTGAATACAGTTACCTGAAATGTGTTTTCATTGTTTTCTTCAATTACACAAAAATATTCATTTGTATATTGATTCCTGAAGTTACATACATTAAAAGTATGCCAGATGTTAACTTCCAAGTGGACAACCAAGTGCATTCCATTAACATTTGCAGTGCATTATTTTACTCTTAGTCACCCTTCTTTCTCTGTTCAACAGTACATGCTTCTCCACGTCTTCTTTGTTTACAAATCCAAAAGCCGAGAAACACCAGATTAGATGATTGTGATGTTACATTATGATTTGTCCCTCAGCATAATGTGTTTTCGTTTTATCTAAGCATGGATTCTCTCCTGTTTTTTGTTTTTTTGATGACTGTTGCTTTCTGCTCCACACGTTTCTACTGTCATTAACACGGAACTACAAATCCTTCCCTGAATTATGAGTATAAAATGATAGTTATTTGTATGTATGGGGGAAGGAAGGAGAGTAATCGAGCTTGTGTACACCTGCAGAGTTCTCAAGTTCCACTTCTGTTTTTCTTCACGCATTTTTGATCAACTCTGCATATTCATAAAGTCTCTAATATCAAAGGAATAAAGTACTTTGGAACGCAAACGTTATTGTATAAAATTCCAAGAAAAATATATTTATGCATCCTCTGTAATTTGTCCTTTTTAGTAAATTTGTAGTTTCCACATTAAGAAGTCAATCAAAATCCACAAATCATCAGACCCAGTGGGTGTTCAGCTGGAAGAAGAAATGGGGATAAACCCAAATGTCTGCTCTTGCCTCCCACATTCAACTCCATTTTCCCTCTCCTTTCCTTCGCGCCTCTTACAAGTGAGCAAGTGAGGGAGCAAATGAGCGAGTGGCAACAGCTTTCCGATTAATTGTCATTTCATTATCTCAAGGAGAGCTCAGCCGTGACCAAACCCACACAGAGCAATTTAGCACTCCGCCAGTCCCGCTGGCCGCTCACCGAGGGGAGGGAGGCAGTGCAGGAGTGTGTCTGGCTCCAAACAAACCCACATCTCTTTTTCAGCATCTCTCTTAAGCCTGTATACATTGCTGAGCATCACATGCTCTGGCCAATTAAAAATGGCAAGTCATTTCCTTTTCTGGCCCCAGCATGTCTCTTAAATAAATGTCCGAGATAAATTGAATTTATAATCTGTCAGGCCAAAAGTAAATCCTCTCTTCTCTTGGAAGTGTATAAGACCAGTGTTGTCAGCCCCATCAGAGCTCAATGGACCAAGATAAAACATGATTGTTCATTACCACACAGCAGCTGCATGCACTAAACTTCAATGAGCAGGTTCTGAACATAGCATGTAAAGACTTATATTACTACAAATAAGAGGGAAAAGTTTCACAGGGAAATATGGATGATCTTACTTGATTTAATAGAGAACAAACTTGCTCATAATTAGAGCTGCACTTATGTCAGTAAGACTCTGCAATCATCTGCTTGCTTGAACGTGTATTTGGTTCTGCATGGGTGCAACTGTGTGACAGCCGGATGCAGGATGATCTTCTGCACTGAAGCACATGGCAGGGGTTGTTGTGTTTGAGGTATGCCTCGCTCGGTCTGCCTGAGGCGCAGGCTGTTGTGTGTCCATGTCGGTCAGACAACTGGCTGCCACACGCAGAACACACCCGCTGCCAGAGATGGCCCCCATCCCTCACACACAAGAGCACAGAAAGCAGAAAGCTATGTACAAGGGCTGATCATAGCAAAAAACATTTATTAAACTCCTTGCTGCTGTGACAGCTAATTGCATTTACTGGGAATTGAGCAGTTCTTTCCACATATGAAGTCAGGCTAAATTTTTACTTTTTGTAAGCTTAGTTTTCCATGGTCTCTTTTACCTTAGCTATGCAGACATTCTTTAAAAGTTTTGTTGATGTGCCAAGCGATACTGTTCATTCCACATGTGTATAGATCCTCTAGAATAATGTTGTACTGGATTATGTGAGGGGGAACTGATCAATTCCATTTCATACTGTGATGAGAGATTTAACAACGCAAATAAACCATGCAGTACAATTTTGTAGTAATAAATGACATGAGATAGGGCTAATGATTGCACCATAGCCCAGTGTCTTACATATTAGTAGCTTGAAGCTAGGGTTTGTGAACATGTGAGTAATTCTGTTTGTGTAAGTGAGATTATATTATTTTCTGAAACTAGGAGTGTTCACATTATATCTAAATTAGAGAAATTGAACTTATGAGCAGGGTAGTCATGACTCAGCAAGAGAACAGTCATAACACACTTCCAGCACAATTCCAACTCAAACCATGCTTTCACATTCTTACTGCTAATATTAAAATGTTCAAATATGTTGTACAATACTACCAACCTAAGGTATCAAATAGTGTCTAGGTATTGTGAAGAAAAATGATTTCTTAGGATTTTTCCACAGTTAACAATAACTGACCACTAATCCTGCACCACCCTAAACAGTCATATATTTTAATATAAGTTGGGACACAAACATTTCATGAATTTGCAAATCACATTTCTACGTATGTTTTGTAAGATTTTTTAGCATTGATTGATCACTGTATATATAGCTGTAAATATAGCTGCCTCCACATTGTTATAAAAAAAATCTGATTTTCCCCTCCTCTATATAACCCACAGATATTTAGGGTTGATCAGGGTGCTTTGCCGGCAGTATTCTAGTGAATACACTGCTGTACACTGATGCTAAATTAAAGCAACATAGTGGTTCTACAGGAGTCCCGGGAGGTGGCCGGCTCTGTGCAGTCATGTATAACGACTGCAAAACTGCAGTGCAGAGCAGAACCACAAGTCAGTGTTTATTTGCCATGCCTTCTAAACATCATAATCAGCTAGACTGGGACCGAATTTTTATGCAAATTGTACATAAGCCGATTACAAGCAAGGCAGTAGCACTGCAAACATTACTTATTTTACGGACCTCCAATTTTCCAAGAAGATGAGATAAAGGCAGAATAACATTATGTCAGTAATCATTCTGCCACATTGTTATGGTATTATGAAGAGATTTCACATGTCACACAAGGTAAATAGCTTTCCCTACGGACACCTCAGCTGGAATCTATAAGTCACAATCGCAAAATGTTCAGGAGATGTTAAATATGGCTCTATACAACTGTATGGCTTACTCTTCCCAGCATGAATGGAGATCAGATGTAGATGTCTTAGGTACTCGCATTTCCCTTTTCATTCAAATCATTAATATATGCCATGTTTGTTATAAAATGTATACCTTTCTGTTCTCTCTAAACAGCAAAAAACTACTAACATCTAGAAAAGCAGAATAAAGTGAAAATGATAACATTTGAATTTGCTGCTCTTCTTTTATCAAGGGTTCATTCCCTGTTTATGCTTTTAAATTCTGGAGCATAAAGCAACATAATCAAACTTTTGTTGTATTGTGAGTATTATGACCTGACTTCTACACTGGGGTGGAAATTTTCCCCACTGTATTACCATGGTAATGAATGGTGAGGAATGCTTATTTTGGGTTGTTCTGAAATGCAAATGTATATATTATCTATTTACATGCAGTGGAGAAAGAGCTTGCTATAGTTGCCCAAGTGGCAGAAACTCATGTTGACATCCTTTTTCAATCTAAATTGTTCCCATGAGTAAAATTCAATATTATCAGAAGTTTGTACTCCTTTGAAGCCTTTACTCAAATAATGAGTGAGTGTTAATAATGCAACCTTAATCAAATGCTTGTTTAAAAAAAAGTTCATTCACAAAATTAAATTATGGCCATGCTGTACAAAATAAGTAAAGGCATTCACTCCACCCCATGCTGCTGCTTCTCCCAGGATTCTCCACACCTCATCATAATCATGTCTCCCTTTTCCCCAATGTGGGGGAAATTCCTGCTGTAAAAAAGAGCATCAGTTCTTTTGTTGTGCAAAGCTCTTTTTCTGTTCCCTTTCACCTTATTCATTTTCTTATTTTCTTGTTTCTGGTGAATGACAGTGGAAGCCAGGATGACACAGAGCGAGAAGCAGCACAAGGAGTCTGCTCTGGGAGAGGGAGGGAGGGAGGGAGAGAGAGAGAGAGAGAGAGAGAGAGAGAGAGAGAGAGAAGAGAGAGAGAGAGAGAGAGAGAGGAGAGAGAGAGAGAGAGAGAGAAGAGAGAGAGAGAGAGAGAGAGAGAGAGAGAGAGAGAGAGAGAGAGAGAGAAAGTAAGTTAGTTTAGGAGGAAATGTAAGAAAGAAGCCCGGGAATCTGTGGTGACCAGCTGCAAGAGAGGAGATAGCAGAGAGAGGCTTTTAATTCTCAATCCCACAGAGCCTTTGAAAATTACCAATCTTCTTATCACAGACGCAGGGCTGCTTATGCAAATTGTTGTGGAGTGGAACGTTTAAACGGAAAATTACTCGACAGCAGTTTTTTGCTCCCCCCTCCTCTTCTTCCCTCTCTCTCTCTCTTTCCACATAGAAAGCCTGTTTCCAGTCTAAGATAAGAAGATGAATTGCTCTTCGCGCTTTGAAGCGCGTCAGGACTTAAAGACTCCAGCTCAGCTCTGGTCTAGTCCTGCCGCTCTCACTGGCTTTGTAGCAGGAAACGAAGGGGAAAAAAAGCGAAGAAGAAAAGTGTTTCAAAACATCATAGAGTCTGTGCTCCCTCTCAGCTCCCAAACACGGGTGCTGCCTGCGCAGTCAAGTATAAAAATATATATTTAAATACATCTACTCAGCGCACAAATATATTTACTCAAATTTTTATTAATATATTTGTAGTTGGCTGTTGAATGTCTTGGGTACAGGCTTAATTTAAAAACCTGACAAAATAATGCAGAGGCAGGGGGCACTCATTTCCCATGAAGAGAAATGGTTTGAAGCAGTTAATATCCAAATAACACTTGTGGCATTCTCTAAAAAAGAAAATCCACAACAGTAAACACTTATCAGGGGAAGAGGGCACAGCATGAAAAGCAGAAGGGGTTATATGAACAATTAATGTGTTCATAAACAGAGGTGTATATCGGTCCACTCATGCTCTTTCAATAGCTATGGGACCTCATGTTTGGGAATTTTTTCAACGGCAACAACTGCACCTGAATTAACTTGGAAAACTATGACATAAAACTTATGTTTGGACATTTTGCAATGTGGAACCTATCTAGAATCAATACTGTGGTCCACTTTAATGTTCTTCCTGAGAGCATTTCCATATGTACATGTGTTTCATTCCATTTGTAATGAAACAGATAATTTTCTACAAATGTGGATCTGACTTGACAGTAACCAAGGAGATCAGAATGAAATTACCATATGCAAGTTATGTCAGGTCCTTCACTGTCCACATGCTATTACAGAAAGGATCATCTTATATCCCCCTCTTCTTTCCTTCCACAGAGGCAGCTGAGAAGGAGGAAGTGCTATCTGCTCATAGCTGGGTCTTTCATTTTGACTCTTCTGATCATCATCATCATTGTGTCAGTCAGGAAATGAGAGCAGTAGGTAAGCCATCCACCTGCATCTGCTGTTCATCAATACAGAGAACAACGAAAATAAGTTAAATAAGGGAATAGCCCTTTTCATTGGCAACCTGAATCATTTCCAGGATACTAGTGCACGTACAAAGACAGTATGCTATGTTCATTTTAAAATAGGTAACATTTTATTTACTGTGATAGCCACTAATTATTCTAAATTAATATAAGGTTTGCCAAAGTACCATAGAAAGCTGCAACAATTTTCTAACTGAAAAGAAACTCTTGACTTATGTACCCTATGATATTATATCAGCATTGCATTTGTCACTCTAAAGACCTTTTTTCCAGACAAAGTGATTCAGGGAATCTCCTTTTCATCCATGTGTGATATTTCTATTTATGACATGGATTACCTCATTTTGGTAATGGCACAAGGCCAATTTAACCTACTTTCTTTCACTTCAGCATTACTATTCATTTCTGGGCAAGTGGCTTTGGTTTATTCCTTCACTTCATTCATAGCCTCATGATCGATAAGTGAGGGTGAGAAGCTAGCAGACTAGTGGCGGACTGAACTGGTTTCTGTGAGGTGAGAGATGAGATGTTAATCTTCCCGTGGGAGAGCAGACTGAGGTGCAGGCTGGACTCTTCCACATATCCATCAGTGTACACCCTTCTTCCGCTCTCCCTCTAGATAACCTGTGCTGCTTGTCTCTCTCCCTCTCTGTCTCCCTCTCCCTTTCTTTCTCTCTCTCCCTCCTATCTCTCTTTAACCCTCTCTATCTCTCTCTACCCACATTCCACTGCTCGAATATTACTACCACTCCATTTTAACTTTTCCCTTTAACTTACATACATACTCTCTGCTCTTCTGTCTCTGTCCACTTTTGTATCTTTTTCTCTTTGATAATTTTTCTGTCTTTTGCTCTCTCTCTCTCTCTCTCTCTTTCTATGCCACTTACTTCTGACCTCTCTTGCTCTGTCTCTCTATTCCAGTACTACTTCCGCTCTATTTTCACTTCCACTCAAATACATGCTTCTTCGCTCCTAGTCTCCTCTCTCACTCTCTTTTCCTCTCTCTATCTTATGAATGTCCCATACACCTCCTATTCTGCACTTCATCTGAACGTGAAGCCAGATAACATCTTTAATTAACTAGCTCTTAACTGCTGTTTGTAAAATGGCATTAAAAGAGAGAAAAACTTGTTTGAACTTTGGCTTCAAGATCTCATCTTTTGCAAAGTGCTTTATGCATTCAAGGCACACTGAGGAAGATTTAACATTACATTGTCATAAACATTGATAGGAAGAATTGATAGTTATAAGTATATTAGTTTGATGTGACTTTGATGTACTTCAATGTCAATAAGTAGTTTTTGAAATGATTCAGAGTCTTGATATTACTGAATGAAAAATACAACGTATATAGTGTATATTGCACTAGGACTCTGTTCTGCCTAAGCAGGGTCCATTCTTGAATATTAATATTCTGCTTTTTCAGCCTGGTCACTTGTTGGTCTTCCCTCATTCCTTGACTAAAGAGCTTTGGCATACATCCTCCAGTTATCTACTCCAGGTCAACTCCCTAAGGTTACGCATTACTGGTTTTTGAGATTGGTGAAGCAATGTGTACAAAATCATATTTGCAGTGGAGATGGGATTTCAGTGCAGGCTCTGTGCAGTGTGTGAGGAAAGGGTTGGGGTGGCAGCCTGAGCAATAATGTCTGGTACTTTGCCATCCCAGATTCTGTTGTAAGCCTGGGAGTACTAGCCAGTCCACTGTTTACAGGGATCCTGCTCCAAAACTAGTATGGATTTATCCAGAATTAACAGTTCTGAATGTATCTAAGCACAAAACATGCAGCTCTGCTGATAGCCTGCTTTATTCATTCTTTTCATGTTGTGTTGTTCATTCTGTTTCTCTGCTGCTTAAGCCAAGTTGCTCACACTGTTGTGCTGGGTGCTGCTACAAGTGGTGTGTTTTGAGGGATGTTGCAAAGATCATGTATTAAAGATCATTCATTATTTAGTACTCCAAATAAAAACAAATATTAGTAAAATATAATGATAATATCGGTAACAGATACCGGTATACTTTAAGAGCTCCCTGAAAGAGGCACAACAAGGAACAACAAGGAAGAAACAAAAGAGGACCAACAAAGCAAAGCAGGGAAGAACAAGAGAAAGAGGCCTTTTCTGAGACACAAAGGCAGAGGGGAAAGCACAGAGCCTAATATATCAGTTTAATGAGAGTGGCAATGACAGAAATAACTGGGGAGCTGCTTCGCCTCTCAAATCAATAGCCTGGCGCTTTATGGCACACTAAATAACGCAATAACTGCACCCTGACACTTATTCCTACGAATTATGTTACCAGTGCTGCCCTCACATCTTGTTTACAGAGTCATTTGGGGGGGAGATATTCTTCAATATGCATGTCAGTGCCATGTGCTAACTGTAGCGTGCAGATCTGTTAAAATCAGGGGCAATGAGGGACTGGCCCTAGTTCATGCAGTCACTAGGCTGCTAAAAATGAACCCTTAATGGTGTGACAAATGGCTATTGCTCTTTTCAGCTCTAATTTGCAGACCATGATGTAAAACTGTAGGAATAGGCTACACTGTCTATTAGTCAGTATGAGCGATTGTTGCACCTAAAATAACTGATCTGTACTTCACTTCAGCAAGTATTATGAAGTGTAAAGATGTACCATTTTATATATACAAAGTTGCTATAATGCTAACAAAAATACGCAGATTAGTCACTCATGTCAGCCAATGAGGGAGCAAGCAGCAATAGTCTCTGCAAGCATGTGGAGTACTCACATGACTCTTAAACATGTTACATATGTTACACACACACACACACACACACACACACACAAACACACATGCACGATTGAAATTATTTATATTGCTGACCAGGTTGATCTTTTTTCCACCTGAAATTAAACTGAGATTGTATATGCACAGTGAAATCACTAAATGCATGTTTTATACTCAGCAGTATCTTATGAAGTAAACTTCTACAAGTGTAGAATTGCAGTGGTATTATGTACATTACAGCTGCTCTGTTATTTCCCATGCTTTTTTTCCCCTCTATTTTTGTCCAACTGTCTTAAAAGAGATACACACACACAGACACACAAACCCAGAAACACTCCCCTACTTCACAAAGGCAGATGCCTCTGAACAGAAGGGCATGTGGCCAACATGCTTCCCTGGGCATACCTGGCACAGGTCTGCATGGCTGGGCGAAGTCTCAGCTTGACCCTTATCAAGTCAGAAGCTGACCACTGAGTGTGGGATTAGCAGGAAGGAATGCATCTGTGCTAGTCACCACTGCTCCCTCCGACTCTGCCCTGTGCGTTTTCAGACGTAGTCGCTGAGTGAAAGGACAGACGAGCAGCCCCACCGCAGAGGTATGCTTCAGCAGGACAGCATGCAGGCCACCCCACCTTCTAATGTTTACCTCCAAGAACCCTCATGATCCTTTTAAAACTCCTTTCTCACCCACTGCTTTTATCTATGCAGTGTGTGCAGGCAGAAATGCTGCATGCGGTACTGGCAGATGGTATTAGGTGGTTTTGATCTCCATTTTATTTGAATTTCTTTAAACTATTATTTGTGGGGTGGTTTTTAATGTGATTTAGTGGGCTCTATGGAGACAGGTAAACTTCACCTGTCATCTGGCCTTAATATTAAGTTCATAACCAGCACAGAGCATGATAATGTCCAAGCATCATATGGATGATGTTTTCAGAATGCATTAACATTTGTTGAATATTTTCCACCTTTTACTTTTTGAGGGTGAGATAAGGGCGTTGCCTTTGACAGTTTTGTGTTGTTTTCAAAATGCAAAGTTTGACTAATGACACAAACAGCTTGCTCTCACAGCTTTATGCTTGGTGTTATAAGCACCAGCTGATCGCTGGCTTTTCTTGGCAGGCACAAGCCTTTTCACCACCTCTTTATTCTATCTTTTTCTCTTTTCACATTATTTAGTCAGTCTGTTATTTACATATTCAGCATTTCCAACCACCTCAAAATGAATTCCCTAACATGGCTTTGAGAAGATTTCGGATTTTGTTAATTTTATTGCTCATTTATTTATTTATTTATTTAGTGTTAGTTTCATTAGTTGTTTTTTATTGGAGCTCACTTACTTGCTCCCATGTTCATTCATTCATTCACTTAATTAATTTGTTCATTTTAATGGATTGAGCCTGGTCTTGTACTTTGGTTGGTCAGTAAGGATTGTCCATTAGAAATGCTAGTTCAGAACTAGGTTAGACCCAAAACTACTAAATCAACATAATCAAGGATTAAAAGAGGGTGAAACAAAATTCACTGTCAAAGTCTTTTTGAAGGCCACTTATTTTGTGAGAGCTTTCATGCAATGTGTATGTTCTGTGGCTTTTCTCTCAGTGAATACTTCAACAAGGATGAAAATGTATTTCAAGCACCTTGATAAATATTTAAGAATTAACACACAAGCAACATTTTTATATTTAGCTGCTAAAGCTGATTTAGTCAGAGCAGTGAAACAGAGCAGACAGGCTCAAGAAAAAAAAAGAGGCTTATTCAAATGAATTTAAAAAGGCAAGCTGACAACACAGAGCTGGGATCCATGTTAAGACACTGCAAAGATGAGAGGAAGAAAATCCAAAATGAAAAAAGTGCCAGAATAGTAATGGGATGACTTAGAGTATTAAACGTGAAATCTAACAAAGTCAAAAGTGTATTTTCGGTTTGTTTGTCATCAGTATGTAATACACTTTGTTCCACTTCTGACATGATACAGCCATTTACTGTCATGACCAGTCATTCTCACAGTTAATTTATGGCAGTGTGAAGCCAGTTGATTTGTTGTAGAATAAGCAAATGTCAAACATCATATCAAATATCATATTTGCATAGATCAACAATTGGACATTGTCAGTAGACTACTGGTTAGTGAGCTCTCATTTGAATTTTATTGTGAGGCTTTACGGGGAGGGTTAATCATTATCACTTTCTACATTTGAAGGAGAAACTGTACCAGAAGTCTATGAGTTATGAACTATTTATCAAATTAGTTATTCAAAACATAGCTTACATAGCCTAACATTGTTGCTTAAAGTAACTAAATAAAGATCTGGCTATGTATTTATGAAAGGTTTCTGGTGAAACAGCTTCCAGTACTTGCTAGCTTCATTAGTTTCATAGAACCAGTGCAAAACTAATAAATGCACCAATCATGTGGTCTAATCGACTGCTAAGTGTAAAATTATATTGATTATTGATTATTGCCAAACAATTAATTTAAGAATACTTGTTAACTTAAAACTTTAACCTTTAACTTTAGTCTTGCATCTCCAACACCAAACAAACACAAGTTGGTACAGCAATGGACTCTCCCATGTCTGGCTTACTCTGTGGAAGGTGTCAGAGAAGACAGCAATCATTAGAGTTCTTACCTTGCACCACATAGCTGCTCCCTATCCCTGGGCCCTCTCTTCTGGAGCTTGTTCTGATGCCCTCACTCATTAGCCCATAAGGTGCAGGTGTGCTGACTCCACGCTTGCAGCAGGTGGAATGGGAGCCTAGTGATGCTGGCTTTTTTGAGAAGAAGTAACACTTTGGTCCAACCAGTGATTTGCCTTACACCATGTTAGGTGACTCTGAACCTGATTTAGACATTCCAGACTAAGGTTATAAAAAAAAATTCTCTGGAGTTTTATAATTATGTTTAGTTGAAATCTTCATAACTGAGAAAGTATGGTGCCAATTATTCAGCCAGTATGTTCATGTCCTTTCAGCACGTTACAGTACTGCTAGTTTTACCTGTTTTAGGATCACATTTGGGCTATCTGTTACAGGCTATTCCATATATATGTAATTTAATTATATTGTCAAACCTGTGTCTCAAAACTGTGATGGCAAAGAGTACAGGTTTGGAGTTATCTCAGTTCTTCTTCACCAACTTGCTGTGCCCACAATCCTTCAGGAGTGAACACTTCATCTTCATTTGTACAATATGCTGAAAATGAAAACAGTAATCACAAGATAAGGCCATCCTCATTGAGATCCTCACTAATTCTTTAAAATTTTGTTTAAATAGTTTAAATTATGAAGCACTTCTTAATACATATTACTGTTCCCATAGAGTGGCAGACATTAAACAGAGGAAGGAAACACTCTGGTGTTAGAGTTCGGTATATTGCCTTAGATCTAGTAAGGTTAATACATGTCTAGGACAAAGCTCTCTATCTGGACTTTTCTTAGACAAATCTCCTTAGACAAAGCTTTGTGGGTAAACTTGCTTCATGCAAATTCCAAACCACATTAGCTTTGAGAAACTAGTATGCTGCATTGAGATTAATGAGGGGAGGTGACTACTTGATTTAATAGGGTTATTTCACTGCTTCCAGGCAGGAATAAACAACAAATGTAATGCAAGACATTAGTCACTCTCTTCTCTGAGTGAGAGAAGTTTCTGAGTTCACTTTTTGACTGTGGTTGCACTCATAGTCAATATCAGTACCCTATTTGTTGTTGTTGTTGTTCTTTATTATTAAGAAATGCATTTTTTTGTCAGTAATAAATAAATATTTAAATAAATAAATATTGTTTTCAGTATATGTGGTTTGGGATATTAATTGATTAGTTAGTGATTA
Source organism: Electrophorus electricus (assembly GCF_041902795.1). Classification (NCBI taxonomy): domain Eukaryota; kingdom Metazoa; phylum Chordata; class Actinopteri; order Gymnotiformes; family Gymnotidae; genus Electrophorus; species Electrophorus electricus. Next base: position 13,612,884 of record NC_137510.1, read on the forward strand.
AAAGTGACTTTCAAAGTATTCTTTTAAAAACAGACTAAACAATAAAAGTATTTAAATGTTATTTTTCTGTACCAGATGATTGTGACATAGGAAAAGACCTGGATTTGCCAACTGTGTTGGAGGTAAAGGATGAAAGAAAATGCAATTATCTAGTACAGGATGAAATGTGAAAATCCTTTATTTATCTTTTTGGTGCTGTCAGCTTATTCTAAACTTTGCTAGTGGGGATTACAGGCACTAGTGTAGGAGAACAGCAATCACTGCCACATCCATGTCAGGTAATGTCATGTGACAAGGAAGCTGGGAGTGTACGGAGTCCCAAAACGAAATCTCTGTATGATATCAGTAGATTACAGAGAACGAATTTAAAAATATGTATCGACAAAAGAAGACATGAAAAAGAAGACAGAAAACAGTTTTGTCCTTCATGTATATGTTTCTCCCAGTGGTTTCTCCCAGTGAGTGATGCACCCTCATCTAATTCCTCCTCCTGCCTGTGTCTCCAGGAAGAGCTAGGATTACCTAAAGCTGATTGGTCGCCTTAATGTGTTAGGCTCCCCATGTTCCCCAGCTGAAAGCTCAAGCTGTCACTACAGCAGCCTGATCAGCACTGAGCTCCTCATTCGAAACTGCTCACACTCCGATGGGAAGAGCGGGGCTGACGGTGTTCAGGGTGGAAAGCATCACAACCAGCTTGACTTTCCGCTTCCTTTAAGAGTCGAGGATCTTTTTTTAATTTTACTTTTTTTTAATTGCAGAGCAAAATAAAATAGGCAGATTGGCAAGCAGAGAGACGGCCCTTCCAAGGCTGTCAGTTTGAAGGCTGCAGCCTGGTGTGTCCTACACCATCCTAGGAGCTGGGGAAACTATGTTGGACTGTGTCTTCTAAAAATTCTCAACACAAGGTACCTGGACGTTAGTTCTGGAAATGCCTGCAGATGATACGGTTCCATCTGTCCTCTCTGAGTTACCCTAAGCAGTGTTTAACTTCTCTATCACATGATGTCTAGTTTTTTGTTTTTTTTTTAAATGTGTTAAGTGCTGATTCCTTGGAATTCCTTGGAATTCCTTGGTATTTCTTGGTACTTATTATTTTGAAGACCTTTATGATCAGATGAATAATTATGAATTAAAGGATAAAGTCACATGGTCTCTGTATCAAATCTGTTCACATGTGTTTAGCCAGTGTTCGATTTCTGTCTTTTGTCCTACCATGTTATTTTGAGCTTGATAGTGATTGAGGAGGCTCTCTAACTCCCCCTTCCTCTCTGTGAGGTTTAGTGCACTGGGCTTGTGGGCGGAAGTATAGCTGGCAAGCAGGCAGAGAACTGGGAGTTGGTGGATGCTGGGGGAGATCCTCCCTGCCGTGGCAAAGAGACAGGCTTTGATGTGGATATAGCAAGTAGAGTCTGTGTCTTGGCCTGAGAAGCAGCCTGAGAGGAGAGTGCCCTCTGATCTCTGTCGCTTCAAAGCAGGTGTTCTTCCCCTCACTGTTGCCCCTTCCTCCTCCAGGATTCCCCCCTCCTTTCAGTCCCCTTCATCCATTCAAACAGTGAGTTTCTCTCTCTCTCTCTCCTCTCTCTTTCTTTCTCCCCTCTCCTTCTCTCCTTCTTTCCCTCTGTTTCCCTCCTTCTTCCTCTCTCACTTCTTTCTCCTCCATCTCTCTCTTTTTCTCTCCAGTCTCGCTTGCTTTCTCCCCCTCCTCCCACTCAGTGTTCTCAGCCAACATTCCCACACAGTGGAGCAGTAGAGATGGTGACATCAGATCTGATGGACAGATTCCTTTTTATCAGCCAATACACCACAGACATTCTACTACTTCTCTCCTCCCTCCCCCTCTGGCTCCTTCTCTCACTCCTACTTCTTTTTTTCATGTTCACACTTAATCATTATGTACCCCCTCCTTTTTGTTGGTATCTCAGAAATCCATATGAGGCATAAAATTAGTCACACTTATTTTGCTGATTTTAAAACAATGTCACAAACTATGGCATATGGCAATACCTAATGTGTGATAACAGTAATGTGAAATAATAAGGAATATTTCGCAGCAATTGCTGTGAACACTAAATCTCTGTAGAGGAATAAATATATATTGAACTGTATGTAAGCCATTGTGGCACTTTCACAAAGATGACAATTAGTAGTCATACAGTATGATAACAAAAGAAATGTAGCAAAACATTTATAAATCTAAGTGACAGCTCAGACCTCAAACCTACATAACACATTATGGCCAAGCGGTCATAAATATATGATTACATGTTATTTATTTGTCCATTTGTATACACATGAGAAAAAAAACAAATAGTATGACTGAAGTGCCTTTGCAGACTCACTGGAGTATCTCCTCTCATTGCCTACCATCCTCCCACATTTTACCCATTTTCTGTGTCTCTTTACAGTCTGTCCCTGTAGCCTTGCTTTGTGTCTGCAGTGCTGCAGATCACACACTTCATATATTGTGTGTGTGTGTGAGATTAAGTGTGTGTGATTGAGTGCGCATGTGGGTGTGAGTGGGTCGCTGAGACATGGCTGGGGGATGCAGTGACAGTAGTGAGAAATGCGTCATGGCCATCACTCCTTCAGAAAATGGCAGTGAGTCCCCATGCTCTCATTTCATGGATTGTGCTGCCTTTCTCTCTCTTTCTCTCTGCCTCTTTCTTTCTCTCTGCTACTCTTTCTTTTTCTCTCTCTTTATCCCTGTCTGTCTTTCTCTACCTCTTTCTCTCTTTCTCTCTGTCTCTCATTCTTGCTCTTTTTTCCTGACTAAGAGGCAAGAGAAGCAGGTCGAGGAGCTACCTGGTCAGAGGCATTGTCCCTGATCACACGCTGGGACGTAACCCTGAGCCCTTGGCAGAGCCAAGCAATGCAGTGCAGAGAGAGTGACAGAAAGTGAAGTGTGTTTGCTTCTGAGTGGAATGGGAGGCAGGCAGTAGACATGTGGTGTAAAAAAAGAGGTAATGATGCACGCAGTCTAAGAGAATAGTAATACTAGATATAAACGGAAGTAAGAGAAATGGGGTGCATAGATGGAGGAGGTGTAAACTGATTGATCATTTTTCACATTATAAAGCGTCTTGTACTTAGATTAAATACAGGCACATTCTACTAATTTTCTATATTCAGTAGATGGTCATGGGACAAAGGCTAAAAAACGCATTAGGCAACTGGTAGGAAAGACCCAGATGCTGTTTCATTACAGACATTTTTTGTCCCATTCACTCAGCCATGTTGTAGCCACAGGCTGACAGATGACACACACTTTCTGTAATGGATCTGAATGAGCTACACCTCGGATTTTTGTGTGTTAGTCAACTACAACCATCAGCTGCTGCTATGCATTACACTACATTTCCCATTCACCTTGAAAACCAGTAGCTGATGAGAGCAGATTTGTTTAACTTAGTTAAACGTGTTTTAAATGACAAAGCCAAATGCCAAGTATTTTCGTTCTGTTATGAGCTCTTTTTACAAGTGTATAGTTGAATGACATTAAAGAAATTTTTAATCTTGAATCTGTTTTGTGTTGGTGAACTTGCTGATTATAGTTTCAGATAAAAATGAGGAGCTTGGGTCTGTAATGATTAATGATACAGTTCTGTTGTGAACTTGTTGGACTTTGGCCTGGACTTAATTAAGGCTTTAACTTCCAGTCATAAATATTCTTCAAAGCTCAGGATAATTTAAATATAGGGTGCAACCAAGTCATGTGGGTGGAAGAAGTAGATGCATATGACATGGATGTGCCTTGGAGATATACTGTAATGTATTTGTCTATATCAGTCCTTTGACCTGTTTCCTCTTGCTGTGATTCTCTTCTACAGATCTGAGTTCCTGCACTGCTTCAATCTCTCCAGCATTCCTCAGGCCATACGCTCTGTCACACCTCCTGTCTCTCTCCTGGTTTTGGGAATCTGTGTGTGTGTGTGTGTGTGTGTGTGTGTGTGTGTGTGTGTGTGTGTGGTATATTAGTTGATTATAGTGCTTTCAATTAGCTCTGTACTGTACTGTGTTATTAATGCTCCTTGCCATTTGAAACTGAGCTCAAATCAAAGAACATACTGCAAATGGACCTGAGGCTTCACTGCACTTTTCATGAACAAATTAGATTTTTTTTTAGATGTTTATTATTTGTACTTGTAGGGACTGCAGCTAAATAGTAATGTGATAGCATTCATTTCCTAGAGCACAAAATATCTTATATATGGTAACAATAAGTCAAATACTTATTTTGGAAATAACAGATTTAGCTTTGAGCAGGGATTTTTGCTAATATGTGTGTATCTGTATCATATGATGAATAAAAAAAGTTACATTATAAAAGCATCGGCTTTCTTCTTCAGTAGCAATTTACATTAACACAAGTGAAGGTCACTATGAAGCCAGGACTGCAAGCTTCCTCGGAGTTTGGCAGGATTTAATCTGTCCCACAGTTGATTATGACCATGCTGGGATCTGTCCTGTGCCAGTCAAGGCTTAGCAAAACTGCTTCTGAGCAAATTATTTTTCTTTTCAATTTCTGTGTCTGGAATAAGTGGTGGCCTATGTTGATTAAACAATCCACTCTTTTAGTTAATCATCATTAGTTGATATTTAATAGAATGTGTACAGAAGAATCCTCTTAGCATTATTTAGATTCCAGTCCAATACATATAGAAAGTGAACTTGGGAGTTTCAGAGTGGTACAGTATACTGTCAGACTTCCCTCCCTCCATATCCTCTTTTTATATGACACCTTACAATCATACAGTTATCACAATTATACAGCTTCATTGAAACTGATATTATTTTAAATATTTATCAATACTTCCTTCCCTTCCTTCAAGTTTTCCTTCTCCCTCAGAATTCTCACACAGACACACAGCAAATGCCAATTCAAGATGATTCAAGACATAAAAACAAGACAGGTTTGTCATTGCCTCAGGATTTCAGCCATTAGCTAATCAAGATGAGGCCAACATCCTTTACATCTTTCCCTCAATATATCATACAGAGATGGTAACACATTTGATCTCTGTTTAAAATAATTATAGTACTTTCTGTTGAATGATTACTAAAATAGAGACAGTGCCTGTTTGTTTCAAAGCAGCACAATTATATGGGGATTGTGCAAATACACCAGAATGCTGCAAGGAATTAAAAAATGAATAAAAATATGAATGAATGTGGTCATTATCTGTTGCATGGTCAAATGCAGAAGATTCATTCAGCATATTCAGTAAAATAAATGAGAAGAAGCCTCATTCTGATAATGATGATTTGTATAGATTAATATATAACAAGTTGTATAGATTAAAATAATTATTTGGTTATTTGGAGCTTTTCACTGTATTTAATTAACACAGAATTTACCTCACTTTACCAGCATGTAATGTGGGGTGGCCCGAGTGCCGCAGGGCGACGGGCAGGACGCACAGACTCCAACATCTGGGATGTACATTTATTAATATTTAACATAGAACACTAACGGCACTCACAAGAATCACACACGATTAATACAAACAAGAAACGGTTAACACTAAGACGATAAACACGTATACATCTAACAATAACGAATATAACGTTTAACATCAACACTGACAATAACACACCACATTAACACGTTACGTCAACAATAACCAACGTCGCTGCACACCCTGACGTGGGATTAAATACACATAGACAAACCAGGTGCAGGTGTGTGCAGGCGTGGCCACAAACGAAGGTCCTCCCACTGCACGTGGCTGGCCAAACCACGTGCCTCGTGGGAGGCGAGCGTTCCATGACACACCATTACTGATAAAGTAATAAAACATTAAGAAATATCATATGGATATTTGTAGACTTTTTGACCAGTCAGCTAATGGTAAAAATAGAGACACAAAGATGTTGAGTTTTTTCTCAATGAATCCATCTTTATTTGGATGTTAAAACATTGGCTAAGTGGCAGGAATGGTGCATCATTAGGCTCTCTCTCTCACTCCCATTTGCGAGTGTGCTAGTGGAGGATAAATCACTGGGTTATTGCTCCTCGAGGCCTCATGAATCAGACAGCCCTCCATGGTGAGAAATTAACAGCTTTCTAATGGGCTGAACTGCTGGAACATATTGCATTTGTGAACACAATGGCTACCCTTCTCATACTGATTTGTGCATCTAGTTCTGCCTCACAAACCTTACAACGATGAATGCAACAAGTTGTCTCAACAAGGATGGCAGGGAAGTACATGGCCAAATCTGAGTAATACTTTTAAATTTAAGGTGTTGTAGTCAAAGCTGTTGTTACAAAAGCAAACGGAAAGGTATGACTTCTAGAAAAGTTCGAAACAAAAAGATTACATCAGATAATTTAGGAAAGATTTGGGGTTTTTTTGTGATGTTTACACAACTTTCACTGCAATGTCAAATACTTTTACCACAACACCACTAAGTTTTTGTCATAGTGATAGCTGCAAAGAAAACAGACAGCTTGCTCATTAATAATATGTCTTCATTAGCTGGTGGACAGATAAAGGTCAAAATATGAAAAAATAAGGGAATGTATCTGTTATGGATGATGTCCTAAATGCCACCAGCTCACACTAATCAAATGCATGAGATTTGTGCCCATAGGTCGGAGTGTTCGTGAGGTGAAAGGCCGCACGGCTGTGACAGGATGCCGCTAATCACAGCCATATGATGAAACATCTCCCAGTGTATGACATTCAGCTCAGCACACTTACCAATTTAAATATCACATATCACAGTCCATATAATAAAATGAACACAATATTAAAGTCTTGAGACTATGTGACAACATGTTCGTCATGTCCATTATGGGTCCATATTTAATGTTTTTCTTGCTACATTTTATTATTATTATTATTATTATTTCTGTCTAATACAATTTTTGAGTTTCAGAGACATGCCCCTAAAACTAAATTAGGATTGCAAATAAGGATGAGTACCAGAAGCAGCCATAAAACTGAAAGATTGCTTAGGCTCAGCAATCTGTATATGGTAATACTCATAAAAGACTCCCATTCACCCTCAACCCTGGTCAGCAATTCTAAATATATGCTATGCAATTGTTGAAAAGTAATGTCACACACAACTTATGATACTTAAATATTTAAATTGACATGAACACAAAATATGTCGATCACAAACCTTCATCAGGGAGAAAAAAATATCTCTCTAAATGATGGCAAATGTTGTCATCACATCTAGAATATGTCTCAAATGGAACTGGGACTATGGGTATGTTCTTTACAGCTTCTGAAGGGAGATTGTGCTTTTCGAGTATACACTCCTACACTGCGGAACCGCTTACGCTTGATCATTACACTTGTTGAGTCTAAGGATTTGTTAAAAAAAGACTAAAAACCCATTTGTATACCTTAGTCTTTGAAGGCAGGACACATGCAATGCTGTACATGTTATTATTATGTGCATCTGTGCATGGTCTGGTTTAATTGTTTTTTACATATTGTACTTAATTTTTGAATTTTTGGTCATTGTGAAGCACCTTGTATCTCTGTTTTTGAAAGGTGCTATAGAAATACAGGTATACTTATTACAGAAGTTTTAAAAAAACTATATTTTTGTTAAGTAGCACAATGATTTCACAAACACTTCCTTATGTTTGGTTACAATTTGAAATTTAAAATCACCTTTCATGCAATAAAAGAAACATTGTGTAATAATTAAAAATTTGGAAAAATCATATCAATTAATGTTTAATATAGGTATTAACGTATCACATGAAGGAGAACTGCTGGCCCTAAACTGATAAAAATACAGATGGCCCTACTGCCTCTTACTGATAGCTTATAAATAGACTGAAGAAATCCTATTGGCCTAATTGCTTTCTCACAGGTAAACACAGCAATGTTGACTTGTGGGTTTTGACTGCACATGTTCACAGTGCCAGCTGTCAGTGAATTGAAAGGAATGAGACAATTTAGAAAGTTATGAGCATTGGAGAGATGTTATTCTATTGGAAAATTATATCACAATATTTGACTCTTCATCAAAAGTAGAAATGTAATAGTACATTTCATGATCATTATTTTATTCAAATATTTTGTGGTGATTTGTTTGTCATAGCAGCAAACTATAAGTGCTAAAGTACTAAAATCTCTGTAATCAAATACATGGAACTTACAGCTCAGATCATTGGCTCAAATCTAGGCTCAATTGATGTAGAGCAGCCATTTTCTATCGTGGCAGTATGCCATGTGCAGCAGTCCTACACCATGTGCGCTGAGGCGTCTGCTTTTGGAAATGAAGAGGTAAGCAATCCATAGCTGTCTCAAAATGTCTTGATGGGTCATACACTAACACATTTGCACTCTCACCACCAGTAAGTTTTCTGTCACTATAGGCAAAGGTACTGAGCTGTCTTCAGAAACCTGTGAATTAGGACCCTGTGCGTGTAACAGACACAGCCCACTGCACAGTGACAGCTTGAGGTTGAATAACAAAGAACAGGCACCAAAGAATTTTGTTCCAGGAACATGTCTGTGGAAATCACTAGATATATATATATGTGTGTGTGTGTGTGTGTGTGTGTGTGTGTGTGTGTGTGTGTGTGTGTGTGTGTGTGTGCGCGCGCAATGTATAAATGGATGGATGAATGATCAAATGAACAAATGAATGAAGCTAACCATTTTGAACATTTAGGCAGATCCAAAAAATGGCTACTTCTATTTTCATTAGCTCTTGAAGCTCTTAAGGCAGTTGTTGTTCTTAATTTACTATGGAAATAATATAATCTTAAATGAAAGCGCAAAATTAAATTAAGCACAAAGCACCATTGTAAGCAAACAGATGAATGTGGATATACTTCACATAGTCTCTTATTGCCACTCTGGCCTAATAAATTTGCTAATATGTTTCTAAAATAAAAAATAATCAGTTAGTGAATTGAATTCCATTATGAATGTGTTCCCTTGCTTTTAAAATATAAAATATATTTATACATATAAGCTCTATTTCAGACCACAATCAGTGTAATAAACAATACCCTACAATAAGTATTAGAGTTTCAACATAGGAGCAGGATCAGTGGTCATTTAAATATTACCAAATAGATGAGTCTTCAGTCTGCATTTGAAGACTGGAAGGGATTCTGCTGTCCGGACAGCCAGTGGAAATTCATTCCACCATCTGGGAACCAAGACAAAGAATAGTCTTGATGCTTGTTTTCTATGAGACTTGAAGCATGCTATTTCAAACTGAGCCAAACTTGAGGTTCAAAGTACTCAAGGTACAGATCGGGCTTTGACCATTGACATTGTGTATGGAAGGGCTGGTCCATTTTTGGCTTTGTAGGCAAACATCAAGGTTTTAAATCTGATGTGGGCAGCTACTGGAAGCCAATAAAGGGAGCGCAGCAGTGGAGTGACAGTTATGAACTTTGGAAGATTGATGACCTGTCATGCTGCTGCATTATGGACACATTGTAGAGATCTGATGGCTCTTGGAGGAAGAGCAGCAAGTAACAAGTTGCAGTAGTCTAGCTTTGACATTACAAGAGACTGCACAAGTGCCTGGGCAGTTTCTTGTGAGAGAAAGGGCTGAATCCTTTGTATGTTATAAAGGATAAATCTGCAAGACTGGGTCAGATTTGAAGCATGAGTTGAGAACGACAACTGGTTGTCCAAAGTTATGCCCAGGCTATGAGCAGTTTTAGATGGTGATACCAGGGAGTTCTCGAAGGAAACTGTGAGGTCATGGTAAGGGTTTGGAGTTCCTGGGATGTACAGAAGCTCAGTTTTACTGGGGTTGAGCTTCAAGTGGTGGGCTGTTATCCTTGATGCAATGTCAGTCATGTATGCCGCGATACGACTGGAAACCTGCAAAAGAAAGAATTCATTGAGAGTCATCATCATAGCAGTGGTAGGAGAAGCCATGAGAAGATATAACATCACCAAGAGAACAAATATACAAAGAGAAGAGGGCCTAATACTGAGCCCTGGCAGACACCGGTGGAGGGTCTACATAGATTGGATGTGGACCCTCTCTATGTTACCTGATAGGACCATCCCTCCATATAGGACTGAAACCATTTCCATGCAGAGCCAATCACACCAAGTCTGGAGAGAACAGAAAGGAGAATGTTCTGGTTTACTGTGTCAAAGGCTGCCAAAAGGTCCAGAAGAATCAAGACAGGTGACAGTTTGACAGTTTTGGCAGCACGAACTTTTTCTGTCACTGCTATGAGGGCTGTTTCAGTTGAATGTGCCGGTTTGTAGCCAGACTGATTGGGATCATAGAGCTGGTTCTGGGTGAGGAAAAGAGATAATTGATTTTAAACTGCTCATTCAATAATTTTTGATAGGAAAGAGAGAAGTGATACTGGTCTGTAATTGGTTATGTTGGAGCAGTCAAGTGTGGCCATCTTAAGGACTGGTACCACCCTGGCAGTTTTGAACTCAGTTGGTACATGTCCAGAAGATAAGGAGTTATTGATGATGACAGAGATGAAAGGAAATAGATCTCTTGAGAATAAAACGGAATGGAAGGAATGGTATCCAGCGGACATGTAGTCAGATTGCTGGAAGTCAGGAGTTGAACAATTTCGTCTGAGGATAGAGGAGAAAAATTAGGTGTGGAAGATCTTGCAGGTCTAGAGGAGAGAGGGCATAGAAGAGTCATTGATGAGGAGAGTGTAGAAAGTATTAGTAACTGTATCCAAGGAGAGAGAAGAAAGCAAGTCAGTGTGAGGAAGGGTGGCTAAAATAGTTGAAGTAAGAGAAGAAAGAGTGATGGAGCACAGATTGCGATGGAAGGAGGAAGAACATGTTGGGGAGGTATGGATGGAAAGACAATGGAGGGAGAGAGGGTAGGATAGAAAGTGATGGTCTGAGGGGGTGACTGTGATATCCTATGTTGTAGTGCTCCAGGTGTAAATCTGGTCCAAACTCACTTTGTGAGTTGGAGGGCAGCTGGAGTCGCTGAGTTCTCAGAGGAGATCCAGGTCTCTCCTAGAGCCAGGAAGTGTAGTAAGTGGAGGGATGCTAGGGATGAGATGAAGTCAGCCTGCTGGACAGCAGATTGGCAATTCCAGAGCCCTCCTACCACCATAGTCTGTGATTGTGCTGAACGTTGGGAGTAAATGAGGTTGCTGAGATTGTGATGTCTATGATGATGAGTGTCTAGGAGATCTGTGGGATATGTAGATAGGAAGTGTGAGACACATTTCAGATTGGAAAGATATTAGGTTTGTGAAAGAATGCAATGAACGTTGTGTGAGGAAAAAAATATTTAGATGAATTTTAGAGGGCTGGTCTCAGTGTAGATGAAGAACTAGAAGAAAAGTACAATCTGTAGAAGGCTTTCATTTGGCTTTTCTTCTAGTTCCTCATCTGCACTGACATACGTCTGTAGCGGAGCCGTCCTAATTTAACAATTCAGTAAGTGCTGTGTCCCCCCTCCCCCAAATCACACCTAGAGCCAAGGCAGTGAGTAATTACAGCCAACAGCAAACAAACAACTAGGTTCAGAGAAGAAGCCTTGAATTTAACAGAATCTAAGGCAAAAGTAAGTGAAGTAAGTGAAGAGCCAATGTTAACCAACCAGATGATGATCCAAGAGAAAAAACCAAAGCACATTGCACACCAAAGCCTATTTCACATTTTCTCCACTGTGATAAAACCTAAAGTGAACAGTAATAACTATGAATTAGCCAGAGCCCACACATAAAACCTAAAATCTAAACCTAGCTAAAACACATAAAATCTAAAAGCAGCTATCTCAATGAAAGTGTGAATATGTTGACTTCATTTTGTAAAGCAGGCCTCTGGGCATCAGTAGATAGAATGTGTAAAGGGTAGGGATTGCATCGTAGAGCAGAAAATCTGGCTTTGCATACAATATGTCAAGCTCAGTTAGGCCTGATAAGGAAAACTAAACCCACATACCACTCATTATGCACCACTGTATTGCTTTTGCCAAATGAACAAGTCTGTTTTGATTACTAGATGCTTACATCACACCAAAGTTAGGACAAATGATTAATAATTTTAGACAAGAGATCTCTGCAGCATCTAGCAATATAGGTGTAAATTAGCTCATGCCTGCTGTGCTCAAATAAAAGTGCTTGCACTATGTTCACATGAGTGACCCATCTGAGCATAGTGTGGGTAAAAAAAATAGGGAATTTAATCTCCTATCATGTTGTTAATGTTGCAATAGTTAGTGGCTGGATAATGCGGAGAGGAATTGAGGCTTTTCTTGTTGCTATATTAAAAACAGAAAGAAGACATATAGGTTACACAGATACCTTTTTGGAGGTACATCGGGCAAAATCTGCTCATTTATAGCTGGCTATGTTTAGCCAGTGTAAGTGGCAATGTCAGGTTGTTTACTTTTTTGGAGTTCCTCTCATTTCAATCTAGACCAAAGATTTTTGTTTTCATTCATCAGTGATATGTCTTGGGTAGTTCTCCTCTGGTTTGTCTTTTCCTTGCAGGTGCTTCAGTCATGTTTTGTCAGAATGTGAAGAATAGATGGCAGTGAACTCATTAAAAAGCATTACAACCAATAGGTCACTCTCCCTACAGCCCCTTTGAATTAGGAGCTTCATATTCAATGGCTGCATTTTTCACCTCTCCTATCCAAACATGGGCTGCTGTACCTGAATGGTCCTAACCTCAACTAAAAATCCTTTCATATGATGGGCATTCAGTTACTTGGAAGAGGAACCTTCTATCATTTTCCTTTTCTTCTGTTTATATTTGATTTGAACATCCATCAGTATGGTGCAGATTTGGTGCTTTAATGGGGGGGGGGGGGGGAAATGCATGCTCTAACTCCAGTATTTGTGAACGTAGAAATGACATTCTGTCAGTGTTTGGCACAGGCAGAGATGCTTGGAAAGACAGGCTGAAGACTAGGCTGTCGCTGTAAGCAGTCAAGCGGTTATTCATGAAATGGAATTACTTTCTGACAATAGCTCTGCCTACTTTTGAAGCTTCCTCCTTTTGCTGAATTGTAAATCCTTTTTCCTGGCTGCCACCTGTTTTGCCTAACCTCAAACATTTTGTCCCATAGCTGCATGTGATTACAGTTGACTTTTCATGTGAGGTTTGGCAGCTTCCTGACCATACTGCAAACAAAATGCTTAACAAGAAACAAAAACAGTTATTGACAGGCATTTCTCTTAATTATTTTAATTACAGATTCATTATTTTAGGCTGAATAGAGTTTTTACATGGGGAAATATCTTGCTTCCATACAAATATCAAAGTATACTTTGTTGTGTAGTACTGACAGCTTGTAGATTAGGGTTTCGTAGCATTCGGTAATGTATAGTGTACATTCACTATTATAAGCAGTACATTTATTCAAAATGTAATAATTGATGGGTTTTTTTTTAAATGTTAAAATCAGCAACCTCTTCCATATATTGCAATTACTTCTTGTAACGGCCCGAGCGCCACAGGGCGAGGAGTAGGACACACAGGCTCTGTTGACGTAGACAGACATTTATTATACACAGACAAAGAACAAACATATTGGCACTCACACAAAACCAGGTAGGTGAACATGGACAACAGGTTACAAACATAATATGCAATACTATCATGAACATGAAAATGTAGTCGAACATGAATATAACATGAACAAAGACCAAACAACCCTGAACTCTCCTGCAACGGTTTAAATACATGTAAACATTAGACACAAAAGCAGGTGTGCGAACATAGGTGTGGTCACAAACAAAGAGACAAACTCCCACATCATGTGGCGGGTTGTACCATGTGACCAGTCGGACTGGGAGCAGTCCATGACACTTCTATAACATGTACGCATTCCATTAGCACATAGTCGTTTGTACTTCAATCTTTTTTTCCTTTGATCTTTCTTTTTTTCTCTATAATTGGGATATAATAAGAGACAGCCATTCCCTCTTATTTTCTTCTAAAACAGAGATTTTGTCAAGGTTTGTATAATGTTGGTATAATGTCCAGTTTAAATTATCCTATTATCCTAAGGTGGAGCGGTCCTGTACAGAGATAAAGCAAGGAAACTATCAACAGGATGAAATGCTTCACACACATCTGTGCATGGCTCATTCTTCCAGCTTGCTGGGAGTTCCTTCATTTAAAAAATAAAATGCTAAATCATTTGCAAGTGGAAATGATTTGCACAGGTCCAGCACATAAGGGAGACAGGGGGAGCAGAAGCACTCTGAGTGTTTTCTTGCTTTTGTCTTATGGTTTTCAGTGCCTGTTGGGCTTAATGCAACTTCTTACTGATGAAGGTCAGTTTCTTCTCTCCATTATTTCACTGGGTATAAGAGAGAGATGTAGAGTCTGGTGTAGGGATTCAGATGCTGACCTTGAAAAAAGGACACTGATGTTGTGTTCATTAGTGTAAACAGGATTCAGGGCCTTAAGCAGACTAGTACAATTCTTTGAAAAGACTTGGCTCTCTAAAATGTTTTACAACATACTGCTTTTGAAAAATGATCAAAGAGCAAAAGCTGAGTGAAAGGATAGACACAGATATGGGGACCAAACTTCAATTTGTATCTCAAAAAGCCAATTCCAGAAAGTTCAGAGAAGCTGGTTCCTTTTAGCTGCAGCACTATGACTAATGAAGGCACCAGTCAGTGCGTTAGTGAGCTCACTTTAAAAAGACATGAAATAGGGGTCAATTATCATGACCCAAAGACTCTCATTAAACAATTAGACGTCAGCTGCTGGCATCAAATATTGCTGGCTGCAGTCATTTTACAGTGCACATATGGGGTGAATCTTGATTCATTAAACATTTTAAAAAACACAACATCTGGAGCTCTATTAAAATTAGATTTTTTTATCTGTCCTTTGCTTGTTCTAATGCAACAAGAGTGGTTTTATATCTGAGCCGAATTTCAAGCTTAGTATTTGACAGTATTTGGCTAACAGGATTTATACTTTGGTGTTTGTAGTTACACCTGCCTTTAAAAACATGCAGGTTGGCTGTTAAATGACATGTAATAATCAGATCTCTCATTTCAATTGCAATGTACAACTGGGACTTTTCTCACTGTTTATTAAGGATGAGCAATCAATCCTGCAATATGTTTTACCCTCATCCAGGCCAGTTTGGTTTCATTTACAATACAAGACAGCTTGCTAGCTAGAATCACTTTCTGAGTTCTTGTGTACCTTTATAAATGCTGTAACTGCCATCATCTTGCTCTGTTATTCTAACAGCATTTGGATATACAGATTGTAGTCTAATGACATTGAAAACTGTTCAAGAGAAAGTTGACATCATCGCCGATTATGTTCAAGAGGAGAAACCCTACAGGCAATATTGATTATCACTAAACCTAATTAGGCCTAAAATTACAATGCAGTACAAGAACATGGAAAAAAGACACCTGTCTTGAATAAATAAAGTCTCCACACCTTACCTATAATGTTCCACTTTAATCCATATGAGAGACTGGATTATAGATATTCTCTGAATTGCTCCACATGGGCCTATAATAGCATCTGATATGTTCAGCCACAGCTTATTGAATTTCCTATTTGTTTGTGTACGCTGTCTGGTGTGTGTATGTATGCACGTGTATATATTGTAGGTTTGTGCCATGTGTTGATCATGGGTGCTGCTAGTCTCTAACCATTCAGTTTTAGGCAGTGGTGAGTGCCCACAGTAGCATCTCTTCATACCACTACAGAGTACCACACACAGCAGGCTATTAGCCTGTCTAATTACTAGACAGCCAGGCGTAAGTCAACAGCCCCTGGGAATAACCTGCCCTGCAAGACAGAGCAGTCCTTGCGCCCCAGAACAAACACTGCCATCTATTTTAATGGAGCTTTCCATCAATTTGGAGATCATGCATGGGTGGAGAGCAATGAGCAGAGAACATAAATTGCTATCATCCTGAGATGACTAATAATTATAGTCTTGGGATAAGAAGGAGCATTGCTTTTAAATAGAATCACTCTTGTCTATATTATGAGACCTTTCATGCTTTTACATGCAAGTGTGAGTCATCACGTCTGAAACTATGGATCTTAAAAACATGATAACATTTATATGTTTCTTACTAAGAGTTCTTATCATGTCCAAAAAAAGCAGACTGCCAAACCTTTTGAATGTGAATGTGATGGTCATTGCTCAGGGAATCATATTTTCATTCTGTTTTATATGTGATTGATATTTCACATTTCAAAAGGCATTTCACTGCCAGTTGTACTGTGGATGACTATGTATGCGACAAATAAACTTTGATTTACCTTTGATTTACCTTTGGTCTTTTGTGGTTAAAGGCAGTCCCAGTCAGGTACTGGCCACAGACTCTACTAAAGCTGTATAAAACTTCCCTTTTGGTTTATACAGTCTTACCCAGACTCAGGGCTGTGGGTCAGGTCAGGTGGTGAAAGCAAGCAAGGTTAAGAGAACAAAAGTGGTGGCAACTCTGAGCTTGAGGTTAGTGGAAATGCTTTTAATGGAAGGGAAATGCAACTACTTCTGCTATTCATAGCTGCAACTAGAACACACTCTCTTCCCCTATCCTCTCTATTCAGTTTTCCCCCTTTAACCACATCTCTCAGATGTTTCTTTGGTCAACAGCAGCCTCAACTATTCAGCAAATATGTAACACAAACTTAGTATGAATCATGAATTATTGCTTTCAGTTGTTTGTGATCTGCACAGTAGCACTGCACAGTTTAGTGTTTTCCCATGTTTTAGCATGCCTTTATATATATATATATATAAATATAAATAAATTAGCACACTCTGATCAGTCATTGGCTAGAAATGAATCATGTCTTAATTAGGCATTATTAACTGTGTTATTACTGTAGTTGTTTTAAAAGCGGTTGTTTGAAAATACAAGTTTAACTCATCACATAAGGAAGGCACTAAGAATTACATACAGGCAAATTTCCCATGCATTGCTGAAAATATTATATAGCTCATAATGGATAACATGTTAGATGGCAGCGACAAAAAGACATACCTCTTTGGAAATGCTTTCCCTCTTAATGAGTGAAGTTGTTTCATTTAAATGCATGGAATTACAGCGAGTAAAACAGTTTGTGTAGTGGAAATGGCGAATGTATTATTTGTGTTATTCAATTACATAATAGAGGCAGCGCCTATGCCTTCACAGTATAACAAATTATCTCCAAACACATAATTAACACTGGGCATAAATCACTTGTCATATTTCATTATGGTCCAATCAGAGAGAAATCTAGCCTCATAGCTCATGAGTTCTGCCCAGTTTGACCCCTTCACACTGTGTGTGAAGTGTGTATATGTGTGTGTGTGTGTGTGTGTGTGTGTGTGTGTGTGTGTGTGTGTGTGCATGCATGCATGCATGCATGCATGTTTGTGTGTGTGTGTGAGAACACTCAGCTGCACTTAGGTAACCCATCTGAATATAATTGTGACTTTACCTGCATTACATACTGTAGAGCTCTCTGATATGGTCAACTAAGTCTTCAACCATCTGGCAAATCTTTACTCAGTCAAGGATGAATAACACTAGAGTTGTTCTGGAAAAAAAAGGTAACTTAAAGTTCTCGAATGGGTGTTACCTAAGGTCAACAAACTTAAAATGAGAATCTAAGGGCTTTACCTGAATAAAGCATTCTCTAAAAATACCAGGTGTAGATTCAGGTGTTTGTTTATTTTTTAAGTGATGTTTTCCTTAACAAAGCTTAAAAATAAGATGTGAACTCTATTAATAGTGTCAGAGGATGTAGAGGATTCATTACTGTTTCCTTTTTAGAAGGTTTCTTTATTATCTTTATTTTTAGTACTGACTGTTGTGTGAACCATAAGCAGCCCACAACTGACCAATACCCAGGAGCAGAAATAAGACTTACAAAACTAGAAGTGGACTTATGTCACAGCTTGGAGACTGGCCAGTTAACTCATGTTTCAAGAGATACCAAGTGATATACTCCATTTCAGAGGCCAGACTTGAGGAACTAACAAAGGGAAATTGATTGTTTAGTGCACACAACAACAGATTAAAAACACAATGGTTTAGCACACAGAACAACAGAGATAAGATTAAAAATTGCCATTAATTTTGTGTGTATATATCTATATATATTCAATATTGGGCCAAACATATTTATAAACATCATTGTGATAAGTCACATTTTAAATGACAATAAGATTTAGCTATGACTGTATTATATTAGGTTGCAATTTAAGAAGTGTCGAGAACAAATAAGGACAACAAGCTAAAAATAAAATAGTAGTATCTTGAAATTTTGAAAACATTTCCACCCATTGTGGGAGAGGTTTAAGTTCATTTTTAGTAAATGTGGTGCAGTGTCCTTTGTTTCTGAAAATATCTCACTTCTTTCAAACATTAGGCAGTGAAATTCTTCATCTTTCAACTATCTTATTGGTAGTGCCTGTGACATATTGGTTAAGAAATATTATAGTAAATTCTTGATAGCACTGCACCTCATGTATGGAATCATTTAATCACAAACTGCACTTTCATTAAAAAGATCTATAACAGATCATTTGTCTTACATATTACTGCAAGGCCAAGGGTGATCATTTCAGCAAATCATTTTCATTATAAATAAGCAGTCTGGATTCTTTTCCATTCCCTAATTACACTGTTACACTTAGGCCATTTTCAAATGAGAGCCCAGGGTTATTAAACCACTCTGTTATGGAACTGCACATAATTAACAGCAAAAATTGGGCTTTTTAAATGTGAAAGCTCCATATGAACAATTAATGTGCTAATCAACCTTTCTGGAACATATTACCTAGTTGATTTAGAATAACTCTCTTGTTTGCATAATGAACTCATCTTAAATAAAGGGGAAACCATGCCAGACAATAAGGAAAATGCAGTGATTGAATTTACTAGGATTCACTCTTTAGTCTGCTGAAGTTTGCACCGCTGATTAGAACATGGCTATATACATCCATCATAGCAATTTTTGACTTATTACCATAATTGGGCCTCTGTAATTACATGTGTGTGCTTATTTCCCTGTTTCTTGTGTATGGAGCATAAAACGTTAGTGCTGAGATACAGAGGGGGTTATGTCTATTTATGCAGGGAATCTAGCCATTATAAAGAGTCTCAGTACTTCCGCCAAACAGGGCTGCTTAACTTATGTTCATGTTCTTCCTCCTGAACACTTATTCAACATTATAATCACACGAGTAAAAAAAAAAAAGAACTTTTAGGGTGGTGGTGTGTTAAGGATAAGTATAATAGGGTAACGCACACAAAAGTATGGTCACTTTTTTGGTCCAATTAAATTTCATTATTTAAAAACGCAGACAGCAAAGAGGAGGAACTGTCAATCTCGTGAACGTTTATTACGAACAAGGAGGTCTTGTGCGTCACTAGAGGGTGCTGTGAGGGCAGACACAGGGAAGTAGTTGGGTAAAACATAACAGTTGACTTTACGTTTCTTAAGACAAAGAACGGCTTTTTGTGAGGAAATCCATTTATGTTTCCTGTCTGGTTTTCCCCAATTATACAGGTGAGTTCACTAGAAACCCTCAGTCAGTCAAAGTGATGAATGTTATTTAGAGGGATGTGAAGGATACTCACTGGTAGCATGAAGCTGAGTGAATTGTGGAGTTTATCCTTAAAAAAACTGAATTGTACAACGCTAGCATTATCTGTAGGTGCTGAGGTAATTTCGAGTATTCAGATTAATATGAATTTTAACACAATATTTCAGTTTATAGTCTTTAACTTGTCTGAGAAGAGTTTTATTGTAATATAAATTGTTTGCGGTGGGTCTGTGAAACTTGTTGAGTGACGGGTGGCGCTGTGTTCCTTCAGGGAGACATCGAGGTTGCAACAGTCGCATTCGTAAAGCTGGCTCGTTTTCGTGGCGATCTGTAATGTTACCCTCCATGTTAAGAGCTAGCTAACTAGTTTTGCTAGCTAACTACAGTTACTATGTTTGTCACCAGAGTTAGGCCGACAAGAGAGTTCTTATGTGAAATGAAATTAAAATGGCGACTGGACAATAGAAGGCTCATGTTTATGCATCTAAAGTCGCACAGATATGCATCTGGGAATATTAACCTAGTATACTGATGTCGTACATGTAAGTTTAAACACGAGAAATACGTGTGGGGATATTGTTTTTCTAGGACATGATTGGATTTAATGAAGCCGTGAGTATAGTTTGTAAATTACACTAATGTGTCTGCTGAAATATGTTTAAGTTAGAACTGTTTTGTATGAAAAGAACAGAAGTGAAAGAGGAAAAAAATGCATCAATGAGATGTTTAATAAAGAAAAATAACGGCCTGCTCCGAGGAAACCCACTTGTGTCTCCTGTCTGTTTTTCTTTAATTCTACAGCTACAGATGCATAATACACTGTTATGGTGCTCACACCCTGAGACCTGTAACAAATATTTGGAGGCACTGCTGGGGTAGGCATCCCTGATCATTGTTGGAGCCTATCCTTCACTATGTGAATCCTAGATTGGGGACACATGATCCATGAGAGAAGCTTCCAGTGGTTGACAGAGGCAGTTAAGGAAACTAGATAGAAAGTGAGTGGATCCTAGCTGTGAGAGGACGACAGTGTGAGTGCAAATCGTCTTGGACTGTGAACCATGGCTGACAAACAGAAGCAAACGATGGTGGAGAGTGAACAGAAAAGATTAAGAAAGCTCCTCACGAACTGACTGCTGATGAACTCCAGGTTGAACTTCCATGTTGCTGAGATCATACTGGTACCAGAACTCGATTTCTAAGCAGTAGTTGTGGGTGATGAAGAGTACTGTTATGACTACATATGTTTTTATTTATGTTATAAAACACTCCTTGAGCTAGAGGATCAGGGACTGTCTCACCTGTTTTTTAAGGGATGCCATTGATGATGATTGCGATGAGAAGACACAGGGGTATGTCAATCTGAGGGCACTGAGGGTGAAATGTATGCATCTAGACCTTCGCACAATTTAGCCCAAACTAAGGTAGTGACTCACTTACCTGTAGCTCCTTCTGGCTCTGTAGAACAAAACACCAAGCTTATCAGAAGATGGTAGCAGATTATGGAACTCTGATAGATCAACTCACAGAGCTTTTAACACTGCAGTGCTCCCATGTCCTAAGTAACACCCAGACAGTGGGGATTAGAACTGCACCACAGACAAACATTACTACACCTCACTCACCACACACAGATACAAAGAGGATTAGCAGCCACACACACCACTCCTGCCATTCTGATGAGGTCAGGCCTGACAGCCTTGTGTCCATAAGAGATCGGTCATTCCTACAGCGTAAAGAATTCATGATTCATGGAGGTCATATGAGCAACAGTGCATCCGATAGCTGCTACCACAGCCTGAGCAAGCAGGTGAAGGTGTATAATCCAGTCACATGGAAAGTGAGATTATTCATGGAATACTCTGTGATATTAAACCTGGACAATTCAGAGACATGCTCATAAACAAAGATGACCTCACGGTTACTAAACTTAAAAGTTTTCTGCGTTCACACTTAAGTGAGAGAGGTGGTAGTGAGCTTTTCCAAGATCTTATAAGCACAAGACAACATGAACAGGAAAGCCCACAACAATTTCTATATAGGATGATAGGACTCTGAGAGTGATGCTTGCATCAAAACAGCCACTGAAGTTGAGTATGAGCCTTGTACAGTCCAAAATGTGTTCCTGAGAACCATTTACCAGGGCTTTCTCTCAAAATACAGCGACATCCGTAAGGAGTTTATACCCTTGTTGTCTGATAGTTCATTGTCTGATGATGCTTACTGCAGCATGTGAGTAGAGTATGTAGTGAGGAGAGTGAAAGATGAAGATTAGGTTATTGTCCTCGTCACAAAGTGGCACAGGTCCACAGGACTACCTTTGAATCAGACGATGTGGGAAAAGCAACAGAAGCTAAGATGAAACCACACAGAGGTTGAACCGAGTGCAAAAACTGCTCTGACTAAAGCTGTTGATTCCTTAGTAAATGCAAGCACTACAGAGAAGATTCAGTAGCAGTATCAAGCTAGGTTTGTACAAACACCCAGTTGTTCACTTTGTATTGAACAGGGTGTAACAGTATGCCATCACTGCTTCAGTGACAAGGGCCATCAAGCTGTGCGGTGTCTCAGAAAAGGAGAAATTAGCCGACCATCAGCCAACCAACATGGAGCAAACCTTAACCAGGAACAAAGACCAACATGTGACAAGGAGATTCAAACCAGGCTGGAGCCGACTCTTCACTGCCTGAACAAGGTGTCCCTAGCCATAAAAAGGTGGCTCAGCTTGTTGGGAACAAATACACTATCAAGTGTTTCATCCACAGCTATGTTGTTAATAACTTACTGGACACTAGGAAAGAGTATATTGAGCATGTATCCCACATTTTACAGACTGTTGAGAGTAGTCCAGATGAGTCATACTTCTGAATTATAGTTAAGCAAACTGTCCCAATCCTGAGTCAGGGACAGGCTAAATGCTGGTCCACCTGTTGACATAAGCCACTTGAACACTGAATAGCAGATTGACAGGCTGATGTTATGGGAGGAATCCAGTGCTTTTGCAAAAGATGATGGTGACATTGGCATTATCCCTACCTTTCAGATGTCCTTGACACGTTAAGACAACTTACCTGTGCAGAAGTCTTCAGCAGCTATTCCAAAGCCTCTCGGTGATGAGGTTAAAGAGTATATTGAGAATTTGTTGTCCAAGGGATGGATCATGAAGTCCCAAGTCCTCCTACTCCTATCCGTGTGGTCTGTGTACATAAGAAGGATGGTTTCCTTTGGCTGTGTGTTGATTACAGGCTACTGCACCAGCAAGCCATCCCTGACAGACATCTTCTACCGAGGATCCAGAATCTCATTAACACCTTGGGAGGCTATACCTGGTTCTCAATTTTAGACCAAGGGAAGGTGTACCATCAGGGGTTTATTGAAGAAGGATCATGACACTTGACAACATTCATCACCCTATGGGGCCTTTATGAGTGGGTCTGTATCCCTTTCGGCCTGACCAACGCACCAGCTGTGATTCAACGGAGTATGTAGGAAATGCTCACTTCATTCCATGATGATTTCTGCCTTCCATATTTAGACGTTTCATGCTATGCCCGAACATTTGAGGATAATGTGGTAGTACACCAAAAAGATCTTCAGGCACTCCAGAAGCATGGAGTTAACTCAGACCAACCAAGTGTGAGCTCTTCAAGCACAAATTGAGGTGTGTTGGCCAGTTGGTCTCATCACAAAAAACCAAGAGGCTGTATATGCCTTGAGAGATAAAACTCCTACAACAGTGGATGATGTACAGTTGTGTTAAAAATAATAGCAGTCCAGCATCACTAACTAGATCATATTTCTACATGGCAAAAAATGTACTATTAAGTGTGGTAGAGTAATAAAAAACCAACAGACCCAGCAGTCATGACATGCATGCTGCTGATTCTGTGTAACTGAATAATTAACTAAAAGGGGCGTGTTCAAAATAATAGCAGTGTGAAATTCAATTAGTGAGGTCAT
Source organism: Electrophorus electricus (assembly GCF_041902795.1). Lineage (NCBI taxonomy): Eukaryota > Metazoa > Chordata > Actinopteri > Gymnotiformes > Gymnotidae > Electrophorus > Electrophorus electricus. The sequence goes on from NC_137510.1 coordinate 13,636,338, forward strand.
TCATTCTGTGAAAAAACAGGTGTCAAACAGATGGCCCCTATTATAGGATGAAAGCAGGAGATGTTGTGCATGCTGAGTAAAAAAAACTGAGTAAAATGGGCCGTTCCAGACATTGTTCAGAAGAACAGTGTACTTTAATTAAAAAGTTGATTGGAGAGTGGAAAGCATATAAAGGAGTGCAGAAAATGATAGGCTGCTCAGTTAAAATGATCTCAAATGGTTTAAAATGAGAACCAAAACCAGAAAGACATGGAAGAAAAACGGAAAACTCCCATTTGAATGGATGGAAGAATAGAGACTCAGCTAATGATCAGCTCCAGGGAGATCAGAGAAGGTCTAAAGTTACCTGTGAATACTGTAACAATTAGAAGACGCCTCTGTGAAGCCAAGCTATTGGCAAGAAGCCCCCGCAAAGTCCCATTGCTGCAAAAACGACATGGGCCGGATTGGTTACTATTCGCCAAAAAACACACTGACTGGCCTAAAGAAATGGCGCAACATTTTGGGGACTGATGAAAGCAAGATTGTTCTTTTTGGGTCTAGGGGCCACAGAGTTTGTCAGATGACCCACAAACACTGAATTGAAGCCACAGTACACTGTGAAGACAATGAAGCATAGTGGCATAAGCATCATGAAACACGGTTGTTTCTCATACTATGGTGTCGGGCCTATTTATTGCATACCAGGGATCATGGATCAGTTTGAATGCATCAAAATACTTGAAGAGGTTGTGTTGAATCATGCTGAAGATGAAACACCCTTGAAATGGGTGTTTCAACAAGACAGTGATCCCAAACACACCAGTAAGCATGCAATATTTTGGCTCTAGACCAAAAAGATTAACTTTATGGAGTGGTCAGTCCAATCTCCGGGCCTTAATCCAATAGAAAACTTGTGACATCAAAAATGTGACAACAAAAATGCTTGGCAAAACCAAGAAATGCAGAGGAATTGTGGACTGTAGTCCAGTCATCCTGAACTGGAATACCTGCTCACAGGGGCCAGAAGTTGGTAGACTCCATGCAGCACAGATGTGAAGCAGTTGTCAGAAACAGTGGTTATACAACTAAATATTAGTTTAGTGATTCACAGGAAAGCTCAATATTCAAGCATTTTTTCAGTTTATACAGTAAATGTGAATTTTTGAACAGCCTAATATTCTCTTTTCTTCACTTTCTGTAAAGTAATAACACATTTGATTAATTTTAATTCGTGTTTTGATTTGGAATAGAATGTGCAGTGTTCTCAATGCATTTGTGTGTATGAAAATAAAAGCTATTATAAGAACTTTGAGCTTTACTCACTTTTTTAAACACCCTGCTATTATTTTGAACACAACTGTACATAGGTTTGCAGGATGTTTGAGCTACTATCTCTCCTACATCCAAGATTTTTCCTGCATTGCAAAACACATGAGCTGCTCCAGTGAATAACATATTTGACAAAGCAGTTGTAAGGCAAGGGAACAGGTGCACAGCTGCCTTCCAAAGCACCTGTGCAGTGGACAGATGAGCATCGACACCCTGAGTCAACTGATTGACATCTTACCCAGACCTCAACCTACCATTTGTACTGCACATGGACGCTTCAGATAAAGGGCTTTGAGCTGTGTAATATCAGCATCAGGATGGCAAACTCAAGTTATTTGCTTTGGATCAAAGACATTCACACCCACTGAGAAGAAATACAGAATCCATGCAGGGAAACTGGAGATCCGTGCACTGAAATGGGCAGTTGGTGAAAAATTTAGACATTTCTGGGAAGAGTCAATGCCGATGCAGACACCCTTTCAAGGTGTCTACTAGACATCAACCTGTATGTGTCCGAACTTCTCACAGAGGTGGTCAGCGCAATCTGGGAGGGCAATCTGGTGAATGGTGCTCAGGATGTGGCCTGAGTGGCTGCAATGTCTCTACATCAGTGATCAGTTGGAGCCTAATAACATTAAGCTACTACCAGCCATTGATCCAGCCAATCACTGAAGAGCACAGAGGGAGGATCCCACCATAAGTGAGATTCTGAGGCTGAAAGACTCAAACATAATGCTGACTAATGAAATTAAAGGTAATGCAAGTGGACCTGTGAGGAAAATGATGTCTGAGTGGGGAAAATTACAGGAGAAAAAATGGGCTACTGTAACATATCCTCACCAACATACAACAATTAGTCCTAGCCTTAGCCTCCTGCTACAAACGCCTGGTCCTGCAAAAGCTACATGGTGACATGGGTCATGTTGGTATGGGGCAAGTATTAGGGTAGCTTAGAGAGAGATTCTACTGGCCTTATATGAGGTGTTGGGTTAAGACTTACATGACCAGACAGTGTCCGTGCATAAAACAAAAGAAACCAGTAACGTGCATGCCCTCATGTTTAGCATATGACCAGTTCACCTCTTGAACTAGTGTCTGTTGACTACTTACATTTAGAACCTAATGAGGGTGGCTACTAATATATCTTATAGTACATCTTATCTTATCACTTTACGAGATATGCTCAGGCTTACCTTACAAGAAACAAGTCTTGGTAGGACTGCAGCAGGGAAGATCTTTAATGATTACATCCAGAGATTTGGATACCTGGCCAAAATACATTACAACCAGGGTTTTGAGTTTGAAAACTGACTCTCTTCCACACTGCAACAGTTGAGTGGTGTATGACAATCAAGGACTACACCTTACCATCCCCAGGGTAATCCAGTGGAGAGATTTAACTGAACGCTGTTACAAATGCTACATACCCTGGAAGACAATGTAAAGGACAGATCATTCATGCATATAATTGCATGCTTCATGAGGCTACGGGATATTCACCTTTCTTTTTACTGTCTGGGCATCACCCTAGCTTAGCCATAGAGTTTACATTTGGCTGATATCTGAAGAGGAACAGAGGACACCAAGAGGCTATGCTGAGAAATGGGAAGGAAGAATGAAGAAGCACATGGTAAGAGGTATTACGACAGACACACGAAGGGCGTAGTACTACAACAGGGGGTTGTGTGTTTGTGCAGACCATGAATGAGATAGGGGGCCAGGGAAGCTAAGATCATATTTGGAACAGACAATCTATGAGGTGAAGGAACATATCAAAGATAGTCTTGTATATAGAATGTTTTCTGAGGCAGATAATTCCAAGTCTTGTGTTCTGCACCGTAACTTGCCTCATCTTGTCAATGACTTACCTGCGGACATTCCCTCTTCAGCAACAAAGGCAATTGCACCACAACTCAGAGGAAAGGCAAAACCTTCAGGAGTCAGGACTTCAGCCACAATGGGACAGGAGAGTGAGACTGACACAGATTCTGAGGTATGTTACAACTTGAGGTACATTATATTGCCAAAAGTATTCGCTCATGTTGGAACAGGAATGGGCCATCCCCAAACTGTTTCTACACAGTTGGGAGCATACAATATCTTGGTATGCTGAAGCATTAACAGTTCCTTTCACTGTAATTAAGGGACCAAGCCCAACTCCTGAAAAACAACCTCACACCATAATCCTCCTTCCAAACTTTACACTTGGCACAATGCAGTCAGACAAGTACCGTTCTCCTGGCAACCGCCAAACCCAGACTCGTCCATCAGCTTGCCAGACGGAGAAGCTTGATTCATCACTCCAGAGAATACGTCTCCACTGCTCTAGAGTCCTGTGGCGGCGTGCTTTACAGCACTGCATGCAACACTTTGCACTGGACTTGGTGATGTAAGGCTTGTAAGGCTGGAACTCACTGAGTTCCTGAGAGCGACCCATTCTTTTACAAATGTTTGTAGAAGCAGTCTAGGTGCTTGGTTTTATACACCTGTGACCATGGAAGTGATTGGAACACCTGAATTCAATTATTTGGATGGGTGAGTGAATACTTTTGGCAATATAGTGTATGTTGTGAAGCAGAGACATGATGTGAACAATTTAAAATCCACCAGCACCCCGGTAGGTGACTGGGCAACATGCAGAGTGTCAACTGAACACCTGAGGTCAGCACCCTGCATAAGATCTGCAGGAAGGAGAGAGCCTGTAAGAGAGACCGTCTGTGCTGGTAGGGCAACTGATCAGAACAGAACAACCACAGTAAGGAGTTAACAAAACAGAATCAGAACACAATCCTGTAGCCCAGGGATTTGACCAGACTAATGATTATTCAGCATCATACAAAGAGGTGGAAGATGGGGGTAAGTCAAAAAAATAGCAGTGTTCAAAAAAATAGCAGTGTTTTCATTTTCATTTACAAACTCAAATATTTACCGTATAAACTGAAAGTTGTTTACAGATTTAGCTTTTCTGTTGATCACTGAACTAATATTTAGTTGTATAGATTTTATTTCTGATAACTGCTTTACATCTCTGTGGCATGGAGTCAACTAACATCTGACACCTGCGAACAGGTATTCCAGCCCAAGCTGACTGGACTACATTTCACAGTTCTTCTGCATTGTTGGGTTTTGCATCAAAAACAGCATTTTTATGTCACTCCACAAATTCTCAGTCAAATTGAGGTCTGGGAATTGGGCTGGCCACTTCATAACATCAATCTTGTTAGTCTGGAATCAGGATGCTGCTCACTTGCTGGTGTGTTTGGGGTTGTTGTCCTGTTGAAACACCTATTTCAAGAGCATTTCTTCTTCAGCATAAGGCAACTTGACCTCTTCCAGTATATTGATATATTCAGACTGGTCCATGGTGCCTGGTATGCGATAAATGGGTCCGACTCCAAAGTATGAGAAACATCCCCAAACCATTATGCCTGCACCTCCATGTTTCACAGTCTTCACCGTGTACTGGGGCTTGAATTCAATGTTTATGGGTCTTCTCACAAACGGATGTGGCCTTTATACCCAATAAGAACAATCTTGCTCTCGTCTGTCCATAGAATGTTGTGCCACTTCTCTTTAGGTCAGTCAGTGTGTTCTTTGGCAAACTAACCTTTTCAATATGTCTTTTTTTCAACAATGATACTTGTTTCTTGCAAATAGTTTGGCTTCACATATGCGTCTTCTGATTGTTGTAGTACACACAGGTAACTGAAGATCTTCTTTGATTTCCCTGGAGCTGATCATTGGATGCTTCTTTGCCATTCTTGTTATTTTATAGTCTACGTGGATGGTAGTATTTCTTTTCCTACCATGTGTTTTGGCAAAAGCATTTGAGATCATTTTAGCTGAGCAGCCAATTATTTTCTGCACTTATTTATGTTTTCCCCTCTCCAATCAACTTCTTGATCAAAGTTCTTTCTCCTTCAGTACAATTTCTGGAATGACCCATTTTACTCACTGAGCAATGGCTAAAACCAGCAGGTACAACATTTGCTGCCCTCCTTCTTTAAATAAGGGCCATAATTGAAAGCTGTTTCTTCATAGAACGAATGACCTCACTAATTGAACTCCACACTGCTATTAATTTGAACACTCCCCTTTCATTAAATGAGTCAATTACACCGAATTAGCAGCATGCATGTCATGTCTGTTGATTCTGTTGGTTGCCCATTACTCGGCTACATCTAGTCATGAATGTTTTTCCATGTTATATTATCTTTTCTGCCAAAATCAGTAATTAAATTCATTATTGATGCTAGACTGCTATTGTTTTGCAAATAACTGTATGACAGGATATGCACATCAAACATATTGGGGTGTTTGTTAACAATAAATGTGATTAATATAATGTAGGGTGTCAGGAGTCATTCTACTGTATTGGAAAGCATGTGATTCACAAAAGTATGGTCTTTTTTTTTTGTTGTTCCAATTAATTGTCATTATTTAAAAAAAAAAAAAAACAGACCGCAAAGAGGAGGAACTATCACTCTCATGAACATTTATTACAAACAAAGAAGCCTTCTGTGCCACTAGAGGTTGCTGTGAAGGCAGCCATGGGGAAGTAGCTATGCTCTGAGGTAACCCACTTTTGTCTACTGTTGGTTTTTCCCTAATTCTACTTTAGTTCATTATAAACCCTCAGGTCAAGTGTAAATTGTTTCCAGGAATGTCAAGGATACTCACTGGTAGCATGAAACAGCAGAGTGAATTGAGCTGTGTTCCTTCAGGGAGATATCGTGGTGGCTCAATTGCATGTGTAAAAGTAAGTTCGTTTTCTTGGCGATCTATAATTTTACCCTCCATGTTAACAGCTAGCTAAAAGTTTGGCTAGCTACAGTTTCCATGTCTGTTGTCAGAGGAGAGTTCTTATGTGAAATTAAATTAAAATAGAGATTGTACACTCATGGCCAAAGGTTTTGAGACTGACACAAATTTTGGTTTTGACAAAGTTTACTGCCTCAGGTTTTTTAGGTCCTTTTGTCAGATGTTATGGTATAGTGAAGTACAATTATAAGCATTTCATAAAGTTTTTTAAAAACTTTTTATTGATCTTTTATTGATTCATCTTCTGTGCAAAATCTTGACTGATGGCAACTCAGTCCTTGGAGTTGGTCACAGTTTCTGTGTTTTTGTTTGTCCACCCTCTTTTTGAGGATTGACCACAGGTTCTCGATGAGATTGAGATCTTTGTCCATGGACCCAAAATTTCACAAATTTTGTTCACCGAGCCACTTGGTTATCACTTTAGCCTTGTGACATGGTGATCTGTCATGCTGGAAAAAAGCATTATTCATCACCAAATTGCTCCTGGATCATTGGGAGAAGTTGCTCTTGGGGGATGTTTTGATACCATTCCTTATTCATGGCAGTGTTCTTAGGCAAACTTTGAGCAAACCCACTTCTTGGATGAAAAACAACCATACACATGAACGGTCTCAGGATGCCTCACTGTTGGCATGACACAGAACTCATGGTAGTGCTCACCTTTTCTTCTCTGGACAATCATTTTCCAGATGTCCCACACAGTCTGAAGGGGCTTCATCAGAAAAAATAACTTTACCCCAGTCCTCTGCAGTCCAAACCCTATACTTTCTGCAGAAGTTCAGTTTATCCTTGATGTTTTTCTTGGAGAGAAGTGGCTTCTTTGCTGCCCTTCTTGACACCAAGCCATCCTTCAAAAGCCTTCGCCTCTCTGTGTGTGCAGATGCACTCACACTTGCCTTCTGCCATTCCTGAGCAAGCTCTGCACTGGTGGTGACCCGATCCTGTAGCTGCATCCTCTTTGGAAACGATCCTGTAGCTGCATCCTCTTTTGACTTTCTTGGGTGCCCTGAAGCCTTCTTCACTGCAATTGAACCTCTCTCCTTGAAGTTCTTGATGATTTCGATAAATGGTTGAATTAAATCAGATGCCTTGTCCTCATTAACACCTTCTCCTGAGCTAACGATCACTGAAATGATGTTAGCAGGCCATTTTGTGGCAGGGTTGAAATGCAGTAGCTGGAATGCAGTAATATTTGTTATTAAGTTAATTTTCATTGCAAGGAATGACTTTGCAATTAATTGCAATTAATCTGATCACTGTTCACAGTCTATTGCAAATTGCCACCATAAAAACTGAAGCAGCAAACTTTGTGAAAACCAAAATTTGTGCTAGTCTCAAAGTTTTTGGCCATGACTGCACAATAGCAGGCTTGTGTCTGTGCAGTTATGCATCTGAGAATACTAATCTAGTATACTGACGTCGTACGTGTAAGGTCAAACACGTGTGGAAATAGTTCTCCTAGGACATGAGGGGAGTTAATGAAGCAGTGAATATAGTTTGTAAATTACACTAATGTGTCTGCTGAAATGTGATGAAGTTAGAAGTTTTCTCTATGAAAAGTACAGAAGTGAAAGAGAAAGAAATACATAAATGAGATGTTTAATAAAGACAAAGACAAAAAATGGCCTGCTCTGAGTAAATCCACTTATGTATCCTCTTAATTTTCTCTTTATCTTAATTCTATAGCTGTCGGTTCATAATACACTGTTATGGTGCTCAATCCCTGAGACCTGTAACAATAGTAAAAGATAAATAAATAATATTGAACCAGGAATGAAATACAAATCTAAAACTTTACACTGCACTAATAATGAGTTTGATGCTTTGTTTGTATTGCATATATATATGCTAACTAACTTTATCCTTTCATTTACACAGAGTCTCCTTGGCTGTTTGTGGCATTTACCAATCTGAGGATCCTCTGGAAAATTTCTATAGCACTGTGCATACCCATTTGTAATAGAAACTTTGTATTTAATTAAAGTATTCTTAATATGATTGCATGCCCTAAAGGGAAATATTAGTTCTGTTAAATGCATTTTTGGTTTATGCTTAAAAAAGCTACATTTGCAATTTTCTGTTAACACTATTCTAAAAATATGTTTACTGGTATGTCTGGCTTTAAATTAAATAGGTCATCTTTTTAATTTGTTGCTAGTGCTTCAGGTTAATAAACATGACTGATAATACAAAAGGGTTCAGCTAGCACACAAATGCACTGTGTATGTAAAACTATGAATTGGTGTAATCAGACAGAAATTGCAGTGATATGTGGCATATTGAGATGAGTTGTTGAGGCTTTTTGCTACCAGTATACCTAGAAAAATTCTTATGGTAAATTGCCCATAATTTAACTTCAGAAGGGCCTACAAATTTATATTGCATGTTAGACATTTCAAATATAAATGTTAAGACCTATGGCTGACTGTAATAAGTCTATACATGCTTTGTCTGCAGTGGTAGCATAAAAGATAGAAAGCCAGTTGAGTTTGAAATATGAAAGTGGTCGTTATGAATTTGGACTTTGAAAGATATGGTGTCCAGGAGAGTCAACAAAGTTATAGTGGCCAACAGCATTTTCACAGCCAACAAAAGTCTAGAATATGAATGCATTATGAGAACACAAATACATTAATGGAGAATACAGATATGTTTAGCAAAAACACAAAATTATTACAGAAAAGAAATATCTAAAAAACATTGGATTTGTTGTTAGTCAAAAGCTCATCACAATAATATTAAATTAACCAAAATGAAAATAATTTTTCAGGTCATTAACAATGGAAGTGCTCCTGTCCACAAAGGGTGGATGTTTTCCACATGAATGTTTGAAGACTGAACTGTGGAACTGTCAGCAAAGCACTGCTACTGCCAATTTGTTTACCATCTTGCTACTAATTGCCAAAAAGCTTACATTTCTTTAAAAATGGCACTGAAATTGTGATGTCAGAACAGATCATTTCTTGTTTTTCAGCTTCTTGTTTTGTTCATGTGTTGATAGTTTAAAATATAAGATAAACATGTCTAGTGGCCAGGAGTCCTGCCACTGTGTGTGATGTCAAATGCAGTGGGGGTTTTTTTTTGGGGGGGGGGGGACATTTTGCTTTGTTTGCCTTGCCTGTCTCTAGCTAAACCAGACCAGGAGAAAAGCTTTACACTTCCTAAAGCTTCCTAAAGGCAAGAACAAGTTCTATAATTACAATACATTTCATACATGAAAATGAATAAAATAACATTCAGCATCAACCCTGACTTTCACACGAGTATGAGAGATCACAATAAGCATACAAAAATACATCAACAAAGGCTAAATGGAGCTGCCATGGGAGTACAAGAGAGTACCTAGCAGGTAACCATCACCACAAGGAAACTTCAGGAGTGCTCCGCTTTAGTGCTACCAATTGGAAACTTGAACACCTGACAGGAACAGCCTGTTAGAAGAGATACCTCACCACATAGAAAATCTAAGGCATACCAAGAACAGACAACAAAGAAAGCTGTGGAGACATCAATCACACCATTCAGAGACAAAAGAACGTATGTCCTGGGATGGGATGAGATTATTTAACAGAACATTAGAATGATCCTTTTATTTGACAAAACCTCAAGCAATCTACATCGAAATATGTACATTTGTATTACTACTAGTGTCTGACCACAAATCTGAATGCCTTATTTGAGATTATAGAGATTATATATATTCTTCTCAGAAGTGACAAAAAGGTAAATTTGTTGCTAAAGGAAATAGAGACACGACTGCATGAGAGAGGAATTTCAGTTTAGGTGAAAACTGCAATAAAGAGCATTAAGGTCATTTTTCTAACTGATTATAATGAATAGTTTCATTGTCCACCATTTATTGGTTTCACTTGTTCATTGGACTGATGTTAGTGACCCACAGTTTCATCACCACTTGTTGTATTGACATCTTAGGATGCAAAATTTCCAGATTTCCTGTGCTGCCCTAGCAATCACATTTCAGCCAGAGGTTAGAGAGGAGGAGAAAATAAAACAAGATCTAAAAGGATCGATAAATGTTTCATCAGATTTAAAGGATGCCATTACACTCAGCTTTATGGAAGCTTTGACACAGTTTCAGGGTGGCCAAGTCCTTGGGATTTAACAGAAGAGTTTATGGAGCTGTAAACATGCTGCTATTCTCTCTTCCATTTCGTCCACATAAAATGCAGACAGATCAGTAAATCTGCAATGCAAGGTGTTTGTAGACTTTATTCTCTCTCTCTCTCTCTCTCTCTCTCTCTCTCTCTCTCTCTCACACACACACACACACACACACACACACACACACACACACACTCACACACACACTCACACACACACTCACACACACACTCACACACACACTCACACACACACTCACACACACACACACACACACACACAGCTAGGCCATTGTATTGTCCATTGCACTATTATTTAAATGAGGGAATTTATCTCCTGGTTCTGAGACATTCGTTCTAATGTAAGCAAGATACATGTATGTATTGTCTCAGCACCAGCTGATATTGCCTCTGATACACAATGGTTTTGGAAGTGTGCCTGAATGGGGAAAAACAGAACCCTTCCAATTATTCTTTGATCAACATTAAAAAAGAATGTACTAATTCGTTGGTGATTTCAAGTTTTTAAAGTAGACATGATAAATTACCTTGATATTTTATGGTGCAAGTCATTTAACGTGCATACTTTTTAACATTTCTAAAACACTGAATACATAGATTAAACATAGCTTTAAGATGGGCGGCATGCACCATAAAATGTGGTCCTGAAATATTCAGAATTCACCAAGTCTTAAAGACCTTTGGATGAGTGTTTCCAGAAAGCATTGCTGAGAGCATGTTAACAATCATGTGAGGTTAAACATACCTACACTGAGACAATACTCAGGTTCTTTGTAAGATGGAGGGAGTTTTTATTATACTTTCCAAGTCTCTATTCTTTTTACATAGTCTAAAGTTGTTTATTTAAAAACCAAACAGTTAGGTCAATATGAAAATCAAACCTTTATTATTAAATAGAATTAAATATGTTCATTAAATCATGCACCTTTTAATGTAGTACGTTATTTATGCATTGTTTATCATTCCTTTTAATCCACCCTCTGATGGTGTTATTACATGCTCACTATAATATCTCATAAAGAGCAACAGTCAGTTGAATGAAAATCCTTTTGTTCAGTAGTGAAAGACCTAAAGCAACCCTAGCACATAGCATAATGTGCTTTGCTAGAAGAAAAACAAACCAATTTCATTATAAATGTCACCCAGTGTGTTTATGACTCTCAGCACTATACGATTGACCAACATGAATGTAGCACTGTGGCATAACAGGCAGATCAGCCAGAAAATTAAAACCAATGACATTACAATGGCACCCTTCAAGGGGAAATATAAATTTACAATCAGTGCATGAAGATGATGTGTTGGAAGCAGGGAAAATGGATAAAGGTAAAGATTTGAGCAACCACCATTTTTTATAAAATAGCATTACCTAAATACTTCTTTTCATGTTCCACTGCCCCACATTCACTTATTCCATAAAAATATCATACAGTGAGAGGAACTATGTAAACAGACACTGGTAATAAAATAAGTGGATATTCTAGGGGACTCCTTGGGAGCATGTGCTTTGGAGAATTTTCCCCCTAGCAGGCAGTCTCTCTGGAGCACGTGTTAAATTTGGGTCAGCACTTTATAAAATGAAAAGGATGCCTCAGTCAGCCTCCCCTGAGGGATCAAATTGTATCTCCTATTCCTTGTGACAGAAACGTAGGTGTTATGATAACAGGATGGTTGGGCCAAATCATTGTAGCCCCAGGGTTCCACACAGAGGACTGCGGCCAGAGGAAAGAGAGAGACAGAGATGGAGTAAAAGGAGCAGAGGTTGGAGCACAGGTGGAGAAAGGCCTGCAGTTATCACTCTACTGCTTCGCTACACTGCTTTGTACAGTCTATGGGATGTGTGCTGGTGGTCACTCTTCTCAGTGACTCATAAACCGACATTGCTTTTGACAGTGTTCATATGTCAAACTAATATCACATAACTTTTTAGCCCTTTAAGCCACATAGCTTTTGAGAGCAGGTACCCAAGTGATAAAATCTGCATATCTTTTAAATTCTCTGTCTGGAGTAAATTTTGTGCCTACCTATTGGCCAGAGATCTGGGGTAGACACAGTTTGGTTTAGAGTGCAGAGATCCAACTGCTTTATTTGGCAGCAAGGATGCACAGATTCTTTATATCTGCTCAGATGTCTGTCACCTCCTTGTATGAATTGTAAGGTGCTTGTCAACCATACATATCAAATTAAGTTAGAGGAATATTGAATATCAGATGTTTAATAATCATTCTGGTTGGCTTTACAAATTTATAAATGGCCAATTCTAACCTATTTTCACAGATTTGCCAATTCTAACCTATCTTTGATTTTTGGGTGATAGATATGACAACCCTGAACAGATTTCTTGCAGTGAATCAGACACTAATAGAGGTATAGAAAAGTAACATTTAAAACTGTCACTTGAGCATTTGTCCAGAATTTAGGGAATTAATTCACATTACAAATGTTGATATGTTCTTCTTAGCCACACTGTGAAAATAGACTCGATTTTGCAGCTCAAGACTAGGTTTCCCAAAGGAATCATAAAACAAAAATCAAATGGCAAAGCAAGTATCACACTGAACACTCTCTCTCCCTCCCATTTAAGATGATATTAAAACTACAATGCGTTTGGGAAACAGGGCCCAACTCAAGATTGCTTTCAAAAAGGTTTCACTCAATCTTTCAAAAACTGTTACCAGTCATTCACTTGAATGTGTCCAAGGCATCTTATTGGTAAATCCATCTGATCTTATAACCAATTTTTTGGAAGTATTTCATGTGGTCTGGAGAAGCCTGAAGACATCAGAGGGACACATTTTTGAGAGTAAATTTTTCCTTTTGTTCAGTGATCCAGCTGTGTTTGGGAGACCCATAGGTAATGACAACAAGTTCTTTAGATTTGCCTCTGTGTATTCTCATGCCATGCGTTTGACTGCTGTTTGGATTCATGAGTAGAATGATTGACTGCTGCTGGCATACTATCTGCCACCAGAGCCAGCACTTGCTGACAAATGACACAGGGGGGTAGCAGCAGGGGAAATCACACAGCTCTCCCATAGACAGCTCCTAATAATTCCCCATGTTTGTGCTCATAGTGCTGCTTTACTGCTGTTGTCCATCACTGCCAAAGACATTGTGATGCAATAGTTTCTGCCGATAATATACCGTGTACAGTCATTTATCAGATGAATTTAGTACACTTGACTCATGTGTTATGTATAGATTGGTGGTTGATCAGTGGCTGTACTACTATGCTATACTGCTATACTATGAACATGATGGAATAATGAAGACTACTCTAAGAACACACTGTTATCTTGGGAGTGATAAGAGATTCTACCTCTAGCAGGCAGAGGGTTAAGCTGTTAAGCAGTTTATAAGTGCAAATGACAATCCTATGTTTATTTTGCAATAAATTACTAAATAGGTTATCCACTGGCTATGAATACTGCCTTGACCTTCACTATTCAAACACTTTCTGCTTTGCAGTTGAATGTTAAAACATGTAAAATATTGTCAGAGGTATTGCTTTTGGTTAAGTTTTGATTGTTGAAAGGTTGTGTTCAGGTGATATTTTGAATTAACATCCAAACTTTTGGTATTAAATCATATTCTGAATAAATTCTACTTTCCCTTTATGTTCCTTACCTGGTTGCTTTGTAGCAATGCTCTTCCACTTACAATTAGCTATGCTCTCCTATGTTTCCTTAGCCTATGGAGTAATTAAAGTAAATTTTATGTTGCTGAAAAAGCAAGTTATTTAATGATGAACAATTAATTCATAAATCTGTTTCAGCAAAAAAAAAAAAATAATAATAATAATAATAATAATTTTTTTTGTCTCTGTTGCAATGGTGGTAATAATAACTTTCAAAAATATAAAAAGAAGCAACTGCTTAACTGTGTTTGTATAATGTGCTAATTCAGTTTGCTATATTGAGACAGTTGGCAGATGCAATTATGAGGACAAGACAAGAAAAATAAAATAGCATATTATAGAGCATTACAGTCAATTAACTAGAAAGGTCCTTGGTGAGTCACTACTTTCCCCAAGTGTTAGGAACTACTTCTGTAAGCATTTTAATAATAAATGCATATTGTTGCTGTCAAATGGAAGTCCTGTGAGTGCTATTGTATGGAATAAGAGTGTAGAGGAGTGCTACCAGAACAGATGTCCAGTGACAACTTACTTTCAAGAATCCTTTGCAAGCACTTTCCCTCCATCAACCACACTCTTCTTGTGCAAGTGCATACACATACAAATATTACATCTGGTGCTAGAGGACACACACACACACACACACACACACACACACACACACACACACACACACACACACACACACACACACACACACACACACACACACACACACACACACACACACACACACACACACACACACACTCTCCAAGGCTCAGAATCCAACTTTGCCTTTTGGAGCTAGACAGGTATAGTAAGTATTAGTGCTTATGTATGTCCATGTATGTTTTACACACCCTGCTTATTTTGCTTAGGAAATGTAAAGTCTGATGGTGGACTTATAAATACCCACTGACTGTCCTTCTCTGATTTGCCACCATGACCCTAATGGGGGCACTAATCGAAGCTGCAGTGTACTGCTGGGGATAGCATGGGGGCGGCTGGCTTTTTCACTGCTGGCTGGAGGTGATAGATGAGCCCAGTGTGGACCAATCGGCATGGCTGGGGCAGAACCACCCCCTCCTGCTAACCCAGCCTGACAGCTCAGCAGCCCATCTGCAGCCTGCACTTCTTGGGTAGCTGCAAGTCATTAGCACGCTCTAGAGGACAACAAAAATAGCTTATTCCTCAACCCACGCTCTTACAAGATTCGCCTGATACTGCTGATCTCTGTAGTACTTGGTCCTTGTACAGGGTCCCAATTCAAGTTTCCAAAATATTGGAATAAAGGTGGAATCCTTTAAAAGCTTTGAATTTGAGCTTGGTGTTAAATAAACAAGTTAATCAAAAAGGATGGTAAATCCATTCTTTGTATTGCGGCTTCTAGAGGCATATCAATTTAGATATTTTTGCTTTATCTTTACATAATGATTATATTGTGGAGTCCAACACTGGACTGCAGGGAGTGGGCCAGTGGGACAGCAGAGTATGGTCAGGACTCCCAGAATGCCATGCACCTCTCCACATACTTTATTTAGTTTCTAATTTAATGTTTTACTGCTGTTCATTTATATTTAAGTTGTATGTGTGTTTTATTCAGCTAGACATGTCTTTTGTTAATTAATTAGCATTTGGGATTTTCCTGCTGTCTTCATGGTATGAATGTCAAACCACTACTGAATATAACAAAAATGTCATTCTCTGGCTCTTCTTCCCTGCCAACACAACAACATTCACTGTCAAAATAGCTGTAAACCTGTCCTCCAGTATAAAGCAGGTTGAAATGTTCAATTTCTTATAAACAACAGGTTTATAAACAAAGGGTTTTTTTTGCAAATGTTATATAAGTGAAAATCTATGTAACTTGTATAATCTAAAACCTGAAAGAACATCCAAATAACAGTGAGGCATTACAGTAGTTATCACTTATCCCCTTGGGCTGATGAGAACATCTTTCAAGTTCACATACCTTTTTCTGCATCTCAAGTGCTAAAAATTGTCACAGGATCAATTTGATTGACTCAGCCACAATTTGCACAGCCGCTTGTGGCAGCCAATTAAATTGAGTTATTCCAGCTGCAGCAGTTTTAGCCTGACAGGTCTACCAAAGTCTCTGTGAGCCACATCTCCCATGTCAAACTGAACGTGATACCTTTTTATAATAAAATAATAATGAACAGAAACACACCAAATAAAAGCTAAAGTAGAAAATTTAAGCTAATGTTTTAAATATGAAAACAGTTCACCTGCTGAGTATCTTTGGATGGGAAATGTTATATATGTAATGCATGAAAAATGCTTTTTCTCTGTTTACCTATTCATTTAATTTTTAGAAAGCCTACACTTAATCTTAAAGCCTAATTACACAATACACATTTACAACATACACAAAAATCTTGAGAACAAAACAATGAGAACAAATTCTTATTTACAGTGACTTTCTTGAAATTGCAGAAGATGCTTAAAGGGAGGGAGAAAAAAGGGTGAAAGAATAAAGAAAAATGCAAATATAACATAACAAAACATTATAAAACACAAATGTTTCAAACAGAGGTAAAACAAACCAAATTTAAGTAAAACATTACAACTATCATTAAAAATGTATGTAGGTAGGCACTTAAAAACAGCAATGAGATAAATTTAGTTTTAGTGTTCTCTGTATCAAGCTTCTAAACTATTTAAAACTTTATAAGGTAGTAAAAAACCTTTGAAATCTTGCTTTTTGAAAGCAAGTTGAAGCTGTCAGATGATTATGTGCCTTACAATATCTTAAGTTAAAAGATATGAAGACACAAATTAAAATTAAAAGATACAAAGACCCAAAATAGGCTTCATTTTTTAGATGAAAGAAAGCTGTCTTAAGGTGCATTTACTTTTGTAGTTCAGTTCCCTTGGTCTACATCTAAGACGAAAATGATCCTGGTTCACATGGCATTCACACTGACATATTTAATCAAAGGATGTAAACAAATGTAATGCTGATATGATCACATCCTGATTAAACAGCTTTTATAACATATATTTTTGAAACAATAGCTATGATGATGCCAACTAAACTAGAGCAATGATCTACGCTGGGCTAATTGGAGAGTGAGTGTATATAGGGTGGCATTTTTACTAGGTAAAAACTCAGGAAGACCTGGCAAAATGCATTAAGGAGAAAATAGTATGGATATGCTCATTGGACCAAAGGTTAATGAGCCATTTTATGTCCTCATTGCTCCACGTTTACCATCTGATAATTTTTATTACCACACCTCTCTTCACTCATATGGTGTTTAGGATTGCATCTTGTGACACCATGTGCAATGTTTGGTCCATTTGGTGCCTTTGAGGCATACTGTGTTCATACTTCAAACTAACCGCACCACAGTTCATTTGCAAGCATACTAAGAACAACCTGCTTAAGGGTTCCTGGTCCACATATTTTGTGTGCACCAGAAGTCAAAAGGCAGATGCTATATAAAAATGTCATGCTACTATATTACATACAGCATACTACACTATTATATACTGTATATAGTATACCACTCTCCATAGTAGATTGCAGTAGGTCTGTATAATCCATTATGACATTTAGCAGTCCTGTACTACAGAGTCACATGACCAATTACTCCTCAGAGTGGTAAAGTTGCTAGAGGGAGAGTGCTTAATTTGTATCTTAGTTATAGATAAACTAAAATATATATATTTCCATATAGAAAGTTTACAGACTTCACCTGCTGTTTAAAATTAGAGGTTGCTCACCTGAGGTGATTTACCTGAATAACTTATTAGTTGCTGGTTAGCCTCAGCTATTTTGTTTATATTAAACTGGGATGATCATAGCAGTAGTACCATTTCCAAGATAAATATTTAAAATTTTAACTTTCATTTAGCAATTAGATTAAAATATTATCTGTCATGCCTACCCTTCCTACTACTCCTGTCACTCTGTCACTCCTATGGACTACACTTCCCATGATGCCTTCTCATCTGTTGCTAATTCTCTTATATGAGTGTCTGTGTATATAAACCCCCGTATTGTTCCTATTCTTTGTACTGATGGCAAACTGAAGCTTTCTGAAGCGTTGAAGCTTTCATCCTACCTGTATTAAGAAAAGGTTAATTACTCAAACTTCAGTGCAAATTAGTGACATCTGGTGGCCAAGACCTCAAAGTGCTTTGTGTACTGGAGGGACAAGAGATCCTTTAAACATTTTTTTTTTTTACAGTTTTTAAAACTGTGTTCCAGTACATTAAAAAAAAAGCCATTTTGTTGTTTCAGTAAAAGCAACTGATAAATTTGCATGTCTTCAAAATCTCATTGTTGAGTTGTACACATCCATTCAGGGTTTGGCAGAATACTTTGATCGCTGAATAATGTAATCTATTACAATACAATACACAATACAAACAATACAAATTGTCATTTGTGTCTGTTCAGTTGCTGTTTCTCTCTCTGCCAGTTCTTGAATGTCCCTTGAAGCACACATTAGTATTTGTTGCTTTCGAATAGTCCCTGAAGCAGTCACATAGCTGTGTGCCAAAATGAAGCTTCGGATATTGGTGGTCATATGATCATTGTAGAATAAATCAAACATCGACACAGTGAATCAAAGCAATAGTGTCATTTTTTTACATAAGCCTCAAACTTCAGATTTAAGACTGACATCACTAATTCTTTGTGAAGTCTCATTTTCTGTATGCTACTGCATATAAGCCAGTCTCAGTCTGTTTAACTTGTGCTTTTTGCCTCGTTTGCATCATCTGTGGGTTTTCTCCTTTTTGGCTTCTCTTTCTTTTTTTGTCTGCCTGGTTGGTTTTGCCTTTCTGTGTAGAACCTCTTCTTGTTTTTTTGGATTTCATCTTTGGATTGTCCTACTGTTTTTATAATAAATCCTTTGCTTTATTGACCTTGTATTCAGCTCCGTCTCTCTTTGCCCACCCTGACAGAAGACTTCACCAACATATGGAGTCAGCACATTCTGGTTCCCTGCCTGACAGTGTAGCATCACAAGGACAACTGTTGAGTCAGCACCATCAGCTCCTCAAATCACTCAATGAGTGCAATCTTCAAAAAATTAAAAAAAACATAGCAACAAGCTGCCCCTGTTGCAATTGTCACTGAACTGACCCAACATTTCACACTTTTTACACGAGGTAAGGGGAGAACTGATAGTCCCCTGGTTCCTCCATTTTCTTCTGTTTCACCTTTTGCTGTATTTTTTTACACACTCATCTTAGCCCTGCATTACAAGATTGATGGTAATTAGTCTGGTTGTTGTGGCTTCCTTATGCAGTGTTAACTATATTTTCCCTGTCTGTCGCCATGTACTGATACCTGTTGCATTGCACTAGTTATTTCTCTGTTGAATGGGAGAGCATTAGGCTGGGCCACTGCAGTGTATAACAAAGGAGGAGATATGACCAGACTATGAATGCTTTATTGCTCATTTCACCACCCACTCAAGATTAAGGCCAGTGGGGATCTGCTTATCACCCTGAAACAGTTCTCGCTCAGCTGCTGACTACACATTGGAGCTCAGGACTCTGGCACTTAGCAGTAGTTGGAATGATGCGGCCCTTCTTGTAGCTTATCGTCAAGGTTGGTGGACCAAGGTGGTCACTGAGTTCATGTGCAGGGATGAATCTACAAATATAGAGGAGCTCATATCACTTGGCATTCACATCAACAACCTGCTCTGGGAAAGAGGCCTTCATGGTCTGTCTCTCAGGCCAGTTCATCGCTTTGTGTCCCCAGACGCTGATGCGATGACCCTGAGGACATGTACATTGACATCATGTATCCCTCTGTGGCAGACAGATTAAGGAGGCTGCAACCCTGGCCTTTACTGCAGTGGCACTGGTAATCAGAGCTGAGATTTCCCTGTCTACCCACTAGGGCATAACACTACTTCTTCTGAGGGGGCATGCTGAAGGGTCCACTGTGGTGGGTACATCTCCAGTCTTTCATAAGTGTTATGTGCCAGGTGTGCACATTTGTGTTCCATATTGGTTGCTTTTCTTGTTGCAGGTAACCTAATGAGAAGCTTATGGGTTATAATGAGGAAATGTAGCAGCAACCTTTACGTCTGGTTCAACTGTGACAGAAGTCCCCTCTACCTCTGACTCTCCAGATACCTGTATCCCCTGATCATTTACCGGAACAACAACTGGTTGTGCAGGCAATACACCATGCTCCACTAGATTTTCTATCAATAGCCTGTGAATTTCTACTTTCAACATAGACCTTGATACAGGAAGATCAAAATAACTTTTGTATGCTTTCATAAGTCATGTCCATTTGTGTTAGACACCAAGATCCATCCTATGCAATGGTGTGTTCACTGTCATTCCAACAATGATCAACTAGGATCCACTGGTGACTTTGTCACTGATGGTCTAGTGAAGTGTCTGAACTTACCCACATTCCCTATCCAGCCCTGTTTAATGCCCTGTTACCTGAATGTAAAACACCTAGACTCATTACTCACAAAACACTGCCCATCACCCTTTGATGCTGTGTGACTCACTGGGAGAAAATTTCCCTGCATGTGGTCAGTGCTGTGCATAGTTCCTAGAACTATGAAACAGAAACCGCCATCTTTCTTGGCAATAAAGAAGAATCCTCAGTCATGTAGCCTTCTGTAGTTTTGCTCTCTGTGAGACATCGGGTAAAGACAGGACCACAGTAAACTTTTACCAGGGCTACAGCACAATCATAAGGCTAGTCATCATGTATATGGACAACAGCCTAATATACTCCCAAGAATCTGCAATATTTTCTTGCTTTTGCCTACTTCTATACAAGTGTAGCAAAAGCACATCATTTTATGAATTATTGAAAAGGGGCACCACCCTAAAATATGTCAACAAACAATGGTGAAGTACCAAAGGCTTATAGACGTTATATCAGTCTCATTCATAAATTAGTTCATATCTTGTGCAGTGACTGAATACGATTGCTTCAAATATATTTTCCATGACAACCGACTTGTTGAATAAATGGGAAGTTAATTGATCAATGACATTGTGAAACGGGTGCTATAAACTACTATGACAGACTTGGCTCAGGTGTACAGAATATCTAATGCGTGACAACTGAATGAGAAAAGAACAGGGGCAGAGGAGATAAAGAAAACTAATCAAATAATAATAAACCACCAACCAAGAAAAGAAGTGGGATCAGAGGGAAGAACTTTTGCAGAAGCCAGAGAACTCTTTAGCTAGGGTGCTAACTAAGGCTAGCCTATGCCAAAAAGGTAATGGAGCTAGCGGTGAATGTCGCTGCCAAAGGGATAGATAGATAGATAGAGATAGATAGATAGATAGATAGATAGATAGATAGATAGATAGATAGATAGATAGATAGATAGAGATAGATAGATAGATAGATAGATAGATAGATAGATAGATAGATAGAGATAGATAGATAGATAGATAGATAGATAGATAGATAGATAGATAGATAGATAGATAGATAGAGAGATAGATAGATAGATAGAGAGATAGATAGATAGATAGATAGATAGATAGATAGAGAGATAGATAGATAGAGAGATAGAGAGATAGAGAGATAGAGAGATAGATAGATAGATAGATAGATAGATAGATAGATAGATAGATAGATAGATAGATAGATAGATTCAACTTTATTCTCATTGCTCAGTACAAGTACAAGGCAATGAAATGCAGTTAGCATCTACCAGAAGTGCAAATAGTAGCAATGTGCAAGACAGAAGAGTGCCAGAATGTGCCAAAGTATGTAACTATGGCATTATATATAAAATATATATGTAAATGTTGTTTATGTATGTAAAGTGTAACAACATATGTGAGATATATCAAGTATAACAGGATATATACATAATATTTCAGTATAACAAAATAAGTTACAATACAATATAGGTAGTACATACAATAATATAGTGACTATTTATGGTGTATCTTTACATAACATGTACAGAATAAATATAACAGTAGTGTATGATGTACATACACTATATCCAGTATGGTGAATGCTAAATATAAATAAGTCCAGGGTACACCGTATAAACGGTGTAGGGGCAACAGTATTTATCAGTATATTTTAGAGTTAAGTAGAGTGATAGTGAATGGAAAGAAGCTGGACCCGAGCTGACTGGTTCTATCATGGATGCTCCTGTATCTCCTCCCAGATGGTAGAAGGTTAAACAGTGTGTGGTTGAGGTGGGAGGAGTCCCTGATGATCCTGCATGCTCTGTGCACACAGTGCTGGTGGTGAATGTCTCCAATGGCAGGGAGCTGTACACCAACGATGTGCTGAGCATTCTTCACCATTTTTTGCAGGGCCTTCCTGTCAGCCACAGTGGAGCCGCCATACTATACTGTCACACAGTTGGTCAGAACACTCTCGATGGTATAGTGATAAAAGTTAGTAAGCATCTGAGGAGCCAGATGATCCTTCCTTAGTCTCCTCAGGAAATAAAGATGCTGGTAAAGATGATGAGATGTGTTGAGTGTCCATGAAAGATCCTCAGAGATGTGGATGCCCAGGAACTTGAACCTGGAAACATGCTCTTCTTCAGTTCTGTTGATATGAACAGGAGAGTTTGTTTGGAATATGGTCTTCCTGTAGTCCACAATGAGTTATTTTGTCTTTTCAGTGTTGAGGGAAAAGTTATTGGTGGAACACCAGGTTGCCAGATGCTGGATCTAAGCTATTTCATCATCATCGTTGATGTGTCCAATCATGGTTGTGTCACCTGAAAACTTAATGATGATGTTAGATCTATGCAGAGGCACACAGTTGTGGGTGAACAAGGAGAAGAGCAGACGGTTCAACACACAGCCCTGCAGCACGCCAGTGTTCAGAATGAGGCTGGAGGACATGTGACTGCTCAACCTCAAAGCCTGGGGTCTGTTGGTTAGGAAGTCCAAAACCCAGTTACACAGCGGGGTATTGACTCCCAGGTCACTGAGCTTGGTAACTAGCCTGGTGGGGATGATTGTATTGAAAGCTGAGATAAAGTCAATGAACAGCATATGTACATAGGTGTTCCTATTGTCCAGGTGGGTGACGTCAGAGTGAAGGGCAGTAGAAATGGCATCCTCGGTCGATCTGCTTGTACGATACGCAAACTGGTGGGGGTCCAGTGATATATAGCTCTTACGTCAGTTTCCAGGGACAATCATCAATTAGGCTTGTCTGGATCACTGAAGTTTAGGTGTGGCCATGGAAAGCTGGAAATACACCTGATCCTGAATATTCCAATGTGCTGCCAACAGCCCTGTACCAAATGTTGTCCTGAATCGGTAAGCCTGAGCTTCACCTAGAGTGTAGAACTGAGATGGATGGTTAGAAGGCTCACTGCACTCAAGGTCAAGCTAACAAGATGGCACAGAGCAGGTGCACACAGATAGAAATTGTGCTGCTCTGACATTAGGGGATATTCCCCTAGCCGTGGCTACTCCTGAGGGCTCCCTATTGCTGACATCCCAAGCTGCTGCCTGGATCCCTAGATGTTGGGGAGCGGACCTCCCTAGATGTTGGGGAGTGGCTTGCAGCCACACTGGAGGAGGAGGAGGACACTGCCCACTCCAGGCAAGGAGTGGACCCACCCTGGAATTTCTTGGGGGGGGTGCTACCATGCCAAGCCCGTAGGGAGCCAATTGTCACCTCTGGGGCCACTATGGGTGGTCTAGTGGGTCCGGCTAGGTCTCCAGCTAGTGCTTCTGCCGTCTCTTCTCTTTCTCTCTTTCAAAAGGAGGCTATGAGTACTTGGCGGTTTCACCCAACACCCAGGAAGAGGACTGCCTTAAAGGTGTAGTGAAGATAGATTAGAAATTATTCCCCTGATGAAGTTCTAACCTGCTTAGAATGGGGGCTCTCTTCAACATCTGGGCCAAAGACCAGACCTGGGACATGCTGGTGCCTTGAGCTCCTAATTCTCAACCCCCTTCTCTCTATGGGTCATAAACTGATGGATGGTAAGGTGAAAAGCTCTTATCAGCCTGGGTATAGTAAGGAAGACCATAAATTCCATTAGACTCAAATTCCTACTAAGGCATATACTTTGCTCATACCACATATACACAAAATATCAACTAATCATTTAATCTACTATGATGTAAAATAATTAACCAATAATGTATGGTTATTTTTAATATAATTTCCAAATTGTAATGTGTGCTCCTGTTATTTTATAAATATCCATTGTTGCATTATTCTGTTCATTACTTGTCTTTCATTAATTTGTATTATTCACTCACATTACCTCATCTGTATGTTGCTTACCTCATGTATATTGTAAACAAATTGTTACTCATTCCTAGTTATGTTTAACAGAAATCCTATATGAACCAATTACACAATATAGTAAACTTTGTAATATCTAGAAACCAGGAAAGTAAGTAAACGGATTATCCAAATGCTCTACCTTCATTCTAAGACCAGGACATAGAAATCATTATTTACATTTCTTTATTGCTTTATTTCTTAATTTTCTTTTTAATTGATTACTGTATAATTGATTCCTGTATTCCTATATCTCTTAAATTTGTTTCCCTGAATTGTGAACAGAAGTTATTGAATATGCATGACCTTGGCAGGCCTTCTTTCTTATAAAAGATAACTGATAAATTCTACCCCTTCAGCTGAGTTGAAAAGTTAAGTTCATGAGTTGGTAAGTTGGTAGGAGAAGTTGAGCGATGAGGAGAGGAGTATGTCAAGTCGAGCAGTCTAGTTGTGTCAGAGTTGTGAACAGTGACTGAAACAAAGAAGGTTGGGGTAACCCCCATCTAAACATTGATAGAGACAAAGTTGTTTTTTTTCTTCATTTTTAAACAAGCCAATAACCTCTCGAAAAGCAGCTAGAAATACTAGGTTGTCTTAGTTTACCATATTTTAATTGGATGTTATTGGTTTTTTTTTATCTTATTAATAACCCCTATGTGCACATCCAGTTTTAAGCTTATTTGTACTTGCTCACTTTATTGTTATTATTATGTACTTGTTCACTAGTTATATGAAATTGTACACATTGCACAATGATCATTCAGTATTTAAATTGATGTAGACACTTGGGACAAGACATCCATTCACATCCAGGCTTATTTTTCCATCATTTAGGTTCCATTTGAGCTCATCTAATAGAGAAGAAAATGTAAAAAAAAAAAAAAAGCAAAAAAAAGCCTTTTATTTTGGGGGGTTATCATGTGTATTTGGATGTTGGAGATCCTTTTTCAGTCATGCTCTACATTTCCTGATTCACCAGGGTCTTGTCTAATAACACAAACACTTTTGAGCATATCCATGAAGTTATTTAGGAGCTACACAGTATTTTCTACTAGGTGTGGTAGAGATCTCCAAAGTGCCCAAGAAGCTCTCCATACATTGAGTTTGCAATATTTTCTTTGCTAAAACATCACAACAATATTCAACAACTTACTAAAAGACAACATTAGCTTCATTATAGCTTCATTGTTAAAGGCTAAACAATATTAGCTTCATTGCTATTAGCTTCATTGCTATTAGGCTAAAAGGTTATGCTGGGGAAAATACTGTAATACTGTAAAGAAATAGTATGCCTTCTCATTTATACTTACAATTTGTAGGAGGATTACAAGTTTTCCAGCATTGAATGGAAACATCCAATGATTTACAATGCAAACATTATAGCTAGTCCATGCTAGTAGCCACTGATACAGCTCTCAGCTTCCAGCTCATAACTGCACCCAAACAACTCCACATAAACTTCAGCTAAAATAAGCCTCTTCCTTTCCATTATGTCCAAAATTATTGGTGATCAAATTATTAACTAAAACCTATTGATTTTTGCATGAGTTTCACCAAACAGTGTCACACACAAGCGCTACACTTTATCTGATTACAAAGAGCATGTTTTGCTGTGTGCATGGCTCTAACTCATGAGGTGGGTAAACAAATAAGGCAAGTGAGGCATCTACGTTTTTGTCTAAGCATCCTCTATTTGCTGAAACAGTTGCCAATCACTTTGCTTGCACCTAGAAAACACATGTGAAATAATTTGATAGCTTCTTCCCCTTCCCCCTCACACCTTAGTCTTTGGTAAGTGTTGAGGGTCTATCCAGGAACACTTCAAGGGTGGGACTGAATTATTACACATTAATACATTCATTAAAATTTATACATTTTCCCTGTTAATCAGGGTGGTTCCCCAATTAACTATGACTGACAATTAATTAAAAGTATGAAAATCACTACAAGGGCTTCGCCACCATGATGGTCTCTCCCTGGGCAGCTGGCAATGTGTGGCTCGTAGTCCATCTCAGCATGTCTGGACCCAGGTTGGATGTGCCCCTCTGCATGTCCTGCTGAGCCAGGGACATGCCTACAGTGCCTGCCCTTCCAACAGGATCTTTGATAGTGCACCTTTTGTGTTCGTCTGCAGGCATACCAACTCATTATTGTGTGGACAGTCTACTGTCCATGTGGGTGCATTATGTCATCTGTCTAAGATGGGTCCCACCGAGGCCACTGTCGTCCACAATCACCGCAGTGCTTTCAGTCCCATGCATTAGGAGCCATGCCCTTGGGGGGAGGTAATATCATTGTATGCTCCCCTTCCCATTGATCATGTGGTACAGCCCACCACATACAGTAGGAGTTTACTGTTGACTGTGTTCAATGTGACTGCCTTGTTTGTTGCCACACCCCCTTGTTTACACACACCTGCACCTTGATCTTTATTTCATCTATGTTTGTATTTAAACCCCTGTGTGATATCTTGATGTCAGTCATTGTTATTGTTCAGATTCATGTTAGGTGTTCATATTCCAAGCAGTTGTAGCTCAGTGGTTAAGGTATTTGACTTGTAATTAGAAGGTTGCTACCAAGCCCCACCCCTCCCAAGTAGCCACTGTGGGGTCCCTGAGCAAAGCCCTTAACCCTCAATTGCTAAGGTTGTACTCAGTCATAGTTGTAAGTTGCTTTGGATAAAAGTGTCAGGTAGATGTTCATATTAGCATGTAATGCAAGTTCTTGTACCCAATATTGTTTACATCACACTGCACTACCTTTTTATGTGTGAGTGCCATATTGTTTATTGTTTATGTGTTGTGAAAATAAATGTCTGTCTACATTAAGCGAGATCTGTGCATCCTGCTCCTTACCCTGCAGCACTCGGGCCATCACAATGTTGCATTGCGGGATGCAGCATTCCACAAAGACAGCTCTGCCCACATACTAAAACTTTTGGCCAGAGCAGTAATGACACCAGGGTATGGCATACTGGCGAAATTCACTTTGGTCATATACTATTTCTGGCCATATGCATACAGCATACAGTGTGCCATTTCAAATATAGCCAGCATTCTCACTTGCTCTACTAAACAACACTAAGAATCACATCAGGGTTTGTTTTAATAGTACCAAAGCTATAAAGTCTGAACATACCCTTAGTGAAATCATTCTCCTTACAATACTAGTAAGACATTTTAACAGCTTATTTATAATAATAGCATCACAGGAACGCCTAACTTCGTGTTCTAGAGCCACCGTAGTGAAGGCGTACTGAGAATGAACTTTTCGTGTATTGAGTGTCTCCCAGCAGCATAAAAGTTGGGCCCCCTGGGTCACTGATGCCAGCAGGGAAATAACAACAGTGGGGAGTGGTACAAAGCAATCGATGTTGATGATTTTCCCTAATGGTAATGGTACCTATCAATAGGATAACACACCACCTCACCACACAAGGGTTGTGCATGAGTGGTTTCAGGAACACAAGAGTGACTTTGATGTCCTACCAAGGCCTGCTAACTCTCCTGATCTCAATTCTGTAGAGAACATCAGGAAATACATTGGATTGCCAGGTTCACCATACTGACCCACAACCACACAATCTTAAGGAACTCAGTGCTCTACTGCATCTTCAATGGGCATGACTGCCTCCGGATACCTTACATCACCTAATACAGTCCATGTCACGTCTCACTAATATCATACGTGCCAAGGGATGTTATTCCCACTATTAGGTAGGTGGTCATAATATTCTGATATGTCTGTGTGTGTCTGTGTGTATATATATATATATATATATATATATATATATATATATATATATATATATATATATATATATATATATATATATATATATATATATATTTATATATATTAGTAGCAGACTACATACTCTGTGATCATTCTTTTGTAAATACTATTAGTATTAGTAGTGTCATTATTGTATAATCAAAATGAAGAAAATGTTTCATTACTATTTACAATGTTTTACACAACAATAAAATTAAGTATTATATCATTGCATCTGACTAAGTACATATCATTTTCAATTATCTATGTCATGGATTCCATGAACCAAACTCATCCCAGAACTTCCACACCCATGTCTTCCCACCAAAATCTTGTTTGCCTGAATATTAATTTAACACACCTGTCGACTATTCTCTCCCTTACTACCCTCCTATTTAAGCTCCCCTCTCTTGTACTCCCTTTGTGAAGTATTGCCAATCTCATGTCCCATAGCAAGCCTTCCTGGTACGTATTTGTCTTCTACCTGTTCTACAAAACTCATCTACTGCCTGACCCCTGGATGCCTTCTGGACTCTGCCCCGCATTCCTGACCTCAGACTGGTCTGACCAAGATTACCAGCTAACCCCCTCTTACCTGACTTGCAATGCTCAAGACCCTAAAGCCTCTCCCTTCAGTTCCCCCCTGCCCTGTAAATTAAATAAAACCTCTAGCAATTGGATCCTTTCCTTCATGTATATGTGTGCCTTCATTACAATCTATATATTATTTTACTATTTTATACTAAATAAATTATTATACTTCTGTTTTATTCATGCGGTCCTTCTGATTATGAACCTTTTAAATTGATCTAACCCTATAAATGCGAAGAATTCAGTAAGTCCCATAGTTGCACAAGGTACTCTGTATTTGAAGTGAAATCATTTTTCATAACGTGTCATTTGCTGTTCACTGTAGTACATAAAATGAGAACTGAACAGGACCTAGTGCACTGCCCTCTGGTACACCATAATGAATGTATGTCTTTTTGAGAAACTATTTCTTAAACTAACAAACTACAAAATCTTCCAGTTAAATGTGTCCAAGTAATGTAATAAATGACCCACAATTACCTATCCATTACTTAAGTTGTATCATTAGAATACTCTGATCAGCTTTATCAAATGTATCCCTTAACTCCTGAAGCACATGAATTTAGATGTTATGATTAATGTGTAGTATCATATAATTTATCTCTTTCATTATACTCTTTTATAAAAAAGACACTGTAAAATTGTCATTTTAGCTGTTTGTCCTGTTAGCCTAAAGTTACACAATAATAAGGAATAATTTGTTTTACACATAGGGAAAGGGTGTATTCTTGGGCCCACTCAAATGATTCAGGGAAAATTAATTATTTGCATTCACTCAGTGCTGCTTTTTACCATTCTGCATTCATACTTTCATTGTGTGGCTTATTTTTTCTCTGCCTAATATCACCTATAAAAACTGGTGTTTTTTCCTATTCAGTGAAGAGGAGCCCATATTAAACTATGTCAAAAAAACAAAGATAATTAGATTAACCACTGCTGTTTTTTTCAGTGATTTTTGGTATGATTTTGGTATGATTGCCTTTGTTTTTGAAAAGATTTGTGCATCAAATTCTAAAAATGTGGGTTTGTGTTTAATTTCTTATCTGAACTGAATTTTAATATGATACATGGGATACCACAATGTAAAAAGTCATATTTTAAATATAGCCTGCTACCTAAGGTTTAGTCATTACCTTATATCAAGCATAATTCAACACTCAAATTGTGCTCTCAGGTAAACAGTCTAAGATTGTAAAACCTAATTTTGTAATATGAACTGCAAAATGTAACCATGCCTTTGTGTAACTGTTTGTGCATATGTGTACTTGTGATTCTACAGCCACTTAGATTGTTAATTGCATCTGATTTGTTATTTTGTTGAATTCTCTTTTCGGAACATGTGTACATAAATACTTTGGGACTCTTATGTGTTCCCTAGCCTCATGCTGTCTTTTCCAATTTCATGTTATTCTGCTTCCCATTCCCAGTGTGCCGAATACAGTGGATCACTGCTCACACAACTTAATTATGGAGGGAAATTTAGTTTGACCACACCACTTCACACCTTAGGTCACACTGAACTACAGGTCACAGGCTGGTCAATAGGCTCCTGGGGGCATCTGCAACAGTAATTCTGTATTTGCCCCATTTTCACACTTTTGATGAGAGAGAAAATGAAAAATTGCTGCCCATTGTAGCTGTAATGGTGATCTGTTGTCAGCACATCTGGCATACAAATGTGCATGATTGATCCATAAACTACATACAAGAGAGCTGCGAGAGTGATAAGTAATACTCTCAATATGGAAGGAGAGCATATGTTGCAGGGATGGAAGATGTGTTATGAGTCACACAGGTCTAAGTGTAGTTAATGAGAACACAGCACCGGAACACAAAGGAAGGCCTCGACAGAGATTCACTGGGCTAAACTAGGGAGGGCGCTATTTACACCTAATTATTGAATAATGACACCAAGGAGTCTGCATATTTATGCACTGCATCATGTTTCCTGAAAATTAATAAATAAATGTTTTGTTATTGTGCTGCTAAACCACTGATACCAAGCTGCATTTTATTTCGTTAATATATGCCAGCTTCGACCCAGTGCCGTGACTTCCATTCTCCTGGACACATTTAGTGCTAATGTTCCACAGCATTAAATCAATAAGCAATGGATTGTAATGGCCTAAATCTATTAGCTATGGAAGACAAACCTTTGACTCAAAGATGCTATCCTTCCCCCTCTTGAATTCAGTTATATAGAAAGTGCCCCATCTCAAAAAGCAGCATGCAATGTAGTCTGCTTGATTAGTGAAGTATTAAATGGGAGTAATTTAACGTAATGGTCCATTAGAGTGTACTGACAAGCAGGCTTCTCTCCAAAAACTCACTGGACAGGAGCAGCATTACCTAAATGAATGGGACTAAATGAATACAGAATGGGGTGGAGGGAGGGCGAATGGTGTTAGGGGAACATAATAACAGGAAAAAAAATATGGGGAGGTGAAATTCATTGAGATTCATTGCATGTGTGTTTTCTGTGAATACTTTCATGAACCGTTGATGGGTTTATATGCCATTGAATCTGAACATTAGGTTTTAAATGAAATAACAACTAAGAAGCTGTAGTATTCAATGTCAGCTTTCATTTTAGAGAACTTGGGATCTGATTTGGATAAAACATATGTACCACTGCTTTTTTATACATAGTCCCCACATTTCACTGGGGAAATTACCATACTTTTATAGTCATGGTCATGATTAAATACCATGATAAAGTTTAATGCATAAACAAAATGGTCATGTTTAATGCTAAAAAAATTGATACTGTTGGCTGTGTATCTTCTGAAGGACTTCATGCTACATTTCTCTAGTGATGCTCTGCCAGGCTTATACTGCTAGCATTTTCAGTTCTTAACTGTTTTGTCTTGCATTTATATTTACAACATTTGGCAGTTGCTCTTATCCGGAGTGACATAAATATTTACCAGTTTGACAGTTTGCGTGCTCACAGAGAATTGAACCCACTTTTGTGTTGTTTGCACCTTGCTCTACCAGTGTTGTTGAAGTTAGGTGACTGACTTGGCCAGTCAAGAACTTTTTAGCCCTGCCATTATATGCTTACATTAGCTGAATAGGAATTTTAAGATCCATGGAATTCTAGAGTAAAGGAAGGTTGTGCTTTGAAACACATCAACACAAATAGCTTGTTCCCTTGAACCACCTATACATGCTAATATGGCAGTGACAATGTCCCATCCTGCATTATCTCCAACCCCATTAGAGTAAAACATCCTGCCATTTCCTGTCTTCATTCTCCAGTGTTTGGGGGCTCATGAGATAAGGTATCAGAAACAGATAGTGCCAAGTAAATGTTTGGTTGCTGAGGATATTACACTGTATGTGACCCCTTCAGTAAGACAGCTGGGCTAAAGCACTTTTGGCAGGGCATTTCTGCAGTGAACTAATGGTGCTTGTGGGGTGACAGGCTTATAGAAGGAGACCCACAGAAGGCTCTCTAACTTGGCCCACATGTCTGCTTAGCCCGCTGTCTCCTCTATATGCCATCCACCCACAAGGACAGCCAACTAATTTAGGCATGACCAGTGAGAACCATGATATGATAGCTAGTTTGGTCTTTTTCAAGAATGGGGTAAACCCATCAACCATTCTTGAAAGTATGTGTACATGTAGGCATACAGTGAACTTCTCATCACTTGCCCTCATAGGCCATCTGGATTTAAACTTTGCCAAACCAATGTTTGCTACTCTTTTTGAATGCTTTGAGTGAATGTTTTGAATGCATTATGCACTTAAATAGTGTTATCAATTAGGGTGAAATGTATTATTTATGAAAGCCCATGAATTAAATGTTTCTTTTGTATTCTGGAAGACCTATACAAAAGTAAGACATTGCATTGTGGAAAAATAGAAAAATTGTGTGGATCTCTGCGAAATGTTCAAACACAAACTGGCTTACTGATGTAAACTGACAAGTATTTTTGTGGAGCTGTGGAAGATTACAAAAACATTGGTTAGGTGATTTCACTACAATTTGTTCAGATAGGCTTGAGAAGATGAGAAGAGATCGCACAGCTGCTCCTGGCTGGGCTTTCAGCAACTCAGTTGGTCAAAATGCAGTGCTTACCAGGGCTATATTTTGCAACTGGATATTTTTGTGTTTTCTACTGCATTGTTTTTCAGAATTGGCCTAAGCATGAGTGATGTCAATTTTCTGGCTGGGGTTCAATCCTTATTTTGTCACAGATGCACATGTCTTTGAGGAATGAAACAACTCTTTACTGATGTTCTCCCAATAGTGAGAGCTGGCTTGTTCCTCAAAAAAATGTGCTTTTAGAAGGTAGCTGTATTGTTCATCCAAAATTATTTAACTGAAGGCATATTTCACAACCTTTAATATAGTTAAATGAGACTACATATGAACCCCAGTGAAATTGCAGAGAAACATTGTATTCCAAATTGTATTCCTCCAATATCTTGTACAATCTGCAGATAATTCCACCCAAGCTTTTTCCTAAACCTATGGCAGTTCTGATATAAAACTAAATATGGATGGGACTGTAAGTAATTTCCCTAAAAGGATCCTGTTGTCAATTTTAGGACTGAGTTTTAAGGTTTTAAGAGTTTTAAGAGTTTT
The DNA here is from genome assembly GCF_041902795.1 of Electrophorus electricus. Taxonomy (NCBI): domain Eukaryota; kingdom Metazoa; phylum Chordata; class Actinopteri; order Gymnotiformes; family Gymnotidae; genus Electrophorus; species Electrophorus electricus. Next base: position 13,669,454 of record NC_137510.1, read on the forward strand.
GGAATTTTATCAGCAAGAGATTGTAATAATCCTTTACTGGTAAAATTATTATAATTAGTATAATAATATTATAATTATGATAATCAGACTACAGCAGATCAAACATTCTTTTTTTTTCTTTTGTAGTAATTCATTTAAAGCTGCTGTAAATACAACCCTTTCTATCTTCCATCAGTCTCAGCCATGAAAGCAATCATTCCGGTCCTTCAGTCCCAGCCCATTCCTCCCTCCAAACATATACACATTTAGCACTTACCCCACCTTTCTGTCTGCTGTGTGCCCATGCCAAAGAATTGACCTCTCTGTAGAGAAGTGTCCAGATTGGTTAATTTAACCAGACCATGTGTTGAAATTTTTAGATGCTGATTACAGACCCTAAGACATTTTCTTTTCTTAGAGCAATTATTTTAGTTACAGCTAACAGGATATGTGTCATGGTTGGCCAGTCATCCAGCAGGAGGGACACGCCCACTCATGCTCGGAATCACACCACCTACCTGCCCCGCTCCCAATCACCTGCTTATTAATTGTGTTCACCTGTTCCTTATTTTCGTTCCCCAATATTTAAACCCACAGGTCCCAGAAGAGAGCACTGCACAATAGCTGACCATAGAGCTGTGTTGAAAACACAATGCTGCTTTGAGAAATTACTGTTTCTTTTGTTTCATTAGTAATTTCAGACTTTGACTTGACATGGAAAATAAAGAGCACTTACCCACAACCTCACCTCTCGCTTCCTCTGTGCCACCAACATCACAATGTGTGGCTATATAAAGACAGTTTAGTTCATATTTTAAAAATAAATCACTGACAGTAGGTTATCTTAAAACTTGGGATTTTTTGATTTAGGATTTGACGATAACGCTTACCCAAAATGTGGAAAATGCTACACAATTTTCATTTCTGAAAAGGATTTTTTTATTGTTGTTTTTGTAAATGTGAAATATTCCTTTTCCTTCAAAAAGCCAGGAGGTTTCCCCTAAAGAAAGTTTTTTTCCCATAATTTTACTAATGATGTTACATAACGGATTGGTACATTAATGATGTGGTATGTAGGTGTGATTAGTGTTGCTGAAAAACCACAAGAAGCAGAGTTCAGACTAGAAGCATAGTTCAGACACAGTTAAGACGTTATTTTTCATGTGTCCAATTTAATTGAAACCCTTTGAAAAAATTCACCTCTATATCAAAGGAGGGGTGGGCAAGACAAGGTCAGAGAATTATTTTTTTGACAACCATCACAGGTCTTGGTGAAAGGTAAATGCCTTTTCCAAATATTTTTGTTCAAATGTCTGCATATGACTGTTTGTCTAAGATAGTAGAGGGCAGGCAGAAACCAATCTCAGTGCTGTCTGTGCTAACAACACATGCAACAAGAATGACTGTATGCACAATAGGCCAGTATTTACATGCAGAAGGTTGCTTACCTGCTTCACACACAGGGAGGAAGGAAATGGTGGGAAGGCGTTATGTGTGTGATGTGTGATAAGATTGGCTTAAGGCTTTGAGCTGCCCTGTGCTGAGGTGTGAACAGGACCTGTGTGTGCATGTGTAGGTGTGAGGGGATGAGCCACAATATGGAGAACTGTTTCCAAGGTTAATATTTTACAATGAAAATGAGCCCAATTTCAGCACAGCATGGTATATAGGAGAATATAGGCTTATTCCAAAATATAATGTTTTAGTGTACCACAATTATGTGCGGGGAAAGGGATATTGAAGAAATGCTACAAATGATTGTAACTAATGTCTCTCCTTCAGTACAAAATAATTATGTGTGCAGTGCTGTGTACTGTCAGAAAACAAGTTTGTTCTCCTTTTGACCCACATGTGTGAAGGTGATAGTGTACAATGATGCTTAAATTTAGCTTACACATTAGACTTTATGAATAAATATTTATGTATAATTAAGCAATCTAGACTAGACACACACACACACACACACACACACACACACACACACACACACACAGAGAGAGAATTCTAGCAGTATTAAAGGTTAAAATACTCAAATATCTGTTCCAAAAAGATTATTGCCTCTAAAATGCTCTGTGTAGCTTCAGTAGGTAAAGACAAAACAGATAATAGGCTAGACGAAAAGAACATTGTCAGTCTATAACCAAAGAGACTCTCCCCTATCCTGCAGGGTTAACCTTGATGTGAAAGAGAGGGCAATTAATAGCTTCACCTCCAAGTTCTTTGGCTGAAGCCAAATCGAGTATATGTGTGTGTGCATGGGTGGGTGAGTTTGTGTGGTGCATGGGTTGGGGTTTGTGTGTCAGAGACAGTCCTGAGCCGCATTAGCTTCAGATTAAAGGATATGAGAAGTATTGTATAAGCATGAGGGTAAAATAGCCACTTCACATTTGGAGATGATGTCTCCTCTAATTGAGTGTCGTGTTGGGAGTGAAAGTTGCTCTGCCTGCCCATCCTCCTGTTGCATACAAGAGTTGTACTGCCAGCACAGAGATTATTACGGATGACAGATGCCATCATCTTGGGGGAAATAGAGGGATTATGTAGTTCTGGCAGGCTCTGTAGTGCAACATGACAATAAAATCCAAATAAACCAGTTTGGGGCAGAGCTGTAGAAAACAAATGGATGCACATGGGCTGAAGGGACTCAGGGAGGCAGATGACATCCAGGATTGCAGAAGAAGTGGATCACTTGTTTCAAATTAAGTACATCTGACAGAAAAATTGTTGATTTTTGCATCATATTTTATTTTCTGTCCAGTAACAATACTGCATTTACATTATTTTTAATTAATAAAATCTAAAAGACAATAAGTAGCCTAAGACATTGCAAAACTATCTTAAAGGAGTGCTGTGAGTCTTATGGAAACCATTTCATAGGCCAACTTTATCTCAAGATTATAAGAATTTTCATGCCCCAAATTGCATGACAAGTTATGAATGATTAAGGTTAGGGCTAATGTCAAGTATTACATTACTGTCTTTTATATGACTTTTTATTACATTTGTTGTAATAAAGTTGTAATTTATTTGATCTTTTGGTGAGATCACACTCCCATGGCCCCATAAATGTGACTGTAAATATTCCATTTTCAATTTTCTTTTTAATTCATGAGGCAAGTTTGTGTCCTAAAAAGCATACAGAATTTAATGGACATATTTCACGTGTGATGCATTTTAAAGAAAAAAAAAAACTAGACTGATTTATAAGTAAAAATACTAATGAATTCAAAATATATAAACTGCACTGACAGTCATTTGTGCTCACATCTTCAGACTGAAAAACTATAGTTTTTGAAGGATACTACATGAGACGTATATTGTACTTTATTAGCTGTTGTAGGAAGGCTTTGTTTCCATGATGCTGATGCCTTGATACAGCTTCTTCCACATTGCCATTAAGACCCTTTTCCTGAAATCATTCAAAACAGCAGTGCTGTCATTGTTTCAAAGGACCAAGTGAAATCTTAAAATGAAAAAAATGGGAGACATTTTAGAAACACTTTACAACAGATAATCCTACACCACAGTTCCTTCTCAGAGTGGCCTATTTGCTTATTTTATTTTATTTTATTTTATGTATGTATTTATTTATTCATGGCTGTCCACCTGTTCCTCTGCATTATTACCATGTAAAAAGTCTCTGCAGTTGCATCTACTAGTGACAACAGCTGAACCACATTTTTTCAGCAGATTAACGCCCCACAACAAATAACAGCAATTAACAGTATTAAAAGTGAAGGCCCCAAAAACCCCACTGATGCCCCAGATTTTACGGAACTGTCCAAGGTCAGCTGAGCCTAGCATTTCTGTTTTCATGCAGTGTTGCTATTTAATGGAGTGCACATTAGGATTTCTTCCAATTCAATGAATACAAATAAGGAGAAAGTGCACTGCCACAACCTTTTCATGTGAATGAAAATAAAAAATTATCTTGACAATCCCAGCATCCCAAATCCCAGAAAGCAACACCATAAGACTGCACAATGTATTGTTCGTTAATCATTAGCGCAATATTAACCTTTGCAGTACTGGTATCATAAAAGGCTAAAATATGCAAATTAATGCTATAACAAATAACAACATTTTTATTGTATACTGTGAGCACTCTGACCAATCTCAGGCAGTCCAGATGACTGCTCTTTGGCTACATGATAAATTATGTCATTCAAATCCAACAATCATAAACCATTTCAGTCAAAATAATGCAGACCAGTCTTTAAACATGGCGCATCAAGGGCTCCATAGGATGTTTTAATATGTTGTAAGAAATATTATAGATGCAATATATAGTAATTTTGTACATCATCCATCTATTTTGTGAGTTAACACCATATCTCTAGAGTCAATTCAGGACACCTTTGTCTGCCACTCATGTTGTCACTCAGCCCATCTACATAACACTACCAGTTTAATCCATTTCAGACCCAATGGCTGTTAGTTATCTGAGAAGGTCAACTGCCGACCTTTAAAACCAAGGTACATCAGATCTAACACCTCTCCGAACATCTCCCAGCAGGACATAGAGAATATATTTGTCTTTGTGTATCATGTGTATGTGTTTGTATGTGTGCGCATGTTTGTGTGTGTATGTGTGTGTCTGTGTGTGGGTTGGGGGGGGGGGTGTCCATATCTGTATGTGTATTGTGCATCAATATCTGTATGCATGTTGTGCATTCGTATGTGCTTGGACTTGCAACCTGTCTTCAGTATTATGATAAGATGTAACATTATATAACACTGTATTTGAATCTGTGAACTCCAGGCATCAACACACACTTTTAAGTCTTCTACACCCCAACTGTTCTTTTCTTTTATTGATTATATGTTATCAGTGCTTACACACAGGGTAAAAGTCTTGCTCCCTGACTGATCATCATAAAGCTAGGATGATTTGGACTCAGCTGATTTCCTCTTATCACTGTTTTTATACATGAGAGCATAAATACTGTAAAACTGTGCAAAACAGTTTATAAAAACTTGTACTTACTTGAAAATATGCAGTTGCTTACCCATTGTTAATGTTATCAAAATAATTTTTATTCCAAACAGCAATATGTTACCCCAGTAGCATTTCCACCTTAGTTGTGTTTGTGCAGATAAGCTTGATTTAACCTGTAAAACCCCAGCATGATCAAAGCTCTGATGCTGAAAATAAAAACCATGTTGAGAGCATTAGGAACTGTGTACAGGCATTTTCTAAACAGTTAGTGCAGTAGTGCAGTTACAGCATCATTTTCGAAAGAGAATCTGACCATGACAAAATTATTCAGTGGATGTGATGTTCCCAGAGTAGTGTGAATGACACTAGCCATAACCTTAGCCATTTGTTTTCATACAAGGGGGTTGATGCAAATTCTTATGAGGTTGCAGTTGTGAGATTGCATTGTCAAAAATTAATTCCTCCAACTGAATTTGAATGATTATGCATTTAGCAACTTTTAGTCTATTTGAAAATAGGAGACAATAGCTGATTTTGATGTGAATGACTCTGTATGCACATTGTCTGTACTGTCAATCTAATGACATGCTGAGTGCATCAGAAGGTCTTTCTGTTGACTTAACTGGAGGCTTGATTTGTAAAGGTGTAATCATGGCACCTGAGCATGTATTTAATACCCAGAGGTCTGGCCTGGCCACTCCTCTAAGTGGATTCCCACTCTGATGGGCTGTTTGTTTATTGAAGAAGCTGTTGTTCTGGATGCACTCCATGGAGGATACAAATTGCATTATTCACAGCAGGCAGGCTAGTAATGGCACCAATGAATGATGGCCCCTATTTCACTCCTGACAGAGAAGGTCGTGATAGGAGCTCTATACAATTACCACTGAGCTTCTGTTTAATCAGAGCAGTTCTATAGCCACACCAGGCAGTGGGAGAACACAGCAAAATGCTGTATCTGCATATAGATCCCCTGTGCTTTTTTCCATTACTAAGGTTCACACCAAGCAAGTAAGATTCTGTTTGTCACTTTCATGTTTGAGTTTTATGACCCTGTATGTTTCCATGATTTTGCATATACACAAGATTATATAATATATCCACTGAAGGTTGTAAAATAAGGCAAGCATTATCTCATTACATTTCTGTGCAGGCTCCGAAGGGCCAGTGTAGTCACAGTCTGTCTGATTATGATATTTTAGATGTTACCAAAGGACATTAATTACTAAATAATCATTATTATGAGTATCATGTATTATCAGTGTATTGTCAGTATCATTAAATATATATATATATATAATATATAAATATATAATGTACAGTTTGAAAACTATGAATCATCTGAAGATATGAATGGCATGAATGAGACACCTGCCAGTGCTCTTTGTGCACAATCTGTGTCTTCCTGCAAGGTAACACGAAGGTTATGTTTAGGTTTATGTTTATGTCTGGACACTGCCTGCACTTATGTGTGCTTTCGAACAGAGAACTTTATCCAATTATTAAAATATATTGATTTATGAAGTTCATAATCTCCTGTGGCACAATGGGGATATGCAGATGATTCCAGCCCAGTGTGAGCCACACTCTAATGAAGTCATTTATCTCTGATCTACTGCTCGCCCCTCCCCCTGGGTGTGTCAGGGAAGCAGTGAATGACACAATGTTTGGGCTATCAGTGCAGCAGTAAGATCCTCAGTCTATGGAAACCCTGAGGACATAATATTCCAAAGACATAATGTTGCTTGACGCAAGAGCTGACAATGCCAACTTGTTCATGGATACTATGCACACTTGTGGGTACACTGTAAAGATATACTTAGGGTTAGATGTAGAATGTGGTTAGTATCTGTACTCATGAAATAGCATTAGACAATAGAGCTAATGCTAATTATTGGCTATTAGCTTTAATTCATCATTAGCCATGTTAGTAATTATGATTTTACTTTTACTGTAAATAAAGATCCACAGTTTAAACTGGTCATAGATCTACACTGCATAGTTATACCAGTGCCAAATGTGTGCTATGGGTGTTATTTTAGTATGAGTTATTTCGTAGTGTGGGTTAAGAAAGAGGAGAAGGTGCATGACTCAGCTACAGAGTGGTAAGAATAGGGTTCTATGAGTTATTAATCTCAGTTACTACATCTCCTTACAATTTTATTCATTACACACATTCTGCTCTATCTGGTGCTGCTATTACTCCTTGTCCAAGAGGGTTTTTGTGATAAAGAAAGAAGATGGGTTTGGCTAATCTTACTTGCATCTTGTAAACCCCTGGCACCTTCTGTATCTCCCATTCATGAATAATGCATTTTGCTGGGCTCAGACTTGTTCTTATATCACCTATAGCCAAAAAGATTATGCAGGCTTAACTAACTAGATAAATAAATAAATATTATAAATGGACACTAGAGGCACAGACAGCTAGCAAGCATTTATCAGGAGATGAAGCACTGAAAGAATGTGTTTTTTCTTTCCTTTTGAATTAGACATTTTCCCACACCGTAATTTGTGTGAATAAGAAATGCTGCAGCAGTTGTATGCAGAGTCATTTAAAATGTAATTACTCTACAGCTAAGCATCAGTGGTATGAAGGGCAAATGGGTGTCAGGACAGCCTCACAGCTTTGCCATAAGTGGTTCAACACTCTGCAGTTCAGCATAGAGGAGAAAAGCAACAAGAACACAATCCCATCAGGTTGGAAGGTTATAATGTATATAATTTATAGGATGCTTATAATCTGATTGCAATCACCTAGTCACAGCCAAGATACTATTAGTAAATCTCATACCTACTTTAACTGAGAACCACATTTCTGTTATAAGTATTATAATCTGAAAGAAATCCTTGATTAAGTATTGTTTGTGCTTGAAGAATACTAACCTTTAGTTCCATGAAATTATAGAATATGCTTGATAAATTGAGACACGGGTAGTATTTATAATCAGTGTTTCAGTGCTGTCTTAACTTTTTGCCTTTTGTGGAAGAGCCACATGAGAGGGCAGAAAGAGGTTTTGTGTGGGTGGGTGGGTGTGCGCATGTGTGTGTATGTGTGCTTGCAAGTGTGTGTGTGTGTGTGTGTGCACATGTGTTTATGTGTGCTTGCCTGTGAGTGACTGTGTGTGTGGGTGTGCGCACATGCATGCTTGCATAAACTGTTTTATAGGGTGCTCTGACTGTCTAAATGTAGCAAATGCATTGAGAGTCAAAGCAGATGCAGTGTATTCCTACTGAAAGTGACACAGTTCTTATGTCAGTAGGAGGTGGCACACCATGCACCCCCCCCCCCCCCCCCCACTCTAACTCAAAAGATTAGATACAAATGTATGAGCATGTCAGAGCTATTATCAGTTACAGTGTCTTTTGTTTCATCTCATAGTGAGTATATTAATGTCCTGCTGTGAATAAAATTAAAGATGTACATGGGGAACGCCTGCTGTGGCCACTTGTCTGCGGGATATACACCTGAGACACCTTTAATCTCTCCACACTCATCAGCAGCAGGCTAACCTCTGAGGTCTCATAACCTTAAACAGTGCTTACTTCTTCCATGTCAACAAAAATAGACCTGGGCCTATACACACATTCTCACACATGCATACTCAGGCAAACAGAAACATGCAGTTTGTAAGTAATTTACATCTGTTTTGGCTATAACGTAGAAATTACAGTGTTTTCTAATACATAATGATTTCCCTGTACTACAGTTATCCAAAAGGCTATATGCCTATACACCAACATTTAATCTTGACAAACAGGCAGCTGCAATCAACATTTAGCACTCTTTAAGTTGTCTTAGTTAAAGTACAATTAAGTAAATAGTCATTGTTAAATGTCAGCTTTATTTAATGTAATGAGGTTTTGAGCCCCTCAGCCAGAAGTGTGAAGAAATTTAAGATACCACAAGCCTAGATTTAAAATATTTAAAAAATGAAAACAATGCATATAAAAAGCACATTGGTGTAGTTCACTGGTGGAACACACTGGTGGAGTTCACTGGTGGAACACACTGGTGGAGCTCAGTGGTTGAACACACTAGTGGAGTTCACTGGTGGAATACACTGGTAGGAGTTCACTAGTAGAATGCACTGGTGGAGTGCACTGGTGGAGCACACTGGTAGAGTTTAATAGTGCAGCTCACTGGTGGAACACACTGGAGGAGCTCACAGGAAAGGACTAAGTGATTTTCTACATGCTCTCTTGCATTTCCTCCCTCCCCTCTACAGTATATTATTTATATTACTCAATAGTGTGCTTCCTCCCGTTCACTTCAGCAGATGCAAATGCAAATGCAGATTCTGTGTATTACATTGGCTCACTGCTGCAGCATCTCCAACAACTGTCCAATAATTTTATACATTGTGCGTGCATTTAAAAATTCCCATGTTAAATAGAGTTCAGTGCAATTGACCGAGGAGTAAACTGGACTCAAGCATTGTAGATTTTAGTTCTACACTGCTCATTTTTCTGTGTGCATGTTTGTGTGTGTGTGTGCGCGTGTGTGTGTGCGCGTGTGTGTGTGTGTGTGTGTGTGTGTGTGTGTGTGTGTGTGTGTGTGTGTGTGTGTGTGTGTGTATGTTTACTAGTAATGGTGCCTCTTACTGGATATCCTAGTACTGACTTGCTAGGATCTGTGAACCACAGCACTGTAGGTTAATCATATTTTCCCTTGGTGGCTGTATGCTTCAGAGCATGGACACAGAAAAGCAGCTATGGAGTTTTGTCTGTTAGTGCTGCATGAGCAGGTCTGAGAGGAACATGGTAATTACAGTCTGTGGGCTGGGAGAAAAACTGCAGTGGAAGGGTTAGGGGTTAGCGTAGATTAGAGATTTTCTCACATTGTCACCTACTTTCTCTTTTCTCTTTCTCTCTCATAAGCACAAAGACACACACTCATGATAAAATCTCTTCTAATCTCATGTCTTCTGTAATTCAAAGAAAACAAGAGGGAAACTCAATTAAAGCAATAATAGCCATGCTATATTACAAATGAGGATGTTGGCCCTTAAACCGCTTTTCTTCTGATTAGTAAAAGCCTCTTGTTTTGTCTGCTAAAATCAAATTAACCAGAGGTCTGCAATGTGCCATGCATTTCAATATCTTTTATTTTGCAACTTTTTAAGAGATTAAGAGAATATTCCTTTCTCCTTTATTGTTGTCAACCATTCACCCAATTTATGTCCATTTGTGTGCTCAGTTATAAAATTTAGGGCTTCTGCATTTACAGTACATATTAAAATTTGCACGACAGTGTGTTTGTTGGTGAAATGTGATGCCGTTTGCATTGATTTGCTGTTGCTCATCCTGCAGAGGTGTAAATTGGCTACAGGGGAGTGCTTGTGGTGACGAGACACTGCCCTGCTTGCTACAAGATCCTTATGAGCCAAAGGCAATAATATGCCAATTCAACCAGTCATGTGACTCGCTTTTGTCACATACATGCCTATGAGTGGGTGTGTTGCTGCTTAGCCCATGTTTTTAACAGTGCAAGCTTTTCAAACATGCAAATATCCCATTCCTCTGGAGTATCTAAGAACAGTGGGCAAAACAATTGTTATGGAGATGTAAAGTCTCTAGATGTAAAGTTTAACTCAATGCTGTCTGAAATGTAGGCCTCAAACGGTATAAACTAAAATCAATTAGTAGAGAAACCTGAAACAGACACAGATTCACAGTGGACAACAAGCTATGAGAGAACTGTGGATGAGTATTTAAAATAAGGATCAATGCAAATGCCTGTGTTCCTAATGGTATGCCTTTGCACTGAAGCACCTAACAAAGAATTGACTTATTGCAACTCTTATTGTGTAGATCCATGACTGGATCTCCTTGTTGGACACAGAACAATTAAATTAAAAATGTTCAAATGAGGAAGTATCCAATAGTGCAGATGGAAACCATTTGGCTTTAGAGTTATAAAGTTGTTTAAGCCACATCTAAGATCGTTTGTTATAATACAGGATCCTGTCCATCACTGTAGTGCTACTTTCTTACCACCATAATGACTCATACCTACCTCCACAACAGCTTTCCTCAAGCTCAAGCATACTCTAACATTGACATCCGATTCAATCCCTTAGCAGTAAAATGCTGTGAAAATTATAAATGTGGCACTTTGTTTATACAAACAGTATTAAACAGAATAATTACAAAACAGCTGGGAAACAAAAGAAAGGGGTGGAGCATTCTAAAATATTATTTTTGATTTAAAACTCTAACAAAAATATATATGCTGAAATGAGGAGAGTGGAGACCAGACATGTGTGAGAAGGTGCTGGTTGCATCATTTTCAGTCCCCTCCCTTCTTTTTTAGTTCAGACAAGAGCAATCCATTCTGTCCATCACACCCCTACCTGCCAGAAGGGAGAATTGGCATCTGGTGGTGGCGGCAATTAATGTCTGCTGAAAGAGATGCCTTCCATCACCTCTCTTTAATAGCTTGCGTATGGAGCGTATCTTAGCAGATGTTACACGCAAATTCATTAATGCCCTGTGTACTTCATATTCCTTCCTTGTAAGCTATTATCCACAGCACTGAGTATGAGATCTAATTTAAGATCAGAGTACTTGACTCCAGAACTTATTCCTATAAACCACATAGGCCTCTGAAGAAAAAAGAAAGAGGCTGTTCTAAATTAAGGACCTTTTCATTGTTTGAAGTAAAAAGCTTCAAGATAGCCTCTTATAGGTTCTGCAAAACTGTCCCTTTCATTATAAAAAGCCAACTCTGCAACACATCATAAGACATGGTTTAAGGTAGCGTTTAAGCTCTGATTTGGATCAGAGAGTTTGGCTTATCAATGTCACTCCACTGTTACAACTCAAACAATGTCTAGAATTCTTTACATGTTTCTGCTATTTCATCAAAGGTGTAGAAATGAGACAGGGATCAGTTGGGTTCAGTTGCCAGTCACGACCATATTTTACTCTTAAGTGGTCTTATGTATGGTATGCAGGTACACTGTATGTATATAAGCCAATAACCTACATAAACTAGTCATACATATAAAACAGACCTACCCAAACACACCCACATATTTTGGATTATACTTAAATACTTCTAACAGGTGTTTGAAGACAGATAACAACAGATAATTTTTCCAGATAACAACTGTCCATCATTCTGAATGCCCAATCCACTGTTAACTACTGTTGTGCTACTGCTGGGTCTGGAAAAGCAGCAAACTACAAAGCACATCTTCCCTGCTCTCTGTCTGTGTGGGCATCTTTGTGTATAGTAAGTGGCACAGCAGTGGTAGAGGTGAGGGTGGAGTGGGGAGGGGCAGATGAGACATTGACAAATGTGTGTACTTTAGATCAAACAGCAACAGGTCGGAGACACAGAGGAAGAGAGAGAATGAGAGAGAGAATGTATGTCTGTCTGTATGTGACATGAGGTCACTGAGTGCACCCTCAGAGAGGCCACATGGAATCTACCATCACCTCTTTAGAATCATTCTAAAAAGATGTGGTGCAGTGAACAGAGCAAGAGCTCTGAAGAATGATCACACCATAGGACGGTCCTTGATGAAGAACTCAAATGAACTCAGTCATGACCACACCGAATAAGGCCAAAGGTGCCTTGCTTAGTCATTGCTGAGCCGGCCATGCAGAACTGCGCTTTTATGGCAGAGAAATACATGCCGTTCTATCTCACCAGTTTATTTTCTTGCAAGTCTTCATTCAATTCAGTGAGTCTATTTAGTTACACACTGGCTCTTAGTGTTGTTTCATTAACAGAAGCTGAGTATCTTGTGATTTGAGTGGTGTTCATAAGCAGGTGCTTATAATTCTCAACTGCTTTCCTGCTGTTGGTTAAACTGTTTGTCTAGCCTCAGCTACTTACCCTGCTAGCATACACATTCACACACAGAAATAAAGTGGGTGAGAATAAGTGACTGTCTGAGGGCACAGACACTATGGGCAGATCTAGTTTCACTTCTTTGGAGAAATTCTCCCTGCCATAAATTCCATTTCATTTCAGCTGAAGTGTGTGAAGTGATAAACAATCCAAATAATGCCCCTGAAGTGCTGTAATCTGCTCAGTGGAGGAAGATGGGTGAAGAACGCAGTTAATTTCATCAGAATGGCGGCTGACGGAGTGGTGGTGTCTGATGCCAGAGCAAGCCGCAGGAAAAATGACCTCCTCCTTCATCCCATTACACAGCAAAACACTCCCACATCTCCCCCTAATGAGAAAACTCAGTTACTCACATAGAAACAAGTGTGCAAGACAAAACTAAGACAAAATATGTGTGTGTGTGTGTGTGTGTGTGTGTGTGTGTGTCTGCGCGCACGTGTGCGCGTGTGTGCGATGTGATGTGATGCAGAAGTGTGTAAAGTCTATAAATCAACTAGTATAACATGACGAGGAATGATGAGAGACATTAACATTTTATTCACTAAATAAAAAATATTTTGTCTCCTCTCCTGAAAAGTGTCATTAGCTCATAGGTTGCCCCCAATTTCTCCTTTCCTTCTTTGTCGTCTTTTTGTCATCAAATGTCAACATAAATAATTGAAGTATTATGGCATTTTCAAACTCCTTTTCTTCTGTGGTAACAAGGAAATACATTCTGTGTGCATATGATTGCCATGCATAGAAGATGTGATGTTATGAGTAATTTATGATGTTGCACCTTGTGGAAGCAGATCTGGAAGTGTTAAGCACCCAAATCATACCATTGTGAATTGGGCACCTGTGTCCTTTGGCTCCACTATGTACATGCATGACTGAAGAGGACAATTTGTCCCATTTACATGAAATTTCAGATGAATGGCCTAGTGTATGTTCAGACATGTATTTATTGGGCTTAAGAACCTCTCTTTGCAATACCTCAGATAATATGAGCAGACACAGCCACATCCACGCCTGAGGCATTTAGAGGTACTAAAATCACAGGTGGACACAGGGCTTTATTTAGTGCCCTCAAACCGCCAAACTTTAATTTGATTTATTGATCATTTTAAAGAGATTACAGGGGCCTGAACTTTGTTTTTCTTTCCTGAGATTGGCCAACATTCCCGTGCTTTAATGGTTTTCTTCAGGCTTATTGACTGATATATTATCCTCCGACTTGAGAGCCAAGGTTTTCCGATAGTCAATTACTCTACCACTGTGAAACAGAAAAGAGAAAGAGAGAGAGAAAAGGTGAGGGATACTTTCAATGCTCAGATCTCTATCAAAAAAGAAAAGAAAAGACAGTTTTATTTGTTTTTGGTCTAACTGCTCTATATCCACAATCAATTGGGCAGCTTAGGCATATTCAATACCTGTTTGACCAAGCTATTAATCGGTTTAGATTTAATAATGGCATCATGTTGGCTATTCAAATCCTTTTGCCCTTTTGTGTAACATTTTATTTCTTTCTTCAGAGGTTTCCATTTTTTCCCTTTTGTGTTTCAACTGTTTTAGGCCATGGTGTGGAAAGGTACAAGCTCATATTTGTAAATGTAGGACAATGCTGATGCCTCTGAAACAATGACAAGATATTGAAGGCCACAGCATCTTCCCAAGCAAAAAAAAATTGTTAGTTGTTTTATACTTTCCCATGTTCTCAACAAAGAAAAGCTTCAGAAGCATAACTCACAACAAAGATCTTTGTTTCTAATGTTTTATAAAATATTCTGGCCTGCTTTATAGATTGCACTGGGATCATGACTCTTGTGTGCTATTCACTTTGAACACAAATGGACGGAAAGATGTCTTTGTACACCTTTTTTTTTTTACTGTGAAAACTGTATGTCAGCAAAGGTTGCAGATGTTTTTTAACCAGTTCTTTTTGCAGGATTTCTGTTTTTCCTTGTATTGTCAGCAAGGCCTCTGACAACACTTAGTTGTGATGAAGAAAATAAAAAAGAATGAAAGGAAAGAGGAGAAAAGAGCTTTCTTTAAAGCACCAAGAGTTATGGTATTTTACTGTGGCAGGCTGGTTTTTGCTAGCTATAATATTAAGAAATATATGGAAAAGGTGGCCTTGTGGCTACCATAATTATCTCAATATACAAAGAAGATCAAAGGCTCTACCATCAAATGTAAGGATGTATACATTGATATGTGACTTGATGTAAATGAAATCTTTTTTACTGTATACATGGTTTAGAGCACTTGACAACCCCACCAAGTCATAAAAAGGGAACTATAAGGAGGCCATGAGTGAACTTGAGGAAAATAAAGAACCTTTAAACAGCTGCTCCTTATTTTAAGTGGCCAAGGACTGGTTCTGTTATCTATTAAATGAGGGTAGCACATTTTAAGAGAACATAGTATATTTTACAATAGATTAGACATTTATATATGGATACTACCAGAGACAAATAATTTAGTTGTGTGAAACACTGTCTGTCAGCTAATGGTGAAAAATTGTGAAAATGCAGTGAAAATTGGTGGCTATTTCTAAAATCTACTTGCTCAAGATATTATTGGCTCAACCAGCTTCCTGTGAGGTGATATATATGATCTCCATCAAGCTAGCTAAAATGTTTTGGTCATAGTGTGAGAGGTCAAGTGCATGAAGAATATTTTTATTTTATTTTAATTATATTTAAAGTTAAAATCTGTTACAAAATTCCAGTTACATACTTCACCTTTTTCATAAGCTGCTTAAATATGTCATGTTTGTTTTGCCTCCTTCTTCCAGCTAATATTCCTGATATGCCTTGCAGTCTACTCTTTTTGACAGCTACCATACATAGAATGTACTGTATATTGAAAAAAAAGAAGTAATCATGTCATTAATATTTCAAACACCAGTGAGACCTTATAAAGGATTGTAAGATTCAAGAAGAAAATATGAATATTTCCTTTAACATTTAGCCCTTTTGTAAGAATTCCCTAGACTCTTTTCCCAGCAAGTTCCAAGTCGTCTTAAAGGTCTCTTGTATTAATCTTCTATTTAATACATTTCAATGAGATAAGGCATGGGAGTCTCTTAGGAGCAAGGCAAAGTATGGGTTCAAGACGTCCACTTGCCAGGCTGAAGTGAACTCCTAGAATATCTTCTGGAGAGGCCAGTTAGTTTCTGACATGCTTTTAGTAAGCAAGAGCACAGTAAGATTGTGTTGCACACTAGAAAATTAAACTACCCAACACACACTCAGCTAAATGAAACTGTTAAATATTAATTTGGTACACAGGTATGTAGGAAAATGTTTTCTGAGTAAATATTGAAAAAGAAAATCACAAGTGCCCAACATTGAAGTCCATGGTCTCTTACTGCAGAGAAAAAACAAAGCAAAACAAATGTGCATGATTTATATGTTTATGGCCTCAATGCGGTTGTGCCTGATGGTTTTGGCCACTGGTAGAGAAGAACATTGGTGCCCCCTGGTGCCAGTTGTGTGTGTAGAGACTATTTTGGGGAAAGCCCAGGAGGAAGAGACATTTAACTGAGATCATGTCCAAGTGATTCATAAAGGTCATTCTCCTACATTCGCTTATTAGCTCGGCATGCATTCAATAATGTCACTTTCATCTGTGCATCATGATTAAGTGATCTTGTGAAGGACAGAATGAAAGGAAGAATAAAATGCCTTCAACAGATATAAAAAAGTGTTTGTGACAGGTCCAAGGGTGTTGATGTTATACTGACCAGATGCTGCAACAATGTATGATGCAGGGAACCTACATGTATATGTGAATAAATAAACCTAAATCAGAAACCAGATCATCTAATGAAAGACTGACATACAAAAATCCTGTAATTTTGATTTAATGAAGAAAGACAGAATAACTAAGAAAGACTAAAGGTCTTTGAACACTGCAATTTGGGTTTTTTCTCTTATTTCATGAATAAATATACAACTTATTCACATGTATGAAACCAGTATGGTGGCATTTCAAAGGTTTTCCCTTTGAGAGTGGGACTATGTGTAGTCTACATGAAAACACATTACAAGAACTTGTTTTAACTGAGGTGAGTCAATATGTCAATTTAAATTTTCAAAAATAATTGCTTGACCTAAACAGACAACCTTCTTGGTAATGATGGTCCTTGCAATATTTTGCAAATAGTTTAAGCACTTCTGGTTATATAGCATATTTCAGTGATTCGTTAAGTGAAGAGAGGTTTATATGTCCCCTGCAAGGTATAAACATCTGTCTGACATTTTTCTTAGCTAGCTATAGAAAATGTGTGGAAGCTGTAATTTTTGCCAAAGAATGCATTAAACACTGTAGCCATTAAGTATTTCAGTGCCCAAACCTTTGCACAAGACATATTCACAAGCAATATTATTACTCTGAATGCTTGAATATAAAAAGTGTAAATATGTAGTAATTTAATTGCACATTACATGAACAGAAAAGTTACCTTAGTCATACATTTACATATATACTTTTCTAGCTGCTTTTCCGTGACTGAAACATCTATGTATGTATGACTGAACACATGGCAGTACACACAGCATACAGTTTTACAGTTTTGCATACAGTTACATTTGAAGTGCATTCAGAGTGATGATGGTTTGAGGAGTTTTGGAGGAAGATGGGTGTTGCCCCATGTGTTCCTGGAACATCCTGGAACATACACACAGGGTGCTAGCTCAAACACTGCTTTACCAACAGGCAGAAGAACTCTCTGTATTAGAGAAATCACTGAAACACTCAAACATTTTACACTGAACTTTACTATACCCACTGTAGTATAGGTGCTTTGGTAAAGAAGCACCCAGATGAATTTTCAGTCCTGCAACACAAAACAGAGTTGCAAATAAAAAACAAGTGCACAATCAAAGACCTAAAATAAGATCTCAAAATGAGCTCATAACCAGTGTCATCCTACCTCATAACACTTTGATCTCACAGTGCACTATTGTAGATTTTGTTTCCATTGGGTTGTATCATTGATGAAGGCTCATTGTGTTTCTAGCAGACCTTTTATTGTTTGTTTGTTCTTTGTTGTTGTTTTGTTCTTGTTCTGGGTTTTTTTTGTTTTGTTTTTTTTTTGCTTCTGTATTATTATATCACATTATCTATTTGTTGGTTTGCTGTTAGCGCTTTAATTCATATAATTCATTCAATTTTTATAATTGTCTTGTAAGATGATTGTTAAAAAAATCAACAAAACAAGCTAAAAAACACTGTCTTTACAAAGGTCATCAAATGTGTCTGTCCTGTACCACATCGTGCAACATTCCCTGTTGCCATATGGAAGATGATATAGTGACTGTAAAGAGCTTCTTTCAGGAAGATTGTCTAGAGTTTACTTATTCATAGGGATGTAGATTTTAAAACAATAGGAATACATTTGTCAAATAGGAAGGGGTTATCCTCAAGGTCTAGTGATTTACCCTGAAAATATAGACATTTATTGTTTAATATTGTCTAATCTTAGCCTATAATTTGTGAATAGAATGATGTGAGCAGTAGGTACATTGTGATGCGACTAGAATTCCATTTCCTAATCTTTAGTGCCTGCATAACATAATCTAAAATTAAATTCCTTTCCTTTGAAGCCACCTTAGATGTCCAAGGCAAAGTTGAGAATTTGTGTCCTGAGAGGTAGGTATACATATAGCTTTCTTCTGGAATACTCTCAGTGAGCCATGATCAAAGCAGTAAAGTGATGACCTGTATTTAAGATTATCTCAATGTATGACCCACTTTTATCCCCCCACCCCTCCCCCCTTGACTACAGTGAAATTTACTACACATCCATGCCATGTGTTACTGGTATATATCAGGTACATCCAGAGTAGTAGTAGCAGCTTCCCAATATAGCTTGCTACCAGCCATTCACACTTTTGTCCTTATTCAGACATCAGTCGGTGGGTTGAAACAGAAGTGGTTTGAAAAGAAGGGACAAAATCTGAAATAAAATCAAGCCCTTCCAGAAGAACACTGCTCAAGCGTATGCCATGACTCAGACTTTTGTCCCTGATACACAAACCAAGCCATCTCTTTATGCCTTTAGTATCAATATTTTTTATTTTGTCAAATTAAGAGCTGTGATAATGGTTTCGCATTTTTCTATGCCCATCTAATTAGCTTGTGATTCAGACCCACCCCTGCTGCTCAGGGGGGTTTTACTGTCCCTGCTCCACCTGTCCTCCCAAGAGTGCTGCGAGCTGAAAAACATGGCAACTTTTTGCCCTTGTCCTCCTCAGGGCTGATTAAGCATGTAACCTGCTGTCTTTGTCAAAGTCAGCGCACCCAGTGGAAACTCAGTCTTTGATCAGGCATGTGAAAAGCTGGCTGAGTGCACCCCTCCTCTCCCCTCTTCCTCCCTTCTTCCTTTCCCTTGGTGATTCTGCCTTTTGCCTTCCCCACTGATCCTCTGCCAAGCTGGGAGCATGCAAGCTTTTCATTCATACACTGTCTCACTGGGCCTGAAAGTGATGTGCAGGGACGGCAACATGCGATCCAGAGATCTCGCTCAGCATATGGAGAATCGGTATGCTTCATGGCAATGTCTCCCCCGCCGACAGGCATTTCATTACTGTGCGAGGAAGGAAAGGGAAAGGGTGGGCAAATTAAAATGCATCTGCCTAGCATGGAATAACAAATAATGCCATTAGTGGGAAGGAGGTGTTCTTTGGCTACTCATGAATGATGAATAGTGGCATGAGTGCATCCATATGGCCACGCCTTCCCCAGAAGCTCCTTCCTAGTCCAGGTGAGCCTATGTCACATAATTAGATGAATAATTAAAGTATAAAATGGAAGCTTTTTTCCCCCACGATTTCCATAGAAATTAAAAGGTGCCCTCCACTTGTGTATTTTCTGACTCTAAGATGGCTTCTGATACTAAGCATAATCTAAAGAGTCCTATTAATAATTAGGCAAACCACTGAAAGTCAAAGATCTTATAAATAATTATTATAATTATTCAGATTATATAGTATGCATGTATAATATAAACATATAGTATATAATTGCTGCTTATATATGTGACTGTTCAGCAGACATTGTTGGCCTCTAGTGGTTCATGTTTTAAAAAAAAAAAACATTTAGTCAAGTACTGGACACCACTTGAACAGTTTTAGCTCTTTCTTTTCTAACAATTAATTTAGTGTTGTGGTTATTGGTGATGGTATACCAAGAGGGTAGTAAGGCAAACAATGTGCAAGTGAATAGTAATTCTTTTTTTATCTTAGGTTGTTTATTTTGTGGTTTCAATATTTTACAAAGACTAAAAATTGCTTTGTTAGGGTAGTTACATTATTATGCATTGAAACCAACCTATTGCTGCTCAGGTTTTGTAAACCAACATCACCCTTTCCTTTTCCACCATTTTGGATTATTGGTCACTTCTGACATCCTCTACTCAACATCAGTAATCTGCCACCAGTTTTAAGAGGGACCAGGTAAGCCAAATGCCACCTGCACTAATGGAATTTTCAGAGCACTAAATTACACACTGCTTAAATTTCACTTGCATGAGAAAAATAAGCTATCTATGAGAGTTTGACTTCTGTGTTGTGATGTCATATCTATACTGTAGAATACTGTTTGAGTGCCAGCTTCCACCTTATTATTTTTCAGGTTCTGAGCACAATTTCCTGTCTATCTATGACCAAACATCTCACTGTTTCAAACTTGCCATTACAGCTTGTACTGGGATTTTCAGATTTTGTGTTTACCTAGATGCTTTAAATCATGTTAGTTAGATTTCCATTCGCTCTTTGAAGTCTCTTACTGACTTAATACCTCCATACATAGCCTAACTGAAGGACAGATTAGTGTTCTTTTGAAGATTTGTTTTGTCATAATTTGTTTAGTGTGTTGTACAGAGTCCAGTGACATTATACCTTCTCCTTTGCTAAAAATTCATAACAACTCTGCATTAACTGAAACCTAGTTTGTTACTTTACTAGCACAGCAGGCTGTATATTCTACACCATGATTTTCTGTATAAATTTGGACATCCACAAGGGTCCATTTTATACAAATCCATGTTTCCTTATATTCCTTGTCTAAGGTATCGAATTCCCTCAAATAAATATCAATGGCTAAACCATTGGTACTTCATTAAAGTTGGTACATTATGATGGACTGTTTTATTGATGTCAGGAAATATACATCCGAACCCCTGGTCTTTGACAGCTCAGTGATTTATACCAAGTCATTTTAAAGCTCAAATATGGCCAAGTTATATAGTGAAATCTCATGTGGTTAAATAAATCTGAATCTGACCAGAATAAGTATTGGTTACAATATTTATTAGTGTTACCGTGATTGGTTTTAAGTTTTTATTAGGGCTACAGAGGTTGGTTACAATGTTGATTAGTGTTACAGAGGTAAAAAGGAGCCAATCAATTGCCCCTTGAATTTAATCAAAATCAGAGCAATATTTGTTACTGAGACTTAATTTAGAATTTAAGATAAATTTGGGTGTTGGTGAATATTATAATCCCCCTTTCGCCACTGACTTGATCAATGAACTTTTTTGCAGTCATATAATGAAACTATACTATTAAGAGATGTGAACTAGAAGTGAATACCCTCACCAGCCCCTTTATTAGAAATACCTACTTTTTAGTGTAGAGTTGGAGTTTGTGTTGCATTGCACAGTTCATTTTAGGCATTCTCTAGCCCCTGCTGGCTGGAGATTTTTATCATTGTGTGTATCACCAGATGAGCTGCAATCTGCAATTGTATACTTTTGTACCGATTCATAGGTTCAGCTAGGTTATTAGTGGCCACAAATTCATATGTTTCTAAAATGTGACTGGTGAATTTAAATGGATTATGTAACCCAGTCTCTCATTATTTACCAGCAATCCAGCCTGTCCTAGTCAACACTCACTATGTAAATGGACAAAAGTCAAAGTCAAAATTATTTATATAGCACTTTTTACAACACATGTTTTCACAAAGCAGCTTTACAAATGTATGAGTCCAGATTCCTAATGAGCAATCTGAAGGTGACAGTGGCAAGGAAAAACTCCCTGGGCAGAATTAAGGAAAAAACCTTAGGAGGACCAAAACTCAAGAGGGAATCCATCCTCCATTGGATGGCCCAGCTAGTAACCAGTCTAAGAATTACTATGCTATTTTAGTCCAAGTAGCCACTTTCGTGTAGATGTGGAGCCTCAGTTACTGCAGTGGGCTTAAGGTGGGTGGGCTGTTTCTGAGATGGAAGTATCAGATCATCTACTGTCAGTAACGGTTCGTCTACTGGCAGCAAAAATAGCCCTCATTTCAGATGCTGAAAATATATAGTCATAATTTCTGTCTTTCGTCTCTGCAGTGTAAGACAAACATGCTACTTTAAAAATTTTCATTCTCAATTTCACCAAAAGCACTTAGAACATTCTGTAATGTAGTAATTAAAAAGGAAATGGAAATAATTTTTAAATTTTACTGCAAAAAAAGCAAACTTGAATGATTTGATTAAATTCTGAAA
Organism: Electrophorus electricus; assembly: GCF_041902795.1. Classification (NCBI taxonomy): domain Eukaryota; kingdom Metazoa; phylum Chordata; class Actinopteri; order Gymnotiformes; family Gymnotidae; genus Electrophorus; species Electrophorus electricus. The sequence continues at coordinate 13,691,723 of NC_137510.1, forward strand.
GTCAATACATTTTGTTTCCAATATACCCAGCTCAAATGAATATATAGTATAGTCATTAATAATAAATACATTTAATTAAAACAGGCAATGCATTTTTTTTAAATATGCGTAATTAAACTCCAAATGTAGGTTCAGTTATTGAGCCAAGGATCCGAAGAGCTATTTTAGGTACAAGTTTCAGTTTAGTGAAATTTCTGTGAAGTCCAAGGAGCACTAAAATCAATACATACTTGAAAAGCATCTTGTTCAGAAGAACTACATGCAACTACATTTCTCTTGGAAAAAAACAAAACAAAAAAAAACAATTATTGCAGAAATTACTGCAGCCATACTACAGAACTTTAAATTCATTTATACTAAAATCAATTTTCAAAAAAAGGCAATATTACTAAAGTTATTAACTATATATTCAAAGACCAAGATAACAAGGTTCTTGGCATGTCACTGTTCATTGACATCTCAAAGGTGCTCAGTTCTATTAACCACAACCTTTTGTTGAGTAGACTACATAAATAGTCTTAGTGCTGATATACTGAAATGGTTTACCAATTATGCAATTGACAAAGAGCACTATATCTTGAAGGTATTGTTTACAATCTTGAGCTTTATTTCTAGAAAGACAGAAAGAGACAGACAGGTAGATAGATCAATTTATTATTCCAAGAGGAATTTTTACACATTACAACTACACCAAAAATTGTTTGAAAATGGAAATACTTAAGAGTATATAATAAACAGATGGTATATAATATACAAATAAACAGTCAGTATAATTATGTTGTAAAATAAACAGAGATATAAAAACAGAATAATTATGTCATGAAGACACAGTCCACAGAGTAATATGAGAATGAAGAATGTAGGTGTGCCACAGGGTGTATTTTTAACAACACCTTAAGAGCAAATAAACAAAAATAATTAAAATAAAATAAGGAATTAGGAAACTCCTATAAACATAGAGATATAAAATAGAATCATTGTGAAAATCAAGTAAAAAAATCAAAGAATAATATAAAACTAAAAAACAAGAGTGACTTTATTAGACTTTATTGTCTATGCCCACAGATTTATCTAAAGAAGCAGGTTATATATATATATATATATATATACTACCATGTATATATATATATATATATATATATATATATATATATATATATATATATATATATATGTACTACCATGACAATACTGGTATGTTACAGTGCTAATCTTAAGATGCAGCAACAGTCCTTAAGCACACATGAAAATAAGGCTCATAGTTGTTTCACATTTTATTGTAAATACAACGAAATACAGATTTTAATGCTTGACGGTGAGAATATAGGAAAGATATGTTATAACTATTTAAGAATTTGGCTAAATAAAAAATACTTTAAAACATCATATATAGAAGTATTAAATATTATTGGTAAACTCCAGCATTATTTCTAAAGAAAGCATGTTTTCCAAATGTAGAAAAGGTGTATAGGTTTTTATCTAGGTATAGGTTTTTATCTAGGTTAGACTATACTGATGTTATCAGCAAACATACCTCACAAGCCTTATGGAAATCTGTAAGTACAGTTTTTCATAAAGGACTTCACAGCAATTTGCAAACAAAAAAAAAAAACAACAACAAAAACAACACCAAAAATAAATAAAATAATTGTACAGATCTTTGCAGCAAAAATAACGTGGCAATAGATATTCTGATATGTTTTTTTATTTACAAAGCTATTGCTGGACTTTTATCATTAGATTTCTGCTCATATTTTAAAATGTGGACTCCGTTTTATAATTGGCTTTTATCATTTCCCGTGAAAAGCAGTGATATGGGTGAGTGCTCTTTATTTCAGCTGTCTTCACTCATGGTAAACATTGCAATGAAAGTTAACACACCTTATGAATTTAAATTAATTGTCATTCCATCAGCTACCTGTGTATACATTTTCAGATTGTTTGAAACATCAGTGTTTTTGCTGATGAGTTTTACTTGTTATTTAATTGGTGAGTCTTGCTGATACACATTATAACTGTTATTCTGATCCTGCCCTTTTGCTTGGAATTGTGACCTCAAGGGACTTGCCTATGTGAAGAATAACTCAACACAACCACAATACAAAAATTGTTGTTTTCCTTCAGGATATATTTTCGCTAGAGCATCTTATGCTTTGATTTTCTGAATCACTTAAATTTTCATCTCTTTTTCAGATTAGCAGAGATATTCAGTATAGGATTAGATATGTTCCTCCTTTTGCTTCCACTCAGACACCTACAGATAAGTTCTCTGCTGGAAAACATATTTCTGAGAAACACACCATTTGGGAAATTACTTTTTATTGTTGGATTTTTGCTACTTTCAAGTTATTTTACTATCAACCAACTGCTCAGAGCATACCTTTGAAGGTGAATGCAGTGCTAAGGAGAATGTGGCATGGGGGAGGTCCAGGCTGTCTGTAAGTCTGATGCAATATGTGAAGTATTAACAGGTAGAGTATTTGGAATAAAGCCCATGTGCTCCATAAAAAGCATGCTGGGTGTCTCCTTTCATATGAAAACTACAGCTGTGTTAAGTAAACAGACTTTGCATGGGGCATTCAGTGTATTTCTCTTTGATGCCAAGTTGGTTTGCAGCCCCATGCCTTATTTTGGAACAACCTCTCAGACATGTTTACTCAATCACAAGCAACACCCACAACCTCTGCAGATCTACTGAAATCTGCTAGAGTTTAAGACCTGAATCTGCATTTATATTATCCATATACAATTTTAAAAAATAAATTGCAAGACTAAAGATGTAAATGGTTTTTGGAGCAGATTGTTACATTTCAATCTTACAAAATCCAGCCCAAGTCTCAGTAAAGGTAGACATGTTGAAAGACAGAGGCTTCTGCACATTAAAGCCACTGTTTTCAATCAGTATGTGGTCTCAGTTGGCTCTTGTCAGAATAAGTATTTTGTGCATTATGCTCACTTACTGCCAACTATCCCATGGGTAGCGTGTTCCTATAGTCCCTTAAATATATCTTTGGAAAATAATCTTGGTTGTCAAGCATGTTCAGTATGTGACATCTTGACATATGACACTGGAATGCGTATGATTAAGAGAGGTACTGTTTGTTTTACTTATTTAATCTATTTCTAGATGGTAAGCCTTTCCTCTAAGGCCAGTTAAGGAAATACTCCCAGTAGTGAGGGAGGGGCGCAAGCACACTCGAAAATCATCAGACACTTAAAGGGACTTCAATGCTTCACTTGAAAAGAACATATCTCTGCTTCGATTGACCTGCTGCTTACTGCTTGATCTTGTGCTGCCATGATTGGCGATTCTGAGATGTCCTTCAGTCCTGCTTTTTTTCTAGCCATTGGTAGGATTGTCTTATGTCAGCCACCTCTGCGGTGGGCAGTACATTCTATTGTGGGGCATATCCTTCCATGGTACCTCCTCTGCTTCCATGGTAACCACATCACCCATCTGTCTGAGGAACTCCCTTATCAGCTCATCCTTGAGGGATGTTGCTTGGATATACTCATGGATATTTCGTTCCTCACCTTAGACAGTGGATCACACACTTTGAAGGCCCCTTCCCCCTCCTTGTAGCTGGAGCACAGCCTTTAGATGTTGGATCTTGGCTGGAGTGCTCCATGCATTGCAAGAAGCTTTCTTGATGTGTTCCTGATGCTCAGCTCAGCTGTGGCTGCTGGAGAACACTGTTAGCTGCCTTCTCAGCACAGGCATTCTACATCATGGCCTCCATACATGAGCAAAACCATCAAACACCTGTTGCCTTGAAACTTCCACATTGTAATCCACAGGTCAAGTCAGCCAGAGAGACAACACATGGGTTTGCAAGTAAGATTTGTTTTTTCTATAGTTGGGACTGCAATTCCAGGAGTATCTTGATCTGATGTTGCTACAAACTCTGTTAAAAACCTGATGGTTTCCAATCACCACAATTTTGCACAGGTTCATAAAGAAATATTACACGCAAAAAAAAAAAAAAAGCCTAAAAATAAACTGTTGTGGATGCTCTATGACAAAAATTAAAATGAAAAATCTGCAGTTGTACAATGCATTAAAACATTTGAGGAAAATTACAGAAATTACAGAAGTATAAATGTTTGCCTTTAAATCACATATAAATGTTTGCCTTTAAATCACATGTTTCTGAAACTTTTAGATATCATTTAGGATCAAAGGTTATCTATAGATGGAAATAATCCCCTGTGCCATTTTAAAACTTGAAGCCATCAAGAGGAGATGGAGGAATCAATTAGCTGTCTTTCATTTTGAGATGAAATATCACCCAGGACAACACAGCAGCACAGCACTACTGTGGCTTTCTCTAGGGAGCTGGTAGAAGTGAAGCTGCCATACTGGGAGGAAGCTGGGCACCAGAGAGGGTGCAAACTGCAAAAATTGCACGAGTGCTGGAAAGTACCATTTATGACTGAGAGCCGCAAGCAGTAGATTAAGCAATGCCAGTGTCGTATTTAAACTAAGATGCTCAGTGCTAAGCAACAACCTCCTTGAAATCCTGCCTAGATTTAGGACCTCTTGATGTAATATCAGCTGATTTGACCATTCTTAGCCCAACACCAGATGTACATAAGAATATATTGGTGTAAAACAATATTTTCACACAATCCTAGTAAAGGCCCATGGGCAATACAACACCTACAACATATTTTTTAACAAGTGACTTATGAAGTACAGAGTACCAGAGAGGTTGCAGTCTGGGTAGGAATTTTGAAAGTGAGGTGAGTGCTGAATTATGTAAGATGTGTGCACCATATCACTCAGAAAGAAACACAGATTGTGATTATTTTAACTAAATATTTCACATTGTTTTAGGGGAGCATGGCTAGATAGAAACTCAGTTCTGTAATGTAAAAAGTTGCATACCAATGTGCTGTTGTCATGCACTTCACTCCTGCCCAGTCTGTAGTGGACTACGTTCCCCAGAATCCTCCGGGGCAATTCTAATGTACCTGTTCCTAATTAAGATATAATCTAGGTCCCTATATAAAGTCTACTGTGTTAGATTGACTTTGTGATGTGTTGTTTTGTTTTGTTTTACATTACATGTCTCCTTATGTTTACTTTGAATATTATTTACTCTGTGCACGTCTTGCTTGTAAACATCTCTTTGCCTGCCCTGATTTTGCTGATTCTCTCTGTTCTTGACACTGCTATGTTTATCGGCATCGGCTCTGGATATCCTTTTCAGTATCATCTATGACTGGAAACTAATATGGCAGAAGAATTATCAAGATAAACCGAGGGGATTGTTGCTCAACTTCCAGCTACATTGGATTTAAATAATTGTTTGAAGACATCTAAAGTAATGGTAACTCCCACTATGCCACAACTGACACCAAGTTTAATTCTGTTTCATCTTGAATTACCTGATAAGTACAATGGTCATCCAGCTTTGTCAAGGCTTTTTGATCATCAGCCTCTGTGTCCAGATTCAGTCTGTATAGCTTTGGTCATATCACTACTGTGCAGTACAGCGTTAGATTAGGAATCAGGGTAGGGAAGTTACAGGAAATTGACTTGTTCTTCTCACAACTCTGGACTATGTTTGACCATCCCCGTGAAGGCAGAGCAAACAGAATTATTGTTTTCCCAGAAAAAGGGTGCTCATTCAGCTGCAGAATATGCTCTTAAATTCCATACTTTAACAGCAGCATTACTTGTTGCATATTGCTAAGGACTTAATAATGATTAGTCACTGAAATGGCATGTAGAGATGATTCTAAAGTCTTTAGAAGAACATCACCTATATGTTTGGAACATTTACTGAATGAAAGAGAATAGCATCAACAACAAGGTCATTTTCATGTCCTACCCACCCTTATGGGGGAAATGGTAGAGATGCAAGTGCATAGTATTCTTATTAGTGAATCAGAGAGGAGAAGGAGATTCCAGCTGCACCTATGTGTTTACTGTAGAGGAAAGGGCCACATACCGCACTCCTGCCCAACCCGTCCCTAGAGATGTGACAGGGAGGAATCCCAAAAGCACGCAGAGGTTCTTCCCTCGCAAGCCAAGGCAGTGAGTAACCCATCTCCCTCAACGTTTTTTCATCCATTGATATTACATGATGAAATCTTCCCCCAAGGTCTGGTTACTGTTGCTCCAGTTATAATCAAATTGGGAGCTGCTGGTGAATTGTTGAGGACTTGGAGTCTAAACATACATCTGGAGGAAGTCTCCCCAAGTTTTAAAGTCAGCTTCCTTGACAGGAGTCCCATTGGATCTGGTGGGGTGAATAAAATAACTGTATCTATAAAACTATGCAGTAGCACTACTCTTGCAGAAATAATTTCTTTTTGTCTCCCATTCACATCATCCTATTTTAGGCTGTCCTTAGTTAAGTAAGCATAATCCTAATATTTCATGGGACTTCCCAGAGATTGTGGCTTGGTCTGACTATTGTATGATTGTGTGATTGACTTGATAGAAGGGGGTGTACCACTTCGCACTGATCCCTATCCTCTCTCCATTGAGGAGAATCAAGCCATGGAAGACTTTGTTGCAGAGGTGTTAGTTCAGGGGTACATAAGATCTCCTAAGTCACCTGCTGTGGTGAGCTTTTTCTTTATAGCCAAAAGGGGCAGTGGTTTACTTCCCTGTATTGATTATAGACGGTTAAAGAGCATCACAATAAAATGTCCATATCCCTTACCACTAGTCCCATCAGCCTTGGAGCTGATTGGGGGAGGGGGGGTGTTATTTCACTAAATTGGACCTTAGAAGTGCATATAATCTGATTAGAATCAAGGAAGGGGATGAGTGGAAGACAGCATTTATCTCCAATTCGGAGCACTATGAATACCAGGTTGTCGTATGGCCTTGCCAATGCCCCTTCAGTCTTTCAGGCCTTCATCAGTAATGTTTTAAGAGACATGATTGGAAAGTATGTGGTGAGCTATATTGACATCCTCATTTATTTCACCTCTTATTCTGAGCACATTTAGCAGGTTTATACAACCTTTATGTAAAAGGGAGAGATGTTGCAAATGGAATGCACAAACATCATTCTTGGATTACATTCAGTGCAATTAGATTGACCATGGCAGGCTTCCCTTACTACTTTGTTTAAAGGCAAACCCCCAACATTATCATGGAAATTCCAGGCTGATCAGACATTCACTGCACTTAAGAAGGCTTTCACTAGTGCACCTAAATTGAAGCATCCTAACCCAGAAGAACCGTTTGCAGTTGAGATGCATGCTTCTGAGATTTGAGTAGGAGCAATTATTTTACAGAAAATGGGGAATCACCCTCAACTGTTTCCCATAGAATGCAAAATGCCTCACCTTCTGACAGTCTTGGTGGTCCCTGTTTTTTAAGAGGCTTCACTTTTTGTATCACTTACAGGCCTTCGTCCAGGAAAGGCAAGGCAGACACATTATTACAAATCTATGAAACTGCCTATCCTGAAGCTGAGACTGATCCTTTGCCTATACTCCCTTTAAGGTGCTTAGTAGGGGTGATGCAGTGGGGTTTCAACGAGTCTCTTAAAGGAGATCTATAAGATGCCTCCATCCCACAACATTGCCCACAGGGAAAATTGTACATATTGTCCAGTTACAGGGAGAAACTCATTACCTGGGCTCATTCCTCACACACATCTGGTCATCCTTGCGAAACAAGGACACTGCAGTTGTTGTCAAAAAGATACTGGTGGGAGGCTATACAATGAGACACACATACCTTTGTAGCCTCTTGTACAGACTGTGCTCAGTCTAAGGTCTCTCACACACTACTGGCAGGAATATTAGTCCCATTACCAGTACCAGAGTGGCCATGGTTGTATATTGCTATTGGCTTCACTGATCTACCTAAATCAGAAAGTTATACTACCATGTTATCATTAGTTGACCTAGTTCTCAAAGGCAATAAGGTTTATTCCTCTACAAGGTTTTCCCCCTAGCTTTACTACCACTGAGGCTTTATTTCAACATGTATTTCATACTTTTGGCATACACAAGGATGTCCTATCAGACAGGTGTCCACAATTTACATCACAGGTATGGCAAGCCCTTATGGAGAAGCTAGGAGTTAACATTAGCCTTACTTCTGGCTATCATCTGTAAAGCAATGGGCAAACCTCAATTTGAATGAAACCTCAATATCTAGGACCCTTTAAGACCACTAGACGAATAAATAAAGTAACATACAGATTGCAATTGCTTTAAACTTACTATATCCGTCGGTTGTTTCATGTTCGGATTTGTTTGCTTTTATGTTATCAACCCTGCTAAGTTTATCAACATCAACTTTGGATATTCTTGTCACTGTTGCAATAAAGCCCCTGCTTTAAACTTACAAGTGACTCCCACTCTGTCCTTGATGAAATCTAGTCAGCTGTATGCATGGTTATATATGTCCTGTTTGTTTATTTTTAGAACCATTACCAAATTGTAATAAGAATTACCTTTTTCATAGGTTTTTTTTTTGTTTTGTTTTGTTTTTTTGCCATTTTAAATTCATACAGGGCATACTTTCTGCTTTTATTTTAGGAAGACATTATTTTCCTATCAGTCATCACACACCAAATGAAAGACCAGCTGGACAGAAAGGAACATTTTAAGAGTTAATTCAACTCTGTGTGTTACTGTAACATTATTTTGTTTGTCAGGCTGCATGGGTTATAGTTGAAATTATAAGGCAGTCCTATGGTAAAGCTTTAAAACATTCTAGAATTCTGTGAATGGTTGGTTTATGATTAACTGAATATGCAAATGATTGGATGAGAACTAAAAGAACTGAATGAATGAAGTTACTTATGCATTTATCACACACATTGGCCATGTAAACAGTGAGAAAGACATGCATGTAGAGTATAGGGGACACAAACGTGTTTACTCTAGACTTCCTGCTTATTGTGCCCTCACGTGACAGGTGCTAACAACAGTATGGTGAAAGAGGAGCTTTCAGGGGATGCCTGCTAGACATTGGATGGCTCTACACTGTGCTCTAATTGGAGAAATTTATATTATAGATGACATTCAGACACAAGTCTGGCCATGAGCAGAATGCTAATTTGGTGTTTAGCACACCACAATAGCTGAGCTATTAGGATAAATTAACATTTAGTCCTAAAAGGCAATCTTCCAACTCAAGTTTAGAATTCTAGTTTGTATATCTGTATACCATCACATATTTGGTTTAAGAGGAAACAAACTATTAAAAACAACAACAACAAATAGTTTAGGCACATATGCATAATCTGATGCAAATTTGAACATGGGTACAAATTTGAGTATGGGTACAAAGAGAACCATGGTTAGTCAAATACAAAGTCCAATACACAGCACAGGGAAAAAAAGAATTTAAATAATTTGCTGAATGAAACATACCACTATTCAGTTGACAGAGCACTTAAAATCCTTTTCAACTGAAAATGATCGCATATTTAAAGTCTTGCATAAACTCTTTCAATCACTGTTGTGATTGCTTTGATTATGATGTCTATCACTTGTTTTTAATGCATTTTCTTAGTTTATAATGGACACAGTCACTTTACAGAATAGAACCTTTTCTGCCTAAACAGCTTTCTTTTCTTCCAGCAAATGCTGAAATGCTTTTATTCATTATGCCACACTCTTAGTAAAGGCAAATTGTATGTGTTCCATCACAATGGCCACATAATTATGTGCTTTGACTTAACAGCATCTCCCCAGCACCCTCAGCCCACCTCAACTCCCATCGTCTGCTTCTGGTTTCATTATAAGTGTGCTAAGAACATAATGGCCTTGGTTTTGGGTGACTTGAAAAGACACTGTAATTACCAACTGCTTTGATTACCTTTCATTTTGAGAATTCGGGCTGTCGGTTCAATATCTATTACTCTGAACACTTTCATGATGGCTCCAGCTCCATTCACAGTGAAGGGAAGAGGTTAAAGAGGACAATAGCCACAGTTTTCTCTGTCTGCTGCCTACTTTAAAATCGATTGATTCTAGCAGCAGAGAATGGGCCCTGCTAACAAAGTTTTGTTCCTAGAACCTTTTTGCTTTTTAAGAATGTTAGAATGTGCCTTAAGTGCAGCTCTAACTTTGACATGTGGGTGCTTTCTTCATGTTCTCTTCTTGTTCCCTGGAGTGGCACTAACACTTTTATGAAATGGGTGACTGCTACACACAGCATTACTATTTAGAAGATTTGAACATGATCTCATGAAAAAAATGTATCACATCTACTGCATATTAAAATGTGCAGTAGATGTGATAGATGAAGATGTTTAAGTGTGTCCATAATTTAACCAAAACTACTTTGGATAAGTAAGCATTTCATGCAAATATTTAAGATGAAGCATATGCCAAACATTTGTTGTTTGAACCAGACTGATCAAAACAAAAAAAAATGTTAATTGTGGAAGACTAAAAGCTGTCTCCTCTTTTCATGACCCTGAGTTGGGACACCTGCCATGGGATGTGTAAGTTTCCTCCATTCTCTTCTGACTCTGATTCCTCTGACGTCTTTGTCTCCTCTGACTCCATCATCTTGGAGAAATGGTTAGACCTACTAGGTTAAGAGGACTTTGACAGCAGATCATAAATTTGGTAAACATCATTAAATTCAATTTTGATGTTGCAAGCATTCTTAGTAGACCAAATTTTGGGTTGTTGTTTAAGTGGTGACGTGGTGGGGATTTTTTTTTTTTTTTTGGTGCCTTATTGTCGTCTCTAAGGTGAACTGTACCTGAACTATGGGTAGAATCAGAATCACCAGAGCAGTATGCACCAGCTGACTGGAACTAACCACTGACATAACAAATAACCTTAACCAGATCAATTATTTATATACTGGAATTATTCAGAACTACAAAAACTTATGAACTTTAAATATTCAGAATATTGATGGTGTGAACCCCACCCAATTATTCTCACCAATAAGAGTCTGCAACTCCACTTCAAAAAGTTAAGCAGCAGTTCACATACACACTTATGCCCCCCCACCCACACACACACACACACACACACAGCAACACACAACCCTTCCCCCCTTAAACGTCAGCTTTTCTCCTGCCTCAGTGTGCTGGTCTGTGATAAAGAGTTGTTACCGGGGCAACACAGACCTATTTCATAGGCTTGGAATTGTCAGCCACTAACCCCTGCAAAAAAGGGGGGTTCAGGGTGCAACTGGCAGGGGGGAAAAATGGGGGGGGGGGGGAAATAAAAAGAGAGACAGTTAATTACAGAATGCAAATTATGTTGTCAGAAGAGCCATTCAAAAAAGAGTTTCCCCTGCCTTCCTGCTCCTCCCCTTGGTGCAGGTTTAATAATCATCTCTTTCAAACAGCCCTGCCAGTGGCTTTCAGAGAGAGCTGGAAATAATCTCTGAATGATGAACAGAATGGTCTCACCTCCTCCAAGCCTTGACAGCCTAATTCATACAAAATAAGAAGCTGCATAGGATGCCATGGGCACAGGAATATCCTCTTAGTAGGTGTTGAACATCTTCTCTTGGGTTTTCTTAAATTTGTTAAAATAAACTCACTCTCTCCCTCTCTCTCTTTCTCTCTCTCTCTCTCTCTTAAATTCCTTACTAAGAACCCTTTAAAGCATTTCTTCAAGAATAAGAACACCCAGTATATCATTTCTTTGTATGGTTTGTGGTAGGCAGGGGAATCCATGGTTTTGACAAACCTTTAATTAGAGCATGTTAGCATGCTTTACAAGAAGATTTCCATCTCAAATGAAGCTGGCTTATAATAAATAATAATGCCAACAGTAAATGTCTCCAAAGAATACATTAAAACACACTTGACACCACTGCACCATAATATATGCAGCACTGTGTAAATAGTCAGAAAATATTTATTTGGGGAAAAAATTATTCCCAGATTGCAGATTCAGTAAAGTAAAAGTTTAGGTTTTCATGATGTGAGAGGGCAAAATCTATTTTAGATAACTGCTAAACCTTATATTTTGGTGTCTTTTTCATTCATGGCAAATGATATTCGTCAGTTTAAGTGTTTCACACGCATTTCCATTTTGAAGTTAAATCAGTGGAATTGAACAAGCAGAGAGTTCAAAAAACCTTATTCTCCTCAGACTTGAATGTGCACCAGAACACTGTATCTTGAGTCTTCTGAACACTCTTGAAACAAAAAAAGAGATAACAGTGAAGATGTGGAAGAGGGGTCCAATTACCCCCCACAACCATCCATCACAAACCCCTGTTATCTTAATTGTACAAGACAGGCTGCTCCAACCTAAAATGAATCAAAGTGATCGGCACATTTATTTTAAATTAGAAACCCATGCAGGCACACAGGAATTTGTAATTACTTATGCTAATACAGTGGCGATGCATAGTGTGAGTGTGGAGAGAGAAGGTGTGCTGTATGCAGGGTCAGTATTGCTGAGGGTCCTCACTAATTAAAAGCAAAATTAATCCCTTTGACATCGAGGTCTAACTACAGACAGACCTACTCTCTCTTTGGCTGGAGAGCAAGAGCCAGTGAGTGGTAATTACCGTTATCTACAACTTGTTTTATTAACATGTGTCCACAAAGAATAGCTCTTCTGCAACACAGGCTGATGCCCAGGTTGATAGGTCTGCAAGAAAAAATAATTATTGTGGGGAAAACTCTTATGTCATATAAAGAGGAGCCACCCATATAGACTTTCCCAATGTGTAACACAGTTTGACTAATGGAAGGATGGAAAGCTATTAAACACTACAAGAAGATTAAGAATAAGACTAATTGATGGAAAACAAGAGAAACAGAGAGCAAGAGACAGAGAATGCCGATCTAAGACTGTAGGGAAGTAGATTGGAAGGAAGACACTGAGAAATGGAAGGAGATAGATAGAAGTCAAAGAAATGAAAAAGAAACCACAATAGGGAAGGGAAGAGAGGAGAAAGGGGGAGAGAGTAAGGGTGAGAGAGAGAGAAAAGCACATATTGGGTCTTGTCAGTGCCAAAATACAGTAATTACATGCCAATCATCCACCCTGAGGATAGCACGAGGATTAACTAAGCAAGGAAATCGTGGGGAAAAATTCAATTAAAATTTGAATGAAAAAAATGTAGCCTTGCTCATCTGGCCAGTGGAAGCATCAATGAGGAGAGGAAACAGTGCTAGAATCCAGTGGTTTGCATAGGGTCCACTACATTTGGTACATGAGTTGTTTTTCATTTTGGCCATTACAGTTCATGCGTTTAAATTGTATGATTAGGATGTCCATGCGTATGGAATACCCCAGCATAACTACAGTATTTTTCATGAGTGTGAATCATAATGACAGATATGCACAAACACATGATTGTACATGACATGCTATAAGGGGGATAGCTCTGCAGTTCCTACAATTTGGCAAAATCTAGAGAATCCTGCTGCACAGCTTCAGTGGCATTTCCAGTCTACTATGCATATGTTTACTGCATATGTTTGAGCTATGGCTTTAGCTAGTGAGGCCTCTGAAGAAATGTTCCATCATGATAAGTTTTTCAGATAGTCTACCCCATGTGTGTTCACGTCTGAATTATCCAATTTTAGAACTTTGAATAAATGAATCCAATCTCAAAATCCAGTGTGTAAAATACCTTTTATTCTGGATTAAATGTATTTGAAGCAGGAACTGATACACTGATGTTTGCTGCATGGACAGATCCACAATGGGTTCATTCATTGCCCCATTGAGAGAATAGCAGCAGTGCAATTTCATACCTGGTCCAATAATGTGCTGCCAGTGTATCAACCTACACTCTGTAATGTAACACTAGGGACCAGAGAGGAGAACAGATTTACATCCTGAACAAAAACAGCTCCGGACTCTGAAGCTCTGCTCAACAAACCGGTTCCTTGTAAACAGTGTAAGTTTACAGAAGATTACCACTCTTGCTGTGATTAGTGACAGTTCATTAGGTAGAATACATTAACCCCCAGAGTGAATGAAAAAGCTAAGAATAACTTTGCATTGACATTTCCTTACATGTGTAATAATATTTCCAATTGAAACTATGTTTGGTTAATCAGCATTACACATTGCACATCAAGCAATGCTAGCAGGTTCCTTTGACTTCACATTTCCATATGGTAGATATCTCCCCAGAGTTTGGGGTGTTAACTGAGTTCAAGCCTTTTATTGGCTTTCCTATCTTCTGATCAAAAAGCAAAGTCTCAGCAGTTCTTTCAGAAGGAACGTTTAAATGCATGCACACATGCTGCACAAATTGAGTTCTGTTCCTCCTCCGTTGCTCTTGGCAGCCACTGTTAGGTATAAGGAGTGTAAGAGAGACAAAGAAACTCAAAATGTCTTTCTTACACAAGTAAACCACACTTCATTAGCTTGGCTATGTATGACTAACCACTTTTATGTGCCATTCAATTTCAACAGGGCCAGTGGTCTGTAGTGTAGCTCTTACTTCACAATTACCTCCCACAAGCCTTCAAAAAGCAGAGAGATTCTATTCACAGGGTGCTGTTTACACAGCCTTATCATAAATCACATATCAAATTGACTATATCTAGAAGAAAATATTAAATGCGCAATAAACAAGTATTTTGTCTATGTACAATAAGTGATGAAAAAATTCGAATCAACACATGTTGTGGGTAGCATTCGAGATTCTCTGGATATTTACAAGCTCTTTTTTATCTTCTCAGTGGACCATCAGTGCACTTGGGCTCAGTGGATACACCCACCTGAAGCAGGGAAAAATCATTCCCTTTAGCCAGAGGGAGAGCACAAGGAGAGGATGGGAGACTGGGCAAGGCTGCTCCTCTGCCATCAGAGTCCTGTTCACCCCCAACCCCCAACCCCTACCACCCCCTCCCTTCCCCAGTCTGCTCATGTGTGAAATGAGCAAGGGTCTTATCTCTTAGAAACACACCACTGAGCCAGAGGAGACACAGACAGGGGGAGAGGATAGAAGAAGCTGCAAAGAGACGAAGAGAGGGAGGAGAGAAAAAGAGGGAGATAGGGAGGAGAGAGCAGAAAGCAAGGAAGAGAGAGTGTGTTTGAGCGAGCAGTGGCCCACGTGGACTGCACACTAATAGCGACAGTGTTTGGTATGCTAGGAGGTTCACATTTGTTTCCAGCAGCGGGGAACATTAATCTAGCTGAACACCAGAGTATGAACGCCATACAAGTGCTTGTCTCACTGAGCACACCTCAGTGCATTCCAGAGTAAACCAATGTCAAAATGCATCACAAGCACAAGATTATTTAATGACCATTACCACCAAATGCAGCAGATGGATTTACATGAATTAACTAATGTAGAAGAAATTCACTTCACCTATGCAATAAATGTTGCCCATAAAGAATTGCATTCATTGTCCAAATCCACTGAGTGACAGTGAGGGGGCAGTAGAAGGTGTGAGAAATAATGGTTAAGTGTGAAAGAGGGAATCAAGTGAGGTGTAAGGGGTTTGGAGTGGGGCATAGCTTTATTACCACAAATATTTTCTGCTTCAGCCACTGCAATCCACTGATGTCTGTCTACAATGTCTGGACTGAGAAAATTGCTTTGCCTTTTCCTGACAAACGTGATTGCTTTTGGATAAAGGGTTATCAAAGGTGTTGCTAAGGAAACAAAAATGAAGAACTTAAGGGTCGTAGCTAAAAAGTCAAAGAATAGAACAATCATATCACAAATTCAGCATTTTAAGCATTTTGTTGTGCAGTCATTGCTAGTAATTTAGCATTACACTGTATGTGATAGAGGGCAGACATCTGTGTGATATTAACACTGTATGTCATTAAAGAGGAACAGGCCAGACTACCAGACCTATATTCACGTGTCAGAGGTGATACTTTTCCGGAAAAAAATGTTAAATCATTCAAAAATGGACGGTGTTCTCTTTTTCTTGTTTATATTTTGAATCAGAGATGACAAAAATACCTTCTATCAATTGTATAATAATTTTTGGGATCTGTGGAGTAAAAAGTATCATATCACATTCTACAAAGGGGGAGGATTGTTCAAATCTTGACAAAGTAGGTATATAGTCTATATGATATCTTATGAGACAATAATTAAAACACAGTTTAAACAAAGATTACGCACCACCCCCATCCCCCACCTTTGTTGTTGTTGGTGGTGGTCACGTTTGAGGGGAAAGTACACAAATTATCCAACAATATAAGTAAAGACAGCCAGCATCTGTTAGGTAATTACACAGCATTTTAATTATACCATAGCAAAAGACCACTTTCAAAAAATTACATTTGGAAATGATAGTGTAGCAGAAAAAAAACCTTTGGAAATGGTAGTGTATCAGAGATTCAATAATTTTATCAAACTTATTCATATTGGAATCTGTTTTCATTTGCAATCCATAATTGTTTCCATCTGCTCATATCTGTATATCAGTGATCTTTTTTCTCTGTTGAATGTGTGTGCAATTGGTGATGCAGATGTTGTAAGGCATTCTCCTAGGGAGTGTATTTCTTACTTTCTCTGTCTCCACAGGTGGGAGCTCTAAAGATAGGATAGCACCATCATTGGTTGTTAACATGGCATTAGTCTAGCACGCCCACACCAGATACAGAACGTCTTTATAAAGTAGATGTAATTAGAATAGTTCTCAACCTTCGAGGAAGCAGTTATTTTAAAAAAAAATGTAAAAAGATTTGGCCATGCCTTAATTACAGCAGATGCATATAGAGACAAGTGGCTGGATTCAATAAATAGCCCATTGTTATAATCTGTAATAAGACCAAGAGAAAGAACTGTTCTGTCAAACGTCTGTTTGTATTTGAATAAAAATATGCCACTTGACACTGCCTTCATATGGTACATTTATTTGACAACTTAAAAAATATAGAAATATTAATGAATTTGAATTGCTAAACTGACTTTCATTTCATTCATTGAATAAATATTTTCAGCTTCAGTTAAGAAGTCAAATGCAACAGCGATGTAAGGCCAAAAAACGGGTCATTTATTTTGATCTAACACCATCAACAGCACATTCTAACATACTAGATCTACACTGCCCTCTGGTGGTTATACCACCGCACTTTCGTAATGAACCCAAATTTTTTTCGGTTCCATGCGTCTTTGCAGCTCATTACAGTTATATATAAATCACTGTTTAAGCCGCTGTTCTGTCTGCTTTGTTAATACTGTAAAGAACAAAAACCATAAATGAATAGAATTCTATTAGATTTTTTTTTTCCATATCATCTGAATTGTGTAACAACTAACATTTTAATAGTGACTTAAAAACCTTCATTAAAAAGCCATGTACACAGAGATGGAGAAAGCCAGAGAGAGACAATTTTACACATTACATATTGGTTAGTGAATTGTCATAGTCTGTGTTATTAAACTGAAGTTCACATTTCAAGCCAGTGAAATATGAAAGGTGTTTAAATAATCAATGTGCTCCTGCCTAAATGCCAACGAAATATTCTCCAAAGTAAATGGAACCAATTGTTGACTTTTTTTTTTTTTTTTTTTTTTTTTTTTTTTAAATGGTGAATATGGACATTTTAGTCATTGATTTCTCCTCTCCCTTTTCCAGGAAACCTTTTTAGCAACTATGGTAAAGTCAAAATTAGTGAACACGAGGCTTAAGAAGTGTGATTTTTATTTTCATTCTGAGGGTACTGTTTACAGCCTAAACAACATGATTTCTGACCTTACCATCACAAGAATGAAGGTGTAACACATGCTTCACTGCACCCTGTCTGGAGAAAAACGATGACCGGGGATTTCTCTGATGAAACGGTGAGGTCATGGTGAGGATTAGGAGTTCCTGGGATGTACAGAAGTTCAGTCTTACTGGGCTTGAGGTTCAAGTGGTGGGTTGTCATCCATGAAGCAATGTCAGTTGAGCATGCTGAAATACAACTGAAATGTTAGAAGGTAGGAAGGAAAGGATTAGTTGGGTGTTGCCAGCATATCAGTAGTAGAAGTAGTAGAGAAAGGAAGAGGACATTTAAACATTTTTAAAATTTAGATTTTTCAAAGTCACATACATATTTAGTTTAACTGGCCAGGGGAGTTCTAGAGGTAGGTAGATGGCAGGCGTTTGCCTTGGTTGCTATGGCTACATGTTTTTGAGATTGGACTTTGAGAAGTACCACTGTTTCATACTGGGGGCATGATTAAGCAGCCACCAGATGTTTTAACAATTTGATAATACAACACAAGAGGGAAGTATTTTTAAAAGGTCCATTTTTATTTCAGTTTGCAATCACTTAGAAAGCTAGTGCAGTGAGGTGGCAGTCTGCTGGAGGTGCCTTTGGTTTGGGAAGAGTAGGAGGTGGTGGACTTGCCTGTAGAGCGTCCCTCAAACCACCGTTCCCGCATCTGGTACACTGTAGATTTCATCAATCTGAAAGGCACTACACAGTCACATTAGACCATCAACCTGAAAGGCATTTCACAATCACGTTAGAAAATGGTGGCAGAGATGCATCTCAGAAGCACCAATCACAAAACGGGCAAATCATTCAAAGATTCAAACATTAAAAGACTTGTCCCAAAGCCACTTTAGTGTTGTTTTGGCTGAATGCTTCAGGTCAATGTTATGTTGACAGGGGAACTGTTCACCCACTCTGAGTTTGCATGCACTCTGGAGGAGGTTTTGTTAAGGATGGTTCTTATTTGGCTGCATTCTTCCATTTCACAGTTATTATCAGCCTCCCTGTATTTCTCACCTAGAAGCACCCCTATAGCATGAAGCTGCCATCATGTTTCATTGTAGGGATGGTATTAGCCAGGTAATGTGCAGTGCTTATTTTTCACCTGACAGTGCCTGCTGTTCTGCCCAAGAGTTTAGTTTTCATCTTATTAGACCAGAGAATCTTTTTTCTACATGTTGATAGAATCCTTTATGACAGCATGGTGTCATAGGCCTTTTCTCAACAGTAGCTTCCATCTTTCCACTTTTCCATGAACCACTAATTTATAGATTTACACCTATGGAGCTCTTTTAGAGTGACTATTGGGTTCATTCTTACATAATGTACTCGTACTTTACAGTTCAGTCTCTAACATCTAATTCAGAGAATACCAAATATTATTAATTACTCATCAGCAACACCAGATGTTAAAACATTTCATTATCACATAACATAAGGCATTTTAAATACAAATAAACCCTGTTTAATCTCTGTAGAATGTGAACCCCTTAAATCTCATGTTTTTAAATTCAGCTGCTTGCTTTCTGCAGTAACTCATTTTCTCTTTCCTTCTGCAGCTGTTCACTTCTCAGAAATTAAACCTGAATGGATGGCTAAGCTTTATATGCCTATGTAGGGGAATGCATATTTGCACAATTTAAAACGGTATCCTAGTTTTGCAATCATCTGAAACTAGCGCTAGAAACCATGTGTGACGTTAATGTCAAAACTATAAGCCCCAAAAACACAATGGGGAAAAATATAAACCTGCAAGATTTCCCCTGTGTAAATATAAATCAATCAAGGTTATTATATATATATATATATATATATATATATATAATCTCCCCATCCATCCTTTTACAACATCTGTTACAACATCTGTCACAAAGCATCTTTTTGAAAACACAGGTCCAAGCCTCCTGTGAGTAAGCCAAAGGCGACAGTTGTGAGGAACATCTCCCTGAGACTGTGAGGAAGAAACATCAAGAGGAACTAAAGGAAACCCTTCCTCAAAAGGGGAACCCATCCTCCACTGATGGACACAATGATATGAACATATGACAGCATAAGGATATGCACAGTATGAACATAAATAATCAATAAGCCACAAAAACAAACAGAGAAACATTAGAAGGATGGGACAAAAGCAGGGGAATTAACTTGACATCAACATTTGTGTGTGGTATGATTAAGGTAGTACTCAGAGCACAGAACATAAAAAGAGAATGGTTAATATGGTGTGAGATAGTAGAGCCGGGCCATGTAATAATAGATAAAAATAGGTAGTTGTCCAGTCTGGATTTGCTGATTATGTGACTGTCCCAGGACCAGGTCTGTGCAAAACAGAGATACTCCAAGACCAACAGCGCCGTTATCTATATTCACTGTTTGGCATCCCTATTGAGTTTGTTGTAATAACCCCTTTCCCCTTTCATTCAGTTTTAACCATAACAAAAGTCTGAAGTCAGCAATTGCTATAATGATATCAAACCGCACCTCTGATAGCTAGCTAGCCATTAAGTTCAACACAAACATGTATTTGTTCATGCAAGATAACAAAAATTGCTTTCAGTCTAGCGCTAGAAACAATTCATGACTGGCCAACTATGGGTGAGCTCACCTTTGGGTAAGCTTTGTTTTGCAGCCAATTATCAGTTAGCTAGCTGTTTCTGGACTCGGCGATTAACTCGTTTAAAATAGCACTTACCTTGCTAATTTTGATTGAATTACATCGGGTCCTGGATTGTAGAGTGCTGTCATTCTGTATCCATCTACGAGGCAAAATGAAGTTACTCCTCAACATCTTCCAGCTGTAGGAAATGTTACTAGTTAACTAACTAGTTAGCCAATTGCCTACTTAAAGTACTTGCCCATTTAAAGTACGATGTTTGAATTACCTAACCATGGTCACTACTGCTAGGCATACTAAACCTCTAGCTAGCTAATAAGTGTATGAACAAATAAATTGTTGAGTGGATTAACACATGTGAATCCCACAAATAAACACATTGAGCACTGGTTTATCAGCCAATTAAGAGCTGACCTTGTTCGTGAGCATTTGGGTGAAGAAAGTTCAAGTCTATTGAGTGTCAAAACCAGTAGGAGGAGCTCGTTATCTTACTATAACGCAGCACTTTAAACGGCGTTGTGGGGATTCCAAAGCGGCGTAAAAAACGCCATTTTGGAACACTTAGAGCAGCGTTTTCAACTGACATACAACCACGTTTCTGCGGCGTAAAAACGTCCACAACGCCGCTTTTTTTATAAATAAAGCGCGTTTAGAATTTTGACCACTTTGGCTTTCCATGTGTTAAAACTGCTATAGACGTTTGCTGGCTAGTTAACGACAGATAGTAGATGATATTTGCCAGTACAATTAGTACTGACATCTAACTTTAATATTAACATTATAGTTTATCTTATATAGCATGTAGATACAGTATATAGCAACTATAAATATCGGTCTAAAAACATTCTGACCTGGACCTTACAGCCGTAAATCCCGCGGAGGGGGTGGGGGGTAAATGAACTGTGTCCCTAATGCACGTGTTTATCGTATCAGAGCGTAAAGTGGTCGACGTGCATTGAGTGAGAAGCAGTGCTTAAATTATCTGAGTAAAAAGGACATGCGTAATTGTGTAACTAAATGATTACCCTTTTTGTATAAAACCATGTACTTTAAGTACAAAATTAGATATCTATGTTCCATGTGAATAATTTTTACATTGTGAACTTCATATAGACTAACAACCTCGAAAGAAGAAAGAGGGGCATGTGTTCGACCTGTTAAAAGTGTTGTAGGTCTGTTAAATCTGTGTAGCAGTAGTAGGGTTACCTTCGCTTGTTCCAATTCCACAAACAGCATACAGATCAAACTATTAAAAACCTTTTTCTTTTAAACTTAAGGTAATCTTTAACCAATAATCACTCTTTACTGACTACTTTAGAAATCACAATGCAATATGTTACTGCCATAATTTTCGTGTCGTGTTTTTGGGTGGGCTTACACTGGGCAAAATATTTTATCTTCTTTACATTTTCTGGGGGATGTTTTATACATGTTAGATTTGTGACTGTTGGCAATATATGGGAAGTAACTATTTTTGTAGTCATGAAAGAGCAAGTCACTACAGAGCTTGTTATACTTAGGTGTAAGGCTGGTTTGGTTGCTTAGTTTAGATTGGAAAATACTATGGCGTTAAGGTAGAGAATATGAAATACGCTGTGACACCACAGCTAAAGCATTCTGATGATTTCACCCCATACCTGCCCTGTTAAGATGGAGAATACTGGCTTACTGGGCTATGTGATGAAAAAAATGGATCTTTTGATTTCTGGTCCTGGATTTCAGTTATATTAGTTGTAAAAGTAGCCTATGATCCAAGATGCATTGCCAGTGGATGTATTGGTTTAAAGTTTCGGAAACAGCCACTAGTAAGCAAAATACATTTGTATATGGTTTCCTATTTTTTGCTTTTGAAATATGTTCTTGTAGCTCCATAAGAAACTTTCATTTTAGACTAAGCAGGCAAAAATAATTCCTTAAGCGATTATTATGTAAATAATGTTTGGAAACCATGAGATTTTCTATTTTATTTCGTCCTGAGGTGCACGAGATATTTTTGTTTTCTTCTGCTTCTCCTAGTTTATCCTAGTTAGCCTGGGTAAATAATGTTCCATTCATGTCCAGCGGGTGTCGCTATGCAAAATAATTTTTACCCTAGCAACGACTTTTTGTAGAACAAGAGAACCAGGAAGCAATTACCCATATGAGAGTACGATACTGAATGTGCTAGCTAGCTACATTGAAAACTACTATAACCCGACGTTGGCTCAAGTAGTTAACTACGTATTAGCTCATATATGATAATCTGGCCAATTTCTAACTTTGTTTCTTTTTGAGTAAAAAACTAGCTAACTAGCTATAAACCTTAAACTTCCTAGTCAACTATTAATAACAATTGTGTGTGTATGTCTGTTAGCGAGCTACACATCTAGCTAGCTAAGATAACACACTGAACACCAGACGTTTTGATTCGCCGCGTATATAATTTTGCTCTATCACATGTTATATTACAGCATTTCTATTTATTTAAAGCCACCAGTTCCTCAATAGGATGGCACAAGCAAACGATTCTGATAGAGCAGTAGGACCTGGCCCGACGTTCCCTTTCAAGTCTACAGAGTCAAGTGAAAGGACAGTGTCAGAAAGAGAACTAGAGAAACTGAAAAATGACCGGATATTGGTGTCCGATTTTAAGCAGAAAAAAATCGAGATGGAGGCTCAGAAAAATTGGGACTTATTTTACAAAAGGAATACCACAAATTTTTTTAAGGACAGGCATTGGACGACAAGAGAATTTGAGGAGCTTAAAGCATGCAGAAAGGTGAGTTGTTGGTAATGTGTGAGAGTTTTTCCACTTCCTATCATGTAAAAATGAATTAACTGGTTGGTTATGTTTTCAGTTTGATGCCCAGAAGCTGATCATGCTGGAGGCTGGATGTGGAGTGGGAAATTGCATCTTCCCTTTGTTGGAAGAGGATCTCAATATATTCATCTATGCCTGTGATTTCTCACCTCGAGCTGTACAGTTTGTGAAGGTAAGTGCTACAGGAGTTTCCTCCTTACAGATGCTACCAAAACCTATTATATTTAAGGATCGTTTTGGTTGAAGTTATACCAACCTCCCTGAGTTTCCTTGAAGAAAAGCTACACTCACTTTATTAGGAACTTTATTAGTCAACTTTATTAGGAACACCATATTAATGCTCAGTTGGACTCCCATTTGCTTTCAGATTTAATTCCTTGTGGTTTGGAATCCTCAAGTTATTTGAAAAATTCCATTATGTAATTACTGTGCATTCATGCTGTGAATATCCTGTTCTCCCACATCCCAGTGTGTTTGCTTCAGATGTGGTGAATGGGACAGACCACTGAAGTACAGTAAACTCCTTGCTGTCATATATTTATGATTACCTTTGCTTTGTAACATTGTGCATCATCATGCTAGAAGTTGTAGTCGTAAAGAGATACACATGGCATAAGGTGCCCACTGTGTGCTATAAAACCGTCCCACACAGCATTATATCAGAAGACGCAGCCTGAATTGTTGGTCAGTTTCTTTGCCACAAATACAATGTAGGCTACATTTGGAAGACACATTAGTGGGGAGTCTAATGGAATAGGAGTGTCCACTTTGAGCTTGTTGAATAGGTGGCAACCCTATGTGGTGGTCTGCTGTTATAGTCCATCTGCCTCTATGCTTGATTTGTTGTACATTCTGAAATGCTTTTCTTCTCACTCGGGCTTTGATGAGTTTTCACGTGATACCTACCACAGGGTTCATCTCATTGCAATCATCACCACAAATCTTTTTTTTCTTTGACTATCTTCCATCTTATGTTCAAGGGTTTCTGGAGAAACAAAACTTGAATTGCTGTTCATTTCAGCATTGCGTGTGACTGGAAGAGACAGTCCATTAAACATATGGGATTTCTTTTGTGTCTATTATTAATTAATTCTAGGTTTTAGTATATCTACTGACATTGTTCGATTCAATATATACCCACATTACACAGAATAAAAGACACGTGTAAAAAGTTGGAGTAAAAAAATCCATACTGTCACACCTATACTCCATACTGCTCACTGATCTCTATGGTTGTGAAGTGTGAAGTGGTTAAGTTTCTGTTCTTTTCCTGTTGGCAAACAGCAGCTGTGCCTGGTGACACAGCAAGCAGATGCTACATATGCAGCAGAAAAGCACACCAGCTTTTGTGTTCACAAATTTAGCATTCATATTTGTTTCCAGGAAAATCACCTGTACTGCTCAGAGCAATGTCTGGCATTTCAGTGTGACTTGACTAAAGATGACCTGAAAGCCACCATCCCAGAAGAAAGTCTGCATGTGGTCACCCTGGTATTTGTTTTATCAGCCATTCATCCTGACAAAATGCGACACGCCCTTGAAAACATTCATAAGGTAATGTGACCTGTTAAGTCTGATTAGATGCAGGTAGTAAATGTGCGATTAGGGCATTTTTAGCCAGGATAAAGTTTCTTTCCTGTTTACTATACTTATTTAGTGTTGCACTGTAACAGTGAGGTTGGCATTAACAAGCAGTGAACACTCTGCCGTATTAGCAAAATACAAACTGTTGGCATGAAATCATTACATAGCTGCCTCAAGCTATGTTTAACATTTAAACATCCCTTCACATTATAGCTCATGTATATGTAATTTATTCCCTTGATGGCATAAAGTGAAGTGCATTGAGTCATACTGATTTTGTTTTCATTTCGCAGGTCCTAAAAGTCGGAGGTATAGTCTTGTTCAGGGACTATGGCCTCTATGACCATGCCATGTTGAGGTTTAAGTCAGCCAGCAAACTTGGGGAGAATTTCTATGTAAGACAGGACGGCACTCGCTCCTTTTTCTTCTCCAGAGGTCAGTAGTGGTCAGGATGTGTTTTGAATCACATGTTCCTTCTGTACCATCCTGTTGAACTCATTAACTCCTTGGCTCTTTTTCAGAGTATCTTGCCAACCTCTTTCACCAGGCGGGATTTCACACACTTGTAAATGAGTATGTTCTGAGGGAAACTGTGAACAAAAGGGAAGGACTTTGTGTTCCCCGAGTATTTCTCCAGGGTAAATTCCAAAAATGTACCAGAAATGCCTGTCAGTGATCCACAATCATATTTTTTATCTATATGTTTGAACCTGTTTATTTTTGATGTATGCATTTTACTCTATTAATTGGATGGATCAACTTTCAAAACAGTTAAAGTTTTTGTATGATGTTATTAAATAACCTTTCACTGGTACTGGTAATGAGATACTAGCATATCAAGTTATATGGTTAGAAATAAGAATTAGCCATACCTGTATCATCTTTGAACACATGAGGGCAGCAAATGCTTTGCCCCCCCCCCCCCCCCCCCCCAGCGTGCGGGGTCTCTCTCTCTCTGAACTGAGATTATAGAGAGACTAGTATGTACAGATATAGTGTGTCAGGGTGATATAAAATGGTAAAACACTGGTGTGTGTGAAATGGATGCGCTATTAGCTGAAGTCACGATACCAGGCCAATAAAGGAAATTATATTTTGTTGATAATTAGATTTAGGTAATGTTCTACAGCACCATAGGTTTTCCTCCCAGTGAACATCCAACTAATCAATACATGTCATGTTTTCTGCTTCCTGTGGAGACAGCCTGTGTATAGTTTGTGCACTTGCTCAAGGGTCAATTATTTTTGCTGCTCTTTCTTTTTAGGTTAGTAGTCAAGAGTTTGAATACTAGAACATCTTGTGCTTTTCTAAATGTAAATGCCATTACATTAAGATGCTAGGTCCTGTTTGAGATC
This sequence comes from Electrophorus electricus, assembly GCF_041902795.1. Taxonomy (NCBI): domain Eukaryota; kingdom Metazoa; phylum Chordata; class Actinopteri; order Gymnotiformes; family Gymnotidae; genus Electrophorus; species Electrophorus electricus. The sequence continues at coordinate 13,717,686 of NC_137510.1, forward strand.
TTAAGTGAGGAAATTCCCTTAAATAGTTGTTCCCATCGTGATTGTCTTTTATTGTTTTTTTAAGATGATTTAAATGCTACTCTGGGCACAGCAAAAGTAATCTGAGGTTAACATAATTATCTGTATTCACCCTGTAAAAAATTGTGTAACAGAAGTGTTTAAAGTGTGATCAAATTTGTCTTGGCTAGCTATAGTTTGTTTCATGAAACCAGTGAAATGAGTGCATTGAATACTGTAAATAATACTGAAACGTTAATACTTGAAATGTATGGACATTTTTGAGTATGTAGAGTGAAGTCCATCAGTAACTGGAGGGTGACACATTCCTTGTTGATTTGGCCCTTCTGGATTTGGATTGGATATCTTGTGGGTCCCTGCACTCTGGAGTTGAAGTAATACAGTGAGATATGCAGATACCCCTGGTTTCTGATTTTATCCTGAGAACAGAGCCACATTCTAAAGCATACTTCCTATCTGCTCTGTTCACCACCTGTAATGTGGTGCTTTGCCAACTGCCTAAATTTTCCTAAACTTACACATGCTCTTTGAGTCTACTATGTTATCTCAGGTGTTCTACAAACCTCGTTATGTGTCCTTGAATTCTCAGAGCCTATCTTACAACCAGCCACATAATGAAATGATGTGAAATGCGCAGTGTGAGCATTTTTAGCTTGAAAGATTTTAAAGTTCAGCCAGACCTATCAGATTTCACTTCATTGTTGGTTTTATATAATTCTTATAAGCACTATCTGCCAGAGTGCTATCTGAAAATTACAGTACACCACAGGAAAACACATTAGTCACCCTCCAGTTAGTGAAAGATTGCACTGTACATATTCACCTGCAAGAATTCTCTTATGCTAGAAAATCAGCCCACATCACTCCAATTCTGCATGAGTTACAGTGGCTACCTGTCCCACAATACATTCAGTTTAATCTTCTGTTCACATACAAATCTTTGCATGGTCTTGCACCCCCTTATTTAGCTGAACTTACTGTCCTGCCTTTACAGTTGTGGCCAAAAATTTTGAGACTAGCACAAAGTTTGCTGCTTCAGTTTTTATGGTGGCCTTTGCATTAACTCTAGATTGTGAAGAGTGATCAGATGAATTGCAATCAAATGCAAAGTCATTCCTTGCCATGAAAATTAACAATCACAAAAATTACTGCATTCCAGCCACTGCACACTGCATTTCAACCCTGTCACAAAATGACCTGCTAACATCATTTCAGTGATCATCTCGTTAGCTCAGGAAAAAGTGTTAACGAGGACAAGATAGCTGATCAACCATTTATCGGTCATCAAGAAGGAGAGGGGTTCAGTTGCAGTTAAGAAGGCTTCAGCGTATCAAAGAAAGTCAAGAAAGCACCAGGACCGTCTCCTAAAGAGGATGCAGCTATAGGATCGTGTCACCACCAGTGCAGAGCTTGCTCATGAATGGCAGTAGGCAGATGTGAGCGCACAGTGAGGCGATTACTTTTGGAGGATGGGTTGGTGTCAAGAAGGGCAGCAAAGAAGCCACCTCTCTCCAAGAAAAACATCAAGACATCTAGAACAGACTGATATTTTGCAGGAAGTGTAGGAATTTGACTACAGAGGACTGGGTAAAGTTACTTTCTCTGATGAAGACACCTTCAGACTGTTTGGGACATCTGGACAAATGATTGGAGAAGAAAAGGTGAGCGCTACCATGGGTCCTGTGACCATTCATGTGTGGGGTTGCATCTAATCCAAGGGAGTGGGTTTGCTCAAAATTTTGCCTAAGAACACTCAAAACATCCCCCAAGAGCAACTTCTCCCAATGATCCAGGAGCAATTTGGTGATGAACAATGCTTTTTCCAGCATGACAGATCACCATGTCACAAGGCTAAAGTGATAACCAAGTGGCTCGGTGAACAAAATTTGTGAAATTTTGGGTCCATGGCCAAAGATCTCAATCCCAGCGAGAGCCTGTGGTCAATCCTCAAAAAGAGGGTGGACAAACAACACAGAACTGAACAACTCCAAGGACTGAGTTGCCATCAGTCAAGATTTTGCACAGAAGCTGATATCCAGCATGCCAAGGTGAATTGTACAAGTCTTTAAAAAGAAGGGTCAACACTGTAAATATTAAGTCTTTGCTTAAACTGGATGGTTTTTTTGTCAATAAAAAGTTTTGTTGTTTTTAAACCTATGAAATGCTTGTAACTGTACTTCACTATACCATATAAACATCTGACAAAACTGAGGCAGTAAAGTTTTTGAAAACCAAAATTTGTGTCAGTCTCAACTTTTGGCTACGACTGTACACTTAGGTCCTCTGATGTTTATCTTCTCTCCATCCCTAAATTCATATCGGTCTCTGCGGGGGGCGGATCTTTCAGTGTTATGGCCCCAAAACTACAGAACACACTACCACAATCTCTCCTTCTCTGCTCTTCACTTTTCTCTTTTAAAGCTGAATTTAAAACATAAATTCATAAAACATAAACCTTTTTCTCCATATTTTTGATCACCTTCCTTCGGTAAACAGTTGTGCTTTTTATCTTCTTCCATGTATTGTTTTAAAGCGACCTTGAGTACGAGAGGCGCTATATAAATTGAACATTATTATTAAATGATTTAGATATGGAATGCAATACAGATGCATGATTAAAATGCATTTATATTGTTTAAAGAGAATTACTGCACCTATACTTCCATACAAAGTAGTCTTCCACAGTTTATGGAAAAAGCCAGCATTTTAGGTGTGTCAGGGAAACATGGTTTCCTGTCATTTCTGAAAAGAGCGTGGACTGTTGTATAACAGTTCTGTCATTAGTAAGTGTCCTTCATGTTTTCCTTCTTTCAACAGATGCTAGAAGTGGTTGCGAAATGGGGGCTTTGCGTCATTAATTAATTATGATAAATACAGCCTAATTTCACAATTTGAGCACTCAGTGTGGTCGCTTAGAAATAAATCGCTTAGAGCTCAACTAAAGATTTTTCCAAGATCTTTTTTTTCCTAGTTTTTTTTTTTTTAATTATTATTCTGAAAGACACTGTTTTTATAATTTAATTAATATGAAAGCGCAGTGTAACTCGGTCAACCGTTGGCATTTACAGAGCTAAATTACAGCGCCGATGGTGATTCTCCACATAAAATACATTTTAGATTAGGACTAGGTCTGGTGCATGTGGCTTATTTTACTACTGGGTAAACCAGCCTTGTGTGACATGAGAAGGGGGCGGGTGCCATGTTCTACAGTGCAGTCGCAGTTCGGCCACGGCTCTTCGAGAAAGCGTACGCATTATGCAGAGCTCAGTTAAATATATTTGTATAGATTGTTCCGCATTGTTACAAGAAGAACGCGTGGAGTGTTTTTGTGTTCGTGACTTCGTCTCATCATTCAGACTGAAAAGATTACAAGACGTAGGCGAATAAGGTAAACAATTTGTCGTGACTCAATCTGTTGTTTAGGGCACAGGAGAGCCCATTGTTTGGTACTACGCGCATCAAAGGGGCTCAGGAAATTGTTTACTCACTATGGATAATACAGATAAGGAAAATAGGTCAGACGAGGAATACGAATCAGGCGAAGAGGAAGAGGTTGACCCAAGGATTCAGGTAAGCCAAGCTACTGGGTGTCCTTTCGTTTTATTTTAAACTATATTGTTCCTTATTTTTGTTTATGAATCTTTATTTTTAAAAAGAAAGAAAGAAATTATGGGGCGGGGGCCTACAAAAGCAATATATGAAATTAATTAGGTTTGACTGATTTGTAAGACCCTAGAAAAATCGAGGACATGTGCTGGGAAATTGCAATCGCGATGTCTGATATGAGAATTTTGTAAATTCCACTATTTGCTCGCAAGCGGCTGCTATTTGTTTCATGAAAGAACAGTGACTGTAGTCTATGCTACCTGAACTGACGGTTATAACACTTGAACCTGAAAGCTAGAGGCACTCCAGTCATTTTTATGAAGGCTTTACCGGCCTGTTCCAAGTATGTATACCCGCTCAGAAATGGCCATTCATTTTAAGTGAATGTTAAAAGCGGTTGTCTGTCTGTGTATTTATTGGTTCTTACTATAAATTCTATATTCTTTGATAATAGGGGGAGCTTGAGAAATTGAATCAGTCCACAGATGATATCAACAGATGTGAGACAGAGCTGGAGGTATGTTCACATATTCTAATGCACCGGTAAACACTTTTACAGTGACGGGTGTGTTTATACATTTTATATATTGTTTTCTTGAAGTCAGTCTTTATAACCATTTTGTTTCTTAGTTTATGCTTCTCAAGACACTAATCGGTTCATCCACATTGAGCTGCCATAAATCTTTGACTACAGTAATCTGCATGTTTAGTTTCTGTACCTTGCCCAGACCTTACAGGGAGGAGAAAAAAAAACAACTAAAATAAATAAATAACTGTAATGGTGGGGAGCCGAGTTTGATCCATTGTATAGTCCATGTGATGAATTTCCCTTGTTCAGGGGTATAAAATCAGGCGATTCTCTACATGTGGTTTTCACATCCTTGTGCAGATCTGCCAGACTGAAATAGTCCACCATAGGTCTCACATCCTCTTCAAGTGCTCACAGCACTCTGTCAGTGCAGTTTGACTTGGCACACAGGCATTCATAACTAACTGCCTCAGATCTCGGTCTGTGACTGGTCATGCCAGTTTTCATTGGTCTACAATTGTGGCATTGTTACCAGGTCAAGTATAGAGTCCCTCAGTGTTTAAGATCATCTTATTAAAAATAAAATCCCAACTTGGATCTTACTTTTCACCAAATGCATTGAATATTTAATATCCAGCTATAAAGCTGCTTGGGTTAATTTTTTAATCTGCCTGCAGACTAAGATCAAAATATTAGCGGTCCTGTACCCAGTCAAAGTCCACTGCCATTTGATGCCAACTAAAGTAATTGCTTTAAACCTGTTTCAGCCCTGCAGAGCTGTAGGTAAAACTCAGTATCAGCCATGACTGTAAATCAGTGCAAATGTCCCCACTGGGCACGCTGGGGAGAAAAGAACTAAAGAAACAGTGCTGTATGTAGTTGGTTGTGCTGGCACTTGTCTGCCTCAGTCCACCAGACTAGGTCTTGGCTGTTGCCTGTATGATGCGTGCCATAACCTGCCTGTGTTTGCAGCTTTGCTTGCTCTGGTCAGGCTGCATGTAGACATCTTTCTTGGTATGTCATTACTATAACTAAAAAGAATGGTCCTGATGATGGTGAATGTGATCACAGTACTGGCTTCACCTATGAGACGGAGTCATCTCCACTGTTGTCATTCAGAACTTTGTCTGGACACTGTCATAAGTGTAAAGAATTTTGGTTTAAAGTGATGGACTTTTAAAATCATTAGATGTTAACAAAATGAATGGCCCACTGTTTGTTTATAGTGAAAATTATCCTTTTTTTTCTCCTTGTACAATTCTCAGAAGAACATTTGCCATTTTTTTAGTGAGCTGTTTAAAGGTGAGGTCAGATTACTAATCTAAATGGGAAATGCACATGTAGGTTTGACTCACTACATTTCATCATGTGTTCATTTTAGAACTGCGGTTTGAATGAATTGAATGGCTGCATCTTAAGTCCTGTTTTACTGTTCCAAGCAAACTTGATTTTTAATATGCGGTTGTATAAGGTACATGTGTAATGGGTGGTGCTGTGACTCTCAGGATGCGAGGCAGAGGTTCCGCTCAGTGCTGGTTGAGGCCACCGTGAAACTGGATGACCTGGTGAAAAAGATTGGTAAGGCGGTGGAAGAGTCCAAACCATACTGGGAGGCACGGCGGGTGGCCCGACAGGTAAGGCCCCCTCAGCCCCACTACAGCTTGACTCACAGCAGTAATGGACGTTCTCTGACCAGAACATGATCCTTCTTGCATGTTACATGAGTTCAGTTGTTGAACAGTTTTCATTCTATCACATGTCGTCTCCTACCATTGTTAACTTGCTGACAGGTACATTCACTCACATTTTATATTGGGTCAGGACAGAAGATTCTTCGATGTATGTGTTTTCTGGTTGTATTGGGGAAAGTAAACCTGCAATTTCTCTTTCACTGCTGATTTCTACAAATAAAGGTTTGTAATGCCACAGGCTTTTTAAAATGTGCAGTTTGGTAGTATTTAGCAAACTTTTAACTGAAAAAATATGTATGCAGGCCAATGTAGTTTAAATCCATGGTCTCCGTGGATGCTTGAAGGACGCTTTTCTTTTTTGCCGGTCCAACTATTTCACTGAGAAAGCATCAACTCTTTTGGGCTTTTCCTCAGCAGCAAAGAGGAGCAAAGTGCACAGAGAGGTAAACATGCTTATCAGGGGCAACCAACAGCATTTGTAAAGAAGAACAATCAATTAAATTAATAAGGTACTTCATTATAAAAAGATAGTAGACTAAACTTTGTATTCAAGGTAATGTGCCCATTTCTCTTTCAGTACAGAGTGGTGTAGGAACCAGTGTAGCTTGGATCTGGTATAATGAAGGATATGCTTGGGTACATTTGTATATATCAAAGTATTTGTATATACAGAACGTATGGGCATGTTCTGTGCCATCTGGGCATTCATTAGAGAAGAAGACGAGAAGAAGTAGTACTGTCTTAAGAGAACTTACTAACCAGTTGTGTACCTGTTCTGCTATTAGGAATCTCAAGCACCAGCTTGTTGGACAAGTTATTTTACTTGTACTGCTTTGGTTTACGTTTAATGATGTAGTTGCCTTGAATTGGGGGGAAAGATGTTTTGTTGAGCTGAAAAAAGTCTGTTTACCAGGCATGCAATATATAACAGAATGAAAATCAGAATTCTTCTGTTTCTGGAAGGGCATTGGTTTGGAGCTTCACATTTCAAGTTAATTACAGTAATGATCTTTAGAACACTGAATTTTGTTTGTTTTGATTTTGGCTTTTGTTTTTAATTCTGCAGTTATCATCACTGACAGACCATTGACACTGCAATTTAGTCCATGACTAGATTTTTATCCATGTCTGGAAAACCAGCCCTTGGTGTCAATAGCTTGGGCAGAGCTCCTAATAGTAACCTGATGTGATTGAAGTGTTCTTATGTCCAATAGAGAATGTGCTGATTGGAAACCAGGAGGATGTACAGATATTGCGGTGGTGCCTTTGTAAGGCGATTGGACAGAGGCCAATCTCCTTAATCGTGTGGAAAACCCAAACACATTACTCATAGCTCTGGCAGGGTGGTCTCCATTGGGTTTAGACCTTATGAATTGATTCTGGTGTTGGTTTTAAAAAAAAAAATGAGAGAAGTCAAGATGACATCTGTTATAGCCATACTGTAATATCTTCCTGACTCTTTCTGGTTATGTTATTCTCTTGCTTTCTTTCATTTACAGTGTTCTCTCTCTTTCCCCCTCTTCTTGCAGTGTATTTCTTTCTTGCATTTTCTCTGTACCATTCCTCCCTAGATTGAGAGGATTGGGAGGAACAGTTGACTGCACACCTTTTGGTACAGCTTTATTCCTTGAGCTTTCCTTTTTTCTCTGAACAGTTATAGGTTCTTCCTTATTTGAACTCATTATAACTGAGATTGGTTGTACTTCTGCTTCAGAATTGGCACTGTTTCACTTTTCTTCAGTTTTGACTTACTGCATGGGAAATACTAAACACCAATGCTTGTGTGAGCAGCCTAAGGGAAAGAATGTCATTCACAATCATGGAGGTGGTTGTGATGCTTAGTTTGGATGTTGCAAGTGATCAGTGTCAGATGGGACCCGTGAGGCTCAGTGGGAGAAGCTCTGAAAAGCTCTCCCCATCAGTATTCTTTTTGGCCCATCTCTATGACCTCCCACAGAAAGGTGTTCAGGTATATATGGTTATAGCTCTACTTGTGCATTAGTCAATATGGTTTAGTGCTGCTTGTTCATTAGCCAGGCCTGTAAGGATTATATCACAGCATGTAATCAGTCCATAATGATGGTGATGGATGTTTTTCAGTTCAACTTTTTCATTACACCAATACAGGGCTGTCCAGAACAGTATAATGAATACTGTGGTAATGTACCTTTTTTATAGCATCATCCTCACAATGATATTCACCCAAGATTGTTTACTGTAAAAGTCACACAATTGATTGTTCATGGTCCTTTCAACAGTGCAGGATGCAGAAGATTGCTAAGCTTATTTTGGCACTGAGGTTAATAAATGTATTAATTTTTCAGATTAATTTGCAACGGCATTTTCAGAATAATTAAATCTTGAGCATCTCACTCCCTGTCTCATCTTTCTAACCTATTATATGGGTCTGTTCCCTTTGTTGGATGCCCAAGGACCTTATAATAATTTTCTATAGTGCTATATTATTGAACTGTGTGTAAAAGCCATATGGAAAGTCTCTGATCGCAATAAATCTTCAGTGTGTGTACAGTGTTCATGAGATGAATGTTGGCTGGCTGAGCTGTACAGGGCAAAGCTACTGTGAAGGAGACAGCCAAGGTGATGGCAGTCTGTTGAAAGCCTCCATCTTTCTCTTGGGGAAGTTGGGCAGCTCTTTTGCTCTGTTGGATGCCGTTATGCAAGTGCTTCTGTGGCCAGGCAGCCTCATCATGTTTAATAGTGACTTGGTAGGGCTCGAACCAAGCTGATTTTAGATCTCATATCCCCCTTTTCTAATGAATGATAAAATAACAACGCTGGAATTCAAACCTTAATTCCAGCTAAAAGGAGCTTTTGTCGGCAGACCCAAGCATTGCAGATGCAGCATTTTTGTTCTGCCTTGCTCCGTTTCTTTGTGCCAAACAATATGCCATATGATTGTAATGCAAGTCCAAATTACGTTTGATCTATGCTCAAACAGTTCACATTAAAGGCAAACAAGTCTAGTATGAAAATAAATCTACCCTTATGTCTGTATCTCATCTGTCCCTTAAACCTTCAAGCTTCAGTGGCCCTTATACTGCATTTTTGCCAGTTGTAGCCCAATATTGCCCTTGTTTTGATGAGGACAGCTTCACATGTTGTAAATTATTCATCTGTCAAAACCCGATGACTGGAGATCTGTTTTTATTTTAATTAGTTTGTGTGGTTTGTGCTATTAGCAAATATGGTCCACAATCAGACAATGCCCCAGCGGTGCTGGAATGTGAGAGGTGAAAAAAATCTTCTGAGAAGTGAACTTTGGGATAAAGCAGATAGTGTGAATTACCTCATGTGGGAGAAGGTTGAGGAACATGTGCTTGGAATATGGGCCAATAGAGAAACACAAACCACTGTTTCAACTGGGTCATGCTGTGTCCCAGGCATCCTGAAGGATATCTCATTGTGAGCAGCTTTTTTGAGAAATCGTAGGCCAAATGTAGCAACACCCTTGTTTTGTCGGTGTGTAATGAAACCTCAAATCGGTACCAATCACGCTAAAGAGCAGAATGTACCGATTCAGCGTGCTGTCATCTAATAAAAAAGTTCCCTCATCTCTCACTCCCTTAAAACAGGCACACTAGGCCCAATAAAGTTAATGATGCACTATCTTAAGTCATGTAGCTTTCACTTGGAGCTGGGCCAATAGCAGATGTCAAATTGCTGTTCCATACCCTCAGAGATGTGCTTTACTGCAAAAGGCCTCAAATATGGTTGCTTTGCATGGAGTTGGAATAATTTATTAGAGCTATTGTCTGAATATTTGGTACTCAATTAATTGAGTTCTTTCAGATAATCTCTGATCATAATGAAACACTGCCTCCTTATTTTCAAAGAGTAGAACTCAAATATTCCTGTTTTGATGAGTGCTAATGAGCACAGTGAATCTTTAATGCAACTCTGATTCTTCCTTTTTTGTGTATTTGTCTTGAACCAGCATGAAACATGGAAAAAAAAACTGATTATGGCGTGTAGTCAGGCTGTACACTAGACAAATGGATGTAGTGTTTATGGCCGTCTGCCCTTAGTGCATCAGTGTACTTCAAATTATTTTTAAAAAGTATTGCTAGTTGATTACATTTTTAAAAAAATTCTTCTATTATTTTATTCTATTCATCTATGAAATGTAGCACAGTCACCTATCTGCGGAAATGTACGATCACAGCATCTACTTTGAACTGTGAACTAAAACTACCAAGAGCAGGTCAGAGATGAAGATGAACAGAGGCAGAGGGAAAGTGCAAGAAATGTGATGTCAGAATGGCTAAAGGACTGATGAAGGAAAAGTGATTGGAAAATAGCATATTCATATTTATCTGAGAAATAATTCCTCAGGGAAATGTGTTAATTTTTCCATTCTAGATACAGTCAGCTACAATGCAAAATTGAGGCTCTGAATTTGTTCCATGTATAAATGGTCTGAAATATTGGTGTCTTTTGAATTCCTTGAAATTGATATTTTAGTCAGTGAGGAACCCCCTAAGGCCATTTACGCCACATCTCAAAGTAAATCCAGTATATGCATGGTCTCACAAAACAATAGGTCTATATTAGGTCTTATTTATTCAAGCAGTTTTGTTGATTGCATAGTGAAATGATCCCAACCCACAGGCACTGCCTAAGTTGTCTTTAGCACTGTAGACTACCAGCTTCGTTTGGTTAAAGCATGTCCACATTTAGTTTTGCAGTGCTCCATTCATATTGGTATCTAGGGTATATTGAAGAAGTGAGTTATGAGTTATGTTGGAGAAGTGGTTTTGTATGAGGAACAAGAGAGTAAATGGTCTACCCTACTGTATTTTTTGTATTTAATGACATACAAATCTTCACTATATCTATAGTATATCTACCAGTTCTACCTGAGCATATCTACCATAGCTACCTGAGCTGTTAACAGGAGATTTGCATAGGCACTATGGATAAGATTTGACCAGCTGAACTTAACTTGTCAGTGTTTTGTTCTATTTTGATCCAAACTGGTCTCGGGGATAAAACCTGCTCCATCATCTTAAGTTTAAAGAAGCCTACTAGCTTAATGATTCTTTAGAAACATGAATGTTTGAACTGTTTTTCAGAAATGTAAAAAGGGATATAAACTTATGTATAGAACTTATCCAAAAAGAAAGGGAAGCAGGACAGTGCTCAAGTTGATATACCAGAAGCTGATAGCAGTGGAGAGAAAATCTAATTTCATGCTCCATAAGGAAGAGTATTTCAAAATCACTGCACTGCCATTTATATAATATAATGCTTATTTGGTCTGTAAGAATTTTCTGCAGGTGATTTGCTTAAAAAAATTAATTGTCCAATTATGTTGGGGCAGTTTCTGCCTGGGTTAAATGAAATCTGGCTGAAATGTGGGCTAGCCAGCTGGTCCCACAGCAGGAATACCTCACTCCTCCAATCAGGTAGAGGTTAGTGATTGTGAGGGAGTCTGGCAGTATCTCCTGGCATCATACCACTGCTGACTTCTAGCTGATGGAGCTGCACTCTACCTACTCCCCAGGCTCAGCTGGAGGCACAGAGGGCCACACAAGACTTCCAGAGGGCCACAGAGGTGCTCCGTGCTGCAAAGGAGACCATCGCCCTGGCTGAACAGAGGCTACTGGAGGAGGACAAGCGTCAGTTCGACTCTGCCTGGCAGGAGATGCTCAACCACGCCACCCAGAGGGTGAGTGAAGTGGACCTCCCCCTTTGGTTGGAGTTCGGGGATTGCGGTGGTGAGGTTCACTGATTGTAAAACGTGCCCTGCATTTTGAAGGTGATGGAGGCAGAGCATACGAAGACATGCAGCGAGTTGCTACACAAGAAGACTGCGGCCAGGTACAACACCGCCATGAACCGCATGAAGCAGCTGGAGAAGAAGCTCAAGCGCACCATCAGCAAGTCCAAGTGAGCGTTGTCCACATGGCATGCTTAAATATTTAAAGTTCCCAGAGCAGTGAGCCAGCAGAGGCTTTGATGCTGACCGTGCTTTCGTGCTGTGAGCTGCTATTTGGTTCCCACCCTGGAGCTGTGGCTTTGATTTCAGCCCTCACCTCAAAATCCAGACGGCACAATATTGTCTGTGTACATAAATTTAGCACTGTGAAATCAGCCCTCCATCATGCGAGATGTCATCATTCTTTTTCTTTTTTTTTGTTTTTTTTTTTGTTTTCTACTGAACCACATGGTGTATAGAGATAAATAATTGAGGTAGTAATTCAAAACATGCATTTGTGTGTGTTTGGGAGATGGTTAAAGGTTGCTAATAACAGCCTTACATTTATCATAACCATAAGGTTTCTGCTTGGAGTCTATTTTCCTGGACTCACATGAATGACATGCAAGCTGTCTGCTGACAGAGCATGGCATGTAGTCTCTCCTCACCCACAACATAACCGTGTGGACAAAAGGAGCAGCCATGTGCAGAACCAGTCTGTTTCAGCTACAGCCTGGCACTGCAGGGCAGGGAGATAGGAGGGCAGTCCTACTCCCCAACGCTCATCAAACCTGGCAGGGAACAGCAAGTGGATGCTATGGTAATAATGTATGGTTCTATTGATGGTTACTTCTTTCTCTCACCCCTCTCTCTCACTTTTTTTTTCTCAGGCCCTATTTTGAACTGAAGGCAAAATACTACTTGCAGCTTGAGGTAACTTTGTAAATATTAAGGAATAACCCACATTCAGTGGTACCTCCTGCTACACCTACATATGTGGTGTTTACTGGATTGATCTACATTTGCGCCCCCCCCCCCCCCAGCAACTAAAAAAGAATGTGGATGAGCTGCAGACCAAGCTGACGCAAGCTAAAGGGGAGTATAAGACGGCTCTGAAAAATTTGGAGATGATCTCAGATGAGATCCATGAGCGACGGCGCTCCTCGGCCATGGGGCCAAGGGAGAGGGGAGTCGGGGCAGAGGGTGACTGCCTCGGTGGAGATGACCTCACAAGTTTCAAAATGGAATCAGATGGCATCTCCTGTGAGTATACTCTAATAGCTGAAGGTGTAACCTCAAATTAGCTTTACAGTAGGTCATAGTTTTCTTTTTTCCCCTCATCAATAAACCTGTGGTTAAATATGCATGAAACAAAAATTAGTAGGTTGGATTGCTTGTTTTTAAATCATAAGCTGAAGTGATGTGGTGTTGGATAGTAGTGACAAGTATTGATGCTATGGGGATATAATGATGCAGTTATTTTCAAGTCATACTCAAGTCTGGATGTTAACTAAATTTATCACCAGAATTGGTAATAACTTGTAACTAATTTAGTAGTTTTGATTGGCCACTTTGCATACCTGACTCCTACATAAATGGATGCTGAACAATCTGTAGTAGTTGGGTTTCAAGGACTATAGTTTGAATACCTCCATAATACTGTATGTGCTCATTCACTTGTGGCTATTGCTAATACAGTGGTGCTTAAGTTTGTGAACCCATTAGATGTTTCTATATTTCTGCATAAATTTTACCTAAAACTTAATCAGATTGTCACACAAGACCAAGATGTAAATAGAGAAGCAGCTTGAACAGATGAGACAAATATTAGACTTATTTATTTTGGAGAATGATCCAATATTACATATTTGTGTGGAAAAATGTGAACCTTTGTTTTCATTATCTGGTGTGATGGTCCCAGTATGTGGCATGCTGATTAGTAGTGCACATTGTCTTGAAGGAATTTTAGCCCATTCCTCTATACAAAATAGTTTAAACTCTTATATTGGTTGGTTTCCTCCCATTAATGTCATGTCCTTCCATGAATTAAGGTCAGGACTTTGACTTGGCCATTCCAAAACCTTAACTTTTGTTCTTCTTTAAGCACACAATTCATTCTACCTAAGAATGATTAGTTTTCTTGTTGCAGGACCCACATTCTCTTGAGATTTAGCTCACAGACAGATGGACTGACATTTTCCTTTAGGATCAATGATGCTGGCCCGGATGCAGCAAAACTTCTATATGAAGTTATACTTCTAAAAATGTATATATGAGCTGGTGGATGAGAGACAGACAAGTCCTGGGCTCTGAACAGAACCCAGGGGATAACCCAGTGAGGACATCCGTCTCCAGTACCAAAGTTGTGGCTGAAGTGCTGTTACCCTTGGCTGGACTGCTGCTCTGCTTTAATGAGATGTTTATGGGAATGCCGGTCACCATGGCAACAAAGAGACTTTTTTTTAATTTTTAGTTGCACTAGAACATCTGTGAACATCAACATATGGGTGCTGATTTTTTTAGATTTTCAGTAGTTTGTTTGGACAAGTTTGCATTGTTCCTTTCATTGCTAAGAAGTAATGGGAGATTTTGTAACTGGTTTTGCTTTAATTAGGAGGCTGTTCATTTGTGTACAGTAAGGATGGTGGGGGTAGTGAAGGGTCTTCACCAGTGTCAGCAAGAAAAGGCTGATTAGTGCCTTTGGCATGCAGTCTGAGGGCAGTCAAAGGGCCTGCTTTTAGGAGCACTGCACTGTTTGTGTTGCTCAATAACAACTTCCTTATGGTATAATGACATTGCTATATATGTGGCAACAATGTCAGTTATCTACTAGAAAAGACTTAATAGAAGCTTGTGCCTGTTTTGTTCGTGCCAGACAAAGTGCAGGTTAAGTTCTCCCTCTGCTATGGTCTGTCTCGCTGCAGTGGGGTCGGAGTTGTTTGAAGATGAGAACTGCAGCGCCATGTCGGAGGTGGACTCTGAGACCCAGTCTACCTGCAGTCATGGCTCTGTAGGCAGCAGCCCACTGGAGCTGCTTTGCCCCTTTTCTTCTTCTTCCTCCTCCTCCTATTCCTCCTCTTCCTCCTCCGTTCCCTCACCACCATCGTGCTCCCCTCCCCGCACGGTGCGGCCCTGCAGTCTGGAGCTGCTCAGCACAGGATCCCTCTCGGACTTCGCCCTGATTTCACCCATTCTGGGACCCCGGAGTGAGTGCAGTGGAGCCTCCTCACCAGAGTGCGACCTGGAGAGAGGTGAGATGCACTCAACAAAGCGTGAGTGGGGGTATGTGTGTGTCAACTCTTGTGCACCATACTGTCCAGTATTTTGAAAATGGATTTGGTCATTTGTCCTGGTTTCCTGTCCTGCTTGCACCTGTGTCTGAGGAAGGACTGTTTATGGAAAAAAACTAATTGACACCGTCAGGTGCACAATACCAGATTAAGCAGAACTGGAGCTGAAGGCTTTACACTTTGTACAGAGAACACACATTTTAGATTTTATGCCCTTCTCTGAAACTCATTAAATGCCTCAAATTGGAACACATTTAACATGCATGTTTGTGTGTGCACTTGCGAGACTAGGTGACCGAGCAGAGGGTGCTGAGGCTGAGATCAACAACGCTCTCAATAACAACAGTAGCATCAGTAGCATGAAGAGTCGTTTCCGTCTCCTGACCCTAAAACGCGGACAGATGGACAACACCAAAGACCTCAGACACAAGGCCTTCAGTATGGCCTAAAGTCCTCCCAGCACATGCTTGCTTAATGGGGAGCCGTTACCCCAACCCCACAGTCTTTCCACCCACATGCTATGACATGCTGGCATTGGCAGCTGCCCATCTCTCCCTCATCCATGAATTCTGCACTGTTAATTTTGCCAAGGCTCTTTAGCATGCTCTGGTGGTTCAGGGAAAGCAATCGCGCTAGATCATACTGACTTTTAAGAGAAAGGGATTCTTTGGAATGGCCTGCTGAAAACTTGCTGAGATCATCCCTGTTTCTATAGAGTAATACTGACCTCTGCAAGTAGCCAAGAGATATGAAAGGCCTTTGCAAATTTAAAGATTATATATTAGACAGAGCAGTGATATGAATGTTTGGGGGAGGTGTTTTTGTTTTGTTTAAATGAGAATCTTTTGCAAAAATACCTGATGGAAAGAGTTAAAGAGCTGAGGAAAAAATGAAGTGATGGCTGGTAAATTCACGTGACATTAACAGACTTTCCCCACTGTTTTTCATTTTCAATGTAGCAAAGTCATGGTACTGTAAATAGCAGACCATTAATCCTTCAGTAAAATAAATGCAGACTGTGCTTTGGCTTGGGCCTGTAGCACTGCAGAGACCTCGCCGCCATGAGTCAACACAATGAAGCCGTCTCAGAACAACACTTCCATATTCAAGAGGATTCAAAAAGCACTACAACTTCAATAGCCAGGTGAAAAGAGCAAGCTGAGTTGGACCTCATCTACAGACATGCAGTAACTGCTTTCACCTCGTCATACATGACCTTCCTCCATCCCTTCCCTGCCACACCACATGGGCTAATCATGGGCTTTACAATACACCAGGACAGTATGCATGATGCCGTTTGTCTCTGGAAAAATGGACTGTCAACATTTTTGGTAACTTTTCGTAGGAAAAAGGAGCAATAGATGAAGATGCCTTGTGCCTTCCAGCTCTCTTTACAGGAATGTTTGGAGAATGGATCATAATGGTGTATCACATTATGTAGCCTAGTTTAATGCTGTCTGTTAACTGTAATTGTGCTATGCTGAGATCAGCTAGAGGTTGTGAATCGTTTGCGAAAGAACTGTGCCTCAACCCCCATTACCCCTTTAGCTAGGGCACATTTCCCAAAGCATGATTCTTCTTGGAGCTGGGTAACCTAGCTCAGCCTTATCTGTCCAGCAGCAAAAGTAAGCAACAGTCACATTAGACAGTTTTGACTATTATGACTTGTCTTATGTAGTATAGAATAGGGAATTAACATGTTAGGATATGACTATTTTTTAAAGTAAAATGCACAAAGAGTGATCAAACATTACAGTAGCAGCTACTAGATATAGAGGCACCAGACAATACTTCAGTTCCACTCAGTAGACTAGGCTGTACAGTCTATGTAAAACTTTGTATTGATTTCCCCCTTTGTATTTGTGTTTTTGTTGTGCTGTGTATGTAGTGGGGGAAGACAAACCATTTCAATGTGTCTTATTTTTTCTTGACTTTCTGCTTGTCATTGTTTCAGGACTTAAATAAATACTTCCTGCTTGTTGCAACATCTTTGTTCCACACTTTTCTTCTATCAGCCAGTTCTAGTTAAGGCCAAAACTGAGGGTTTCCTAACTCTTTAGAGTGGTCTATATTCTGGACTGAAAAACTGCCATGCTACAAAATGTTGCTGATAAGACCATGAAAGTGATAAACAACTCTTGCCAGGGCACAGGCAAAAGGGTATTCTATATAACCTATTTAGTGTAATAACTCTTCATACTCAATGTTTATTTAATAATATTCAGTGCTTTCTATCCATCACACAAGATCCTGTACTTGTATGGACCAATAGCTATGCATCTTTTTCAAGGTGTTTTCAAGTATTTAAGGTACAAGATGATCAGTCATTCCAATGGGTAGTGTTTGGTTCTCATAGTGACAATAGTTTTTATTATAGATAATTATAATACTGTAGTTCCGTCACCAAACTAGTTCATTAAAATAGTGTCGTTGTTCAGAACTTAAGGCAAGAGAATCATAAAAATGGGTATTTAACTTAAGACTTCTGGATCACATGGACATTTTAAAGAGGAGGCTGCAGGCTGCTGTTGTAATCTAATGTGATTCTTCCAAAACTGGAGTTTGTTTGGTGGTTTTGGAGCATATATAACCTGCTCTGAGAAACAGAGTTCCATATATGGGTTGTCCAAAAATCTAATTTAATGATTCTTCCTCATTCTTTTAATTGCACTGAAAATAAATACATCTGAGTGGAAAAAAAACAAAAACATAAAAAGGCAATTAACTGAGGTGTACTATGTATTTAAACTCCTTACTTCAAAACCAAAATTAATTTGGCTTTGGCATCACCTTGCAAGACACAAGGAAAAGGATCACCTAATAAAAATAGAAAAATCTCTAGATTTCAAGAAACAAAAATGTAATCTGTGAACTAGTGCCTTCATAGCACTATAATATGCATTCTAGATGAGAGTGCTATAATTACATTGTCAGCATATAGTTCTCAAAGTCATCTATACTTAACTCACCAAAAAGTAAAGTCCTTAGAAGAGTTACACAGGAATTTATGTACCATTGTACAGCGGCATCCATGTCTTCTTGTAATATACAGCTCTGTTAAAGTCCAGTTGTTTATTGCAGTCTCCTGAGTAAAGAACATCTTTCTAGGAATAAACAGTCATGCACCAACACCACTGCTGTGGTTCTGTGTGACTTTGGAACAATGCTTGATCCTTACTGAATGTACACACTTGCTCCATGCACTGTACCATGCCAGAGCAATCAAACGGCAACCACAGTCTGGTCAGCCCACCCACTATGGCAACAGGAAGCAGTCATAGAGACGGAGGCGGAGGGAGAGTAGGCATGTCCAGAGCAGAGAGGAAGTGAGTTCCCACTGCGAAGGCATGAGGCAACGCTTCTCTCTCCTCGCTCTCCTGCTGGGGCAGCCTTCATTGGAGCTGTGACACCCGGAGAGGGGTGGCACTGCTGAAGTCCAGGAAGAAGGGCCCTTCCTGGTTGGGCAGGAAGGTGGTGGGGATGATGTTATAGATGCCTGCAGGGATGTGGTCCACCTCCATGTAGCAGAACCCACACCTGACAAGAGAGGGTGAGGACAGGAAGAGCTATGCAAGTTGGTATTAGGACTCTTATCAGTTGTTTTCAATGGCTATGTGTTTGTTTAGCCCCCACACCGAAATTTATTCCATTTAACTAGAGTCCTGATAATGATGTCCAACCTTTGCACTGCCAAGGTGCTAGCTAAGGCAGTAGTCATAAACAAACAAACAAACAAACAAACAAACAAACAAACAAACAACAACCCTGAATAAAATCATAATGTTAAGTTTGTTTTTATTCACTAACATGAAATATTAACAGTACCGTGGTCATGCAAATAGATTAGGACAACACTCAAGGAGTAACAATTAAATGAAGTGACAATGTAAAAAAACACAAATTGGTTATTATACCCACGTGAGACCTAGGTATTCTGTGCTTACTTTGTGCTGCTGTTTTATATAAAAACATGCTTACTAAGTTTGGTTGCCACTTATTTTACCTGTACAACTGAGCTAACAAATACACGGTGCAAATTTGATGAACATAATGACTTTTTTAAGCAGTAAATATTAGACTTATTCTCTGTCCTGGCCTACCACAAGCAAGATGTTAATACTGAATCAGCCTTCTACATGCCCTCCTGTGTCCATACTGGGAAATGCAGTACTTTACCTGTAATCTCCACTGCCTTTCTTCTGCAACCCTGAGGGGCCTGGATCCCCTACAGTGGAGACAGTCAGAATCTCGAAGCCAACACTGTACTGCCTGCCCAGGGAAAGCCAACAACATTTACTGTCGTATGCTGGCAACCCACGCCACATTACAGAGATTACGCTCCCAAACACTGTAGGAGTGAGTGAGTGAGAGCATGTGCGCGCGCGTGTGTGTGTGTGTGTGTGTGTGTGTGTGTGTGTGTGTGTGTGTGTGTGTGTGTATTTGTTTGTTAAGAATGCTAACTGCTTTTCTGACATCAACAATGAGGTCTTCTGTGAAGACATGACTCATGATATAGAGCCTCTGATCAAACCCACAATCATACAATGACCTATATAATGAGGCCATTCAAATAATTTATCTTCATCAGAATAGTAACGTATACAAAATGTACACACACGTATGCCCAAGTAGTATGTGGTTAAGACATGGTGGCCAGGCTTACCTGGAGCCCCGAAGCTCAATCAGCAGAGGTCCTGATTTGTCCAGGTTAAACTGGTAAATGGGGTTGTGCTTGTAAGAGTCCTTATAGTTCCCACACCCTCCAGCACTGATTCCCTTCCACTGGCCATTTAACTACATAGACAGACAAAAGAATCATTAAAACAAGCAGTGTAGTGCACTCGCAAATTCTGTTTCAAACAGAACATAAGCTTACCCTTTTGGTATGGATAAATGGTGTCGGAATTTTGGAGAAATTAAACTTGCACGCCGAATAGACCTGAGAGGGAACACAGTAAATTAATTGGAAACTCAAATGTTCATATTGCTTGTTAGCTGAGGTCTTATTAGCTCAAATGACCTCAAAGAGCCTTCAAGGCATTAGATAAATGAACATGTCAAAATGAGACATGAGTGCAGAGGAAACATGAAACAAGAGGCATGAGTGTACCAGGCTATAGACCTATATGCAAAAGAAACCATGTTTATGGAGTCCAATATAAATTAGCTCTAGGTCATCACTGTTCTCTCTCCTCTCTTTTACATAGCACCTGAATGTAATGGTTTATAACATCCCTACATGCACATAAACCTATTCAAAAAAACAAAGACAGAGTTGCATAAAGAGAAAGACAGATGGAGACAGAAACACAGAAAGAAAAAGCCCGAGAGACAGAGGGAGTTACCCTTAGTGTGTAATTGATGGTTTTTTGCTTTTCATACTGAGATACCACCAGTGTGAAAGTGTGCATTCCTGCATTGGTCAGCTTGATCTTCGTCAGGTAGTGTGGACTGTTGATCCTTATACCATCAATATACGGGGGAGGATCAGCTACGAGGACAAAGGCACAGTGGAAAATGAAGGAAGGACCACCAGAGCTCACACACTCTCAAAAGAACCCGTCTACCTAAACTACTCAACAGCTGGAATTAAGAAGAAAAACAAACAAAAAACTAAACATCTCTCTTAGGTTTCTTTCTCTTTTTTTTTTTGTCTTTTACACAAAATAAATACACTTAATACACTTCTATTTCTTGATTTATTTTATGATATCTACCTGGATAATAAACCTTCTTTCCATCAGTCTTGTAAACAACTAAAGTGATAAATTTCCGGTTTTGAGCAAAGTCATCCTTGAAAGTGAATAGAACAATATGCAGTTAACATTAAAATAAAATACTCAGCATACAATACACAAAAGGTAGAACTCATCATTGAATGTACCTTGTCTGTGATGTGTCTTGTTAGCAGCACCCACAATGCAGCACCCCCTTGTGGACACTGCAACTCCAGCTTGTACTGAGGGTTATTGGCCAAGCTGTAGGCATCCTTTACTGGGCCCTGTTTCACATCCCAGCTACTACAAACACACATTAAACCACACGTTAATTTAGCCTTCATCCCAGCAACTTCAACCCAACTTCAATTTATTGACCTCAGAGGAACTATTCTTTGTCCCATAATTTGATTCTGATATAAGGTTTGTCTAAAAGCCCACAAACACACCCTGATATAGGATGATTCACCTGTAATAATATGACACTTAATGAGGCTGACCTGTGTATGCAGGAGGATTCTTTAAACAGTCCAGGATTCCAGCTCAGGTAGATGACATCATAGTACTGGCACAAGTCCTCCCAGATGATCCAGAACACACCTTAAACACAGGCCAAGGTCAGTTCAGGACTCTTGATTTTGGAATCTGGTCTTCCCATTTCACTTGGTGATAAGCACTACACAGCATTCACTTACCATTGTCAAACTTCTGTGCAGTTTTGGGGTCAAACTTGAGGTACTTCAGTAGGTCTGGGCTCCAGTTCTTTTCGTCGCGCTCACTGTAACGGCCCTTCCACCTAAGATGGCTCCAAGGGTTCTTCAGCTGCAGGAAGCGCTTACCCTGGAGCCCATGACAATAAAATTATGCTTAAGAGCAAAAAGAGAAATCAGACTCCTCTGGATAAAACATGGAATACATTTAAACAGAGGAATACTCCACCCAAGGAAACACAACCCCTTAAACAAAGAAAGACCGAATAGAAAAGTATTTTGTCAAAGCGTAGTGGGAGGAAACATGACCTCTCACCTTATATTCCCTGATGTCCAGCACAGCATAGGCATGTGTGGGCACCAAGCCCCACCTTTCCCCTTCCTCCTCAGTCATGACACCTGTCGCCGCGGTGATGAGGACATCGCCTCTGTGAAACCTGTGAGAGTGGGGCCCACATGGGCACTGAATCTCAAAACCTTGGCCAGATCAAAAAAGGCAGCCTCTGATAAGAGTAGTGCAATACAGTGCTGGGGAGTGTATTGGTAACTCTCTACATGGTTGTGAGCTCACCTTTGGAAAAGCATGCGGAAGGTGTCATCTTTGCTGAAGGACTGATTGTCCGAGTGCATGGCAATGCGTTCTGGGATCCAACCAGTCAGTGCATGCAGATCAATATTCTACAAAAGAAAACAATTCACACTTATGGACACAAGGCCGAAGCCTTCCTTCACAATCCTTAATCCATAATCTTACTTAAACAAAGGCTCCTTGGTCCATACATACAGAGTTGGAGCCAGGGAAATCATATCCACCCATCACTTTCATATAGGCCTTCTCTATGAGGGAAACCCACAGCTCATTTCGGTTACTTGAGTAGGAGCAGAGCAGCTCACCATTCCGGTCCACTGGGAGGAAATCATCAATGATCACCTAAAGAAACAACATTTACAACACACTTTTAATCACTGGTGAGTAAGTGGTCACTACAACTGGTCAATGAGAGATCATTTGCAACACTCTCAAGAGTAAAACGGTCTTGTCAATGGAGCTGAGTGCCTGTACCTTCCTAGGCACCCCATTAACGTGGAGTTTCACCATGTATTTCCCACAGGGATTATACTCCGGCTCACCCCTCCTATTCTGTGGGTAAATGATACTGTAGAACATACACACGTGCACACGTGCAAACAAGCACACACACAAATACAGAAACAAAAAAAAACAAAAAAACAAAAAACACACACATGCAGAAATGAACACAAACATAGAACACACACACATACAAATTACTTGTTGTCTTTTTCTAAGTGACTAAAGTGGCACAGGTGTGCTGTTCTGCACACAAGAGGACAGGAACTGATTCCAAGACACATGGCACTGAATAGCAGTCTCTACAGCAAAGACATTCAACTGTGATGAGGCAAAAGAAGTCCAGGTGACTGGCAGTGGGGCTCTACCTGGTGATTAATTTCTTGTTGAAGCGTCTCTCATATGCTGCGCTGATGGCCAAAGAGGCGACAAAAGAGCAGTCTGACACTACCGTCTGCAATTTTAACAAATAACATTACTATTCAGCCATTTACAGTTTATTTCAAAACTTCTAAAGAGCATCAATGTTGTGGAGAGCAGAAAACCATGGCACCTGTTTGATGCTGAAGCTGGACACAGTGAAAATCATGGTGGGGTTGTTGCAGATGTCATCTGGACGGACCCAGCGAGAGAAGACAGCTGTCTGTTTAGGGGACAGCGCCAATTTCCCAAACTTGTCCCTTCGGATCAACAAATGATAGCCCTTTTGACTACAGCTTTTCAAACAGTTCTTTGTCAATAAATAAGTAGATTTAGTAGATCAAATTAATATAATAGTTCTGATAGGTAAGTTTAAATCAGACCATGTCACTGCTTCTCTGAAAATTAAAAAGAAGAAAATAAAAAGAACTCACGAAAATGGAACAGGGAAGGCAAAGCGTTCCCTCAGGTCAACATTCATGAATGGTACATATTCAATCTTATTGATCTTGGAAGTCTTCCTTCAATACACAAAGCAGAAGAGTGGATATGAGAAGCCATGTCCAAAAAAAAACAAAAAACAAAAAAAGACGACATTTGGGCATATAAAAATCAGGAGCCAGCCGACCACACCTGAGCACCTCTATCTCCTCGACCGTGTAACGTTGGCCCTGCGGCTCACTGGACTGCACTGCCCGCACTGGCTGGGGCCTGTCTTGGAGGGAGAAGTCTGGACCCAGGGGCAGGTACTGCCTCACAGGAGCAGTGGCTTTGACAGTGGGCTTGTCCAGAGCTATGGGTTTAGAAAGAGAGTCTTTCAGCCCCTCTGCCCTAAAATACACAAACAAGGAGAAGAATGAAAACATGGTAGCAGTAAGATATGAACAGCAAGCCAACACAAGACCGAGGTACAGCATATCAGCATTTTTGTGAGCACACACCTGTCTAGTGCCTGGCGGGCCAGCTGCTTCAGTTTGCCCTGCAGTGCTTGATCTAAGGTCTCATTGGACTGTGGGACAGAGGGGCAAGGAGAGTGCAAAGTTCACCAGGACAACAGATCTGTTTAGCAGCAGGCAAGCACTCAGTAACCATTTCAATCACAAATGAGACCTAACACACAAAGCCTTTGGGTGTGTCTAACTTGTATAAAATACTGTTTCCACTGCCACAACGCTCAGGAGTCCACAGCCACAAGTCCCAGGGCAGCCATTTTCATGTACCAGGCTAAGGTTTATTTTAAGCCTAAGATCCATCATGCCAAACAAAAGAAATAAACAGTGCTGGTGTTCCTGGTTTTTTGTTTTTTTTTAACATTGTAGAACTTTTAACAAAAAAAGGTATGAATTCACCCTCATACTAGAGGCATCTCCATTACATCTCCTTTACAGAACTTTTCCTCGAACACAATGACTCACAGCTTGTATGCACAACTCCACAGCCTCAGTGTAAAGCTCAATGGCCTCATCACTGTTGCCCTGCTCATCCTCCTCAAAGGCCTGGGTCACCAAAAAGTATGCCCGCTCAAGGTCCAGCTGGTGCTTGCTCTTCAGTGGGTCACTGCTTTGGGCCTGAACTGATAAAGGGAGATCAGTGTTTCAGTATTTTTGATGGAATTGCAGGATCAAATGAGGACATCAGATATTGAAATAGTAAGGGGGGAAAAAAACACTTAAATTCCCTTTTTTCTTATTTGTTTTTATGGCTCTTTTTTAATGTCCAATTAATATCAGTTAATATCAGTCACTGAGTAGATAAAACTACACAATTTTGAGCTGTAAAGTAACTATCCTATTACACCAGATAAAGCCATCAACCGCACATAGAGTGCAATATAATTAACAATCCATTCTACACTGTACACATATTCACACATTAAAAAGAGATGTATGCAGCACTTCTTGGTTAGCCTAATTACAAAATGAAGATCACTGTTTATTGCCTAATAAAAATGAGTCATGGTTGTTTATTTTGTGGCTGGGCTATCATATAACAAAAATATAACAAAAGGAAACAGGGAGAAGGTCAAGTGTTCTTCACAACAGCAACACAACCAGACAACAATACTACAACTTGCAAAAAGGTTTGTCTAAAAACATGATGATAGTTCCACGCACTCGCATAAGTCGCACCCACACCAAAACCAAGTATAGATGACATATGCATTACTGGAGCATGAGCCATGGAAAGTTTCCTCCCAAGAAGGTGAAACCAGTCATGACAGTGACAGACACAGCAAACCCTTCTAACTAATGTTACTACATTACAATATTTCAGAGAACTGACCAGCGTTGAGAAGAGTTTGTACACGTTCCAGGTACTCGTTTACTTTTCCTTGAATGTTCTCCAGTTTGGAGCCTGCCATGTCAGCATAGATCAGGGCCTGGGCTGCTTCCTACCGTGGAAAAAAAAAAAATTATTACTAAATAAAGACCATTTCAAGTTTGGACTTTTGATAGTGGTATATAACCAGATATTTATAAAGATGTTTTTAAAGATGATTTGCTGTTGTTGTCTGTTGTAAACTTCTAACAATGAAATGCCAATCCAATGGCAACAATCGTAATCACATCCCCGTTACATGTGACAGGGTTCAACATGGCTGGTTGACTGATTGGTTGAGGAACCTAATTCGAGACAGCTATCGCTAGCTACGTTAGCTTAAGTGTCAGAATTCTCAACCAAACGCCTAGCCTTGCAAACTACCCAATTACGTAATCTGTTGTTTAATCAAACACAGTTTCAGAACTTACCTTGTAGAAGAAAATCGCTTCATTATATTTTCCTTTCTGATCGTGAGACACCGCTGATTTGGCAAATTTGACAGCATCAAGCTCCAGCGCGCTACAATCCATTTTGCTATTTCCGAACACAAATGCCCTCTATGGCAGGCTAGCTAGCTAAGCAACTTTCCAGTTTCTAGCTCTCTAAGTTTTCCATTCTAGCAAATCCAGACACTGAATACAAGCCTGTTGGCGTAAGATTCCACTTTATTAAATGTTAAGTGATGAAAAGATCTCGAAAATCTACACCGTTAAAAACACCGTACCAGGCTGGAATAAAACAAACTAGGCTACCTACTTCAAGCCTACAAACATTTCCACTTCCGGTTAGGTGGGCGTTTCTCGGAGTTGTCATCAGAGATATCGGCCAAAGAACTTACACTGGGCTTCTATACTCTCTATGTCACCAACACTGCATAATGTTTGGAAATCCATACTATAGAAAGGGAAATTTCAGAAGCACTTTTCTTGCAGAGCTGATGAAGAAACGTCGTAGTTCTACCATCAATTATAATTTCAGGACGCTGATGGTACCAAGATGTAATATGTTCTGAAAAACGTGAATTTATTGTAATTATACTGAACTAAAACAGAAGGTTTGAATGAAAGCATAAAGTGAGTAACCTTGCCTCGTCACATCGATGGTTATTTGATTTACTAAAATAATATGTCGCTTTCGTTGGTTCTGTTTTGTCTGGGTAATAGACAGTAGATGGCCCTATAGCTCAGGAAACCATTCCTCAATTAACTATTCTTTGGATGGAACAGGTGGTAATGCCTCTGAACTACAACTGGGCTACTTTACATACAGGTCCCCTTTTCAGTTAAACCAACTATAGACTATTTTGACTAGTTCTCGTAGGAAAAACTCATTCTATTTGACAAAACTCCTCATGTCGTTAACAGGTGGTTTTGGATCAAAGATCAAATATTTCAACTAAATTTCATCTAAAACTGAAATGTCTGGTTGCCTTGCAGAAAAGTAATGAGCTCCAAACCTTTATGTCAAATGTCCTTGGGCCACACTAGATTAGGATTATGATCCAATATATTATGATCAAATAGACTGCCAAATTTCGTGATCTTATTTATGATGCTGGTGATGAAATATGCCCCAAAGCTGTGGCACCCCAGACTCTCCAAGATATCCCACCCATAGTTGAGTATTATGGGGCTGTACGTATGCTCTGAATAGATGCCACACTCAGTGACGTTTGGGTAAATATTTATCAAAATCAAAAATCAAAATGCATTTATATAGCGCTTTTTACAAAGCAGCTTTACAAATGTCCAAGTCCAAGCCCCCAGTGGGCAAGCCAAGGGCAACAGTGGCAAGGAAAAACTCCATAGAGCATAAGGAAGAAACCTTGAGAGGAACCAAGACTCAAAGGGGGGGCATCCCTCTCTGGCCAATAACAGTCACCACAATAGTAACAATTTTAAGAAAAAAATAATAAAATGAAAAAATAAGCAATTAATGTCTAATCTAATTTTCTACATTTAAATTTATGGCATGTAGCTGACTAGAGGTCCTAGAGGTCCTAGTCTTGTCCTGATGGTGTGCATGTGTATGAAACCCATCCTGCAAGAGAATGTCCATTAAACGCAACAGAGAACTAGTTGGCTAGGGTGGAGGTGTGGTGGGCTACAGCAGGAGACATCAGGGGGTGGTGCGAGGAGCCATGGCAGCTGAAATGGGTTGAGGCTCAGTAACATAATGACATCAGGGGTAGATGTATCTTAGCAGAAAGAGAGACTAAATTATTAGGCATGTCCAGGTATGAGGGTGTGTAAGTTAGGGAATTATAATGTGCAAAGATGGACTCCGGCAGATCTAGCTATGGCAGCACAGCTAAAAGAATAGAGCTAGAAGGAAACACAAGCATGAGGGCACCCTGAAACATCGCACTCCGCTGCTCTCAGTCAACAAACTTGAGTGACAACAGAGAGGTGAAGTAACAGCATCATAATATCCAGGTTTACCATAACTCTCAATGCCCATGGACCCCCAGATCTACACTTTTAGTAGTTAATAAAAGTAGTTAATAAAATGCCTGACTGTACAGATGTTTTCAGCCTATCCTTAAATATTGAGACTGTGTCTGAGTCTCGAACATTTACAGGAAGGTTATTCCATAGTGTGGGAGCTTTATAGGAAAAGGCTCTGCCCGCTGCAGTATTCTTGGTACTTGATTTTCTTATTCTTGGTACTACTAAAGAGCATGCACCTTTTGATCTAAGCAGACATGGTGGATTGTTATGCACTAGAGGTTCTCTAAGGTACTGTGGGGCAAGACCCTTCAGTGCTTTGCAGGTCATTGGAATTATTTTATAATCAATACTACATTTTACTTGGAGCCAGTGTAAAGTAGCTCAGATAGGAGTGATGTGATCAAATTTTTAGTTCTAGTAAGAACTCTGGCTGCTGCATTTTGAACTAGCTGGAGCTAGTTTAGGCACTTAATGATACAGTCAGATAGTGAGGCATTAGAGTAGTCCAATCTTGAAGTAACAAATGCTTGAACTAGCTTTTCTGCATCATGAGAGGAGAGCATGTTCCTAAAGTGGAGAAAGGCCTCCCTAGAAATATTATTTACATGAGCTTCAAACAGGAGATTGGGATCCATAATAACTCCAAGATCTTTAAATGTTAGAGAAGATGTGATTGGGAGACCATTGTAGATCATTGAGTAATTAGAGAGTGAGGACCTAGGTGTCTGTGGGCATAATAGAAGCACCTCTGTTTTGTCAGGATTAGGTGAGAGAACGTTCCTCAACATTCAGTGTCTGATGTCCTTTATGCATACCTGAATAATACTAAGATACTATGTTGTCTGGTTTGGCTGAGACATATAGCTGAGTATCATCAGCGTAGCAGTGTAAACTAGCACAGTTTTTATGTATAATGTCATCTAGAGGTAGCATATATAAAGAAAAAAGCAAAGGCCCATGAACAGATCGTTGTGGGACACCATAGCTAGATAAGATTTAAACCAGGAAAGGACTATTCCCCTAATCCCATCAATCGAGTTTATCTGGTAAAATGTTGTGATCTATAGTGTCAAATGCTGCACTCAGATCAAGCAATATAAGCAAAGAGACATAACCCTGATCATAAGCCAACAACCGGTCATTAACTACTTTAATTAGTGCTGTTGCCATACTATGATTAGGCCTAAATCCTGACTGAAAGACTTCATATATCTGGTTCTGATTCAGATATGAGCTTAGCTGTTGAGCTACAGCTTTTTCTAACATCTTGGAAATAAATGGAAGGTTTGAGATAGGCCTGTAGTTTGCCAGCTGACATGGGTCGAGGTTAGATTTTTTGATAAGTAGTCTGATTACTGCAAATGATTTAGGAACATAGCTAAGGTTCAAGGAGGTGTTAATTAAATTTAGTAAAAGTTTGGTTACTTCAGGTAGTATTTCCTTAAGAAAGTGTGTGGGCAGTGAATCTAGTAAGCAAGTGGAGGTTTTGAGTGCGAGATCAGAGATGTAAGTTCTGGCTCATGGATAGGTGTAAAGGATTCTAGAGTCATTTTTGGCTTGGTTATTATGATCTCTAAGTATCTACCCAATGTCATGTTAACACTCTTAATGTTATCTCTAATGTGCTTAATTTTCTCATTAAAGAAATTCATGAACTTATTATTACTGTGTGATGTTGTAATTTGAACATTGGTGTCAGTTTTATTCCTAGTTAGATGTGCAATTGTACTAAAAAGAAATCTAGGATTATTTTTGGTATTTTCTCTTAAGGTTGAAAGATAAGATGTTCAAGCAGTAATAAGTGCTTTTCTATACTTGAGAAAAAGCTTAGTGTGGCACCATTTAGTATAGTGGAGTCTCATGGGGCTGTATATATGCTCTAAATAGATGGCACACTCCGTGATGTTCACTCAGCTGTCAATTCTATTCCATGAGAAGTTTAAGCAGTTAATACACAAGACGCATTTATTTATTTGAAGAAGGCCTTAGGGTAAGCTTATACATGATGAGGACTGCAATAATAGACCTTTCAATGACAAAATTGAGGACATATTCAGTTGTATGAGTGCAAAGAATAATTAATGTTGTGTAAAATAGTAACTATACTGTATTACATAACACAGGATGGAAAGAACTAGTCCAAAGAGGATGAAAAAGTAGTCCAAAAAGTAGAACTCTTACTGCCATTTTAAGTTTGAGAGGCCACTGTAAAATAGTTCCACACACTGACCTGCATATAATGCTCATTCCAAGGTTAGACATTTTCAACTACAGATGTCTGAAGTGTCTGCGCATGCATGTTTACTCATGTATTTATAAGTGAGGAAAGAAAGTTGAGTTTGTTCAAGTTAGATCAATTCCAGATATCAGACTCTGCAGTGGAAATTAGTCTTTTATTGGCTACAATTTGCTAGAGCATTCCTTCTTGGTATGTGTAAATATTTGTTCTGAACAACCCACTGCCTATACATTCAGTGAGTTGCAAGCATGCAACTATACAGTGAATAGTAAGAGCACAACTGGTTAATCATAAAGAATAGTCTTCACAAATCTGTTCATGTTTTAGCTCCAAATGTGCATTTATTGGCAGAATGCAGCTTTGAGATGTTGGATTTATAAAATAGGTACAAAACATGTATAATCTAACCCCATTTATCATAATTAATCATGTGAGAGATTTAGGCCTATGAGGGAAACAGTAAAGAAGCAAACGAACACATTATTTTAAAATTGCTGCCAACTATATATGAACTATAAAGCTTGCTCAGTATATTTTATGTGAATACTCAAAACAAAATTTTGGAATTATTTACAGAATTTCAAAATTATTTAAGTTAGAACTATACACATTCAACAAGTATATTTTTGCCACTAAAATGTTATGCAATAAATATTCTAATAATTGACAAGTGCTATAAGTGACCATGCATACGCTGTTGTTGCAGACACAAATGTTAGAAATACCTCATCCTCTTTAACCAACATTACCTACCCCAAGTAACTTTATTGTATAATTATATTGAACAACTATATGCATAGTTGTTCATTAACTTCAGAAATTTTGGAAAAATAGTGTTCTTTTGTTGTTTTTGTTTTTATAGCTTTCGTGGCAGACATATATTATAACCTCATATAAAGTCAGTGCTACAAAGTGATCAAACTGGGCCCATATGAATTACAGCGAATAAAAAACATGAAAAGAATTAAGAAGTAGTGTGTCAGGTAGTGAGGCACAGAGACGGAGTTGACTGTAGTCAAACAGGATTACTTTAATATTACAGGGTTCCAAAACACAGCAGTATTATCCAACGCCAGTATGGGGCAGACAAGAAAGCAAAATCCAGGGAAACAGATAAAAATATCCGAGAATACAGAGTAGAATAAGCATATACACGGCTCAGACGCGAAAGGCTAGGCAAATGAGACTTCAAAATTATTAAATTAACGGTATGGACTTATATACGGAAATGCATCAGGGAAAACAAGACACAGATGCTATTATAAATCAGGTAACTGAACGAATAAGATGTTTATGGGTAGTCCTTAGAGTTTTGAGTTCTTGTGGAAGACATGACATAGTGTGACCGTGGTAAGCATGGCGTGAAATGCGAGTGTGGGTCAGGAGGGTATCTACTGAAATCCACACAGGCACAGTGAACAAGCAGCTAGCAGAATCTTTCAAGGCGTTGACACGCAAGAGTAGAAATGGTGCAGCACTGGAGGAATTTTCCTATGGGCTTAAATAGAGAAGTGAATAAGTGTGGGGACTGTGTGCGTACATCTGTCAGAGTGCGTGGTCTGGCGACTGCAAGTATGCAACAATACATATATACGGAAAGGAACAGTGAGAAAAAAAAAATCTGCTCTTAAGTGAGATTATAATCACTAAAATAATGTTTATTCTATGAACTCCAAATAATAGAAAAGTCTATGCAAAACTGTTTAAGAATAATAGCAGGATGTCAACCAGAATTTCATATTAAAGTTTGTTGGATGCAACTGGAAGGGAGGAAGAATTATTCAGCTAAATCTATGTTTTCCTGACAGTTTAAGCAGCACACATATCCACATATCCACATATGCAATTATTCATTTTGTATGTCATCCCTGTGGCAAACAAGATCGTGTGGTAAACTCACATGCTTTTACTTATATTGTTTACTTTCAGTACCTTTAAGTACCTTTCAGTTGAACTGTCTGTGAACAATGTAACACAAAAAGAACTTTACTTCAGGTACTCCTCTTTGAACCTAGGTACCTACTCAGAAAACAGTTGTTTAAATCATTGAACTAATTTTTGTATTTCTCTGATATCAAAATGTTTAGTAATGATAAGTTAGTTGCCAGTGAAACGATGTAGGAATCAGTTTGTGGAAAGAATGTCATCATTACATTATTATTTAATTACGGTTCATCCACATGCTTGACAAATGTAAAACACCCTACAAATGAATGCCCTCTTGTTGTAAATCAGCATCACTTTCTGTTCAACTAAACAC
The DNA here is from genome assembly GCF_041902795.1 of Electrophorus electricus. NCBI lineage: Eukaryota > Metazoa > Chordata > Actinopteri > Gymnotiformes > Gymnotidae > Electrophorus > Electrophorus electricus. The sequence continues at coordinate 13,749,747 of NC_137510.1, forward strand.
TTGAGGGTGTCATAGTGGTGTAGTGGTTAGTACTGCTGCCTTACAGCTCCAGAGACCTGGCTTTGATCCATGGATTCCAGCTGCTGCCTTTGCGGAGTTTATGCTTGTGTGGGATTCCTCTGAATACTGTGTTTTCCTCCTACATTTCAAAGACGGTCATGTTAGATTGATTGGTCCTGTGATTGCCTGGTACCCTGTCCAGAGCTAGCTGTACTGCCCTGTACTGCCAGGATAGGTTCTGGTCCTGTATGACGCTAAATTGGATTAAGTGGTTTAGAAGATGAATGAATGTATGAACTAAACCCTTGTAATTACATTTGAGGAGAAATAAAACATTAAATACACTATGTTTAATCAACAACTTATCCACAGTGCACAACAGAATACTGTTTGACTCTCTTATCCTAAAAACTATACCACGTGGCATCCATGGGAACATGCAATTTCATCATATGCCAATGATTACAAAGTCATGTTTTTCATAAGACTTAGTAGGAATTTCTGTAGGACTACACTACATGATTTTTTTTTCACATTTACAGGAAAACTTGCATCTATTCTTTCTTCCAGGAAAAATTCCACCCCCACACATTGACTTGGACTCAGTGAAATATGACTTTCTGGCTGGAATACAAATACTGAAATAATGATGTAGTATCAAATCTTATCAATGTTGAGTAACATTGGAGTAGGGTATTGTTTGTTATTGCACCTATTGCTGTCTGGGCATCAGCATTGAGCCCTATATTTCAACAGTAGTATTGTAGTCCAATGGTATCTTGAACTCTAACCTACTGTACTGGCTAGAATACATTCTATGAGTAAATTACATAGCAATTTTGTAAGTTGCTCTGGATAAGAGCAACTGCCAAATGCCATAAATAAAAATGTAAATCAATTCACCATTTAGAATGTACAGTTTAGAGCCAAGACTGTATATGGTAATATTAATGTGTTCACAATACAATGTCTGGAGGAACTATTTAATAAAGAATTAAATCAATATTTTATCATTAAGTAAAATGTATCGATTATTTACAGATTATATAATATCTAATACATGATACAATCCCAGACCTCTTCATGAAGAGTACTTTCACAAGAATGGACAAGACAAATAATAGTTATACATGATGGGCTCAGTCATAATGACATGTCATCACAAAGTACTGATTGCTTGCACTTCTCGATCCCAAGAAAGAAATCCCCGCTAGATCAGGCTCACCTGGTTCTTTTGGTTACATTGTTATGTGGTTTTTGAGAGTTTTTGGATTTTAAAAAAAAGATATACATGTAGGAAGCCTGATAATAATGGGGAGCAAGTGCGAGTGACTATAGAATACATTATTACAAAAAATAAGGTCAATCAGGGACAAACAGAGGTTTCAGAGGCAGGTAAAAGGTAGAGTCAAAAAAGAGTCCTGAAAAAGGGTAAATGATCAACAGTGAAAAGCACTCATGAAAACCAGCCCAGAAACCCGGCTAAGGTACAATAGACTTTCCAGTAAGCCAAGAGAGCTGTACAAAGGGTTCAGGTAATGTCCTTCAGGTGTGTGAGGAGTATTATGAAATCGGTGTACTGGTGAGGCAGAATGACAAAATCTGCTAGAGGGCGTATCAGTGGTTGTTACAATACAAACACAGCTCTTTGGCATTTTGGTAGTTGTAAGAGACTCTGATGAAGACTACAATTGGCACAATTAAAGGAATACTCAGCATTTTGAAATCTAATCTCTAGCTACCACAATTGTAACACATGGATGATTACCATCATTTTAGCAGAGTGCAATGGTGCCTGCCCTCCAGCAGCCTTCACCTGGCAGTGGTGGCATGCATATTACCCTTTCTTTTGTGCTGTGCTTTTCTGTTGCATGTGTTAGATGTTCTGGGGTTGAGGCATGCCCCATACTCATTGCGGTGACACCCCTGTGTTGTTATGTTCTGTTGTTCCTTTTTGTTAGTATGCCCAATTGTCAGTCATTAATGTTAAAGTGGCTTTCTTTATTTCCTTTATTTTTTTTGTGCACGCTCATGTTCAGTGTTGTTTCCTTAAACTCTTCAGTTGGAGACTGCCGTTTGCTCTTCACCCGTGACAGAATGACCCACCATTTTGGAAGCAGCCATCTCCTTTTTGTTTTCCTCTTTTGTCTGCACCCGTGTCCTCTCTATCCCCCCTCCTCCTCGCCTGGGGTTTTGCATTCAATCATACAGAGAATGTAAGTCAGAAAAAATGTAACGTTATAAAAGTAATCACATTACTATTGCTAATGAATTGTTCCTAAGCAAAATAACAGAGCATTAATATAATATATGTCACCAAAAAGCTGTTTTGGTGCACCTTGGTGGGCGCTCCTCCTGCACCCTCCACCTCCTCAGCTGGTGCTCCTCCGGTGCTCTGTGCCTCCTTGCACCCCACCAGAGGGTGCTCTTCCTCAGGATGCAGTCCCTCCTGTACCCTGTTGCTCTGATCACTAGAGGTCACTTCCCCTCCAGGAGCAGTCCCTGCTGCACCCTATACTCCCTGTTCACCAAAAACTCAACACACTCTGCCTCAGAACGCAGTCTTGGAAGAACTCCAAGGTACTGCCTCTGCTACACTGCCTCTATGTTTGTGTGTGTGTGTGTGTGTGTGTGTGTGTGTGTGTGTGTGTGTGTGTGTGTGTGTGTGTGTGTGTGTGTGTGTTTAATCTACTGTTAAATGTATTTGCAAGTAAGTCAAGAGTGCTGAGTTTATACAGGTTAGATCCATTCCAGACATCAAATTCTGCAGTGGAAACCAGACTGCTATCGGCTATGATTTGCTGGAACAGTCCTTCATGGTATGTGTAATTATTTGTGCTGAACCACCCATCCTATGTCTATACAATCTAGCTTTGCAAGCATGCAACTATACACTGTATTGTAAGCACACAACTAGTTAATCATAAAGAATAGGTTTTGACAAACCTGAATGTACCAAATGTACATTTATTGGCAGAATGCAGAGATATCGGTTTGATAAAACAGGTACAAAATGTGTATAGTCTAACCCCATTTATCATGTTTAGGCATGTGAGTATCCTGTGGGGGAAACAATATAGAAGCAAACTAATTAAGTATTTTAAAATAGCTACCAAGTGCTATAAGTTACCATTAAATGCTACTGTTACAGACACAGATGATACAAGTGACTCATCCTCTTTAACTGACATTACCTATGCCAAATAACTTTACTGCTTAACTATACTGAACAACTATATGCATATTCATTACATGCATATTCATTAACTTCAGAAAAATGGAACATAGAGTTATTTTCTTGTTTTTGCTTTTACATCTTTCATGGAGAACGGCTCTCATCTGGTTCTTGAAAACCTGGCATTACTCAACTGCACATTTGAGAACACTTACCAAGGCAAGTCTCAGTGGAACCTATAAATACAAGGTCATGTGCATTTCATAAGACTTAGTAAGAATTTCTGTAGAACTTCACTGATTTGGTTTTCACATTTACAGGGAAACATGCATCTATTCTTTCTCCCAGGGGAACAACCATTCCCACACATTGACTTGGACACTTGTTGTTTTTGGATTTAAATAGTATTAAGTCTATTAAGTCTATTGCTTGGAATATAAACATAGAATTAATTATTAAATTTGTCAGTACAGCAACTTCATTTAATAAAAAATGATTGTAACAGATGTTGCTTAATAAATAAAGACTAAGCTTAAATAGTGAGCACTGAAAAATGTGACCTGGAATTCTGAATAACCATGCTCCTAATTACTAGTCATGTTGATTGTTAAATGTACAACTTGTTTATCTATAGTTGTTACATGTTTGTTTCCTACTTTGGTTAGACAAATACTTTTGGAAAAAAGATTCTTCTAAATAAATGTAAATAAATTATTTAAGGTCTAAATAAATAGTCCCAGTATTAATATCAGATGTAGCCATCTTATGTGAAGCCTAAATTGCATGACATATTTAATGATGATGCTAACAATGCTGATGAAGCTGATGATGATTTTGATTATACATACATTAATACTATCATTTTCTCTGTTGTTTATAACTTATCCTTGCAACTTATCATGAGTGACTCAAAATATGTAGCTTTTGAGACTAGCAAAGTCACTTGTAAATGTATAGTGAAGGGCATGCTTTAAATGATCAGAATTAAACCTCACTCTTAGTTCTTCACATCCCAGTCCTATTGTATACAACTTTTCATCAAATGTCGGTCTCTGGTGAGGACAGATACTAAACTGGAGGAATGAGAGCAATTAAGATTGGCACCATGCCATCCACATGTGAAGTAACTCCAGATCCTGGGAAAGTTCCAGAATTGGTCTTTTTAGGGTGCACATATGTATTTAAATTTTTGTAAAGTACCAACCAGAGAGAAAGAATACACACAGAAACACACACTCACACAAAGTTAGTAAAACTGAGTTTAGTCTTTTATAAGTCAGCTCTTCCATCAACGATTCCCAAGAACCATTCCTTAGCATGTTACATTAACAAGGATCACAGAGCAGGAATGCAGCTTAATGAACTATACAGGAAAAAGAATGTTTGTTTTGGAGTGTGTGAGAGAGAAAAAGAAAGACACAGAAAGAGGAGAAAGACACTGAGAAAATAAGCAATTTCCTGCCTAGTTCACTGAAGAAAAAACAAGGGGATGATTGTAGTATTTAACAGGATTGTTTGTCATGAGATGCCAAGGGACCCAGGCAGTACAGTGGAAGGCTCACTGCTGAGCTCCCTGCTCCAGCCAGACCCTCCTGCATGAGCTTCTTCAGGCCCTGATAAAAAGCTGTGTGTAAGAGCAGAGACAAGACAGCAGTATTAAAGAGATACAGCAGTTTAGAGAGTGTAGTTCACAGCCTTTTCTCCTCCCCCTGGACACTGTGGAGGCCAGGGGGATCTGTGAGCCCTCTCTTGCCTCTCAATCCCTTGAATATAAACATGTCCATCCATTTGAATCTTTATATTTTCCATCATATAGATAAAACTTATTTGGCTCTGGCCTACTGACATCTCATGAATTCCACTCTTCCAAGCATAATTTTTTTGCTGTTATGTGTGAAAATTTTAGGCCTATAAATAAATACATTTGCTTACAAACTGAATTGGTTGTGCTTTGTTTGTTTATGCACTGAAAACAAATAAATCCAACAAATCTAAAGCCAAGAATACATACCAGTGTATAATGGGGGCTTGTGCTGTGCTGCCAAGGTCTCCATCATAAAAAAAACAAAAAAAAACAAAAACAATAACTATTCACTCTTGGACAGATGATAAAATCATGCAATCACTTTGTGAGCTACAGAATCTGAAGAAACTAAAATGATCAAAATGCCCAAGGGCTATAGTGCAATATTAGAAATCACATCACTTTGTTGTACTTTTCATCAGCAGCTGGACTGACCATTTGTTGCAAGGAGGTTTCATATAACCCAAAAGAAAACAATCATTCTCAGGCATGAAAAGACCATCTGAGTCTGCTCTGGAATAGGAAGGATTGTTCATATATTGGAATTTCCTAACAGTATGTCAGCTTGTACAATGAATTTCTGGTCCTTAAAACAGCAGAAAGCTGGCCTGACAATTCTAATTAATAAAGATCTCATTCATACTGCCAGCAATTTTAGCAAACGTTTTTGGTGTGAAGAAAACAAACTTGATTCTATTTAATGAACAGTTACACTTGAGGGGGCTAGAAAAAAAAGCAAATTAGTATGGCTCCTTCAGTCTGCTTTTCCTCTATCATGTGGTCATTGGCTGAATGTGGTCCAAAAGTAAACTCAAAAGGTCTGCTTGATGTGTTCTTTGACTGCCTTTCTATGTTGGATTCTGTATTTTGACAAATTCGAACTCATGGGGTGTTGTTTGTTTGTTTTTTGTTTGAGTTTTTTTAAAAAACTGAGACAATTAATGTGTGTTAATTAGAAAATGTAAGGTGCCTATAACATTACCTGTCTACTTTATTTGAATTGATATTACTTAATTTTAAATGTGTAATTAAAAATAAATCCAATCTGAAAGATAAAGATAAGATATTTTTACTTTATTATATTAAATTCAATAAAGAAGGTTTTCTAAAGACATTTATGTAAAGCCAGCAACTAAGTAATCTTAGATTTGATTTGGAGATATATTTACTACAGCATGATTACAAAATAAATCTTACCAAACCCCAGTAGTCAGGCAACAGTCAGCTTGCAATACAAGCAATTTGTTATAGTGTGTAGATTCAAATGTCAAACATGAAGACTCATAGATTCCACAGTCTTTGCATGTAATAAATAGAAAGCTCCTAACTCAATAATTAAAAAATATAATACATAAAATATATACATATACTAATACTTTCTGTATTTACAAGAATATTAGCCATGGAACCCAAATATTGAAATCAGAATTTATGGTGCATGATTGGAACAAGAGATTGGCTAACTGTACTTAGCATTGATTCCATCTTCAAGTTTTATTTCTGGCAATATATATTATTATCAATATTTTAATTTAGGTGCACTGAATAAGATTTAACAGAAGTGCACAGTGTTAGCTGAAACTGTAAGTGTTTCAAAAGAAAAAAGTCAAATTCTGTTCTACTTTAGAGTCACATATGGGAAAGTATACATATAGGTAAGACAGATTCCTGGCCAAAGAAAGTTTATATGTAACACTAGTCATCAGAAATTCAGAGTAAACATAAAATGACCATTTACACATGTGTATACCCAATCCTGAATTGGAAAGCATGTCCACAAAATAAATATAGAGATTCTCCTTCACAAATAATTTGCATTTCAATAAGAATGGGCAAAAAGAACAGATTACATTATAATGTATTGCATTATATTTCAAAGCAGTACAAACAGTGAAATGATTGAAACCAGACTGAGAGACAGGTTTATCTGGATGTTGTGGAGCCACTCAGGAAATATGTGTAGAGAAGTGGAAAGAGCTGCATTCAAAGTAGTGGAATGTCTTAGTGTATACAAATAAAGAGAATATATGAGTGCATAAGATGACTAAACTGTCAGAGAAAAGAAGCAGTTCATAAATGTACACAGACATGTGAGTGCTTGCTAAGCTTAAAGAAAAGTACTATCATGCACGTAAATACTGCAGTCCCAAATTCATTAAGTTAACACTACCTTTGTTAGACTTGGAATGTCTAGTTAGGAGGAATGAAACAATCTGCTAGAAGGGTTTCAGATAGTTCTTGGGACGTTCCACAGATTCTACCCAGTCTCTAGAGACTGCTGCAAAGCTCATCTAACTCTCCCTAAAATGTGTTCTAGATGCATGTCTATAGTTACCCCAATTAAAAGGCTCTGCCTCAAAGAAGCATCACCTTTACTACTAGCTCCACCCCTTGGTCACCTCATTATGGAACTTTATTTCAACCCAAAGCTCTACTGGACCTTACCTAGAGTTAACGGATGCTACTTCATCTTTAACCCTTAGTGGTAGGCTCCAGTGCTCGTAATGACCAGCCATGTTTTTCATTAAATATAAAACATATCTATCTACAGTCATGTAATTGTTACGTTTGTTTCCTAGCAAATCCTTTTGCTTATGTGTCTGTTTTCAGATCCTGGTTATAAACCTGTTTTGTATTTGACTGGTTGTGGCCAACTAACCCATATAAAGACAACAAATAAACTCCTTACAAATTACTATTTATGATATCTTCTTGAACAGAAACATCTGTACTGCAAATCCATTTTAGCTTGTTAAGGATCAGAGTAAACTGAAATGATGATTAGGAAGATACCAAGACTGTGGTATCCGTTTTCTTAATGGTTTCCATAATACATGCACATTGCAGAGAAGTAAAAGATCATTTACAGGCCTTGGCTGAGGTGCTGGCACCGTAGAGCTTTGGCCTGAACTACAGTATGGTGTCATTTTATGCGCAGATTTATATTGAGGTGTGGGAGTCTGGAGCTAAGCACTGAACTGCAAAAACTATGTAAAAAGTCAAAATATCTGTAATGAGTTGGGGAAAAAGGCCAGACATTTAAGTGTAGCCCTGTGAGTGGTTTTTTTCCCCCTTTTTCCTTGGTTGAAATGAGTTCTCACGAATTACCTTTTTGCTAAAGAATATGTGTGCTTTAAACAGTAAATTAGTTTGTTGGTGAAAAAAGTACTAATCCCTTTCCTTTTTGATTTCATTGTATGGGACAGCTTGCTGGATGTCTGTTTAATGTTTTCAGGGGAGCATTTTACTAAAGCTTGGAGTGTAAGGGAAACGAGATAATTAGATAGTAGGTCTAATTACAAGTGGACTATAGTAGAACCACATTATCCCGAGTAGACAGGAGCCTTCATAATCATCATAAATGAAGGCTCCTGTCTAGTAATAAAATAGCCTAAATCACAACATATTTAATGATAATGATAACAGTGCTGACAAAGAAGATGATTTTGATTATATTTACAATTATATCATTTTCTCTGGTGTTTGTAAGATCTTTGCAATTTATCATGAGTGACTTTTTCTGAGACTAGCAATGTTACAATAACCAACAGAAAGTCACTTGTAAATGTATAATGAAGGCAATTCTTTAAATTATCTGGATTAAAACATGCTTAACTCTTCACAACCCTACCCTTTTGTGCCCTATGCAACTCTTCATCAACGGTTGCTCTCTGGTGAGAACAGATATTAAACTGGAGTTATGGCTGAGAGCAAATTTACTATCTGGCACCATGCCATCCAAATGTGAGGGAACTCCAGACCCTAACAAGGAACCAAAATAGGCTTTGGAGTGTTCTGTTACCATATGGTTTATCTTATAGCCTTTCCTGCAAAGTGACATAAAGCATCACTTGCCTTACATTTCATCTTGCAGTAATTCTCCTGTTCCTCTGTGCTGTGTTTCAGACTTTCATTTCAAATTCCATTTGACATGTACCTTTGTCTAGACTAATGCTGTTCTATAAAATGTAATAACGGTGCATAAAATAACATTCTATATGGTTGTCTAAAGATTTTTCTAATAAACACTTCCCTTGAGTATCTACTTATACATGGTGTGACGAGGAGCAATTATGAGGCATTCGCTGAGAAGAGCAAGATTTATTAAGGGCAAATCCAAAATCAAAGTTGTAGGCCTTGTCCAGGGTCATAGAGATAACACGGACAGCATGGAAATGAAAGGGAACACAGAAAAATGGGAAGCAGACTACAACAAATAACTCTAACACAAGCAGAGATATGAACAAACAACAAATACAAGTGATCACAAATGAGGCATGGATTAACAATGACCAGTAACGAGATTGTATAAACACACAGTATATGTACATGTATTAATGAGAATTAAACGAGACAGATGATACAAATGATGGGTGGAGAAAACTAAACTAAGGAAGAACCAAAACAAGACATGAGACAGTGAAACCATGGAGACAGATACGCTAGGGAGGGGACAATCATGACACATGGTGTACCCCGGGCAAGTGAATTGAGCACTGATCAATGTCATCTGAGGCCTGGTGTACTGAGTGCTTGTTCAGGCTGTTTCCTGCTTGTCAGAGACAAACAGGAATCTGCCTGAACAAATCATATAAAGAAAGATATACTTATAAGACACCCATGTCTGCCTCCTGCTTGTTGCTCCCCCTGCAACATGAATAACATGTCCTCCGGCTGCTGCTCCTTGAGGCCACCCCAAAAAATAAGACTATTATGATCTTGTAACTCTACACAGATACACTTGCCCTATCACTGAGTGATCCCTGGTGATCCCTGGCTGGGAGTCCATGATTGGCCTCACTCTCTGGGTAGGTTGGCTGGCTTCAAATCCCCATCCCTCAGCATGGTAGCAACCAATCAGGCTATCTGCTCATCGGTATTATTTGGTGGTTTCATACCACCCCCTACATAAAACATCACATTTTGAATAGTGGTGTAACATGTTTGGCCCGAGTGCCAAAGGGCGAGGAGCAGGACGCACAGGCTCCAGTGATGTGGACGAGCTCCAGTGATGTGCACTCACATGTATTACAAACAAGGAACATGAACATGAAATGGTTAACATTAAAAACAATAGACACAGATACATCTAACAATGACAAGAACAACATTGAAAGCGAGCAGACAGGTGGTCAAGGATTATGTTAAACCTTTGCCTCACTACAGCTTAAAGCATGAACACATGAGAATGGGGAGAGCTGAGCGTGTAACTTTTTTTTTTTTTACTTTTCGGCCCAAAAAAATACTGGGAGTACTTTTCTGCTTGACATACACTTGGGTAACTATTCATAGTCATATAATAAGAACTAACCACAAAAATATCTCTACTATACAAATAATGAGGATATTTGCTATGGTTTATTATAGGGTTTTGAGGCAGTAAGTAGAGTTAATAAAACTGTATGATTAGTTAAATCCATGTACATATCAGGTTACACTTCATGTTTATGCATATGTGTTTATACATATGTGTTTATGCATTAGACTGTTTATTTAGCGTTCCTAGTTGGTGGTCTGAAAATTTGCTTCCCATCATGATGTTTATGCTAAGAAGCAGGTGGTAACAATAAATAACAAGCATTCATATCCACACAGAACACAGGTGTTAACACATTTGCACTTGAGCATATTATAATTACAAAACATTTGGGGAGTTGCTCAGCTTGGTGCCCAGTATTGTAGTACATCTTGATTTAGTGTGATACAGTTGGAGCCCTACAAAACTACACATAGGCTATGGGGTCGCAAGCTAATTTTAAGTTTAATGTTTACTGAAAAAGTCAACGGCATAACGAAGGAAAGGAGGAGAACATATTGCTGTTGTGTGTCAAACTAATATTTTAAGACCTAAAGGCACTGGATTTAACGCTTCAGTGCCTTTAGATAGATCACTGCTTGCATCACTACTTGCAAGCTGATTATAGGTAAGTTCTGTTGCTATGGCATTGAATCTGATGTATACAAATTTTAAAATGTGTGATGAGTTGTCACTGGGGTCTAGATGATATATATTAAAGTAACTAAAAGCACTGCTATCTCTGCGTGGGACTGAATCTACAGCATTCTTTGAGTGAGTGAAATATTTGGAAGACAGTAGCCTGTATGTGCAGATAGATCTAAAAATACCACTGTCAAATCCTAAAAATACCACTATCACAATTTCCAATTCAAGAAAATGCAGGCAATTCACAGTACTAAAAACAAACAATAGATAGGCAAAGGGATTTTTAAAAAGGCATTTAGACACAATAACAAGTCCATCAATGAAAGTGACTCCCATGCAGGTACTGCCATGTGATGGAAACCCTGCAGCAGATATTCCCATGTGTTAGTGAATGAGGATGATTGACATTTTATTATAACATCTCAAAATTACCCTACAGAATGTTTTTCATACAGGTTAAATCCCCATTGAAGGTTATTGGTTTAGTGTTATCCTGCAATAAAAGACAATAAACCAAAACAAGACAATAAACCAAAACAAGTTTTATTCATTCTGGTATTAATGTGCTCACAGTTGTATGAATAAATCCTGGGTTGATTTATTCACTTCTGCAATGTCTTCAGCACTGAGGTTTGATGTTTTGGATTCTGAGCCTAAAGGACCATGAAATACATATAAATCTTGTATGTATAAATCTTATACACATGCCATACACATGTCTATATGTAATAACTGCAGAGACAATACATTTGGAAAGTGCACTGCTCACATCATGCTTACATGCTTACAATAGCCCATGTATGCTCATACTGAATTTTTTCATTTCCTTTCCTACTGCATTTAGCTGCATGTTTGGCTCTACGAATAAATTAAATATAAGAGGATAAAATAAACAAAGAAAAGAAAAGAATGTTCATTGTTGTAAGTTATTAATATTTGCTTTTTATTTCTATGTGAAGAAGAATTGACAGTTCAGGAAACTTAAAGAAGAGTGAAAAGTAAAATGTAGTGTAGATATGTTCTTTTTACATGTGGCTCATTAAAGATTTAAGCAGATAAAGCAATTATTCTCGTGAATTTCTGTGGAACTGCACAAGCTGGAAATCATCAGGCTTTCCTGCTATTTCAATTGTTCTTAGCTTTGGCTAATGTTTCAATGACAGGCTGCTTAATACGACTCTGGCCAACAGTTTCCTTGCTTGTTTTGCTGCTTTATTTTTTGTTGGTGCTGGAAGTTTTCCTGCGTCTCCTGCTGCTTGGCCTGCTGCCTCACCCAATAACCCCACTCAGCCTGGAGACATTTCTCTTGAGGTCCATGTGTAATGTAGAGCAAACGCATAAGCTGAGAAGAGCAACTGCAACTTTTATTGGGAAATAGGCATAGTATTGTTATAGTACCTTCCTCTGCCAGGTGGCTGCAAAGAAAAGTTTTTTTTTTTTGGGGGGGGGGGGGGGGGTAGTATCATGTGCAACTACTGGGGCTTGGGGCACGGAGAACATAACACCACCTGGAGCATAGAGGACACCATACCTCCCAAGCTCTGGGAACAGCAACCCCACACATCCCCGGAGCATGCTGGCCATCCTCTTCTCCAGCAGAGGATGTTGCTCCCCCCACCACCATTCCTCCAGACACAGAACATATGTCTACTGCCCAAAAATGACATCATCTACAGACAGTATCTACAAACTCAGCCTCAGTTAGTGGTGGTGAGCCAATGGCTCTTTGCATGTTCAAAGAACTATATACCACCTGTACTGAAAGAAAAAAAAAAATGACGCTGTTTTTCTCATTATCTTTCTTGACCAATGCACATGATATATTTAATGACACTTTAAATGACATAAATTATCCTTCATGCATTCAGAAATGAAATAATAGTTTGCTTGAAAGACTGAGAATGATTCATGTTTCTTTGAAGTACAAAGCAGATTGCAACCTATTATACATTACTATGACCTGAGCACACGTCTACATTTCGACTCAGACCTTAAGATATATTAAATGATGCTAAATTTCAAAAGATACAATATATACTAATATATACGAATAGCGTAGACATCGATGCTGAATAACCTGTTATACTCTTTTTTTAGCCCAGTTTATTTGGCTTGTAATTATCCTAGCGATATCTGGATTAACTACGCTGCTGTGCTATTTGGCTATCGATTCTTCACTTCTGTATATAGTACCTAAACTGTTATGATGAAAAGAGAAATCATAGAAATTTGTGGTTATAGTCTGGAACTACGCACAGAATTTATATGAAAAGGTTCTACATGTTCACAGAAATAACTTAAAATTGTAGAACCTTTTCATATAAATTCTGTGTGTAGTTAAATTCTGTGGGTAAAGAAGGCAAGCTCTTGTCGTGTTTGGAAAGCTTCCAAAAACCATGATTAGAGGAGTGGCTGGTGAAATCAGCAAAGGCGCTAGTGGTGTTCACAGGAGCGAGACTCCGGACTCTGCGCCCTAACTTCATGTAAGTAACCCTTCAATATGCACGGCAATTCATAATCGGTCGTAAGACTTTAACACAGTGAACCCTGGACGGTAATTACACAAAGTTTGCTTAAATTCTCCTTCAAATATATTTTAAGGGACGTATTCAATGAAATAGCTTTGGTAGGCTATATGATACGGAACCTAAAGGATTTATTTTATTCGTTTATTTCTGTATCAAGCGTTTTAAGTAAAAATGTTAAATTGTTTGCGTCAGCACGCTAGATCTTAAATTGTTACACCTCAGTATCTCAAACTGTAGGTGTTATATACATGTTCGGTATGTGACGGTGCTACATTTTGTTTGACTAATGTACATCGATTTAAAGTATAGTATGTGTGAATGGGTATGGTGTGGGTTTGGGTGGGGGAGGTTTAGACTGGTGAACTGATTTAATATTTACTTCAACCATCCCTGTATTTGTTTTTCTATGTTTGGCAGGTTGTATTGCAAATTCTATTGTTTAATCAACTCTTTTACCTTAAATGCACATACCCTAACATGTGTTTACATGGAATGAAGATTTGTCCAATTTTGTGTTTTGTCCAAAAGCCATCCTTGATCTGTTCCTTGGTAATGTGGCTCCATATCAGGACTTGTGGTACTGACTGCATAGTTTACTGTTAATCACCCGGGTTTTGCTTGAGTCTTTAAGAGTGGGGGGGGGATGTTTACAAAAGGTTTATAAACTAAACTGGAGAATGATGTAGAAGTTTCACCCAGCATGATAAACAAAGGGTAAACAGTATTAGTTAAATGTCCATCAGGATAGACCACACTCATTTTCAAAGGCAGATGACAGAAATGTCATGCAGCTGTGAAGAAGTGTGCATTTTGCCTGCATATCTTACTTCTATGTCTAAATATTTATGCCTGTCAATATAGTATTGGCAGGCTCAAATAAAATAAGATCAAAAGTTTTTTAAAAAAGCTTTAAAGCCTTTAAAAGCTTTGCAAAGGTTGTAGAGTGAAATATAAACACTCAGGTCAGTAGAAAAACATGCCAATCTAGTAGCTTTTTAAGTAGAGATGGGTTACCACTTCTCCTCTCTTTGTATTTATCCATTCAATGGTATGCTCCTCTGTACCGATGAGCATAATAATGCATGATGAAGAATTTCCCCCAGAATGATGTCCTGCAGGTAATGGAGATATGGCTGTGTACTGAGGTTGCACAGAACAAAAATATCGATATGCAACACAGTAAAATGATGTCACTTAGTGGTGCATTTTACAAGTATCACAGTGTCTGCCACACTTCCCTCAGTTTTAGCCTACCACCACACATCACCAATGGACCTGGAAGCTCCAGCTCCTTTTAGTCCTCCTATTGTTTTAAGGTGTCTCTGGGAAATTGTTGAATGTCTGCTTGGAGTCTGAGCCTTGTTCTCTGTAGTCCTGTTGTTCGTTTTTTCATATGCTGTTTTTTGAGCTGTCTCTTGGAATTTACCTCTTGTCTACCAAATTTGATCTTTCAAGCCCGAGTTAGCATTATCATGAACTGTTTCCTTGTTTCTGTACCAGTAAAATGTTTTTCCTGCACTACCTTATCATATCAGTCAGTCATATCAGATTGACAAAACCAGTCAGCTCATATATTTATTACATAACAAAATATAATATTTTTACATAATGTTGATCTAATGCAGTAAACCATGTCAGATCACCTAATAAACCAAAGTAATTACACAATAAACCATAGGTGTTGCTTTAAGATGTTTTACAGAATATTTGTAAACTGATGAAGAGTTATCTCATAACATCTGATTTGCAAGTGCTTTTTGCTCTGTACTACTTTATTGTTCTTGTAAATATTTGATTTAAGAATATGCTTTGATGGTTGTCCTTTGAAATGGTTTGAGCTTAATTTGGTTCAAGATTATTTTCTATCCCTGAGCCTCCATCTTTTAAGAACCCTTTGGTTTTTCAGTAATATTGTATACTATCCTACATCGGCTGTCCTGCATTGCAGTGATTATCACATTTAGACACCCACACTGAGATGTAAAAAGTCTTAACTGGGGAAGAATAAGGGTGGAAGAATGTCATGGGTCCCTGATCTGGTTTTTTGTGCATTTAGTATGAGGTGATAGACATGGGTTAAAAGTATAGGAAATTAATGTAAATTCATTAAAGAAAAAAACAGCTGTATTGATACACAAATAAATTATCACAGATATGTCCACAGCCATGCAGAATTTGACAGATTTCCAACAGCTAAACAAAACAAAGAATTTACTGGACTGCTCTAATTAGTCTGAAAATATTTTATTTGGCAAAATTAATTTTGATATCTGTACTCCATTTTATCAAAGGCATAATATATTTCTTCATTTCTCTTGGCCACGGTCAGCTGTAACTATACACAATTCTTCACCTCCTTTGAGACTGGGAGTGAATATTAGCAGCTGTTTGTATCTCCGATGTATAACACATCTTTTGAATGGGCTGTCAGCTCAGGAGACAGGGCTTAAATCTGATCTAAAACAGTTGAGTGTTATTCAGAGCTAGGCACTATTCTTCCATCAGTTTCTAACTATAAAGTAAATGTTGCAGAAATGTTTATAACATTCCACTTCTGAAGATACATCATGTTCAGCTGTTACATTTTTGTGCAAACCACCACCTTATACATGATTGCACTATATGGCTAATAATATGAGAACACCCCTCTTAATTTTCATTTAAAATGTTTCACCAGCACTCATTCCTAAAAGTTGTATAAAATCAAACACATAGATATGCTTGGAATAGATCAAATTTGGCAGTGGAATGTGCAAAATGTATGCCCTGATAGATATGCCCTAGTCTACTGTAAGTGCTAATGTGAAATGACAGCACCTAGGACCAACGGCAAGTCAGCCATGATGCGAAAGACCACACAAATTCACAGAGTAGGGCCGCTGGGTGGTGAAATGTGTTGCACATTAAAAAAAAATTGTCCATCCTCTGTTGCATTACTCACTCTAAGTTTCCAGGCTGCCTCAGTAAGCAATATCAGCACAAGAACTGGGCACTGGGAGCTTCATTGAATGGGTTTCCATGGCTGAAAAGTTGGATGCAAACCTATGCACAATGCCATCTGCAGTGGTAGAAAATATATCACTGGACACAATAGCAGAGGAAACGTGAGCAGTTATACTTGGAGGAATGTGGTTTGGCAGATGCCACGAGACTGCCACCTACCCAGTTAGAGGAGCAGTATAATGGTCTGGGGCTGGTTTTCATGGTTTATGCTAGGCACCTTATTTGAATTAGTCACTGTGAGTTACTAGACTGAGACAATTGCTGTATTTGTCATATTAGCACTTCAGATATACACTATATAGACAAAAGTGTATGCACACCTGGCTTACAGTTGATGTTTCAATTTATCCGGAAGGCGTTCAGTAGAATTAAGGTGAGGAGTTTGTGCTGGCCACTGGAGTTGCTCCACAACAAAATCTTCAAACCATGTCTTTATGGGCCTTGCTTTGTGCACAGAAGTGCAATCATGCTGAAATAGGAAAGGGTCTTCCCTTTCTGTTGCCACAATGCTGGAAACATAAAATTGCCTAAAATATTTTGCAAGCTGTAGCATTAACATTACCCTAATGTAAGACAATACATTTCAAGAGTATGTATAATTAACCACACTTTAGGGCACATTTTGATAGTAAAAGATCAAAAACCCTTTTGTGAACACTGATTGAGGGCAGCTACCATGTTACTGCAGCTTGTTGTTTCAGCTGCAGCTTTTGAAGTTCCACACAAGTTTAGCTCTCAAAGGCATTAGAATAAATGCTGTGAACCCACTGACCAGAGGGAAGGTCATCTAGACAACTGCTCTCAAGTCTGTATTGGAGTCTGTATTTTTAACATCAGTAGTAGTGTTGGAAATCTTAATTACCAAACAATTAACAGAAGCATAGTGAATTTGATATTTAAACATGTTAATTGTTTTGTTATACCAGTTTCTATCCCCTCTTAGGATAATATGCTGGCCTTGTCTAAAATAAAGATTGACATGAGTGCCTGCACACCACATCAAAGGGCTGTAGTTCTCTCCTGTGAGAAGCATGATCTTACACAGTCTTTGTCTGTTTGCCACGCTTTAGGGAACACTGAGGTCATGGAGACAATAAGAGGACTGCTGTTTGTCTGCATTTCTGCATCATGTTTCTTTGCCAGTCAATCACAGAAAACAGGTACAGGTACAGTATTCTTTTAAATTAATGCATGAATTATTAAAAAAAAAAGTTTTAAACTGTCCTTAAGGGGATATTGGGAGTGAACATTTCTGCAAAGTATTCCAAATAATTCATATAATTTCCCCCAGTTATTTCCTTTCCAGTGTGCACACAGGAAGGCTTAGCTGATATTGTCTTCCTTGTGGATGGGTCATGGAGCATTGGCACAGAAAACTTCCAGAAGATGCGGGACTTCCTCATCACTTTAGTACAGAGTTTCGATGTGAGCCCTGACCGGGTTCGAATTGGCCTGGTACAGTATGGCAGCTCACCACACACGGAATTCTACCTTAACAGCTACCAAGACAAGCAGAAGATCCTTGAATCCATCGCAAACCTTCCATACAAAGGCGGTGGCACCAGAATCGGACTGGGACTAGAATTCCTGCTGAGGGAACACTTTGTGGAAGCGGCAGGAAGCCGTGGTAAAGAGGGAGTCCCTCAGATTGGTGTGGTCATCACTGATGGACAGTCCCAGGATGACGTGGAGCCACTTGCACAGGAGATGAAGCAGCAGGGGATTGTCCTCTATGTCATTGGAATCAAACATGCTGACATGCAACAACTAAAGGAGATCGCCACTGAGCCACATGACCATCACATTTACAGTTTGGATGATTTCACAGCCCTGCAGGGGATCTCCCAGAGTTTCATCCAGGTTCTTTGCACCACAGTGGAGGAAGTCAAAGGTCCAGTAGTTCAGGTGCCAGAAGGTAAAATAACACTGTTTAGCAACAGGTAAACATTAGCAGTGTGTTGTGACTTAATCTAATGAAGTAATGTGTTGCATATTTTTAATCTCCAGAATGCAAGGCTAATTTGGCTGACATTGTGTTCCTTGTGGATGGCTCTAGTAGGATCGGTGATGACAACTTTATGCTAGTGAAGAATTTCCTTCTCAAATTTATCATCAGTCGGGATATTAGGCCTAACAAAGTTAAGGTAGGAGTTGTGCAGTTTAGTGATGACCCTCATGGAGAGATTCTACTGGGAGATTATGCAGACAAGAAGGAGCTGCTGGAGAAGGTGAGAAAACTCACCTACCGAAAAGGAGGCCCTGAAACAGGAAAAGCCCTTCGCTTTGTTCAGGATAATTACTTCGCTAAAGGACGGGCCATGCAAAATGTGCCTCAGATTTTGATGGTGATATCAGATGGTGAATCCTCTGATGATATGCAAACACCAGCCAAGAACCTGCGGAGGCAGGGGGTTTTAATCTTCGTCTTTGCGGTACGTAGATCTGAAATCAAAGAGCTGATATCCATTGCCAGCAAACCACATCTACGTTTTGTGGACACATTTGACAACTATGAACACATGCTGGAACTCAGTGCTCAAAGTGTGCTCAAAGTGTGCCACATTATGGAGGACCAACAGCAGGGTAATATTGTGCCCATTAATTTATATTGTTTTAAATGTAAATCCCAACTCATTTCTTGTTTAATATATTTTTAAATTTGGCAGAGGTTTAAGTCAAATAGTGTGCTCCAATGCTTTTTCACTTTATTAGGAAAACATTTTTGTATAATGTTAATCCATTCTTACACTGGCTTTTTTTGGTTATCAATACTGTGTCTAACACTTCCATTTTTGTTTTACCTTTATTTCAGCTCTAGCACCAAAGCTGGCAGATGTGTTTGTCTTAGTAGATAGCTCAGCTAAGCAAACCCAGCAGATAACGGAGATTCTCAGTCAGCTAGCCACACAGCTTAATGTGGGGAGCACATCCAACCAGATGGCTCTGGCTCAGTTTAGTGAGGACGTTTCTGTGGAGTTCCTCTTCAGTGCTTCCAAAAATCGAAATAAGGCTCTTTCACTTATCCACAAATTCCACCCCAGGAGCACTGGGCAGCCACGCAACCTCGGAAAGGCGATGGATTACATCCGTACTCAATTCCTTAATACCAAATCAGGCAGCCGAATCGAACAGGGCTACAAGCAATACCTGCTGGTGCTGAGTTCAGGAGAGTCTGATGACAGTACAGCCAGGGCAGTGCATGCCTTGCAGAATGAAGAAGTGACCATCATCAATATTGACTTACGCAAGGAGACAACTACTGATCTAGATTTTCCATTGGGTGGTCCATCTGGAGCAGATTCTGTGAACAAGACCATCATTACTCCTCCACAAAAAACCTTCTACACTGCAAATAAAACTGTTGCAGAAATAGCAGAAGATGTGAAGACTATAACGGAAACTGGAGATATATTTAACGTAACTGGAGGTTAGTTATTTAAGAAACTACACATTTTTATTAATGAACTACTCACTGAAATGTTCTGTGGAGCCTCTGAAGGGAGATAGTGTAATTTTTTAAAGTAAATATCTAGTGAGCATTTATTACTATATGGTGATCAAATGGTTACTAAATGGTTACTAAGTAGTGAGTATATACAATAGTATATAAAATATATATTGCAACATTAGGCAATTTATAAAATATAACATGTGAGGTAATGTCCATTAAGAATAGAGCAAATTTGGGTGTCGATGTGAAAAATCTGGTCTCTTGGTATTTCTTGATTTCACTGACTGCTTGGTTTGTTCTGAGCCCAGGTTAAACGAGCACTGTGTCTTTCTATTAACACTTCAGATTTTTACAGCTCTTCAAATGTGTTCATTTCTTTCACAGAATGCAGGTCCACACAGTTGGCAGATATTGTATTTATTGTGGATGTGTCAGACAGTATCACTGCACCAAACTACAGGCTGGTGCGCAGTTTCCTGCATCGCATGATCAGTGGCCTGGACATAAAATCCAACGGTGTAAGGGTGGGATTGGTCGAGTACAGTAACTTTTCCAGAGCTGCGTTCTACCTGAACACTTTTGAAGACAAGGAAGAACTCCTGCAGTACATCAGGATTTTGCGTTATTGGGGTGGGTTGCCTTACACTGGCAAGGCCTTGAATTATACAAGAGAGAATGTCTTTAGCGAGAAGCTGGGCAGCCGACGCAACGTTGGGGTGGAGCAGATTGCAATTGTCATCACAGAGGGCACATCCATGGATAATGTCACAACTGAGGCTCTTATGCTTAGGCGCTCTGGGGTCCAGGTCTATGCTTTGGGAGTCACAGGAAGTGATGTAAATCTGCTAAAAGAAATAGCATCTTACCCTCACAGAAAGTTTGTGTTCAGTGTGGAGAGCTTTGCTAAGCTTAACAAAATGGAAAGAATTCTGAGGAAGACTCTGTGTAACAATGTTGTCCAGTCAACTGCTATTAAGACCAGTACATACATCTTAAAGCAAGGTAAGACATTACAATGTCACTGTGATCAGTTAGCAATGTTTAATAAAGTTGACTGTGATTAGTTTGACATTGTTTCATGTAATATGTCAAACAAATCTGTACACTATTTCCACCATGCTGCAATTTTAGGATGTAAACAGACAGAAGAAGCAGACATCTATTTCCTCATCGACCACTCTGGGAGTATTAATCCTGAAGATTTTCAGGACATGAAAAAGTTCATCCTGGAGTTTCTGGTCATGTTCACTATTGGGCCAAAACGAGTCCGTGTGGGTTTGGTCAAGTTTGCCAGTACGCCTACCCTGGAGTTTACTGTGACTAAGTATAAAGACAGAGCTTCCATTGAAAGAGCTGTGAGCAACATTATCCAGTTAGGTGGAGGCACAGATACAGGCAAGGGTCTTACGTTCATGGACCCACTCTTCAAGAAGGCCAAAGAGACACGTGACCATAAAGTTCCTGAGATTCTCATTGTCATCACTGATGGAAAGTCACAGGATGAGGTAAAGGAGCCAGCAGAAGAGCTGAGGAAGCAGGGTGTGTCCATCTATGCCATTGGAGTGAAAAATGCAAATGAGCAAGAGCTCCTGGAAATAGCAGATAACTCTAAGAAGATGTTCTTTGTCACCAGCTTCGATGCACTGAATCCTCTTAAGAAGGATATCATTGCTGATATTTGTTCAGAGGAGGGTAAGGTGTCATATAAGCATTCAATGGTTATGTAGTTTAGTTTTTTGTTTGATATAGCTGATCACAAAGCATTGTCATATACAAAATATTAATTAATCATTTTGTTAGTCATTAATGATTATGATGAGTCTAATTTATTCTTCATTTTCATAGCCTGCAAGGACATGCTGGCAGATATAATCTTTTTGGTTGATGGCTCAGGCAGCATTGCCCCTCAAGACTTCCTAAAGATGAAGAACTTCCTGAATACCTTGGTGTCTGATTTTAAAATTGGAAACAAAAGTGTACAGGTTGGAGTAGTGCAATTCAGCTCAGACCCACATACTATACTTAACCTCAATAACATTTATGACAAACATCAGATACTGGATGCCATTAATGGTATGCAGCAGCTGGGTGGACAGACTATGTTGGGATTGGCACTCAGCTACTTGTTAAGGTCCTTTGATTCAACCATGGGAGGTCGTCCCGGTGCTCCGCAGTTCCTTATTCTGATCACAGATGGCATGGCCCAGGATGAGGTAACCATGCCAGCAAAAGTCCTCAAGGACAGGGGCGTAATCATTTATTCCATTGGTGTGGAAAATGCTGACCATGCTCAGTTGACTGAGATCAGCCAACCTACGGGCCGTGTATATATGGAGAGGGATTTTGATGCCTTGGAGTTCTTACGTGAAGACCTCCAATTAGAGATCTGCATTTCTGCTGATGGTGAGTCATGACAATTTAAGTATAATTGCCTGTATGCAATGTTATAGTTCTTAGGTAGGTAAGCAGGATTTTAGTACACATTAATTACATACACATTTCTTCACAGGTTTAGGGAATTTAATTAGTTGGTAGTTCAAATGACAAATGATGGTCTTGTAGACTATTCCCAGCGACTACCTAGGTTTTTTTGTGTTGAATCATAGTTATATCTGACACATACAGCCTCCCAGTTGCATTTTTCTGATTCGGCTGTTTTAGAGCTGAAATGCCGTGCATTAAATCAAAGATTTTTTATTATATGTTTAAGCAGATTTTATTATTGTTTAAGCAGATTGAAAGCCATATTTCATTGTTAATTTTTTTAATATAAAGCACTTTGAGATGTATTCAGTATATCCAATACATACTTCATATAACCATAAAATGTTAATGTTCCAGGTATAAATCCCCTTTATTTGACACAACTCTTTCCTTATTTAGAGTGTCCAAAATCACAGGTGGCAGATGTTGTCTTCTTAGTGGATGGTTCCTCTAGCATTGCTGACAAAGACTTTGAGAGCATGAAGATCTTCATGAATTCAGTAGTGAAGACCACTCAAGTTGGGCAAGATAATGTCCGTTTTTGTACAATTGTCTATTCAAACACACCTCAAATACATTTCCTCCTTAACCAGTATGACACCACAATACAAGTTCAGAATGCCATCAGTGCTCTGACATCTCCTGGTGGAAACACCAACACAGCCAAGGCTCTGCAGTACTACTTGCAATACTTAGGCCCTGACAGTGGTGGAAGAAGCAAACAAGGTGTTCCACAGTTGCTGTTTGTTATCACAGATGGTGAAGCCACAGACAGTCAAGATTTACCAAAAGTTGCTAATGAGCTTCAGTCTTATGGAGTTAATGTATATGGTATTGGGATAGTCAATGCAAGAAGAAGTGAGCTAGAAATCATCACCAAAGACCCAAACAAGGTTTTCCAGGTTGATGACTATGAAGCTTTGAAAGCCCTGCAGCAGAACATTTCCAAAGTCATCTGCAACACCACAAAAGTGGGTGAGTATATAATGTCATGATTTAAGTCAGTATTAAAACACAAAGCCTTAAAATGGGTTTTTATAAACTTTAAATTTTTTAAACATTGCTTTGTAAAATGTCATTAAAATAAAGCATGCTGCTCCTAATTTGAATCTTTAAGTAGAAAAATGCAACAAGAATTTGCCATGTATGATTATCAAGTATGTATTATATATTCGCCATGTATGATTATGATTACACAATTATCACCTTCTTCATCAGAATGACTTCACTGTTTTACAGAATGCATGAAACAGGCAGCTGATTTGGTTATTTTGATTGACGGGTCTGAAAGCATCAAAAGTGAGCCCTGGAAGATTATGAAAAATTTCTTGCTCAGCCTCATAGACCGTCTTCGAATCAGAGAGGACCTCTTCAGAATTGGTGTAGCTCAGTTCAGTACGGCATACAGAAAGGAGTTTTACTTGAATGACTATAAAGATGCAGAGGCTATAAAGAAGGCCATTCAGAACATTAAGCAGATGAAAGATGGAACATACATTGGAGCTGCTCTCACTAAAGTGCAAGAGTTCTTCCAGGCCGACAAGGGGAGCCGCATGCAAAATGGCATTTCACAGAACCTGCTGCTGATCACTGATGGAGAGTCAACAGACGAAGTCAGAGATGCTGCTGAAAGGTTGAGGGCCAAGGGCATTGGGATACTTGCAGTTGGCATAGGCGAAGTCTCACAAGAACAGCTCCTCCAAATCGCTAAAGACAGGGTGTTTTTATTAAGCAACTTTGACCACTTGAAACTGAACACAACCACGGAGCGGGTGATTGATGTTCTTTGCGAAGAGCCAAAACCTCTTGATCCATCTAGTAAGCATGGAGAAGATTTCATTTCTGAATATAGCTGAACATATATAAA
Organism: Electrophorus electricus; assembly: GCF_041902795.1. NCBI lineage: Eukaryota > Metazoa > Chordata > Actinopteri > Gymnotiformes > Gymnotidae > Electrophorus > Electrophorus electricus. The sequence goes on from NC_137510.1 coordinate 13,774,003, forward strand.
GGTGTAGCCCATTGAATAGTATTAAGATATCTATTAAGTGATACAGTTTCATTGTTATGGTGCGGCATCATTTCCTTCAGCTACACAATATACATTTAATATGTTCCAGTAATTCTTATTGTATGTATTTTTCCTCACAGGTTGCACTATAGAAATTGGCATTGGATTTGATATCTCCCATGTCAGTGCAAGCTCTCAGTACCTCTTCAAAGGCCAACTACAGCTCCGTTTGCCGGAGATCATCGAACACATCTCCAAATTACATAATGTGTGCTGCGTTGCTGAGCACACACTGCATACCCACACAGGCTTTCGATTGGTTGACAGCAATGGGAAGATACTCTATGATACAAACTTTGAGAAATACAGTGACGAAGTGCTGAACAAAGTGATAGCAATGCAAATATCTCAACCACTGGCATTCAACCCACAGCTCCTACAATCTTTTCAGGATAAGTTTGCACACTCCATTGTTGGCACGAAGGTGAGCCATGTCACCAATACTATTAGCGCATGTGAACTATAAAGGTGTTTATGAAACACCATAAAAATCACAAAATCAAATCAAAATCTATCTTCTTTCACAATTTCAAATGAAAATATCAGTTTTCTTCTGTTAAAGGTTAAAACGATTAAAAGCAGCAGTAGATAATGCCTAAACAAATAAAGCAAAATCAAACCACCTAAAGAAAGTCAAATTAAATCTGAATGTACAATCTAAATGGTCCTCAGGTACTGATCATCTTCACTGATGGCCTGGATGCTTCCGTTGAAGACCTAAAACATGCCTCAGAAAATCTCAGGAAGAGTGGTAAGGGAACAAAAGTTTCACAGTGGTATTAACAAAATTTTTATCATTGTATATGAGAAGTTAAAAGGAATTTCTACAGCAATTATTTTGGGGAAGATTAATTTTCCCCCTTTAATGAGTAATATTTAAATATATAGTAATAATTAGAAATAAAATAGTGATAATTTAGTATTTAGTAATGCTTACTTCACGGAAATACTAACATATACTCTGACTCAACTAGGAGCAAGTTATCATATCAAAACACTTGAAATTGTGAAATTGTTTACCCCTGCTGGTAGGCTCCATTATGTGGTGGCAGCTTTGCACATGGCGTTTATGTTCCATCTTGTGTTGCACATTTTTTGTTATGATTTCTCATCACACCTCCATTGGGTGGTGTGTGTGTTATGCCTCATTTGCCACACCACATTATTTTGTTGTGCTTTTTATAAGCCTTTTGTGTTTTGTGACTGTTTGTTGGTCACTGAATGTTATGTTGGCTTCTTTTGTTTCAGTTTATTTTCAGTTTCATTTTTGTTCATTTCATTAAACTGTTCAGTAGGAGACTTGTGTTTGTCTGCATGTTCTATGCCCATGATATTCTGAGTAAACTATAGATTTTTAATGTAACTTTTTTTTAACAAACAGCATACGAGTTGAAGGAAGAGCTGAAGGTTTACTTAATGAACTAAGACAACACACCTGAAAATATTTAAAAGATGCATCTACATTTTACTTCATTGCATATAACTGAGTCACTGTAAATAGTTTCTGTCCACCTCACATTCTTCTCATTGTGATTCACGTGCCAGGAGTCCATGCATTGCTGACTGTAGCTCTAGAGGGGGTCCAGAGCACCTCAGATCTGCTGAAGGTGGAGTTTGGACGAGGATTTGGCTTCGACGAGCCTCTCAGTATTGGAATGCAGAGTGTGGCCAGTGCGGTGCACAAGCAGATTGTGAGTCACTACACTGTCACATGATACATATGAAGGCAGAACCCATATAAATATGATCAGTTTAGATTAAGATTTGTCCTGATTTTCATGTGACTATTTCTTGGTGGGAAAAGAGAATTAACAACAAAAGCAGCTCTTGGGGCACATTACAATCAGCCAACACTAGTACATCAGAAAAACGAAATGAACAGCCAGTGATTATTTGTGTTAGCGATTATCAAATCTGTGCAACTGTTAACAACTTTTTCCCCAGGATGTAATAAATAAAAACTGATTCTGGTTGAAACTTTTCATTATTGCAAATAGAGGATACAAATATTTTACACCCCTCTCTTCATCTGCCTGTAGGACACCGTGGCCTCAAGAGAGTGCTGTAATGTCATGTGTAAATGCACAGGTCATGAGGGGATGAGAGGCTCTCGAGGACCTCCAGGGCCAAAGGTGATGTGCTCATTTTTCAATATCAAACAGGAAGTACAAATATCAAAGCTATGGGACAATTCAAGAAATGTATATTTTTTACATCTAAATAGGGCTCTCCGGGACAAAGAGGATATTCTGGGTTTCCTGGAGAAGAAGGAGGAGCTGTAAGACTTTAACTGGTTTTAAATGCACATCTTACTTCATTCACATTTCCAACAGACACCCAGGTGACTTTGTTTTGAGTCCCCAGCTATGTATGAGTTTGCCTATGCAAAATTTCTTGAGGCAAACTTTCTTTGTGTTTCTGTTTTTTTTTTCTTCCACTTCCACATAAATGTCCAGTGTTGTGTTGCAGGGTGAGAGAGGGCCACCAGGTTTTAATGGCATGCAGGGACATCGGGGCTGCCCTGGAAGAAGAGGCCTAAAGGTACTAGCAGGTTACCTCACTGCATGTGAGTCATTATAATGGAAACATGATCACATTCTTTTGCCTAAAGGATTTTTATCTTAAAATTCTCCACAGGGAGGCAGGGGCTACAGGGGTGATAAGGTGAGCACCTGCAGTTTTTTAACACTATCAATATTTTTTTTCTTTGTCTTTGATAATGTATTTAAGGTCATCAGGTGTGACAGGATCAATGAACATGGTAGGGGCATAGCACTAGACACACACACACACACACACACACACACACACACACACACACACACACACACACACAAACACAAACACTGGGAGGAGCCTAGGAGGAGGGGGCCATGTTGAGACACTCACGTTATATCAAAAGTAAATACTGTACACCAAATAACTTTTCATGGTCATAAAAAAGCAAACACCCAGAGTTGAATGGAAATTATAAGATGAGGTTAAATGAAATGACATTTTAGGTGGACCTTCTGTGAAATATTGCATGCCAATAGTGCACATATCATCATCATAACTTTACTGTATCTGCATGCCTGCTACATCCGTATCTGATAGGGAGAACATGGAGAACATGGTTTGGATGGGGTGAATGGAGAACAGGTAATACCTTTCTGTCTGATTTTAATCACAAAAGATAATAAATCATTTAACATTATCAAGCAGAAGCTAAATAATTTTACTGTAATACCAGTAGCAATTTATTTATCACTATTTAGTCTGTTTTATGATATACAGACATACATAATGGGTCTGATTCACTGATCTTCCGTGTCGGCTGCCTTTAGGGTGAAGCTGGATTAGTGGGACTCCCAGGAGAGCAAGGAGAACCAGGCAGCCCAGTAAAAAAAATTTAAAATTTCTGTCTTGGGTACATGAATGTGCATGTTTTAGTGTATTCCATTAAAGATTTTAGCAATCACAGTCCAGTGTTTGAGTGTATTAAACAGGAATGTATTAAATGAGAATTGTCTAGCTGACATTGTCTAAAATAGTGTAGATTCCATTTGAATCAATTAGCCTTAAGTTTAAGACTAAAGATGAATATTCTGCTAAAGGGCAAGAAGGGGGTCAGAGGAACTCCAGGTATCCCAGGAGAAAAAGGACTGAGAGGAGACCCGGTGAGTGGCCTCTATTAACTTTTATCTATCAGGGAAACTCCTCAACTGAAAGTAGAGAAATGCATAGCAGTAGTGCTTAGCAATATCCTACTGGGCCCTGCCAGGTGCAGGGTTCCACTGCACTACTACAGATCATGCATTCATTGTATGAGAAGCACAGCAAATAGCGTTTCTGAGCTGTATGCCATGACACCAGTTTTTTTTATTTTTGTATTTAACAAATCCCGCAGGTATTACAATGTACAATCTGAATTATTTATTGAAGTGCAAAGCATAAAAATTTGGTTTAGACTGACTGAATATTCTTACACCTTCTTCCATGAAGGGCATTGCAGGTTCTGAGAGCAGCATCCGTGGTCCTAAAGGTGACTATGGAAACCAAGGCCTACAGGTATGTGAATGTGTTCCTCAATAACTCTTCAATGAGTATTTCATTTCTATTCCTGCAGCAGATCTCACTGTATTTAGCTGCCAAAGAAACAGTGTCAGCCAAGAGCCATGCAAATGTATTATGTACATGACTCCATTAATGATCTGATGTACACTGGAATGTGAAGGCTTTATGATAACAGCTGTTTAATGAAGGACATGAAGGCTTTATGATAGCAGCTGTGTAATGTAAAAAACTGTAAATAAACAAATAAATAGATTAAATCACTTTTAGAGTGTCATATGAGGATTTTCACAATAGTATTATAACTCTGTATCTCTCTTCACTGACAGGGGGAGGCAGGGCCAGATGGTAGTCCAGGCACACCTGGAGAAGCTGGCAAGCCTGTACATTTTCAAGAAGCCATTAAGTAACATTATTTAACCATCTGAGACTTCCCTTCACCAAACAAAAACTGTTTCTATGTTTCCTTTTAACAGGGAACAAAAGGTAGACGAGGCCCTGCAGGAATACCGGTATGGAACCTAAATAAAACTGTATCTTTACAAAACTATAAATGTGTATACAGCACACTTAGGAAGTAAAAAATGTTTGAAGGTTCACCCTTCAACCCTTCATATTATTACCATTTTATAGTGCATCGTATTTTTCATATCTTTATTTATTTATTTATTTTGGCTAATATAAATGTAGTTCTTACTAATGAAACTAGTAAAAGTCAATGTTTGCTAGTGAAACATCTGAACCAGCTCAATACAATTTAAAACTAAGCAGTAATGCTACTCAATTAATAAATAAATTATAATAACATGCCATGCAATATGGAATTGGTGAAATATGATTTTATTTTTTTCCCTCAATCAGATGGATGCTTTGGTTTTACTTTCAGGGTGCCAGGGGACCTCCAGGAGCACCGGGATTACAAGGAACCTCTGGGGCTCCAGGGCCAGTGGTACAACTACATTCTGTTTAAAACAAATTGAACCTGACTTTTTAAATTGACATTTTAGGATAATCACAGTATATTGTAATCCTCCTCTGTGTTGGATCTTTGTTTCACTTTACATAAAAATTCACATGCTTTAGTGTAATCTGTATAATTCAAAATAATTTAACAAAAAAAAAAACAGTCGCAAAGGCTTTTTATCATTGATTAATACTGCTGATCTTTGTAAAGAATGTAACATTGTAGACAAGTGTTGACAAGTGCTGAGGTTGTGGAAACAACCATTTTAATAAGGTCTAGGTTAAAAGACAGTGAAGTATCACTGAACAAGTTAAAAGTAAGATTTCTGTGAACTTAGCATTTTGATCCTCATGGGGCACTACCATTAACCTGCTCAGCCCCAAGTCCGCAGACCCAAGTGTTAAAATTCACCAGGTTAACACAACGGCACCATTAAAGAAAAAAAGGGGGGAAACACTCAAAAGACTGACTCTGGGATGTCCACTTGTCTCCCAAGAACACATATTAGCTGTTTTAGGTGTTTTTGACTAGATGTGGTTTTGTGAGCTAATGGCAGAGGGAATCTTTCAAGCACTAGATCATAAAGCAATAAACAGTCTTAAGGTGATTTGAAACTTTCTTGCTTGGTCTAATCCTTCAGGCTCTTAAAACCAAAAAGGTTACAAGACAGCACCTTAAGTAAACTTCATGACCACTCTTTGAAATGACTAAATGGAAACCTAGAGATAGCAGAGATGTCCAAATCCAGTGGAGTTTAAAATTCCAGGAATTACCAGACCATTGCCCTTTAAGAACTAGGCATAATAAAACCTTAAACCTAATTAAAACAGGTAAAAAAAAAAAAAAAAAAGTGCTATCAGTATCTAAATGTCTTTAGATTTGTACTATAAGTGATCAGAGCATTTACCTCCTTCTTTCTCCTCAGGGGATAATTGGTCCTCCTGGTGGTCCAGGACAGAAAGGGCTTCCTGGTTTACCTGGACCTCAGGTATGCTTCCAAATCCCTACATTGCAGGTACATATACAACAAATATATTTTTCAGTGCCCTAATGCTTTGTTTCCTAATAATGCCATTGACTTACCCTTAGGGAGCCCCTGGCTCTCTGGGAGGAATTGGATCTAAAGGAAGTATAGGACCCAGGGGACCGAAGGTGACTTAGACCACTCTTACATACAGTAGTGTGCACCCCAAGGCACCCCAAGAAATTGTCAGGGGCAATTTTAACAGGGCAGGAAGTGTCTGTTTGCTTTGAAAAAGAGGTCCTCCCATTGTAGATTACTCCCTCCTTTTAACTTGGTTGCTTTGTGTTCTTTACTTCATCCATATGTTCCCCCACAGCTCAATTTTTGTTGAGTGTGGGGTTCTGTTCTGTAAGTCGATACTAACTGTTTTTTAATGTGTTTGTGAATCAAAATGGCAATAAGTTTAAAATTCAGGAAATGGAAATAGCTAGCTGGGTACAACTACTTGTATTCTCTACCTGTACTCTCCATTACAAAACTTCTAAAACTCTAGTTATTTTTATTAGTTATATAATGTCATTATTAACACTTACTGCCCATAAAAATGACTTGGTTATAAATAAATAAATCAATTCATGGGTGACTAAGACTTTTGCACTGTAGATCTGGCTCACAACTAGTACCTTTAAACCACGCCCATGTGAATTCATGTTCCTATGTAGGGTCAGCCTGGGGACCCTGGAAATAAAGGAACTAATGGACCAGCAGGCCCGAGAGGACTTCCAGTAGGTGTCCAGCACACACACACACACACACTCACACACACAAACAACCAAACAAACAGAAACATGATAGTGTTTGTTACATATTTGACAGTAGTCTTGGTTTATTTTTAATGGTTTTATGTGAATATGTATTAAATATGAATTATAATAAAGTGGCTGGTTGGTATAAGTATTTACACAATTTACAGTGGCTTGGTACTTATGAGTAAGGCTAAGAAGAAAATAAGATAAGGCCAAGTTTAATTTATTTGAGTGAATCAATCATCCTATTTCTTGTTTTTGTTTGATCTCCTCAACAGGGCAACGATGGCCCAGATGGATATGGAGCTGCAGGACCTAAAGGACCAAAGGTTTAAGAGGGGCTTATTGTTTTGGTTGCTTTTTCTTTAATTTCTTGATTGTACAGACCGACTTTTTAACTAGATGCTATATTGCTCTTTTGTTCACTCTTAGGGTGACACTGGTTTTCCAGGTTACCCTGGACTTCAGGTAAGTTTTATTTTCATTAAACTACTATTTGGCTCTGTAAGGTTTTCCTCTATCATTGGAGGACTGCAACATTGAATCCTAATGATGCTGTAGGTTGATGATGCCTACATATTAAACTAGTGTCTAATCATGCTGCAGGGTCACCCAGAACTGCAGGGGCTATTGTTACTGTATTTACTTACCCCTACCCCACTTATATACAACAAACACCAGATTAGGTGTCAGTAAAGGGTTAGTGCATGTAAAGCATAATAAATGTGTTTGACTCCAAATTGTAATTACTAATTATGTTGGCAAGTGCACTTTATTGCATAGCCCAGCAAAAATTAAGATAATATGCATAACTAAATATATAAACTTCTTACTTATTTATTGCTAAAATAGTATGCTTTATCAGTGGTTTATCATTCAGCTAGCCTTATTTAGGCTTTACCCAGTAAAAAAGCACAATAGAGACTGGATACTGTACAGGGAAATGGTGTCAGCAATCTATAAAACTATATCTGATTCTTTAATCTAGAGAGAGAGAGAGAGAGAGAGAGAGAGAGAGAGAGAGTGAGTGGTGGAGGATAGAGAGAGAGAGGCAGGCAGCAGGGGAAACAGAAAGAGACAGAGAGAACAAAACTCACTCCTCCAGTTCAGAAGGGAGTTCTCACTCCCCCAGGTCAGAATTCCTTTAGCCTCATTTTAACCTAAGAACTAAGTTTGCCCCTGACCAATAAAAAGTGACAACATACAAGCAGCAAACTGCTCTTTTTGACAGACCACAGATGTGCATAGCTGTGGGGGTAGACGAGAGCATGACTTCAAAGTTTGTCCTGCAATGCCACAGCCATCTGTGGGCAGTGTCTAGTGGAGCATAACTGGCAAGCATGTGTTGCTCCATATACAGTATACACTTGAGCTGAGAAAGAATATATATACACCTCCTTTCTTAGCCACTCCCATCAAAGATGGTAGCTGTAAGTTAGATGGAGTGTTGGAATGGATTTGGAATCGGAAATGACTAAACTGGGAGAAGAATGCCGATTGGTATCACAGTCAAGTCATTACTAGTGCTGATTTTACTGATAAAGTGTATGTAAAAAAGTAGTGAATGCCTTGCTCACTATCAGTGACCCTGTTTGACAAAATTACTTTATTTTTTATGTTCAGGGTGAAACAGGAAATCCTGGCACAAAGGGAGGTCATGGCAAGAAAGGCAACAAGGGAAGAGGGGTAAGATTTATAGTTATCAATGTTATCAATAATGATTAGTAGTTGTTCAAAAAATTTCAATGTCATATATGTAATTAAAATATAATAATTGTAATTCTATTGATTTGCTAATGCTTGTTTTAACATATGTTGACAGGGGAATGCAGGCAGGAGAGGAGAAGAGGGTGATCCTGGCACTGATGGACCAGATGGACACAGGGTTAACAACCATGCATGACACTATCTGAATATTTGGATTAGAAAATATCACAATCAATTTGGTCATCAACAAGACTTCTACTGTCCCTTTTAGGGCCCTAAAGGACCAGGAGGAAGCAGGGGAATGTCTGTAAGCTCCAACCATTCTTTGTTGCTGAATGTTATCATGTTTTCATTTAATGTTTTTCTGGAAAATATTTCCTTGTATTCTTTTAGACTTGTCAACTGATCACCTATGTACGAGACAACTGTGGTAAGGTTTCATAAAACTGAACTGTGTTTGGTTTTTCCATGTCCACTGAAGCAATCATTTATATTTCATAATATGTGTGTGATTCTGTTCTAATTCTAATTTGGCATTTTTCACTCCCACAGCTTGTTGCAAAGGTATGTCTCTTGTTGCCTCTGCTGTAATATATTTTTATATAAATGAACATAACAGTGCAGATAATAGTGTTATGAGACATAGATATGATGCAGTGTTTATGAAAACTTTGAGAGAAAGTCACTCATTAATAGATATGAACATTTCTCTCTCCAATGTCATGGCTATGCTTATAGCTAATACATTGTGCCCTGCTTATCCTACTGAACTGGTGATTGGCTTGGACATGTCCAACGATGTGAGTCCTCTGTTATTCGGGAGGATGCTGTCCACTGTTACTTCCTTGTTGGACAGTATCAACATCGCAGAAAGCAACTGCCCCACAGGCGCCAGAGTGTCTGTAGTCTCGTACAGCTCAAACACCAAGTACCTCATCCGCTTCGCTGACTACCACCAAAAGAAGGACCTGATGGAAGCCGTGAAGAATATTGCTCTGGAACGTACATCTAACCGCCGTGATATTGGTGCAGCCATGCGCTTTGTGGGCAGGAATGTCTTCAAACGTGTGCGACAAGGTGTATTAATGAGGAAGGTGGCAGTCTTCCTCTCTGGTGGACTCTCCAAAGATGTGTCCTCCATAATCACGGCTGTGCTAGAATACAAGGCTCTGGACATCAACCTTGGCGTAATTGGGTTTAAAGATACGGCAAACGTTCGTCGCGCTTTTGAGGTAAAATGGGAACATTTTACCTACAGACAGAGGAGAATTTCACAGGAACTCATGTAGCTACAATGTTACATTTGTGTGGTTTTCTTGTGATGTGTCTGAAAACAGGCTGATGAGACAAGCAGCTTCATTGTGACTGTACTGGAAAGACCACAGGACTCGAGTAGAGCACTACAGAGGATCCAGAATTGTCTCGTCTGCTTTGGTAACACAATTGCCTTCTCATCCATTACCAGTTCTTTCAAGATTTTTCAGGTCTACAACAAATGAATTAATAAATATTATGTGATTTAAAAATACGTGTGTGTTTATGTAATGTAAATAAAAAACAAGACAGACTTAGTGACTGAGAATATATTCATTCTTTCATATATTTTATCTTTTATGCATATCTAACATTCTGTTCTCAGATCCTTGTGAACCAGCTGTGGAATGTCCGAGCACCGGTCAGGCGTCTGTTCCGCAGGAGGTGGATATGGATTTAGCACTACTGGTAGATGGGTCCCAGAGCATACAGGCAGATCAGTATGCTGGTGTGAAGGAGGTCCTGGGTTCTGTGCTAGATCAGCTTGTAGTGAGCAGTGAGCCCAGCAGAGCTGACACTCAGGCTAGAGTATCTCTTTACCAGCAAAGCTCTGCCTACAGTCAAGCCCAGGCACCAGTCAAGCAGGTATTCACCTTCGAGCAGTACCCGGATCGTGAACTGATGAAGCAGAGCATCTTCAAAAACTTAGAGCAGACTGGAGGGTCCTCCAGGCTTGGCCATGCCATGGAATTTGTAGTGATGAGGGGCCTTCTTACTGTCCCCAAGCCTCGCACCAGCAAGATGGTACTCGCTATTATTGGAGAGGAGGATTATTATGACAGAGCAAAGCTGGACCATATCTCCAGAATAGCGAAGTGCCAGGGTGTGGTGCTCTTCACCCTCACAGTTGGGGATCGTTTCAACTGCACTCAGGTGGAGGAGCTTGCCAGCTCTCCTATTGAACAGCACATAGTTAACTTGGGTCATGTGAAGCAAGAAGAACAGGAGTACGCTAAACGCTTTATAAAGACTTTCTTCAACATTCTGAAGAGTAAGAGAGTTTTTGCTACATAAATAATGTATTGGTTTACCATCACATATTCCAGCTCCCAAAGAACTGTACCAATACAAGAACAATGAACACAGGTGCCACAAGTGTGCTGGACACTTGGGTAAAGCTAAAAAATACACACTGTGTGGATGTCCTTGAGGACTTAATAAGGAAACACTGTAAGCTATTGCATGATTAAGCTGAATTAGATGTGTATTACTGTCCTTTTAACACAATGTTAATTTGTTTGCAATTGCAGGACAAATGAATGCTTACCCTCCTCCATCACTCAGAAAACAGTGTAAGTCTAAACAGGAGGAAGGACAAATGAATCATGAGGTCTTTGAGGAAGCTAAACGAATACACATTGAAAGGTAATGATCAATCTAACATAGCCATAATGAATTGTGGGATATCTGTTTAATTAGAGATGGTCACAAATTATTTTGATTGACTATGTCATAATTAGTTAATAAGTTAATCAGGCATTATTTACTCCTTGTATTAACATCTATTCTTAATATTTTGTGAATTTAATCAAGGTAATATCTATTTAAATGTAGGCACTGCATGTGCGTTCAGATGTAATTTCTCAGAGATATTCAGTCTGCCTGCTCCTTTCCAGTTGGTGGAATGCCTGAATTTGTTTAATTCATTCACCTCAAGATCAGCTCTGATCTTAGTTTTGAGATATAATACTGAACTGAAGTATTGAAATACAAAGTTACTCAGAGATCTTGAATATGACTGATTCAGCAGTTACAAGAATGTCCATGTAATCTGGGCTCCTGTCAGTATTGAGAACTACCCCTTTCCCCTTTTCTCAAGAAAGAGTAACTAAGCTGATGGTTCTTCAACTAATGCATCTAGTTCATGCATTTACTGGGTTTAAACTTTAGTAGACAACAGGAAAAGAAAATGACTAAAGATAAACTAAAGATCAAACAAGAAACTAAGTAGATAATAGTTTTTAAAAGCATATCATTCTAGCCAGTGACTACAGTCCAGGTGTTCAGTTTCCTTATTCAGTAAATCCACTGTAGTCTTCTTATTTGTTCAGGTAATATATGTAGAAAATAAAAAGTAAGGCTATTGTAAAACCATCATAACGCAGAGACAGGATGCAATTTAATGCCATATGTAAATGCCTCACAATCTTTTGATACAGTGGTTAAACAAATTGTCATTTTCATTCTTCTCCCAAATGTCATTCTTCTCCCATACAACTTCACATAATATACTTACGTCTTCTGCTGAAAAATCACTAAAATCCACATGTCTGACTCTGGCACTAAGAAGAAAAATCATACTTCATTCTTACAAATTGTCATATCCCAAACATCAACTGCAGATCATCAGTTCAAAACCATGTCTGCTAATTGACCTAAAACTGTCTTGATTTTATTTGGTTTGATTAAATGAGGTGCTTCTTCCTCAGGGTTCCTCTACCACCACTCTCCTACCCAAAGGATGAAGAGGAAGGAGAGGAGGATAAAGTAGAGGTCACAGAGTACACTGATCAGAGAGTGGTGCACCCTGGCTATGAAAATAGCAACCTAGTCCCTGCAGAACAAGGACATTCAAATGGTAAATCAGGCCCAAAATGAAAAATGTCTCAAATACCATGGTGCCCCCCAGTGTACAAAAGTAGAGTCAGTGCAGCCATTAGAACAATGCATTCTCAAAATCTGCCAAAATTCCTTGTGAAGTGCATAAACCATTTTCCAATGTTCTTGTGCTAAAAGAAGTGGACTTCAGCATGTTGGTTAAAAACAGTAAAGATGTGCATGATGCAGTGAGTACTGCAAATATCAGCATTTCTGGTGGATTCCTGCACTCTGCATGCTACCTGCATGTTTCAGCAGTAAATGAGTGTTTTGCTTTCAGCCCAGTGTTTGCTGCATATGGATATTGGCACTGTGTGCTAAGATGGTACTATGATAGTGCAAAAGATGCATGCGCACCCTTCTGTTATGGCGGTTGTGGCGGTAGCAGCAGCCATTTTAACATGAATGCATCAAACGCAGTAAGTTGTCTGTCTTCTATATATCACATAACTGTACTTAAAGCTGTTGATTATGTATTTGGAAAGATGATCATTGCTGCACGGAAGCTGTTAGTGCCTGAGTGCAATGGGTTTTTTTTTTTTTGGTTGTTGTTCCTAAAGTATACTTGCATGATCACTTGCACTGTTTCAGAAGAGACAATCAGGAACTTAAAACACTCCACTTACATTTCTTCAAATATTAAATGTAAACATAATCCTACAACATATTACACCATATAAAAATCCTATTGATTTGTACTCAAAAAGAGAAATATTTGTGTAAAAGTATAGCTTTATGTGAATTTTTCTTTAGGGTCTACAGTTCTAGAGGACACGGAATTTGCAACCAAGGCATATGCAAGTAAAAAAAAATGAAATGTGATTTACAGTATTAGGTGCTAAAACATGTCCTGATTCTTGCTAACTCTCTGTCACATTACACACAAAGATGTCTGTCTCCTGAAGTCTGAAAGAGGGCCCTGCAGAAAGTACATGCTCAAATGGTTCTACGACATGGAGCAAAGTAAATGTTCTCGCTTCTGGTATGGAGGATGTGAAGGAAATGATAACAGGTTTGACACTGAACAGGAGTGCATTTCCCACTGTGGGAGGCTCCGTAAAGCACAGTGAATCTCCAAAACCCTCCCATTAAATACAAGCAAGTTACCCTCCCCTTCCCCCTTTTTTGTAAGCACTCCATTTTTTTCTGTAATAAACCTAGAATTTAGGTAGGTGGCATAATGCTGCTACCACCTCCAGTAAGGTTTGGTTTACCACCACACATGCACATAGAGCAAGTTAAATAGGTTCATCTTTATTAAAGCCTTAAATTCTAATCTTGAAAGTGGTTATGGTAAGCAATTCCTCCAAGGTTAGGCTAGGGAACGCACTCCTAGAAAAGCACTACATACTAAACCAGCAATCTAACTCCCCAATATCCACATTCTTAAAGCCACCACTATAATGCACCATACCACAACCATGTTTAGGGATAAAGCAAAGCTCATAAAGGGTCTGTATACACAGAAATAGCAGCAAACACAAACACCAGAGACCTTTAAATTCTGTTACTTGCATATCTAACCAAACCAATTAGACCTCCCCTCCTGGCAAAACACTACACTCACCACTACCCATCTTTCTCATTGGCAACCCAACCCTTATATACCAACCAGACGTAACTGACAGAGGCCTCATCTCCAATGACTCCAGTCTCTCTGGTGTCTATGGTCTTCCTGGTTTTCATGGTCACTCCTGGCTACACTCACTCCTTTTAAAAGGGAAGTGTTAATTATCCCTCACAGGTGCAACCCCACACTCCACAAATCTGAAGCACTCCCCCTGCTATCTTAGGGCTTTCATGTCCATTCCACCCAAATGACCCATGTCACCTACGTGTTCAGATTTCCTACTTGAATTATTGTTCCATCTTGCACCACATAAAAAGGTTTTAAGACTGTTGTTCATGTATTGGTTAAACATCAACGTAACTGCAAAACTGAACATATGAGCTTGTGGCAAACATGCTTTTCCTGAAAGGGTAAAGGGCTAGTTAATTCTAACTAAAATTAATCAGTTTGTTTTATACTTTAAATATAATAGAACAAATTTTCAGCTTTGGTGCTATAATTTTAAATATGATGCTGTATGTAAAAGGGTCATATGATTTTTTTTTGTTTGTGTTTGGTTTTTTTTAAACCACACTGATTTATTTTTTCTGAAATTAAAATCCCAAAACTTTCAGCATTGCACAAATGTAAAATTATAGCATTGGGTCTACATGTTCTGTTTAAATAATGCTTGTCCATTTAGGATGTGTCTTCCTTTACCACCTATACAGATACCAATGTACATTTTAATATACCTCTGCTTCAGTGCTGTTCTACTAATCATACAAGAATGTGACTATGAAGGTGCTTATGCTTCAAAACCTGTTCAATACCAGATTCCTGTTTAACTGTTTTCCATTCTGTATGTTAATATTTTGTACAAATAAAGCTGGGGACATAATTCACAGTTTGTCTTAAAGTCATGAACATGTTTACTGATCATCTTTATTTCAGAATATCAATGACCAAAACACAATAAATAAATCAGCAGTCCTCAGCTATCCTCTAATCACATCGGTAGACTGTCCTTCCACAGTGCATCTGCTTATTTGCACTTCAGAGAGCTGAAATTCTGATGGCTACCAACCATTCTCTAAACTAAAAGAAGGTCTGTATTTGGTTTACTATGTCTGGCTATGCTGTATATGTCTGGCTATGCTGTATGTCGCAATTACATTTTTCACGTATTCACAAGAAGAAGAAAAAAACATTACACACCTGTATGTAGTAGTATTTGTATTAACTTGCTGCTTCTCCACATGCAAAACTAGTTGGCATCTTGGACAATCCCAATATGATGTGATCTTGAGATGAACATTGCACATTGCACCTTTGAACTCTATGTGACCGGAACATCAGCAGTGCCTCTCACTTCCACACTTTAACTATGCCATCTCTAGAGGAGGTTACTATGAAGCCCTGGGTGGTCTGGAAGGTGGCGATGTCAGTAATGATGTCATGGTGGCCCACAGGCAGAGACTCTGGGCCTCTGCGAGGGGTGTCCTCGGTGGAGCCACTCTTCTGCTTACTATGGATCTCCTGTCAAGGCAGGAGGGGACAAAATGTTAAGTAAAATAATGCCAAATTAACCAGATAAATAGTATAAATGAGGCAGGGAAACCCTTAGAAAATCCAAAGGCATCAAACCTGTACTACTTCTGTTCCCTCAATAATCTTGCGGTTGTAGAACACGGAGGGGCAGTGTAAGGAGTCATTGGCACCACCAGCAACAATGTAGGACCTTTCTGGGTACGCAAGGTCCCAGAATCTGAGGACATCATTCATAAAACAGGATAAATAATCTCAACTGGCATATTAAATGACAAAAAAAAATTTAAAAAAAATCAGCATTTCCCCAGAGCACTTAAGGTAAGATGCTGTATTTCACCTGTCCCAAAGGTGAATGGCCTGTGTTCTAGAAAATGTACAACACTCCACACAAAGACAAACTAGTGTGCCTACCCCAGAGATTATTTCCCAGTCATGCTACCCAACTATGCATCCAACCTACAGCCTCACTTCAAGAAGCGTAACACAAATCATTCCAGTGAAGTGCCCTCTTTTAACTAAAAGCAAATTTTCACTTCAGAATAAGAATCTATTGTGCAATCCACTTCCACTGTTAAAGAGATTAACCCAGCATACCTTATTCTCATGTCTGATCCAGCAGTGAGTAGAAGGGGGTTGCCATCAGCAGGGCTGCAGTATATGCCATGCACGCTGTGAGGTGACGGCTATGAGGGAGGAAGTAGAGTCCAATATGAGCAGCAGGCTAACCTGAACTAAAGTCAATACGAAGAACCTGTGGCATTTGTTAAAGTAAGATTTGACTACATGCCTGCATCTCTGAGAGGGGGGGAGCAGAGCTGGCCCACAGAGTAAACTTTCTGTCTCCTGTCTCCATGTCCCACATGGACACTTCATTGTTCCCTTGGACAGCTGAAGAAAACAGGGAAAACATTATACACTGCAATCATTATTGTCTCTATGGCTATTGCAAAATAGAGGCCTGCTCTTGCTCTCCATTTCAAATTATATAAGTAAGATCAATCATTTAGAACTTTTTTGACCGTTTTGTCACCTGCAATGACAGAGGACTGGTAGAGTGGGTGCATGAGCAGGCGTCTGATTCGAGCTCGGGCTGGATGGGAGTGGTTGGAGATTGGCAGCTGGAACCGCATATCCCAACATGCCATTGTGCCATTACTTGTACCTGTAAATGATTAAGTGTGATTATTTTTTTACCAGGAAAAAAATATGACGGTTAACTGAAAGAAGCCGAGTAGAGCCCTTTAACAGCACTTGGAAGATGCTGGATGGCATACTCACCCACACACAGCCAACACTGGTGCATGTCCACAGCGAAGGAGGTGATGAGGCCGAGGCGCAGGTCATGGCGAAGGGTCCAGGTGTTGGTGTTGCTGCGCAGGTCCCAGCCACACAGGGTGCCATTGACCGTAGCATAGGCCAGCACAGATTGGGCCCCGGAGTTAAAGTGATGCATGTCGACCACACAGCCATCCTCCTTCAGGTCCAGGAACCTGCCAAACACAGACTGGCTTATACACATGACTGTATAAGACAGACAGCTTTGTTTAAAGGTGAGCTAGTTAAGATTAAGATTTTGAGGCATCGTGGCCATCAACAGAGTATTGAGTGGAGTGGACCAGCAGCAGTTTCCACTGCCCGCTCAAAGCATTACCTAATCAGTGCACTCTCACTGTGCTCTGGGTTTTGTAGTTCCCACTCCCCACTTATGTGAGTGAAAACCCTCTCAATGTCTACTGCATAGAAATCTTTCTTCACAAAAATGCTCCTCAATATATGCTTTTGTGTGTGTGTGTGTGTGTGTGTGTGTGTGTGTGTTTACTACATGTTTATAGAGGGTTTAACAACTTCTAACATGTTTAACAAACCACTCTTGATGTAGTGCTTAACAGATGCTACCATGCAATTCCAATATGGGCCTTTCTACATGGGCAAAAACACATGCCTTTAGTATGTGTTAAGATCGTGGAATATAGCTGCATCGGAAAGATCTTGGAGAAAGACAGAATACATACTCTATGACTTTCTGAAAAGCCACTCCTCATTCCAGAGCATTCCCCTCTGTTTCATGCATTTGTGACATTATACCAAAAATTAATCATATTATATTCCTCAGATATTTGGAACAAATGTTGGTAATTTAATCCCATTTGATCTATGAAACACTTTTTATTTGATATTTTAAAAACAAATATAAATTAAAATATACAACTATGAAAATGACTATGATATCATTTCACATATGTATGAATTTAACAATGTTAAAAGTATACTTGAAGTAGCAGGCCTACCTGGTCTGACAGGGCTGCACCTTTGGGGATTTGGGCGGTTTGTTGGCCTCGACTGCGAGCAGCTGGATGGAGCCATTGTCTGAAGCGGTAGCAATGTAATGTGATCCCTGACAAAAGGTCAAGGTTTTCACATGACCACCAATACGGGAGTATGTCAGCACTGACCTGAAATGAAAGTTCAGCACACTCCCATTACATTACATAAACCTTTTTTTTCCCCTTGTACAAAAAAAACAAAAACAAACAAATCAAGACATTACTCAATCCTCAGCCCTTGAATAACTGTCATGGAAATATTCCAAATATATTTTTGCCTTGCATATAAAAAAATGAATTACTATGATAAATTACTAAGACTAAAAATTACTAAGAAGCATTTGCTATTTCTTTAAACAAATCAGATTTATTAATGTTACCAAAAAAAAAGTAACCTGATTAAAAAAAAAAAAAAAAAGAGTTTAATTAAGGCTACCGTGTGGTAGTGGTCTTGCCCTCCATTTTCTGGCTGTCCCAGATCTTCACAGTTCCATCATTAGAGCATGTGGCAAAGATGGAGTGTTCATCAGACACCCGGATTCGGTTCACAGCAGACTTATGCTCATGGAGATGGGCTACTAGCAGACCTTTTGGATGCCATCCTACAAACACAATACTTATGAGCACCACACAGGCAGTAATAAATAACCTTATATGAGACAACTGTAAGAACTGAACTGTGAAATTGTTAATAATAACAACAATAATCATTTTAAAATAAAATTTAATATCTGGAGACATCTACAAGCCATAAAAATATAAGCAATTTATTTGTTGGCAGAGAGACTACAATCCATATCTCTTAATCCAGATCAAGATCTTAACTAAACACTCCTAGATGGTAGAAGGCGAGCCCAGTGATAACTGTGAACCTGGCAGTGGAGGTCTGCTTTCCCACTCAGCACTCTCCATCATCTGCTTGGCCATACGCTCGGAGTTACACTGCTCCCTCTTCTGCTGCACCAACTGCTGCAGCTCCACTTTACATGTGGTCACGCGCCGCTGGTAGGTGGATGCGCCGCTCATCGACTGCACCACCTGAACTGCAGGGAGTGCTATGGGTTTCCAGGGCTGAGGTGCTCCGCTTTCAGGCATCTAAAATAAGGACAGAGGGAGAGGCCTTAGTTTAGTGTTGATCAGGGCTATTTAATTAGATCCTAGGATCCTTCTTTACATGGTTGGCTCAAGAACTTAAGACACAGGGCCTTATAGGAGCTAACTAAAGACAAACTGTACTGTCATTACTGGCACACTGCAGTCATTGTAGTCGAGACACAGGACAGGACATGTATGGGGGAATTAGGCATGGATGTCAAAAACACACTGAGCCAGATGTTCTCAATCTAATGAGCAGCAACAGCCAGATCAGGTTTTTATTCTGTTGCAGCATGTCCTGTATATGAACTGGCCTTGTATTCAGTAGCTAAACATGCTGCAAAGCATGCCTTGTGGTCACTGAATGCCCTGATGAATGCAGAATGCAGAAGAGAGCATCCTTTAGTAGTGGCCCACTCCAGCCCAGGCAGTGGGAAGCTGCAGAGCTCTTCATTAGAACTATTATTAAATAATTCAACAATTAAGTTGCTTTGGAAGCTGAAACAGTAATATGTATGTTGATGGACTGGGGGCTCCATGGTCTCAATAGGGAACCTCTGCACTAAGCGGAAAATCAGATTTTAATTAGATCTTCAGTACAACTAATGATGCAGCAAGTAAAAGTATTAGAAGGACAATCACTCATTAACGTAGGCTGAAAGCACATGGATGGAGGTAATAAGTGAGCATGAACACACATACACAGCTGTTGGGGGGTGGGGTTTAAAAAGATATAAAAGGATAAAGCAGACACATCAGAATGGAAAGGGATGAGGTGGGTAGTGAGAAGGAGGAGAGGGTGGGGAGAGGGTGCAGTCAGCTCAGCGCTCGACCTGGGCTGAGGATGGAACATGAGGGATGTTAAGAGCTTGTGTGGAACTCTCAGATTTCATGCACCCTCCAGCCAGAGTTCCATCTGTTCGCCCAGCAACACTCAGAACTAGAACTGTAGCTACCATTGCCAGTGATGGCGTCGTGGTAGGCGGGTCCAGGGAACCAAACATGTTCTTCCACTCCTCATTCAGGCTAGAGTCCTGCTTCGTGTGTTTACGGGCTAGTAAAAAACAGATTAAAAATAAATAAATAATCAATTCGAACCAAAAATAAAACTGTTACAAAAATATAACTGAGTCTCTACATATTAAAGCTGATCAACCTCAAATTCCTTTTAATACTTTTCTTTGTTGTTCCGCAAAATAAAACTGAGATTTTACAGTTTAACACATTGTCAAGCAACCAGTATGAAACAATAAACAATGGCCCCTAATCTGATCAGTTCAATTTATCATTGCGTCCAAATGTGATGGTAACCATGGCAAATAAATTATGTAAGCCTTCATATGTACTACAATCTGACGGTAATCATTCCAACTAAACAATGACTAAAATCATTATAAATAGCCAAGCCTGCCTACGCTTTTTTTATAGTTTATGCAGCAATCTTCTTGAAGAATAGAGTGGATATGGGGGCTTCTGAGACAGGATCATACATGATACAGGAGTTAGAGGTTAACCCACTGATTTAATACATAATAAATGTCATTTAACAAGGAATTCAGTGTGAGTAGTGAAATCCAGTACAGACAGGCATCTATAAATAATAAACTCAACAGTGTAGAACTTTATAAACAAACTGAATAAAAGCTCTTACATAGGTCTTGACTGAAAAATACTCATATTTGTTGCACTGTTCAAGAACTTATGCACCAAAATAAGCTTTATGTTTTGAGCTACAACCCACAGAAACTAAACGCAACTTTAAAAGCAGTCTTTTAAAAAGAGGTTCTGATAGTAATTAGCCTATACTTTAAAAAGAGAAAATCACATGCAAGATTTGGGACAACATCGCATCAGATTGGAGATTTCCATAGCACATCTGTAGGTTTATTGCCAAAACACAATAATAGTGAGTTATTTTTTGTGACAGGATAAAATGATTACTTCAAAGAGAGCCATGCACATCAATATCTAAGTAATACCAGAAACAGCAGAGATGTCTGCAAAGAAGTCTGCAAACAAATGAAGAAACATGATATATTAATCTGCATTCCAAATATAAAAAAATAACTACTCAGCAACTCAAAAGGCTGTCTACCTCTCTTGTCCTCAGACTCCTGCTTGGGTCTAACCAGGTCCACCTGTCGGCCGGTGATCCCCAGCGTGGAAAGGTCGATGACTCCACCATGGGCACCATCACTGAGGTGGGTCTGGTCAATGATGTTGGCCTTGGCCTTGCTGGATTTAAGCATGAAGTCCTTCAGGGCTAGAAGCTTGTCCTCCTCAGCCTCCGTCATTCCCTAGGAGAGATTCAAGCAGAAGAGGTGTGCTAACACTGGTGCTGACCATGAAGAACCATAGTAAGACCTAAGGCAAAGGTTGACATCTTTCCAGAGGCCATTAAACTTCTAGTTTGAAAACCTGTTCTATCCAACAGCTGCTAAATAAACCTATGTATAAGACCACCATTTTTTTGTTACAACCCTTCTAGTACAAAGAGGTCAGACAGGACTTCTCTGACCTGCGATAGAAGCTTCTTAAGCAGTTGTGCAATGGCAGGATCCTCAGGAATAGGACACTCAGGAATAGAGCCACCACGTTTCTTTTGACGGAGCAGCAGATGTCGAAAGAGGCTGCTAATGTCTTTGGAGCGGAGTGCATAATCAAAGATAGAACGACTCACAGGCTCTTTAAGCACACTCAGAAGAACTATTTCCTTATCAATCTGTCAAAGAACAAAGAAAATTATTTGTTGCTAAGTAATAAGACTAGAGATTACTCCAGTATAATCATAAATTGGTTTTATTGTAACAATTTGTATTTGTGCATTGATTGATTCATTTTTTGATTGATATGCAAGTCTCACCTGTATAATAGGCTGGGTAATGAAAGGGCTGAGGTGAGGCATGAGCTTGCAGTACACATCAGCAATGTTCAGATGCTGTGCAACCACAGTGATGAAGCCCACAGCTCCATAACGTATCCACAGATTTGGATGGCACAAGAATGGAGCTGGCAGGACAACAGACACAATGTCTCTTTTTTTCTTAATAATTTTAAAAATGTATTTGAATCACAGGGAATTACTTCCCAACCTGGGCTGTCAATTGCACTGCATGCTCACTACTTGTCATAAGTTATAGCCTCATCATCACTGAAATCAGTTCATCCATACATAATTTTGATAGAAATCTACATCTCGCTAATGTCCACTTTATAACTAGTTATGAACATAAACAAGCTCTCTCACCAATGTCACTAACAAACTCATAGATGTGTGGCTTCTGCAGTAGTCCCAGCTGGCACATGCAGGTCAGAGCATTGAGAGCCTTATAGATGACAAACTCCTCCACATCGCTCAGACCCTGCTGTAGCAACGGCTTCAGGATGGATGAGCTTTGCCACCCCACATAGGCAGCTACACCTGCAGCCGAAGTAGACGCTGGAAGTCATATTTGGACTCCTTCCCAGTGTGTGTCTAAGGCCACATTTCAGTAACATCTATCAATAAACATTGATAAAAACTTACCCACAATACTGTCAAAGAAGGCTCCACGCAGATGCCAGTCATTCTTGTCATTAAGAAAGGTGATCATATGAGAGAGGAGCACATCGTTAGCCTTCTGCCTGCCGAAGAACACACAGAGGCGTGTGATGCCGTTCTCCATTAGCGTCTGCTTCACAATGTTCTCAGGGTCGCTGAGGAGTGTCACCACCTTCTGCTGAACCATCTCATGCAATGCCTGCAGCTCTGTGACAAAAGGATAGAGCACATCAATAGCTTTTGTTTGAGAATATTTTAATCTGCAACTGGCTCAGAACTCTTCAGTATAACTGATGTCATTTTTTAATATCACAGGAATGTGAGTAACATGCTCACGTAATGAGAATTATTTAAAATCCTGAAATTTATGTAGATTTAAAAAGTGTCTTCTGAATGGACAGATACCTGAATCATAGTTTTCATTGGGATGAAGAGTTTCCTCAGCATCTTCTCCATTTAGGTCCTGTTCAGAGTTGAGATTATTCTCCTGCACCAGCTCAAGAAAACGCAGTGCTGTCTCAGCCAGGTGGGCGATGTTCTCTAACAGACAAATCATATAAAATCAGTTAAACAATAAAATGGTTGCTCATTTGTTTTAGAAATACAGGATTATGCATTGCATTCATTTCTCTGCCCTAGTTTGCCATTACCTGCATAAGCAAGTCTGACAATAGTGGCCTCATCTTGGGCTAGATGTGCAATGCCAGGCAGTATGTACTCAGGGTAAATGTTGACATCATTGCGGGGAACTTCTTTGACCAGTGCCAGCACTTTGGTCAATGTGCGCACAGCTTCTGCCCTCACACGAGGCACAGAGTCATTGCAGAAATGCAGTAAGTAAGGGGTGATTCGGTCCAGCAGTATCTCCACACTTAGCCGGCTGGCCAAGTGCAGCACCAGCTCCAGCGCTGCCAGCTTGGAGTCACAGGAGCGCAGGGTTTGCAGACAGGAGGTAATGACTGACACAAGAACTACCAGCCCATGTTCTTTGGCAGATCCAAGCTCCTGGGATGCCTTCTCTTGTTTCTCAGCCTTCCCCATGTGCCCTCCTCCACACAGGTTGTGAAGGATATTGTCCAGGTCTTTTCGAACGACTAACACCCGCTCGTCTGCAGACTGGAATGTCTCTTTAGCAAACTGAGCCATATAAGGTTGAAGGAAGGTATAGAAGATATCTGGGAAGGCTTTGCCTCGTTGCTGTTTCAAGTAATCTTCAGCTGTCAAACGTTTTTCAGGTTCTCGTTGCACCATCTGTGCCACCTATGCAGAATGTCATACATACAAACAAACACACAGAAATGTCTGTATATTGATTATGTTAAAAGGTGGCAAAATACTCAAGTTGTTGCATGAAAGGTAGCCGAATTAATAAATGAAAAAAAATGTTAAATATGTGAATGTGAATAAACATATTAAAAGTACCAGTTCTCTAATATTTTGGTCTTCAATTTTCATTAGAACTTGTTCGGTTTGAAAATGTCCCTTGCGATAGGCCAGCAACTGTGACAGATCAAAAAGTGGGACCCCTTCTGTGAACAGTTCAGCGATAACACATCCTAAAAAACAAAAACATAATGAGAAAGCCATACATAGCTTCCAATAAGTAATTAAAGAAATAACTACAAAACTAAATTGTACCAGCAGAGAAAATGTCCATGGGCTGTTTGAGCTCCCCTCTGGTCCTCTGGCTATTACTAGTGAGATCCACAAGCGGAATGGTCTGGTCACTCTCTGTGCCAAACATACTACCATCCACAAACCTCTCTGGTGCTATATAGCATGTCCTCCTCCGGGATGTATCAAAGAAGTAGTTGAAGTCTGCTGGATTGTCCTCAGGTAAATATGTTGGTTTAAAACTAGCAAAGTCTGTAAGCAGCACCCAGTTCCAACTTGTCACCATAACATTCTCTGTCTTAATGTCACCATGCCGCACACCTGATTTATGGGCCTGATCAACAGCATTAAGGATCTGAAATGCAATCCATTTCTTCTCCACATTGTTGAGGAACGGCCGTGTGCTGATTCGATCATATAGGTTGTCACGAACATATTGCCGAAAGAGCATGGCAGCTTTCTCTGTGAGCGTGGCCTTCTGAAAGGGCAAACAGTTTTGACAAGAGTGTAGTCTGATCTTCAGTTCCTCTAGCTCTTGCTTGTAGCTGCTTAAGGGAAGTGAGGGGTCCTGAATGGCAAAGACCTTCACCACCACTAAACCCTCTCTGTGCTTCGCTCTGGCCACCTTGAAAAATCTGGTGCTGCCAAGACTTTTATCATATTCATAATCATGGATGTCTGAGAAGTAGCTGTCAACAGACAATATCTGTGAGGGAGCGATTCCAGCCAACTGATTTCCCATGTTTCTTTTAGGTTTTATATGAATTGTCCAAAGTCGGATCCTAATCTGATGACGAGAAAATGTAAAAACAAACTTTTTATAATTTATTATGATTTCAGACAGAGGTTAGATTCTACTTTAAAATACAAAAAAGGACTATGAAGTCGACTCAACCTTTACAAACGTGAAACGCTGAAATATCTCAATGACTTGCACAGCTTTAAGACCTTCCTGAGCTTCTGAAATCAGCAGGCTAATGGATAGATAGCTATTTAGCTAAATTTATTGTAATGCCTTACCTTCAAAACATAGTCAAGTTCTCTAGCTACGTATGACAAAACGACAACCTGAGAGAACCTGACTCCCTGTTTCTAAACTATAAGCATCTAGTATGTTTATAACATTGCCATTCTGCATGAACATGTTTAACAGCTAGCTAACCAGCTATAATGGGAACGTGAGGTCGATAGCCTTGCTCAGTTGTTTACCTTCTTTCAGTTCAGTCCGCAAGATTAGCTAGCTAGCTAGTTAGTTTTGTGATGACGGAGCTGTTATCACCTTGAAAACATAAATTAACGGCTAGACGCTCCCATTTCAACCTAATGCCTGACAAAATATGTCATATCTTAACAAATTTTGAATATTAGATCCAACACACGGGGTGTTGCTTGATGTATTGATATATATAGTCGATAATAGTCGTTGATTGAGCTTCCCCGTCGCTGATCTGAGAATTCTTCAACATACTACCCGTGCTGCTGCATTGGGTCGAATCTTGAAATAAACTGATCCTGGATCTGTACAATAAACCGGAACGCGGAAGTTTAGTTCTTCCGGATCATGCGACGTTCAACGTATCAAAACCGAAACTTTTTGGTTCGTGCTATTGGTTCTGTTCACGGGCGAAATGTGTGAAACGTTTACCACAGAAGCACTAGAGGATCGGTTACGGAGTTTGCACGAGCTGACAGAATTTACGGAAAACTGTCGTACACAACTGGCAGAGCTCTTTAATGCACTGGAATGGAATCCGGATTTGGAGTCATACTCCTTGGTAACGTTAGCTAGCTAACAAGCTAATGCTATCTTACAATGGCAATTGTCGAATGCAGCTAGCTATAGGAATAAATCTAAGTTATGGCTCATATTAGCTAGATTGAAATGTTCTAGATATAGCATCTTATTATGTGTGGAAGAAAATGTACTAATAATGTATTTTTTAAAATTAAACTTAACTCTAGGTTACGTAAGTTAGTAGGTAGCTAGCTAACGCTGCCTTATTAGTTAGATAATCTAGCTACCTAATTAACCAGGTTTGTAATTTTTCATACATTTATTAATTTAGAATACTTAATGTATTGCTTGAAGCAATCTAAAATGTTCCTTTATGGTCTTTGTACCAGGAAAAGATGGAGGTTTGTTCCTACGATACAAATCACACTGTTCGTAGTGGGAGCATGGAAAAACACAAAGCAAACTGTCAGCTCGTCCAGTTAGGATACTCCAAAGAGGAACAGGTAAAATCAACATTTCACTTTGTGTTGCCTGTGTTACGTGCAGACATGTCTCCCCGTCACACTAAATCCTTGCTTCTTGTATGAACACAGGCAGAGATGTACGATCCATCCTTTTGCTATGAGAGGGCAAATGTTCCCAGCATAAATGTAGGTGAGTTGTCCGCTCAAAGGGAGTGACGTTTTAAGGAAGTCTCTCGCTCTTTTTTTTTTTTTTTTTTTTCCTCTTGTAATGGAGTAATAAGGGTGGCTGGGACAGAGTGCATTGAGTAAACACACAATGCAATGAACGATACTCTCAAGCAACTTTGACATGTTGATCTGCACAGGCCATCAGCCACCTTATACTCTGTTCTTCACTGGTCGTTTTCTGACAATAAACAGCTGTTACATGGATATTTTTGGGTGGCAGACTATTATCAACATGCTGATATTTTTTTTGCTTGCCCCTAGCTACTGACATGGTGCTATCTTGGTTAGGATTATTTAGCTGTTACAGGTACTGCAGTCTTGCTGGTGTTTTTATGAGTATGTGTCACTGCTGAAATGAGAGCAGTCCACCTCTCAAACACACCAAGCAAGAAGCAGTCCTATGGTCAGAAACTGACCATATATGAAGAGCTACAGGATATCTAATAGACTGTGCCAATAGACTCCAGACCATAACTGTGTACAGACAAGGTATTTCTTATATTGTTAGCGAGTGTATGTTCCAAGTACCAGAGAGAGGTTTACAACCATGCATTGTAATTGTTATTCTAACCTTGTAACAGATAAACATACACAACATGAAGTAATCCTGCAAGCTTGTGCAATTGCCCCTCCCCTTCAGTCTGCAGGAGCATACTGCCAAAGTAAGTTCTAAACCAAGGATCTACTCTGTGATATCTCACTGTGAGCACACAGTTTTTTGGCTACTTACATTTTGAAGTATGAATGTAAATCTACTCTTTTAGGATGAATACAAAAAACCTTACCTCAAAGACCTTTATGATTGTATGACTACAGTTATTCTGGACATGACTGTAGATGAGAGAAACGGCAGGATGCATTTGGAAATTCTGTTGAATGCATGATTTACTGGTTATTGACTTAAGTGATTTTTGAACCTTTTTCAGCCAAATATTTTAGTTGCAGCAGAATTTTTTTTCTAAGACTTTTTGTTTTGCTTTCTCATAGTTAAGGATGTCTTAATCCAGTACTGTTATCATTTATCTGTATTCTGTATTTTTTCTAGTAACAGGGGTGAGTATTAGAGGCTGTCTGGTCAAGACATTTTTCCACTCATACTTGCTGTATCCTTTTGAAAATATCCTTTTTCACATCAGTATTTTTTCCCTGACATTAGGACCATTACAGCTTTATGCTCTCACAAAGGTTGTGAGAATAAGAAAATGTACACACAGATGCAAACAGAGTCCATACTTTTTTGTAAAATCATGATTTGGAGATGCTATTACTTTTTTGTAGTGTTCAGTAAATTATATAATTTTGTGAGCCTTCACTTTGTACATTGCTCATTTGGTGGTTATAGGAAGAAAGTTCTCTGTTCATTTATGAATACTCTCCTTGAAGCCAGTATGTTTAAAACTTCCTGTTTTGTGTTAAGGTGATTACTCCACTGAACCTGTGGAAGTTCCTCAGAACCACAAGCGATCAATATGTGACCTCACTGTTGCTGACCGATTGGCCTTGTATGATCATGTTATACAAGTGGCCATGCAGCAGGGTGCAAAGGCACAATCATCCAGCAATGAGGATCTGTATGTGGATCTTGTTTCTAAGCTTAATAAAGGTATCATTTGAGTGTCTGACCTTTAACACATTAAACTTGATTTCCATGCACATACTGTGAATTTAAATAGTAAACATTTACCAATAACAGACCAAGTACTGAAAAAACTGTCTGAAAGTTTCCTGGGTCTTTGTTTAAAAAAAAAACTGTGGGTTTTATTAAGACATATTCCTGTTTTGTGAAGCCCCCTCTGTAAAATCTCTTTGATAAACATAGATGAGGAGCAAAGTGGCCCAAAGTCTCACCTCGAGGTCTTGGCTGAGATGAGGGACTACAGGAGACGACGCCAGTCATACAGGGCAAAAAATGTTCACATCACCAAGAAATCTTACACTGAGGTCAGAATTCTAGCTCTTCTTTTCCCACCTTGTGGGCCTGATATGCCAAGATACAGCCTGCAAGATCAGTTACATAGTTCATGGCTCGAAAAGTAAGCCAATTAAATGAAGTTTCGTGTTATCAGCCCTGTTTATGTACTTGCAATAAAAATGAGAGTGAGGGAGAAAAAAAGTCTTTGGTACAGCAGAGGTCCATGTAGCAGTCTGTATTCACCTGTGTGCTACTAATTCCACAGGTTATTCGTGAAGTGATTGATGTCCACTCTGGGGAGCTGGCGAGACTGTGGCAGCAGGAAAGAGAGGAAGAGAACAAAATATTACAATATAGGTAACGTGAATTATGCCACACCCTTTCAAAGATAATAATCTTGGTGAAGTAGCCTGAGCTACTTCATTGTCGGATTGTTTTTTGTTTTTTTGTTTTTTTTTAAAGAAGGATTACCACTTTTTTATCCAGTAAAAGTAGCTGCTGCTTCAGCTGTGGTTGTTGTCTGTTCTTAGCAGGCTCTGTGGCAGCAGCCACTACATTAAGTGTAATTGTTACCTGTCCAGCTGTTCCCTGAGCAGGCATTCATGCAAACTGCACACTCCTGCATTGTCCTGTCCTCATAAGATGATGGGTATGCTGTATCCTGTTGGTCACTCAGTTTGACATCTGCGGTATGCAGGAGACCATCAGACGAAGGCCGCGCTGCGTCTGCTGAGTCGCGGGAGTCCCACACAAGCAGCAGGGAGAAGTTCAGCTCCCGCCACAAGCGGAAGCGCAGTCGCCAGCAGAGCCAAGATAAGGAGAGCAGAAACAGGAGGAGGTGAGGCTCAGGGGCCCATCTGCACGTTTAGTTCTTGTCATATATGGAAGCAGCAGTGTTTTTCACTGGTCATTCATTATGTGTCTCTAATCATCTTCCTCATAATGTTATCCCGTGTTGCTAATTTTAATTTCAACCCTTTCCTGTCCTTTTGTATATAGGGGTTCCCGTTCTTCTGAAGAGAGGCATCACAAGAAAAAGAAGAAGAAGAAGTAATGAATTGTGTGTTTGTAATTAGGTCAGAATGCTGGATTTTATTTTTGGTTTTTTTGTGGATCCTGCGTGAACTCTCAATGCAGAAGTTTGAATAAGAATTTCCAGATTATTTGGGTGCATTAAATTAAATCTTAACTGATCTTGTGCTGTTTTTTAAATTTATTTCTCCTCAATTATTCTTATAATTCATATTATATGATGCATGTCATATGACAGTGTTTAGTGTAATCTCTTGGCTGTTGTAGTTGTTTTTACACAATACTAAAGCTCTGGTTTGAATATGTGATGGCACATTTCTCCCAGCCACAAAACCCCTGGTTGAGTGTGCCTGGCCTGGCCATACATATTTTGGGAGGTAAGCCATGGTTACTGGTCCTCCACATTTACATATCTGTCCACTTGCATGTGTGAGATTTTACTTATAGTGGGTGGATTTACTGTCCCATGCTGGCTATGCTGCCTAAAATTAAGTTAATTTTGTTAGCTGATATTGAAAGGAAGAAAAGCTGGTAAAAGCTTTTTCATGAATCATTTTGAATACTGTCCTGTGATTGTGAAAAGTATATCTTAAAAACAAACAAACAAAATACAGATTGGACAATCAGGTTCAATAAGTTACCCTTTTTATCATCAATGTTGAAAATACTATGCATCTCCTGCCCACAGTCTACAAGCATTTCTCATGGGGGCGGGGGGTTTGGTATTTCTCACCCAGCTGAGGAGAGGAGGGAGCCTGGGACACCCTGGTAAGGGCCCAGCAGATCTGCATGGCTGTCTCAGCACAGGGGCACTGGCACCGTGGGTGGGGAGGGAGAATGCTGTGAGAAGCACTGCCAGTCTTACACTCGTGCGCACACAGCCTGAGACTGAGCCTGTGAGCCTGCATTCGGAGTGACAGGCCCCTCTGTGGACCTTGCAGACGTGAGAGAATCCAGAGCAGGAAGGGCCACTGGCCATGGCAAACTCCAGGGTGAAGGTGAGCGAGAGGAGCTCTTCAGTGCATGATCACAAACTGAAGATGTTGCATCAGATTCAAATTCTATTGTTCAAATTAGATGCTTTGCAAGATACGGGATTATTAATTCCACCTTTGCATGTGAAGTGTAGTGTCATGGATTTAACTTTATATGATCTTAAGAGCAAAAACGGAAATGTATGCATGTGCTTGTGTGTACTGTTCATTTAAATTATTCTCACATAATGTTATCAGTGCTAATGTAACAGTGCTTGTCTTATTTTGCCTTAGACAAATTAATGTTATTGTCTGCGTGGAGCGGCATACAAGATCTTGATTGTAAGACATTCAGTACTTTGAGTTCTACTTGTTCCAATACAGGATAAAGTGAAATATTGGCTCAGTCTTTTAAATTAGTTTTTTTTATTCATGGTTTGTCTAATTGCAAAAAGCATCCAGCATGTTCTCAAGAATTGTCTTTTTCTCCAATAATTTTTTACTAGTTTATAGTAGTTGAAGTGTTATATCAGGTTCTGTTGCTGGTTGAATGTATATCGCACAGTTCTGTAAGTGGCTCCTTAGTTTTCAGTAAGGGGTGGTGAGCACTGGCACATAGGTGGAGAACTTAGAGAAGTAAGAGAGTGCATGTATCCCACACTGCACCTCTTTGTCCCAGAGGGCCTGTGGGTTGATGAGAGCCCTTGATGGAGTCCACAATCTCCACCTCTCACTCTAACCTCTTGGACTGACAGGAGTAATGTAACTTAACAGTAATGAATGGACCTCGTAACTTTAAACAGCAAACAAAGGTCTTCATCCTCTACTCTCAACTCAGCTGTTAAATATCAAGAGTTTAAACATAACCTGTCTTTGACTATATGGAAAGATAATATTGGTCAATAATATTTTTTCTTTCAGCAAAAACACCTTTATTGTACATTTTTTTACTCTAAATCCAAATATGTTTTCAAAATTTTTCTATCTCTATTTCTATTAGATTCCCCCCCCCCCCCCCACTAGTATACTCACATGCCATTATATACTCAATGTAAAGCTTTCCATGAAGCTATGCATGATGGAGCCATACCAAAAACAGTTTTGAGTTGAGTGTAAAAAGCACTGTAAGACATCTATTTTTGTTTGTAAAAGTTCAAATTGTGTTGCCCTGTGTAGTCATCCAGTCTTTGTGCTGCAATGGCTTTCAAATGTTTGTCTGGCAAAACCTCGTTCGCATCTACTATATAATGTAAATGACCCATAGAAACATCAAGAAAATGTAGAACAAATCTTTTGTACATCTCTGTGCACCCAGGAGTGAAAAGCTGTGTGCATGCATGAGAAAGAAAGTGATACTGAAAACAAAAAGTTGTAATGGTGTAGAAATGGGTCCCCAGACATTCTGGTCCGGAATGTAAGAGCAGGCTGAGAATTATTGTAAATCATGAGGGTAGGACTGTAAGACTGCCACTTGGCAGTGATCTAAATGAGATCAGACAAAAATACAAAAGTCTGCCTTTGTTTCTTAACAAAGGAGCATTTTTAAATATTTTAGGCCTGTACTGCATATCTGCTTACTAGTAATGATCTTAATTCTACAAATGGAAAAACTAAAGAAGAGTGTTTCAGTCCTCATTTTCCCCAGTGCTCACATACATAACACTCTTTGTCAATTCTCTGGTGGACTTCCACTCTAAACCTAAATAAAGATGAGCAACATTGTAGGAGGCCATTCATATCACAAACTTCTCTTGGCAAGGCAGTGCATATTACATGTTAGGATACTCATTTTGATGTTATCTGACAGGAATGCATGGAATGACTCAGAGATTAATATTAGCTCTATCCAGTAGGGGGAGACATCCAGTCTTATTTATATCTTCATCCTGCAATGGTCTTTCTTGGAAAAAAAAAAGTCATTCTGGCATTAGTGTTCAAATGAATATTCCAGTATATATTTTCCTCAACCTGTAATTGCTGTTGGATTAAGTTCAGTGGAAGTTGTAGATATCAGTCTAACCAAGAGGTCATTTCCCCAGTTAAATACAGGAATATGTGCCTGTAAATGTCAAAGTGAGCAAATATACACATTACACAGCAATACATTTTACTTACTAATGGCATAATAGCTGACAATATGATACCATTTGTCAAAATATTGCTCTTATAAGATGTAGTTATATCTGCTGTCAAAATACAGGAAAGCTCTAGTACTGACTTACAGTTACTCTAAGATGAGGCGATATGTTAGCATTTACTCTTCCTAATTATTCCTGCGATAGAATAATATTCAATGAATGTGTCATTTAACGTCATATATATTATACCAACTTTAATTCTACAAATAAACACTATCAGTGTGACAGAATGAAAACAGCTGCATGCATCATTATAGTTGAGTGAGGAAATAGATTCATCAACATTATAATGTTAAAACATTTAACATTTTAGGTCTTGTGGCCAAAATATTGATAAGCTTATTTATAAAATTACACTGTATGATGTGGTTCAGTGTAAGAGCAGTTAATAGGATTAAGCAAGCAATATTTCAAATTAACACTTTTTGTCAACAATGAAAATGGAGACAAATTAATGCATAAATGATTCAATGAAATGAATACAGTATTTACACAGAAGGAACCTTGGTATATCTTATAGCAGCATATAAATGTTTAAAGTGTATAAAATGCCTATGTGCATTATTATATTATATAAAACTATATTAATTAGTCACACATGTAAGTTTTCTGTCTTCTGCTATGTAATGTAGTGGGCATTTTTCTTCTCTCTTTCTGGGGTTTCACATTATAGCTTTGTGTCTTCTGTGGCTGCTCCCAGTTTCCATGTGTCCCAGTTTCCTTAAAACACTGGGTGGGATAGGAGGAGGAGAATGGCCATAGGTGCGTGCTGTGTAAGTTTGATGGTGTCTGTGTTCCTCTGTGGCTGTCAGGTGTGGGCTGTGTCTCTAAGCACAGTGCTACTGCTGTGTGTGCTCCATTGCAAGGCCCAGGATGACTACTCTGGCTACCCCTCAGGTCAGAGTCCACAACAGATAGATCTGCAGAAAATGAGCAAACTAAAGCTTTGTAAACCTGCATAAAATCAAGCTGTATCCACTTAGCATCATTCATCATCATCCTTAACACATGCAATTTAATAAATAAAACCATTATTTCCCCATTGGATTACTTAGGTGATGAACATACATATGAAGGCTCCTTAGTCAATGGATATGATGAACACTCTGGATATACACAGCCTGGTAGGGTCATGCCAACTGTTTGTTTTTGTTTGTTTGTTTTAATCTGCAGAATGTTGGCATAGACATGTGAGTGTTCTAATACTGCATTACAAATAAAATCCATCAACAACTTTACCAGTAGCAATAAATAAATAGCTCAACCATTCTAACATGGCTAACAGTGACTTGTAGCTACTAATAAGCATGTCATTTGAATAATGCTAATAGGCAGCTATTTTTTATTCATCATTTTTAAACTATTAAACTCCTTTAAAGCAGTATTCTCTCACTGCCTGACTATATCTGTTTTAGCCTTTGTTTCAGATGACCAAATATATTTCCATAGCTACTGTTATCATTGCATTTAATATTCCTAATATTTTGTCAAGTTTTGATGAAAATTTGAACTTGATGTGCATAATAAGACACAATGCAGATAGACAACATCCATCAATTCCGAATATATGTCTTGTTTATTGGAATTAGACAACTCTTTCATAAAGGTTCTGTAAAGAAACATAAAAAATCATTCCACAAGGTTAAATTTTATTCACAAACCAAATATTGGGGCATATGTATGTCACATTACCATTTCATCTTAACAAATGAGTATTGAAACTTATTTAAGGCAGCAGCTATTTAGGACTAAATGTATCACAGAAGTCTGTTTTGATTGATGTATATGTTTGTTCTTTGATCAGTGCCAATATTTCAGCTGTATATGTATTCATTTAATTAATTATAGCAAAAAGAAGTTATGATCTCTAGGCTAATATATGCTTTATCATGATGTATGTATTTGAAATCAAAATGTACAGTGTGGGCTATTATTGCAAAGGATTAAAGTATATGGAAACTCCTTTTATCTCCACTCATGATATGGAAGTAGCCTGCACTTGCCTGTTACTCAGTAACAACTGCATCTGTCTCTAAATCTGATGGGTATTGATGCCCACAACTTATTAACTCCTACCCTTCTGTTTATTATTTCACTTGTATTTGTTCTGTATTAATGGACCTAGTAATCTCTTTCTGGAGAGTAATATGAGCCAGCCAGTCTACCAGTCTCACAGTCCCTTTTCAATGCATTTCAAGTGGACTACCCTCCAGAGCCCACACACACCTACGAGGACGAGCAGTCTGCATCTGCATATGACCCCTATGGCCATGCTCCAACAGTGGTCACCATGCTCACAGAGGAGGCCTACCCTTATGCCACTACCACAGACACATATGGCTATGCCAAAGAAGTGACCACCCTGACCACGGAGGTGCCATTTGAAGGGGATGCCTCATTGGTGGAAGGACCCACTGAGTGTGACTGTGAGCCAGGAGAGCCTGGGTTTGCGGGCTTTGCTGGGCCGAAGGTAGGTCATCTCAGTAACAGCAGGTTTGGCAGCTCTGGTTTTGTCTTTATACATTATTAATAGCTTTTTGTTGTTAGGGGTCCAAAGGGCCTCAAGGAAAACAGGGATTCCCAGGGGCTCAAGGAAGAGAGGTAAGTGGTCTGAACTTTGATCTGCTCTGTACATCAGACCCTGATTTAAAAAAAAATCTTTAGTAGCTTCCGATGACTATCCTTTGTCGTGTTGTTAGGGCTACAAAGGAACTAAAGGTGTTCGAGGCCGGGGGGGTGACACAGGCCCCCTGGTGAGCTGCTTACCCTCCATATCCTTTTTTAAGAGTTGAGTCATTTGTAGATACAGGCTTCCTCTCCAATTCCTGCTTTCTCTCTTTAGGGTGACCCTGGGCCTGATGGAGAGGATGGTGAATCTGGTTTCTCTGGTGCAATGGTGAGTGGAGAAGAGTCCAGCACCATAGACTTGTATTCTTTTGGAGTGTCTTACACATGTTCTAATTCCCTTTCTGTAGGGGTTACCTGGGCTGCCTGGAGACCCAGGTGAGAGAGGAGAATCTGGATTAAAGGTAATGCAGTTACCTTGAATCACTCTTGTGAGGAGGTAACCCCATTAGTAAAGCTTGTATGTAAAAAAAATGTATATGTGTTTATGAACACTGGGTGAACATTTATTAGAACACCTACTACATGGCTGTGCCTAATTGATAACCCTACATTGTTACAGTCAATTAAAAATTGTAATCCACCATTTGTATCACTATTGCACTTTAAATTTAGGTGACTGTGCTGTCCTTTTTCAGGAGTGACCTTGATTTGGCCAAAGGGCAAGTGTTAGATTTAAGATTGTAATTGTCCTTATAAATAATGTTTGTGCAAACAGTTATGAATACCGTGGCATTGTTGTTTATGTCAAACAGGCTGGTTTGAGTATTTCAAAAACTACTCATCCTGTAGGAGTTACACAGATAATAGTTTATAAGGTTTATACAAAATGGTGCAAAAAAAAAAAAAAAACATCCACTAAGCTTAAGTTCAGCAGGCAGAAATATGTTGATGAGAGAAGTCAGAAAAGAATGGCCAGACAGAAATGCTGATAGGAAGGCTATGGTAACTCAAATTAACACTGTCTCCAACCCTGGTTAGCAGAAAAGCATCTCAGAACAAATAGTATGTCAAACATTGAGGTGGATGAGTTACAACAGCAGAAGACCAAACCACATTTCACTCATGTCACCTAAGAACAGAAATCTGTTGTTACAGTAGGCACAACCATACCGAAACTGGACAGTTAAAGATCTGAAATACATTGCCTGGCCTGATGAATCTTGATTTCTGCTGTTATATGAAGATGGTGGGGTCAGAATTTAATGTCAACAGCATGAATCCATGGACTCAACTTGCCTTGTATTAACTGTTCAGGCTGCTGGTGGTGTATTGGTATGGGCAATGTTTACTTGGCACACACTGGGCCCTCTAATTTCTAATGAATATAATTTGAATGGCACAGCAGAGTATTGTTGCTGACCATGTGTATCCCTTTATGGCCACAGTTTACTCATCTTATAATGGATAATTCAGCATATAAATGTACCAAGTCACAAACAACAAGTTGTCTCAAACTTGTTCCATAACCATGACAACAAATTGAGTATATTTCACTGGCCAACTCCCTGGCCACCAGCCATAATTCCAATAGAGAACCTTTTGGGGTGTGGTAGATTAGAAGATTTGCAGCATATGTAGCTGGAAGCAGATGAAAGCAGAAAGTAAATGATTTAATTATGCTGTTCTGAGAGAGAATGGTGTTGGTGAGTATATCACCTTCCCTGCTTTCACAACAAGCAACTCACGGGAGAGGTCACAGGAAACATTGCATACATGTGTAGAGAACAAGATAAGTTACCATCGCTTAACTAACATCTCAGTATATACAACTGACTCAAAAAGACAGATAACATATAGGTACAGCCATAGAGTAGTGGTGCCTGATTAAGTGATCACTCGTTATGTGATGAGTAGACTATAAGACTGAGTGTGTCTGTTATAGGGTGATGTAGGCATGGACGGCCCCCGTGGGGGAGTTGGACTTGCAGGAGAGGTGGTGAGTAAACTGAGACATTGAGTCAGAGTGACTCACCCAAGGAATATATGCAGCTTGTTCAGCCTCCAACCATCTCCAATCAGCTGTTTCTCATCAGCATGAACAATGAGGCCAAAATGCCATTTTTATTAAGTGCTTCACTGCCCTATTGATTTTTCTATTTCCTAAAAAACAGAAAATATCACTTAACCAGGACTAGAAAATAAAAATGAACATGGTCTGGGTTGCCACTATATCAAACATACTGTTTAGGGTTTTCTATGAGGGTGCTATTAGTGTTATATCCAACATCCATAACTCTGAACTCTGATATCCCAGCAGTAGTCATAATGATGTGCTTCCCGCTGTCATATACTCCCACTTAGTTCTAAAGTTCACTTCAGTGTTTTCACTTTGATTGTAGGGCCCCGTTGGTCCAATTGGCCCACCAGGAACTGCAGGGGCTAAAGGCATTAAGGTAAACAACTCCCGCATTATTCAGTTTTTTTATTCATGAATAAATTATACCAGTGGAATTCCAAATTATGTCAATTTTTCTAAAGGAAGATTATGCCACATTCATAAGTGTTATTTTTTCCAGAAAAAAGGAACTGAACATACAGATATAAAGATCATGTTGGGATGCTTTCTTGTCCAAAACATGGCTCAAAACTGAAGCAACACTGTATATAAGGAATGATAAACTATACCGAACTACCTTTATAGGGATCCACTGGGAAACCTGGGAAACAGGGACCCCAGGGACGACAAGGACCAAAGGTAGACAGAGTCCTTTTAGATTCTGATTTGATTTGACAATGAACCATATGGTTATGTTGAACCAATCAGTTATGTTGAAATAAATCTTTCTTTCTTTACAGGGTCAGACTGGAGCACCTGGATTTCCTGGAGACATTGGAGAACAGGGTTACATGGTGAGTTAATTGCTATCCTTATCATCTCTTCACACTAACAAATGGGAAATATAACTTTTTTTTAATATGAAACATTCCTTGTTACATGTGTTTTATAGGGCTATCCTGGAATACCAGGGGACAGGGGAGTACACGGACCAAAGGTTATATTTATTTCTTGTTTTTATTATCTCCCAAATCAAAAAATGTAATATTTTTGTCACTGAATAAATAACAAGTATTCAAGTATTAACGCTTAGCTATGATGTTGATAGAAAGCTTTTAAAAATACATTATCCAGTACATACTTTACCAGAAAATAGGAACTGAAATTCAATATTTCAAGAAGAATAACATTTCCTTTCTTCCTTTCTTCACTGTCTCATCTTCAGGGTAGTAAAGGTGTTAGTGGCTTGCCAGGAAGTGATGGAGAACCTGGAGAGGATGTAAGTTTCAGCTTGCAGCTACTATATATTTTATTAAACAGGTCTGGAAGTTTTTAAAATATATTTTCTGGCATGACACCCCCTAGGGACCTCCAGGTGTTCCTGGAATTATTGGGGTTCCTGGGCCAATGGGACCAAAGGTAAAAAATAAAATAAAATAAACATATAGAATCTGAAGTAAAATCTAGCAAACTGATGATCACATTTCATGCCTCTTCAATATTACCTGAAGATCTTTTTTACATGACTTGTGATTTTCTGTGAAGTCTTATTACACCACTCTTCTTTCCTAAGGGCTTGAAAGGAGACCGTGGACAGTGGGGACTTCCCGGCAGAGTAGGCACTAGGGTAGGCCATTCTGCTACGTTCAGCAGGATAAACAGTATAAATGACAGAAAGACTAATACTTGTTTACCATTTGCTTGCTAAATATTTGCTCAGATAGAACACAGACAAAACACATCCAGAAAAACGCATCCAGTTAAAACACATCCAGACACAGAAAATGTCATGTTCTTCTAGTTCTAGCATAAAATCCCCCTATCACATGACATTTGTGAGTATAAGTATGGCACTCTCGGTACTCCCTCTTCCACATACGTGATAAGGGGATTTACAATGTATGAGTGGAAGTGAAACTACCAGCAGTTTCTATTTTTATAGGCCAACATAACTTCCATTTTCAGCAATGTGTGCATGTGTGGGTGTGTGTGGGTGTGTGTGGGCGTGTGTGGAAAGAGAGGGAGAGAGAAAAAGGAAAAGAGAACATTAAGCTTTAGTTTAGAAAATAGTTAATAATCAGTTAAGTAAGTTATAATTTAGTCACAGAAAGAATTCTTTTTTTAATAAAGTTTTTAAAATTAATTGACCTCCCTTTGAAATAAAACGTTATATAAGGAAAAGGTTATAGGGTAGATAAAGATAATCTAAACCTGCTGAACAACTTTTATATTTTTACTGTGGTTTCAGGGTCTACAAGGAGAACCTGGAGATGCTGGAATTCCAGGAAAGCCAGGTCCAAAAGGTCTACAAGGGCAGCCTGTAAGGATCATACCTGACACTTCCTAAAGGAATAACCAATAGTTTCAGTCAGAGTGTACTATAATCTCCAAGATGCATTCCACTCTACAGGGACACTTAGCATTGCCTTTTATTCCCTACATATTAATCACATGAGTTCAGTAAAAGGAACTGTGGTTGATCAAATCCTTTCCTTTTCTTTTTTTCAGTTGGAGAATATGACAGTTTATTTTATTTACTAATGTTGCTAGACTGAACTGTTTCCATGTAAGGTCAATCCTATATTTAGCATATAAAAACAAATATCTGGTTGAAATTGGCTAGACAGCTTGCTATAGATAATATTTACTTCAGGATAACAAACATTAACTAACTAGGTAAAAATTAACAAGCGAAAGTACTTGTCCAGCTAATATGACAACTTTCCTAAAACTCCCACATCATTGATAGTTTTCAGCACAAGTTAAAGTACATTGCAAACTGAAAGTTTTAATTCACTACAGTTTGGAATCTCCCTTAAAATGTTTGAATTTCTTGTGTAGTCCCCTGGAAACTACAATTTAGAATTAGTCATTCAATAATATCATAATTTTACTTATGTTCAGTTGTTCTTATGAGGAAAACAATCTGATATTTATTCATTTATATTTTAGACATTTATTTTTTGTGTGTTGAATTTCATTCTGCTGGTGACAGCACCACCTGGTCATATCACTTTGGTGTTTGCTGTTAGTCACATCTCCCATTTAAAACATTTATTATATTTTTATTTCAGGCTTTCTATCATAAAACGAGAGCAAAAGCATATAACAAATATCAGTTCTTATGTTTATGTATGCATTACAATTGTTGTGGCCTAAACATTTATAATTCTTTCTAATGTGAGAGGGTTGGGGGTTGTATTGGACACTTTTTTTGTTTATTTTTGTTTTGGAGGCTACTTGCACCCGAGTCATTATTTAATTTAACTACTTTGACTTGAGTATCATTTTAGTTTATTACGCCCTTGTTAGCCTATTGAATTATTGTCATGTCTAAACATATCTGAACATTACAATAGACAAATCTCATATTCTATATCACTTTTAGAGCTGTGTGAAATAATATAAGACATTGATAAACTATTTTCCTGATGTACAATTGTATTAAATGATTGTGTAATATATTTTAAATGTTTAATACTAGTCAAATGATTAGCTGAGAAGACACTAATTAATCATCTTATCCTTCTTTTTATATTTCAGTTAAGCTGCCCTCTTATAGACCTGTGATTATTTGTCATTGTGACATGTAGCTGCAGGTCTCTTGTAATTGCTTGACAAAAGTAGAATCTCTAGAGTAATTAAAACATGTATATTTTCTTTAACAATGCTTTGGCTTGGGTACTTGTTAACTTAAATTGACTATCAGAACTCCCATTTTGTAGGGTGCTAAAGGGGAGACTGGACCAGATGGCATTAAGGTAATCTTTAAATTTGCTTTATCTCAGATGCATTTACAGAGGTCATGCTTTATAAGTGTCCTGCCCACACAATTCATAGCACTGGTAAAATTGTGTGACCATGTTTGTGTGATTAGCATGACATTTGAGATGTAGTCAATATCACATGAAACCAGCTGGTTGTTCACATGACATCAGAGATGTCCCATCTTGTGATGAGAATTTCTACTTTTTTTTTTTTCTAGGGAGAAATAGGAAGAAGAGGTGTAAAAGGGCATAAAGGAGAGAGGGTAAGGATGGTGGTATTTGCTTTTTTTCCTGTTGAGATTCGCATCATGTTTTCTCTTCCTGTTTCCATTAGATGTGATGGAGGTTTTGTTTTGTTTTTTTCAACTTTTACTTCCTTTTTCCAAACAGGGAAGTTTAGGCCCCCGTGGTAACAAAGGACAGGTTTGTTGTTTAAGCCTTGTTTATTTAAGTTTTTTTTATGTATTTGCTAACATTGAAACCCTTTTCATCAAATTCTTATTGTGTGTCCAAAAGCTGCAGTCAGTTTGAAATGAGAGCGCAACAGTAGGGTGGTCAGTGTATAAGTAATAGGCCAACATTAAGTCAGTCAGTCTGTAAGAGACAGGCCAACAGTAGGGTGGTCAGTATGTAAATTTAAGCCAACACTAGATTGGTCAGTCTGTAAGTATCTCCTAACAGTAGGGTGTTCAGTCTATAAGTGATAGGCCAACAGTAAGGTGTTCAGTCTGGACGTATAGGCAAACAGTAGGATGGTCAGTCAATAAATGATAGGAAAATAGTAGGGTATTCAGTTTGGTAGTAATAGGGCAGCTGGCATATTCTAGTTCATAAGCTAGTTCTGGAAGGTCATTGGTACTATAAATGTCAGCCATACAACAAAAATATTCTGTATAGTGATTTGCTGTGAATCCTAATTAATAGATAATTTGCTTGTCACTCTGAGTTGTGCAATGTGCATATGTGCAGCAAGGAGAGAAAGGCTACCATGGACCTGCTGGCCATCTTGGTCGGGTGGGACCTCCAGGTGTCCCGGGCCCCAGGGGTGACACTGGTCCTGTTGGTGACCTGGGCGAGAAAGGACACAGTGGACCAAAGGGAGAGCCAGGTGAACCTGTGCGTATCGCAAAGCTCACACATGTCCTTCCTCTGCTGTCAGTCAAGCTCTCCAAGCTTTA
This sequence comes from Electrophorus electricus, assembly GCF_041902795.1. NCBI lineage: Eukaryota > Metazoa > Chordata > Actinopteri > Gymnotiformes > Gymnotidae > Electrophorus > Electrophorus electricus. The sequence goes on from NC_137510.1 coordinate 13,816,195, forward strand.
AACTAATTATGCAATTATTACATATAAAGAAAGCAGTGACAGTTTTCACAAAAACATTGTAAGACAATGGTAGAGCGAGTATCACCGTATCTCATTTAAAATTAAAGCTACAATGTTTTTGGGAAACAAGGCCCTGAACAAATAATCGAGTGTTGAGCTTTAACACATTTTCAAAATATTCTATATATGTACAATATAAATTATTTGCCCAGTACCCCCATTAGCTCCCAATGCTAATTGCCCTGTAGCGTAATCTAATAAGGTGTTGGTATCTTATATATCTCCCCATCATTTCAAACTGCTGCCCAGACAATGACAGTGTATAGCTCAGCGCTTTTTATGAAGAAAGTTAATCCATCAATTTTGTCTTCCTCACAATTAAAAACTGTATATTGCCAATTAACAGTGGCATGTAGCCAACAACCAACGTGTACTTTAGAACACTAAAAACTGGAGTTTGGGGTGTTTTGAGCAATATTCTAGCAATTTTCAGTTGTCCTAGCAGTTTCAGCAGTCCTAGCAATATCAGATGCACAGGTGACCTTATCAAAGAACAGTTTCTAAATAAGCAGCAATAGAACAAAGAGACCGTTTTAAATGTTGGTAGGGATATGAATATCATGATAAATTATAAATAAAAATAAGATGAAAATACATATATTTCCTTAAACTATAACAGTAATAGTGTAATATGAGCAGTTCTAAGAACCATGCACCTGTTAGTTATTTTATGGCTTGTGTGATGCCTGAGATTCCTGGTCATATTGTGTCAATCAGTAGACAAGATAACAGCTTGGTTGATACAAATAAAACAATTAGTAATTTTCTGGAGTGTCCTGTGTGTTGATCTGCATGTCTTTTGTAGGGTCCTGGACTGACAGATGACCAGGTTTTACAGCTATGTCGAGGTGTGGTCACTGCACAGATCTCCCAGTATGCTGCCTCCATTAGAGCTAAGTGTTCTCAGGGTTGTCCTATCAACAACCGAAGACTAATTGGACCGCCTGGAGCTCAAGGGCTCCCTGGAGATCCAGGCAAATCTGTGAGTGACTAGGCATGCCTAACTTAATACTTAAATGTAACACAGTCAATCAGTCAGTTTTAGAAGTCAAATAAATAAATAAATATCATGTTTGTATTTGGCTTATATTCTATATTTTCCCTAAATGCTTTTTTTCCTTGACATGTCTGCACAGGGCAAAGCTGGCAAACCTGGAGCTAAAGGAGCCAGAGGGCCTCGAGGTGTGACAGGTGTAGAGGGACAGAAAGGAGCAACGGGAGACAGAGGTACTTTCTGATACTAAATCCTTAAGTGTTATAAATACACTGGTGAGCTGACTGACCAGTTTGACCAGTACAACTCTTAAAAATGTGCTCTGATTAATCCTGAAGGTACAAAAGGTCAAAAAGGGCAGCGGGGAAACCCTGGTCAAGGCCTTCCTGGCCATGATGGTCCCCAAGGCCCCAGAGGTAAGATACCTCAAGTTCAAGTTCAAATTCAAAGAGGTTTTATTGTCATTTCAGCTATATACAAGTACACAACAAAAACGAGACAATGTTCCTCCTGGACCATGGTGCAACACAAAACAACAGTACAACAGACAACATGCTACACAAGTGCAAACAGTCCAATATAGTGCAAAAACATTAAACATTAAATAAACAATAATAAATACAGGACAGGACAAATACAAAATGAGTAGACAGTGCAATTAATTAGTCCAATATACAGTACTGGGAATATGTAAAGTGAGTTGTGCATAGGAGTCAGTGAAATGCTATACTGAACTATACAGTCAGTGCTATACAGTCACCGGTAGCAGCCAGAACAGTTCAGAGTACAGTGCTGGTTTAGTACAGTACTCTAGCAGCAAGTAGGATAATGTGCAAGACTGCAACAGGAGTGCATAGTTTATTTGTGTGAGGTTTGACTTCAGCACTAGTCCGATGCAAAACAATGTGTGAGTGTGTGTATGGATATGTATGTATGTGTGTGTGTGTGTGTGTGTGTGTGTGTGACTGTGTATAAGTATGTGTGTTTGTATAAAAGTGCCCATTTTTGGAATCTGAATTTGAATTGGAGTTAGCCAGAGTTCAGGAGTCTAACTAATGGCTTCTGGGAAGAAGCTGTTGCACAGTCTGGAGGTGCGGGACCGGATGCTTCATTTTGTGTGTCGTTTGAGCAGCATTTAAATGTCTGTGCTGATGTTTCCTGACATACTATCAGCCATACCTCAGTACATTTTTGTCGCAGAAGGAACTTTTACTTGGAAATACCATGGCATATTTCATGTTCTTATTGATAATTTATGAGTGAACTCTGCTTTTCCACACAGGGCTGCCAGGCCATCCTGCAGAGCCTAGGAATGGACTTGATGGACCTCCTGGCCCTCGTGGGTTCCCAGGTCCTCTGGGTCAGCCAGGTATGGTTGGTGATGCAGGTGTACCAGGAGTGTGTGAGGCACGGGACTGTAGCATTCATGCGCCGGTTGTACGTAAAGAGCAGGGTCTAGTAAAGGGCCCTCTCAGTACCAAGATCTAAGCACATAAAGGCTGCTGGGGCTTGAAGGATGGCAGTTCCAGTGCATAGCAGTGCTATCCCTGTGGTCTGCTCACTGGTAACAAGGCAGAGCTCAAGTGCACTTTTTTGGAAGACATCACAAGGAGGATGAGAAATGCCAGAGAACTTTTTCACTCTCATTTTAACCATCTCATTCTGATATTTCCTGAGCCTTCTCCCAAGCTAAGACAAATAAATATGACTGAAACTAACTAGGACCAAAATGAAAAACATTTGAGTGTATGAATATAGAAAATGACTTGCACCTCAGTTGGTGAGGAATAACATCTGATTTTGTTCTCAGTATCATAAATGATGTGGATTCATTGCAAATAAAGAGGATATGTAAATAATATTGTAATCTTATGTACATGTACTGTGTTCCTAAATATCACTGATAAACAAATTACTTTTTCCAAACTGCGCTGTGACTTATTTAGTAATGAAGCATGTATAAGAGATAAGACCTGTCTACAACTAAAACATCCTCCAAAATCACAGAAGCAAAGGAAGGAAAGAATACAGTTTCATTTTAATCATTTAATCATATAAATTCACAAATATAATCTCTTAATTTTAGCACAAATACAAACAATAATGAAAACAAAAATGAAATGAGGTGTTCTGTTCTAGCACCTTCATGTTCAGATAGTAGAACACTGTCATCTGATAATCTACTAGCTGCATATGATTATGAGATGTATATCATAATCTATTAACTGCAACAACAAACTGCACAACACTAAATACCAACTATTGATGATATCCAAATAAATATAATTTTAATAACAATATAATAAAAATTGCTCTGTTAAAACAAAAATCCAATTCCATGTATACAGAAAATACATAGTTCATTTGGTATACTGACAGTTAGCAGCATGCAGGGGCGGACTGACCATTAGGGCAATGCCCAGCGGGCTGCAGACTCTGGTCTGGCCATGGGCCAGCCGTTTCATGAAATAAATTTTATGTACTGGTTACTGTTTGAAATTAATTTTCTAAACTAGTCTAAACTAATAAACATTATCTGTCCGGTACTGTGATTTATATAGTCCTATATAATATACCATATTACGTCATCAAGTTGGTTCAGTTGTCAATACACAACGTTGCAGCGAAAAAACGTTTTCGGCCTTTTGCCGATTTCTGTTTCGATACCGCTACATTTCAGGTAGTATATACATTATTTCAATTGATTTTATCTCATATCTATTATTTAAATTATCCGGTATTAATAATTAGTGTACATTATGTATTATGCATTTTATTGTTGTCTGGTCATCCGCATGAGCAATAATTTGTGATTTTCAGCTGCGGTTATTAGGAATGTTTGATGTTAGGACCGAACATTTAGAGTTTATCCTTAAGTTAATGGACTATTTCAATCATGTGAGGTTTACATTATAATCTAGGTTATAATTTATTCAATTGTTTTATGAGCAGTTGGATTATCGACTTAAAAATAATTGTTTCATACCTGTAATAACTTACTATACTTTAGGCCTAACCGCCTATATGGGTAATTATTTGGCATTGAATTAAGTTCTATTAACACTCACTCATGACCTCGTCCTCGTTTGAGCTCGTATCATTATCATTCATTTCAGTCATTCAGTGTCTGTTGCCAAATATGAGCCAGATCAGCGTAGAACGCAGACTGATCGGAGTAGGACGCATCACCAACATCTGCGTTCCTCGGTGATCTGTTCCTTGTTCACCTGAGGAACTTTGGTGAAGTTCCACTGGGAACTATGGAAGAGCTGCATAGACATTTGCTCAGATTTGATGATGGCATCACTGCTGAACAACTACAAACAGAAATGCAAAACTTTGGACAGCAGTGGTCAACACTTAAACAATCAGTAGCAGACACATACTGTGAAGGATGACAATGACAGTGATCGTGAAGAAGACGGACAACTGTGTTAACTTGTAAAGACTGTCCTCTCTGCTGCTACAAGGTGTTACTCTGGTTGAACCTCTTAACTGATGCTTAATAGAGCATTGGGCTTGCATACAAGCTACTGCTAACGCTGCCTGTGTCGCAAGTGCAGTGTGAAAGATCATTCTCTGCATTGAAGAGAATTAAAAGCTACCTGAGAAGCAAAATGACGCAAGAACATCTTGAGGTGTTCATGTTGATGTCAGTGGAGAAAAGTATCTTAGTCAAACCTGACACTAACAGTATTGTTGATGATGTGGCTGCTAAAAGCAGCGAACTGCATAAACTACTAGCCTACTAGGGTACTGGCACTTGGACATGACATTGACATTTGACATGTACTTGAATAACAAGTAAGCCGTGTTACTACATTTTTTATTTTTCATTAAATTTTATTTCTAAGCATGTCATCTAATTTTAACTTGTCATCTAATTTTAACTTGTTTAACTAATTTTAACAATAGTGTTCAGATTAGGTTTGACAACAGTTTAGATAGAGATCATATCATAGCAAGGAGCGAGCTGCGAACTCCTTACAAATTTTAAAAAATTTACAATGAATAATGGGCCGAGTAGGTCGACCTTGTCACCTCACTCGTTGAAGGATGCCCGGGCCGGTTTTGAAACCCAGTCCGCCCCTGACAGCATGAGGTTTTTTTGTTTTGTTTTAAACATCTTTAAAATAAACTAAACAAAATAAATTATAAAAAGAAGCTTTTATAATGTCCATGTGGTTTTGAATTCAGGCTGCCTTTTTATAATTAAAGACAAATTAATCCAGTGTGTCTATTTCAATGAAGCTAAAATTTGTAGTACTGGAATATCAGTCCTAGAGCTATGAACACCAGCACAGCAAGACCTGCAAGGATGCCTGAAGAAGAGGCAACAGCAGATGTCAGACATCTATTTATAAATACATGAAGATACCATGTTACAATTCCCACTTTAATATATAATTTATCATTTTCATCTAAAATATAACTGTTTACATTTTGTTATTAATCTGACATTTTATTGTGTCTATATTCACTTTTATATTGCAGGGTTTTTTTCCATTCCTCAAATAAGGGGTTCACCTTATTTGTAACCACGCCCTTTGTAATTGTACGCACCTGCACGGGTTTAATGTCTTGTGTCTTTTGTCTATTTAAATCTCTAGTGTGTGTACTGTGTTGGTCAATGTTAGTCTTCTGTTATATGTGAAACTCGTAAGTAATCTTTGTTCAATGTTGCCATAGTCTGCCATAGTCATAGTTTCGTTAATGTTGTATATGAGTGCCACCACTGTTGTTCGTGTCTTTTGTTAATAAACGTGTCACTTCATCGAGGGAGTCTGTGCGTGCTGCTCTACGCCCTTCGGCAATTGGGCCAGTAGATTCGTTACAAGGACATAAGAAACTTCTAGCATTTTTGATCATATATATTTAATTGAATTGTTCTGTGTTACCAGTGTGAGCTCTCTTTTTTGCATAAATTGGTGGTATAGGGTTGATTATGCCTACAATTAAACAACAAAACAATGATTATATAAATTAATGAATATGTCTTGACTTCATTAAAATAATTGATGATGTGGTCACAAAGACAGACACTTACCATGAAAATGTACTCGATATTCTGACAAATATTCCTATAAAAGTAACAATAAAAATACAGAATGCATGTAAATCAATCATCAATTAAAGGGTAACAAATTAAATTAGTGTAATCAGTGGCCGGTACCTGGAGACATATAACAGTCAGAGTGAGATTATCACAGTTTGTGATGGTAATTCCACCAGAAGTCACCCTGTTGCATGGTTCATGGCATTCCACACTGCCATTCACAAAGGTTCCTATGGGCTGAGGATAAGTGCATCAAGTAAAAGCATCCTTGAATATTCCTTGAAGCCTTTCTGTGGTCTCAGTCATTTTAACTCAGCAGATAATTTAACTATTTTAACATTCTGAATGTAAACATTAATCACAAAACATTAATTATAAAATATCTTTAACCTATTAATCATTAATCAGAAGATATATTTAACCTGTCCATAAGACTGTGAGTGGTCCCCACATGCTTTCAGAAAGCCACTATTGTCCAGTTCCCAATAAATCACCTGTCACCTGCCAAAAATAACTATCATCCTGTTGCACTGAAGTGCTTCAAACAGCTTGTCAAAGCTTACGTTTGCTCTGCACTTCCAGACATATGGACCCTCACCAATTTACATACTGCCCAAACAGATCTCCAGATGATGCCATTGCACTGACAATACATACTGCCCCCACTTGCTTAGACAGGAAAAATACATATTCATATTGTTTATTTTAGTCAACTTGCTGATGTATATTATGTATATTTTGTGTATATTTAGTATATTGTTGTCATTTAGTTATTACTTACATGTATTGATGCCAGAGCTGCTGAAAAAGAGTTACCTATGCCTCACCACAGGCATTTCAATGCATGAATGTCCTGTATGTTTATGCAAATGACAAATAAACTTGACTTGATTTGACATGAGATGGATTCTGCCTTGTTTTACTTACATTGTCCCCAATAGTCCAGATTTGTTCACAGTTTAAGTCTGTGCTTGCACGTGCAGAGTTTATGTCATGTGACCCCTCTCCACAGGTATAATTCTCAAAGGTTTCTGGGACTGAGGCAGATAACACTACAGAGATAAATAAATCAGATGATACTTTCATTCACCATTTACCTCCCACTGTCATTCTTACCTTGCAAGCCATCACTTATCGGGCTATAGCTGCCAGCAAAAGGAGGTATGAGATAACACATGCCTTTATCTTAAGCACATAAAATCATTTACCACATATTCACCACCATAACAGAACATCTGCCATTGTAACAAAGTCTCAGCTTGTTATTCTTATTCTTTTGCTTTTTAGTATTATTAGGTTTATCTCTTTTAGAAATACACAAAGTGTACATACATATAGAACAATAAACATAGAAACATATAACTATATGGACAAGATAGATGCCAATATGACATCATTTCAGTTTGTGAATGTTTCTGATTCCGCTGGCTAAACGATACCAACGTATTCCCCCCCCCAAGTGTCTTCATGTGTGCTGGCAGGCAACAGGTGTTCCAGTAGTAAATAAAACATCTTGAAACACCACAAATATACCCAAAGAGCGAAAACATACATTTTGAACTAAGCTGTAACCGAGAATTCAATTTCAGTTTCCACGAGTAAAAATGACATAAAAGTAAGTCCGAGGAAACGTACGCCTGCTTGGGGATTCCCCGGGAGTTCCCATGACGAGGGGATTTACATAAACGATAAATACGGAAGTAAAATGTGTTTGTAAAACAAGGTTGTAAGAAAATTAAAGCTATTGTATAACAGCAATTTAAAAAACGTAGCATGCAAAGTCGGCTACGTCAATTAGTTATCAGCATTTCAATGAATATTATGTCTAATGCACTAAGAAAAATGTATGTGGTGGAATAATAATAATACGCACGTGATACACGGTATTTCGTACTTCCGAATAATACGTTAGGATATGATCAAGTTTAGATAAGAGATAAAATAGAAAACTATGACTCATATAGTCCTTGCACATTAAACAAAATATCGTAATTTCCAAATCTTTATTTTGGCGCAGACGACAGATTTCTACGAAGAATCGTATGTGTGGCTTGAAAGAAATACAGTAGCTAAAGCAACGTGGAGACTTAAGATGTCTGAAGTTCGGGCTAGCGATATATCCCTCTAAAATGTATGATAATTACGACTTACCATAGTGATAAAAAATAGCTGTAATTAATATGGAAGTCTTCATCACTTCTGAAGTGTCTAGTAACCCTAAAGCATGAAGCATGAATAGTTATGTGGGCTTTTCTTTTGGGTATTTCCCACTTCACTTTCGATATACGTCATTATAAAAACTGCGGCATCAAGATAATCCTTAATCTGTCTAGTCGTAACAATGTGCAGTGTATTTTGTCTCCGTCTCCTCACATTTGGTAAAAACCGGGACCTATATCTCTTGCTTTCGCTAATACATTTGGTTGTTTACTTTGACAGCAAAGTGATTTGTGATTTAATCCTAAATGCAATTTTGTTTTCGCAGTTGTCATAGCAAATAGCGCCGTTGTGAAATACGAGGTGCTCTCCATCTGTGGCGAGGATGCTGTTTTGAGGTGTCCGGCATCGTCTAAACCCGGTGTTCAGTATCGGTCTGTCATATGGTACAAGGTAAGTTATATTTAATGTTACATTTTATGTTCAGAATGAACAAGCTAAAAGCATATACAAGCGTAATTATTTTATACAGTAATCTTTACTTTAGTAGGCAACAAGCGAGTCTACATATCTACTCCATGTTGATCCTTGTAATAGTTCTGCCTTTCCACAAATAACCTGAGAAATATTGAATAAAACTAAGAAATATTAAATCAAGGAACACGGAGTTGTTGAAAGAAATAAACAACTATAGCACCATAAGAGGGTGTATACGCACGTTCGACATAGTTAAATACTCGGGTCTTGGAGAACTACTGCCATGCCAAGTAATTTTAGCACACCTGGCTAACGTTCAGACACCTTGAATCTGGTGTATAAGGTTACCATGAAAACTCAGGTCTGCATGTTCTCTTACTCCAGAACATAAGTAAAAAACTGGATTTAATACCCATATTCATGTTAATTCATGTTACTTAAATGCTGTTTTCCAACCGTAATTTGCTTTAGGATTTGAAAACAATTTACTTAAAATAGCCCGCTTTGCTTCATAATTCGTCAGTCATAACGCAATAACCGTAGGACGATGTGGGATACTGAACAACTTGAAAATCCAACTGATTTATTGCCTTTAAATTTTCAGATCAGTGAGGCTCCCTCTCGCCAGTTAAATGGTCTAGTAAGAAAGACACTGACACAACCTAACAGCACTATTCAAAAATACAATGGTTCAGTGCGGAACATGGAGTTGAGAGATTCGCAGAGCCTAGTCCTACACAATTTGACTCTGCAAGATACTGGGCGGTACCGCTGCTTTCTTCTTGCACCCCTTGGCCAACAAAACCAGGAAGGAGATGTTCACCTCAGGGTATATAGTAAGTACAAATGCACTTTTTAAATTTGAACATATAGAATTGCTGTGATTCGTTCATGAATTGAATCCAGGATGTTGTAAATATAACATGGCTGTTGAAGTGAGTTTAATATGGAAATGTTCTTATGTTTTGTCTTCCTTATTGCAACCCAAAGATGATGCCAAGGAATCAGATGAAGACGATTCCCTTTATGTAGTGTTGGCAATCAGCCTACTTGTAGTATCATTACTGATGCTCTCTATAAGCTATGTAAGTAACGCTTATTAATGTATTTTGATAACTGCAGGCAAAGAGCAGATAATGTTTTATAATAACCTACAAACGACTGATAAAACTGTAGAGCGAAGAATATAGACACTACACATTATTGCGCTTACCACACTATTAATGTTAATCTTTTTTATTTTTTATTTTACAGATTTGTCTAAGGAATACACTAATAAAACACAAAGATAAGTTCTCAAAAGATGTTCGGTTAAAGAAGACCAATCAAATACAAACAATAATTGTTAGTTTGGATTATGTGTGACACTAAAATGTTCATATACTGGTCTTGATTTTGGGACCTGGTCAAATGCCTAAACAGTCATGGTTATGTACTGTTATGAACGCCATTTCCTTCCGTGATCCCTGGTGGTCTAGTGGTTAGGATTCGGCGCTCTCACCGCCGCGGCCCGGGTTCGATTCCCGGTCAGGGAATAGAGTTTTTGGGTGTTTTCTTACTCCAGAAATACTTGTGTGTTTTACTGGAGAAGCAACGAATCCTGTCACTCGAATCGATCGCCGAATAAAAATAACAGAAAATAATACTTGACCCGTAGGAGTTCATAATATTGGTAATTGTTATCATGTTAGATATGCTAGCCATTCTTTACAATGACATGAATCACCATATTAATTACAGCTAACCCATGGACCCGATTTGAATACCGCAGCTAATACCACAGTTTTATTTCCATATATACTACTGGATAATAATTCAAGCGACTATGGCGTGTTGTCGTGGCCGAGTGGTTAAGGCGATGGACTAGAAATCCATTGGGGTCTCCCCGCGCAGGTTCGAATCCTGCCGACAACGAGGTTCGTTTTGTTCGCAGTTTTTTAAGTGTGCAAGTACTGGAACGTCATGTGCTCATAATCGAATAAGACTTACTGTATATGTACGAGTTTTTAAAATAAGTTGCTTCCTTCGTTTAATCAACGCAACCAACCTTTATTTGATATTAAAACTTAATATGAAAACTACGATGTAATGCCACCAGAAAAATATGTAAGCTAAATTGTTAGTATTATCATTATGTATTTAAAAAATATTATTAAAGTAAGAATTTTCGCATTCATTTGGGTTCTGAATAAATTTCATATTACCAGAAATTTTATAGAGATAAAACGGCTCTGATATTGCTTCTTTCTTTGGTCATGGTCTCTACCGGTATTGTTGACAAGTATCCAAGCTACACAGAAACAAGCGCAACTCAATACACTGGGAGCCTTCCTAAGATCCCCCACAACTTCCCTCGATTCGTCCCCTATACGCAAACAGTGGAGATGTTTATTCATCCCAAATAGACAAATACACGTTTGCAATACCTACCTAATAAACGCAACGTGGAAACTGAAAACAGGAAACTCTTTGCTTTGAAAGTTTGGTCAAGCATAAAACATTGACCAGCAGCCGGATTTTTTTGTGGAAATATTTGAAAATGTCAAGCAGGTATCTACGATAACTAGGTAGTTAACCTAGCTAGCTAGCTAGCTAACGAAAGCTGCGTTTTTCACTTTATGCGTTTGGCTCATGACGTTGTCATTTGTGTTAACTGAAACGCCTGAAGGAACGAACCTCCTGAACATCAGAAATCTTACAAATTATTAAGTTAGAAACTCTCCTTTCCCTTGCGCACACTGACTCGTAGTTTGCATTATTCCTCAAATGAAGTGAAGGGAGCTTAACCGCTTACCAAATAATTGATACAGACCCTCAATCATGGCGGATAGCTTGGACGACTTACTAGACGAGGTTGAAACAAAATTTTGCCGCAGTATTTCCTCGTTTTCTAATCTGCAAGCAAACCAAGGCGGTCAACAAAAAAACGATAACCCTATGCACAGGTATATAACCTAGATAGGTAAATCAATTAGCTAACCGCTCTAGCTAGGATAACGTTTTAACTAACCTAGCTAGCTAGTAACCTAGCTAGCCAGTTATCGGGTTAAGGTTGTTTGCATGAGACCAGTTTACTACTCAGACTGAAGATAATTACAAAAAGAAACTACGATTTTTGGAAAACTGTGATAGTAAAAATGAACCTACATTTGATGATGTTATGCAGCCAGCTAGCTAAAGTTTTATCATTCTGTAGCTAGCTAGTCATATATTCCGTTTTGTTAGTACTAACGTACACGGAGGTGTTCGTTTTTCACCGCTAGGACTTCAAATCAAAAACAATCCGAAGGGAGCGATATTGATGCGGTGCTTCAGGAAATACTCGACGATGACTGGCGGACTATCAGTTCAGACGTGAGTAGGTTCGGTAAATTATCTTAGTGGGGTATAGCTTAGTGATGGTGCGGTGTTGCTAACTAAGTTTAACTGGTTTTACACAGATACCCATTGCAACAAATGCCTGTGCTAAAGATTCTTCTCCTCAAAGAACTTTTAAAAAGTAAGTAAGATAGATGGCAGTGGACGTAAACTAGATTTTATTAAAATCTCATCATCTTTATATTCGATGCAGCATCTTCTATATCTATATGCTTATCTCGGTTCAGTTACGGTCAGTGTGCTGACGCATTTCCTTGAACCGTGACCTTTTTTCTAAGTTCAAAATACAAACGTTAATGGTGCTACTGCATTCTGTAGATGCTGCCCTGTGTTTGTGGGTGGTAGTTCAATAACAAGTGGTATTGGAACAAGCATGTCAAAAAGGTGAGTGTTAAGATGAATCATTTCTACCCACACTACTTGCCCTAGTATTCAAAATTCAAGACTACTCCAGTAAATACGATAATCATATATATATATATATATATATATATATATATATATATATAGTTTAATTATTTTATTGATACTTAATTTGCATCTTAGAGTTTGTTTTTGACTCTTAGAATATATAAATTTACAGATTGCTCAAGATTTTAGTTTGTTATTTAAGGTCATGGTACCCTCTAGTTCATTAATAAATAAATTGACATTAGACTAATCAAGAATGCTAAATATTAAAGTTCAGCTCCAGTAATGGTGTGTGTTGCATGACTCATAATACGCAGCAAGAGGAAATTATATTTAAGGGGAACAAGGCCATAGTTTTTTTGTTTTTGTTTGCTTGGTTGTTTTTTTTTGTTTGTTTTTTTTGCTTTAACCTTTCTTCTAGGGTGTGTGACCAACTAAGATGTACATCTTGTGACTTCCGTGTAGCCATGTTTGATGATCATGAGTGGGATTCATCGTGTGACTATCTGTTTTTCAGGTATGCTAATAGTGGTTGGAGCATTTTAACTAAGAGAGGGCAGCAGTGGGGTATGCTGGATATCTTGAGCCAATATCCAAAAAAATGGGAAACCACCACTAGGCAGTTATTAATTTTTTTATTAGCCATTTTGTTTAATGTCTGTGCATTACTCTTAGATGATGACATTCTGCTTTCAATTAAGGTAATCGAGTGAGAGGTGTCTGCCATTGCTTTTTTCAAAGAGTAATATTGCAGGGAAGGAAGCAAGAATAAGTATGGTCATGCATAAGAAAGAGGCAATGTCAGATATGTTTATCAGCATTGGTGCAAAGAATAAAGTAATGGGTGGCTAAGTACATTTTTCACACTCTACAGTTTCTGTATTTTAGGCTCAGTGTTTGGGTGCTCTAGATTTGCTTCACCAACAGACAGTGACTAATTTTTCCATATACCTTTATGTTGTAATCTCAATTGTATTTATTTTGCACAGCATTTTTTTTTTTAGATCACATGTTCAAGCTAAGCCAGAATCTTTGCTTCATGGTGATTTTCTTATACTTTGTCAGTGTCCAGTACAAGGCACTATGAGGAGAACTTGATGGACTGTTACTCTTAACAGCTTTGAGAAAAGGTGTCCTTAGAGCCAAACATTTAGGCCAGTAGTATTCAAATTGGTATTTAATTTCAGAGTGTCTTTAGAGCCAAACCTTTAGGTCAGATGTATTCAAATCTGGTCCTGGATTTTGTAATCCCTTGTAGTTGGTTAAATGATTCATGTAACTGGTTGGCCACTGTGTCGTCACACCTGACTCCTAGATAAAGGGAAGGTAGAAAACTTGTAAGACCTGGACCTTAAGGACTGAGATTTGAATATCTCTGATATAGGTGCATAGATTACATTAGATTTTCAGCATTATATATGACAAATGGCCTGCAGTTTGCTAGCTAAGTAAATGTCACCTCAATATTACTCAATATTTCATTTTGAGTGTTTTCCTACAGCAAATTTGGTTTTAAGTAGAAAATCATTTGTGAATTTTAGTTTAGGACAGAGCTGAATCTCTAGAAAGAACCCTGTAAGGTCAAGTAGCAACCTGTGTTTGAAGAAGAAGAAAAGTACAAGCAGCAGATTTAGAATGCCAATAAAATAAATGTTTGAGTAATCAAAAATAGACCTTCAGGGTTAATTACTTCTAATGGTATGCATAGATGTGTTAGAAGTTCAATCAGAGATAGTGATGTGGGGGGGGGAGTGTTTTTATAATCAAATTTAAAAAAAAAAACAATCTTGTCTTAACCTCTTTCCTCATAGAAACAACATGCCAGACTCTACCAAGTTGCAAGCCAAGTTAAAGAGGAGGCAAGGTGTGCGAGCATATGCCTGCCAGTGCAGCTGGCACTCAGCCTTCAGCCTCTCTGAACTGAGACATATACAGCAACTCAAGTGGGTCTGCGGCCAACACAAAGATTGCTAATCATATTTATCTGGTTCCCATGTTGCACCAAAGAGCTCAGTTTCACACTGTTCACAAGTGAAGATAAGTAGATATGTTTCCTACTTGTAGACGCAGGCCATTTTCCTTAATTATTCCTCTCATTTTTATTTTAGGATGGAGAAATATTAATAAGGTAGACTGTGTTTAATATATGATTAGCTTGTGTGGTATTATTTGCATTTCAACTTTGTACATCTTTCAAACATTCTTTAATTTTTAAAATTCAAATGCTGAAATATTAAAAGGTTTCATCAAGGTTTCCCTACCCAGTCCTCTGCGATCCAAAGGCCATTCACATGTCTGTAATGTTTCTCCTTACAGTACAACTGAAACAGTTAATTGTCATCATAATTGCTTGGCTTAGGTGTATTAAGTGCAGGGATTTCACAGATAAGGGTCCCTGGGGACTGGGTTTGGAAGTGTTGCTTTAAGCAACCTATTTTCTTTTAAAATGCAGTTTCTTTCATGCCAGCCACAAAGTACATGGTTTGTGTAAAAATGTGTTAATCAGTGAAGCTAAGACCACTTAATAACAGAATAACTAATTGGTTCTGTGTTAAACTGGCCCCCTGGGAAATCTATACTCAGATTTAATCAGTAAAGGTTTTATATATTGAGAGTGTTCATAGAACTGAATAAGGCAAGAGTAATCAGATGAGATTTTTGTACTGTGAATGTTGACAGGTTGCTGGGAGTTCATGTTTTGCAAATCATAATATTCCTTACTGAGACACAGGTGAAAAGTGATCTCATAATGTGTGTGATATATATATATATATATATATATATATATATATATATATATATATATATATATATATATATATATATATATATATATATAAATATAAATAAAGACATAGGCATATTTACACCTGAGTATAATTTAAACATGTATATTGTTGTAAATCCTTGTTTTGTTCTGATAAAATGTACAGAAAATAATGGGGTGTATAGAATGTATTTAAATAAAAATAGTTTTTAAAATGCAGCAGTTCATCACTACCTAGGCCAGAGATGGAATAAATAGCACGGTATTCTTGGGGAACTGATTTGATTGAGGTTTGTAGAACCTTCATTAGTGATAAGCATTTCATTCACCAGTTTGCAACATCATCATAGTCACTGTCTGAAGAGGACTGGGTTTGTTGTTCGCTTGCACCAAGGCCACTCATATTGTCTATTGGGACATTTTCATATGCTTCCTCAGATGATGTGCTGCTGTCACCTACAGAGAAAAGGAAAGAGCAATTATATTCTATGCTATGTACTTCTGAAATGAATGAGTAGACCTATCTTCTTGATCACCATTTGTAAGCCCCTTTACCCTTTTACAGAAGTCACATTACACAGGTCACACTGGCACAACACCAGTCCACACGATGGTCTTTATTTTACATAATTATTGTCATTTTTGTCATTGGAATCCTACAGATCCAAAACACAGCCGCCCACAGGGTATCTTCCTAGTTTTCCCAATTACTCACTCAGGCACTGGTATGACCGTGATTATCACTCCTGACACTGGTATAACAACCTGATTTTCTGCTAGAGTGAACTATAGACTGAACTGACAACCAAATAATTTGAGGCAAGAGGGACCTTTGATTAGAGATGGTGATGCATTTAAGAATACCTTCGGTTGGGGATCTTGGTTGGGGAAGACTGCAGTCTCCTGTCAGCTGAGGTGTGTGGTGGCACAGGAGGGGCTGCACAAGCAGTGATGGGCTTCGCTCCACTTTTGGAGATAAATGAGAGAACATGTTTGTCATTATAGAATGCACTACACAACACCAAGGCTACAATGGGTTACACATACACTAACATTTTTTTTTTCTCACTTAACATTTGCACTCACATGTCTCAAGAAGGTTTGCAGCGTCAATCCCTGTGTTTTCATAGCATTCGCCAGAAGATGTACTATCTGAATCATTTGAGTCCACTACTGCACAGAGGAAAGCCGGTTTATGTATATGTTCATGGTTCTTACATTTCATCCATATATTACCAACTTAATAAAATAAGTGAATAGACTAGTTTAGCTTACATTCTCTTTTGGCTTGTTCACTGGTACTGTGCAAAGGTAGCATCTGCAGTGAGTGCTCAAGGTAAATCTTGTTAACACCTTTAATGGAGATAAAGGTTGCACAATCATCTAGAATATAATACCAGAATATAATACAAGTTTGATATTTAGAGTGACAATTAGTTCAACTGACCTGGATTCCCAAGGTCCTCCCCTTCAGTTGGTGGGTTTTCGTAACATTCCCCTGAAGATGTGCTCTCTGAATCAAGGACACTACCTATACACCACAATAAAAAGTGTCATTAGTTTTGACCTCCACAGAACATTATTGAATGTAGTGACATTAACATACATGTGAAGTGACTATAACAACCCCAAAGGTGTAAATTTGAAGTAGCTTACAACTTCTTGTGCTTTCCAGAGCATTTCCCTCTGTGCAGAGTTTTCCTTGTGCTTGAAAGCACTTACCAACCACAGCTGCATCATCTAAGGCTACAAAATTGAAAGTTGTCAGTGTGTGTTTGGTGTGATTGTTATTGTCTTGCTAATCTGATAATCACAGCACTGACTTATGAATTATAATAATCAATTATCAACTATTTAGTGTTATAATTTCTGGAATTCCATTGGATTTTCAACATGCATAACTGATTATTGATAAGTTCATAGTCATGCAGAGCGATTTGAAGTTTAAAGACTCAGAGTCCATTGAATTGTTTCGAATAGGAACCAGGGTTTGCAACATCTACAACACAAAGATAATTTTTTGTGACACAAAATCTCAACATGAAATATTGCAAAACTTTCTGTGAAGTAGCTTTTAGAGTTTTGGAAAGCTTCAAACAATCATAAAAGTAAACAATTCTTACACAGTACAGTTCTTTGGTGTGTTTTTCATCAAAACAATCTGAATTACTTTTTTTTTCTCAAAAAGTGAATTATGTAGAAATTCTGAAATCTTGAAGTTCCATTTAATTTTATGGTGCCCTCAGAGTGAAACAAACAAATGGATACATTGTTTTACATTTTGTAACTAATCATAGTTTGTCAGTAGGCACTTGTGACTTGTTCATTGATACTGTGCCATGCTGTCCCTATCAGTGTTCAAGGTATAACCGGTTAACATTTTAAAATAAAGAGATAAAGGCATTACACATTGGTTAATATAAGTTTGCTGTTTGATAGACAATTATATCAGCTGACCTTCATCGAAAAGTTTCTGCCTTTCAGTTTGTGAGTTTTCATATCCTTCCCCCGAAGATGTGCTCTTTGAATCAAGCACATCACCTATATATCATAGTGAAACAGGTCATCAGAACTTTGACTTCTCTATTGTCCCATGTAATGACATTACAGTACATAGTACATGCAGATTAACTGAAATGACTTCAAAAGTGCAAATATGATGTATACAATTTGTGTGTTTCAAAGCGTTTCCCTCAGTGTAGATGTTTTTGTGTGCTTGATAGCCCTCACCAAGCACATCTGCATTACCTAGGATTGCAAAATCTACATTTTTTGTCAATGTGCATTGAAGGTGATATTTCCTTGCCAATCTGATAATAATTGACAATTGTTTATGAAATACACTCAGCACCTGTCAGTTGTTTAGTTTTGCATTGAATACTATGATGAATGGGACTCTGCAGATTTAAACTGAACCTATATGGAACATGATTTAACAAATAGGTGATGTTTTGAAAATCAGGCTTTTTTATGCAGAAGATATTTAACAGCTTACTAGAGAAGTTCACAGCAACAGGTGGCTGGATATTACAGTGGTAATAATGTTCATAATCTAAGTCACTTGAGGTGTCAGAACTGTCATTCTGTGAGGATCTCCTGACTGCAAGTCCTCCTGTGGAAAAAATCATAAGTAAGGCTGATGTTGCCTGTTGCCACAAATAATAAACAAGCAAACAAACAAAGCCATAGGTAAGGAACATAAAGCACTAGGTGAGCTAAACATGCCCAGAGTAAACATCAGCTCAGCAGAGAGTGTCACAGTTCCTACAAGTTTATTCTCAAATAGAGCTGTTTCAAAACTGCTTTCTGGGGAGCTTCAGGTACTGAATAGAATTGAGGCCACAGACCATCCTCAGCCATTTGTGCAGTGACAGCATGCAGACTGTTGCTGTTTCTCGGCTCTCCTCTCTGGAGCCCCACAGATGTGTGGGAGTTAGATTGTCTTTCGTAAATTAAAAATTCTGTAAGCACAGAGGGTGAAAACAATTATCATACTTTTCATTGTGTTTTTTGTGCACTATGTAGAATACATTTTTTTAACAACAACCTGATCTTCCATTATTGCTCTTTTCAAGGAAAAATTGTATACCAAATAATTGCTTTTAATGCAGTTGGACCAGTCTGAAAATCAAACAAGCTAGTTGCTGTGATATTAAATTAGCTCTTGTCAAGAATGTGTCTAGGCTTGTAGTGCAGTATCATACTGATTCAAAATGTCCAATATAGATATATTTCTTTTTCTTTGGAAACCTTCTAGACTTTGTGCACTACACTGAAATTTTTACTATCTATGTATACACATTAAATGTGATCCTAATCTTTGTGCAACAGCTGTGTGCACCACAAAGTGAATTGTTGTTTGGAGGCTTACTCATAACAGACCAAAATGCTAACTGAACCAAATATTTAAGGAAGTTTAATGTACTTACCATTATTTCTTCCTCTGTAATATGTGCAAGTACCAATGTTTGAAATCAACAGTAACAGCAGAGCAATGGACAGACCAATACAGCTCAATGCTAGAGCTGAAAACCTGCTTCTGTGGTCCTTAGCAGCCACCTCCATTAGAAACTCTACACAGAAACAGTGTGCATCTGTCATATCACCTTGTGCATCTGTGAATCTACACAGAGATGCACAGCGAGAGATCTCTTCACACTCACAATCCAGTAATTTTTTCTTTTCATTGTTAAATGAAAAATTATAGTATTTCATTGTTTCATATTTTAGATAGAAAGAAAACCTCACCTGTTGTCCAGTTTGTTTTACTTAATTCAATTGGTGTCAGGGTCACTGGTACATTAACACTTTCTGTTTAAAATTAAATGCTTAGGATTAGTTTAATTGTCCCAGTTGAATACAGCTAAATACAACTCAGAAGCTTTCTTTTGCTTTTGAACTTTCAGAGCCAGTGGGACTGACATTTTGGTCTGCAAAGTAAATTTCTGGGTAAACCTCACCATTCAGAGAGTAGCACTTCATCCATAAAAAGTAACAACACAAGAAGACACAGTATGGAAGGCTAAGGACAAAGCAAGTCTTCGTAGGGAGTGTTTTAGATCTTTCTTATCTATATCTTATTCATTTAGCTAATCAATGAATGGGAAAAACAACTCAATTGTTGTACTGGCATTGCTGCTTCGAGAATGTGCGGTACCTGAACACACTACTCCAGCATCCTCCTTATGGCCACAGAAGTCCCTGTGGGAGGGCTTCTGCGTGCTGCACTGCCACAGGTTGTTCTCTGTCCCAGTGCAGTTCAGCTTGTTGATGTTAATGGGGCCTGTCCCTGGGCCAAATGCAACAGCCTCAACTGTCACTATCACGGCAGTACCACAGCCCAACTGGGCACACACCACATTTCCTTCTCTCAAATCCCAATCATCATCACACACTGAGCCCCACTGCCCGCCATGTCGCAGCTCCACCCGCCCAGCACACCTGTCATTGCCTGCAGCCAACCGGATTGCTTGGTGCTCTGAGGGAGATCCAGTTCATTATTTCAGAAAGGTTCAGACAAGTCTGGCACACTAATAAGGACGTAACTGTTGCTAAGAGTAGAAGTCTACAATGTCTGCATGAGCTGCGGTTAACTTACCGCAGACTACCTCTACTGTTTGCACACACTCGCTCAGTGGATCTTCTGTGCAGTTGTGCACTGTGGAGTTTCTGATGATGCAGTCAGTCAGGCAGGAGTTACTGGGTGCTGTCCCATTATCCGTGACACTGAAGAATCCCCCACAGCCCAGGTTCTCACAGGCTTGATGGGCCAAAGGTCTAATGTCTTCAGTGCTCAGACGTTTAAGGCTTAAAGCTATCCACCTGCCTTGGTGAAGAGTCCCCAGAGTTCCAGAGCAAGCCTGAGAGAGGCTGAGAATGTAGGACCCACCTTCGATGAATAAGGAGAAATGTTTAAATGGACTATTGGTTATAGTAGCTAATTTCTATTATTATATTGCTTTTTCATATTGGGTTTTGTGTCAGATTTGAATGTTGGATTTGCTTTTCAGTTTGCATTTGCTATATATCAGTCAACAGGCTTTTGTTAAGGCTCATACAGTAGAGTTAATGTGTACGCTATGTTGCAAGAGCTCAAGGTAAACTACACACACAGCCACATCCCGTGAGTCACTTCCTGTGGAAATGTCAAACTGTGGCATGGAGGACACTGGGGAAAACTTGTTTTGTTTTTTTTAAGGCAAAAAACAATACAACTGCGGTTACTGGTTATGAAATTTTAGAGGTAGAGAGGCAGCTGTGGAATAGTGGAGGAATATTGGTACGAATTGCAAACTGATATTCTTGAAAAAGCGAGGAGACTCTATAAGGTCAGAAGTTACTGTTTTAGATGGAATACCATGAATTAATATATTTCTGTAGAGCTGGAAATCCACAAAGGAGTTGTGAAACAACTGTTCTCAGACTTGTGCTGATTGCTCCTTGTGTTTTCAGAGTGAACTGATTCTGAAGCAACATTGTTCTGGGGTGGCTTACATCTGCTTTGACAGAGGACTGATTTAAATATGATGAAGGCAGTGATAAGGACTTTAAATCATCAAACAAAATAACAATCTAAAAGACTCACTGTGCTTGAATACAGGCTTGTCACTCATGACAGGTTCTGTCCTGTTGCCATTAGAAGAATCAGGTGCACCCTGGAGTCCTGAAGATAAACAGTGGATAGAAAGAACATTGGCCTACATCTTGACTGCAGGCTGTAACGATCGGTTCAGAAAGAGGGTATAGCGTTTTTCATTTTAAGAATTTAGAATTATTGTGTGTTTATCAAGCTTTTCGAATTTGATTCTTTGCTAGAATGGCAATATATAAATGTGATCCACTTCAGTGAGAAAAAAGGTACCATTTATCCCCCATGATATGTCTCAGATGTGTATCAGACAATTATGAGGGGTATCTGTATGAGCGGATTACGGTGTAGCTGTGAGATGTCAGAGATATGTTTTTGCCCCAACACAAATGCCTTGAGGTTTCTTTTCGCATACACATCCTGTGATTCACATTTTTAGATTGTATCTGTTTGTATAGAGCTCAGCACAATTGGTCACAATGGGTTAATGTGTTAATAGAGGCATTAAAGGAAGTGTTTAACAACAATATCAAACCTAGTAAGGATTTCCTTATTTACATATTTCAGTTTACAGCTCCAGAAATGTAAATTAAAATTTAGAAATGTTGAATGGAAATAGTACAATAAAAAAATAACTAATCGAATAAAATCCCAGGGGTTGGGGGACAGTGTAAAAATGGCTACTGTACTTAGTATTGTCATTTAATCTTTTAGAATATGGGTTACTATGGATATTCTTTTTATGTTAGATTGCAGCGCATAACAATTATTTGGAAAGAGCTATTTATTGAAATTGTAGATGGTACTGAAAATCCTCAACCTTTTATTTTCTTTATATTTTTTCTTTAGAAAGAACAGCAGTGACGTACACTTAAGGCCACATTGGTAAAATTGTAAAAACCTGATAAAACTTTAAGCAACATAGCAAGGTTTTCACAGAAAGGTGTTTTTTTTTATTTTACAATGAACATCTTCTAGACTAATAAGCCTTTTTAATGGCATTCTCAGACTAAAATTCAAGTGTTTGTAAATTTGGTAAACGTGTTTAGAAAGCCTGTACTTTTCTGAAACATAAAAATTAGCATATACTATTGTTAGGCATATTTACATAAACCGCTGCTAGAATTTATGCTATTTTTCTGCAATTAA
Organism: Electrophorus electricus; assembly: GCF_041902795.1. NCBI lineage: Eukaryota > Metazoa > Chordata > Actinopteri > Gymnotiformes > Gymnotidae > Electrophorus > Electrophorus electricus. Next base: position 13,838,732 of record NC_137510.1, read on the forward strand.
TGTTTTTCCCAGTGCGATTTTTACTCCCCCCTTTTCTCATTGCAATCTTTAACTAGTACCACCTGCTAACTATGGAGACTAAAGAATGTCTTTACACAGGAAAGCCTTTGTATGAAGACCAAAGCTTTAAATTCTAATGTCTTCAAATGTGGACACCGGGTCTTACAAGAACAGTGCAACAAAGCATCTGTATGTTTACCAACTTACAAAGACTTGTTTCTCATGTATCTGCCTTTTAAGTTGCATAAGATGGCTGAAGAATCTACACAATTAACCATCACTAAATACAAAAAGGGAACAACTGAAAACATGTTCCTGGATCCTTTTCTGGAATATTTTATGTTATTCAAAGAGATAATCACTGTAGATATGATGTTTTGAATCATATACACTAAACATAAATCTTAGTCTACCAGACAGACGTCAAACAGGGACTGTTTTACCTTGACACAAACACAGAGCGTGGAGAGCAGCCACCATGAGCACAGGTTCCATTTCACAGCAGACAAATGGATAGCTACAAATCTCTTGGGTCTTTGTGGAATATTGCTCTGAGAGCTCTGGCAAACAGTCTTTTGTATTTGATCTAAAATAGTATCAGCAGCAAATGCGTGACCCAGCACGTTCAAACAGCATCTGCACACTTGCAACATGCGGTTTCCACTGTGAGACTGAGATGCGCTCTGTGCCTTACACATGCCTTGCTTGCATTCTGTATGGGTCAAGAGTACATTCGTAACTTGCTGTTAGACTGCTTCCCCTGACGAGCCTTTAACTTTTTGTTTTTAAAAAAAAAAGCTAATTTCTGAATATTTATTAGTTTGGGGGATGATTTTAGTAACTAAGATTTGTATTTCTTGTATGTTTTTAAACTTAAAAGTATTCCTTTTTAATGAAAGATTGGGTCAGGTCACTGACAATAAATCTTACATTACAAAACACGGGAATTGTAAAGTAGTTCTGAGTTAATTGATGTCAATGTCAATGTAGAATACTGCATGACTGTTCAGAGAGAAAGCTATCATCAGACCATCTATAGATAATTTTGTATTGCTCTTCACAGTGGCTCTAACAACAGCAGTATTGATCCCTCATCAGATTTTTCTCTGCATACAGTGCTGTGTACCACAAGAGGCAACCACCTTAAAGTAACACGTGTTGTGAATACTGGTGTTTTACAAACGAAAATGAAGAGTGATCCTGTCATCTTACTTGTCAATAATCTTGTTTAACCAACACATCACACTGTGTAATAAAATCATCCCCAGTGCCACAGGTTTCATTTAAGATGAAATCATAAATTTAAGTTGAAATTAGCATTTTGCTAATGAAATTTTGCAATTGAAAAATTTGCTAATTAAATGTACTGCTTTCCTTTTTCAAGCAGGCTGGCATGGAAGGCTTGGGGTCATTTCAGGGTGGGCTTAGCAATGAACAACATGTGAATGATCTCAACTAACAAAAGATTTTGGATTTCTCTATTTTGACTTCTCAGTGCTCTGTTATATGGTATCTATTTCTGTATACATTAGAAATCACAATAGAAGGTTGCAGGGTGGTTGATCACCTCCTCTCCCACCAAGGCTTATATGTACAAGGTCTGAGTGTGTCACGGATCCCAGGAACCACGCTGGTCTCAGCACTGCCACGCCCCCCTTTTCCCACCATCGTCTCCGATCTGGTTCACCACAATACAAATTATATACCTGTAGTTTATTCTCTCCATTAACTATTCTCCTATTTAAGTTCCCCTTCTCTTTCTCATTGCAAAGTATTGCCTCTCATGTCGCATACCAAGCCTTCCTTGTATGTGTTTGTCTTCCGGGTTTCCGAATTCGCCTGTTTTCCAGACCTTGTCTCCTGCTTGATCCTTGGACCGCTAGATAGATTACCAGCTAACCCCCTCTTACCTGACTTGAAATGCTCAAGGCCTAGAAACCTCTCCCTTCAGTTACTACCTGCTTCATAAATTGAACAAAACCTCTTGCAATTGGATCCTTTCCTTTGTGTGTGTGTGCCTTCTTTAAAGAGTGCAGATGTGTTACAACATGTTTGGAAAGTACCATTTCATGCTAAAATGTACATTTTCCTCAAAAATCACATGTATTAGCCTCTGCAACACGTGTAGGCAAGATTAACTACTTGTAATTACTGCTATGTTGGGTATTGTAATTAATTTGGTTAATTTGTTATTGACAAACAACAAGGAGAAAGAAAGTTGGGGTGGAAATTACTGTCAGAGCTACACCACAGATTCTGAAGTCATAAACAATTACCATCTTCTAATTATGGTTTAAATTTGAATTATTGATGATATCAAATGTGTTTGAATTAATGAAATTAAACAAATCATTTGAATAATTCTAATTCTATTTCTTGCATGGATATCCCACTGTCTGGGTTGAGGTTTACTGAAAACAAAGGAGAAATTGGTATCTATAGGCTGTTTCCATTTAAGTGATTTTTACAAAATTTCCTTTAGCACTTAAAATATTTGTATATATAGGTAATGAAAATGGAAATTGTTGGTAAAAATCTATCTTAAAACATTACAAAAGCTATATCATTAGCTGATATCGACAAACATTTTAAGCACTTCAGCGATTTTCATTAAAAATATACTTCAATGATTGATATAAACTGGATTTAAACCAGCCCTGTAAGGCTCATTTATAGTCTGAGGGAGAAATGTTATATTAGACAACCTCATACCCCAACTCAAACAGCTTACACAATGCCAGAGGAGCGCAAGATACACATCACATGCACGTCACCAAAGTGATCTATAAACACAGACCAACTGGCCTTCAGCACCTGAGCTGACTCAGAAGGCATCATTCACATGCTCTGCATTAAAGCAGAAACATGAACTCTCAACATGTGGCATATAAAAACAATCAGAAATTCTGCTTTGGCCTCTTCATATTTGAAGGCCTATTCTGCAGTTTGGATGCAGCAGATGACACTGAGGAGGGAACATGAGTACATAAGCTGCTGGATGAGGAGGTTGAAAGTGCAGGGTCAGAGAAGTCGCAGAAGATAACCCAAATCACCCTCTCTCCACTCATATCTGAAGGGAAACATCACATGGGTGTTAACATGGCAGACATTTGTGGGTAATCGTGCCACCTTTGCTCTGAGAAGCATGAGAGAGAATGAAAGAGAATGGTCACTTTGCTCCATATAGATGTAAAACATGTAATATATTATAATATGTGTGTGTGTGTATATATATATATATATATATATATATATATATATATATATATATATATATATATATATATATATATATATATATATATATATATATATGTATGTGTGTGTGTGTGTGTGTGTGAAGAAAATTATAAGGAACATAGGACAGGGGTCCGTCATCATCTGTGGATGCAAAATGTATGTAACCACATTATGTTTAAAAGTATACAATACTTAAGGATGTATATACACACAATCAAATATATGCAGTATTGGTTTATTGCATTGCTGTGATCTTAAATCTGCCACCTGATAATGCTAGGGGCACGGCAGCAGTACAATAGCATGATGCTTTTTGTTTTGATTTGTGGTCTCCTCTCACCCCCTTAAGGACTCAAAATATATTTCTGGCCTAAATAATAATAATAAAAATAATAATAATAATAAAAATCTAAAAAGTCTTGTTGTTGATTTTATAGTCGCATAGTCCTTTATATATAAAAATTCAATAAATAACACACACACAAACACACACACACACACACACACACACACACACACACACACACACACACACACACACACACACACATACATACATACATATATATATATATATATATATATATATATATATATATATATATATATATATATATATATATATATTTGATTTTTTAAAAGGTTTTTGCATTGTTTTATTTATTTATTTATTTAGGCCCTAATAAACTATGTATAGGCCAGGCTAAACAACTTCTTTTATCTGGATTTAAAGTACCTATAGACTATGCATTCCTAATATTGTCTGGAACACTTTAACATTAAGCCAGTCTCAGCTGAAGGAAGTGGTGAGGATGGGCTGTAATATTTTAAAACATCAACAAACCTTTATATCATTAATACAGTCTTCTGTTTTCTAAAGCTGACCAAACTGATAACTGAACTGTTGTCAGGATCAGCATAAAAATGAAAGCCAGCAACATGATTGTGAATTACATATCCAAGAGGGGTAGGGGGAACATGGGTCTAAAACAGAACCTTCTGTTGTACCATATTACATTTATTACACTCTAAAATATCTGTTTACACTAACAAATTGGTAACTATCTATAAAGTAACATTGATACTAGGCAAGGAAACAGTATTTTCAAGCCTGTCCATTAATATACAGTCAGTGTTGTAAAATGATCAAGCCCAACAGTATCAGAAGAAACATGCAGAATATCTACAATCCACAGCAATCAGTAGGTCACAGGTCACTCATGTGAACACAGATTCTGTACTGTGATGCTTCCAAAAATCAGACAGAAATACTTTCTATGTGTTATTCCTGTTTGAATAAGAGTAGAAGAGTAGATAGCTATGGGTCTCAGGCTCTTTAAGTATTTTTAATGTGGTTTACTTCTTCAGGAAGGTTAACTTCTTTTCTTAATCTCAATAACTGTCTAGTAGGCATTCCCCTGGATTTGTTTTAATGAGCCAACAAGCAAGCTTACATCACTGTGCCAAACCTCAAGGGATTTGCAGGTTTAAGGTGGATAAATCATTCAGTCTGCAGGTTCTTCTCTCAAGTTGCATGTGGTTTAGCCATCTATCTGGTATAACTTATCACAGGGACACAGTTGCCCAACATGAAGCAATATAATGTTGTGCTTTAGACTATTGAATTTTTACTCCTTGCAAAAGGAAAGGATGAGCTTGAAGTCTTTGGATGTTCCTGTTTCCACAGCAACTGCATACACCACACTTTAGCTCATCCTTAATACTAAAAAACATATTTAAAAAATCACATAAATAATAGAAATTCGAAAACCAAAAATGAGAAGCATGATGGTTTTCTATACATCATAACTGTGATTGTTAAATAGCAGCGTAGCAGGATGAGAGATTTGACTGACCACCAACCACACCCACCCACTAGAACCACGGGTGGAGCTCTATCTCTTCCAAACTGGGTCAGCCTGCTGCCTAAGGACTCAAACACCAGTGGATCACCTGATAACACTCTGTTATACGACATTCATTTAACAATCAACAAAATGCAACCTACATCATGGCAAATAATATAAAAATAATATAAAATTACTCCTATACTATGCTGTCTTCGGACCACCATACAATAAAGACTCCTCGCAAGTTTTCGGAAAGTATTCTGAGTTTGTAGTACCTTCCTAAACAGCCTTTTAAGTTTTCTTGGATGGTTTTGAAAGACAGAAAGCCACACATTAAACTGAACATTGTTATGCCCAGACCAGAAAATGGCTAGGTCTGCCAGATACTGCCACTGCAGAAACCACTCTGGAGGATGTTATGAACCTCCATCTAGGCTTGGAGGCTGCAACAAAGGACATGGGAATTGAAACTGTGACGTGGTGAATAATGATAGGGAATGAAAACCAGACAAGACAACGGAAGAGAATTCAACTAGTATAATGGTGTATGGTACAAATATATAACTATACACTATATATATATATACACACACACACACACACACACACACACACACACACACACACACACACACACACACAATATTTACAAGAGACACACACAATATTTACAAGAGCAATATTTAAAAGAGATTTTACCAATTAATCTTATCGTGGCAGGAAATTCTGTTAATAATTGCTACAAAGAGAACCTCTTAGTCATTAGCACTTAAACTGAACACATTCTTTAAAGATTGCTTAAGACCTTTAGTGAACTAGTTTACAGTGAGTGTAGAGTTGACATAGAGTAGTCTTACTGGTGCTCCATCTGCTCTGTGTGTCCCAGCAAACACAGTAAACATCCACTCTTGGCCAGGAGTTGCCCCTTCTCATAAAGTGTCTCCATACAGGCTGTAACACACTCCAAACATCAGTTCATTACTCACAGACAGTTCCATTACTTCTCACTCACTTTAGCTATGAGCTTGTCTTCACCTTTGCGAGTGCGTATAGCAGGTCAGTTATATGAAATAGAGGAGCTAGCTTTCACGTGTGCCTTCTGAGAGTTCTCCTCCCCTGGCTTCTTCTGCAGAAGCCCATCCTTTTCTCTCAGCTTACTGGAACTCTCTTGGCCCCTGTTGCCTGGGCTGTGTCTGCTTTACTGCCTGATGCTGCCTGCACTGCTGAGCTCCAGGATATGCAGCCCCCCTTACCTTTCCCATGGCTCTAGAAGGTGAAGCTATGCTTCTTGGTGTGGCTTGCAGCTGACCCGGGCAGGAGGCTCTTGGTGAAGGTCGGGCTGGGGAGGAAAAGAAGGTGCTGGAGCTGCGGCTCTGTTCCTTCAGACTACCTGAATGGAAGTGATAGGAGCTGTTGGGCTGTTTTCTTTTCCTACTCCCTGTATTCCTTCCCCCATTCCACTGGGTGCTTGTTGAGGCTAAATAATGCCAATGGCTAAGGGTAACTTTGCAGCTTTTTCAGTAAAATTGTTAGTTTCCAGCTATACAATTGACTTGATTATGTGGAATTGTAATAACCTGGCACTACAAGAACAGAAAGAACAGATACAGTACAGAATACCTGTGGTTTTCTTGCTTTATTTATTTTGTGTATTTGTGTTTGTTTATATATGCAAATTTAAGCAATTATATTGTAAAACTGTTATTGTTAATTATCCATGAGTAGTGTTATGACACATCCTGTTAAATAAGGCAGGTTTTTTACAGCATGATACTAGAATACATGACTACATAATTTAACTCATTGAAGAGATTTGTATGTTTTATAGATTTGAATAGATCCCTCTTTTTTTTATTATTAGAAAACGGTCATCTAATTAACTAAGACTACAGTATGTAGTCTAATAAATGTTCTAACAAAGTTCCTAGTGATGTGGCTGGTGTTGCTCGTTACTCATGCTTATCACAGTATTCACCAAAGTCGACTCAATACGGTTTTTTTTTAAGGAGAAACTGTGTGGCTTTCAAGATATCCCAGTAAGGGGCGCTGAAACAAACGTTTGTTCTCAATCTCAGAAAACCCACCCGATTTTTTGCGAAAGCGCATTCTTATGCCCAGTCTCCTGCAAATGGAGACCAATATGATTATTCCTAAATTTGACACATCTTAGAAACAATTGAGTATTTATGAAGTAGCCTAGACCCACTGCCAATTTTTAAAGTTGCGTCTCTCGATTAGTTGAAACGTTCTACTCAACGTTTTTGGCACTGAAGTCTCAAACTTTATGTCAGGAGTTATAGTCCATTTGGCAGAATTCTGGTATGTGCACAAGGATTAGAGGCATAGGCATCCCACAAGAACATTAGTAGCGTGCTAATTATAACGTTTCGTGTTTTATTTTAAAACTAATAAGATTATATTTTATGTAAATTAGTTGTAAATTGGCTACACTGTTCTAATGACAACGAAAAACGTTCACGACAAAATGTCTCTGCCTGTAGGTAATTTAAGTTTCCCTTTCCTTGACTGTTCTAAACACTGAACAGACTCAGCCCAGCGTGCGTTTATTAGCATGTTAGAGCAACAGGGAAAAGGAGCTGTGTACTGGTAGTCTACTCGAGGAAACGCATGGGTAATTCTGGCTGGAAATAAGGATTTGATGCATATTTTAGCAAAAGCCTTATTTACGCAGGTGATAACGACAAAACATTTGAATAAAAAGGAAAGTTCCTAAACATAACATACTGGAGTAAGTTACAGGTAGGACCGTTTCAACAAATAAATATGTGTAGCCTAACTTTTGTGCGTGCGTGTTTAAGGTGGTAGGGTGCATGTCCCAGCATGAATATGTAGCTTGCATCTCCAGAGTATATTCATAAGAGGAGAAAGCAATGTGTTTCGTGGTGTCGGACCAAATAAAGATTTATCGTTCCGAGAGCTCTCATTGCACGCACCAGTTTCATACTCTATTCTTCTCACTGGGGTTGTTTGAAAGACTGTAAATGCAATCTAAATATCATATCATTATCTCCATGGTCAACGTGGCATCCATTGTCTTCCAGCTTCTATAATGTACTATTAGTCTGAGAAGCAACCTTGACCATAGTAGACAGAATGTTGACTTGCTGCATCAATTCGTATGGTAATTTTGACCTTGCCCCTGTATTTTTAATGTAATTAAGGACTTTTTATTCTCATCAGACTAGTAAACGTGGTACTAATAACCAACTCTCTCAGGGTACATTGTAATCTCTTTTTTTTAAACCTTTGTGTTTTGGTGTATTTCAGCTACTTTCAGCAGACATACAAAAAGAAAAGTATATGAGACAGAATTCATCTCTCCTCTCATAGTCAGTCAGTACAAAATAAATGCTAATTCCAGTATTTCAGTGTCAAATGGAACTCTTTCTAACGACTTGTGCATAGATTTGCAGTGAATGTTTGCTGCTCACATATTTAAGTTAAAAAATTTTTTTTTACTTTTAGTATAATAATCAGCAATAACAGACAAGCATGTTGGAATTACATGTATTAGAATAACATTACTGTTAATGCTATACACTATACTATATATATATATTACTATTATGCACTGTTTATAAAATTTTAACCCAAGTTTCAACACTGCTACTGTTCCCTAGAAGAGTCATCTATGATCTTAACATCTTATCTCAATATATATGGGTGTGCCTGCAAAATGGACAGAACGCTCCATCTATAATCCTCGGATAAAGGAAATAAAACTCCGTGTTCTTTAATGAACAAAACAGAAAGACTGGTGGGCAAATACAGTAATGACACAGTGATGTGGGCACAATATACAGTAGAGGACGCATATTACTGTAGCACCCGTGGCATTAGAAATATATAGCATTCAGCCATTACTTTTATTTCATTTGTTTCTCTGACTTATAATAAAGTACATAAATGTGTAATTTTTTCACTCTCACATCAGTTCTTTGCAAAGGTCAATCTTCTCAGTGATAGTTAAAATTTGATTTCAAGTTCCCAAGGTTTTCATTTCTTTAACAAATTCATTTTCTTCCAAATAGAATTATTCTAGTCTAATAGAGGCCAATTTGAAACAAGCTACTCTTTACCTTGGTAAGTTATAAACATGATTATGTGATAATACAAATACTATGCCTGAAATCAGCACTTTCCTGGGGGAACTAGTAGCTCACAATAGACTGGCATTCTAAACAAGACTGTGCTATGTTTCAGGCATTTATAGGTTGCCAGCCTTAAGCATAATTTTTATGACAAAGGTGGCTCTGTATTTAAAAAGGTTATGATATTCAAGATTAGGTTTTTAATACCTAGTTAGTTATAACAACTATAGAAATGTAACTATATGGTAGCCAACCATGGGACTTATTCCTGGTAGTTACTGAAACAGCAATGTGAGCTAAATGCTATAGCACAACTTCACAAAGTGTCCAAGAAAAAGTCCTATAATGTGGCTGAATAGATTTGGTTAAAAAAAGGATTTCATTAGTCTGATAAATGCTCATGAATTTCAGTCTAACCATTACTGACTATTTAAAAACTGAAAGAAAATAAAAAAATTAAGAAATTTGTTTCAGCTTTAATCGACCCTTTACCCTTTTTTCCTTTTAAATGTGTCATTTTGGCCAATTCTGTATAGACCAATTTAGGCAAAAATAAGATTGTTTACCATAACACAAGAGGCAAGGTAATGTTAAACATTAGACTAATCCTCAACCTAAAATCAAAGAAAGAGACTGTACTCTATAATCTTTATCTGGCCACTGTGTGTAAAGCACAGGATTATACACACACAGACACACACACACACACACACGATATGCTGGTGGAGTTCGTTTGTTTCACAAAGACAGTTGCTGACCGATTAGCAGTCACAGTGATGGGCTCACCAAACTGGCTGAAGGTTGCCCTACCCTCAGGTAGCTCCTCCCTGCCTTCCCCATTTGCCCTTTATACACCACTAGGTTATATCTGCTGCCTGCCTATTTGTCAATCTGTGTGGTATTAAAGACAAGAGACAGTTTTTAATCAATTGAGATATATTCTTTTTGTAAATTAGTATCTAACAATGATATGATGGATTACATTCAGCTTTGAGCCCTTTCAGAGTTTTAAATAAGAGTTAAAATGACAAGATGGTAGGATGTCAAAAAAAAGTGGGGATTGGTGAAAAAAGTCCAAATAATATGAACAAAGGGGTGAGGAGGGTGTTGATTCAGTGAGTAATCATGTCAACCTTTTCCCTCTGTGTTTTTTATGTCTGATACTGTAGCTCATCTTGCTTTGTGCACTTGTCGCATACACCACCACATGATTGTTATGCAAGTGCTGAAGTGGCAAAGGAAGTGTTTCAAATGGAGCAGCCAGTCAGCACAGTGAAGCTGCATCTTCTGGAAGACATGCTGCTCTCACTGTGTGTTTAAAGTAAGATGGGTGGCACAGGGCCGTAGACGTGAGCCACCTCCATTACACTGGCCTGTGGTGGGGGATCCAACAGGTGCACACTGCTGTTCCTCTCCTGGAGCCTCATCAGTATAGATGGCCTTAACACTGCAGTCATGGCTCTGTGTGCAGCACCTCCCCCTCATCCGTACTAACAGAGGGAGGACCAAGTGCTGGAAGCTAGTCTGGAGCTGGTCAGCAAACACACGCACACAGTCACAGACATGCAGAACAGCATCAGCTCAATACTATTCATGAAGAAAAACAAACCCACACACATGTACATACACACCCCAAAATGTACAGCACAGGCAGGATTAAATTCTCAGTATTACAGTTGCACTGAAAGGGAACAGTACACTTCTGGACCTCCAGAAGTTTACTGTTATTCATAATAAAAAAAATAAAAAAAAATAAAATAAAAACAAAAAACCAAACATACATTGCTAAGAAAATGCACAACAAATGGGGGGTGTAATTGATCACACTTCTCAGGAATTTCATATATGAACATCATAAGAAATTGCTTGGCATTTTAAGCTCACATCACATGTTAATTAAATGATTGAGCATCGTTGGGACCCTTTACTAGATCCAAGTTCATATAATTTCCCTTTTGAATGTCAGTTCCATAGATGAATACAAACATAACCTCTTCAAAAAGATAAATCAACCATGTCTTTATGGAGATGCAGAGTTCACAAAATTTACAAAAACAGATTTATCCTGTATGCTCAAGAACAGTAAACCTCACCTGAATAGCGGTCAGTGAATCATTAGCATAGCTAGATCATGACAGTCTTGCAATATTATAAATGAAACAAAACCAAAGTGTTAGTGCATTTAATCATGTGTGATTCAAAACACAGAACAAGGCAAGGCCATGTGGTTACTTCCTCATAATGCTCCACATCTCAATTCTCATTCTGAGACCTGTGGGAATGACCACCAAGGTTGTACATGTAGCCACTGTAATACAAAGCCCTCCTTCAGCAATAGCTAAAAGGGGAGGATGGTCTTCGTCCCTGCAGATGGACAGTGCTCGTAACCTGAAAGCTACATGCAGAGCCAGTACTCCCTCAGGATTGCTCTGGACTATGGCTGCAAAGGGTGGAACCAACATCTACACTCTCAGGACACCAAAAAATATTGACTGTGCATAGCAATATCTGGACTGTACTAAAGTATATTTTGCATTTGGGCTAAGTGAAAAATAACTAATAAAAATAAAGTTTTAAACACATCTATATACATGTTAAAGACATCAGACTGCTATATCCATTTTCTTTGTCAGCTCTACCAGTTAGTCACTGAAAAGTCAGAGCTGGTAAGGAAGTCATTTCTAAACGCTGATAAGTTCAATAATTTTCTACAGAAAATATTTAAGAAGGCACTATGGCAAGAAAGGCCTTTGTCAGATGACATCTGGGACTGACTATTCCACATTATATACACTTAAGAGCTAAACAATTCAAAAAGCTTCCAACTGATTTGTCATTAGCAGGAATCTGAAGGGGTCCACTGACCAAGATAACTTTTACATATATACCTAACAAAATATGCATCCATTTGTTATTTGTTCATCATCATCCCCACTGCGTGAAATATGGGTCCTTTCAAGAGTATGAATAGAAAAATACAGTTCCCAAAATCCTCATAACATGCACCAGATGGTTTTACCTGAAAGATTTTTCAGTCAGTACACATACAATCAGCACTGACATAGCTGAGCACTTTTCCCTGCAGAAATAGCAATGTCATTGCAGACATGCTCTATGTAAAGATTCATTGGTAACATAATACAAAAAGAAACTAAGAAATACATTGCAAAGAAAAAACAATAAAAGCAGCTAGAGGGTGAAATTAGCAAATAGGGTTAATATGTTAATGCATCCATTTTCTCCTGTAGTGGGCTATCACAATGATGTGCCAAATGGAGTCTGCAAAATGTAGAGTAAACCTGCAAGTTATGTTTATGTGTACACAGGAATTCTGCATTCCTATTGTTCATTTCATCCAAGTTCACATAAAAGTAACTTTATAAAATGTTACTTCATCAGTATTGTAGCCTAATGAATAAAATCACAGCAAAGGATTATGAAATCTTTGCTAATTTCAAACTCTTATGTAAAGTGGAGATACTAATGCACTGGGCCTAAACAGAAGATAGGAAATATTCCTAAATGGACAAGGCTATGTTCACTGGTCTCAGTCACTGCTGTCATCTTCATCATCGTCATCAGACACGTTGGTGCTGCAGGGTTGCCGGCTGTAGGAGTTCGAACGAGGGGGCAGGGTTGCCCCCGTGGAGAGCTGCTCATAGCAGAACTCACACACGCGCACTGGCTTGGACGACTGGCTGGGCAGCAGGAACTTCTTCTCAGAGCAGGGCCCACACACAACAAAGCCGCATTTCCTGCAGTGGTGGCGCCTGCTAACAGGCGTGAACTTCACCTTCTGGCATCGCATGCACACAGACGCCTCCGAATCAGGCACCCACACAGCAGCATGCTCGCCACTGGGCGCCTTCCCACTCTTCTCCAGCAGGTCTGACACACACTTGTTAATGTGGCTCATCCACTCGGACTTCTCTGTGGCTGTGGCAGCGTACACGGCGAAGGATTTGGTGGGTGTCTTGATGAGCCATCCATTGCGCAGGTCGCCCTCGTCAGCCACAGTGTCGATGGTGACACTCTCCAATGGGATGATGTGCTGCTTGTTGTACTTCTTCTTCTGGATGACGATGTTGCCATACACAAGGATGTCGTTGAAGAGGAAGAACTGCCGGGCTTTGGGCTTTTTACGGCACAGCTTGGTGAGCACACCCTCGCCGATGAGCACACGGCCTGGGATGGCTAGGGGCTGTCCAGCCGTGCCAAAGCAGCTCTCCACCACTGCAATGCGCTTGGAGTTGGCTTCGCTGTTTGCCAAGCGGTCCACCATGTTTCAGTAACCTGGGAAATTGAGAAAAAAAGAGGAAAAATTAGGTTACCAACCATGAGGTCTATACCTGGAACTTTCTACCTCAAACACGTTTTTTTTCCCTTTATTTAATGTACGAGTTACTGTCATTAAGCAGTTTTACAAGAATTTAGATCCCAACACTGAAGAGAGAACTGAAGAGAGCATCTCCAATTTGGGGAAGGGAAACTTCAAGCAAATAAGCAAAGCCTTCTGCCAACAATAATCAGATTCACAGCACAGTTAAAATAAAACTAAATCCAGACATCTTACTGAAACACAAGACAGAATTAATGCTATGATAATATGAAATAACTTCAGTAAAACAACTACCCTTTGAAATAGATGAAACCTGCTTTCAGCTTACTATGTTTACCCAATACCACTTACATTTAAGACTGATCAATTAATAAATCTTCAGATTCATATACCAAATAGGCACAGGTTACATAATTTTATAAATTATTTTATAAATGATTCCATACATTTTATAATTTACTCCAATCATCATCATCATCATCATCCAGGAAGTCTCCATTTGCTTACGTGCATGCATGGACACACTTGTGACACATAAATGTATATGCAAATCTCTTATATGCCCCTGCCTAAGACTTTATAAACATTCTTTATTTTTTAAATTAAAAGTGGCCAACACCACAAATCATGGAAAAGGGGATCTTGCCATTTTCAGTGCAGTAGAGGGAGACAGATCCAGAAAAACAAATTCTCTACTAGTAGAAGACAAAAGCAGTACATTTTACAGAGCAGTAACATTCACCATACCTCAAGAAAAAGCAGCACGCTGGCCAAACAGGTCCATGCACTGTAGTGTGGGAGACAAAGTAAATCTGTGTGGAATCACTTATAGCAGCCCTTCAAATCACTTCACCACTATGGCAAAAGTAATTTCCATATGGCATGGTCCAGTTTATCTTAACCACTCTTTAAATGATTGGCTTATCCATTGCAGCCAAGGAAAATATTCCAAGATTAACTTTGTAGGAGCCTTGAAACAGTAGCATACACACATTCCAGTTAAAGCTTCCAATACACCATAAAACAAAAACTGTTTATGGTGACTTGTTAGCCGGTCAACAGCTTCAACCACGCCTTTTGAAAAAGACCCAAGGTCTCTTTAAACACAAGCCAACTAATCTAATATTAATTTAAACATGAATTAAAAAAAAAAAACATTTAATAAATTAAAACAGCATGATGTAAACAGCAGTTAGTTTGCCTTTTTTCCATGAGAAATTAACTTAAATCATAACAGAAAACCTAGCTAAGTCAAACACATACAGAAAAACATTTTCCATCTTAGATTCTCCAGCTACTGCTACCAAATCAGGGAAGCTGTGCAGCTTACTTGAAAAAACAAAACATGTGGTAAAAAGAGCCCTTACTACAGAGTTAGCCTTGTGACTCACTTCCTACTTTCATTTATTTAGAGAGAAAATCACACAATATACCAGTCAGGAGGAGGCAAGAGAACTGGACAAAACCAAGAGCATACAGTTTTGCAAAACTTCAAGGATCTTGTGCAAGTAGTGATTGTGGCGAGCAAGTAGTGATTGAAACCTATCCATCTGCTGCGTTTGTTCTCAACTAACCTACATCTCATTTACGAAATTTACAAACAGCTAGAGAAACAGATTTTTCTGAAATAGCATAATTTCTTGTGGTTGTGTGACTTTGCTTAAAGCATTATTGTAATACTCGTCTCATGAAGGGATGCAAGGATTTGACGCATGGATGTGTCGGAAGCTTCATACTGGCCATATTTATCTAAACCTATATGTTGTTTTAGTAACTTATATAAGTAAATGCACATTTTAAACTTAGCTTGCAACGTAGCTATATAGTCGCATTCCAAAAGCACATTATAAGCAGGTCACCAGGCATATTATCTAGCTATACACGAATGATTTCTCAGACACAAAAAACACCTGTCAAAATACTGTCGACATGATTACATACATATTCAGTTTCACTACTTCCACTAATGCAAATACACAGTAGTACCACTTATGCAAAGTACACAGGTGTATCAACTTGTAAAAGCACAGCAACTATACCATATTTTTGAACAATAGCACGATATTTTTGTTGTATGATGAAAAGAGACAAGATACCATTAACAAACTAGACAAGCTCATTA
This sequence comes from Electrophorus electricus, assembly GCF_041902795.1. NCBI lineage: Eukaryota > Metazoa > Chordata > Actinopteri > Gymnotiformes > Gymnotidae > Electrophorus > Electrophorus electricus. The sequence continues at coordinate 13,854,395 of NC_137510.1, forward strand.
TGAGACAGCTTATACTAACAAAGTATTCCTACTTTTTATGATCAATGCAAGACAAGTGTATTTATATAGCACTTCATGCACAGCGGCATTTCAAACTGTAAAAAAAAGAGGATGTTACACAGATTAATAAAACTTTGCAAGTAGCAACATGAAAATGAAGGACAAAAGGCAGAGGGTTCTAAACCCAAAGGGCATCATAACGGATTTAAACTGGTGAAAAACAGAAAAAAAAAAAAAAAAAGACAGCAAACTGTCTTTACATGCTGATGGAAATAAGTAAAATAATCCTGGTAAAGAAAACATTGCTGTGTCTTGGGCTCTGTAACGAGCATGATAAAATGTCAGTGTCAAATGCCTGGTTGTGGCTACTTACCAAACAGGAAACTTCCCTACAAGGAGGTCCTCCCTGCATGTCAATTAATTATCATGTGCCAAAAACACAAAATCAATTGCAGCAGCTTTAAAATGACAATACAGAGAGGACAAAACCAGCAAGAGAGAGAGGCAGTGTAAATGGAACTGGCTCTTCCATTATACCACACTAGAGCTTTCTAAAGCTGTAAACAATGTTTATCTTTCTTCCAGGTGAGAGGAATACATGTTCAAAAGAAGTAAACACCTCCGAAACACCGATACCACTTCTGCGAGGACCACCTTTACTTTGTTTGAATTGGTGCTTAGCATTCAATCTCCTGGGAACATACACTCAGAAAAATGTTACATTCACTGGTTATGCTCACTCTCCAAGAACAGTTCTGTGATGATCATCAAAAAGGGCTAGACAGCCATGCTGGGAACTCATCACCATTAATGCATAATGAAACAAAGATAAATTTCCAAAAGATAAAATACATTACATTTCACCCTCAATAATGAATGCATATCATTTAGAGGTTCTAATTGCAATTGCTCACTGGTATGCACAAATCTAAATAAGATGCTTCTAATGAATGGCATTTAGAAGATGATGAGCTGCCAGCAGTGAGTGAGCTGAAAGAATGGCACCGAATCCTCAGGTGGGTGAGGTCCTTGTTGAGCAATAATACTGATTCTTTCACAATGATGTAAAAGAGTAAACATGTATTTCTCTACCACTAGATAACAGAAACTGTAAACCCTCTGCAACCTCCATCTCAGATCTCAAATACCAGAACGCCTTTTCCTCAATACATAAACAGGAAGTACAGTTCATTGGTCACAAATTTTGTTGTTGGAATTTCCTATATTTTCTACAACACACTAGTTCCTTTATCAAGAGTTTGTTTGTTTTAAACTTTCTCTGCTTCTCACTTTCTGTTCAAGGACCTAGATTTCTGTGGAGTGACATGGCCTGGAAGAGTAAGGGGGCTGAAACTGAGGAAGTAGTGTGAACAATTCTCTCTATGTGTGAGTATTTCTCAGTATGAGTTGCATAATCTCACTGGCTCTCTTGATGCATCAAATCTTGCCAAACTAGTCTAACCCCATTAAAAAAAAAGACCACAAACACACACCGAAAGCACATTAGTGGAAGAATTACCTGCACATAGTTAGAACCTGATTTCACACATTAAAACCAACAGAAGGTACCACAAGGCGTAAGTGAAGCACTACTGTCTTGGAGCTTTAGGGTCTGCATGTGGAGCCCAACATTCAGAGCCATGTGTGAGAGCAGACCTCCCTCTCCACGTAGAATGCTGCTGATTCACTGTTTTATTATAATGAAAAAGAAGGCATGAGCAAATATGTTGGGATCTCCTTTGACAATTGCAGCATTTAATAAGATATTCATCGGTGAAATATCTCAGCTACATGAAACAGATGAAGTCAGATAACTGAGTAAGAACATGACACAGCTTAGATCCTCCCACACACATGGAAGGCGTGCATAATTCTGTGGGGCTGGAGAGACAGAGACCGGGCTTGGCACTCCTAGACTCCCAGCTCAGGTTGAGGTGCTGGGATATTAAAACTAGAGTTAGGATACACCCATGATTTCTGATGAAAGTGACATTCTTGCCTTTACATGTCTGGTTGCTGTCTAAAGAAAAATAAGCTTGAGGGAAAAAAAGGAAGGAAGGCTTTTTTCAAAATATCTTAAAACACTACTACCTGCAAGTGAAGATAGAATGCATTTATTCAGCAATTTAAATTGTTCTCTAATGTCTATATGTAGCAGGTATGCAACATTGTTCAGGGGTGGAAAATGCCCAGATGCAGTTTTACACTCCCATTTACAAAACTAATCTGGCTCGGAATGAAACAACCTATTTCTCTTTTTTTGATGGGAGCCTGAATAATTTGATGAGCTCTGGCCTGACTGGCTGGTTTACCATCACCCAACCCAACTAGAAGTGAATTACATATAGAGTGGATATGTCTAAGCAAACAAACTTGTTAGCTAGCTACCGAGTTATGTTAATTATATATAAATTAGAAAATTTACTTCACAAAGGGATTGCTATAGATATATCTAATAATGTAGATTTATATGACAACACAGGCTATACAGCTTAGAAAGAAGAAACACACCAAACTGACACTGAATAACTGTGTGGGACTGATGATTTAACACACTAATACACCGTCAACAACATGAACAACACACAGATACATTCTGTACCTGTTCAATCACCAAAAAAATATATCATAAGGCAACCATTGCTTCTCCAAGGTGCATGCTTCTTATAACAAATATGCTGAATACCGAGTAACCCACACCTCTAAAATTGGATACGTTAACATTAAGGTAATGGCCATCGTTTCATTCACAATACCTGCAGAATTGTTGAAATTTCAGGTGTGCAGGTCCATGTTATTGCCTGGACTAAAAAGTGGGCTGGTGTATGCAAATTGTGGGGTTGTAAATATTAATGAGTCAAGACTGTTAATTGACAGTTTATGATTTTGGAATTGGTCGATCGTACCACCCTGTTTTGTTGGGATTTGCATTTGAATACACAATGGTGTTTGATGTTCTTGGTATGTCTGTTCCATGGGAAAGAAAGCTCTATTTATGCAACTATGCCAACGTAAATACAGGCATTCATTGGAGGTTATGATCATCAAAACTCACAGAGCAGAAGTCAGTGGGTGCACTCAGATGTAAGAACAGAGCTGTGGGATACTTTTATATGATATCTAACCTATATACTCAATATACAAGTGCACATAAAATAGTCACACTGGTGCAAGTGCAAGCAAAAACTCAAGAAAGTCTACAGGCGAATGAGCCTAAACACAACTTGAATACAAAAGGCTTGGCAACAGCCTGCAAATTTATTTCTTTGCAACCTTTTTCTGACAAATTTAATGTTAACTTGTTATTTTAGATAGTAATAAGACAGTGTGAAAATATACATATATTTATTTGATATAGGTACAGATTGCAGAGATGTTCATAAGTTGCTTCATGCAAGTCTAAAAGAAAAATTTAGTTTAGAAAATGTCAAAACACACCTTTAATTTTTTTGGGGGGGTGGGGTGTTATAATGTTTTCAGTCATGCTCTACATTTCCTGATTCACCAGGGTCTTGTCAAATAAAGTGAACAATTTTGAGCACATACATGAAATTACTCAGGGACTACACAGTATTTTCCACTAGGTGTGTTTACTCCAAAGTGCCAAAAAAAACACTCCAAATTCACAGTCACTATACATTTTGTTTTTAGCTAAAACATCACAACAATGTTTAACAACTTACAAAAAGACAATTAAGCTTCCTTATAGCTTCACTGCTAAAGGCTAAACAATATTAGCTTCATTGCGATTAAGCTAAAAGGTTATGCTGGGGAAAATACTGTAATACTGTACATGCTGGAAAACTGTAAAGAAACAGTATGTTCTCATTTATACTATGAATTTTTCCAGCATTGAATGGAAATATCCAGTGATTTGCAATGCAAACATCATAGCTAGCACTGAACCATCTCAACTTCCAGCTCATAACTGCACTCCACACAAACTTCAGTTAAAATATGCCTCTTCCTTTCCATGATGTCCAAAAGGTTTTGTAGGAGGTTAATCTCCTGTTTCAATGTATAAATTCAAACATCATTTAAGTTGCTTGTCTGTGAGATCTGTGTTTTGCTCTGCAGCAATTTGAGTAAGTGATTAAGTTTTAGCTGTGAATAAATAAAAATAGTATTAACAGAATTATATTTTAATGTGTTCTATAAATTACAACCAAAGTAACTGGGTATAAAACACAGAATTTGGAATTTATATTACCTACTTTTTTAAAGTACTTTTGCAATAATCAGGGGGTTAAATAAATATATGTAGACACTAAACAGATTGTACACTGCAGCTTTTACGTACAATTGTTTAAATTTCACTCAATAAACAAGGATAAAATCCACCCCCAAAAAAGTGGCTGCAAGTTATTGCCTCAATTTTGGGGTAAAATCTATAGGTATTTTTCCAATTAGGCCAATATAATTAGTCATCTCTGCCTGCTTCACTTTACTTTTTAGAAATAAAAAGAAAAATCTCTCTAAACCACAACATGAGGTGTAGGGATGGTTACATGTAGGAATAACATAAGCTGTTAAGGTGTTGAAATTAAAAAAAAAATAATAATCTACTGGATGGGCCAAAACTTCCTGCAGTAAAAATAAAACACAGATCATAATATTCGGTAACAGCCATAAGAGGCACAGACTTTGTGGACTCAGTTATTTACGGCATTTAACTGACACTTTTACCCAAAGCAACTTATAATTCTGACTGAACACAACTTGAGCAATTGAGGGTTAAGGGCCTTGCTCAGGGGTCCAACAGTGTCACCCTGGCTCTGGTGGAGATTGAACTGGCAACAAACAAACAAACAAAAACAAACAAACTTTGATTCAACATACAGCTGCCAGAGTTCTCAATAGAAGCATCACCCCCATTCTTAAGTTCATAAACTGGCTACCAGTATATTAGAGTTGACTTTAAAGCATTATTGGTCTATAAATCTCTTAAATGGTACAAGACAAGCTTATCTATATGATTTGCTGCAGCAGTATGAGCCAGACAGAATTCTTACATCAGTAGGAACTAGTCAGTTGGTCCTGCCCAAGGTAAAGACTAAGACTATGTTTTTAAATGTAAACTAAAAATGTTCTTATTTGGCTAGGTTTTCAGCTCAGTTTAAACACCTTTACTTTCTGACTTTCAAACAAAACATGCATGTTTAATCACACAACTGTCCTATTCCATTCTAGTGTAAAAGCAGAAAGTGGGGGGGGGGGGGGGGAAGTGGTCAAACAAAATTAAAATTAAAAATGGCTATTTAGTGTAAATCAGTCAGTACAACATTCTAAGTCTCTTGTAGAGCAATGTATTTTAAGCAGATAAACATTAATACTTAAAAAACTACTAGGCAGCATGTCTATCTTCAACTAAAGCCTTCAAACAAGAACATGCAGGCAATACTGTCCTATTGGATGTAGACATACTGAACTTTGCCTGAAGTAAAACTAACCGATCAATGAAATTCAAATACCTAAACACCTAAATGCTGTGTGTTTTGAGAGAGATTATTTCAAACCACCTAGCTTCTAAACTCACTCAGCTCATAAACTCACTTCTACTCATAAGGCATCCTATTTAGCAACACTAACTGACTGAAGCTAAACAGGCCATAAATGTATTTAAAAAAAGGTAACTGAGGCTGATATTGTAAATCAAAATAGCAGTGAGCCTTGTTTCATAGCACTGTCAGTAGCAAAATAAATTCTCACTGAGTGTCCAAATAAAGTGCTAAGTCTTTGAGTCCACAAAATTATATGAAGCAAGCTCTTGCATGCATGCAGTCTCATCAAACATCCTGTTAAACTAGCACATCCCACTAAACAAGAGATAAGATCACCTTTGGCATTTTAACACAGTTGTGGGATGCCCTGCAACCTACACTGGCTATAATACCAGTGTAGTACATTTGTAAAAGTGTCCATCCTGACACAGGAAAATTGTGGCAACTTGTCCAAGATTAGAATTAACATTAGCATAGTAGTTATGGCAATTAATGAGACAGACTTTATAATTATTTAGTTGATATGCACTTAAAATACTGGGAAGTATTTTTAAAAAAGGTTTATTCAGTCATCTTCTAAATCACTGATCCAAGTCAGGGTCGCAGGGTGCTGGAGTCTATACTGGCAGTACAGGGTGCAAAGAAGGAACCAGGAGACACCCCCCCCCTTTTTTTTTGTAATTGTAATATTCACTTTTATTAGTTAGAAGTAATTTTTTCCCCCTGAAATAATGCAACAGTCTTGCATCACTGATACATTAAATAAGTTGAGGTACTTGTATGACAGGTACACACACTTCTATCACAATTATACACAGGGGTGCACCTACACTATTATCATCAACATCAAAATCCGGTGTGAGATTCAGTATGACCAGATTAGAGATAATAAACCAACAGAGCTAACAGAAACAAGCCATACTCCTTTTGGTGCTTCTGGTTTTCTGACATCTAAATGTTAACTTCTGACTAACCATTAATCGCAGACTAATAATCTATTTTATGATTAACTGACATTTTCCCTGACATTTCTGTTATATAGAAAACACTACTGAACTTAATGCATAAAATTCATGAAGCCACACGGGTGATGCCACTAGAAAAGCTAGTCAGAGGAATGCATTTCAACATCTGTTTCCCTCATTCACAATCCCTTCCAATTCCTCTGCAGGGTCCCATGAACAGTACAAGGAACATCAGAATAACAGATATCTCCATATAGACAAACAGTTGTAAAAATTAATTGAGCTGTAGGCAAACTCCTGCGCAAAGCATTAAAAGCATTTTTAAATGTATAGAAAAACTTAAAAGCATATATTGGTAAAAGCAAGCAGGAAAGGAAGGTAGGTGGGGGGAATACACCCCACCCCCAACTATCTGCATGCTAAAGTGTAATTCAGACTATATTTGGCTATATTTTCAATTTCATACAGTAGAGCCTTCTCTTATTTGAGACACCAACAAGAAATTATTAGTAAAACAACCAAATATTATTCTTAAAAGACACCTGTACACAGAGCTAGGAAATATTCACATCTTGATTACATCTGCTATTGGTATACTTGTGAATACTTACATTCTTACTGGTTCATCTACAAGGAGCTAATCTAAATGAGCTAATATGCACTTAGCTCCAAATTGACTTAACAGATACAAATGTTCTCAGGAAATCAGTATTTGATTTTAAAATCAAATGTCCAACCACCGTTTTACCCTAAGGAAAATTATAAAATGAAACAGCTAAAATGTACTGGGGTAAAAAAAAAAAAATAAAATAATAATAATAATAATAATAAAAAAAAAAAAAAAAAAAAAAGCCAAGTGCACTGCAAAGAGGAATACAGGTTTGGTGTAGCTAAGCAGATTTCTGGTTCGTTTCATCTATTAGGAAGGAATCTAATCATTTTTCAGATGGTGCCATTTAGCACATTTATTACTGCTGTTTTATATAAATATTGCACTTAAAAGCCTCCGCTTTTATTATGAGTGCCAAATCTTGTTCCTTGCTATAACATCTACTCTAATTCAACTCTCTATCAAAGATGACTTGTATGTGGTCAATAACAGATCATTTAAAGCAAGGTTTATCAAACGCAGGCTATAAAGGTCTATGGTACTACTAAATATTGCTCCAATAAACCCAAATCGACTAATGAACACTTAGGATTTCATTGATTTAGCTAATTACCACCACCTGATAAACTTATACTTTTGACCTAAAGTGCTCCACATATAGTAGGACACAGAAAAAAACAGCATACACACTGCCGCTGTGCATCAACATACACAGTCAGTCAAGTATTCCACTATGATAAAAACTTTATTATTATAGTTAGCTAGCAAGTTCCCGGAAACGTGGCCGCTAGCTAACCTAGCAAGCAAGATATGCTGTCATCCAGGTGCACTCTTAACCTGCCTGAAAATGGCCGTTTTCCCCTGCTAACATGACTGGACTGATAGATATTTAAATTACTGGTATTGGCATACCTATAATTTCAGAAAACTGGACGGTAAGGTATTAAGTAGGAGGAAATGTTTAGCAAGTGAACGTTAGCAGCCTCCAGTAACATTACCAAACGCTAGACCAACAAGTTATTCCAGGGAGAGATGAGATGGCGAAAGTGGTGATTTTCCCAGATAGGTTAGCTTGCTAAGGCTTCGGTGTTTTCGACAAAACATTTAAATGAGGCAACCTTGGTTAGCTAACTACTGCTCCTTAGTCATCAGTCGTCCATCTATGAACGCCTTTAAGTAATATAAAAAGTTTCATAGCTATGGACAACGTTTGTTTGCGTACTAACTGGATAAATGGTATTGCAGGTTAACATAATTCCTACAACAGGACTATAAATATAATATAGTTATTCTAACTAACTATCTAACCTAGCTGGTTAATTCAGCGAGTAGCTAGAAGTTAGCAGTTAGCTAGAGTTAGGTTAGCAAGCTACGTTGACGTCGGGATAACAGGTGTAAATCCGTGATTTCAAAACTGTAAAGTCACTTTGTAAATATTACGACAGGTAGTACCAAGGTATCAAGTTAATATATTTATAGCATATATAATGTTTATATACACGAAGTGTTGTTGATATAAAATAGGTAAGTCCATCTTAGCTAACCTAAGTTCGATATTAAACCATTGCTGACTGCCAAGCTAGCTTGTTAAAACAACCTGGAACTAGCTAGACAGTGAACCCAGAAGCTTGCATGAAAAACACATTTCAGATTTTTTTTTCTACTGAAATTGAAGCAGCTAGCTAGCTAGCTAACCGTTTTGGCTAATGGATTAGCATTAACTTCAGAATGGGTTAATGTTAGCTAGCTACTTTAAACTTACCCAGCACAGCAACAGCGTCAACCTTAGCAGCGACTGTGTAAAGATGCGAAACTGTTTCAATAATAGTAATAAAATGTAAAACCTAGTTACACTCTTAAGAAGTCTGTCCACTGTTTACCCCTTCCAACTTCTCTGCCGGGGTAGAATCCAAGGCGAGCAATAACAATATGGCTGAGTTCGGTCGAGAGGAAGGGAATGCAAGCGCCACTCCTCTCCACTCAAGAGCTAGTGTGGGAGAAGGGGTATGTCCTATTAAAGCGATCCTTGTAGTGAAGTTTAACCACTTGGACTGCATACCCAGTTGTTCAACAACTTTGGTATTTTTTTCATAAAAAAATCATTTCTTCTATTGATAGTTAGCCTATGCTTGATTTTGTTAATGTGTTGCAAAATTTAAATTCTAGTAACCTAGAATAACAACTTGGTTTCAGGGTTTCCTGGCCAAACAATTGACACATTTTCTATGTTAGGCAAAGAATTCAATTAGTCCACTTTCTTTTAACACCTTAGTTTATCTGTGCAGGTTCTTTTGCATTTTGCTTTGACTTCTTTTCCAATGTCATAATTCCCCATAACAGACAGACAAAATGAAGATATGTGATATCTGCCGTCTATAACGCGTGTCGTTATAGTAATAGTGATAATGGTCGACAGAACTAATTTTGATTTTTAGGTTCTGATCATTGAATTGATTTCATGGGAAGTATACACAATCATACTTCAATTGCATAGTTCACTGCAAATAACACATAATACATCAAACATTTAGTTTCACAAAGTAGGATTTCTAAACTGGCTCAATAACAACGAACGCTATTTCCCAAATCTTTTTCTCCTTTTTCAACAGGCATGGATTTTTTTTATATTAAATTACCTAACTAAAAAATACTCCCTTGATCATAATGTGCCAAATGTCACCTAAAATAAGATATTGTCATGCATTTTACATGATGAGCCTGGTTTGACTCTTTTTCGCCCCCATGTGTCTAATATGCAGTCAGGTTCAAAATTATTGACCCAAGATAAACAACTAAGCCAAATATAAAATAAACAATGAAATAAACTCTAGGTATTTTACAATCAAACCTATTCATAAAATAAACATTGATTTGATTTCTAGGTTTTTTACTTGCAATAAATAAATAAACAAGCAAAGTCCTTGTGATGGCCATTGAGATCAGTACATTCTAGCCCAAATCTGTGTGTTTTTACCTGGAATTTGCACCATGGTTTGCAAATGGATCTTCCAGAATATTAGTGCTCACAAACACTTTATAAAGTCAATGAGAGTAAGATGACTGAATATAAAATTAACATTAAGTGAGCAGAATGCCCAATGACAATGTTTCTGATTAAAAGATTATTCACAAAATAGAGATACATTTCAGATAAGCCTAAATATTGCTTTTGTATTTTATTAGTTATGTAAAATCTATAAATAAATCTTTAAACATTTAGATTTGTAGAGAACAGTGCCCTCACTGAAATGTATATTAGTTCATTGCACATTCTTACATCACAAAACCCATTTTAGCACATCTAAAAACTTCACAGATATGGCCAAAACTTGTGGATTGCATATTTGAAAAATTTGATGGAATGATATGACAGATAAACAATAAATAAATAAGCAACAAGTTCCTGGAAATTGCATATCCCACGTCAGATCAGCATCATTGCTCACATGCTATTATTGCTGTTTTGAAACCTCTGCATTATAAGTCCTTTATTACAAGAAAGCGAACAATTATACTGATTGCCTTTCCTTAGATACTTCGTTTTTACCTAGCAACATCTCCTCTCACTTTTAGCAGAGATCGCACCTTAGTATAATTCATGCAGCAGAATGTGCAATTACATGTAGGACACCATTGCGTTTCTTTCTTGACCATGGCATATTCTCTTCCAACATTCGATTTTACGTTCCTTGGAGGGACTAGTGTTATAAATATAGTCTAATATTAACAACAATTCATCACCACTCAAAGAGAAGGAAGAATCTTACTGAAGCTGTTGAAGACTGTTAAAGCCCATCAAAACAAACATTTTCTGATAGAGGCTGCAAAGACTATAGGGGCACTCAGGGTCTTTTACTCCTATGGCAGTAGCAGGAAACTTTGTAGTCGGAAACGTTATTGGAAATGAATGGTGCAATTTTTCATTATATGCCTTTTGGATTTTGACCACAAATAGCTGTTGGAATTTTATGTTTTCTTGTAAGAGACCAAAATATATTCAGATATAGCGCCCGTCATTTTGCTTGTGTCCAGTGGCATGAAGAACTCTCCCAGTGATGTCCAAAAAGGATTGTCATGTTTAGATTTTTTGTAATGTAACAATACGTTTAACTTTCTCAGGGGCCACAACCTTTTCTAATACCTTGGCTAGAAAGGTGAGATTGTAAATGGGCTGGTAATTATCAAGAAGTGCAGCATTTAGTCCAGGTATTTTAAGAATGGGAATGATATCTGAGGATTTGAAGGAACAAAACCTGAAGCAGGCAATGTTCTGGACCTGATCTTCACCCGTACCACCACAACATCAGACATCGCAGTCACCCCCCTCCACCTCTCGGACCATCACTTTCTATCCTTCTCTCTCTCTCTTCCTTCCTTCTTTCCATCCAGTCTTCCCCAACATGTTCCTCCTCCCTCTGTCGCAATCTGCACTCCATAACTCCCTCTTCCCTTACTTCTACTATTTTTGCCCACCCTTCCTCACCCTGACACTCTATCCTCTCTCTCTTTCGATACGGTTACAAATACTTTCATTTCTACATTCTCCTCATCAATGAATCTTCTGTGCCCGCTCTCCTATAGACCTGCTAAGTCCTCCCCACCTGCACCCTGGCTAACAGAAATACTTCACTGCCACAGGAGAGAACTAAGGACCGCAGAGAGGTGGTGGAGGAAATCTCACGTAGATTCAGACCTCAGCTCAAACAAGTCTCTCCTTTCCAATTTCTCACTGGAAGTAACATCTGCAAAGTCATCCTACTACAGAAAGAAATTCAAATCATCAGCATCATCTGATCCACACAAGCTCTTAACTATTTTTTCTTCTCTCCTTAATCCTCCCCCTTCCCCTCCTTCCTCATCTCTTACTCTGGAGGATTTTATCAACTTCTTTGACGAGAAGGTTGCAGCAATCCACCAGTCCTTTTCCTCTGTTCCCACTCCTCCAACCAATGTGCATTCCCCAACATCTAACTCTCTGACTTCTTTTTCTCCTCTCTCCAAGATGAAATTCTTCAACTCCTGACTTCCAGCAGTTCAACTACATGTCCACTGGATCCAATTCCTTCCGCTCTGTTCCAGACAGTCGCAAGAGATCTGCTTCCTTTCATCTCTGTCATCAACAACTCCTTATCTTCTGGATACGTGCCTAATGCATTCAAAACCGCCAGGGTGGTACCAATCCTCAAGAAGGCCACACTTAACAGCTCCAGCGTTACCAACTACAGACCGGTATCACTTCTCTCTTTCCTCTCAAAAACACTTGAATGAGCGGTTTATAATCAATTGTCTTTTTCTCACCCAGAAGCAGCTGCATAATCCCAATCAGTCTGGCTACAAACCAGCACATTCTACAGAAATGGCCCTCATAGCAGTGACTGAGAAACTTCATGCTGCTAAAGCTGCCAAACAGTCATCTGTTTTGATTCTGCTAGACCTTTCAACAGTCTTTGACACAGTGAACCACAACATTCTTCTCTGTTCTTTCCAGGCTTGGCGTGACTGACTCTTCTTGGAGAGAGGACTGAAACTATCAGGTGACATGAAGAGGATCCACATCCAAACCGTGTAGACTCTCCACTGGTGTTCCACAAGGCTCAGTATTAGGCCCCCTTCTCTTCTATTTGTATACTCATTCTCTTGGTGATGTAATATCTTCTCATGGTTTCTCCTACCACTGCTATGCCGATGACACTCAATTATTTTTCTTTTCCACCCTCTGACACGCAGGTCTCCAGACGCATCTCGGCATGCTTGACTGACATCGCATCATGGATGACAGCCCACCACTTGAAGCTCAAGCCCAGTAAAACTGAGCTTCTGTTCATTCCGGGTACTCCCAACCCTTACTATGACCTCACTGGTATCACCATCTGAAGCTGCTGTAAGGGCGTAACTTTGGACAACCAGTTGTCATTCTCAATTCATGTTTCTAATCTAACCCGGTCTTGCAGATTCCTCCTTTGTAACATACAAAGGATTCGACCCTTTCTTTCACAGGAAGCTACCCAGGTGCCTGTGCAGTCTCTTGTGATCTCAAAGATAGACTACTGCAACTCGCTACTTGCTGGTCTTCCTCTAAGAGCCATGAAACCTCTACAACTTGTCCAGAATGCAGCAGCACAACTGGTCTTCAATCTTCTGAAGTTCACACATTACTCCACTGCTGCGCTCCCTTCATTGGCTCCCTGTAGCAGCACGCATCAGATTTAAAACCTTGATGCTTGCCTACAAAGCCAAAAATGGACCAGCCCCTTCATACACAAGGTCAATGGGCAAAGCCCGATCTGTACCTCGAGTACTTTGAACCTCAAGTACAGCTCGGCTTGAAATACCTTGCTTCAGGTCTCATGGATGACAAGAAGATACTATTTTCTGTCCTGGCTCCAAGATGGTGGAATGAACTCCCACTTGCTGTCCGGACGGCAGAGTCCCTTCAGTCTTTGTTTGAAGACTGCAAGACCCATCTATTTGCAGAATATTTAAAGGATAACTGACACTGCTCCCATATTGACTGACTAATTTAGTACTTATTGTAGGGTATTGTTTATGTTGTTTAACAAACTCCAGCACTTATTGTTTATAGCACTTATCATTGTTTAAGATAGACCTTATGTATTTTGCACTTCTAGGTATCAGCATTCATCGCTGCATTCTACAGTATTCTAGTTTATTGGTATGTTTGATTCTAACCTACTGTACTGTACTAGGATATATTCTATGAGTAAATGACAAAGCACTTTTGTAAGTCGCTCTGGATAAGAGCGTCTGCTAAATGCCGTAAATGTAAATATAAATGCAGTAAGGGATGCATTAAGAAAATGACAGATGAGAGCAAAAATAGCAGAACAACACTTCTTAAGAAAGGGAGTGGGGCCAGAAATAAGTTGGCAGGTAGACAAGCTAGATTGTTATAAAATGAGAAATTAGGGAAGGTTGGGCAAGAGAGAAGGCAGAAAATTGTTCAGCAGGAGTAAGAATGGTAATCAGATTTAGGGAGAGCAGAGGGAAAATACTGGTTATTTTTGCTTATTTTTTCTTTAAAGAATCTAAGAAAACCTTCACATTGTTCATCAGTACCAGAAGGAGTAGATGATGGAGGATGAAGAAGCTTATTAATAGTGGAAAAAAGTGTTTTGGGCTTATGTCTGGGACCATTAATAATAGAAGAAATAAAGTGTGAATGGGTAGTATTTAGAGCTGACCTATAATTAAGCATGTGGTCAGAATAGGCTTCTTTATGAACAGTAAGACCAGATTTCTTATAGAGGCACTCAAGACGCCGACCTGGTTTTCAGGGTACGTAGCTCAGGGGTAAACCGTGGAGAGGAACATCTCGAAGAGAACATGCCTGGACTTGAGAGTGCTTCCTGTTCAAGCAGATCAAAAGTTGAAACCGTTACATATAGAATGAATATCATCAGGACAGGATAGCTTTGAAACGGACATTAGGGGAGAGGACTGGAGATGAGCAGCGAAAGTGAGGGACAACAGCTTTAACATTACGGAAAGAGATGACAAATTTTGATTTAGTGTCTACATATCAATAATTTTTAAAATTATCTAAGTTCTTCATAAATAAATCATTTTTGTAATTATCCCAGTGCTTTTCCTTTATCTATTTCAACACCTGTAGAGGGGCTAGGAATTGCTAATATACCATGATGATTGTCAGCTTCAGGACAAATTCCCATCAACAGTAACGGTTTTTAGTTTGGATATAGTTGAGTTTTAGTTTGGGATATATACTATTTGTTATATGCAATCAGTTATTAATTTGTGGAATCAGACATGGTAATGTACACACACACACACTTTTAAAAGGTCCAATAAGCAAAGGATGTATGGTTTTCATTGTACCCTGTTCAATTAATATCAAGCCATAGCTTAAAATTGTCAAAAATGTTTGCAGTAGAGAATCAACTATCAATTACATGCTGTCAGTAAAACACTTTACATATTATACAATGTTCATATTGTATTTTTCACACAAATTAATTAATTAATTAATCTATTTATTTATTTATTTATTTTCCAGTTTTTGACAATCCATCTGTAATAAGGTCAACATCTTGACTGGATGCGCTACATATGCAATATAAACAGAAGATATTTTATATTTTTCATTATGTTGACCCAATATCATATAATAACAACATATGTCATCCATGAAAACTGGATTGGATATTTTTTCATATTTAGTAAAGCCAGGGTATTGTACACTGATTCCAATCCAGTGTTTCTGGTATTATCTTGTGTAATTGGAGAAAGGGTTCTCTGATGCATGAATATTTTCTAACTGAATATTTCTTCTACTTTACAGTGAAAATTCAATGTTCAATCAAGGAAATTCATATGTTCAATCAAGTCCAGAAGTATAAGAGCCTTAAATTGTACTTTAGACTATTAGAAAGGTTTATTGTCTTGATATACTTCTTCTTTCAAAACCTTGAAACTCCCATTCAACCTTACTTTTATAGATCAGAGAGGTAATTATGTGCATTTGATATATGCAAGTCTCAGTACAAAGTAAAACTTGTATACACATCTGTCAAATCTTCAAAAAAATAAAAAGATTGGATATGGGAGTATGCTTTTAGGGGTTATTTTGAGATAGTATCTGAGATATGCTGATTCACACATATTATATACTACACACTGATAAGTAAAGAAATATATATATATATACACATCACACACACACACACACACACACACACACACACACACACACACACACACACACACACACACACACACGAAACTTTAGCATTATGCTCACTGAGTCTGTAAGTAGAGAGTTTGAGTTGTTCTCGCTTGGTACAGAACTTGCTAGAAATCATCACGTTGGTGGGATCTTACAGACCTCCATTTTCCCCAAGTAATTCATTGTCTACTCTTTTGAAATTGTCACAGCTGAAATACAATGAAATTCTGTTGGCTGGTGATTTAAGCTGAGACTGGCTAATACCTGCATCTGATGCATTGAAACCACAATGTGACTTTTTAAACAGTTAATTAACTCTCCTACAAGATTTAATCTTAACAAATAAGCCAATCGTTAAGCGGGGGAGGCCCTATATCAGAACCTATTGCTTTCATTTTGAAGCAATAAAAATGGTTGTTAAAAAGAAGACAAAGAAAAATTAACTACCAGTATACCACAAAGTGTATGTGAAAAAGATCAGTATGATTTCTTCCATGATTGAATGTAAAGCTGAATGGGCAGAAGTGGATTCCTCCTCTGTAGGCCATGATGGAACACATTAAAGTCTACCTTCCTTACTCTCTCCAAATAATCCTCAATAGCAACCTGCAGTGCACACACAATCACAAAAGATATTTCCATTAGAGCTTTGTTCAGCGTTTCAAACAGTTTTCAGTTATATTTTACTTGCATCAGAAGGAACACAATTTGTTTACTAGTATTTTAAAAACTGATTTATTTAGATATGCTTTAGCGTAGGTGATGATGGAATTTAGAAGGCACATATTGGAGGTTGTTGGCTTTTGAATAACTTTCAGCTCCATAATAAACATAGAATGCCACCAGAAGCTGACCTGAATGTCCTGTCTCTTTCCTTCTATTTCCACCCTCCCATCTGGACCTCTCATGTATAGTCCCATTCTCCAGAGAGAAAATGGTGAACACAAGCATCCCCCCCCCCCATGTCTCCCACAAGTCCTCCCATGTTTTTATATATATATATATATATATATATATATATATATATATATATATATATATATATATATATATATATATATATATATATATATATATATATATATAGAGAGAGAGAGAGAGAGAGAGAGAGAGAGAGAGAGAGAAAAAAGATATAAAATAAAAGCCTTACTTATAACCAACTTATATAAGCAACCTTTTAAAAGGCTTTCAAAATGTTTCTACATGCAAGTGTGAACAATAAAAAGTTATAATTATGTCATAATTCTGGTTGCGAGGCATACTGAGTGGCTGGAAATTGCCCCATAACTTTCCCTGAAAGTGCTTCATTCTTTTGCCATAGTTATTCTTTTTTGGAGGCTTGATTAAATAGCTGATAATAACTGAAATTTGATGAAGAACCTGGCTCACTGATTAGCCATGTAATAACATGGAGAGCTGGCAGCCATGCCCTTGGGCTTATGGGGGAGGTGGGCTCCACTATAGATGAGAATGAGGACAAGACAGTGTTTCTGTATGAGGTAGAGAAGGAAATGAAACCACTTACTGTGTGCAAGAAAGCAGGCAAGGCTGCATTTGGAACCTTTTTACTGAATGATCTAGCCTGTATAAAAAAAGGTTACACCAGTTACACAGACTTGATGATACTGATGCAGTTCAACTAAATATGCATATCTGGTTCAACAAATTATATTAAGATTTTTAAAACATGTATCTCATATTGGCTATCTACATTTTATAGCAAATTTAGAATAATATCCTCTTAATAATAGCTCATGAGAAAACAGCATTAATAGTTTTGTGACTATATACATTTGGATTAATCTTTTATTGCATGACCATAGTAACCTTGATTGAATCTTTTTTTTTTTTGCTCATGATGCATTTTGATAGTCAGTGTCAATTCTTCAAAGCTTCATGAAAGGCAATTGTGTTGTAATTTGAGAGAAAAATAAAATAAAGTATAAATGATTAGAAAATAAAGCACAACACAGAGTGAGAGCCAGAGAGGCTATCAGAGTGTCAAAGGCTCTCTCTCTACCTGAACTACACACAAGCAAAATGAGAACTGAAATGACACGCGTTGGAGATAAATATGGGCTTGGAATGACACTTACGTGTTGGAGATGAATATGGGCTTGGCTGGCAATGTCATACACAACATCCCTGACGTTCTGCTCCCTGCTCCCACGAATAAAGTCCTCTTGAGATGCACCATGCTGGAAAGATAGTCAGTGCAGTTATTACTGGAGTTATTGACCTTCAGAATCACTAGTCCACTGGCTGCTTAAACTGGCACACTTGCGCAGGATGAGACTTCCTTGTTTATTGTATATAATCACATGGTTCTGCCAAGTAAAAAGACCAATAATAATAAACTATTTTATTATTATTAGGCATGATAATCCATAAAAATGGTTCATCAAGAGCACTATTTTGCCCCCAGTCTTATCTGATGTGAACTGTTTAGTCTGTCAGTGTGTCCAATTGTTATCCAGAGCAGTAAAACTCATCTTTGAGCAAACAAAACAATTAGCTTCACATTGTAAGTCACTGTAATACATGCTCTCTCACACACAAACAAAATATTGTAGCAGACATACTCAGAGTATGACATAATTCTTAAATAACTATCTCTAATTCCACCTCAGGGCTTTACACATTTGAGCTCATTCTGACAAGATCAAAACATTACTGAAAGTTCTATTCTTAAAAAAAAGATATAGAGGTACTGTTATAGGAAAAAGTATCAATGAGATGCATACTAAAATGGGGTCTCAAATGACAGTTAGTAACAGATTTGTGTAGACCCTGCAGACCCTGAGATTCACACTGGAGTTTACGCCAGAGTTTCAGGTAAAACCCTGTGACAATGTTCTTCAAATAAGGAGGGCATTATTACAGTTGTGCTGTACACATGTCATGTTGTGCTGTACATCTGTCATGTTACAACGGTGCCCCCTGTAGTCTAGATTACAATATATTTTCAACAAATACAATGCTACAGTACAGTGTAGCTAGCTGTGATAAAGCCTAGGCAGGTAGCAGAATTTTTCTTCTCTCTTCAGCAGACCATGATCTACATTTACCAGTTGAAATTACAATACATTTCATAATGACAGATGGCTGACACAAACACAAGATTGGACATAACTGCAGAGGTGATTCAACAAAGGTTCAATAAAACCTTAAAATTTTCTAGGGTGTGTTCAAACTTGGTAGCACTGGTTCGACCAAGACAGCCTGAGCAGGTGGGTCTCAGTCCATTTCTAAATGAATTCTGGTGCGGTTTGTTTAAAGTATGAACATAATATGAATCAAAGGCATCTAAACGAATCAAACACAGGATGTGATGTCACAAGATGCAACATTAAATGTGCAGTGAAGGAACAGAGTACATTGAAAACAAAAAATGTATTCCATTACAATTAGGTACAAACATCGGAAACGTACGTCTTCTCTTTGCAGCGTACCTTCATTGGTATGTGCAGCAGAGGCATTTCTGGTGCTGTTTTGACTCCTTTATCCATTTTAGCGCCTCTTGCTGTGTTTCCAGATGGTAAAAAATATCACTAATCACTATAAACAACCCCAATATGTTCCTTAAGCCCATAAACTGTAAATCATATGTGCGTCATATGTCACTTTTTATTATATATATATATATATTTTTTTTTTTTAAATTTAGGTTCGATGGTAAATTTGTGATTGTGAGCACTAAGCAAACCAGAACTTTTAGTGTGAATGCTAAGCAATCTACGACTAAAATGTATAATTTTCTTATTTGTTCCGGACCAAGGGACCAAACTAAAAGTATGAACAAACCTTAAAGGCCATATACATGAGCTGTACTCCTCCACCATATTGTCCCTAGAGCCAGTGGGTGGTCAGCCGATCAGAAAATGAAGGAAAGGGTAATAAAAAATACTGCATGGCACAGACAGGTGAACACACCTTCATGCAGATGTCCATGGGGAGATAGACCATGTGCCTCTGGCTGTGGTAGGGCGTGGCTCGTAGGCATGTCACAATTCCCTGGGCTTTACCAATGTGGCTGGCAGCATGGTCTGCGTTGATGTCTTTTACTCCTTTATGAAAACACACACACACAAGATAAAAGCACATCAAGTTAAAAGCAGCACATATTAAGACAAAGTTTCCAATGACATTTTAAATAGATGTGATTTGTGATCTGTCTGCTATGACTGAATTTCAACTTTGACCTACCTGATAAAAGTGTTTGTGTGCTTTAGTGTGACAAATTATAGCAAAATTTATAAAGTAAAATGCTTTGTAACAGACAGAATACACACAATGTCAGAAGAATTTGTCTAGCATAAGACAAATATTAAAAAAAGATATTGATATTCAAAAAAGAACATTTAAATAAACAAATAAAACTTACTCAACAATGATTTTATTAAATAGTTAATTTATTTTTGCTGTTCGGGAAATTGAACTTTTCAGTGAAATTCACTGTGTCTTGACAGGCTTTTCAAACTGACAGGCAAATGGAAGCTCACCTAGTGTCTCCAATAGGAGATATAGGAGGGAAGAATGAGTGTTCTCTGCATAGGTCTCCAGATCCTGAAGATTCCTGTAAGCTTGATCCTCCATGTCCTTCTCCTGTCAAAAACCAAGGAGACGATTGCTTCCTGCATAACAACATGACATGCATTATGATGTGGTAACACCCTATAGTTTCTCTCAAAATAATCTATCATACACATAAAAATGAAACAATGAAAGCACCATACCATTTCTAAATTACCTTTTGGGCTTTCATTTATTTTAAATTAATATATTTTGAAAAGTTTATCAAATTTAATGTTTTTATTGAATAGTACCCTGAAGCTCTAGGGGTCTGTGATAGCTTGATAGAGTCATTCATGTTTTACCAAACAAAGAACAATATTTCAAGGTCATTTAGCAGCCAGTATAATTATGTTCAGACCTCAATGACAAGAATCTTCCCTGGGTAGAGAAAGAGCTAAGTAATGTTAAAGACTGGATGCCACAAGACCACAAGATTACTGGATTCATGTTTTGGCTGTAATACTATTTTTTAATTACTACCAAATATTTACAGAAACACTCTTATTTCTATAGGTGAACTGCATACTTAAATACATCATTGGCCATGTGACTTACAACCTGATATTGTGACCTGTGGTATAAACTGTGTAAACATTCACTGAAACTTGATCATTCAGATCATTCATAATATTGCAGAGGTTATCCCAAAGTTAGCACACAAAGGCAGAATTTACCCTTTCAGCCACGATCCTCAGAAGCCATCGTCTTGACAATGTGTGTTTCCTTACTGCCTGAAAGGAAAAGCATGGTTACAGGTCAAATTCCCTTTTTCAAATACTATTAAATTAATTTTATCTTTACATTAAAGTCTACACACTAAGACACATTTTACAAGATAATTCCAGCTGTGAGAACATTCCAGTGCAGTACCCTCACTAAATGATCACATGTTGGGAGGCAATGATATAGGGAAAATCATATAAGCTTACTAGTACAGAAGTAAAACAAAGCTCAGTATTTCATGTTTTTATTAAACATAGTTCAAGCTCAATTGCATTGAGAAGACAATGAACCTTCCACAGCTCCACAGTGACAGGCTGAACTGGAGGGTCATCTCTGTAGAGGTCTTCTAATGCAGTCTTCCAAAACTGCAGTCGCATTAAACCAATGGTCTTCTGAGACACAGTGTCCTTAACCTAAAATAAATGGTGAACAAAATGTATAAGACTGATAACTGAGACCATGGATTTTATATATTGTTGGGACATTACACATATGGCCCTTTTCTACCCTGGGATACTACTTAATTTAATTGATATGAGTTTATTATTTGTGCTGAAAGTACCTTGAGATCTGATGTACAAAAATGTCACATATTTAAAATATTCCCATGCACCCCATCCCCCAACTCCACCCTTAACAAAGAACAGTTACAAAACAGGGAACATGAATCAAACATAAAGAATACTCTATGTTCAAAGCAACCCATCAGATTTTCCTGAACCTTGGTTACATTTTTTTGCATGCAACACTTCACCTAATGACAACCAAGATTCAGAGTGGGCAGAAACTGAGTTACCTGATCATATTACTTCCCTTTCAGTTTAATGTTACTTGAACCCATCAGAAATCTCCACAAATCTGTGAAACATTTCAATGCACAATTTTCCTATTCTTTTCCACACTCTTTTCCAAGTGTCATTGTACTGATTATTTATTATGAATACCTGCCTGTGCCAATTCCACATTGAAAGCCCTCAGTGCCAAGGAGGAGCGTCGAGCAGCCTCAGGAAGAAGCAATGAACAGACGAACCCTTCATAGTCTCGTGATCTAACACCAAAAACATATGATTAATTTGTTTTTTAATCAAGTGTTTATCCTTTTTCCTTACAACGATGTACACTGACCAAACCTTGCAAACTCATACTGAAACTTCAGAAATACACTAAAGTTTGCTCACACACACACACACACACACACACACACACACACACACACACACACACACACACACACGTACTCTAGATGCAGAACTTTAGCTTTACCATCTGTGATGTGTAGCTAGTTAACTAGCTAGCTAGCTAGGATAGCTTACCTTACAAGATCAATGCAGTATTTTTCATGATGTTGCAAGGTCGAATTTGTTGATGCTCTCAAGCATTTAATTTCTGTTGGTTTCTGTATACATTCAATATATGGGAAACCCCTACTATGAAATAAACTATTCCTGGTTAAAAAGCTATATTTTATGCTAATACCCGGTGCCATATTAATGTATACACACAGTCTAACATATTAGTGTCTTCCACTTCAACCTTGTGCATCCTGTTTCGGTCCCCCGAATGAATACCATTCGTTTTGTGTTCCGCTTCTGTCAATAAAGCAATAAAGCAATAAAACTGATATTGTTCGTTTTGTTCACTTATAGTAATATTTTATTGTACATTTTATTAAAGTAAAATACATTATCACTTCGGAACATAAATTAAAAATCTATGTTTTATATGACGTTTCACGCTTCCGCGTCAACAGGTGGCGTGACAGTTTGGCATATGATGCCTACCACGTGATAGTCTTCCCAGGAAGTTGGAAGATATTGTGCTGTATTTGTTTTATTTAATTAGATAGCCAGCTAAGTATTAAGTATTATATGGTCATATGGCAACAGTTTTAAAAAGTTTAGGACATATGTTTTTCTTCATGATATGGGTTGCAATGTGGTTAACAGAGAGTACAAATATTCGGTAAGGTGCTTATTATAAGTTTTCGTTAATTAGTAGGTAACTGAGCTGGCTATCTTGCTTTCTATGAAGAGTATTAGCGAGGAATGTTTACTGTATGATTAGATGTACAACTGTAGATAATAGATATAACCAACCTTTAGTGTTGCATATCGGATTCATTTTTAGCGCATGTGAACCCCATTCAACCCCATATCAAAACAGCTGTTATTAGAGATTCAGTAATTCAGTGAGTCAACATTCAGTTAAAGAAAATAATGTGCAAATGAAGATGTAATGTAAAATTGTGCACCACTATAACATGCAAACCGAGAATAACAGAACATGTTGCAGTCTTACGCTGCTCTCTTCACTTCTCTGCTCACCTTGCACGACCTTTCTACTTGTGCACATTGGTCATCTGTTAATAACTGACAGAAATGTTTGTGATTCCATGGAACCACTTATTACCAAACTAATGAGGATGGATGAATATTCATTTCAAGGGCCACATCTAGGAAGTGGACTACTGAGAACATTTATACTGGCTGGAAACTAGGCATTAAAAAGGCTCCATTTTAGAAAGAAATTTGAAAATAGAGAAAGGTAGGCTATGAGGCTAGCCATAGGGCTTGCAGACAATAAATACATTTGCATGAATTTAACAGTAATAAGAAGGTATTACCAGGTAAGTGAATGGCATGTATATCATGAATATGTATTAATTAATGCATGTTATGCCTTCCCCTCTACAGCCACTCTGTGGATGATGATATCTTGTTGCCCTATGCCAATTCTCACGGCCCCTCTCATTCTCATCGGCATGTGAGGAGCTGTCAGCCCATCAATCACGGCAACCTAACACAGGAAACCTGGTTGTCCAGCAACCGCTCCATGTCACCCGTGGTGGAATCTAGGATTTTTGTCTCAAGCATCAGCAGCAATTCAAAGACTCCTAAATGGGTGAGTGGCCACATCACAGTGGTTCATGACCCTCTGAAAGCAGTGTCTGTCCTGGAACCTGGTGGCCCTGGTGGATGTGCCATATCCCACAGAGAGCTGGTGGAGAACACTGCTAGAATGAGGAAGTGTGTGATCGCTCAGAACGGTGGCTTTTTCAACATGCACAGTGGACAGTGCTATGGGAACATTGTGAGTGATGGCAGACTGGTACAGAACAGCCGAGGACTGCAGACTGCCCAGTTTGGCATCAGAAAGGATGGGACACTGGTGTTTGGGTAAGTCTGTGTTGTACTACATTCTAAATTATCAGTATGACTGACCTTAGCAAATTGTATTCTTTTTGAGTTTATTGCTTGTTGTAAGAGAATGACAATTGAAATGTTGCATCTTATTTCAAGGCAGCAGTTATGATTTATGGATAATAACTGAAATTCCGATCATTACAATTGTCTGGGTTACCCCAGGGTGGGTGGGTGGGTAGGTAGGTAGGTACTACACTTTGTCTCTACCTGACAAACAATTCGGATCAGTTGTCAGTGCACAAATGTAATAATGAGGCTTTATTATGAACATCAAGAAAATTATTATGATTTTCTTAAAAATTCACTGTAAAGATAGAGAAAAACATTCTAGATTACTGGAGACAGAAAAAAACAGGTGGAGCTGTTTGAGCTGGTCTCAGAAAATCTTCACTTTTGGGAGTTTACAATTTCATTTCCATTTCATCTGAATTTACAATGTCATTTTATTTTAATTTAGGTTGTTTTTTTTAAATATGAAGAGAAGGAAAGTATCTAAATATTTTGGTTTTGAGGCCCATAAGAGATATAAATGTTCCTAACTAATATTCCTACAACTGGTGGCATTATACTGAAGAAAAGGAGTGGAAGAAACTCTGTCATCTTTGGGGGGGGGAAGAAAAGAAAATTACAGCCCTCTCCATAATAAAGTTATTATTTTGGATCCGCCCCTTTCTTACCTGATCGAACACTGAGTGACTGGTGCAGTATCAGCTGACAGATCAAGATAAATGTAGGACACTGACCATAAACATAGCAGACCCAAGATGAAAAAATAGCCAAGAAAGGCCTGGGAATGCAGAAGCCCATCTGTTTCTCAAAATAGCAGTGCTGCAAAAACAGAACTATGATGTAATTGTCCACTGCTCACAATAATAATTACAAGTTAGGAACTTTGTGTACTTAAATTGGCACAGCCTGTCATTCATTTTGAATTTATGAGTTTCCATGGAATTTTCCATTATGAGTTAAAGGTTTTTTGCACATATGTAACCACAAGGAAAAGGCTGTGATAATTATTTTACAAAGTTACTGTGGTTATAAAAAATATACACCCATTAACTGATTTGCCATTTGAATGATTTTATGGGCTTCTTTATGTGCTTCGGAAATGGCACAATAATACAAAAAAATTCTTCCAGATACAGCTCTGCCTGCTTCTATATGATCTCTGCCTCCCTCCCCCCAACTCCCTCTTACTCATCTACTTCCTTGTCTCCCCCTCCATGGTGACAGTTATCTCTCTGAGGACGACATTTTGGACAAGGTAAATCCTTTTGTGCAGCTGGTCAGCGGGGTGGTGTGGCTCCTGAGGGCAGGAGAGGTTTACATCAACGAAAGCATGCAGGCTGAATGTGACCAGACTCAGGAGACAGGTACGCTCAGCCTGAGTACTCTTCCCAACTAATGTAGTAACTCAAAGCCCAGGAAGCTCTGTAGCACCCAAGCTGACCCAGGCTGAGCTCCGTTCCTGCAGCAGTACCGACCAGTAGTCACTGTCACATAAACTCAAGACTAATCAGTGAAAGCCCTTTTTAAGCAATGTTGCCTCATTCTGAGGCACTGTTGTAGAATAACATCAGTCCTGCGTTATGTTACAGGAACATTCCAGCGGTTTGTTGATGTGACATCTGCCCGAACAGCAGTGGGCCATGATATGGAGGGCAGACTCATTCTCTTCCACGTTGATGGCCAGACAGATCGCAGAGGGTGAGAATGGTCACTGTGTATTTTCAAAGCAAGGAACTCAAAAATCTTACAGAATCCTACACCTACCCAGAGTCTGATTGCTTTAGGTTCATACTTTCCTTTGTAGTTTTACCCTCAGAGCTACTATACCTTTTTTTATTCAAAAATTTAATAAAGAACTAACTGCTTTCAGAACTGTGAACCACAGCTTTTACATTCTTTTTCAAAAAATCTGAGATCATGTTAGATCTGCTTTTGGTCAAAACCCCTCCTGGATAATCTGTTTTCTGCTGTCCACAACAACTGTTAAGTGTACCATAACGATTCACTACTCCATGATTTTTTTAGCCTTCAGAGAGTGGAAATGTGCCCATGTCCAGATTTTGCCATGACCTTTTTGAATTTGGCATATCTAAAAATAAATTAAACACAATAGCTGGAATTTGTTTGAGTTGTGTTTGTACCGATTCATTTATTGCATAAAAATATAGTTTGTACTGGTGTAATTTTGAGATATTATAACATTATATTTCCTTTCCACTCTAGCTGGGAGTGATCTTGCAGTGGATTAAGCACCATTCAACTCAACAAATTAATTTTATTAATTCATACTGTGTTTGTGTTTATAATTTTAATATTTTATTTATTATATTTCTAAATAATGAATGTCAGTTTAATGCCATTTTTAACATAGTACACATTCAGTTCACTGTGATGTGACTGCCAGCCATTGAGTTATGTTGACATATAGCATATTAATATCTTAAAAACAAATTGTCACCACCATTTTATAGCATAAATCAATACAAGCAATGCAACAAAATAGCAACCATTTAATTCAATTTATTTTACAGATAGAGTTTCTGATGTGTACAGTAATCTTTATAATAATAAATGTTTAAGGCTAAGGGGTCTAAGGCCATGATTTTAACATTTAGGTTGGATGATGATGATTAAGACAAGTACAACCTTTTGGCTCCACTGGAAAGTTTCTGGCTTTGTGAATTCTTTTTGCTATGAAAAGTTAAGCAGCCTCAACTCAACAGATGTTGAGCAGCCTATTGGTTAGTGTTATTAAAGCTAGTGATAAAGCCAAGGAATGCTCTCCGGAATACAGATACTGTCCATTAAGACTATGAATGCCAGTAAGAAAATCATGGGCATCGCTCTGGGCTGTGCATTTTGATAGATCATCATATAATTCTGATTAAGTAGTAGGGATTCATGTCTGTTGTTTGCTCATTGTCCAGTTGAATTACACAGAACAAATGTTACAAACATCCAATGTTCTGCAAAAATATCCTCAATGGCTAGCACCTATCATAACATTATTTAGAAAAGTTAGTTAACACATTTACCTTAGACGACACTCAGCTGGTGGGTTTAAAATGGAATCTAATTTCTTCATCTAATTTTATTACCTGCTGTACATTTAGTTAATACTTTGTTAAGAGTTCTTTAATCAAAGGTGTGTGTGTGTGTGTGTGTGTGTGTGTGTGTGTGTGTGTGTGTGTGTGTGTGTGTGTGTGTGTGTGTGTGTGTGCAGTATGAACCTGTGGGAGGTGGCAGAGTTCCTGAAGAAACAGGGAGTCATCAATGCCATTAATCTGGACGGAGGCGGCTCCTCCACTTACGTCCTTAATGGCTCTTTAGCCAGTTTCCCTTCAGATCACTGGTGAGTAAGCCACTCTGTTATTTTCACCTAAAAGAAAATATTTTTATTATAGTCAGTAAAAGACTTCCTATAAAATAAACACTATATTAGAAACACCTATACCCTTACTTATTCGTGTATTTATCCAATCAGTTAGTCAGTGCAAAAAATGATGCAGATCAAATTAAACATCAGCATGGGGAAAAATGCGATCTGAATGATTATGACAATGTTATGGTTGTGCCATACAGACTGGTTTGGTATTTCCCAGGTATTGCTCTCCTGGGATTTTCACAGACAGCAGTCTCTAGAGGTTACCCAGAATTGTGCGTAAAAACAAAAAATAAAGTGATTAGCAGTTTAGTGGGAGGGAATGCTTTGTTGATGAGAGAGGTCAGAGGGGAATGGCCAGACTGCTCTGAGATGACAAGAAGGCTATGACATCTCAAATAACCACTCTTTATAATGGTGGTGAGCATAAAAGCACCTCAAACCATAAAACACATCAAGCCTTAAAGTGACTGGAATGCAACAGCAGAAGAAACAAAATAATTGTATTTATAAATGGAATTCAGTACATAGAAATGTAAATAGGCAGAACAGCATATGAAAGTATAATGTGCAACAAGCAAAAGTGCAAATGCAATGTGCAGACAATATAATTAATTAAATACAATATGATGAGTATGATACAGATGCAGAAATCACACTCAACGGAGTACATTAATGGAAGGTCAGATCTGCTTAATTGTCATTGGTGGTTTATTGAGAAGGGTGACCACCATTGGTGGGGGAAAAACTGTACATGTTCTGTCTGGTTCTGGTTTTGATGGAATAGTACCATCTACCTGATAGTTCCCTGAGTGTGGGGTCTGTGGTGCTTCTTTTTTGCCTTTCTTCCTGGCCGTGATGTCATCTAGTACTTGGAGATGACATCTCCAATAGCTTCTGCCTTTCTGCTGCTGCTACAACTCACCTGGTACAATAGCTGACACCAAGGTCATGGGTTTGATTCCCAGGGAATACACATGCTGTCATACTGATAAATATTTAAGTTGCTCTGGGTAAGGGCATTTGTCAACTTTTGTGCACCTGATCCACTGCTGTCTGGCTTTTGAGCAGGAATAGCTGAGATGACAAACATTTATGAATGAAGTTAACACGTTTTTGTTGGTGGATCTGAAAAACCAAGTCAGGAGTGGTTCAGAGATATGGAGTTTCCACAGTTTCCTGAAAAAGAAAATTTACTGATGAGCTATTTTTATGTTGGTGGTTGTGCTAGTCTCTATATCTGATGGAGCTTTTGAAAGAATTTGAATGACTTTGATTGTAATGTTGGTGATTTCTAGAGGTAGATGGAAGAGTCAGTTTTTATGGAAAACTATTACCTTCTCTACTGTCTTTCTATGTGGAGCTTAAACTGTTTTCAGGTATATATCCAAATGGACTGCTTCACTCCTGTAGATGGTCTTGTCATTGTTGCTATTAAAGCCTACTTGGCTTGTGTCTTCAGCAAAATTTATAAACTTGATCTCCAGGTAGGGTGGGAATGGTGAACAAGGAGTGGGGGAGGGGGGATGTTTTCAAACAGGTAGGGTCCCAGCTGCACATGCTGCCTCCTATCTGACAGTAATTCAACAATCCAGTGAAGATGAAGAGGTCCACCCTCAGTTGTAGGAATTTGTCATGGAGCCATTGAGGCACAACTGTGTTGAAAACAGAGCTAAAATCTACAAACATGACTCTGGCATAGGGGGTTGGAGTATCCAGATGATTGAGTTCATCAAGGAGGATGTCAGAAGCAGCTGTTCCCAGCATTTTGTGGCTACTGATGTTAAAGCTACTGGCCTATAGTCAGGTTGATTTAATCATCCTGCTTTAGAACAGGGAGGATAATGGAGGTGTAGGAAGCATGTGGATACTTCACATAGAGCGATGGAGTGGTTGAAATTTCAGTGAAAACAGAGGCTAGCTGGCTTGCACTATGTTTCAGTGTGCCAGGTAATATCCCACGGTCCTCCTTTAATTTTAATAACATGTAAATGTACTTCTTTTCAAATGTGAGGGGGGAGAGGTTGCAGACCTTGAGGCAGGTGAAGGGTGGCTTAATCTTTTGTATTTCAAAGAGGGTGTAAAAGTTGTTGAGTTGATTAGCCAGTTCAGAGGATGGTGTGAGCTTTTTTCATATAACAAATAATGGTTTTAAGTAACTACCCCACTGCAGAGGTGTCATGGTTTTCAGAGACTTGTTCCAGTATGTCCTTATACTTGGATTTTGCTCCTGTAAATGCTTTGTTGAGTTTTTGTTTGGCAGCCCGGTATTCTTCTCTGTTCTCTCCTCTGTGAGCCTGTTCTTTGGTCCTTCTTAAGTGCCCCCTTTTCTTTCTGAAGTATAGTTTGTATTTGTCAAACATGACCACAGTTTTGATAGGAAAGCATATTTACAACAGTGAAAACAGAACAAATAGTGTCAGTATAAGACCACATCAGGTTCCTCTTCTGTCAGCCAAGAATAGGAATCTGATGCTACAGTGGGCACAGGCTCACTAACAGTGGACATTTGTATATCAGAAAACACTGCCTGATCTTATGAATGTTGGTTTCTGCTGCAGATGATGGGCTCATAATTTGGCATAAACAGCATGAATCAATTGACCCAGCCTGCTTTATGTCAACAGTTTAGGCTGGTGGTTGTGGTATAATAGTGTTGTGAGTGTTTTTCTGGCACACATTCCAGTCTAGTATCATTGGAATGCTACAGCCTATCTGGCTGTTGTTGCTGACCATGCACATCCATTTAGGGCCACAATTTACCCATCTTATAATGACTACTTCTATCATAATAATGCACCATGCTACAAAGCACAAGTCATCTTAAATTAGTTCAGGTACCATGACACACTCCACTCTGTATATCAGCAGCCTTCTCAGTCACCAGATAATAACATGCAATAACATGATGCAGTCATGTCAAAATGGACTAAAATCACAAAGGAATGTTTGTGGAATCCATGCCACCTTATAGAATTCATGCCTCAAAGAATTGAGGCTGTTCTGAGAGTAATTGAGTGTTCTACCTTCAGGTTCAAGTTCAAGTTTGGTTTATTTGTCACATACATAGTCATACACAGTATAACTCGCAGTGAAATGGTTTGAAATGGTACCTAGTATTAATGCAGTGTTCTTAATAAAGTGACAAGTAAGTTTGAGACATACACTTAATAAAAGCCTTGAAATTTGAAAGTGTCATCAAACCAGTGTTTGTTCCTGGTGTTCCTGGTGTTTAGAGTTACATGCAGTGTGAATGGTCTGCTGCTTGCTCTATGTGCAGTGCTGAGGCGATGTGGCGGTGCCCGCGAGCTGTCTCCACTGTGCTCTGTATCCATGAACGCCAGTGCCAACCTGAGGACTGCAGCCAGCATGGTGCCTGTGTGGATGGCCAGTGTGTGTGCCATCCTGGCTGGGCTGGGCCCACATGTGCCAATCTAATGTGCCAGCTTCCAGCCTGTGGAGACCATGGTATCTGCACCCCGGGTAATCACATTTGTGATATGCTTTTCTTTCTTAAGTGCATGTGTGATTGCCCTGGACCTATATCCTATATGGGGTTTGTGTGGGTAGAAAAGGGTTCGTGTGTGTGCAATGATGGGCAATGGTTAAGCTGCATTTATTTTGTAAGCTATCTTAAGGTATCTTAAAAAAGTATCTTAAATATGTTTAAAAGTTTTGTCATTTATAGGTGACAAAAACTGATAAGTTCCTACACACAGTTTAATGAAGGATAGCGCTGCTGCTCTCACCCTGTCACTCCAAGTATAATCTAAAGCAGAAATCCAGTAATGTTAATGATGACATTAATCAATAGCCTTGCTCTTGTCCCTCTCCAATTAGTTGTTATGTGCTTGGTCAAATGAAAAGACCAAGCCCAGACTTGGCCAGTGTTCTTTCAGTGATTTAATAGTGAATTGTTAACACTGTGATATAGAGGCGTGCATGTCAACATGCAGCACAGGGACTAGTACTTGTTGTAACAAAAGCAAACATGAGAGCAATGATCTAAATGCATGAGGTTTAATTAGGATTGTGAAGCAGCCTTATACTGAATGGAGAGGTTTCAGTAGGATCCGGAATGTAGCAAAGTCAGGCTTGTCTGTACTCTAGGTCAGGTCAGTCCAAGGTCGTAAATGCTGGGTAAAGTCCGGGAGGTGTCAGAGTGTCATGCAGAAGATGGTCTAGAAAACAGACAGTGTTTGGTAACCAGGAAAGCTAACACATACAGGAAAGACTCGGTATGTGTCATTGGATCGGCAATATTTTGCAATGAGAGTGCGAGAGAGAGAGAAGCTTAAATAGGAGATGCAGGTAAGGGAGAGAATAGGTAACAGGTGTGTCGAACCAGATGATGACGGTGGGAAGAGGAGATGGGCGTGGCAGTGCTGGGACAGGTGTAGTTTGTGGGAGCCATGACACTCATATCTGTTAGAAGGTCAAATTTTGTATTTTTGCAATTATTATTCTTTATATACTGAAAATACAAAATATATGTTTATTGTCACCAGTATATTGTTAGACTTGTTAAGACAATATCAGTTTGTAGGAAGATGCATATTTATTTATGCCTGATTCTGGATATGTGATACAGTATATGCAGTATTGTCCTTTGTAGAATGTTGTTTGTGGTTTTTTGGTTTGGGAGGCAGGCTACTAAGTCTGTGTCAGTAATCCTGCAATAGGCTTTCAAAGACTGTACTGCAATAGAATCATTATTCCACAAAATAACATTTATGTTTCAAGTACCTGCTTCTCCAATTTCATAAGGAATATATTTTAGCCATAAACATGTATGAAGTTTTCAAATACTGTTCTCTCTCTTTTATCTCACTCTGAACAGATGGCTGTGTCTGTGATGCAGGGTGGATGGGTGCCAATTGCAGTCAAGGTAAACATGGCCAAACTCTACTCAGTAGTTTCACAGAAACTAGATTATTTAAGATGATGATAAAGGATTTGAAACACATCAAATTTGACTCAAAGATTGAAGGATTAAAGAAATATGAATTCAACATTTATGTTCTCTATTAAAAGTTGTGATATGTAGTTTCACAATTCAGTTGTTTCATAATATAATTGCAACAGAAGTCACGGCAGTCTTACTGGCCTGCACTGAATGATGTTATACTTGCGAACACTGTTTCATCCAGGTTTTAATTGTAGTTATAATGTATTTTGAATAAAGCATTTGAATTTGAACAGTCCCTCTGACAAACTTCTCTCACTTTGTCCCCCATTCTAGAATGTACAGAAGGTTTCTATGGTGATGGTTGCAATCAGTCATGCACTTGTGTAAATGGAGGGTCCTGTGACTCAGTCCATGGACGATGCACCTGTCCAGCTGGTTTTCAAGGAGATTCCTGTGAGCAAGGTGTATAAAAGCAGTCTTAACCAGATCAGAAGTCATAGCTAGTCTTAACTTAAGTGTGTCTTAACTATATTTAACAAAGTTAGTGTACAAAGTCTGTTTTTAATTCATGTTAACCCAATTCTGTGTGGCCATCTTATGAGAGTGAATACTAACACTACTTGTTTAAACATTTTTTTGATTGGTTTCCAAAAGGCCACATGTAACAGAACATAACAACATGTGGACACTCTGTCCCTTCCCAGAATGTGCACTGGGCTTCTACGGGCTGGACTGTGAACAGCCATGCCAGTGTGATGACCTCTGTCTATGTGATCGCGTCACAGGCAGTTGCAATGCCACAACACTCCATGGCCAGAGGAACAGCAGTCTACATGCAGGTACAGATCATATAGCATGGTGGCTAGATCACTGATGTTCCTCTGTTTATCAGTTCACGAGTAGGTGTGCATACAACTAGGGGTAGTTAGCCCGCTCCTGTGGAGGCTGCTCTGTATGTAATCTGGGACATAATCTAGGAGGCTGCTCTGTGTGTAATCTGGGTATGCTATTTTATTTTGGTTTTATACTTTTTCTTGCTGTTAATGTTTTCTTATCTTATTAGATTTTGTACTTGAGCATGTACTTGAGTTCTATGTTAACTAATCATGTCTTGGTCCCTTATTCAGTCTGTCTAAGTGATGCCTTTCACACACATGCCCACAGGCATGTGGATGAGCACAGTGTAGGGATGTTTGTGCAAGGGTGTGGTTTTGTTATACAGTCCCGCTCAGCTCAGTGTAACTCTTGCAACACTGAACTGCTCTGAAGCAGTGACCCATCCCGTTGACCATCCCAGAGGTTTCCATCTCCCTAGCCCAATTTGTCTTCCTGTGACAGGCAGTAAACTCAAGGGCCACTGTGCACTAGACTGTTCCAGTCCTGTCCGCTGAGAGCCTAGGCTTCTCTCTTGGGTCCTAACTTGGGCCTGGCCAACTGCCCCGTCTGGCTGCTGTAGCTGTCCTCCCATGTGTAAGGTTTAAAATTAGCCACCACTGCCCATCCTTTTTTTAAAGCTCTTTCTGAGCGTGTATCAAACACGTGAGTGTCCTTATTTGACCTCCCTATTCTTTGCTGATGAATATGCACTACACAACCTTTCCAACTCCCTTTAAAATATGTGCACTTGATGCCCTATATCTGCAAAAAACAAAAAACCTGCCTTTGCTTCTGTTTTACATCCAAACTGAGGGCAGAGAGATGATGATGTGTGTGAGAGTGGCATGTGAGAGTTGTGACCTTGGTGAGGAATGGTAATGTTTATTTGTTTCCTCATAGCTGGTCACTGCCTGGCCACCCACATGTGGACAGAATGGAAAGAGCAGGAGTCTAAAACACCAAGGCCTTATCTGTCTGAGTAAGTGTCGAAACTTGTGCTTGAACAACACCTCTATCCTAGTCACCCGGAAATAGAATGCAAAAGGACTCATATTACTGAATCCTAATGGCTTTGCCCCAGTACAAAAGCTGATTCTTCAGCCATGTCTTACTCCAGAAAGTCATGTCATATTTTAGAAAGTTCACATAATAATTTGATTGTTTCCATGGAAAAGGTCATAAATATCCCAGACAGTTGTCGATGAGGCTAGACTTTACAACAGATCACCACTGTGTCATTAAATAGCTCATACAATGGTGAAATAAATGTAAATTTTTTAGCCCAGCCTGCCTTTCAAATGCAAGTGAGCAATTGTTTAGAACTTCTATGCTATTGTGTTGATTCTTGGCTGCAATGATGGGTTCAGAGGTTAAAATCTCTCCCTCTCCCCTTCTCCCTCTCTCTCCCTCTCTCCCTATCTCCTCTCTGTTTGTGTATATGTATGTAGGCATAGCTGGCTGGTTATCACCACTGCCTTGGCTGCTCTCTTGCTGGCAAGTCTCATTGGAAACCTGATTCAAGTGTGCAGAAAATACTATGGACGTGTGCAGCAGCAGTACTCTTACATGCCTCTAAAAGAGGTGAATGGCCCCAGGGCTGCGCACACAGCACAGAGGACACAGGCTAGCAAAAGCCTCTTTCAAGAGGACGACTCAGACTCACAAGACTCCTTGTGACCTGAGCATGGAATCTGTGTATGTGTGTGTATGTGAGTGTGTCAGCCTGCCTGTATGGATGGGTCTGTGTATTTGTGGGTCTGTGGGTGTGTATTACTAACTAAGATTAGTGAGAAATTGTATGGGTGGCTAATGTCCTTGCATGGACCCTTTTTGAGTTGGCTGCCTGTCTGACCTCATTCTCAGTGGCATTGTTCTTTATAAGTCATACGGGGACAGAGAGAGTTTGAGCTAAACTTTTCATTCCTACTGATAAATTGTTCACAGTGCCCAAACTAAAAGTCTGAGGAACACGATACTGGAGTGAGCAGACGGGAGTGAGTAGACGGGAGTCAGTACAAGCTGATCATTCAATGGCCATGACAGTGGTGTGGCTCTGCATACTTTGGCTCAGACTAAGCACAACATTCTGTGTTAATGCATAGTTAATTGGCACTCATTGTTATAATTTTTGGAACATGTTATGATGCAGTTTCTTAAAAACATGCATCACCACTTTGGCATGAATTTTTATTTGATACCTTAGAAACTTCCATTTTGTCTATCTGGCTTGAATATGAATTGCAGACCTACAATATTGTTAGGTCACTTGTAGAGTTCTTCATGTTCCTAATGCTGCATCTGTTGCTATGGAAGCAGACAAGGGTCGAACTGTAAGTGTTCTAAGAAGGTCTGCTATATTGACTTTTTCCCTTTTCCCTTTGAAAACATGGTCAGCCCATTTAGCTTTTATAATGCTTATATATTACATGTTGTCTTAAGCAATTTCCTTGGTTATACATTATAAAATCATGCACTGATTTGCATTTGTATACTCTCCAGAGGCAAAACAAGGAAATTTAATGAACTTTGAACTTCACACTCATTTTGTTTGCCAGTGAATCTGTGAACCAGAGGGAGGGCCCTCCACACAGAAGAATTGTTAGCTGATATGTTGGGGCATCAAACTTAAAACAAGGATAATTGAATCTTTTCTTGGCTTTTGTGCCTTGTATTACCTGCTAGCTCAGTACTCCGAGATAAAGCAATTTTCTGGTGTCAGTAGCCTTTTTGGAGTGTTTGTATATACACACACATACATGTTAGTCTCAGTATTGCATATTAATTCATGAGTCAAAATAACAGCTACAAACAGGCAAAGTGAGCTGCTATAGTCTTTAGCTGTATAAGTTATGATGATGGACCTTATTATTTTCAACATGGCTGGCTTTATATTGTCGCTTCACATTTTGCTACTGTACATAATAACTGAACTCCACCTTGACATACCTGCCCCAAAATCCCCAAAATCTTGATTTTTAACTTAAATTCTCTATCTACTACACATCTACATAATAACTGATGGTGATCTGAACTTCTGTATAAGATGGTGGATATGTCTTAAGTGTTGAATAATTCATATACTTCTACAGAAAGGAGAGTTAATTTAATAGAACTAAATTAATATCATGTGAATCTATGATTTGTCAAGTTTAAACTGTGTGTGCCCACACTATTTGCATGCATAACCATGGCAATAACAATAATTAACAACAAATTATTTGCTATTGTATGCTATTATGGCTTTATACCATTTTTATTTTTTTATTTTTTTGCTATTATATGTGCATTTCAATCCTTTGACTTTCACATTATTATTTAAATTCATGAAGAAACGTTTACAGTTTTGATAAATTGTTTAATATTTGTATTAAGAAATAAAGTATTTAAATAATAACAATAAATATTTTGTAATCATATGAATTAATAAATCATGTACTATATGTTCAACACAGCTCGAGTTTGATTAACACTAATAATACATATATTAAGCGTTATGCACAAGCCCAGGGGTTACCATTGTTTTTGAAACCACTCCAACTTGTTGGGGTTGAAGCTTGATGGCATTGAGCATATATTGGCCTAAGATTGTACCTCTCAGTGTCTCGTGTGGTTTACCCCAATTCTTTGGTTCTCTTCACTGATAAGTGATGCATTTTGATGTCCCTTTGTGAAGCTGTACTCTCATGCCCATGGTATTAAGTGAAAGTATGCTCCACCTGTTGGTTTTTGATTGCCTCGGGCTGGTCCCTCCCAGCTGTGCTCTTTATCTGATGTAATCCTCCACCAAGATGTCAGTTTCTAAGCTCTTTTAAATAACTGTTGATTGTCCATATTTGGATGTCCAAGAAGTGCTGTTCATAATGTCTCTGTAGAAACAAAGAAGTCTCTTGCTAACTGTGTCATATTACATACATATGACATATATTTTCATATTCTTTAGAGTTAATGGTGTATTGCTGGGTAAAATGGTCCATACTATAATCCATGCAGGTTGACTTGACCTTGATAGCCAAGCACTAGCTTTGTTTAACAATTTTCTGCACTCCAGGTCAGTATAAAAGTATGACTTACTTTTCAGTGGGAAAGGTACTTGCTTAGTAACCAGATGGTTACTAGTTCAAATCCCACTGCTGCCAAGCTGCTACTGTTGGGCACTTGAGCAAGGCCCTTAAACCTCTATTGCTCAAGTTGAATTCAGTCATAATTGCACATTGCTTTGGATAAAAGTGTCAGCTAAATACATTAAAATTAGTTGTTGGCTTTCCAGACAATGAGAAAGTACAATGTGTATGCTTCAGTCAAGATTTGTTAATATCTCCAATCAATATTATACAACAACTTTCCTTGTGGACTGTGTGACTTTTATAAGAATGTTTAAAATGTTCTGTAGTTGCACACATTAGCATAGACCACTTAGGAAAGAAATATGTGAGTTTTCTGGCAAAACAAAACAAAAACAACATTGTGCTTAGACAGACTACCCCGCTGGTCTATGTTGGGCAGCTGATTGCACAAAATTGCTAATGTTATTCCATAGTCATTGAACCCTCTTTACAGCCTTAGCACAAGAAGTTCTGAACGGGCCCTAAACATTAACAAAATTACATAATCCAGGAACTAAATGGCTGACATGTTTGCTGTATGGGATGTCTCATGTTGTTTCTATTGTTTTCATAAATTGGCATAAATTAAAGAAAGCCATGTGTTTGTAAGAGAGCCTGTGTGGCTTTGCATATAGGTGGAAGAAGAATAAAAAGGATGCAGCAAAAAAAGAAAAAAATGAATTCTGTGGTAGGAACACAAATAATAAGAAAAGATCATGCTCTTTTTATTAAACAAACAATGTCAGTGCTATGACCTGAAAGAAGGACAGGTGATGGAAGCGCAGAGTAACCGAGACACGATGACAACAAATGTTCCTGACATAGGAAGGAATGCATTTGAGCCAACGCCCTGTCAACAGGAAATGACACAGCAGAAAACACAAAGAACATGACTCTGTGCATCACCCCACCCTTATTTCCCTCCCTGACACAAACAGCTTCTTCAGCTTTTTTTCTTTCATGATTCCTCTGGTAAGGGGAGTGGCTATTTTGAGCAGTGAAATAGATCTGCTTTCAATAATAATGCCTTTGAAGCAGTTGAGAATTTGATGTACATTAGATGACCAGACCCTAGTTTTCAGATTTACCAGTAAGTGCTTTGTCCAAACTTTTGGTATGTCTTTTGGTATGCTTAAATGCTTTCAGGCCAGCCCAATCCTATTAGAATTACAATTCTAACTCCCTTCCAAAGCAAGCTGTTCACACCTATATGCCAAGAGGCAGTCCTTTGTCATTTCACCAAATTAGTGAATAGTAAATCTTGAATAGTGATGTATCATCTTTGTTTCTCTCTTTTAAGGCATAGGCCTTAGAAACTGCCAACCCCCCTTTCCATTGCTTATGGCATGCTAGTTAATAAACTGCATTTAGTCCAACACTAAGCTAATGGAGGTGGTTTTATCAGTTAAGTGGTTTGCTGACAAGATGTACTAGAGGAGAATGTTCTGCACAAGACATTTTAGTCTCAAACTATGAAGCACATACAAAGAGCACAAAATGTTTATTAAATATACTGATTAAATCCATGTTCTGCTGCGCTATCTACTAATACTTCCACCATGTCCCCAAAGTTGGAGCAAAAGTGATTTGCCCAGTCTTGCCTCTCTTTCCTCGGTCACGTGCGTTGGTGACACGCTGTCATAGCAGAATGCTGCTTTTCATTGGCTGTCAGAGTTTAAACATGGCCCTCCCATAGGCCTATCCAGAGTTGCGTCACGAAAGATCAGCTGTTAGTTCTCCACAACAATAACAAAGGGAGCAGTCGAGACCTTGCTGGGGCTGCTGTAAAAGGAGCTGTTTGAGTGATTTAAGGGTCCATAAACTATTACTTTCGTCATATAATAGTTATATTTATATATTTTATATTGCTTTACATAATCTACCTCATCGGCCTGCCGTTTTTTTAAGACTAGGTTACCTTCCTGTTTACAGTATTCTTAAGCTGTTTCTCTGCTTTCTTTGCCGCAGGTGAGTCTTTGTTTTAAAATATCGATTTTAAAATATATATCATTATATTAATTAACAAACATCTTCGATATTAGCAAAGTAGAATTAAAAATAGTTGCTGCGACATAAATTTAGAAGTAGCCTAAACTTTTTTTTGAGTGGAAAGTTGGAAAATATGTTTTGGTGTCTTTTTGGAAGGCTTGATTTTCAAGAGCTTTGTATGCTAATACGTTGGTTTATTGTTCGGTAGGTGAAATGACAAATACTCTGCCGATTTTATGGCGTAGGCTTTGCTTATAAGGCCCAATACTACATAAGCGTTTTCAGTCGCGGTCCGCCCTGTTGGTGTTGAGTTACGGTCTGGACCATGTATCGCCCTCCCCCACCCGACATCGACAAACCATAATTTTAGCCGGTCCAAAGAAGGCGGTATCATTTTAGATTTCCATATAGGTTCGTGAAAATATAATTTAAATTGGCCGGGTTTGTTTGAATGGTAAAGGGCCGTTTTTCTATACCTGTAGTGTATTCAACTCGTAGATTTGCTGCTAAGTGTTTACATAATTTACCTTCCAGTGGCGCTGATACTTGTTCATAGGGTAGTCCTCTGTTTTATTCTTGGTGTATTTGCGGCACCCTATTAACGAATGATTTCGTTATAATGACCTCATACTGCGGTATGTTCGTGGTTTGTTCGAGGTGCTGTGTTGTGACGTCAGGGTTTAACTGTAAATTTGGACATCTTGCGCTCTGTTAACAATAGCTCTGGATTTCCCTGCAAGATGTATTCATTTTTGTATGTTGAATGCAGTTTGCAGAGCGTCTTTTAATTAATCTTTCACTGAATTCAGAATGGCTGCGGGGTCTGTGAGTAATCCTGTTGTTTAGGGTTTAATCCTACATTTGACCCCAAAGACTGTTTAAAACAGACAAAGCTCGCTGCAGTGAGCAGGTGCAAGAGATTGTAAATTGTCTGATTGTTAGATAAAGATACAGAAAGCTGAAGCCAAGTGCTTGGTGCTTTGTTGCACAGCTGTCCAGCACAGTTACCTTTACATGCAAAACAAGAGGTGAGTGCTAACTTACCACATGAGTCACAGGTCTGAAAAAAGTGATCACAATAACTTCCGATGAAGAAAGGTACCATTACTTAGAAAACAGAGAGTGTTGTGTTAATCAGTGGCTGTATTTCAGAGGTATGTGGCATGCTTTCGACATCTTATTAAAATCTACTGAACATTTAATGGTGAGTAAAACATGTAAACAATGCTGCCTGTTCAGTTCTTGAATGCATTGCCACATTGCATATAACCAGGTTTGCAGACACTGCGTAAGCCTCCTACTGGTTTATAAAGCATTTTTAATCAGGGTAACAGTTCACTACCAAAACCACAAGAATGATTTTGTTTAGGACTAGGTTTATAATGAATCTACAAATACGTCCATATGCAAAATCACAGCAAATAGTGCTATAATCTACTTCAAATATTCATTTGTATTTTCTTATTTATAATACAATTAGTAATAACTAATAAATACTAATGATCACTTTTCTTGACTGATAGCATTCTCTTTTTCCCTATATTTTGTCCTCAGTGCCTTCCATTTTTGCACAACTGGTGATGGCGATGACAAAACTTTAGGTGTTCTTTATGCACGAAGGAGAAACTAATGCACTTAAGCACCTTTCCGGAGGTTCCTGTTAACGGCTCCAGCAGCTGATGACCAAAGAGCTCCAACCTCGATTGACGCTAGGACTGACACGGCCCGCTCCAAAGCCAGCGTCCCCACCATGTTCCAGAGGTTCACCAGCATCCTGTTTGGAGACGTTATGGAGGAAGCCAGCAGATGTCCTGTGGAGGTGGGCTTCAGTGAAAATGAAGATGATGAACAGTGGATCCTTGTCGATTATCTTAGTGAGTGAAATTTCCTGTATCTTCATTGCTATAACACTTTAGCATGTAGAATAAAATGTAGTCTTTTTAGTGTTACAGAACAGTTTATACAACAGTTGAACCCAGTTTTTAGCTTTCCCAGCACACTTGAACAAAATGTTTCATGTTGACAAATATGTTGCTCTAATATGCAGTCTTTTTACAAGACTAATGAGCAGTGTGTAATGACCCCCTGCAAACTTTAACTAATGGTACTGCAATGCTAATTTGCCAGCAAAAGGCATAGTGCAAACATACACGTGGGGGTGGGGGGCCAGGGCAGGGCAATGATGCTTAGTGCTAGCTGTTCAAAAACAAGCTCTGCATCAGGCATGTGTAAATTCTTTTGCCCAGGACTAGTAGTCTAGAAAGGTTTGCAAAAACCAAACACTGGTTGATACCAGATCAGCTGAGTAGGACAATTAGGAGAAGACTTTTTG
Source organism: Electrophorus electricus (assembly GCF_041902795.1). Taxonomy (NCBI): domain Eukaryota; kingdom Metazoa; phylum Chordata; class Actinopteri; order Gymnotiformes; family Gymnotidae; genus Electrophorus; species Electrophorus electricus. Next base: position 13,896,276 of record NC_137510.1, read on the forward strand.
GAGTCTCAGATATCTTGATCTTTCCACTTGGATGGATTGCAGCCATTTACTACTTTGTGCATAATGCTGACTGAATAAAAGTTTTATTGCCATCATGGGGACAGTAAGAAGTGATGTATGAAGGTTAAGGACTTGCTTTTAAAAAATCTGACCAAAAAAGCACCTGGATGTTTATCAGCAAGCAGAGTATTGCCAGCTTTGGATAAACTATGCTTTGCAGAATTAAAATATGAAGGCTTTCTGTTTGTTTATGTTCTCATGCTTTAAGCATTTACAATATTTTGTTGTGCAATATCTTGTGTGTATTTTTGAATAATTTGTAGATTACATTTTTATATGTCACACAAGCTAATGGATATTGGTGGCTCCCAACAAAAAATGAGTTATTTATTGTTGTGAACATCAGGCTATAGTTATTTCTGGAAAAAGCAGTTGAAGACATAATATGATGGGAAGTAATTTATAATTCAGTCTACTTTAAAATTTCCAGTAAATGTGTCTAGCATTTATTCTGTACATGGAATAGGTTTTTAATCAGTGGCTTTTTAATCAGCAATTATGCCTCATCTTTCTGTGACTTACTGTGACAATAGACTACAATCATTCATCATCACCACGATGTTTTACGATGTCAATTGTAATGCAGTGCCACCTAGATGCCTTTTCTTGTTCTGCACCTCTTTTTGCAGTTCTATTGTTTACACGTTTTTTGATGAAGTGCCAAGAACCACACGAAGTAAAAATAGCACTGAACTATGAAAACATATCTCTCTGCTAGGTTTTGCTGCCAAAATGCAAATATCTTAGCAACTATTGCAATAAAATATATAATTTGCCCTTTCTTTGATCATTGTTTTGACAATTATCAGTTTGTGGAAGGGAACTTTAAAAAGCGTGCTTTGTTTTTGCCTGTATTGTACAGCACTTTTACTGTAGTTTGCATGTTTTTTTAGAGGAATGTAAATGCTGACATGTCTGTGGGTGTTTCTGTAGCGGAGGCCTGCTCTGGAGACTGTGGAGATGGGCTGGTGGAGGTATGTCCAGGGGATGTGACTAGCCCTGACTGCCCTCTGTGCTGCTCCTCCTGCACCTCCCTCGACTCAACACCAGACACAGACCCTGAGGATGGGGGATTTCTGCGGCTGGATGGAGTATGTGATCTGGAGGAGAGCTGGTTCATCACACCCCCCCCTTGCTTCACGGCTGGGGGTAGGGCTCCTGTGCTGCTGGAGACCAGTCCCCTGGAGAATCTGCTAATCGAACACCCCAGCATGTCCGTCTATGCTGTGTACAGCTCCAGCGGCCCTAAGGATCGTCCCTGTGAACCCAGCATCCTCAGGTAGCACACTTTGCTTTAGCACTTCTTTACTCGGTCACATTAGTTGAAACTGGCGCAGTCTAAGTGGTACTCTGCTGGGCTCTCTCCAGGGCTGAGGTTCAGCGTGGACCGGAGCGTACTACTGGCTGCTGTGCAGCCACACTCACCACAAGCCGTGCTGGGCTCCTGGAGCAGGCCAAGAGTGGCCACCTGGCTCAGAAGGTCCAGGACAGTGTGGCGCGTCAGCAGCTGTCCCGCAATGCCCTCCGTCGCCTTAACCTGCTTCGTACCAGGGGCTCCAGGCAGTCCAAGACCACCGTAGCTCATGTTCACCAGCCTGGACAGAAGCAGTACAACTACTGAGGCCATCCACACTGTGCACCTCTGACCACAGTTCCTTTTCTCCATCTTTGTGCTGGAATTCTTTTCATACACATGGAATGGAGTCCTTCAAAATCAACAGCATAGGTCACTTTACTCTGGTGCAGGTACAAGCCTGCGTTTGTCCAAATCAGGTGCCATTTGGCGTGGTCCACTTCCTGGAGTCTAGAGAACTGGCATTATATTTGAATTGTCACAAATTCTGCAGTATGCAAAGTCTGCATAATGTTACATGGTGTTTGTGTATACTCAGCATACATAATCCCATGAAGTGTGACTGAGAATAGTGTGAGGTCCCCCTTCCCCCGCTTTATTGGATTGTAATGTACATACATGAATTCTGTACACCTGCTTCTGGTCTCATGTGCAGACCTCTCAGTGATGGCTGGTTTCTTTAAGAATGACATATGACAATAGTGCTCTCTTTCTCTTGCGTGTTTGTGAGTGGCTTTTAGTAGTAAAATTTCATCCCAAATATGTAAATTATATTTTAAAAATTCAAGTATTTTTTAAAGAAAACAATATTGATTATATTACATATCAGTATGAAGTTATGCTATGTGCAGTGTAAAGTATGTAAGTAGCATTAGTTTTCTTATGGTAGTGGGCATTTGATGTATGACTTTATAGTGCTTCTCTTGAAACAGATAGAAATGAACAGATATGTAGTCAAGTGTTTAATGTAATTTTGTATTGTTGTTTGCTCTGAATCTGCCATTTACTTCTCAGGGTCATGCCAGTTCACCTGTACTCTTTGCTAAAATGCAGATTACTTGATAAATATGAATCATCTTTGTACATACTGGAGAACCTCTAAAACTGTCATTGTGTACATAGCCTTGCGTAAATATTTGTAATTAATAATTATTTTCAGCAAATTTGAATGAAACTGAATACTTAATTGTCCTAGGACTGTGCAAACAAACTTTATATTAATTGACTGTTAAGACATGCATGGAGGAAAACTGTTTTCCAGAAACGTTTAGTTTGAAATTGTTTTGTTAGTTATATTGTGAAAAAAATAGGGTTTGGAAGTAGAGCCTTTGATTGGTTACATACATGTCATACTTGTTAAAGTAAAAATATTTAAAACCAATGTTGTGATAAGATTGTTGTGTTAGACATTTGTTGTTTCCATAATTGTTTTTTTTTTTGTGTCTATTGACCCATCAAAAAGGTGAATCTGTTGTTGCGATGTTAAAAAAAAAAAAAGGTTGCCAAGCTAAATATTTCTAACAAATAAATGGACTGGACTGGTGGATATGAAATGCAGGCTCAAGCAAAATATCCACTTCTCCTGTGAATGTTAGTCTACTCTTCATTCATCAACATATTACTTGTTTTTGAGTGAGCGAATGATCACCCAAGATGTGATAACTGTAGGGACAGAACTAGGATATAAATGTGCTGTTTTGAGTTTTACCCATGTTTAATTTGAGGTTTTTGTGAATATTACAAGCAAGGCATTGTTTTTGCAGTAAAATGACTGAGAGTGAAGTGGCAGTTTCTTTGTTGACTATATCTGCAAGAGCAGTTGTTCTCATTGTCTTCAGTAGCTTGACTTTTAATAACAGGGATTTTATTTTGCCTTGAAATTTGTTGAGGATCTTGTGCCTTCTAGGGTAAGAGTGTGAAAATGCATCAATCAAGAACTTGAAAAGTGTCCAAAGGGACTTGGACAAAAGCAAATTACTATGCACAGGGGAATAAGCGGACTTTGTGAGCCACCCACTCAACTTTTTACATACAAATGTAGCAAATGTGTGTAATGTGTGAAGGATTCTTTTGCTTTAATTATTTTTAGTTTACTGGAATAATAGAGAACTTTGCTGACACAGTAGGTTTTAGAACTTATTTTTGTTTTACTATTATATTTTGCTTTTGTATTAAATGTACACAAAGGTTTTTGTTTTTTTTGTGACCAGCATAATTTTGCAAATAAAAATGTCAGTTTGACTTCTGTTGAGAACAGCCTCTTGAAAATAGTCATTTATTTTCAATAACTGTTTATTAAAACCTTCTGTGTGAACACACAGATCTCTACTTGGTAAATATAAAATAAATTGGAATATATATGAAGTTATCTGATCTAAATATTTGTATAAATAAGCATTATTTCAAGCCTTTCAAGCAGATTTGCTAATATAAGACCCATAATTATCCACACAGCGACTGAAGAGATCTAACCTCATTTCATATGCTACAGATTAATTTTTTTCTATGGCAGTTTAAAAGACACAAATGCTCAGTTTGGCTTTACTAGATTTGACAACATACCTTTCTGCGTTTGTTTACATTTTCAAGCAGGAGCACGTTGTTCCTCCTAGAATGTTTCCGATTGGCCAGCAAATTCTAAGCACCTCCTCTTGAACGATCTCATATCAGGAAGTGTCAATTCTTACTCGGAAATGCTATAAATCTATATATATATTTGTCGTTTCTTCAGTGGAAATACGTGGATTTGGTGGATTTGTTCTCTGGGCGCCAGAATCGTTTAACCGGGAAATAAGGAAAGCGCTCTTTTTGAAATAGTCAGCTTAACAAAGCCTGACTAGAGGAAACAGCAAGCAGACGGTCCGATTCGTTATTTTCAAAGCGAAAAAAATCTAAATCAATGGGAAACTATTTATGTTTACCACTTTAACAACATACATGTCACCTTAGTATGATTACTTTGAGCACAAAAGCACAGCGGTTCGGTACTTCAATTTGACACCTAAATTGGCCACGACACACTCATGCGCAGTAGGCATCGCTGTTCTACTTTATATAGATTGGCGCCGGCGCCAGCTGATGTCTATTCTTTCAGTCCTAGAGCTGGTAAGTAGCTCGTCTACTTGGATTTGTCTGAAATATTTATATTTATAATGCTCTTTTGTAATTGCAAACCACCAAAGGTTAGAAGGATGTTTAACAGTGTTGTTTATGGTTTGTTTCTTTTTTGTCGCATTATTGGCCGGTTTGCACGCCAGGAGAGGTTATGCACTAGCTGGCTGGCTGGCTAACTACCTGCCCAAACAGTTATGCAACTGTTATTAGCTAGCCAGTCGCTATGAATATGCCCGTTTTAAGGTGTTTGTTTAAAAGATTCTAGTGTGTTCACTTCGAATTAGGTATTTCATTTTTGAACCAGTTAGTTAACTATCTCTACCAAACCCGTCAGTCAGGTACGTGGCAAAGGTTTTGGGGTAGCTGGCTAGCGTTAGCTAGATAGCCAACCTGCTAAACTGTTGTTTTGGGATTCAGCAAGAACCCAAGTTGGGAAATAAATATACAGGTTTTATGTAACACAGACAAGAGTGCACATTGCAGATGCCTGCATCATATTGATCACAGAGAGCATATACTACACTGCGTAGTTTTGTTAGCTAGCGCTGTTAGGCGTTTTGCGTTCAGCACTATGATCCTCCCGCTTCAGATAAATTGGCGGGGAGTCGGCTTTCACAAACTCGGGATAAAGAAAAGCAAGTTAATATTAATGCCACTTGATGTTACGTGATTGTACCTTGGATTGCAAGTTAGATGAGCATCTACTTTTTATGCTTACTCGAAGTAAACCTCTGAAAATATTTGAAAGGCTTGTATGAAATACTGGCTAGCCTAATTTGATATCCTCACCTAGCAAGTAGCTGTTTAGCCAGTCGAGTTTTGGTGGTGGTTTCGTGCCCCCTTTGCTTGACCTAGTTCGCAATGAGAACAACATCGTGGTGGTAAAGAAGAATTGAGAGACTAACTTGTATTTTAATTTTCAGGAGTTTCATCAAATTTCATTGGGGGGGAAAAATGTCAAGACGCAGGTGAGAGAAGCGATGGATGCATGGTTCAATACCTGGTTAACATGATTTAAAAGCAACGAAGTTGCTTATTTTGCAGTCATTACTTTTTTTGTACAGTTGTCGAAATACGCTGCAAGAGAAGGATGCGAATGCACCAAATCAGAATACCCAATGTCCAAGGAAGAGGAAAGCCGAGGTAGCTAACTGGCTAGCTAGTGGCGTCTGAAGTAATGATTGCATGCATTTAATATCTAACATTAGCTGTACGTACCTTTCGTGTAGCATGCAATGCTAATTTTGTTATTGTCTTTCAGCATTGCAAAAAAACCATGACAGAAGCAGCCAAGAAACAAAGTTATGAAATTCAGGTGGGCGAAACGTACAAGCTTTTCTGACGAAGTTTCGAGGTTTTTATGCTTTCATGTATCTTGTGACCTCTACATCTGGTGTATTGTGCAAATTGTTGCTTAATGAGCGGCTGGTCAACGTCATGATCCCTCCCTCTTAACCCGCCTCTGCCCGCGAAATATTCAGCTTGCTTGAACAGTAGCAGTGTCTTTCTTTTTTTTTTTCTTTTTTTTGTCTTTTTTTTGGGGGGGCTCATGTTTTGCTTATGCTTTTGCATACATACCTTAGCCTAATTGTTGTAACTACTGTTCTTTGAGCTTAGTTAAGCTAGCCTGGTATGATTTCATTAAGGAAATATGAAATGGTTGCACTCTTACAGAACCGCTGGGTGGAAGGTGATGTTAGCCCTTGTGTACTTGTCGAGACTCCTCACAAAGAACTGGAAGAGACGAATAACTTGGCTGGTTTTAAACACTTCCGGTTCAAGAATCTTTTCATCAAGCCCTCTCCCTTGCCTGGTCTCAGGTATGACCTAGGGAAGACTGAAGGTCATTGGGGGGGGGGGGGGGTACTACCTTCCTTATTTCTGATTTTCTCTCTATTCAGTAGTTACCTCTTTGCTTTTAATTATGACTAGTGTAAATGTTGCATGTTCTCTCAACAGCTGGGCCAGCTCAGATGATGTATGGATCAAGATGCTGAACAAAGAGCTGAAGTATATTCATGACAAAAGTTTTATTCAGCAGCACCCAAGCTTGCAGCCCCAAATGAGATCAATCCTCCTTGACTGGCTTTTGGAGGTGTGTCAATGAGAGACCTTTGTTCCCAAGCAGCTGCTTGCCATTGGGGGGTGGTGTGTAAATAATGATTGGCAGTTATTAAATTTGCCTGTTTGTATTCAGGTCAGTGAAGTGTATACACTTCATCGTGAGACATTTTACCTGGCTCAAGACCTTTTTGATCGCTTCATGCTGACTCAAGAGGACATCAGCAAGAACCAGCTGCAGCTCATTGGCATTACCTCACTGTTCATTGCATCCAAAATGGAGGTAATGAAAGGAACGTGGTTGGCTGTATGGTGGGCTCTATATGACTAATGTGGCATGAGTAACCTGTTTGGCCTCTCCTTTTCAAAAACAGGAAATTTACCCACCAAAGCTTCAAGAGTTTGCCTATGTCACAGATGGTGCCTGCGATGATGATGAAATCCTTGAAATGGAACTTGTAATGCTGAAAGCATTAAACTGGCATCTTTGCCCAGAAACTGTAATTTCTTGGTTGAAACTTTATGTTCAAGTGGACTCCTTGAAGGAAGATCCAAATTTTCTTGTGCCTCAGTTTTCTCAGGAAACCTATATACAAATCACCCAGGTAAGTGTGAAATGTCCTGCCGTACTTGTACATTACTGGCCCCAGTGCAGTTTTTAAATTAACTTGATATCTGCTGGCTCAATTGACAATTTTCTTTTACAGTTGCTGGATCTTTGTATACTGGACATTAATTCATTAGATTACCAGTATGGGGTTTTGGCAGCAGCTGCATTTTGTCACTTTACCTCCTTTGAAACTGTGCAGAAAGTATCAGGTATGTGTCTAAGCTTCTGTAGCTACAAACTTTTCAAGCTTATTACAGTATTTCAATCAGGCTACAGTTGAAACCACGCAACTAGCCAATCATCCATTTGAGTAGTGGTACCATCTCTATAGTGCAGCACATGTGCACTTGTATGAATGCAGCATGTCCTGATGAAACCCAGTGCCTGCTTAATTTCCCTGCTGTTTCCACTGTTGAGAGCAATTGCTCATGTGCGTCGTTTCAGGTTTACCGTGGGACAGTATATCCAGCTGTGTGCGCTGGATGATGCCCTTTATGAGGACAGTGAAGGCATATGGCAAGCCCAGGCTAAAGGACTTTAAAAAGGTGGCGGTGGAAGACCGGCACAATATCCAGACACATGTAGACTACCTGACCATGTTGGTGAGTGTAGCTCTTATTTGAACTTAAAGCTGTTTGTGTATTGGCAATGGTCATCTTAGCGGAGTCTGTTTTTGGTTTTTCAGAATTATTCTCATCGGCAACAGCAAGACAGCTTGGACCGCTTGTCTCCGGTCTCTGTTGGAGGCCTGCTGACTCCACCCAAAAGCACAGAGAAGTCTGCCAATGCCTGAGAAGCTTGTGGACTTGTGTGCTTGCTGGTCCTCACCTCTACGTGGTCTGGTAGTCGCTGCCCCAAGAACACATTTTTCCCCTCCCCAGCACCACTCTTGTACACGAGTCATTTGGACTTTCAGGAATTCCAACTGGGCTTTTTGAACAAGTGTTGGAATGTGAAAGGACAGTATAGGCTGAGATGTAGTCGTGTTCATGCTTTGAAGAACAGTCATGTAAAAGGTGGGAGTATTACTTTTACAAGATGGTGTTTGAGGAAGTCACACGTGCCTTTCATCTTCCAATATACAATGTTTACAAGTATCTAAGCCCTGCCCAGAGCCATGGGCAGAGTTGTCTAAGGTTGCTGAGATTATGTGGGCTTTGGGTTGTTGGTTTTTAAAAAACAAAAAACAAAAAAACACTCCATATTTTAAGGAAAGATCTCTTCAGTGGTGCTCAGAACCTTGTGAAGCGGAAGTCATTCATCTTAATCTGTTACTGGAAACTATACTCTGCTCCAAGATGGTATGAATGGGTTATTCCATTAAAAAGCTGCATAGTTTTGTTCTTCCCCATTCCTTAGTGTATGTTTGTTTGGTGTGTGTGTTTGTTTTGTTTTTTTTTTAAACCATGTTTATTGAATGGCAAAATCAGCGCATATTTATTTCTTTGGTTTTGTTTTAAATTTATGCAATTTTCACATTGCAATGAATTTCACTTATTGCCAAAGGCAAATATTTAATGAAATGAGTGTTTGCTATTTATGAATTTGTATCTAAAATGAGATGCAGTATTGTACTGAGCCTTACTTTGTAGCATAGGTTAACATACTTTGAGACCTGGGAGCCAAATTCAGTGGTTGTCATCTGAGACTTTGTAAAGATAACCCTCTAAAAAAAAAATTTAACTTTGTACGTAATGTTTGTCTCCTTGTTTTCTTTTATGTGAACTATTAAAGTGTCTAGTTTGTTTTAATTAAAACAGTAGTTGTGCTTTTAAACTAGGCTAACTTCTATATATATCTATATATATATATATATATATATATATATATATATATATATATATATATATATATATATATAAAAATTCCCTTGTTTTCATGTGACATTTTGGTCTGTTCCACAACAGTCCAGAGTTGACCAATTGCCACAGCTACTTGTCCAGGTTGGTAATGTTCTTGCAGCCTCTTTTGTATCATCTTTTTAGGAACCGCAGTTTGAGGCCACAAAGGTGTTGGACTAATGTGAACACTCTGGTCTAAAAGATAAGTGTTCCTTTCATATTAAAGCTGTTAGTTGGCACCTCTGCTTGATGCTGGGGTGAGGTAGAGGAGAAATGAGCTGCTTTTTAGAATGCAGTGTGGATGGTTTTGGCGTGAGACTAAAATAGGCCTTCATTTCCTTTTTTTTTTTTTTTTTTTTTTTTTTTTTAATCTAAGCTGTGAAGGGAAAGTGGCAGAGACCTTAACCAAGCCTGTGTTTCTAGTTTGTTTTGGGGCTGCTCATAGGTGATTCTCCAACCTGGCAGCTGGAGTAGAACAGTAGGGGCTGGTTGCCCTCCTTACAAAGATACGTTTGTGCAAGTCCTGCAAGAGGGGATTTTCCACCCCCCCCCCCATATTTACCCTCACATCCAGCTATTAAGCCTAAGGTGTTCAATAAGCACTGCATATGAACATGCATGCAATACACAAAATATTGCATGTAATTAGCAGTTTAAGAAAGACTTAGAAATGATTTAAGAAAAACATATTTATTAAAATCCATATACAAAAAGGAATATTTGACAGATTGCTAGAAAACACATGTACATTATATACATGGCAGGTCATATGGCCTCACTAGCTGGTAGTGGGGACAGTATGGTAGCTGTGATGAGCAGAGAGTGGGATGCATGCACAGTATAGATATCCTGGTGAACACATGTGGCTGCTATGACCCTTGTCAGTCTGGGCTCTGGAGCAGGCCTGGCCTTGTAGGATACAAGTCCAGAACCTGGACTCTACCTGTAACTCCTATTGGGGCACTAGGAAACAGTAACACTACTCCCTTTATCTGGACTGGACTACTGGTCTCCTCTTAGTTTGAAAACAGTTAGTCACATGAGCTGGTTTTGTGATGACGTACATAAAATGAAACAGAGTTGGTACATTTCTTTGGTGTACAAACCCATACATTTAAGTACTGGGAACAAAAAAATTAAACATGTACATATTTATGAAACAAATAAGGTATAATACTGTTGACAATGGAAACAGGATTCATTTTTTATGCAAAATATAAATTGAGGACACTTTTGAGATCTAATATTCTCACCTGCACATCAACAAAAATAGAACAATTTTAATTTAGGTAATTCCAAACAGTTTTAAGCAATTACATATTTTTGTGATTGTATTTTTTCACATTTTTGAAACTGAACTCAAACACACTGCTTTTTTCCTGGCTGTGCATTCATCAGACTTTGTCAGTGACACAAACATGGCATCACCTTGATACAACAGATGTCAGAGGTGTCAGAAAAGACTGGCTTTACACAGCAACTCCCTTGTGGGGGAGAAAAGGAATGGCAAAAGTCTTACTGTGAAAGAAGCAAAAAGTAACACACTGAACACCCATGATAGGATTTATATCAGTGCAAAAATAACTTAATCACTATCACAAGCTCTTCTATTTTAAATAACGTAAAGTTGTGTATATTTGTCCAGCCGATTAAACTGCGTATGTCTTGCAGTGGCCAACATCACAAGCATCTCTGCAAGCATGTGCCTTTACACTTGGCAAATTGGCAGGTTGGGTGAAGTGAAAAGTGATTCATTCCTGGTGCTACAGCACTTTTTACTAGCATCAAATAAACTTCAAAACAGGCTTATGTCATGGCTGCTCATCTGCTTGGAATGAGTGTTTCTCTCCTCCTGGAGATAAAATGTGGCTCAACAGAACCCCAGTATAGAAAATGCCTCCCCATGTAAAACTGCACACTGCTAGTCTCTGGCTTTTCTCCCTGGGTAAAACATCTCTCAGGGTTAAAATAAATAGAGCACATGTAGCAGATCACACTGAGAAAGTTCAACAAATGACACACTTCTGTTAGCCAGTCCACAGTCTCCTCTTTTTTGGGGCAGTCTTACAAATGGAGAGACGGACTGCCACCAATCCTCAGAGCATGTCTGCCTTCTAAATTAAACTCAGTAAAGGATCTTAGAGCACAGACACAACAACGGCAAATTGGGTGTTCGCTGGCTGGCACATGGAGTCAGTGGAGCTGCTCGAAGCTTTGGCTGCCGTTCTGACTGGGCGTGGCGTCAGCGTAGGTTAAGCCCAGCTGTGACCTGTGGTAGAGATCACTTAGGCCCTTGAACTTGGGGCCCCAGGTGGGCAGCCATTCGTAGCAGAAGTCGTCCTCCGGGAAGGCCGAGCTCAGTGAGCTGAGGCTACCTGCGCCGGAACCTGTGCCCTCAGTGCAGTACACCTGGCAGGTATCCACAGGGAGGGCCAGGTTGTCGTGGTCCGCCTCCCAGATGATGCGTGCGACATAGTTCCTGAAGTCCATGGCACAGTGAGGAGCGGGGCCGGCTCCATGAGGGCAGGCTGGTGGGGCGCCCCCGGGGTGCACCTCCTCCTGGGAACCCTCAGAGGATTTGATGAGGGGGGCTGTGGTGCAAGATGAAGACTGGGACAGGCTGGAGCACAACGGCCTCTTCAGCTCCGTGATGTCATAGGCATTCTGGAGAGAGATAAAGACTGCAATGGTCAGGTCTGGAGACAGCAGCAGTAGGTAAAGTTCTGCATTGAAGTGAAGTACCTTAAAGGAATATTACAGCATTTTTGAACCTGATCTATACTGCATCTGTAGCCTATGGGTAATTACCACAGACAATCATTTCAACATATTTCCCTGTGCTTGAAAACTCAAAATACGCTTAAAACGGGAGACTAAGGGCAGGGGGCAAATAAATTCTGCTGACTTGTGAAAAATGTATGAACAGAAGGTGAGAGTGTTCTGGGGAAGGCTGGAGTGTTGAGAGCAGCAGAAAAATATGAGGAGAAAGACATATGTATAAGAAAAAACAGCATTCATGGAAAATAGAACTCAAAGCGGCATGCTGCATTTGGTAGTTCTATCTTTTCATCTGCAGAAGACTTAAGTATTAAAGTCCTGATTCAAGGTGTATAAACACACACACACACAGACACAAAATATATTAATACAATAATTATATAATATAGTACATAATATAATAGGAAACAAGGATGTTAATCTAGAATTTCTGTCAGTCCAACACCAAAATCTTAATGCATCTCACCTTGTGTCTTGTTACTATTATTATTGTTGTTTAACTTTTAAAAAATATTTAATATAAATTTTTATATTAACTGTCATTAATCTTAATTTATCTTGAAATAACTTCTTCTACAGCCATTATCTGGTCAATGTGCTTTATAGCCGATGCATTGCCCTTCAATTGACCTTGCATAAAACAAAATGACAATCTACTGCCCTCTAGTGGTAATCTTAAACACCGCTCAAATGAACTGAACATTAACTTCATCCCCAGTGTTCGCTTGCAGTGAAAGTAGCAGCGTACCTGGTCCTGCTCTCCCCCTCCCTCCTCGTTGTAGTTGAGAATATTCTCACGGACGTCCTCCCAGCTCTCATGCTCTGCCGGGATGTGATACACTCCTCGCTTCCGGAATTTATCCCTACTTCCCTTCTGGTTCCACACGGTAACTGCCACCAGCACAGCTACAGAGAGTGATGTGAGGGAGAGGTACATGTTAATGAGGAAGGAATAAAACAGATAGATGAAGGAGAAAGTGAGGGAAAGCACAAAGGAAAACCCAAAACTTCCAAATGAAATATCCTGTGACACTTTGCTTGCCTTGTCATCATACCTCCGCTGACTGAGCATATGTGTCTGCGTGCATGTACTCCACAGATCCTAGCATTGTATTTATATATCTACGTATTCACAGATTCCGTTGCATTGTCTGTAAACGTGTTGCTCTACAATTCAGGAAAGGAAAACCAGTAAAGGAGAAATGTGAAACACTGCCTCCTGCTGGTAATATTTCTGCCATTTATTGGCAAAGTCATTAACCAGTCATGAATACAAGACAAGTGTTGCATGATTCACTTTTTCTCACTTTGCTTGGAGTGCTGTGTTTGCCCTCTCACTGAAGCCTGAATGGGGAACTCTTTAAAGGTTGTGTGTGTCTGTGTTGGCATGTGTGTTGGCTTCATCTGATGTAGTTGATAAGGCTGGCAGGGAGCCCTCAATTCACACAATTGACACAATTCACACTATCAACTGTGTTTGCTTCCTCTGATGTGGTTGATAAGGCTGGCAGAGGGTCCTCGAAGGCACTGCCAACCTGTCAGAATACCAGTGCACCTGTCAGAGTGCACACATACAAACACAAATACATGTACACAAGTACAAAAACACACATACATACACACTTCCATGTGCATGCATACATGCATGTACACACACACACACACACACACACACACACACACACAGAGTCATAAGAAGCCAATCTATGAGAAATTCACCATTACTGCTGCTGAAGAATGGAGATACAGGCAGCTCATGCTGTTGCAATGACTCAAAATGGATGAGAAAGCATTACCACAAAATTCACAGTACATGCGTGTGTGTGTGTGTGTGTAATATATAAGGGTTTGAGCGAGCTACCGAAGAAGACAAGCAGGCACATGCTGATGGCGAGGATAGTGCTGGGGCTGAGGGTGGCCAGCCGTAGTGCTTTGGCTTGGCTCAACTCGCACCACTGGCCCCGGAAGCCTCGCGGGCACTGGCAGTGATAGCTTTTGGTGGAGTGTGCCAGGCAGGTGCCACCATTGTGGCATGTGGAGGAGCGGCACGGCGACGCTGCGCAGTGCACCAGCCCCGTCAGCTCGTCTGCCTCGGCCAGCTGGCCCGCCGGACACCTGCATCAACACACAGAGGGCACCAGTGCACAACAGGATGAAATCACTGTACTAAAGACCCAGTGCACTTCAACCACACCTTTTCAAATTCCATTCACCGTGGAATCCACACTATGAAGCATATCACAGGAAGCACAGTTTTGTGCTTTTCTCCTAGGGTTTTGTGGAGAGCAGGTTGGTGGGGGTGGAGGTGGGGTCCGACTCACCTGCACTCATACTTCCTCCACAGATCCACGCAATAGAGCGGGGCCTGGCATGGAGCCAAGCCACAGGCATCTGAGCGGCAGCCCGCCTCCACACTGCGCCGCTCCAGGACTGTAGCAAACTCAGTGCTCCGTCCGTCCAGAGGCAGGGAATGGCCATTCAGCCGGACATCACGCATGCAGCCTGCAGATCAGCCGCCACAAGCAACACACACCCACATACAAATGAGAAAGAGCGCCATACTCAGCACCTCACACAGACTAAAACCACACACACTTGTTAGTTTTTTGCAGTCACTAAGACCCAAAAACTGGTACTTGTAACATAATTTGGAAAACACTAATTCGTGTAGCCTATCTACCAACCTGGTACACTAAACTATAAACACATTCTCTTCCTTACACTCATTTAGCAAATTTAAAACACTTTTTACAAAACAATAAACAGTTCTCTATATTACATTCATCATTCAAAACTGAAAAACGTGTTTTTTTACCGTGCAAATGCCACACCCCTATAGCAATTAGTCAAACCCAGTTCTTACAGGTGAAAACACTTCTTACAAATCTTTAGAAATCTTCCTTATAAACAGGCCACAGGTTACATATCTTCAACTGTGGGAGGCTGAGCAGAGGGTCCAGCCTAATTGGAGCTGCTACCTTGTGGCAAACATCATCTGCACATTTCAAAATGAGACTAGGTAAGTAGGCTTATATTCAGTAGACCTATATACCATACTACTGAACTCACAGAACTGAACTTTGTATACTATTGTATTGCTGTAGTATAGTACCACATCAGTAGTTCCAGTAACTTAAGCAACATTTCATTTCATGCTGAAAAACAATTTTCATCATGTTTTTGCAGAGCTATAAGACTACCCTTTGCTCGAGGAAGAAGACAGCTGTTCATCCCAAGAAGAGATCATTGTAAACATGGTCAGAGCAGACAATAGCATATGTTTACGACAGCCACAAGAGCATATCAATACTGACAGTCACATTCAACATCCATTTGGTGAGTTTATCTGTACCGGGCCATCTTCTGAAAAGACATCAAGTATGCATGAAGCAGCTATACAGGGTACCGTTTCAGTGCAACTCTGATAGTGTGAAACAACTGTGCCATGAATATATGCAAGTATGCTATGCTATCCTCTCACTGGTACTTAATTAGCTTGTCCTGTGCAACATTATGACTACTTTATGCCTACTTCATAATGTCATACAATCCTGCAATGTTTGGTCTCAAAGAGAGTGATGGAGCTAGACGTTGGTGCAGTGGAACACACATTCCTTTACATTGATGAAGTTGGCTTCAACTTTGCCAAAACGAGGCACAGGAGAAGGAACATCATAAGACACCGTGCCATCCTCAGTGTCCCCGTGCAGCATGGTGGCAACATCAGAATGTGTGCAGCCATTAGGCAGAATGGAGTTATTCATCATCATGTAACTCACTGAACAAGTCATCTTTCTTGACACACTGCAGAACATATTCATTCCCCATTACCAGGGGATGTTCCAGAGCAGGCCATGCTTGTTATCGTCTGGGACGATTTAAGTTTCCCCCGGGTTGCTCAGGTACACGATCAGTTCATTGAACACCCACACTGATTTGTTGTGCTTCACCTGCCATCATACTCTCCATTCCTCAATCCTACTGAGGAGTTCTTTTTGTCATGGAGGTGGAAGGTCTATGATCGCCAAGCCCACTAATGTAAACCCCTTTTCCAGGTGATGGAGGAAACTAGTGGTGACATTGATGAGGGAGCATGCCAGGGGTGGATACGTCACTCCAGACGTTACTTAACCCATTGTCTGGACAGGAAGGGCATCACTTGTGATGTCAATAAGATCTTGAGGCCGGACCACAATAGTTTTTATAATTTTTTTCTAATTTTTCAGATTTTTTATGTTAGAGTTACAAGCCTATTTGATTGTTTTTGGTTTTTGAAATCCAAGTATTATAGTGTATATATAGCATTATGTAATAAAGTTAATTCAAAAACATCCCCTTGCAATAGTGTGCCCTGCACACTGAAACCTTAATCAGTGTGTAATTGTGTGTAGAGCTTGGATGCAAAAATAACATTTTGGCAAGAGTTGAAAGAGATTTGGATGAAGTGCTTGCTTTCTCCAAAAGTGTGAGACATTTTGTGTGTGTGGCTGCTGTGTGTTAAGTTTTGACAAAAGGAGGCATAGTTTCAGAAACTGGGTCTTAGTAACTACAAAAAAACTAATTAGAAGGAAATAAATTGGACCAAATTCAAATATACAAAGGAAGAGAGCGAGAGAGAGAGAGAGAGAGAGAGAGAGAAGGAGAAAGACAGATAAAGAGAGACAGAGGAAGAAGACGGAGACAGAGAGAGGTGGCAGAGACAGAGCCCCACCTTGGAAGTGGCCGTGTGTGTTGTGTGAGGTTCCGTGTGCAAGCAGTACGCTGGAGGGATGCACCACTATCTCCCGCTTGTGACCCAGGAGTGCCGTGACTTCTCGTGAGCCCCCACCCTGCTCCAGCTGCAGGGTGAACAGGTTGTCATGGCGATGGAGGCTGACTTGGACCCACTGGCCGTGGTCCACTCGTTGGCTATCCAGCTTAAGGGTGTGGTCTCCATCACCCAGGTTAGAGTTAACAGTCAGAAAGCCATCTACTATCTGAAAGAACATGGGGGTTTGTACATTAATGTCACTGGTGTGCGTGAAACAAGATTATGGCAAGTTGAAAATACCAACATATAACATGATACTCTGAAATCAAAAATTCTAAAATGTCGTTTCAGTGTGTTAGAGGCTTGTGTCTGTGCATGTGTATGTATGTGTGTGCAGGTTTTTATATGTGCATATATGTATGTGTATGTACATGTATGCATGTGTGTGTTTGTGCATATAAATGTGTGTATGTGTGTGTGTGCCCATCACTCACCTGCAGTATGATGAACTCCGAGTTGCGGGAACTCATGCTGAGCAGGCTGCCAGAGGAGGCGCGCGTCCGGAGGAGGAGCTGGGCCTGAGTGAGGCGTGGGCTGGCTCCCCCCCTCAACTGGTATCTCAGCACGCTATCCTTCTCGAAGGACCACTCAGGAAGAGCTAGAGTACAGAGTGGCACAGTGAGCACACACCCACACACACACACACCAGCCTTCCAGGAGACTACTGAACACAACACACATGCTGCACAGCCTTCCAGGCCAACTACTGAATGATAATTAATAACTTAGGCTTTTAAAAGTGATTTACTCTATGAGGTGAGTGAATTTTCAAGTACTTCCTAAATTGTTTTATAAAATTCAGAGTCACAGATATAACTCTTCAATCTAAAGAATTAAGACTATGCAGCACTAATATAATGACTCCCTGTATGCTTTATTCCAGCACACATGCGCTCAGGCAGAGCAGGCGCACCTTTGTCACACTTGTGTCCGCTGTATCCAGCATGGCAGTCACAGCTGAAAGAGCCCCACTCTCCTAGACACTTCCCATGGGGGCCACAGGAGGGCGCTCCCGCCGTAACACACACCCCATCCGTCAGGCTGCACCCAGGGGCACTGTTCTGACTCTCTGCAGGACTGCTTAGGTCATACACCTGACCAAGGACACAGACACACAGACACACACACAGACACACACACAGACACACACACAGACACACACACAGACACACACACAGACACACACACACACACACACACACACACACACACACACACACACACACACACACACACACACACACACACACACAAAGAGCCATAGGACTATGAAGAACCTCCATGACCTTTATTAATGTCTGTCATAGTTCAAATCCTGAGTCACCCAGACTAAAGAGCTAGTCTGATGGAGCAGCATATGACTTTTTGTAGTGAATGGAAAAAAGCAAACATAACATCTATATCAGCAATTAATCACATGATTTGTTTTGCTGCATTTTAAGGTACTGATGGTGGCTTTGCTGTCTCTGCCCAGCAGAGATTCAGACCCCTGCTGCTTCTGCATACCTCCAAAATCACTTTTCTTACAACTTGCTAAACTTTATATACACTTTATAATGCTTTATATTACATCTCAGTATTAGACTTTAACTAGATTTATATCTCAATGACATTAAATATGTCATATGCCATTACAAAATGTTACTAGTATGTGTCTGAGTTGGCACAGACACTCAATTCCATGATCCGTTTTCAGAATGACAGTCCAGAATTGCTCCCGATGTGTCGCAACCTTGTTCACATGACAAAAAATGTCTTTGGTGTCAGTAAACAGCAGGGTATCTTAGGCCCATGTGAAGGTGGGAAATGCCATAATCTCAGCACACTCCACCTACTCACACTGTAAGACTGGAAGCCATGCATTTCACAATTATCATGAAAAACCCAAAGAAGTGCACTGCTCAGGTCCTGAAGTGCACAGAGGCTCAGCTTGGCATAGGCTAGGCCTGTGCTGAGAAAGAGAGCACATGCTGCAGTCAGCAGCAGAGCGCCCAACCGAAGCCGGCTGCAGACCTCAAGGGGTGCACTGGGACAGAGACTCTGTAGGAGGGTGAGGATGTCCATACCTGGCTGTCCACCACCAGGTTTCTGATGCAGCCCACAAAGCCCCTGTAGTGAGGGTAGGTGCTGCGCAGTGGGTGGGCCTCCTTCACCCCACCCAGCTGCAGAGGCTGCTCCACATTCAGGAATCTAGATGGAGAAAAGCAGCACCAGATCAGCAGATCAGTATGGCTCAGCATGACACTGGCGACAGCATGCACATGACAACTGGCTTCAGGAACTTCAAATTCTGTGAGTTATTTTCAACATTTATGGACTGTTGCCTAGTTGCCTATAATAATCTCTAATTATATGAAACATCTTCTCATAATTACTTGTATAAACCTCTTTTAGAGATATTTTAGTGTATAGATATTCTTATATTATCCAGAGCATGCATTTACATTTTAAGCATTTTGCAGACACTCTTATCCAGAGAGACTTATAGTTGTGGTTGACATTATTGGCACCCTTGAATTTTAAGTACCTTCTATAAAATATCTCCTGAAATAAAATGTTTATTGAAACAGCTTGGGTGTATATTAAATTAACAAATGGAAAAGGTAGAAAAAAGTATACAAAAATTAAAACAATGAAAACATGATTATTGGCACCCTTTCTTCAATTTGAAACAAATGATAAAATCAGATTAACCTGTGATTAAGTAGAAATTATACTCACCTATCCCTACATTGTCAATACTTGACTTTGGCTTTGATGCTTCAAAAGGCAAGTTTTATTCTCTGTTGCTTGCTCACAATGGCAAAGCCAACGGCAAATTCTATTATCACCAGACACAAGTGTTCTAAAGCTTTCTGCAATTTCCTTTGGAATCAATAAAGTGTTATCTTATTTTATAGGGTACCAGACTACGTTCAAAGACCAAGTCATCCCTACTTCAATGGTTTGAAATGTTATCCAAAAGTCATGGAACAGTCCAGAACCTTTCAGGATGTAGTGGGAAGAAGAAACTTAATGACAGAGCCCTACAAAAACTGGTTTGAGATTTGGAAAGAAACCACACAGAACATCCAAAGAGCTTCAGCCTGAGCTAAAGTCCTCTGGGGTGATGGCTTCAACCTGTCCCCTGTGCCACACACTGAAGAAAGGGCTCTATGGGGGAAAGCAAAAAAGACCTGACTGCTTGAAGAAAGGCATGGAAAGGATTGACTGAACTTTGCCAGAACTTAGAGACAAACCACAATCCTTCTGGAAAAATGTCCTATGGACATATGAAACCAAAACAGAGATCTTTGGTAGTGCAGAGTAATGTTTTGTTTAATGATGACGAAATGTAGCCTGTAAGGAACTGATCCCCATTTCAACAGTGAAACACGGTGGAGGATCCATAATGATGGGCTGCTTTACTGCCTCCAGGACTTCAGGAGGCCTTGAACATGTTACAGGAATAATGAAACCAGAGAATCAAGACATTTTTGAATGAAATATGCACCCATGTGTAAAAAGCTTGGTTTGGGTAGGATAAACTATCCTCCTGCAGCAGGATAAAGACTCAAAGCACGCATCCAAATGTACACAGGGATGGTTACGAAGGAACATTGGACTGATAAACTGGCCATCAATGAGCTGAAAGTCTTGAGAGAGATGCTATTTGGTAAAAGGACCCCTGCACATACTCACAAGTTAAAAGACTATCACTGGAAGAATGGGACAAACTTTTGATGGGCACAAAGCTCACACGGCTATAGATATCATCTGGAGCCTGTCATTGTTGCCAAAGGTATGCAACCAAATATTTTATAATATTTAAATATTTAAACATTTTTTAAATATCCTAAAGATACACCATTCATGTATCATTCATGTATCATCTGTTTATCTCTGCAGATACTGGCCTTCACATGCAAAACAATCAAGGGTGCCAATAACATTGACTGTATATACTGTACATTTTTTTTAAATCCTAGACATCTACCTCTCGCTGCCTGGAGTGTCTGCAGACACCTTGCACACTGACTGGTCTGTCTCAAAGACCTCCACTCCCAGTCCTTCAACCTCATTCACCATGGCTCCAGAGCAGCGGTCCAGAATCAGCTGTACTTCCTGCAAATAAACACATACACAATGCACTTACAGAGCAAGGACAAAAATGCAAAGAATCCAGTGCATTTAACCTTTGAATAAGGTTATGTTCTTAGAATTTGCTCTATGACAGCCTCCCAGCTAAACTGGAGAGATGATGCATTGGCTGGAGCAGAGTGCCGGAGCTCTGTGGGTTTTGTGGAAGAGGTGGGCACTGAGGCAGCCCCCACCTTCCCGTCACTGATGATGTCAAGGTGGTGCCAGCGGCGGTCTGTGACGGAGGTTAGGGCAGGAAGCTGCAGAGTGAGAGTGCCAGAGCCGTGATTAACACTCAGCAATGGAACACCATTCTTCAGCTCTGCACAGAGACACACACACACACACACACACACACACACACACACACACACACACACACACACAGTGAGAGAGATTGTGTCATTGTGACATCATGTCATTGAGAGAGAGGGAGGGAGGGAGGTAGAGACACCATGTTAGTGTGACATCATGTCAGAGAGAGAGAGAGAGAGAGAGAGAGAGAGAGAGATATCATGTTAGTGTGACATCATGTCACAGACAGAGGGGGAGGGAGAGAGAGATACCATGTTATTGTGACATCATGTCAGAGAGTGACACAGAGAGAGAGAGAGAGAGAGAGAGAGAGAGAGAGAGACAGACAGACAGACAGACTAAGAGAGAGAGACAGACAGACAGAGTGAGAGAGAGAGAGAGGGAGGGAGGGGGCAGAGAGAGACAGACAACATGGCTTTGTCCTCAGAAATCTGTGTTTATGATGAAAGTGTTTTATCATACTAACTACACCTACATATTGTAACATTCATGACCTTATTCTCTTATATGCCAGTGGGTTTACAATTCTCGATGCACTCATGCAGTTTTTACATCACACACTGATGGCAAATGGAACATCCCAAACCAATCTTAGCTTGACCATGGCCTCTGGTCTCTGCACTGACCCCTGGTGGCCAAAAATACTGCAATCAATTTGTGGTCAAGTTCAATTTTCTGCCTTTAACCTGGAGAGCAGAGAGCCAGCTCAATAATTGCACAACTATGGGCAACACGTAACAAACTGATGAGCTAAGCTTGCTTAAGGCCAGCGCAGGTTCTCTTCATTCAGACAGGATGGATCAGACAGCAGTGGGGAGGGCCGGCCCTTTGCCAAGGGTCAGCCTCAGCCCTGGACATATTCAGCACCAGATGCTTCCCTTCAGACCCATTCATCACTAATGTCTTCACCCTTCACCCTGTCTGCTGGCATCCATCGATTTGGCTTCTGCAGTTAATTGCAGAGAGCAATTAATTTCTTGCCTGGGCAATGTAAAAATCTTAAATCATTATGGCATCGATCTAATGTGGCGTTTTTCATTATGGGGCCAATGCTTCCCTGCTTTTCCTGCTATCTTGATGTGACTGGAGCACCATCAGACCCAGCAGAGAACGAGGCGAACCCAGCACCATCAGACCCAGAAGAGGACCAGTGCAGAGCCTCACCGACTGTGTGTCACGTACCAAGCGCAAGGAAGTCCTCCAGCTCCCCGGGCCGTGCTGGGCTGAGGGGGCCACTGTAGAGCAGCAGGCCACTGGCTGCCTCTGTGATGAACTCCAGAGAGATATGGCTCTGGAAACAAGGTCTTATAGGAGGGAACCAGGCGTAGCCGTCGCCCAGGAACGTGTGCTTGGTCTGCTGGCACTCTGGCCCATCGAACATTGGTGGACACTTGCACCTACAAGAAGGTGGGATTACACAAACATGCTACATTTCCAGTTCTCTTGCTGCAAGCGTTTAAAAAAGCAGATACCTTGAACCCATCCAAATCTCTGAAGTACTGAAGAATTTCCATGATTATTTCCAATTTCCAAGAAATCATGTCATGATAGAACTATTTCCATACTTTTTGTGATGCAGCATGCTTTGGTACCTGTAGCCCATGTCGCTGTCCATGCAGCTGCCCCCGTTCAGGCAGGGGCCATAAGGATAGGTGGAGCAGGAAAGGTGCTTGCTCTCTCGGGCCTGGCACCCACACTGGGCGCTTGCTGTGGCTGAGAGGGACACCAGGGAGACACTGCCACTGTTCAGTATAGAAGGGGTGTCGCTGAACACCACCTTGCTGGAGCAGCCCCCTGTGTGGCTGCAGTCTGTGTAGGCACACTCATTCACCCCCACCTGCAGAATGGTCACACCCAGGGCTGACTCCAACTGAGTGAGGGAGAAAGAGAAAGCATCATACTGCATCATACAGCAAATGTTCATGAAAGGTCTAATGTTGCAGTGAAAAGTTATAGTTGAGTGACAGTGAGAACTGAGATCATAAAGTTATGAGTGACTTTCTATTTGTTTGACTGAGTATGTGTGTATGATTGCATAAGTGTGTGTGTGTGATTGTGAGTGTAAGAATGGGCTGAAGTCCATGTTCAAGAGCAGTTCTTCACATTCTTTACAAGCATTTGTAAAGCTGTCAGAGCAGGTTCCAGCATCTTGTATAAGCATCAGCCATTGGAGACAGACAACTTCCCACAGTCTGTGAAGTGCTTCAACTAATATGCATGATTTACAGAGTCATTTGTGCTCTCCCTCCATCCCTCCATCCATCTCTCTGCAGCTCAGTGGCCATGGTCACAGCCTGCTGTGTCATATCTTACATGGCCATAAGCAGAATGCCCCACCTGTATGTGTGTAATGTATTGGGCACAGTGTCCTCATGTTAGGCATGATCTCCATCCGCGTACGTGTACAGTGTGTCAGGCACGATGTTCCTGTGTGAACGTGTAGAATGTGTTAAGTGTAATATCCCTGTGCACTCATATATAACGTTAAGCGTGCTATCTGCAGTCTTGTCTCTGAGAGGAACAGCAGATGTGAATACAAACTGTACAGCTGTATGTGTGTATGAGCGTGTGTGTGTATGTGTGTGTGTGTGTGTGTGTGTGTGTGTGTGTGTGTGTGTGTATGGGTAGGCTTAAGTTTTAGATTTAGCTCGAGGCATAACATTATTTGGCTCCAATAATAAACACACCATAGGAAATATCCCACACACACTAGTACTAAAAGGCTGTGCATGTTTGTGTGTGTGTGTAAGTGTGTGTGTGTATGTGTGTGTTGTCACCTTGGCCTTGTATTTTGTTACGTCGCCATGCAGTTTCTCAGCCTTGTAGTAGTGCGAGCCGTGGGCAGCGAACCACAGGTTGAGGTGCTGCTGGCTGGCCTGTCTGCTGTCTGCCAGGCTGAACACATGCACCTTCTCCAGCTCTGTCTGCACGACCTCTGAGAGCAGGTGGAGCAGGCGCTGGTAGCGTGACTCCTCGCCGGCTGGTGCCCGCAGGAGCTCCTCCGCCGTCAGGTCTGCACGCAAAACACACACCACCACTCAGGCCTACACATGGACTCATAGACAGTGGCTACCGAAGGAAGGCATAACAGTGAACATGTGGTGAAGTGGTCCACTGGGTGACTGAGTGACTCACTGGAGAAGCGCAGCGAGCCAGCGTTGAGCACGGCCTCCTCCTTCAGCTCCCTGACTGTAACCTGCACCGTGGAGGTTACGTCAGGCCAGCTCCTGTCAGCCACACATACCTGCAGGCTGTACGTGCCGGCGGGGGTACCGGCCCTGATGCTCAGCTGCCCAGAGCTTGGGTTCAGAATAAACTGTCTGTGAGACAGAGAAAAAGGAAGTGAAAGCATTTATGTTAAAGGTGCAGAGCTTAAAAATAACAGCAAACTAAACAAAATAGACATGTACAATTTTACTCGGACAATAATCACAAGACATCATAATAATTGAACATATCAAAGGAACTAAACTACTTGAAGAGGCTTGCATCTTGGTCTAGAGCTTCCATCATGCAGGACAGCCATCCAGCTTGGTGCTGGCTAGTCACTCCTGTTAGCCTGTTAGGCCTTGTCCCTCTTTCACTCTCTCTCTAGCACAACAAACACATCCAATTATGGTGTACTGGGAGATGCTTGACCACTGGGTCACGGTGGGCGCTGTGTCTCCAGCGCCACCCTCCGTGTCTCATTCCAGCACTCCAGTGAGAGACAGACGCTGTCAGCCCACACGAGCTGCGCAGAGGCCAGACTGAGACGCAGCAGGGCCAGGATGACAGCAGGACGGCGTGTCACCGCTGGGGCAAAGTGAAAGCCATTTGACTGCAGCATGCGGAGCTGCTTCACTAAGCTCCTCTGACACTGTAACAAACAGCTGGGGAAAAAACCCACATTTTTACAGAAGATTTTCATGAAAATTAAAGCACTAGCAGTAGCCACGGTAACAGAGAAGACCACTGTACCAAGGGGTACAAGGGGTTAGTTATTAAGAGAAGATAACCAGCACTGTTAAGAGCAAGTAACTAGTGCACAAACAACATGCTCAAATACATTTCAGTTTCTATGAAAATCTCTCAAACAGCTGAAAAACATTTTTGTCTCAATTTAATATTGTGTTTGAATTTACAAGAGTCATTGACATTTTGTATTACATTTTGATAAATGATGAAATAAAAACAGTCCTTCGTAGCCTCAGACTCTGGATCTTATTGTTCCTCTAACAGTCCTCTATGAGCACCTACAGCAGGACACATGAAGTACCGCAGCTCCAGACAGCGTGCACCAAGGACGACAACCTGGCACTGACTGCTGTTCAAATTACATTTTAAAAGGTGCAATCATGTTCCCATAACAGCAATTGTGTTCCATGTCGCTGATGACCTTCAGCACTGGTGCCAAATTAGGTAATTAAGTGTCCAGTAAGCAACTGAAACACTGTCCAGGTCGAAGAGATGCTGCGTGTGCCAAAAGTCATGTCACCAGCCTCTGCTAAATTGCTAAAGTATTAATGTGCTAATTATCCTAATTAACAAGGGCAAATACTTGGCAGAGCATCTGGAAGAAGCTGCTTTAGGAGAAAACGCTGTTTGAAAGCACAAGCATCAGTCAAGGAGTCAGAATGTGACGTTCATTACTGGTGTATACTGATGCCCATTTTTCCTCAGTTCTTTTTGAAAAGAGTCATGCCTGTCACGAGGCTTGTGTGAAGCACTTCACTATTCCACGTGCTGCTCATTAGAGCGTCCGCCACACATCAGCGTTGCTGTAACACCAGAATCAATGCCTCACTTCACAGTGAATTCTGAATCTCATTTTTGATGAACTATTAAAAGCATCCAACACATGAGGTGTTGGAGCTAATATAATACAATACTTTCTCTCTCTCTCTCCTTCTCTCACTTTCTTGCTCTCTCTCTGTCCTTTGTTTTCATCACCTTCTTTATTAAGTGGCAGCTGCCACAGAAGGGTTTTAACAAAACTTCAATAAAAGATCAAAGTACCTAGGGGGATTGCCTTCGAATTTGTAAACCTTTTCACTCCAGTCGTCAAGGTCAGGTGACTGCACTTGTCCAAGTACAGTTGTGGGGAGAGTACCTGCAGACAAAAATACATAATGAAGTAATAGAGAAGACACCTCACACATACTTCTCTGTACCTGGGGCTCTTTGGGTTTGCTTGTGTGTGTGTGAGTGTGGGGGAAGACAAAATATATCTTAATAATTGTGAAAAAGAAGCTCTTATTTCCACATATGGACCTAAGCTGGGGGGAGGAGGGTGGGATGGGGCGGATGCTATTAGTATGCAACGTTGTCATTTCTTCAAAAGGCAAAACAGAACACTGTAATCCTGTTAGGCATGAAATCAACAGCTTTTAAAAAGACTCATGTTTATGTGCTTATTAAATCTTAGACTTAAATAAATTGTTTCAAGGCACTTTTGAGCTGCATGATGAGTTCTTATTAGAAGGGTAATGCATTTCTATTGGGCAAGAAGGAAAAGCAAACAATGTTTTTAACCCTGTGTTTTAGCAGAAAAATGCTAAATAAACATTAGGAGAGATATTGGCCTTAGGGACTAACACAAGATAATGAGTCTAGAAGGAACATCTCACAGGAACAAACCTTCATAGTTGTAGACTATGAACTCAGAGTGTCCAGGTGTATGTGGGTGGTCATTCCTGTCTCCTATTATGATAGTCAGTGTGTTGGTGGAGCTCATTGGAGGAGAGCCACTGTCAATCATCAGAATGGGGAGGAGGTACTGTTTCTGCTGCTCCCGATCAAAAGTGCGAAGAGCTGTTATCATGGCACTGCCATTACGCAGATCTGTCAGGTTGAAGTTTGTGACGTCCGATGTGAGCATCAGTAGACGAATGGAAAAAGGCCCTCCATTAGGTGAGGTGTCTCTGTCTACAGCATGGAGCAGGATGGAGGTGTCATTCATACGGACCTCCTGTGGTGCAATGGTGTTCTCCCACACAATGGGGCGGTAGGGGGCCTCAAATTCAGGCCCATTATCATTAACATCCTGAATGGTCACCAGCACAATGGCAGAGCCAGTTAGGGCAGGGCTACCCATGTCAGTGGCCAGGATCATCAGCCTATGCTGAGACACCTTCTCTCGGTCCAGAGAGTCGGCAACTACAACCCAGCCACTCTTATCCACCAGGAACTGTTGAAATGGGTCAGACTCTGGGGTGATACTGTAGGAGAACTTTCCATTGTGCCCTGAGTCCAGGTCTACGGCTGTCACCTGGGCCACAATAGTGCCCACAGGCACATCCTCAAACATGGAGCCCACGTCATAGAACTGAGGAAAGAAGACAGGTGCATGGTCGTTGGAGTCCTCCACCTGGATAACACAGTAGGCCAGGCTAAAGAAGTCTGCATCCTCTACTTTGACTGTGAGATTGAAGGTGCGCTCATGAGGCTTCTCAAAATCGATCTTCTTCTTCAGCCGCACTACTCCTCGCCTATTCACCTTGTCTGTCTCGATGAAGAACTTGCGGTCATCATCTCCACCCAAGATGCTGTAGGTCATCACAGAGTTCTCGCCCTCATCCCCATCTGTAGCAGACACTGCCAGTACTTCACTGTTGATATCCAGGTCCTCTGCCATGGAGGTCGTGTATACCCTCTGTGTAAACACTGGAGGGTGATCATTCACATCGGAAACAACAATAGTGGCTGTTCCAGTCCCAGAGAGACCTCCTCCATCCATAGCCTCCACAACCACCAGGTAACGGTCCTCCACTTCCCTGTCTAGGGATCGCAACACCGTATAGATGGTTCCTGTAGCTGGGTTGATGGAGAACAGGTTCAGGTTGATCTCATTACGGACATTCTGAACAATCCTGTACGTCAGGACAGCATTCTTTCCGGCTTTGGGATCATCTAGGTCAGTGGCCCGCATCTCCATGATGGAGGTGTCTGCCGGTGAGTTCTCAGGAACATGACCCACAAAACAGCCATCTGAGGTACACAGGAATTTGGGTGCATTGTCGTTAATGTCGCGCACCTCCACCAAAACATCAGCAAAGCCTGTCAGTCCATCACCATTCTCATCAGTGGCCAGCACCAAGAATCTCCAGGCTGATCGATCCTCTCGATCAAGACGCTTCTGGGCATAAATCTTCCCATTGAGCTCGTCTATACTGAACCCATTTCCAGCACCCTGGCCATGAAGTGAGTATCGTACTGCACTCTGGTCTGCTTCCTGATCAGGATCTGTTGCTGACACCTAAAAAGTTTTGAGAAAAAACAAGATCGTGTTAAAGACCAACATTAGTGCCCTAACTGAGTCATGGATGCCTGATATCTATCACAGAACACAAAAGGCAATTAAAAGTCAAAATCTAATTGAAAACAGAATGCAGAAATTCCTTTGTGTCTCATTTCAAGTTTGTTTACGTAGGGCCTTTGAAGCTTTTTTTTTGAGCTGATGGCACAATAGGCCGTATATGATATGGGGAGCTGCTGGAAGACAGTGACAACCAAGGTCAGGTGTGTCAAAACATTCATTTCAAACAGTATTTTCCCTGCTCTAAATTCTGAGTGTACATTAATAAACATAACAAAACATTTCAAAGGAGCCCACCATGAAACTGAAAGCTATTTACTACAGGAGGTACACATCAAACCAGGAAAAGGGTGAGAAGAAGCCTTGCTGACATATGATTATTTTCTGACATATGCTTTTCCTTAACATTAGAGGCAACTCTGTGTGCTTGACCCCACCTCCAGAACGAAGACAGGCATGTCGGTCAGTTCCTCTGTGACGCTGGTGTGGTACTCTGTCTGACTGAAGATGGGGGCTTCATCATTTTGGTTGATGATGTTGATAACCACCATGGTCTGGTTCTCCCACTTGCCGTCCGATGCCACCAGTCGTAGCCTGTAGCTCTGGACTTGCTCATAGTCTACCCGCTGGGCGATGAAGATGGTGCCGATCTCTGGCTCCACATCAAAGGTGCCCATGGTGTTCCCAGAAGTGATCTGGTAGCGCAGCTTGGCATTGGCACCTGTTAGAGAAGTATTGGCATTTTATTTCAGAAGTGCCCCTAATATGCTATACTCTGATAAAGCATGCTTATGTTCTTAATGTACAGTGTTTTAGATGGAACCATGTAAACATGCAAGCATCGCCTTTTGCCTCCTGAATAGCTGAATGATTTCTTTTGGTCACACTGTGAACAGGCTGTGGCAGTGGTATAGTAATGGGTCACCATTTATTAAAATTCATAACCACAAAGGCTGCAAGGTTTCAAATCTTTTATAGTTAAGCAAAGATTAACTGAAACCTTCAGCTGTCGTTCTACCCTTGATGAAGGTATGTCCACAAAAGATGATATGACATAAAAGTTTCTACTTTCAGAGTAAGGTTATAAAGAGCTCTTTAGATCTCCAGAATGCTTTGGTGTGGAGCACATTTTATTTAAGAAAGTTAAAAAAATTCAATGGACACACATGGACACATACAAATGCCAACAAATGTTTGACCTCCAATTAAATGTAAAATATGAAGCTCTTAGATGGGTTGGTACAAAAACAAACATGGCTTAAGCAGTAATCCAAAATACTCTACCGTTCGTCCCTTTCAGCGTCACGCAATTCAGCAGTTCAAACAGAGGTACATCAGAACTCCACCAGCCGTTCATCCTCCTCACTTTTTTCCCCCAACTGATCACTAAATCCCACACACTCAGTGAGTGTCATCCATGATCACAGGTTATGCCATCCTTTTACTATACTGAGGACTACAGCAGATCCGCCCGCTCATGCAGTTACATCTTTCTCCTCCGACCTGGACTTGCTATTTGACCTCTGAAATGACAAGGTACTGCAGTATAGAACACAGGCCTCAAGAAAAACTGTAATTAAGGGCTTGGGTGAAAAAGGACTTCTATGGATGCAAGTGTATAGAAGAAACAGGAACAGAAAAGCAACAGAGCTCTCTGCCTTTAACCTCAAAGCCCTGTCCAGCCTAGAGAGGAAAACAGCCCTCGCTCTAGCTATGTTTACTAGCCTTGATCAGATTTTATGAGACAAACACCATCTGGGCACACTGTGTGACCATTTCATCAGCACACACCATGTTCATCCTGGCCATGAGTGTCAGGGCTGTGGAGTGTGATACAACCTGACACTCACTGAAGGCAGCCCCGGGTGCTCCGACCCAAAGCAGCTTCCCTAATGACCAGATGTGTCATATGGTGCTCCTCTCCCAGCAGGGCCTGCACCCGGCCAGATTCTACCAAAGGATCCAGACTTGGGCTCCAGAGCCCTGGTCCACTTCCATTCTGCTAGTGCACTTGTTATGCCCTCATCTGCTCACAAATAAGGTGTTTTGAAAAAGTTCTTACTTGACTACAAAAGAAATGTTACATTTTAAAAATTCTGCCCCCCTCATAATTTTGTAAATCCTCCACCAAAAAAGAGGAGAGTCTAATTAGCTAATTAATCATAAATGCCTCTATTCCCCATAGATCAGACCCTAATTGTTCTAATTTTCCACTTCCATTTTCAATCTAATATAAAACACTGGGATTAGGTGGGCAACTCATTTGCTGTACCTTCCAAAGGCAGAGTGACGTCAGGCTGTGATTCGCATCCCTGCTCCTGACAGACATCAGCTGCCTGCCTGCCTTGTGCTGTCCATCCAGTTGTGGCAATCTAGCCTGCCTGTCTCACCTCTTCACCAGGGCTGCTGTCCCATCATTAAGGTGCTTTCACAGACCTGCGCATGCCTTCCTGCCTGCTTGCTGATGGCAGCTACATGCCATGCCACATTTGTCAAGCTCGTGTACCGTATGGAACAGATGAGGCTGTGTCTCCACAGCACAAGCCCTCACTGCCCTGCATGTTTGTTTAACAGGACAGATGCATGGGTCACCTCCTGCGTGGATTAGGACGGGAAGGGGATCGGGCACCATAATCGCATTTTCGAACGGCCCAGGAGTGACAAGCTTGACGAGTCCAGTGGTGGCGGAGGTGACACAAGGGCGGGAAGACAGGCAGGCCACCACACTGCACTAGACACAGAGGTGATCTGTCCAAGCCAGTCTTGCTCAAATGGACAGTGCCAACACTGTGAGAGTCAGGATTGCAACTCAGAGGGGACAAGCTAATGCTCTGCTGGTCAAAGCAATGATCTGGATAGCGGAATGCAGCTTTAGATTACATTAAGGCATGCTAATTCAGAGGAACACAGATGAACTAGAATAGTATGTTTTTTTTAGCAGAGTCTTCATGAACTTCAGCATGCCCAAAGAATGTTCAGCTCTCAGACAACAAATAAAAAACATTTATAAGTCCACCAAGCTTTATGTCAGAGGTCAAGCAGTGCAACCTACTAAGGGCACTGAAATGGCCATGTGGGCTTATTACCCCGCTCACTTTACTGAACAGTCACATGTCACCAGTCGGGGAAAACTGGCCCAATATGCCTATGGGAGAAATCAGCCCTACTCTTGGTGAACTGAGAATGTAGACTACTACGTTTTGAGTTTTGCAATGTTTTACTTGAAGACGATACACTAGAGAAGATTACTTTCTTTGACATAATTGGAAGACAGCATATGGTTTCTCATTAGGTCCCATGAGAAAAGGAAATATATCCAACACCAAAGTGAAGAAGCAGGAGAGAAGTTGTCAGAAGAGAAAGGGAGAGAAAGGGAGCCCTACTTTAGATCAGCTCCACTCTAGGGCCAGGAGTCACTGAGCTAAAATCCCCCTAGAAGACATGCCTGATCAGCAAGCCTGCTACTTAACAGCATAGTGTCATGTATTATAGATTATCTCAGGCTCATACAGATCATCTGCCTGCTTGGACACCTGTGCTGAGAAAGGAGAGAAAATGGCTTCTGCTCAGTGTTACTCTCATTGCCTCTCTCGTCAAGTTAAAGCCACTGTCTTTTTCTTACAAGCAGATTAGCTGTTAATATTTTTAGGAGTATAGGTGGTGTTGAAAAGGGATTATAGTTTCCTGACATCACAATTTCAGATTTCTTGGTAACTGGAGCTTAGTTTTTTAACCAAGTACATTTCCATTACAGTGTTCCTTGGATCTATCTACAAGTCTCCAGAATACTGATTAATATGGTGGTACATTTCAAGTATTTTAAAAATATATTTAAAAACATGCATCCCTCTTGGGAGCAAAGACAGCACATGTGAAGGAATCATAACCTGTGTCCCTTGTAAATAAGTCTCAGTATCTTGCAAAAGATTTACCTGTGTTAGGAAAGAAACTCTATTATTTATTTATCATTTTTGGAAAACAACAAAGGACAAACAAAACAAAGACACAAACATCAAATAGTTACCCGCAGGAAGCTGAATGCGTTCCTCTCACGATTATCACAGAGGTTTGCTAACAAGCTCAATGGAAAAAGAGAATTTTCTACTAGTTTTTTAGCCTCCCACCTCTGTAACAGCTGTCAAAAATATCACCCAAGATTCACAGAGGCTGAATCCATATTAGAAACAGACATGTAGCAGGGATCCTTAAATAAGATATGTTCAGTATGGAGGGCACGTAGGTGCCTCACCTCTGTGTTAACATTTAGGTGTATAGTGCAGTACCAAAAACAGCAGACAAAATAGGATGGTGATGGGCATTTCTAGTGCAACCATAGTGACAGCAGTCAGTGGTCTTACCCTCATCTTCATCATTAGCAGTGACAGTAATGACTACATAGCCCACTTCTTTGTCCTCCTCCACACTGATCTCATACACAGGCTGAGAGAAGGCTGGGGCATTGTCATTCACATCCGTTATGAAAATCCTCACATAGGCTGTGTCTGTGTAGCGACAGGAACATTTCACACTCCATAATACATGACAATGAAATTAGTTAAACATTAAGAATTGTTTTAGGACTAATCGTTAGAACTTTATCTATGTCCACACAAAACAAACAGACTAAGTGTGTAATAATATTGTGGCTTTTGTATATTACATCAGTGGATTAGAATCAGAGTTACTGAACCAACTCTCAGAGATGATGTAACTCCTTCATTAAGGATAACTTCATTGTGTTAAGGAGTGGAACTAAATATGGTGGCTAGCCTGTTCTTCTGTTGTTGCCTGAAGACCATGTAAGCAAGGAAGAGGTAGGAACAATGGGAAGCAGCACACACCTGTGTTGGGCTGTCCTTGCTGCCCAGGCCGGGCCGACTCGGAGCTGTCCTGGGACTGGACCTCGATCAGGTAGGAGCTCTTCTGCTCACGGTCGAAGGTAGCCCGGGTGTGTATGACGCCCGTGTAGGGGTTGATGCTGAAGAACTGAGAGTCCCCACTCTGGTCCTTTAGAATGACGTAGTTGATCTTCATGGGAAAAGGAAGGAGTCAAAAGAAGGTTGTAATTTCACATAAAAACATGCAAGTTTGGAGCGGCAGTGTGATAAAAGTGCAATTTGCAACAGTCGTGTTACAAAAGTTTAATGTTCAAAAGTGTTTTGTAGCTTTTAGTGTCACTTTGTATCTTTTATAGCTTCCTATTTGTTACAGTAGCAACATGAAGTTTTTTTCCCCCAGAAAAGGGTAGAATGCACCATGTTTTATTATTGCAGGTTTGGAACCAAGCCAAAAACAGTCTTCACTTAACAAAGAGTAAGATTGGAGCTGTCTGGAGACTCCAGGAGACTGGAGCAGGAGCAGAAGCAGGAGCTGTGAGGTCTGTTCTGTGGGGCTCACCATGCCATGAGGGCCAGAGTCCAGGTCAGAGGCCGACACCTGCACCACTGATGTGCCAATCTCTGCCCCCTCTGGAACAGTGGCCTCATATGTGCTCGACATGAAAAACGGCACATTGTCATTTACATCTGATGATGGAGATGACACAAAGAGAAAGAGAGAGGGAGCAAGAGAGAGAATATATTTTATTATGTCTGTAAAGAATACACACACAAATGCCAAAGGTTTCATAAGGATACGTGACACTGAATGGCATCCCCCAGGTTGTGCTAAGTGGTAGTGTTTTTTCCTCTGAGTAGCAACTGAGTAGGCTACTGGGTTGACAGCAGACAGGGCTGTGTGTGGGTGAGTAGTTGGGAGGGGAACCTGCTTCTGCCCTGCAGTGTGCTGATTACACTGCCTCTCTAACCAGCTTCTGGAGGCCTTTTGTCTTCCTCTCATTCTGTTTCAACCTCCATTTTCTCTCTAATTAATTCTGATGTGGTCTCAAGTGTTGTGCTTCACTGCTGTAGCTGCGTACCGCTTTTCTACTACCCTCAGCAAACACACGCACACACAAAAAAATTACACATGGCCACCTGTCACTCGTCAGTGTCATAAATCACTTCACAAACTCCGAATTAGCAGCATACACTCCTGTGTGCAAACACACAACACAGGCTAAATGAGGTAAGAAAGAAAGATATGTAATCATCCTTGCTTTAATTCAAATTCAATCACAGAATGAGAGCAGCTTGCTTTGTGTGTGTGTGTGGAGATAGGCATGGGTATGAGACACTGCTGAGTAAACCACCTAGAACACTTCTGCAGCCTGGTGCAGGGAATCTCTGCACCATGTTTAAGATCAATATCAACCTTCTTTTTTCTTTTCC
Source organism: Electrophorus electricus (assembly GCF_041902795.1). Taxonomy (NCBI): domain Eukaryota; kingdom Metazoa; phylum Chordata; class Actinopteri; order Gymnotiformes; family Gymnotidae; genus Electrophorus; species Electrophorus electricus. The sequence continues at coordinate 13,930,904 of NC_137510.1, forward strand.
ATTCTAGTCTTCTCTTTGTTCTGTTCAGTGCTGGTTTTGTCTCTGTGCTGCTTATGAGGCAGCCCACTTCGTGTGTGTGGATGGCCTTGGCACTGAAGCCCAGCTCTCAGTGTAAGCCTAGTCACTGTTGACTGCTTGCTGTACCTGGGGGCTGGATTGTGAGAGCATGCAGGCAGCACTCACCCGTGACGTTCACGTAGACCGTGGTGAAGGAGGCAAGGGGCACTGTTGCCACGTTCTGCACTCGCACGCGTAGTGTAAAGAAACGCGTAGCCTCGTAGTCCAGAGGCTCTGCCACCAGGATGGAGGCAGAGCCATCCCTCCGGTTGGGCTTGATGTAGAAACGCACAGGCATATTGGTCTCAGGGACCTGACCTTCCTCCAGGTTATAGGTCACACGGGGGTCACCAAGAGGAGAAGTGGCTTTTATGGTCTGTAACCAGAGGAAAGAGAATGTTACTTGGTGACTATTAGTGCCGATTTTCTTACTTTTCTATTTTGTTTTTTCTTCTCTTGTTAGTAACATAGTAATTATATTAGTCTACTCTCTGTGCGTAAGGATGGCCGCAAATTTGTGTGTATGTGTGTGTGTGTGTGTATCTGTGTGTGTGTGTGAGTGTTTTTACTGAACACCTGCAAGTGGCTAAGTGAGTTAACTGAGTGAAAACTGCTTGGTCATGCTATAATTCGTCTGGGAAGTACATTTGAGGGTTATTTATTTATTTATTTATTTTAAGGTATTAATTCAAAGAATGCAAAGGACTAAGAAAATTGGCGGTTTTGCCAAAGCGCATAGAAGATAATTAGCATTATTTGCGAAAGGGTATACAAAATCAGCAGAAATGTCAGTCATCGCTCTGCTGACACCAGCACATGAATACATTAGACACAGTTCACCTGTAATCCATCTCGTTTTCTATTGAACTCATTGACATTTATAGAGTAACTTTCTGCTGAAAGAGTCTCTGGACTCCTTCCTGATTTCGCTGAAGCTCTGTCTCTTTCACTCTTCCCCACCCCTCCTAATCTTAGCTGATGAGCAGAGAAATCACAGCATCCAGAAACAAACAGGAGTCAGATGAAGGCATAATACAGGCATGGTGATACATTGTGAAATGTCTTCTTCTGATTAGATTATTTAGGGAAAAGCAGAGAATGCAGTAGCTTTGCTGCTTCTGGATGAAATTCAGAATTCGATTTTTTAAATATGTTACTGAGAGTGCTCCTTTTGACAGAAGCAGTGCTCCTGTGGTGCAGAGAGGATTGGAGACTCTAAATCTTTGCTGTGTCACACTGTATCTGCAGTAGCAGGCACCTCAGAGCAAAGTTATCATATCTTCCTCAGCCAGTGTCAATAATAAGCAATGCTCTAACCTACTAAAGGCTTGGGACCAGTTTCCATTGTTGTGTGATAAGAAGATCTTCACGGATCTGAGTTCATGGTAAATAAATAAATGTTGAGGAATAAAGAAAAAATCAGATTTCATACCTTTCATTTATAGCCTTATAAAAGCAAAGGTCTTGTTCCTTTGATTAGCATTCCAGACTAAGCACTGCACTCCATGTTTTTTTCTTTCTAATTCTTTTTTTTTTTCCTTTAGGGAGTCATTTTTTAAAAATTGTTATTTATTGACCTTTTATTTCCAATATGCTTTTCTCCTCGTCAGTGTGAAGTATTCTGAACCGCCTGTGTATGAAATGGGCTCTACGGATAAGCTTGCCTTGCCCTGCTTTTGCTGCGAGGGTGAACCTCAGTGTGCTGGGAGAACAAGAGCAAACTAACTAGGACTGAACTGGAAGTAAACAACTGGAGAAAGGCATGGTGCACTGGTTTGTGCGTTTCTTAAACATGAAAAGTGTTTCAGAGAAGAAAAAAACATTTCAATAGTTGGAAACATGAGTCTATGTTTGGTTTGGGAAAATACTATCTACAGATACAGCTGCAAACTGTCTTCTGGGGAGCTATAATTCAATGATCATAATAGGGAAAAAATTATCCCCAAACTACTATCAAACAAATGACACTGTCAAGTAAACACATTCCAGTACAATGCAGAAGACAGATGGCCATTGAAGCCAAGGCTGGGAATAAATGTATTGAAGACCCAACCATCTATGGTAGTCCTGTAACATGATGAATGTGTGCCTAGGAAAGCCTAAGTTCAAAGCAAGACATCAGAGAGAGGGCGGTGGAGGGAGCAGTGGTTTGAAAGAGAAAGAAACAAGTAGAAGGAGAAAGGGAGATAGAGGCAGAAAGTATTGGGAATAGTTAGTGTCCATGGGTTCAGTCAGCCATGACATCCAAGGCTCTTATGTGGTCAGGGAGGACAGCTCTTCTGCGGCGACATGGAGAAGACACACCTTAAAAGCTCAGCCGCTAGCGCCTCCTGCTTTTATGGGCTTTGAGGCTTTGACTTCCAGGACATGTCCCACTCTGGGCTGACCTAGTCCCTCACCTTTCCTGTCATGGGCAGTTTGAGATGAGCCCCCTGCTCAGACACCCACCCTTCTCTACAGAAGGAGCCCATCCCTGCTAGTTGCAGCCATCACCACAGACCTCAATAGGACGGACTCAAAATTTCAGAGACTAGGGCGAATGGTGAACTCAAACAATACCTACAGCTCCATCTCTGTTGATATGGTGAGTCAATAGTGGGACACTCCTATAGTGGAAGCACAGGAGAGCCTTTAACAAGTACCTTAGTCAAAAGGTCATTATACACTACTGCTGGAATTTTATGAAATTGCCAGTGCAAAACATTCACTGCTGAAGAGAGCATGAAAACACATTGGAAACTGGCACTTCCAAAACATTTACTATTGTGGTGGGCATAGGGTTAGATCCCATTAGAGCATGGGAGAGGTTTTCACGCTGCCTGCACAAGCATAGAACACCTGACTACACCGGAACACCAAACAACTCTCACACATCACTTTCCAGCTCAAAAGAGCACTTTTCCTGGTCAGCACTCCAAAAGGCACAGACTACAGTCCACAGCCATATGAGAGCCCACATTTCACAAAAAGTAAATGGTCTAAACTTTAAATTCACTCTTTTGGTTCAAACTGAAATTTGGTTGAAATATTCATAAAAGTAGGCATTAGCTAAATAAATAATTTTGATTCGGTGCTGAGGAATACAAACTTGACTGACCGGTGAAACTGTACCTGATTAATCTGCCCCCTGAGTTTATTAGCACATGGCAACGCAGTTTGATGAGAATGGGATCCCCATTATCTGGCCTCCATGCACAAGAACAAAACCCCTTAATTACTTCCTCAAAGTTGCAATTACTGCATTTGGAAATTTGCTAATTATCATTCCTTGAAATGATTCCACAATGAGGTGACTGATATTTACATTTTTAATTAGAGAAAACGATACATGGAGCAGGAAGGAAGGAAATGGGAGAGGGAAAGACACACACACAGAGAGAGAGAGAGTTAGGAAGAAGGAGTGATGAATAGGAGAACTTTGTACACAACAAGGCTGCTCAGTGTACTTAATGAATGCATTATACTGTTTAACAAGCCTAATTTGTATTTAGAGTTCTGAGGATAAATTACCATGTTGGCTCCCAATGCACAGAACAGATTTGAACAGTCAGTTGCTACAGTTACTCCACACTAGGGAGTAAATCCTTCACTTGAAGAGAAAGGGAGACAAAGAGTAAGAGAAAACAGAGAAAGCAAGAGTGAGGGAGAGAGTGAGCATAAAAAAAAAGTGTGTAATTGTTCTGAAGTGTTTTGTTGTTCAAGTCACATTACCAGGAACATCACTGTTTGGGTTTGTGTGTGGGTGTATATTTATATGTGCAAGAGAGAATTAGGTTGGCAGATGAACTTTCTATGTTATCTCCTAGTGATAGAGAGCAAGACTGCAACATAAAAAATGTGTCAAAATTTGGCTAATACCTGTCATTTTTTCTTGCAGAAGAGGTTCAGAACCCTGAACAGCAGTATATGCTCTATTAATGTTGCTGATGTAATTGAGTCAACATCATAAGAAGGCAGAGCTCTTAGGTGAGAAAGAGAACCCATTTTGTCTATCTGACATTTGACCCACCCAAACAGTTATGGTGTTAAGTTGAAATTTTATATCTTAAAAATATAGTTAATCGATACAATGAACTTGAAACAGGAAGCCTAGACATTAGATAGTAATTTAAGATACACCAATAGAGGTAGAAACAAAGCTATTCTTCTGCTTATGTTCTGGTAATTGACGGAATTGAGGGCTAAATGGAGCTGAAACTGAAGAGAGCAGGAAGAGATTAAACAAACACATGGTGTGGGAAGTGTCAGTCATCTTGTTTGGAAATGTTCAGACATTGCAATTGACCACATTAGCTGAGGCATGTGAACAAACACTACATACACATACAAAATGAAGACTCACCCTGACCCTTCAGACTGACACAACCTAACACATACACACTTCCACTCAAACACGCAGTGAAATTCAAAGCCCTTAAACATAGACAAGCTCTCACAACAAACTGCAGCAGTGCTACAGTGCAGTACTGAATGCAAACTCAAAGAAATGCATATACTGCAGAAGCAAACATAGTGTAGACACTAATAGTGTAGACCACAATGTTCACTGGGACATTTATGTATTTGTAGATGTAGAACAGCAACTAATACTCCCACAGTACACACAATGAGCTATCCCTTTTTACAGGGATAGTTTAAATAAATAAGTCAAATTATTTATTTTTTTTGGTAACAGTTCCTATGAATCCTGTATTTATAACGCAATATATACTATATATAATGCTTTATAATGCATGTGATAAACTTGTATAATTACTCATTAGTATTTATAGCTACCTGTACAATACCTTATAAAGCAAGAGTATATAACTTCATGTGAGATTTTATAAAGATTTATATCAACTGTTCATAAGAACAATAGACATATTACACTATAACAGGCTATGATCTCTGAAAAAGATTCCAGGTGAGTAATTGCAGTGTACTGTAGCAAAAGATATAGAGATAGTCAAAATTAATAGTGAAGTAATAATTCCAGAGAATTATATATATATATATATATATATATATATATATATATATATATATATATACACACACACACACACACACACACACACACACACACACACACACACACACACACACACACACACACATATACGTGTATATATAAACAGGATGTTCTCCCATAAGCCATCCAAAGAGTACTCTCAGTGGAAGAGTAACAGTATAAGAACAGACGCACCAAATACTAGAAAGGCATATGGGAGGAGGCATCACACAACAACAATGACCAGTGGTTGGTGAACCTGAGAGCAGACCACAGTAAACTCCCTGAACAGTATCCAGTATCCACCATGCTAGCAGATGTCCAAGAGGGGCTGGACAGCATCAGGCCCTGACATGGTCTACGCCTACTGGCCGAAGAAGCTAACTGCATTCCATGAGCACCTAGCAGCACAAATGAACCAGCTGCTAATGGATGGAACCACACTCAATGGTTAACTGAAGGATGGAAAGTCCTGATGCTGAATGACCCCCTGAAAGGGTCAGTTCCATCCAACTACCAGCTGATAACTTCCCTCTGCACAATATGGAAGTTCCTGTCAGGCATCATTGCAGTTAAGATGTATAGGCACATGGCTGGATACATGAGCAGGGCCCAGAAAGGCATTGGCAAGAACACAAGAGTAGCCAAGCACTAGCTATTGCTCAAGATTGTAAGACCATCACAATGTGCCACATATGGGTCCCAGAATGCTTGAGGCTATATAACATCTACAGGTCTCATCAAGAAGCCTTTATCAAGAAGTCAGTTGGGCTGTGGAAGATGACCCAAGAGGCCAACAGCACAATTCACCATCAAGTGCAAGATTTAACAAGGGGATGCCCTGTACCTGTTGCTGTTCTGCACAGGGCTGAATCCCCTCAGTGAGATCATCACCAAGAGTGGCTACGGATACCGGCTATGGAATGGAACAACCATCAGCCACCTCCTTTAGATGGATGACATCAAGATATATGCCAGAAGTGAACGAGACCTCAACTCACCAATCCATCTCAATAGGCTATACAGCAATGACATCAGAATGTCATGCTGACTGGATAAGTGTGGTCAGATGGTTACAAGGAGAGGGAAGGTACCTAGAATGTAGAGGATCATACTACCAGATGCTGAGGGAATAGGCTAACAGATGTTGAAGGCAGCTACAAGTACCTTGGAACTCCACAGGCAAATGGGAATCATGAAGAGACCACAAGGAAAGCAGCTACAGGCAAATACCTACAAAAAGTGAGGTAAGTCCTGAGAAGTCAGCTGAATGGGAAGAACAAGATCCAGGCTGTCAACACCTATGCCCTACCAGTCAGATACCCTGCTGGCATAATAAGATGGCCTAAGGAGGATACATCAAGACAAGGAAACTCCTCACAATGCATGGAGGGTTTCATCCCAAATCTAGCACTCTGAGACTGTACACTAAGCAGAAAGAAGAGAGCTGAGGACTAGTGAGCATCGAGGCCACTATCCAGGATGAAACCACCAAGATAGTGGAATGATGGCCCCAAGTGATGAAGTGCATTGTGAGTACCTCAGACAGCAGAAACCCAAGTAGGATGGGAATGAGGAGGAGCAAAAACCTGGAGAAATCCCACCAATGTCTGGAAAAGGCTGTAATGAAAGACAACATATAGGCACTGATTATGGCAGCACTGGAACAAGCTCTGAATACAAGATCAATAAAGGCTGGGATCTACCACACCAGGCAGGACTTCAGATGCAGGCTGTGCAAAGATGCCCCAGAGAAAATGCAACACATAACAGTGGGATGCAAGATGCTAGCAGGCAGAGCGTACATGGAATGCAATAACTAGCTGGCATAGTATACACAAACATCTGTGCCAAGTACAGGCTGAAAGTTCCAAGGTCAAAGTAGGATACACCCCCAAAGGTGGTGGAGAATGACCATGCTAAGATCCTGTGGGACGTCCAGATACAGACAAACAAAAGTAGTGGTGGATAAACAGCAGAAGAGGGCTGGAGTGATAGATGTAGCAATCCCAAGTGATAGCAACATCAGGAACAAGGAACATGAAAAGCTTGAGAAATACCGAGGGCTGTGAGAAGAGTTGGAAAGGATGTAGAAGGTGAAGGCAATAGGGGTTCCTGTAGTAATCGGCACACGAGGGGCTGGGACCCATAATCTGTCAGAAATGCTCCAGCAAATCCCCAGAAGAACATCCAAGGTCTCTATCCACAAGAGTGCAGTCCTGGGAACAGATAAGATACTACACATGATCGTCAAGTTCCCAAGCCTCTGTTAGGGCCCCTGAGCTTGAAGGAAACAGACCACCCAGAAGAGGGTGAGTGGGGAATGGTTAGATGGAAACCTTAAGAGGCCTACAAGTCACAGTGTCTCACACCCACTGTGAAGTTTGTTGGAGGATCAGTGATGATCTAGAGGTGCTTCAGCATGGCTAGATTTGAACAGATTTGTCTTTGTGAAGGACGCATGATCCAAGCTACGTACAAGGTTATCCTGGAAGAAAACCTGATTCTCTCTGCTCTGACAATGTTCCCCATCTCTGATTGTTTTTCCAGCAGGATCATGCCACACAGCCAGGTCAGTTAAGGTGTAGCTGGATCACCACCAGATCAAGATCCTGTCATGGCCAGACCAATCCCCAGACCTGAACCAAATTGATTTCTGAACTCTTGCTTACTTAGAACATTAATATTGTGTTGTATACAAATGAATATGAGCTATTCTTTGCATTATAGCATTATATGAGATCTGAAACAAATTATCTAAATTTTATATATATATATATATATATATATATATATATATATATATATATATATATATATATATATATATATATATACCAATATTTAATTGACACAGCTCTCTCAGGTATGAAACATTAAAACACACACTTGAGTCAAATATATTCTGATAATAGACAGCTATTGTTCTGTGTACTATTGTGTGTGAGAGGGTTAAACTGTGAAAGTAACTAAGGTATAACTGCATAAAATCATAACATTAATTTTTTTTTAGTATTTCAAAGATGTTTGTGCACATTAAATAAAAAAAAACTTGTATATAAAGAATAGTGATACATTTCATAACATTATCAGATATATCTGTCTCCATCATGGCTCCGTTAAGTGCTGCTGAGAGACAAGGACGACGTTGTGCATGTCAGGATGCTGATGCTGAGAGGAAGCAAAAATACTTAGAGAGTGAACATCAGCAATGGAGACGGGATGTAGAGCAAGGGAAGAAGAAGAAGATTAGTGATCTAAGTGAGCTGTGTAAAAAGTGAAGGAAGCAAAACAAGAAGAGAAAAGAGAAGCCAGAGGCTAGGAAGCACAGTTTGGACACCCATCCTCAGAGTCCAAATACCATCCAACAGCCAGAACAGCAGTCAGAATCTTCAAGGTCACGGCTGTATGCAGTTAGGATTGAAAATAAATGGACATGTAGAGAATAAGAAGCAAGCTTATTATTAATGGGAAATTGTTTTGCATATGGTGTACATAACTGACCGACTAAGTTACCATTTTATATTTTTGTCTTGTTTTTGGCAATGTGAAAAAGGAAAATGAATTTCCAGGAAGAACAGACACACTACACAAAGAAACTTAAAAATGAAAGAAATTGCTAGAGAAGGAAAGAAAACATGCAGACAAATACAGAAGATATAAGTGCTTAGTGAATCTCCTCATTTAACAGTAAATGGATTAACTAAGACAGGCAGAGCAAGCCCCACAAATAGAAAAACGTACTTTATCATGAAATCTTGATTCAAGATATAAAGAAGTACTGTAAAGCAGGGTGAAACGCAGGGTTCCGAGTGAAAACCTCTGTACTAGATATCCCACACACAGGTTCACTGGGCTTTCAAGTCCAAAGTCAAAACCCTCTTCACCTGAGATGACCTCAGTTGGATAATGACATGATGAAAACAAACAATTACTAAGAACAAGGTGAAGAAACAGAAAAGGTTTCTGGTTGACACAATGAAAATTCTTCCCAAGAAATGTCATGCTGAAAACACACACAAAAACCCCCACATCATACTGCCTTTTCTGCAAACGTCCACCATTTTGGATTGTACATCCCACTCTCTCTGATCACAACACATGTCTGAGTAAAATACATGAAAATCTCAGATTTTTTTATTGAGAAGTTGCATCATTTGAGGCTCATAGATACCTCAGATCTCGAGAGTTTGTCCGAAATGGTAAACTGCAAAATGTATGATGGGTGTGCAAAAACCAGCAAAATGTATGATGGGTGTGCAGAATGCAAATACAAGACTGGTGTCTGGCTTTGATGGTTTGGCAAAGGCTGCAATTCCTCAGTGGGCTACAGTAGAGAAAGAAATGGAAAATGCAAGGGAAGGTCCTACCACTGTCAAGCTCACAGAGAAGAAAACAATGGAGGACACAAGATAATTTTGTGGAGTTATTCCACACTCTTCTGCAGAAATTCAAAAGGCATGTGTTCATATAAATCAACAATACTTGCACTGCAGAGTGTTGAAAAATCTGTGAAAAAAGGAGGCAGTGATTCACTGACTTCTCTGAAAACTACACATGCAAATACAGCTCAGAGATTCAAGCTGTCTACTTTGACTCTTCACACCAACATGCTTATCTGGTGTTTTGTACATAGGTGGTGAAAAACAGCCCATTTGCTTTATTAGTGTCACTTTTCGAACACAAAAGTAAAAGTCTCTCTGCTATATGGAACACATGAATCCAGTGCTGGATGATCTATAAGCCACATATCCACAAGTATCTGTTCTAGTGTTGGACCATGTTTACAATACAAACAGAAAGGGAATTTCTTCCTTTTTAGCACAGAGCTTGCAAGACAAGGTCTGAAAGGTGGCACCTGAAACATTTTTGAAACAAGTCATGGTAAGGGAGTGTCTGATGGTGTTCAAAAAGAACAGCTGACAAGCTGGAAGCCAACAACTGTGACATACCTGATGTCTGTGAGTTATATAAAGCCCTCACAAAAACATCTGTTAACTGTTAAGCTCTTTTGTGTAGCAAGTGGAGCAGTGGAGCAGGCAATAAAAAGGATGCCAAGAGAGATTCTGCCAGTTCCATCCACAATGAAAATTCACCAAGTGTTTACATTCATTCCAAGAGGGAATCATTTACCAGGAGGTCAGTTGCTTGTGCTCCATGCAAAAAGCAGCTGAGATGTCAGTGCTTCACCACACAACACTTCACTTTCAACAGGACCAAGCCCAAAATGTGCCAACAGAAATTGCTTGGAAAAGTGGGGATCTGCTTAAATATGGGGTGTGTGCTTAAATATGTGTTCTTAAATATGGAACCTGGTGCCAACAGGTTCTTCTGGCATGCTAAAGATGACATCCTGTGGTACCTCTTTGATGAGGTGCTCGATATCAAACACCACACACTGTGACATTCCATCACATGGAAATCCAGAGGGATGTATGGAAGTGACTCTCCCAATCTCTTTTATGGTGCTCTTGAAGCTTCTGGGGATGTCAAAGTTCCCACAATTTTGCAGAACATTCGGAATCACACTGAATGTGTAAAGTGGGAGACTCCTAATATAATAGGCTAATTTATAGTCACATAAGATGAAGGATTAATTCTGCAATTTTATTAAGACAAGGAATGTCTAATGGAATTCTCCTCTGTTTTAAATGCTCCTCTGCCTTCCCCTGAGAGGAATTCAAGTTTCTTTTTTTGCTTATTTGAACCATTGTTCATGTATCAGTATTGGCTGTTTAGTTATTAAATTCTAATTTTGATATGTATTTTGAATCTTGTTTCTTTAAGTCATGCCTATTTTTATATCTACAATTAACAATTTTTTCAATGGTAGATGAGGGCTGAAACCAACAGATCATATAGAGAGACAGTTTGCATGTACCCCCACATCACATCAGTTACCTCCCCATCACAGGGTCACTTTATTAAAAAAAAAATAAAAAATAGAAAGGGGGTGAAATGCTCCATAAATTAATGGTGAATAACATTCTTGTTTTCTGGACTGATCACAAAAATATATGTTTATATTTAATTTTGAAATGAGTTAGTATTTTCTGTACAAACGTTGAGGCCATTGACATGTCAAATTCACTTTTCAAGTTAAAGAATATAAAAATGAAAACAGCAGATTAAATTACATACTTTCTATTGCTTGTTTAGAAAAAAAGGACATTCTACTAGTAGGAAAATATTAGATTTTAAATTTTTAAAATGTATTTCTACTCAAGTGAAATGTCAGTGACGGGATGGTACAAGAATGGCTCCCCATGTCTAAATAATCAGGGAAATGTTAAAAATGTATTTTAGAGAATTAACTTATCTTTCATGTTGTGGATTTTTAAGAAAAACACAAATCACTCTTGATGAAAATTTTCCAAATTGGAAATGGTACCCACTTTTGTAGAATGACTCAAAATCAGATAGATGATATGCCTGTTTGCAGGTACACCAATATATGTGAACCAGACAGAATGCAAAACAGATAAGAGACAGAAGAGAGTGTAAAAGGAACCTGTAAGATCTGAAGGTGCAAACTATCTAAGTCTTCAAAAGACTGTTCTCACCAGTGCAGCTTGCCTCTTTTCTAGTGCCAGCATGCATGCTGGGTAATGGCCCTCCCTGCACATGGTGTGAAAGCAGAGGTACTGTGCAATTAGCAATCATTAGAAATCCTCTCATCACACCCCAATGACACTGGGAAGAATGACAATATCAGAGACTCAACAATGGAGTCCTTATCTGCAGCATGTTTTAATAGAGTGTGTGTGTGTACGTGTGTGGGTGAGTGAGTGTTTTTCCTATGAGAATACATATCAAAAGATATTTTGATGTGTGTGATTATGTGCTTTTTTGTGAATGTGTGGAGCAGACCAGTACTCAAAGTCCATGTCAATGTCTCAGCTATGGGAAGTGGAATACAAAGGAGAGATGCTGTCTGACCACAGTTGAACACAGAGGAGTGCAATGGATGTTGTGTGAACACAGTGGAACACAATACAATTGAAGCTGTCTGAACACAGTTGAACACAGAGGAGTGTGCTGGATGCTGTCTGAACACAATGGATCACAGTGCACTGGATGCTGTCTGAACACAGTTGAACATGGAATGTTCAATTAATGTTCAATTAATTGAGAAACTCATTGATAAGGAGATTTAGACTTTGCACCCACAGCCTCATATAGTGTAATTACATGTCAGGTTAGCACTGCTAAATTTAAACAACAATCTACCTGGGTACTTAATGGAGGAGGTTAGGGAAGCAGAGGAAAGAAGAGAAAGAAGGAGAGAGACAGAAGGAGAGTGAGAGAAACATCCATAATGTGTGCAAGGTTTAGACCGATATTCATTATCTATGACAGAGACATTCACTGGAGCACTGAGAGATGAGAGTGCTGTCAGAAAATGAATATAGTAATTAAGGATCCTTCTTGAGCAGGGGCCTATGCAATAAGAGACCATTGTATAACTTGATACACTGGCCATGTCATCCCATCCACTTTCCTCGCACCAAGGATCTTTGTTTCCAATATGTCTAATCAGGAGTTTGAAATTGATAGCATTTTGTGTGTGTGTGTGTGTGTGTGTGTGTGTGTGTGTGTGTGTGTTTGTGCACCTATGTGTGTGTATACCAGTGTGTGAATTCAAGAGGTTTCATTAGCAAAACCAACAGTAAAGAAAACCGGACCTGTGCGGCTAGGCCAGATTAATACAATGTTCTTTGACAGTGCCTTTGGTACATTTCTGTTCAAATATCCCAACTGTATCCTGTGGTAATGTGAAAAGCAGGTGCATATGTCTGCTTGCATATGAATGTCTGGAGAATGTGAGAATATCTGGCAACAGCAAGATGAAGATGCTCATGGAGTGAAACTGGAACTCTTTTTGGCTGTCTTTACTGATAAATTGTCTTCATACAGCAGTGGATAAGAGAAAGAGAGAGAGTAGAAAAGAAGGAGATCAAGAACGTTTTTCACATTTTTCCAAGCCATTTGAATTAATTAGAAGAGAAAATTCTTACAACTAGTCCATACAATTTAGGTGGACAAATGGCGGTCATTGGCAAGATGCTCACTGGGTGTACAGTCTGAGTGTACATGACTGAAAGCTAACAGAAGATAAAACAAGCTGAAATATCAAACAAAGTATGAGCCAGATAAAGAATCAAACAAGCAAAATGGAACAACAGAAATGTCACCCTCCCAGCTCATGTGTTTAACCCTAATTCCATAGGTACCCAGCACAGTTAGACTACTACACATGACAGTACAATACAAAAACAAAACAAAACTAGTAATTATAGAAAACAACAATCTATCCTAGCACTAACAGCCACATCAGTTCTTCTTAACAACGACTTGGTTTTGGCATCAAGAATACAATATACAATGGCCTATATACATACACAAAGTTTTATATATGTGTATATATAAATCGACTGTAATATAAAGGTACTTATGGGAATACCAACTGGCCCTTTTCAGTTGTGGGTCAGGCCTAGACTCTCCACAGAGATGGAGAGATGGCTTCCTTCCCCCACTACACAGCTAGGAGACAGGCCCGTGTCCAGAGCATCCGGAGAGCAGCACTCACCACTATTTTGGTGTCGCGGATGGTGTTCTCGGGAACGGTGAGCCAGTACTCGGCCTGCTCCCACTGCGGCGGCTGGTTGTGCACGTTGGTGATGGTGACGGTGAGGTCCACAGAGCTGCTGCGCTTCCCACCGTCTGTGGCCACAATCTGCTGTAGGATCCGTGACGTCTGGAGGGAGAAGAGTGGAAAAGCATGGCCGAGCCAGGATTAGGCAAGCCTTCACATCCTCTCCAGCCATAAACACGAAAGTAAAAGGATCCATCTTTAAGGAAAGCCACATACATAAGTGAATCGCAGCTCTGCCAGCACCCCCGCCGACCCCCCAATACCACCAGAGTTGGACGACATTTTTGCTGGTGGGAGGGTTGAAATCTTTGTTCAAAAGATTTTTACAATGACAGAGAGAGAAATTTGTGCCATTTAAAAGTGAAAAAAGTCAGCATTATTCATTGGAAAATGGCAGGCAGACTACAAAAGTACACTGTGTGGTAGCATAGAGAGACCTTTTCTCTAAGACTCTCATTTTTGGGCTCTTAATTTGACTTTCAAGGCTGAGCCCTCACAGAAAAATGGAGGAGGAATACGTTTGTACCACATATTCCACATCGCTTCACTCAGATTACCACTGTTCGATTAATAATAGAGGAGTTCTTCTGAGTCAGCAGTAAAACTTTGCTTAACAACCTCCAAAATAGGTCTGCTTTTCAGGCCATACAGCATAAAAGAGGCGGGCGGGGAGAAAGTGAGACGGAGACACAGACGGACAGGTACACACAGATACACAGGCAGACGTACAGGCATATAGACAGAGTGAGGAAAAGAATGAGATAGAAGAGAGAACGAGAAAGAAAGAGAACAATAAAAGCTGTGTGTTTGAAGGCAGGTAAGCTAAATGTAGGCGATGTCTTGGCTCTTGAGCAGTGATCAGTTCTGACAAATGTGAGGCAGGGGGACTGGAGTGGGCTAATGGCAAACACCACGCAGACCTCTACTACCCAGAGTGACCCGCACTGAGGTAAGGACTGCAGGGAGGAGGGATGGCTTAGGGGAGGGGGAGGAGTCATCAGGGAGAGAAAAGGATGCTGGATCCCCACAAAATTCTACCTGCCCTCTAACCATGTAGGCAGCATCTGTCTCTTTTAGGCTTGATGGACACAGGTTAAAAGCAAAAAAAGGTGTTCAAGTGAATTCTGTATTAATATTTCACTGCATGTAATCTTTTACCTGAGCTTCACTACTCTCGTGGAGTGACTGGTATGTATGTGTGTGTGTGTGTGTGTGTGTGTGTGTGTGTGTGTGAGAGAGAGAGAGAGAGAGAGAGAGAAGGAGGGGGGGGGAAAGGAAGGGAATCTGGGTCTCTGTAATGACTCTGCCAAATGGGGAGAAAATCCATGCTCCTCACTCCAGCTCTGACACCACACAATGCAGCTAATTCATCATGGCTGCCACTGCTGCTTGGCTGGCCAAATCGCGCTGTCGACATCATCTGAGTACAGCCTGTCTCCCTGTCCAGGCCTGTGTGTGTCCACAGATCCTTCTTAATGTCAGACAGTGAACCTGCAGGTTTTATATAACCTGCGCAGAAATGACACAGCCCGCCACTGCTAGGCTGAGAAACGGGGAGATGACATCTCTGCATAGACCAAACAACAAGAGCACAAGCACACCCACCCACCCTGACACACACACACAGGGAAAAGGATGGAGGGAAAGGAAGAACGTAAGAAAAAATAAAATAAGAAAGAAAGAAAGGAACAAAGAACGAAAGAATGAAAAAGAAAAGGAAAGAAGGGAAAGAAAGAGAGCCAGGTCAGAACAGAGACAACGCAGACAGGGCATGGGAGGACAGTGCAAGACAGACACAGAAGGCAAAAAACAGGAATAACGGCAGCAAATGAAGGAGAGGGTGAAAGCGTCTGCCATAAATAAACAGCATCTCCCACTGTGCCTAGAGGATAACAGGGAAATGTCGGAAACAGCTCCCCATGAATATATTTATGCATGGAAGAACACCACGCTTTCTCCTGCTGCCCTGCTTGTATAGATGTATATGCAGTATATATACAGCCATGGCTGAAGTGCTCTTCTGGTATGTGTCATGGTTAATATGCAAATGCTGAGGAAGGCAACAAAGACTGAGGTGAGTATTGGTCTCTGCAGAGAATATTTCACACACACACACACACACACACACACACACATACACATACACACACACACACACACACATACACACACAGGGGTAGTAGGCAGCTTACCCTGAGCATACTTATAACAGCAGCTGCACAATGTCAGTGAAACACAGATCTATTCTTACTACAAGGGTCTGTCAGATGTAACCTTATAAATATAATATTCTTATTAAAAATTCCAGTTCCAGGTCATGTTGACATAGTTTTATATACTTGTATGTTCAGACAGATTTTCTCTGTCAGCTAGAGGTACCCAGAGAGCCTGATGGGAATGTATGGGGCTAACTTGCCCCCTAGAACACTAAAGCACTATAGTGGACATGTGCTGTCCACTGAGGTGTTTTCATATGTCAGACCCCGGAACTGGGCTCTTGATTTGGAACATGGGGCAAGTACCTTGTACAGAAATGAGCTCTTCAAATGACATAATATTACATTAATACAGGTATTTTAAACAAGTATTGCAAAATCTTACACATTATGTATATAAATCACTTTGTGTCTGTGTGTGTGCCTTGCACCTGTGAGATAGGGTGGCTGACATAGATCCATCCTGTGCTGGGGTTGACGCGGAAGTAGGCCGGCTCCTGGTGGGATAAGGAGTATGTGATGGCAGCGTTGGTGCCCTGGTCATCATCGTGGGCCGCTGCCCGCAGGAAGCTGGTGCCCACTGGCGTATCCTCCCTCAGGAAGTCTGGGGCAGGAAGGATTAATGTCAGAGCAGTTGTCAGAGAAACAGCAGAAGCTCTGAAGATGGCCCCTGAAGCCCTGCTCCTGTCGCTGACACAGCAAAGACTAATGCACGTCCCTGAAACGAGTCACTCTTGCGCTGCTTTTAGCGTGATGAAAAGGAAGTATGACATCAAACTTATCAAACACATATTTGTGCACATGGTAAACAAACACCAATCTGTTAGAAGAGCAGGGAAAGAAAGACATTTCAAAAAGCTTTCTCTCCTCCTCCACAGCTTTCAGCCAATCTAACACTGATTTAAGATGAAGTTGAGACACTAAGTGGGGGTCTGCTGAGGCTCACCGTTCTCAAACTGTTCTACATATGTAATATTTAGGTCTAATGGGCCCTGACTAGACTGGAACCACTGGTTTAAAAAGATGTTATGACAGAAAAAGTTGGGCCTCTTTAATTTGATGGAGAAAGTGATACTGATAAAGTAACAAATGTTTTAGGAAAGGTCAATAACAGAGAAAAGAGTGTTACATTTCTGTGGTGGAGATGTAGCCCTGTCTAATGAGATGAAGGGTAAGATAGGATCATGCAAAAGCCCTGATGACTTGGCGTCAACACTGATCTTTTGCTTGTATATAAACAAGTCTATATGTAAACATCTGTATGTAAAGTCTGTATGTAAACAAATTGGTTTTAATCCTAAAGAACTCAGCTTTTGCAAAACTAGCTAAACACAGCCCTCAAGAAGACACTGCTCCCTGAGCAAATCTACAAACTGGAGTTGTATTGAAAGCAAATTATAGATTCCTCAGATATTCAAACTACCTGATATTCAAATATTCAAATTAACTGGAGGAAGTGAGTAGGCGAGGGATTCGTGGCAGGCCCTGTAGAAAACAATAATGGAAACTGCAGTGTGTGTGTGTGTGTGTGTGTGTGTGTGTGTGTGTGTGTGTGTGTGTGTGTGTGTGTGTGTGTGTGTGTGTGTGTGTGTGTGTGTGTGTGTGTGTGTGTGTGTGTGTGTGGGGAGCCAGGCACAGCAGGGACCACGGTGCCTCTTACATTGGTAACGACTGTTCTCAAACTTGGGGTCGTTGTCGTTTTGGTCACAGATGAGGACGGTGATCTGACAGATTCCGATGAGAGGCTCCTCAGCCAGGTCAGTGGCAGTGACAGACAGCGTGTACTCTCTCTGCCTCTCTCGATCAAAACTCACTACCGTGCTGATCACCCCTGTGCAAGACAACAGACGGCACACACGCACACACACGCATACACACACACAGCAAATGCACACACATGCACACGTACATATCCAGACATACGCATACCCAGACACATGCACACACACAAACACGCACACACACACACACACACACACACACACACACACACACAAACACGCGCACACACACACACACACACACACACACACACACACACACACACACACACACACAAAGGACATTCAAATAAATTTACACTGTGGTTTCTGGATGGTGTTTGACAGGAAGGTATAAAGTTTGTGATGCTCCTCTCTTGGGCATTGCTGTCCACCTGTGTCGGAGTCGATGGTGAACCCAGGTGAGGCTCCATCCCGTTGCATGATTCCGTATCTGACCTCTCCGTTGACCCCTGTGTCTGCATCATGCGCATGCACGTGTAGCACGACCGTACCTGGAGGCTGGTTCTCCAGGACCAGAGCGTTGGAGCTGTAATTATAACACTGGACATGCGCATGCACACACACACACACACACACACACACACACACACACACACACACACACACACACACACACACACACACACACACACACACACACACACACACTTCTTTACTGCTGAGCCACTCCTTACATGAGCACAGCAGCAGAGCAGAACTGCTTGCTAATGAGGACATAGTTTCACTTATTCCCTCCTCATAACTTCATCTCTCCCTCTTTCTGCCCCTCCCCCTCACAGCCTACTCTCATCTGGGAAACGGCCATGCCGTGCACGCAAAGTGGGGCGACTGATCGACCGAGTACATCAATAGCAGGGCTAAAGGGCTCAAATCGCTCACCGCCCTCAAGGGAAAAAAAACAGCTCACAGTTTGCCCTTCTCATTGTCTTTCTGCACACACACAGAGACAGACCCATAAACACACACATATGCACACACTTTGAAGAAGGGCTTAGAGAGGATTTGGCAGTTTAGCAAGGGAAAACACTTTAACAGATAGTCTATTGGTCTAGTGCCATAATCTATTGCAATTAGGAAAAGAGATGACCCTTGAATGCAAAGCATCGGGAGGTAGTGAGGGGAGGGAGGGGGGTTGGGGGTGTGATTCTGACGAGTGCCTGCAGCCTGCACCGTGGCCTGGTTCGATCGCTCCACTTGCACGGCCAGCAGGGGGTGGGGTAGGGTGTCTGCTCAGGCTGGCGGACACAGGCTGAGGGGTTGGAGACGGGGCCACATGTTGCCTCTTGGGTGCATTTAGTGCTCCTCTTTCATATGCATCCACAGTGCCTGGGGCTAATTCCCCCCTAAAATATTCATGGGCATCAGCAGCAGAAGTGGAGCGGTAGGCCCAGCCAGCCTGGGTCCAGTGGGGACAGGAAGCCCGCCTGCCCCCTGCGCTCCTGCTGCTCTCTTTCCCCACACTCCAGAGACA
Organism: Electrophorus electricus; assembly: GCF_041902795.1. Taxonomy (NCBI): domain Eukaryota; kingdom Metazoa; phylum Chordata; class Actinopteri; order Gymnotiformes; family Gymnotidae; genus Electrophorus; species Electrophorus electricus. The sequence goes on from NC_137510.1 coordinate 13,950,081, forward strand.
CTGCCTGGTCACCGGAGAGAAGCCGAGCTCTCACATCTCCCGCTAGCAGCTGTCTCACTCTTGCTCCCCTTCCCCACAGCCCCCAAATTCCGAAAAAGGCCTTTTCATCCATCAGTGTCCTCTATCTATCTATCTATCTATCTATCTATCTATCTATCTATCTATCTATCTATCTATCTATCTATCTATCTATCTATCTATCTATCTATCTATCTATCTATCTATCTATCTATTTTTCTCTCTCAGCTTCTACATCATTCTCCCTCCTCTTTTCATCTTTCTAAAGTTCTCCCAAATCGTTCAAACTTGTTCCATCATTCTCTTTGTCATTCCCTCCATTTTTTTCCATTTATGCCTTCTCATCTATCCCTCTACCCCTCACTTCCTCTGGGGAACTCGGGGAAAACTAAATAAGGAAGAAGGTTAACAAGCTGCTTGGCATGCAGCGTTTCTTGAGAGGTCCTGACCACAAGCGCTGGCATGCGCAGCACGGCTGAGGTTCTTTTCCGACTGGGTTGAATGCAAAGGTCTGCTCTCTCTTACCTCATCAAACACGGGCTTGTTGTTGTTGATGTCATTGATGCCCACGATGACCTGGGCAGAGCTGCTGAGGGGGAGGGGCCCGCCAGAGGCGTTGTCATCGGTTGCCGTAACATCGAGGACATACTGTGGCCCGCGCAGTTTGGGTGGAGGGCTGCGACGCAGTTTGATGATGCCTGACCCAAGCACAGGATGACCCGGGTTAGTCCACTGCACACAGGGGCCAACTGGACCACAACAGTCAGCAGCGCAGCTCTGATTTCATTGACATGCTCTGCTGTCACTTGACATATATGCACAAACAGAAACAAACATTGCACTGACATCCTGTACAACATGCTGCCCCTATGAAGAAAAAAGCTTGGCTGTACTCAGCATCCAGTGTAATTGGACTAGCTGCACATGCGATTTGCGCTTACAAATGAAATACAAAATTGAGGGTTTGGAGAAGCAATAAATAAAAATCGATGACATCTTTGAAGTCACAGTTTTAGAAGACTATACAGTGTGGGAGCCTGAGGCAATGTGTGTGTTGTGTGTATGTATTTATGTGCAGGAGTGTGTGTATGTGTGTGTGTGTGTGTGTGTGTGTGTGTGTGTGTGTGTGTGTGTGTGTATGAAGAGGATAGAAGCGCTTGCTAACAAATGACTGTAGACAAATGTAACCTTGATTCTGAATATAACCATGACTTCCATATACACACATACCACGCTTTGACAAGCTACATGAAAGATATAGTCTGCAAAGTGGCTTTATAATGAAGTGAAAGCAGCTAATTTTTCCAACAATCCAATAAGCAGGAGATGAACAGCATACTTTCAGACCCAGTCTGCAGAGAGGAACACACACTCTCAGATCCAGTCCACAGAGAGTAACACGCACTCTCAGACCCAGTCCACAGAGTGTAACACGCACTCTCAGACCCAGTCCACAGCGAGTAACACGCACTCTCAGACCCAGTCCACAGAGAGTAACACGCACTCTCAGACCCAGTCCACAGAGTGTAACACGTACTCTCAGACCCAGTTCACAGCGAGTAACACGCACTCTCAGACCCAGTCCACAGCGAGTAACACGCACTCTCAGATCCAGTCTACAGAGAGTAACACGAATTCTCAGACCCAGTCCACAGAGTGTAACACGCACTCTCAGACCCAGTCCACAGAGTGTAACACGCACTCTCAGACCCAGTCCACAGCGAGTAACATGCACTCTCAGACCCAGTCCACAGCGAGTAACACGCACTCTCAGATCCAGTCTACAGAGAGTAACACGCATTCTCAGACCCAGTTCACAGAGAGTAACACGCACTCTCAGACCCAGTCCACAGAGAGTAACACGCACTCTCAGACCCAGTCCACAGAGAGAAACACGCACTCTCAGATCCAGTCCACAGAGAGTAACACGCACTCTCAGACCCAGTCCACAGAGAGTAACACGCACTCTCAGACCCAGTCCACAGAGAGAAACATGCACTCTCAGATCCAGTCAGCAGAGAGGAGCACAAACTCTCAGACTCTTTTTAAAGCACATTGAAGATCTTGTTAAAGATTTGTTCCCCGGAACGCAGTGCAGATGCCTCAGTGATGTTACTACTCTAACCTCAACCCCCCAAAAGCCTGTGTGTGTGTGTGTGTTTGTCATTCTCTGTGTTTGTCATGACTCTACGCACCCTTCTGGTTGTCAAGTTCGAAGTTACTGTCTTCATTGCCCCCAGTAATGGCATATGTCACTCCATCCCCATCTGGATCCTTGGCATGCACAATGGCCACAAGAGTTTCAGGACCTGCGTCCTCTGACAAGAAGGTCTTATAGCTGCAGAAAGATAAAGAGACAGAGAAAGAGAGGTAGAGATAGTAGAGACAGGTAGACAGTAGAAAGAGAGTGAGAGAGAGGTAGAGGGGGAGAGAGAGAGGTAGAGGGGGAGATCAGTCCTTGAACATCACACGATCACCATCTGTTTCCTCTGAAGCTCATCCCAGAGCACTCACAAATGACCATGCAAACTATGCACTGGAACAGCTCTCAGGATCAGGCCAGCACTCTATAACACACACACACACACACACACACACACACACACACACACACACACACACACACACACATACATGCACACACCTCTATTGCAGTTCATGTAGGGGCTGACTTTAGACATGAAGTATTCAGCTAAATCCACCTAAACCTCAGTAACCAAAAAGACAACTTTTGTCTATCTAGATTCTGAAATAAAAGCTGCATTTTATGTAAAAAGAGAACACACCCTCTCGCTCTCTCTCTCTCTCTCTCTCTCTCTCTCTCTCTCTCTGACACACACACACACACGTGCTAGTATGCAAAACCTCAATGTGCTCCAGCAGCAGGAAATTTAGCATCACCGCCTGTGTGTCCACAGCCCCAGCTTGCTGGCTGGCAGTGCCCTGCGTCTCTGCTCAGTGAGCAGCTCAGCAGCTCCTCTGCTTGGCGAGCTCCTGCTGAAGCTGTCCCAACGCCTGCCTCTCCTTCTGCCTGCTCTTAGGAGGTGCCAGAGCCCTGTCAAGCCTGATGCCTGCCTGCCTGCAGCTGCTGGACAGCCCTGAAGCCCCATCCCCAGTGAGCAGCGAGAAAGCCATCAGAGCTCCAGTCTATGACACTCAGAAAATGGGAGGGGCAGAGCAAAGGGGAGGGCAGGAAGGAGAACTAAAGAACATGGATGAGAGAGAGAGAGACAGTAGAAGGAAAGAGACAAAAGGATGTAGTGTGTAACTGAAAGGGTGGAAGGCACGTACACAGTCTGGGAGAAGACAGGGGCTTCGTCATTGACGTTGGCCATGCGGATGCGGATGGAGGCTGTTCCGGTGCGAGGGGGCATGCCCTTGTCCACGGCCACCACCACACACTCATACATGTGGTTGGGCCGTTCGTAGTTGAGTTTCCTGCTAGGGCTCACCACCCCCTGAGATGAGACAGCAAACTCCAGACTCTGGACGAAGTAGGATATCTCCGCATTTAGGCCGGTGTCACAGTCCCTGGCCAGCACTAATGAGGAGAGAGAGAGAGAGAGAGAGAGAGAGAGAGAGAGAGAGAAAGAGAGAGAGAGAGAGAATGAGAAAGAGCAAAAGAGAGCGAGAGAGAGGGTGGAGAAAGGTTGTGAGAGAGGGTGGAGAAACAGAAAAAGAGATCTATAAATGTCATGTCATGTTGGCAGAGAGGTACTATTGCAGATTTTAAATGGGAAATTGATTTGGCTTTTAGTTGGTCACTCAAAATCAAAATTCACCCCCAGTCTCACACAAACAGGGACTATATATTTAATATGCCTATGACCATGAGCGAGCATGTATACTGTTCAAGGATGGGCATGCTCTTATGAGCTGAAGGACCCTCATTTGTGGCTGTACTCTGGAGCTTCGAGGCTGGCTGAGCTTTGAGGCTGGCTCAAAGCCAGTAAGTGTTTTTGAATTAACTAGTAGGTCATGTTAAAAGAGCTCATATTAATTAAAATTCTGTCACGGGGCCAATCCTTTGTTTGATACATTTAAGGGTCTATCTGTCAGTGGGAGGAAAAAGGCAGCTGTTGACAGTCTACTAAAGGACCACTTGAAGAAGACTTGGACATCATTCGTCCTGCGTCCATTTCACTCATGCGGTAGCAACAAATGAAGCCTTCTAATCTCCAAGGAAAATAGTGAGCTATGCATCCACAGACATGGCCACAAACACACACACACACACACACACACACACACACACACACACACACACACACAGACACACACACAGACACACACACAGACACACACACACACACACACTCTCTCTGTAGTTTTTCTTGTTTTTGTTTGTTTACACGTGTTTATGTATGTGTGTGTGTGTGTGTGTGTGTGTGTGTGTGTGTGTGTGTGTGTGTGAATCAGAGAGCTGCCATTCAAACAGTTCTCAACCCAGTTCATTATAACACACAGACTAATGGACATCTCAATCAACCTCTTTTTACATCTTCAATCCATGTGTGAGGACCTGGACTTTTGCTAGGTAATTTAAATATGGTAGTCAGCCCCCGTGGTGGGGTGGGAGCTGGGTGGGGGTGGCAGTAGGTGCAGTAGACGAAGGCCTGACAAGTTCTTCATGCACGTCACTTCACCACGCTGTTAAATCCTTGCGTGATAATTGGAGCGCGTCTGGCACTTCTCTTCCTCCTAGCTCCTATTAAAAGCCTGCACCCAATTTACAGCCTAATCCCAATTTAAGGTAAACAACAATAATAATCTTCTCTCCCTTCTGCTCAGCTCCTCTGAGCACTCAAAGATTGCTCTCTGCTTTTTTTCACAACAGAACACACTTGATAAGTAAATAGCTGCTCCATCTGCTGTTTGTGTCAACCTGCTGCTTTTCCCATG